>NC_047089.1:116624006-117927756 GCF_902459505.1 Geotrypetes seraphini
AACAAACAGACACAGTTCCTAAAATCCCTCCCCGCTGTTTCAATGATGGATCAAGTCATTTACTAAAGCAACGGAAAAGAAACAGGAGAGGAATGATCAATTCCTCCACTTAACAGTTTGGTGGCCATCCCCAGACAGATACCTGCACTTTAATCCAGGACTCGATTAATCAGTTGAGCCGGCCAGAGCCACGAGGTCTACAAATTCCAAGAGGAATCCAGCCAGCTTAGCAGACAGGTCGGTTCTCAGACCAGACACAAGTGACCAATCGAGTAGCTGGTGGTCAAAAGACCTTCAAGTCCCTGTTCGGAAGCGCCAAATGAAAGGTCACTTTGGTCAGCCACAAAACCTAGAGACTTGAAGAAAGCACAGATGTTTATTCAGCATATGCGGACCCCTGAGCCCCAAGCTGGCTTCAGAAGTCCAGAAACCAGGAAGTTACAGAAATATTTATACATTCTTCTGGCTATACAACTAAATTCTAGAAAAAACTTTTCACGTGTTACTTTTCTTAACAATCATTGGTCCTAAGCTCACACTAGCAGGTCACTAGCAAGTCACTTATCTAAGCCCTGCAGTCTTTCTGTTACATGTCGTGAGATAGCCATAAGAAGCTAGAATGCCCAAGCTAAAACACCCAGTGCAGGCAGGCTAGAACATGAGATAAATTAGGTCTGCAGCTAAACATAATTCAGCATTTTATTAAAGAGAAAACTTAGTTCAACCAGTCCCAGACTCCTTCAGAAGGATGCTAGGGTGCATAGGGAGAGGTATGGCCATTAGGAAAAACGAGGTACTCTACTGTATAAGACTCTGGTGAGACCTCATTTAGAATATTATGTACAATTCTGGAGGCCACACCTTCAAAAAGATATAAAAAGAATGGGGTTGGTCCGGAGGAAGGCTACTAAAATGGTGCATGGTCTTCATCATAAGGTGAATGGGGACAGACTTAAAGATCTCAATCTGTATACTTTGGAGGCAAGGTGGGAGAGGGAAGATATGATAGAGACATTTAAATACCTATATGATATAATCAGCATGAATCGAGTCTCTTTCATTTGAAAGGAAACTCTGGTATGAGGGATAAGGATAAAGTTAAGAGGTGATAGGGTCTGGAGTAATCTAAGGAAATACATTTTTACAGAAAGGGTGGTAGATGCTTGGAACAGTCTCCTGGTAGAGGTGGAGGAGACAGAGACTGTCTGATTTCAAGAAAATCTGGGATAGTCACATGGGATCTCAGAGAGAGGAAGAGATAATAGTTACTGCAGATGGGCAGACTGGATGGGCCATTTGGCCTTTATCTGCCATCATGTTTCTATACTTGTGAGTGCAGATGAATGACCCTATGGTTAAGCATATCATCCATATTGCACTGGAATATACAATTAGAGTAGTTTTATTTCATGCCTTCTTTATGAGAGTATTCATGACCTTAAAAGTGCTTTACCTTACTGCTTAACTTAGAACAAATGAGAATAAATATGTGCAACTCCCCCACCCCTTTACCAAACATTAATCAACTCTTTCTAGTCTTGTACTGTTATTTGAGGTGTGCCATTACTTACAGGTGTGTCTATGTCTGGACCAAAGACAATTTTTTCACCTTCCATTAAATATGTCCCCCAATCAAATTCTTCTTCTCTCTCTGCAACATAATTGGCATGGTTGTTACCATAAAATTAACAGAAAATATGGAACAATGCTAGCAACTGAAAAAACAGATTAAGCAGATATTAATGTGGAAGTACAATTTAGTAAACTACACTTTCCAGAGTAGTCTTATATTAGCAGATTAACAACCTAAAATAAACTACATGTCCTTAATTAGCACACTGCATCCTAAACTATGGGTCACAATCTTCATCAAGCATCAAGGTTGCAACCACCACATTTGAGGTTACGACCTGGGCAACCTCTAATTAGGTATGCCATTACAATACCTCCAGGCATAACATCATCTACAATGCTCAACTGACTGGAGGCAGAGGGTTAGATCAATACGGATCACACAGAAACATCCCAGAAAAAAGAACATCTCTTTCATGAAAGCCATAGTACACACTACCATGTTTAAAAAGCTAAACATCCTCTATCCCCCTCCCCCCCCCCCCCCCGTCTCCTTTGCAGTCAGATGGAAGGCCAATTAATTAATTAATTCAACTTTTTAGCCCGTCCTCCCAAAAGACCTACCCCAAAAATAAGCCCTAGTCGCCGGCAGCAGCACTTTCCCGCATACCACCCCCCATCTCTCTCACCGACCGCGAGACCAAAATACTCTACCTTGAGACCAAAATACTCTACCTTGTAAGAAATGGCAGCGTCGCAGCAATGTAGACAGGCTGCTTCGTGGACTTTTCGAAGAAGCAAGTACTACAGGAAGGATAAGACTGCACCTCAACGAGGACGGAGCAAGAATATTGGCAGGCAACATGAAGAAGGCCATTGAGAGGGCTTTAAACTAAAGAACAGGGGAAAGCCGACAGTCGACCACCAGTCGATGGCCCGGGCGACAGGATGTCTCAAAGAAGGAACTATGGACAATTATTCAGACGCAGGAGGGGACGTGCACAAAGCATATAAGAGAGATAACATATGAGCAGAAAAAGATACCGTGAAAGAACCAAGGGAGACTTTTAAGCTTAAAGATTCCAAGAAGGTAACACACAGGGAATTCAAATGTATGTATACGAACACTAGAAGTTTGAGAAACAAAATGGGGGAACTTGAAGCAATAGCAAAAAACGACGAAGTGGAAATCATTGGCATAACAGAAACCTGGTGGAATGACGAAAACAAATGGGATACAGTACTACAGGGATACAAACTGTACAGAAGAGATAGAGTAGGGCAGAAAGGTGGAGGTATTGCCCTATATTTTCGTGAAGAAGTAGAATCTGTGAGAGTGACTATGACAGAAGAGAAAGAGAAGGTGGAATCCCTCTGAATAAAGATCCCCAGACGCAATGGTGCTGACACAAAGATTGGCCTTTACTACCGACCGCCAGGACAGGGGGAGGAAACGGATCGAAAATGATTGAGGAAATTAAACACGAATGCAAGACAGGTAATGTTGTAATCTTAGGGGATTTCAACTTTCCGGGGATAGACTGGGACCTGGGAACCTCAACTTGTGGCAAGGAGGCAATGTTCCTGGAGGTGCTAGGGGAATGTTTCCTGGAACAATTGGTGGGGGAACCAATAAGAGAACACGCCACCTTGGACTTGGTTCTAAGCAGCATTATGGGGCCGGCTAAAGATGTAGAAGTCACAGTCACGCTGGGGACGAGCGATCACAACAGGATCAACTTCAAACTCGATGTCGGGAAGGGGATAGGCACTAAAGCCTCAACCACGACTTTAAACTTTAAAAGGGGAAGATATGATAGCATGAGAACCATGGTGAAACAACGGATCAAGAAAAAAATGGGCAAAGTCAAAACGGTTGAACAGGCATGGTCCCTTCTGAAACATACTATCACGGAAGCACAAAGCCTTTACATCCCGCGGATGTCCAAAGCAAAGAAAACAAATGGCAAGAGAGAGCTGACGTGGCTTACTAAAGAGGTTAAGGTAGCCATAAAAGAAAAGAAAGACTCCTTCAAAGCATGGAAACGCACGAAAACGACCAAAACTGTTCCGGAGATGGCACTTCTTATGTTCCTGCCCGGGCGTTCCTCTGCTGCATCACTGATGATGTCATCAGAAACATGGCACTCGTGCCCGGGCAGGATAAGGCCGCGAAGCAGACTGTCTACATTGCTACAACGCTGCCGTCTGTTACAAGGTACAGTATTTCGGTCTCACGGTTGGTGGGAGAGATGGAAGGGTTGGCAGGTGGATGCGCAGCGGCGGGGAGGGAGGGAGGGATACAAGCTGCAAGGGTTCTGCAGCACGAGGGATGGGAGGGACGGATACAAGCTGTAAGGGTTCTGCTGCACAAGGGATGGGAGGGAGGGATACAAGCTGTAAGGGTTCTGCTGAACAAGGGATGGGAGGGAGGGATACAAGCTGCAAGGGTTCTGCTGCACAAGGGATGGGAGGGAGGGATACAAGCTGTAAGTGTTCTGCTGCACAAGGGTTGGGAGGGAGGGACCGAAGCTGCAAGGGATGGGAGGGAGGGATAAAAGCTGCAAGGGTTCTGCTGCATAAGGGATGGGAGGGAAGGAGGGATACAAGCTGCAAAGGTTCTGCTGCACAGTGGGGTTGGGAGGGATAGTAAGACACTGCAAAAGGGATGGGTGGGAGGGGAGGAAAGATGCTGCACATGTTGGGGAGAGAAAGGAAATAGAAAGAATTGGGGTGGAGGAGAGGAATGGAGAGATGATCATTGTACATGAAAAAAATAAGACCTATCATGAAAATAGGACCTAGTGCCTTTTTTGGGCACAAAAATTAATATGACAGTGTCTTATTTTGGGGGAAACATGATAGTAATCACAAATTCTCAGTCTCTGCAACTGTGCCTCCTGCCTCTTCTATGCTTTCTTATTTTAAAGAGGAATAAAAATGTGTCCCTGCATTGGCCTGGCATAGCTTCCAACATAATTGCATCCCAAAAACTGAGAGAAATTTGAAAAAGAAACAGAGTGAACAAACCAGACATGAAATGACAGAGAAATTCATTCATTCATTCATTCAATTTTCTATACTGTTCTCCCAAGGAAGCTCAGAATGGTTTACATGAATTTATTCAGAAACTCAAGCATTTTTCCCTTGGTATCTAATGTACCTGGGGCAATAGGGAGATTAAGTGACTTGCCCAGGGTCACAAGGAACAGCATAGGTTTGAACCACAACCCCAGGGTGTTGAGGTTGTAGCTTTAACCACTGCACCACATATTCCCCACTCCACCAAATATGTGAAGGAGGAGATGGATAAGGATGGAGAGGAGATGGATAAGGGAAGAGATGAGAATTAGCTTAAAAGGAAAATTAGAAAAGAACCTTGAAGGGAAGAGAAGCCAAGGGCAAAAGAAGAGGAAGGGAAATCTGTTGATATGTTAAGAGCACACAAAGGGCAGGAGAGTGGCAAAAGGGGAGATGGGAAGGAAAGGGCAGGGAATAGATGATGGAGAAGTACTCAAGAAACAGGAGAGAGATAATCTGGGGAGGTAGAAGGCAAAGAGATAAAAGAAAAATGGGAGGTAAGTAGAGATGAATACTCGAATATAGTGAGGAATATGGTAAGGAACTTGGAAGAAACACAAGACAAGAGGAATAGAGAGAGGAAATGTACCATATCTTTTCCAAATTCTAGCTCTGTGTGTATTAGGAACAGGCACACCAAAAAATGTCACATCAGTTAGCATTTGCCTTTAGACCCTGTCCAGTTAGTATTCATATAGTTCAGTTATTATTCATATACCCAATCATATGTTCATTCATTTATATGCATTCAAGTCTATGGGGCAAGCTATTTTACATTGTACTAAAGGGGCTTAAAACATGCTGACATCTGTTGCATAGGCAACAGTGTGTCACAAACAGCCCAACACACCAGAAGATGGGGAATGGATATGTACAGTTGCAAGAAAACTACAAGAAATCACCATCATAACGGCAAAATTACACAAAGAGTGCAATCAACACACCTAGGGACTGGAAGAGGACAAAGAAAAACAAAATTTGAAAAACACCAAGGTATCTTGAGAGATATTAATAATTTAATATTAATTTTATTCTTATATACTGCCAAAGCCATGGAAGTTCGAGGCGGTTTACGGCAAGAAGCGCTGAACAATCAGCGAAGAGATTACAATCAAAGTCAACAGTACAGTCTTACATAATGAAAGAATTGGAAAGCTATATAGTTCTTAGCAGAGCTGTGTAGATTCTTACTTTACAAATCGATTGAACAAACTCATTTTTACCAATTTTCTGAAACTGAAGTAGGATGAGGAGAGCCTGATAAAGTTATTAAGCCAATCGTTCCATTTGCCTGCCTGGAAGGCAAGAGTTCTGTCCAAGAATCTTTTGTATTGGCAAGCTTTAATTGTCAGATAGGTGAACAGATGTATTCTTCGTGTGGGCCTAAAAAAACTTGCGAGATTAAAATGGGAAACTAGGTAAGTGGGTGCCAGACGAAATATTGATTTATAACACAGACAAGAGAACTTAAACAGGATTCGTGCCTCCAGGGGCAGCCAATGGAGTTTTTGTTAATAGGGGCTTATGTGTTCCCATTTCTTCAGCCCAAAAATTAGTCGAACTGCCGAATTTTGAATGACTCTGAGCACCAACAAAGGATTGAAAGTACAGGGACAAACAAATGACAAGTGCTAACAAGCACCAAGATAGGTTGGCCAGCACCTAAAAAGCCTTTTGTGTGCCAATGCAGTAAGAAGACAGGTCACATGAATCTAGGCAAGAGAAGTGAGTTAAGTAAGCTAAGCTGTGTGCCTTCAAGTTCAAGTCCTAGTACTGAGGACTTTGATCTGAAAGTAGGAACCTGTGATACAAAGGGTCTAGTCAAGGCTTAATCCCCTGAATCCTCCCAGGAACCAATGATGCAGTTTGCAGGATTTGTCACAAGGACAATCATCTGAGCTAGGAGCTGACATTGGACTTGCAGCAGCCTCAAGCATGGGAGAAGTCTTGCTGAGCCCAGAACTATGGGAACTGTCTCCTTAATTCTAGAGTCAAGGCCACATGGCAGTTGGGCTGCATTGGTCTGGAATTAGAAGAGTTTCTGTCAAGCTAGACCTGGGAAAAGAATTCAGGGACAGCTTGGACTGAGATTTTGTGGGATTTAGACAGAAACAGACATGATCCAATTACATTCTCAAAAACAATGGGAATGGATGAAAGGGACTGTAGCACTAACTGCAACAGCCTAGGAAAATAAAGGATGGGCCAATGCAGTAGCAAGGTAGGTTCCAGTCAGTGGGAGTGGAGGGAAGTCAGAAAAACTGTGTGCCTTCATGTTAGAGTCTTGACATTGGTCCCAGCATAAGAACTTGTTGCAAAGCTCCAACAAATGCCCAAAGGCAGTAAGAGTAGGTTGAAAAAAAGGCAGCACTGCCCAGGAACATGTAGAACAGCAGCGGAGAGTCAATACAACAGTAGAATAGCCTTAAAACACCAAAAGAGAGTCTTACCTCTAAAAAGGAACACCAAGCACTGTTGAGTGGACTTACATCATTTAAGAAAAGGCATATATGAGTTCCTAAGGTACTTTCATAGGATCAAGGAAACCAGTGTTCTCAGAGTAAGGCAAACTCAACAAATACAGTCAAGGGAGGAGGAAGTGACGTCAGCACCCAAGATGGATGCTTGAGCTTTTTGCTCCATGTGCCCCACAGCGTTAATCGCCTGCCTCCCGCTTCCCCGGCGGCTTCTGACAGTGCTTGTGTGCACTATTATTCTGTGAAAGACCTCCCGCAACAGATGGTAGCGAAACTGCGAGTCCTGACTTTGGTGGAGTTTGCTTTTTCTAAGCAACTGCCTCCGCTCCATGTGGAAGGTAAATCAGGGGTGAAGATCTCAACTGACAGTGATGCAGCACATTCCGGGGACGGAGGTTTGGGGGAGGACAAGGCTGAACGGGTAGGGGAATTGAACTTCCTTCTGGAGTTGAAGTACTGGATGGCCAAAATGAAAACTGATATTAAGGCAGTTCACGCAGATCTCACTCTGCTTGCTGCGGATCTTCCAGGGGAAATAATGGCTTTGGTTCAGAGAGTGACAGACAACGAAGCATGGCTGGAGGAACAGGCGGACTCTATTTCTGGCTGTGACCAGGGGTTGCATAAATGCAGGCAAACCTTATTGCAACTTACAGACAAAATAGAAGATCTGGAAAATAGAGGATGCCGCCATAACTTGAGATTTCATGACATACCAGAGCCTCCGGAATATACAAATGCAGAAAAGTGGTGGGCCAAATTGTGCATTCTATTCTACAGGAGCAGGACTGGCGGGAACCTGCCGAAGGTACATTTGGAGCGGGCACACAGGGCTTTGGGCCACCCTCGAGCAAATGTTGCCTGGGATATTGTGGCCTGCTTTTGTGACTTTAAACTGAAGGAGAAGATCCTGCATTGGGCTTGGGCACACGGCTCTATAAAGTGGGATTCCTATGAAGTGGATTTTTTCAAGATATTGCCTCTCTGATGCTTAAACGGAGACGGGAGCTGCACCCACTTACTCTGCTACTGAGGGATAAAGGTATCCACTATAAATGGCAGCACCCCTTTGCTTTGGCATATTATAAGGATGGCCAACTGCACCAGATTCGTTCAAAGGAGGCTACAGAATGATTTCCCACTCTGTTTCTGACTCAACAGCATAGGGGTCTCCAGAACCACCTAAACAGCAGATTCCCCGGTGGCAAAGGCCGCAATCCAGCCTGCAGAAAAGAAAAGATGCCTGCAGAGGCAATCTCCATCAGCACCTAAGCCTGGCAGCGTTAAAAGATGACTCTGGGATGTTAGGATGTTTTGGATACCTGGGGTATTGATACCTAAATATGCTTTTGCCATAAAGGGGTATGGTATATAATCTTCCCCCCCTTTTTTTGTGGGGCAGGCAACCTGGTTGAAAGTTGGGGGATTTCTTATGTGTGATTGGGTGTTAATGGTTGGCGATTTTCGCCGGGGGCAGAGTGGTAGGGTTATGCAAACAGTTAAGCTGGGGCATGTTGAATGGGTCCTTCCTTCTATATTTTTTGATGGCCCCCCACATTGTGGAGGGTCTTTGGGTTGCAGGTAACATGGAGGGGAGTGGGGGGTCGAGGGGGATTCTGGGCTGGTCATACAGGGGGTAGTTTTGAAAGATTTGGGGAGGAAAGCATGGTCCCTGGCTGCGGGAAAGTTGGGGGGCTCTCTTCCTAAACTAAACTAAACCTTAAGTTTATATACTGCATCATCTCCACGGATGTAGTGGAGCTCGGAACGGTTTACAAGAACTTAAAATATAGGAAGAGAAGGAAAAAAAATGTTTACATGAACTTATATATAGAAGAGAAGAGTAAGGGGGATAGAATTACATTTTAGTGAAAAGCCAGATTTTCAGTTGCTTGCGGAATAATTGGAGGGAGCCCAGGTTCTGCAGCGGGGTAGTAAGGTCGTTCCAAAGACCTGTGATTCTGAAGAGAAGGGATTTTCCCAGTTTGCCTGCATAGCGAATACCGTGTAGAGAGGGGAAGGATAATTTATGCCTTTGAGTGGGTCTGGTAGAGTCAGGACTCAAGGAGTTATAAGATAGTGGGATTAAGGCAGGAAGGATGCAATGATTGATCTTAAAAGCCAGGCAGGAGCATTTGAAATGGATTTTGGAAATCACTGGGAGCCAGTGAAGTTTGGCTAGGAGTGGGGAGACATGGTCAGACTTGCGTTTTGCAAAGATCAACTTGGCTGCAGTATTCTGGATTAGCTGGAGTCTATGAAGACTTTTTTTTGATAGGCTTAAATAGATGGCATTGCAGTAGTCTAATTTGGAGAGGATGATAGATTGGACAAGGACGGCAAAATGTTGTTGGCAAAAATAGGATCTTACTTTCCTCAGCATGTGGAGGCTGAAAAAGCATGATTTAGCCAAGGAGTTGAGGTGGTCATTGAGGGAGAGAGAAGAATCGATAATGATGCCAAGGACCTTGCTTGAGAACTCAAGCTGCAGTGCAGCGCCTGAGGGTAGTGCGAAGAGGGTGGGCAGATGTTCTAATTTTGGGCCGAGCCAGAGTAATTTTGTTTTTGATTCATTCAATTTCATCTGTACAGAGAAGGACCAGGAATGGAGTCTCATTATGCAAGTTGTAATGTTCTCGTGGGGGTTGGTGAGGTTCTGGTCTGTCTCAAGGAGGACAAGGATGTCATCAGCGTATGTGTAGATTGTTTTAAGGGGGGATAATTGGAGGAGTTTTAGGAAGGACATATAGATGTTAAAGAGGATAGGGGTGATCCCTGAGGGACACCGCAAGATGGTGTCCAAGGAACGGACATGGTGCCATTTGTGTTGACAGTGTAGGAACGAGAGCGTAGTAAGTTTGAGAACCATTTTAGGATGGTGGATTCAATTCCTATCTCGGAAAGTTGATAAAGTAGTATGTCGTGGTGGACAACATTGAAAGCTGCAGAGAGATCGAATTGTAATAGGACAGCGAATTTGTTACGAGAATGTAGTTGTTGCACCTTAGAAATTAAGGAAACTAGGAGGGATTCGGTGCTGAAGCTGGGTCTGAAGCCATATTGGTAGGGATGGAGGGTGGAGAATCTCTCTAGGTAAGAAGAGAGCTGGGTAGCGACTATGGCCTCTAGCAGTTTAGTTAGGAGAGGGATATTTGCTATGGGGCGGTAGTTAGATGGTAAGGAAGGGTCGAGATCGGCTTTTTTCAGAAGAGGGGACAAGGCAATGTGTCCCATTTCTGTGGCGAACAGGTCTGATAGTAAAGCAGAATTTATAAGCCTGGTAAGGGAGGAGATGGCCTGCGCGGGAATGTTTTCATAAAGGTAGGAAGGGAAAGGATCCAGGATGCAATTGCAGGATTTCAGTTTGAGACAGAGTTTAGAGATCTGGGATTCAGATACAAGTTCAAAGGCAGTCCAGGATCTATCAGCAGGGATAGGTTTGGAGTCGTTGGGAGGCAGAGAATTGTAAGAGACTGCTGGGGGGGAAGAACTCCGTAAGGTAGTAATCTTTTCATTGAAAAACATAGCTAGGTCATTTGCGGATGGGGGGAAAAGGGGAAAGGTAGAGTCGTTTTTTGAACAGTGTACAATTTTGGTTTTTTAATCTGGTGATTTTATCTCCATAGAAACTCTTCCTTGCAGGAAGAGCAGCAGCCGGGAGAGATGAAAGAAAACACAGATCCCTCAGAGCCTGATGTGCTTTTTCTCAAGTGACTTGGCACTAGAGGACAGCGATAGAATGGCCCCTCTTTGTTGCTGTGTTGAAACCAGCTGATAGAATCCTCAGGAAGACCAGCAGTTAGGAGAGAGAAAAGAAAACACAGTTCCCTCAGAGCCTGGTGTGCTTTTTCTCAAGTGACTTGGCACTAGAGGACAGTGTTAGAGTGGCCCCTCTTTGCTGCTGTGTTGAAACCAGCTGATTAGTGTGGAGCTTGGCATAATGGGTGGTAGGAATGGTGATGGAAGTTAATTTACTGTCATGTAATGCGCGAGGCCTGAACAGCCCATTTAGAAGGCAATTGTTGTTTAAGGAAGCTCTCTGGCTTCAGACCTCGATTTTGATAGCACAGGAGACTTATCTGCTTGGGAAGAAAGCACAGTTACTTACCGTAACAGTTGTTATCCAGGGACAGCAAGCAGCTATTCTCACATGTGGATATGGGTGACGTCATCCTTGGAGCCCTGATAGGGATAGCCTTGCAAGCAGACTTGCTTGTAGAAAACTTCGAAGTTTCAAGCCTACCGCATGGCGCATGCGCGATTGCCTTCCCGCCAAGCACAGGGCAAGTCTCCTCAGTTCAGATAGCTAGCAGAGAAGCCAACCAGGGGAGTTGGGAGGGTTGTGAGAATAGCTGTCTGCTGTCCCTGGATAACAACTGTTACAGTAAGTAACTGTGCTTTATCCCAGGACAAGCAGGCAGCCTAGTCTCACATATGGGTGACCTCCAAGCTAACCAGAATGGGATGGTGGGAGTGTTGGCAACTTAGGAGAATAAATTTTGTAATACTTTCTGGCAATAATGGCCGGTCTGGAGAAGACATCCAGACAATAATGAGAGGTGAAAGTATAAACTGAAGACCAGGTGGCAGCTTTGCAAATTTCCTCAATAGGAGTGGATCTGAGGAAAGCTACTGAAGCTGCCATGGCTCTGACTTTGTGGGCTCTGACTCGACTCTGTAGATGCAGTCCAGCCTGGGCATACCAGAAAGAGATACAAGCAGCCATCCAGTTGGAGATAGTATGCTTAGAAATTGGATGTCCCAACTTGTTTGGTTCGAAGGAGACAAAAAGTTGAGGAGCAGATCTGTGTTGTTTGGTGCGTTCCAGGTAGAAAGCCAAAGCATGTTTACAGTCCAGAGTATGAAGAGCTGATTCACCAGGATGAGAATGAGGCTTTGGAAAAAATACTGGTAGAACAATGGATTGATTGAGATGAAATTCTGAAACCACTTTAGGTAAGAATTTAGGATGAGTATGGAGGACCACCTTGTCATGATGGAAAACTCTGAAAGGTGGATCAGCAACTAACGCTTGCAGCTCACTGACTCTTGGAGCAGATGTGAGGGCAATGAGAAACACCAGTTTCCAAGTGAGATACTTCAGGTGAGACGTAGACATTGGTTCAAATGGAGGCTTCATCAATTGAGCAAAAACAACATTGAGATCTCAAACCACTGGAGGCGGTTTGAGAGGAGGTTTCACATTGAAAAGTCCTTTCATCAATTTGGAAACCACCGGATGAGCAGAAAGGGGTTTTCCTTCAATAGGCTGATGAAAAGCAGCAATTGCACTGAGATAGACTTGAATGGATGTAGACTTGAGGCCAGAAGTAGACAAGTGCTAAAGATAATCTAAGACAGAAGCTAAGGAGGTATCTCGAGGCTCCATGTCATGAGAGATGCAACACTCACAAAATCTAGTCCCATTTTTGGTGGTAGCATTGTCTAGTGGCAGGCTTTCTAGAAGCCTCTAAAATGTCTCTTACAGGCTGAAAAAACTGAAGAGGACTTATGTTGAGAGGTACCAAGCTGTCAGGTGCAGAGACTGCAGATTAAGATGAAGAAGAGACTCTGAGTAAGCAGAGATGGAAAAACTGGTAGAAGGAATGGCTCCCTGCTGCTGAATTGAAGTAGAAGGGAGTACCAAGGTTGCCTGGGCTACCGAGGAGCTATCAGAATCATGGTGGCATGATCCTTCTTGACCTTGACAAGAGTCTTGAGAATGAGAGGGAATGGGGGAAATGCATATAGGAAGAGGTTAGTCCATTCCAACAGAAAAGCATCTGCCTCAAGGCGATGAGGAGAGTATATCCTGGAGAAAAACTGAGGCAATTTGTGGTTGTGGGGCGATGCAAAGAGATCTATCTGAGGAGTTCCCCACTGAGAAAAAATATGATGAAAAGGCGAGGAACTGAGTGTCCATTCGTGAGGTTATAGAAGACGACTCGACTTGTCTGCCAGACAGTTTTGCTCCTCTTGAATGTAGACAGCTTTGAGGAAGGTGTTGTGGAGAATTGCCCAGTTCCAAACCTTCAGAGCTTCTTGGCAAAGAGGGAGAGATACCATCCCTCCCTGATTGTTCACATAGTACATGGCAACTTGGTTGTTCGTCCGAATGAGGACTACTTGGTCGTGAAGAAGGTGCTGAAAAGCTTTCAGAGCATTGAAGATCACTCTTGGTTCCAACAAATTGATATGACACTGACGACCCATGCTGGACCAATGCCCTTGAGTATGGAGACTGTCGATGTGAGCCCCCAAAGCGTAGGTTAAAAAATCTGTCATGAAGACCTTCTGATGTGGGGGAGTCTGAAACATCAAACTTCTGGAGAGAATGGAAGAGAGCATCCACCAGTGGAGAGACTGCTTCAAAGAAGGAGTAACTAATGTGTCAAGAGAGTGGGTCACAAGCCTGCATCCACTGAGAAGCTAGGGTCCACTGAGGAATTCTGAGGTGAAGTCTGGCAAAGGGAGTCACGTGCACGGTCGAGGCAATGTGACCGAGTAGTACCATCATGTGTCTCGCTGAAAGTGAAGGAAGGGAAGACACTTTGTGACACAACTGAAGAAGAGCCTCCAGACGCTGTTGAGGAAGGAATTCTCTGAGTTGGACAGTATCCAGAACTGCAGATTCTGAGAGGGCTGAAGTTGGGATTTGGGAAAGTTGATTTCAAATCCCAAGCTTTGTAGGAACCACATAGTCCGTTGGGTTGCTACAATAACCCCCTGAGATGTTGAATCTTTGATGAGCCAGTTGTCTAGGTAGGGAAACACCTGAAGACCATGGTTCCTTAGAGCTGCTGCTACCACTATCAGGCACTTGGTGAACACTCTTGGAGACGATGCAAGGCCGAAGGGTAGCACTCTGTATTGATAATGCAGATTCCCCATCCGAAATCTGAGGTACTGACGGGAGGTTGGATGAATGGGAATGTGAGTGTAAGCCTCCTTGATATCCAGAGAGCATAACCAATCATTCTGATCTAGAAGGGGATAAAGGGATGTTAGGGACAACATGCAAAATTTTTCTTTGACTAAAAATTTGTTGAGAGCTCTGAGATCCAGTATGGGTCGCAGATTGCTTGTCTTCTTCAGAACTAGGAAGTAACGGGAGTAAAACCCCTTGCTCTGCTGTTGCAAGGGAACTTCCTTGATGGCACGGAGACAAAGCAGAGCTTCCTAAAGAAGAAGGGCGGTCTGGGATGGATTGGAAGGATACTCTCTTGGAGGAAGCTCTGGTGGAATCTGAGTGAAATGAAGAGAGTATCGTTCCCTGATAATTGACAGGACCTAGAGGTCGATTGTAATGGACTTCCATCGATGGTAAAAAAAATTTATTATTTTTTTTCCATGAAAATTTTATTGATTTTAATAAAACCAACAGAACAGAGGCACAAGGCAGTATAAAGCAAACAAAGTTATAAGAGAGCACAAATTAGACACAATCAGACATTAGAGGTTTGCAAATAGGTCAGTAAAGGGGACCAACAAGAGTTGGTAGACCGAAGCTAACCTTTACATTCAGAGAAAGCTATTTCAAATTTATGATGTTGTAAGACTAAATTCCACCAGTGTTGGACATGTAGTAAGTTCGAGGATTTCCAATGAGAGAGAATCAATTTCTGAGCAAGTGTGAGTAATATGTCAAACAACTTTCTTTGAGAATCCAATAATTCAACATGTATAGAATGTGATTTTAACATTACAATGGATAAAGATAATTGACAGTCTAGTCGAAACATTGTTTTCATTATAGACCATACATCTTGCCAGAAAGAAAATACAAGCGAACATTCAAAAATCATATGAATCAATGAACCTTGGCCAGTTTTGCAGTTCCAACATATATTAGAAGGTAGGAGACCGGCAATACTTAGCTTATGGGGAGTCCATATCACCTTATGATATAGAAAGTACATAGACTGCAGGATACTGGCTGATGAAAGGGACCTCAGCAATTTAGACCATAACATCGCCTATGCTTTATTACCTAATTGGTGATCACAATCTTTTTCCCAGATACTCTTAAGTATGTTATTAGAGGAAGTATCCCAGATAAGAGCAAGTTTATATATTTTAGAAGCTATGTGTCCTGTTGCCAATAGACCCATAGCAAGATTTGAGATAGTCGGTTGATGAGCATTAGCAATGTGAAGGGAAGGAGTATTCGAAATGCAATGGTGAAGTTGCACCCATTTAAAATAGGCCGAAGGAGGAAGAGCATATGTGGTTTGAAGGGTGTGAAAAGGGAGTAGTTTATTGTTAGTATCTATAATATCTTTCAGGAAAAGGATTCCTTTGTCTATCCACTCTTTCCATAGGAAAGGCTTTTTGTCGATGAGAATATGTGGATTAAACCATAAAGAAGCATATAAAGAGGTAGCATAAGAAAATTCCAAATGTGAGTCAAACTCTGTGAGGCATTGAACTGTTGATTGTATTAGGGGATATATAGATGGGCTACGTGTTCCAGTTAGATATGCATTAGGAGGAAGAGGTAGCAATAGTTGTTTTTTAACCTCAAACCAAACTGGTGAGTAAAATGCTTGATCAGAGAACCAATATAATCCCTGTTGAATGATAAAAGCCTTATGATAAGTATAGAAATCAGGGAAAAGAACTCCTCCATCTTTCTTTTTTAATTTGAGTTTTTTGAGTGCTATTCTGGGTTGTTTATTCTTCCATAGGAAAGAGGACAGAAGGGAGTCGATCTTTTTGTAGAAAGCAGGGGGGAAAAGACAGGGGATCATAAGTAAAATGTAGTTTATCTTGGGCATGAACATCATTTTTATTGTTTCCAGGCGCCCCCACCATGAAAGGAAAAGAGGATGCCAAGATTGAATTAAGGATCTCACGAGTTGGATAATTTTCTGTGTATTGAGATCGATAGTTTCTAAAAGGGACTGAGTAAGTTCATTGCCTAGATATTTTAGTTTGTTTGAGGTCCATATCAAACCGTAAGGTTGAACCATAGCGGAAGTAGCATAGTGATTCAAAAGGAGAGTTTCCGTTTTATCCTGATTAAGTTTGTATCCTGAGAAGGAGGAATAACTAGCTATAGTATGGAGAAGTTCTTTAATCGAGATTTCCGGATTAGTTATATAGAGGAGAACATCATCTGCATAAGCAGAGAGTTTAATTTCAAGAGAATTACATAGCACACCAGATATATTTGGGTTCTGTCTAATTCGGATGAGCAAAGGTTCTAGGGCAAGGTTGAACAAATATGGAGAAAGAGGACATCCCTGTCTGATTCCCCTATGGAGCTGAAAAGTGGAGGAGAGAGAATTATTTGCTGTTATACGAGCCGTTGGATTAGTATAGAGCACTCTAATCATTTGGAGTAAGGGGGATTGAGCTCCGAACCATTCTAAAATATGGAAAAGATAATTCCATTCAATTCTATCAAATGCCTTCTCGGCGTCAAGAGATAAGGCTATAAAAGGGTCTATAGAGTTTTGAGCTACATGCGAGAGGTGGAAGAAGAGCAATAAGTCAATTAGGCATGAAACCAATTTGATTAGGGTGAATGACTTTATGAATAACCTTTTTAATTCTGTTTGCTAATATTTTAGCTTATATCTTATAGTCTACATTCAACAACGATATAGGTCTATAATTCTGTACTTTTAAATGATCTTTATTAGGCTTTGGGATAACAGTAATAATTGCTTCAGTAAAACAGCTTTGTTGGACTAGATCTGGGGAGATACTGAAACATTTCTAGAAGATGATGCAAAAGCTCATCTTTAAAAATTTTATAGAATTCTACTGGAATACCATCAGCACCCGGTGATTTATTTGAATGTAGTTGCTTTAAGGCGGTAAGAATTTCCTCTGCAGTAATTGTTTGATTCAGAGCAATATTATCCACATCAGACCAAACAGATCTAAATTTAATAAGAAGGAATTCAGAAAGGTCGAATCAGATGTAGAATCAGAACGGTATAAGCACTGATAGTATTCATGAAAGACCTCTAGGATTCCAGAATATGAAGTGACAGGAGTGTTGTTACTATTATTAATCACAGGGATCTGGATTTTATGTTGCTTTATTTTCAAATAGGAAGCTAGCATTTTGCCACTTTTGTTACCTTCCGCATAATATTTAGCTTCACTCAGGAAAATTTGCATCCCCGCTTGTTTAGAAATAAGGCGATTATATTGGTATTTAAGCTGACATAGAGTATTATAATGCTGGGGATCTTTCGTGGTGATATGGTAAAATTATGGTCTTACCTGTTAATTTTCTTTCCTTTAGAAGCAGCAGATGAATCCAGACTAGTGGGTATAGCTCACATCGACCAGCAGGTGGAGATAGAGAACTGATTAACAGTTGGCCTTAAAGCCTGGTGTTCCTCCTGTTGATCCAGTTATGCATTTTGCCCAAGCAGCCCGAAAGGAGCATGAGCATCCATAAAACTTCATTCCAGTAGAAATGTGCCATTAAATAATACATAAACAAACTCCCTACAAACATACAGTGCACTTGGGGAGGGGCTCTGGATTCATCTGCTGCTTCTAAAGGAAAGAAAATTAACAGGTAAGACCATAATTTTACCTTCCATAGCAAAGCAGCAGATGAATCCAGACTAGTGGGATGTAGCAAAGCAAACTCAAACGGGTGGGACGCCAATGCCGCCTCTGCCAGCACTGCAGCGCCAAAACTTGCCTCCGCACTGGCCGCTACGTCTAAACGGTAATGCTTCGAAAAGGTATTACCCGATGACCAAGTGGCCGCCCGGCAAATTTCCTCCAAAGGCATCCCCCCGGACTCCGCCCAAGACGTAGCCAACGCCCGAGTGGAATGAGCATGAAGGTGCTCCGGTACTTTCTTTCCTGTCAACACATAAGCCGAAGCAATCGTCTCCTTGACCCAACGCGCAATGGACTCTTTAGACGCCGCCATCCCCTTGTTCTTACCCGCGAACAAAACAAAGAGATGGTCCGACCTACGAAAATCATTCGTCACCCCCAAATAATGGAGAAGCATACGCCGTACATCCAGTCGACGCAAAGACAAAAATCGTTTACCCCAATCCTCCTTCCGGAAGGACGGGAGGAATACACTCTGGTTCACATGAAATGAAGAAATCACCTTAGGCAGGAAGGACGGCACCGGCCGCACTGACACCCCCGTCTCAGAAAAACGTAAAAAGGGTTCTCTGCAAGAAAGCGCCTGAAGTTCCGATACTCGCCTCGCCGAAGCCATCGCCACCAAGAACACTGTTTTCAGCGTGACATCCTTCAAAGTGGCCGCTGATAGGGGCTCAAAAGGTGCCCCCTGCAACCTCCCAAGGACGAGTTTAAGATTCCAGGATGGACAAATTCGCCTTACCGGCGGGCGGATATGGTGAACCCCTTTAAGGAAACGGACCACGTCCGGCTGCGAAGCTAGCGACTCGCCAGCCACCCGGCCCCTGTAACAGGTAATGGCCGCCACCTGAACCCTTAAAGAGTTATAGGCTAATCCTTTCTCTACGCCTTCCTGCAGAAAGGCAAGAATAGCCGGCAGAGATGCATGGAAGGGCGCGATTCCCTGTCGTCCGCACCAAGCATCAAAAATCTTCCAGACTCTCGCATAGGAGGTCGAAGTCGAAATCTTCTTAGCTTTAAGAAGCGTGGCAATCACCTGCTCCGAATAGCCCTTCTTCTTTAGCCTTGACCGCTCAAGAGCCAGGCCGTAAGACCAAAGCGGGCCGGATCTTCCATCCAGATTGGGCCCTGAGTTAGTAAGTCCGGAGTTACCTGGAACGTCACCCGATCGCCTACTGAAAGCTGAATGAGATCTGCGTACCACGGTCGACGCGGCCAATCCGGAGCCACCAGGATCACCCTGCCGTGAAAGAGAGAGATGCGTTGTAACACCCGCCCTATCATGGGCCAAGGCGGAAACATATACAGAAGGGAATTTGGAGGCCATGGGAGGGCCAACGCGTCCACCCCCTCCGAGCCCTTCTCCTTGCGTCTGCTGAAGAAGCGAGGCAATTTCGCATTGCGGGACGAAGCCATGAGATCCAACTCTGGCAACCCCCACCGACGGACTAGCAGGCCGAACGCTCAAGCCGACAATTCCCACTCGCCCGGATCTAGAAGATTTCTGCTGAGGAAGTCCGCTTGCACGTTTTCGTGACCTGCAATGTATGCCGCCGACAGAAGCGGAACATGCCCTTCTGCCCACTGAATCAATCTCCTTGCCTCTTCGGCCAACTGCGGACTCCGAGTGCCCCCCTGACGATTGACATATGCGACCGCCGTGACACTGTCCGAAAAGATTCTGGTCGGCCTGTCCTGAATCAGGGACTGAAAAGCCCTTAGCGCCAATCTGATCGCTTTTAACTCCAATAAATTGATGGGCCACTGGGTTTCCTCTAAGGACCACACTCCCTGCACCGACGCTTGCAGGCACTGGGCCCCCCAGCCCCGCAGACTGGCATCCGTTGTCACCACCACCCAATCCGGTGTGGCTAACGGCATGCCCCGCCACAGGTGCAACTCGTGTAGCCACCACTGCATGCTGCGAGCCGCCCGAGGACTCCATTGGAGACGCACATTGTAGTCCAGAGAAGCTGGGGACCAGCGAGAGAGAAGCGACTGTTGTAAGGGCCTCATGTGGCCCCGAGCCCAGGGGACCACCTCCAGAGTCGCTACCATGGAGCCCAGAACCTGCACATAATCCCAAACCCGAGGTCTGGGCGACCCGAGAAGAAGGCGAATCTGAGCCTGCAATTTCTCTCCCCGGTCTCGGGGTAGAAATACTCTCCCCAGAGCAGTGTCGAATCTGACCCCCAGATGCACCAAAGACTACGACGGGGACAGAAAACTCTTGGGAAAATTGACGATCCACCCCAACGACTGAAGGAGAGAGATTACCCTCTGAGTGACCGACAAACCCTCCTGTCTGGACGAGGCGCGGATCAACCAGTCGTCTAAGTAAGGGTGTACCCGAATCCCTTCCTTGCGAAGAAAGGCTGCTACCACGACCATGACTTTGGAAAAGGTGCGGGGAGCCGTCGCCAGGCCAAAGGGCATTGCCCGAAACTGATAATGCTGGCCAAGAATCGCAAACCTCAGATACCGCTGATGCGGAGGCCAGATCGGGATATGTAGGTACGCCTCCTTGAGATCTAGGGACGTGAGGAACTCTCCCGGTCGAACCGCCGCAATGACCGAGCGTACCGTCTCCATCCGGAAATGGCGAACACTGAGAAATTTGTTGACCACTTTGAGGTCCAGCACCGGTCTGAACGACCCCCCCTTCTTTGGAACAATGAAGTAAAGGGAATAAATCCCGCGGCCTACCTCCTCCGGAGGCACCGGTACCACCGCCCCCAGATCGAGCAGCCCCTGAAGAGTCATGCGAACCGCCTCTCCCTTGGCCGCCCCATGGCACGGGGACACCAAGAAAGAATCTTCGACGGGAGAGGCGAACTCCAACTTGTACCCTTCTTGAACAATGTCCAACACCCACTGATCTGATGTGATTGTGGCCCACTCCGCCCGAAACGCCGAAAGCCGGCCCCCTAAGGGAAGGGCAGAGGGAGCCAAGCCCCCGTCATTGCGGAGTGCGACTGGTTGGGGTACGTGTTGGCTGACCTGAAGAGGGTTTCGCCGTACGAAAGGAACTCCTCTGCTGAAACCTAGGCCTCGAAGCAGAGAAAGAACCACAGGCTGATCTGAAGAATGGTTTACCAGACCTGGACCGCCTAACATCTCTGAAGCGCGGTCTAGACGAGGAGGATCTCACCGGGGGCCTAGCCCTATCCTCCGGTAGACGCTGTGTTTTGGTATCCCCAAAATCCTTCACCAATTTCTCTAAGTCCTCTCCAAATAATAAACCACCTTTAAAAGGGAGTCTCACCAGCCTAAGCTTGGATGCAGCATCTGCCGCCCAATGTCGGAGCCATAAGGATCTGCGCGATACCACTGACAGAGACATCTGTTTCGCAGATGCTCGAATAATGTCATATAAGGAGTCTGCCAGATAAGCCAAGCCCGACTCCAAATCAGCCAGTTCCGAAGGGACAGAACCCCCGGACTCCATTAAATTATCGGTCATCCCTTGCGACCATTGCAAACATGCCCTCGCCGCATACGAGCTGCAAATTGCGGCCTGCAAGGTAACCGCAGCTACTTCAAAGGACATTTTTAGGGAAGATTCAATCTTCCTATCCTGCACGTCCTTTAGCGTCACCCCCCTTCCACCGGCAAGGTAGTCTTTTTCGTAACCGCTGCCACCAAAGCATCCACCCTAGGTAACCTAAACTTTTCAAGTTCACTCGGGTCAATCGGATACAGGAGCCGCATGGCCTTTGCCACTCGTAAACTGGCCTCCGGCGTATCCCATTGCGCCGCGATCAGCTCCTGCATGGCTTCATGCACCGGAAAGGACTTAGGTGGCTTACGTGTACCTGCCATCAGGGGGTTACCCGACACCTTAGCCTCTTCCTGAGAGATATGTAAACCCTGCAAAGCCTTGGAAATCAAGGATGCCAGCTCCTCTCTATGAAACAGCCGGAGCGCGGAAGGATCATCAACTTCCCTGCCCGGGGGATCCTCTGCCTCCCAATCTAAGACCTCCCCTTCCTCTAATGATTCAGGAAGGGAGAAAGGTGATAAGGGAAGATTACCCTCCGCGTCCACGGTCGCGAGTCTGCGTTTCTTCGCCCCCTGCGACCGCCCAGGCGACAGCACAGGACCCGTAGTCGGGCCGGCATTAGCACCGGATAAACCCGTGGAGGTAGAAGGCCCAGGGAGGGACGGCCAGGTCGCCGGTACCGACTGGGCCGGCTGCGAGCCCTGTAGCAGAAAAGCTCGGTGCAATAACATAACAAACTCCGGGGAGAAGGAACTCACCCCCATTAAAGAAGAACCGGCCTGATCAATGCTAGGGCGCGCAGCCGCGCCGTCCCCTAGCGACCCTGGCTCCCCGACCGCCGCTGACCTCCCCTCAGCCGCGGCAGAGCCTAGCAGTCCCCCCGAGTCGCCCTCGAGGCCCGGGGAAGTAGACCGTGCCCCGCTGACACAGGAGATGGCTAACTCACACGCTTGCAGGAAGGCATCTTCTGCCGGTGTATCCCCACACCCTGCAGAGCAGAAGCCCGACAGTGCTTGGCGCTTCCCACAGCGCGAGCACCGCTGAGTAGCCTCTGCTGCCATCGCTAAAAACGGCGATACAAAAAACTTTTTTTTTTTTCACAAACGCGGCAACACGCCGCTGCGCCGACTCTGCCCCCCCCCCCCCCCCGCTACCGCCGGAACAACACGAACGACCGACGAACGCAAGAGGAGGCAGACAGCAAACAAAGTTACTCACCAACCAGTCCCCCGCTCTAACTGCAGTCGGGTAACAGCTGGTAATCGCACTGAAAGCCACACGAACACAGCACGGTTCAGCACAAGCAGGAAGTCGTTGGTTTTTTTTTTTTGTTTGTTTGTTTTTTACTGGAATGAAGAAACCTAAGCACAAACCTCCTGCAGTGGCCCAAGAACCCGCTCAAACAAACGGAGGGGAGGGTGGAGAAGGGACCTGGGAGGGCCCAGGTGTAGCTCCCAAAGCCGGCACCGATCAGCCAGGCACCCCTGTCCTACTGAAGAGACTGAGTCTCAACAGAGGAAGCCACAGGAACACCACCTAAACCGGCCCCAGCCAGAATCCAGGAGCTAGTAGAGGAAGCTCCATTCCTGCTGGGAGATAGAGCAAAACTGGATCAACAGGAGGAACACCAGGCTTTAAGGCCAACTGTTAATCAGTTCTCTATCTCCACCTGCTGGTCGATGTGAGCTATACCCACTAGTCTGGATTCATCTGCTGCTTTGCTATGGAAAGGTATGTTCCTGATTCAAAATTTGAGTTTCCAAATTTGCAATAGAAGCTTTATCAGATTTGGATTTATGAGAAGCAATTGAAATGAATTCGCCTCTCAGCGAAGCCTTAAAAGCTTCCCAGGTGACCAATAGATCAGTATCGGAAATGACATTAGTGGCAAAAAAATCTTGAATAAATTTCTTAATACGATCTACTATGGTATTATCCTCAAGAAGAGGAAGTTGCATTCTCCATAATGGGGACCTAGGGGCAGGAGCAGTAGTCCATAATAGAGTACCAGACACTAACGAATGGTCTGAAATGAGAATTGGGGAGATGTAAGTGTTAACGATTGAGTTAAGGAAGGGTGGAGAAACAAAGATGTAATCTAAGCGTGAGAAACTATTATGTGGTATAGAGTGGTATGTGTAATCTCTGTCTGAAGGATGTTGGAGCCTCCATATATCTAGTAATTGTAAATGTGTAATGAGGGAATGAAAGGAAACGTGAGATTTTTGTGGAGACAGTTTAGAAGTCGACTGTTTGTCTAAGTATATATCCAAAGGAAGATTGAAATCTCCTGCCATGATAATAGGGAGGGATTCAAACGTCTGGATAGTGGTTAGTAAATCCAGAAAAATTCTGGAGAGTCACTATTAGGTGCATAAACATTTATCAGAAGAAATGGAACATTAGAAATAGTTATCTGTAATATTATCCATCTGCCATTAGTATCAATAGCTTGATTAATGATCCTGGGTTGTATAGATTTGGAAAATAGTATAGATGCCCCTCCTCTTCTGCCAAGGGAAGGTGAGTCAACCCCAGAAGTAATCCAATTACAGGATTTTAATAGAGAAGAAGTGGAGGAAAGATGTGTTTCTTGCAACATTATTATATCAGGTGATTTCTGCTTTAAGTGGATTAGAACTTTCTTCCTCTTAATAGGATTATTAAGCCCATTTACATTCCAGGAGACAACAGTAACAGGTAATTTCTTATCTGAAAGCATAAATACGCATGTTAAGAGTTAGGACTAAGTTTTGGGACAAAAAGTAATAGATTATTATCATAAGAACATATGAGTACTGCCAAGTGCCAAAAAGGAAAAGAACAGTAAAGGGTAAAAACCCAACTGCAAAATGTAAGTCAAAAAAGAAGGCAAAAAGAGCCAAGATGGTCCAGCCGTCAGTAAGAAAGAAGAAGATTGGTGCCATTAAGCAAAGAGTAACAAGGGTGCACAAATCTCCTCTTCCATTAATAAAACAATATGAAAAAGGAGCAAGAGAGCACAGAATAACAATGACTCAGACATAATATTGAAGCATAAACATATCAATCAGCAATCATGTGTACAGAAAGAAAGAGGTAAATTCCAGTTGTTAAAGTAAAAGAAAAGAAATAAAATAAGGGTGATCAGTAATGAAAGCATATCATAACATGAATAAACAAGCCTTATGGAGAGCAGAGAATCAGAAAAAATATGTAGGCTATACATTCGTGAGAAACTAGCCCAATTCTAAGCAATCATAAGAAAAATGTTATGAATTACTCAATAATAAAGAATCAAAATAAAGTATCTTTTTGCATTTCCATATTGCTTTTAGATTTAGTTTTAAATTTTTTGTTATTTTATTTTCGTTCTTTAATTATTTTTAACTGTTGTTGTATATCTAAACCCCTATGATTTGATCCCCTTTTTTTTTGTTTGTTTTTTTTTGTTTGTTTTTTATTAATTTTTCTGTTATTTATTCTGTTATTTTCTGTTATTTTTTCTGTTGTTTATTTATAAATCGCCATTGTTGTAATCCCCACAAACATTTTTATTAAAATTGTTTTTCCTTTTTTTTAATATTTCTGTTGTTTATTTATAAATCCCCATTGATTTAATCCCCTCAATCATTTTTATTTAAGGTTTTTTTTTTTGGGGGGGGGGGTTTGTAATTTGTTTTATTTAATTTTTAATTTTTTTTTTTTTTGTATATATTTATATGTATAAACCTCATAACTTTATTCCTGTAATTCCCTCCCCATACCTTCTCCCTTCGTCACTTACTGCAAGCACAATCCCCAAAAATGTTATTAAGAGAGAAGATAGAACCAGCTATAACTTAAATATCCAAAAAAGATGGGGGCAAGAAACAAAGACATACATAATATCATTCGAGGAATTTTTAGAGATAAGGAGTATTCCCTTTAATATTTTATATAAAGAGTTATATTATGTCCCTCATTTCCATCCCCTAGTATTGTTTGTTCTTCACATAGTGGAAGCATAATACCCAAGTAATGGTGTCAGAGAAAGGGTATAATGAACCAATAATAGAGATATCTGTAAGCATATTCCCCTCTCGTCACCATCAGAGTGAAAATACATCTCGCTATAACTGGAAATATCGGAAACAATATGGGAAAGAGAAACAAAGAAAACCCAAAAGTAATATCTATAGACCTTTCTGCTGCCTTTAACACCATAGACCATCATATTTTATTAGACAGACTGCAATCAATCGGCATTACTGATCAAGTATTATCATGGTTCAAATCTTATTTTACAGATCGTACATCTACAGTTGCATTTAATAATTTAAATTCTGAAAGCTCACTATCTTCCCATGGTATTCCTCAAGGATCTATTTTGTCTCCATTACTTTTCAATATTTTTCTTGCACCTTTGATGACAGTCTGTCAATCTATAGGATTTCATGTTTATGCATATGCAGATGATATTCAACTTCTGCATCCTTTAGATCCCAATAAAGCATCAGACATCATATTAATTAATAATAAACTTGAACAAATCCATCAATGGCTAGATATAAATAGGTTGGCCCTTAACATTGAAAAAACAAAAACATTACTTTTTCCATGGAAAGAAACTCCTAAAATTAGTGCACCCATCACTATAAAAAATATTCCTTTACAATTAGTTAACAGTATTAAAATCCTAGGAGTTATATTTGACAGCAAATTAACCTTTCATGAGCATATAGGCAGTATCGTCAAAGCATCATTCTATAGACTCCGTCAAATTTGTTCCCTGTCACATATCTTTGTTCTAAATCATTAAACATTCTTACACATTCTTTAATAATTTCCAAAATCGATTATTGCAATGCCCTTTTTAAGGGAATTGCACAAAATGAAATAAGATGGTTACAAATAATACAAAATACTGCCATTAAACTAATAACAAAAAAAAAAAAATTTGATCACGTAACGCCACTTAAGAACGCTCACTGGCTTCCAGTAACCCATAGAATAACATATAAAATATGTCTACTTACTTTTAAAGCAATGTTTTTTAAAACTCCTGCTTTTATTTATAAAACACTGATTCCCTATTCCACAAATAGAATATTGCGGTCTAACGACAATTCCATCTCTTAAAATTATAAATACTAGAAGACAATTTATCTTTTCTGTTACTGCTCCACAAATGTGGAACTCCTTGCCAATCTACCTAAGAAAAGAGCATGATATTGATAAATTCAAGATTAATTTAAAAACGTTCCTTTTCAAAGACGCTTTTGATTAATAACTTATAATCTGGAACACAATAATTCAATAATTTAAAAAAAAAAAAAATTCCTACCTTATGTTTTTCCCCAACCTTCTTTTTATTATATTTTGTAGTTCTTATCCCCTTTTCCCTTTACTCATGTTTTGTCAAATATGTATTTAGGTTTTTGTTTTTTTTTTCTCTTTTAAATTAATTTTTAAGGTCATGTATAATTAATGTTTTAATTTCTATTTTTATATTGTAATATTAACTATTTCTATTTATATATATGTATGTTCATCGCTTTGAAAAAAAGACAAAGCGATTAATCAAAAATTTTAATAAACTTGAAACTTAAGCAAGGGGTAAATCAAACAAATCTCAAGTAAAAAAAAAGAAATTCCAGAAAGCAAAGATATCGATTAGCAATAATAAATCAAATGAATGAATTAAATAGACATCAGAAAAGGAGAGGCCAGAACAAGCAGAGCCTGTTCAAGTTCACAAAAAAATTGACAGATTATTCCTCGTAAGAAGAAGCAGGCATGTAGCTGGAACAAGGTTGGAAATCTTCAGGACGAAGACATGCCCTGCGACTGTAGACCATCTAGAAAGGATTGAAGTTGCTCAGGAGATTCAAAATGTTGAGTTGAGTTGTTGATTGTCACAATCATCCGGGCAGGATATTGCAGCCCGTATCTTGCTCCCATCGATTTGAGTCTGGCTCTCATTTCTAGAAAGGATTTTCTTTTTCGGGCGGTTGTTGTTGCCAAAACAATCAAAAACTTCTTATCTTCAAATTTTAAGTCCGATATTGACTTTGCTGCAGTTAGGATTTGCAGAGCCTGAGGATATCGCAGTAGTTTCACTATGATAGGCCTTGGTCGTGTAAAGCCTTGCTTCAGGGAAGATGGCGTCCTATGTGCACGCTCGAATTGCAGGGGCAAGTCAGATGTTAAATGTAGAAGTTTTGGCAATTGGTCGGTTAGAAATTTGGTGAGATCAGACCCTTCAGCACATTCCGCGAGACCAATAATTCTAATGTTATTTCTACGATTGCGGTTGCAAAGGTCTTTCAGCTCTTGATCAAGTTTCTTAAAGCGCTGTTGAACACGTTCTTCGAATTGTGCTGAGGAGAGCGCCGCCATGTCTGCTCTATTTTCCAGCGTTTCAACACGCGTTTTGCACGCCTCTAAGGAGGCAGAAAGTGAGTTTATTTCGCTTCTCATCTCACATGTAATATCATATTGTTTTGTGATCAGATCCTTTAAAGCACAAATTTCATCCAGCACTATATCGGAGGAGATCGGGGGATGTTTACTCACCGAGAGCTTCTCCGGAGTCGGGGGATCATGTTTGGATCTTTTTGATCCAGATGATTGCGCCAATTGCGAATCTGATTTCGCAGATTTATTCACAGACATCTCAGCTACAAGGAGAGCTATTTATAATCCCAAACAGTAAGATTTACAACTTGCTCCGTGACGATGATTTGGAATCAGAGGAGGAGAGAAGAGATTATGCAGCCACCTTGTTCTCTAGCTCGATAGCGCCCCCATCGATGGTAAAAAATTATGGAGACGACCTCCTATGGTAAGAGGGGAAGACAGAGGCAGAATGATGGAGGTTATGCTCTGTTTTAGACAATCAAAAAGGCTGAGCAGCCATAGGTGCAACAAAAGGCTGAGGTTTCTGCTGTTTCTGTTGCTATTGTTTCTTGGGAGGTGCTCGAGTTTAAGGAGCTGGCATTGGAGGATAACCCCTCTGAAAATATGGAAGAGGCCTGGAAGGTTTAGGTTTGACAATAGAAGCAAAAGATTTTTCATGTTCCGACAACTTCTTGGTGGCAGCCTCTAAGGATTCGTCAAAGAGGACATTGCTCTTGCAAGGTATATTGGCCAGACGATCCTGAAGATTGGGATCCATATCAATGGTCCAAAGCCAGGCCAGATGACGCATCGCTACTGAGAATGCAGTGACCCTGGACGAGAGTTCAAAGGCATCATAAGATGACTAAAGATGTAACCTGAGTTGCGCCAAGGTAGCAGTGACTTGTTGGAACTCCAAATGCCTATGTTGGTCCAGGTTCTTTGTAAAACCTGGAAGTATATCAATGAGGTACTGAAAGTAAGTAGTGAAAATAAAATTACAGTTGAGGACTCTGGAAGCCATCATTGAATTCTGATAAAGGCGACGACCAAACTTGTCCATGGTCTTACCCTCTCTTCCAGGAGGTACTGTGGCATAGACCCTGGAAGGATGGGTCCTCTTCAATGAAGATTCCACAAGAAGGGATTGATGAGATAGTTGTGAATTCTCAAAGCATTTGCAATGTGGACTTCTATACCTTGATTCCAATTTGCCTGGAACAGCAGGTATAGCATAAGGAGTCTCCAGATTTCATTTGAAAGTTTGAGACAAAGGTCTATTAAGAGGAAGTTTGAGAGATTCTGCAGGAGGTCGAGGCAGATTCATTTCCTCAAAATACTCCTAAGAGTATTTAGAACCAGCGTCCAATTTAAGATCCAAGTCGTCCGCCATTGGACAGAGGAAGTAGGAAAATGACAATTGATCTGCCAGAGCATGGCCTCAAAAAGTACTCCATGACCTCAAGGCGCCTCAAGTAGAAAACAAAAGTGAAGCCTCTCTGGAGTATTGGTAGCCCAAAGAATAGATAGACTGGGATGAGGCACTAGAAGCAGCTGTGTCCTCAAGGTCTGCAATTGATGTCCTCGATCGAGGAATTGGAGGCCTCGAAGAGCTAGAAAGTCTGGACGGAGGCCTGGATGAGGAAGGATATTCTCTCGAAGAATACCTGCGCCTTGCTGAATGCCTTGAGGAGGGTCTCGATCGATGACGAGAATGCTGCCTGGAAGCAGGTCTCGTGGAAGAGTGAGGAGACTTCGCCCTATTCCAAGCTGGCAAATGGAATAAATGTCTAACCACCCTCATCTCAAGTGCTCCCTCCTACCAATCCTTCAGGAAATCAATTAAAACCTATCTCTTTGATAAATTTCTGTGACTCCTTCCTACCTTGTCATATCACTGAACTATCTACTGTATCTCTGACATATTGTCGGTTATATCTAACCTCTCTCGGCTCACTAATGTAACTGAAATCTGTTACCAAAGTACTTGACAATATTTTCTGTAACATCGCTGTATATGTACAGTCTCTTCGAAATCCATAGACTCAGTGGTTTGGATCGAGGAATCTCGAAGCACTCCCAAAGCCTCAGCTCCTTGTATAGAGTATGAGAATTCCAGACCAGACACTCGCAAAGACTCGACTCCTTGCATAGAGTGTGTAGATTCCAGACCAGACACTCGCAAAGATTTGACTCCTTGCATAGAGTGTGTAGATTCCAGACCAGACATTCGCAAAGATTCGACTCTTGCATACAGTGTGTAGATTCCAGACCAGACACTAGCAAAGACTCGACTCCTTGCATAGAGTGTGTAGATTCCAGACCAGACACTCGCAAAGACTCGACTCCTTGCATAGAGTGTGTAGATTCCAGACCAGACACTCACACTCGACTCATAGGAACATAAGAATTGCCACTGCTGAGTCAGACCAGTGGTCCATCATGCCCAGCAGTCCGCTCACGCGGCGGCCCTCTGGTCTAAGACCAGCACCCTAACTGAGACTAGACCTACCAGTGCACGTTCTTGTACAACAGAAACTTGTCTAACTTTGTCTTGAATCCTTGGAGGGTGTTTTCCCCTATAACAGCCTCTGGAAGGGCGTTCCAGCTTTCTACCACTCTCTGGGTGAAGAAGAACTTCCTTATGTTTGTACGGAATCTATCCCCTTTCAACTTTAGATCTTCGCAATCCCCCTGCGTCTTTACTACTCTAAATAACTTTGTATCATCCGCAAATTTAATCACCTCGCTCATCGTACCTATGTCCAGGTCATTTATAAAGATGTTAAAGAGCACGGGTCCAAGCACCGAGCCCTGTGGCACCCCACTGGAGACGTTCTTCCAGTCTGAGTATTGTCCATTTATCCCACTCTCTGTTTCCTATGCTCCAGCCAGTTTTTAATCCACGTGAGTATTTCACCCTCAATTCCAAGGCTTGCAATTTTCCAAAGTAGTCGTTCATGCGGAACCTTGTCGAACGCCTTCTGAAAATCCAGATATACAATGTCGACTGGATCGCCCTTGTCTATCTGTCTGTTTACTCCCTCAAAGAAGTGCAGCACGTTCCAGACCAGACACTCCGCCAAGACTCGACTCCTTGCATAGAGTGTGTAGACTCCAGACCAGACACTCGCAAAGACTCGACTTCTTGCATAGAGTGTGTAGATTCCAGACCAGACACGAGGAAGTTCTGATGAGACTCGAAGTCAGAGTAGTGGAGAGAGGAGGACACCCCGTTGAAGGCTTGACCGAGTCAGAGGTCGAGGGTGAAGCTGAAGAGTCCATTCTGAACAGCTTTTCCACTTGAATCCGACGACGTTTGAGGGCTTGAGGTTGAAGAGTAGCACAGCGCGCACACGACTTCGGACTTTGGTTAGGCCCGAGACACTTAAGACAACCAGCAGTGTGGGTCCGTGAGGGAAATCGCAGCCTGGCATTGGCTATACTTCTTGAAGCCCATGACTGGCCAGGACATAGAAGGGAAGATAGCCGCTGTGAAGTCAAAGCCCGCAGGCTGCGAGAGCACGACCCATCCCACCAGTCAGACGATGAAAAAGCAGTTATTTACCATAACAGTTGTTATCCAGGGACAGCAGGCAGCTATTCTCGCATATGGGTGACGTCATCCACAGAGCCCAGATGCAGATAACTTCGCAAGCAGACTTGCTTGTAGAAACGTAGAAGTTTCTAGTAAGCCGCACCACGCATGCGCGAGTTCCTTCCCTTCCAGAGCAAGGGCGAGTCTACTCAGTTCAGATAGCTAGAAGAGAACCCAACCAGGGGAATTGGGTGGGTTGTGAGAATAGCTGCCTGCTGTTCCTGGATAACAACTGTTATGGTAAGTAACTGTGCTTTATCCCAGGACAAACAAGCAGCCTATTCTCACATATGGGTGACCTCCAAGCTAACAAGAATGGGATGGTGGGAGTGTTGGCAATTTAGGAGAATAAATTTTGTAATACTCTCTGGCCAAAATAGAAAAAAACATCCAGACAATAGTGAAAAGTGAAAGTATGAACCGAGTACCAGATAGCAGCTTTGCAAATTTCCTTAATAGGTGTGGATCTGAGGAAAGCCACTGAAGCTGCCATTGCTCTGACTTTGTAGGCTGTGACTCGACTCTGTAGCTGTAATCCAGCCTGGGCATAGCAGAAATAGATACAAGCAACCATCCAGTTGGAGATGGTACGCTTAGAGATTGGATTGGATTACTTGTTTGGATTGAAGTAGACAAGTTGAGGAGCAGTTCTGTATGGTTTGGTGCATTCCAAGTAGAAGGCCAAAGCAAGCTTGCAGTCCAGAGTATGAAGAGCGGATTCTCCAGGATGAGAATGAGGTCTTGGAAAAACCACTGAAAGAACAATAGATTGGTTGAGATGCAGTTCTGAAACCACTTTAGGTAAGAACTTCGGATGAGTACGGAGGACCACCTTGTCATGATGGAACACAGTGAAAGGTGGATCAGCAACCAATGCTTGCAGCTCACTGACTCTTCGAGCAGAGGTGAGGGCAATGAGAAAAACCACTTTCCAAGTGAGATACTTCAGATGAGCAGTAGACATTGGTTCAAAAGGAGGCTTCATCAATTGAGCAAGAACAACATTGAGATCCCAAACCATTGGATGCTGTTTGAGAGGAGGTTTGATGTTGAAAAGTCCTTTCATAAACCTGGAGACCACCGGATGAGCAGAGAAGGGTTTCCCTTCAATAGGCTGATGGAAAGCAGCAATTGCACTGAGATGGACTCAGATCGATGTAAACTTGAGGCCAGAGGTGGATAAGTACAAAAGATAATCTAGAACAGAAGATAAGGAAGAATCTTGAAGCTCCTTATCATGAGAGATGCACCACATAGAAAATCTAGTCCATTTTGGTGGTAGCATTGTCTAGTGGCAGGCTTTCTAGAAGCCTCTAAAATGTCTCTTACAGGTTGTGAAAACTGAAGAGGAGTTATGTTGAGAGGTACCAAGATGTCAGGTGCAGATACGGAAAAACTGGTAGAGGGTATGGCTCCCTGCTGCTGAGTTGAAGTAGAAGGGAGTACCAAGGTTTTCTGAGCCACCGAGGAGCTATCAAAATCATGGTGGCATGATCGTTCTTCAACTTGACAAGAGTTTTAAGAATGAGAAGGAATTGAGGGAATGCATACAGGAAGAGATTCGTCCATTCCAGTAGAAAAGCATCTGCCTCGAGGCGATAAGGAGAATATATCCTGGAGCAGAACTGAGGCAGTTTGTGATTGTGGGGAGATGCAAAGAGATCTATCTGAGGCATCCCCAATGCGAAAAAATGTGATGAAGAGATGAGGAATTGAGTGTCCATTTGTGAGGTTCCAGAAGACGACTCAAGTTGTCCGCCAAGCAATCGTTCGCCCCTTGGATGTAGACAGCTGTTATACCCAGGGAGTAAATGAACTCAGCATAATACGTGACATGTCTCCTCAAGTCTGCTTATTTGACCTGCTTATCTGAGTGTTACCTTGACAACCCCAAAAGGACAGTAAAGTCTGTTTATCTGACATCCTGACCTCCTTGATCTTCAAAGGACAGTAAAGACAGATGGTAAACCAGTCTCTGCAAACACCTCCTTATTAACCTCAAAAGGACAGTAACGCCAGATGGGACCTGAATGTTGACAAAACAGCATCAAAGGGACAGTGACAAGTATCTGCTATCTTGACCTTTTTGACCTAGGAGTTGCCCAAACAGCATCAAAGGGAAAGCCAGATGGGAAACTCTGTAACACCTCCTAGATAACATCAAAGTCTGCTTCTCTGACATCCTATCTCTCAATTAACATCAGAAGGACAATAAAGCCAGATGGGCCGGTCTCTGCCACACCTCCTTGACCTAGGTGTTGTCAAAACAAGGAACAAAAGAGCAGGACTAATCAACTCCGCAGTTTGCATCCTATATAAGACCGGAATTCTGACCCTGACATCAGAATCCAAGACGTCGCAAGGGACAAAATTAAAAGATGTCTAAAGGGTCAGTCTCCCGTGTCTACTCACCTATCAATTGCACAAGGATTCTCCAATTGTGAAGGGAGAGTGTTTGCCTGGGATACGGTGAAGGTATTTAATTCTTATATATGTATAATAAAGTGTTATTGTTTATGCTTTATATTGTCTGTGTGCTTTTTTGAGTGTTACTGATCATCCCATTTGACAGAAATAAGTGGCAGAACAACAGCTTTGAGTAAGGTGTTGTGGAGGATTGCCCAGTTCCAAACCTTCAGAGCTTCTTGACAAAGGGAGGGAGTTCCCGTCCCTCCCTGTTTGTTGACCTAGTACATGGTGACTTGGTTGTCCGTCCAATTGAGGCCTACCTGGTCGTGAAGATATTGAAAGCCTTTGAGAGCATGGAAGATCGCCCTGAGTTCCAATAGATTGATAAGACACTGACGATCCGTACTGGTCCAGTGGCCTTGAGTACGGAGACCATCGAGATGAGCCCCCCAAGCGTAGGTCGAAGAATCTGTTGTGAGGAGCTTTTGATGAGGGGGCGTTTGAAACAGCAAACCTCTGGAGAGATTGGAAGAGAGCATCCACCAGCGGAGACTGTCTCAACGAAGGAGTGACTGTAATGTGTCGAGAGAGTGGGTCGCAAACCTGCATCCACTGAGATGCCAGGGTCCACTGAGGAATTCTGAGGTGAAGTCTGGCAAAAAGAGTCACATGTACTGTGGAGGCCATGTGACCTAGGAGTACCATCATGTGTCTCGCTTAGATTGATGAGCAGGAAGACACTGCATGACAGAGTTGAAGAGCCTCCAGACGCTGTTGTGGAAGGAATCCCCTTAGTTGGATACAGATCCGATGAACTGCAGATTCTGAGAGGGCTGAAGTTAGGATTTGGGAAAGTTGATTTCGAATCCCAAGCTTTGTAGGAACCACGCAGTCCACTGGGTCGCTACAATAACCCCCTGAGATGTGGAATCCTTGATGAGTCAGTTGTCTAGGTAGGGGAACACCTGAATACCATGGTTCCTTAGAGCTGCTGCTACCACCACCAGGCACTTGGTGAACACTCTGGGAGATGAAGCCAGGCCAAAGAGTAGCACTCTGTATTGGTAATGCAGATTCCCCACCCGAAATCTGAGATATTGACGGGAGGCCAGATGAATGGGAATATGAGTATAAGCCTCCTTGAGAACCAGAGAGCATAACCAGTCGTTCTGATCTAGAAGGGGGTAAAGGGATGTCAGGGACAACATGCAAAATTTTTCTTTGACTAAAAATTTGTTGAGAGCCCTGAGATCCAGAATGGATCGCAGATCGCCCATCTTCTTCGGAACAAGGAAATAACGGAAGTAAAACCACCTGTTCTGCTGTTGCAAAGGAACTGGTTCGATGGCAAGGGCGGTCTGGGATGTACTGGAAGGATATTCTATTGGAGGAAGCTCTGGTGGAACCTGAGTGAAATGAAGAAAGTATCCTTCTCTGATGATTGACAGCACCCAGAGGTCAGATGTAATTGTCTCCCATCGGTGATAAAAATGATGGAGATGACCTCCTATGGGGGAGAGAGGACAGAGATAGAATGATGGAGGTTATGCTCTGTTTTAAACAGTCAAAAAGGCTGTGCAGCCTTAGGTGCAGCAGAAGACTGAGGTTTCTGTTGCTTCTATTGCTGTTGTATCTTGGGAGGCGCTCTAAGGAGCCGCCTCTGGAAAATTGGCATGAAGGTACGTACAAGGGGACACTTAGAGAAATTGAAAGGGGAGAGGTTTAGATCAAACGCCAGGAAGTTCTTCTTCACACAGAGGGTGGTGGATACATGGAACGTGCTGCCGAAGGATGTAGTAAGCAGGAGCACACTACATGGCTTCAAAGAATCTTTGGATAAGTACTTGAAGGACAAAGGGATAGAAGGGTACAGATAAGAATGGAGGTAGAGGTTAGTTATAAAATTAGTCAGGGAGCACTGTTTCAGGCAATAGGCCTGATGGGCCGCCGCGGGTGTGGACCGCTGGGCAAGATGGACCTATGGTCTGCCTCAGCGGAGGCAACTCTTATGTTCTTATGTTCTTAAGGTGTGAAGGTTTCACAGGAGCTGGCTTAGGCTTTGGTCTGACAATGGAAGCAAAAGATTTTTCATGTTCAGACAATTTCTTGGTGGCTGCCTTTGATTCATCAAAGAGGTAATTGCCTGCACAAGGGATGATAGCCAGGCAGTCCTGAAGATTAGGGTCAAGCGGTGCATTGCTACAGAGAAAGCAGTGGCCCTGGCACTGGCCCTGGCCCTGGACTGAAGAAGATGCAATCTGAGTTGTGACAAGAGTAGCAATAACTTCTTGGAATTCAAAGTGCTTCTGTGTATCCAGGAAATTGAGAAATTTTAGAAGTAGGTCAATGAGGAACTTGGAGGACATCATAGCATTTTGATAAAGACGACGACCAAACTTGTCCATAGTTTTCCCCTCCCTTCCAGGAGGAACAGTAGCATAGACTCTGGAAGGATGGGATCTTTTCAAGGAGGACTCCACAAGAAGGAATTGGTGAGACAATTGTGAATTCTCAAATCCTTTACAATGCAGAGTTCTATACCTGGAGTCCAATTTGCCTGGAACAGCAGGAATGGTATAAGGAGTCTCCAGGCAGCGTGTGAAAGTCTGAGATGAAAGCTTGTGAAGATGAAGCTTAAGTGACTCTGCAGGAGGTTGAGGGAGATGCATGACCTCAAGATACTCCTTGGAGAACTTAGAACCAGCATCTAATTGAAATTCTAGGTCCTCAGCCATCTGTCGAAGGAAAGCAGAAAAAGACAGCTGATCCACCAAGGCCTTGCCCAAGAGGGACTCCGATGACCTGAGGCGGCCTGGGTCGGAGGCGAAGCCTCTCTGGAGAAATGACCATCAGAGGAATATGGAGACTTGGATGAGGCAATGAAAGCAGCTGAGTCCTCTAGGTCTGGACGCGGAGACCTCAATTGAGGAGTTGGTGGTCTAGAAGAGCTGGAAGGTCTGGAATGAGGCCGAGACGAAGAAGGTTGCACTTTGGAAGAAGACCTATGCCTGGACGGATGCCTCGATGAAGGCCTTGATCGACGACGAGAGTGGTGTGTAGAAGCAGGTCTCGAGGATCGAGGAGACTTCACCCTAGAGATGGAAGTAGGCAATGCTTCAGGTGAATGGATAGGGCTAGAAGCAGTAGATCGAAATTCAGGAGGTTTGATGGAGGAATCTCTTAAGCACTCTCAAAGACTCCTTGTATGGAGTGTGAGGATTCCTGTCGAGGCACTTGCAGAGAATCTACTCCTTGCTTAGAGGCCAGAACAGACACTTGCAAAGACTCTGCTCCTTGCATTGATGCCAGACCAGACACTCGCAAAGACTCTGCTCCTTGCATAGAGTGTAAAGGTTCAGCTCTAGGCAGAGGCTCGACCTCATGGGAGACTGCTGATTGCCCAGGCTAGATGAAAGAAGACAGCTTCAGCCCAAATTTGGTCAGTAACTGGACAAACTGCTGCTTTAACATGTTCTGGAGGGATCCACATCTGAAATCGGATCACTTACTGCGGATATGGAGATGTGCTTCAACTAAGAAGTCTTGGAAAGCTTGAGGACCACCACCAGAACCTTCTGCTTAGGTATCTGACCTGAGAGAAAACTCAGGGGAAGACACAGCAGGTTTACTCGAGTCAGAGATGTCTCAAACGAGGAAGGTCTGATGAGGTTCGAGGTCGAAGTAGTGGAATCAGGAGGACCCTCGTTGGAAGATGGGACCGAGGCCATGCTCGAGGTCGAAGGTGTGACTGAAGAGTCCATCCTAAACAGTTTCTCCACTAAAATCTGATGACATTTAAGGGCCCGAGGTTGCTCGCACAACTTAGGATTATGGTCAGACCCGAGGCACCAATGGTGCGGGTCCATGAGTGAAATTGCACGCTGGCACTTCTTGAAGCCTATTGCTGGCCGGGACATAGGAGTACAAATGGCCGCAACAAAGTCAGAGCCCATAGGCTGCAGCCAAGTGGCCTGCCCCGCCAGTCGAACAAAGAAATAATAGTCTCTTTTTTTTTTTTTTTTTTAAATAAATTGAAAGAAAAGAAATAACATAGCGATTCGCAACAAAAAGTAACACAAACCACGGTGAGAGAAGGCACGAATAAGAAAAGTTTGGCGCAGACTGTCAAAGATGGATTTCTCGGCTCTGCAGAAAACTGAGAACTGAGGAGACTCGCCCTGCGCTGGGCGGGAAGGCACTCGTGCATGCGCGGTACGGCTGACTCAAAACTTCTACGTTTCTACAAGCAAGTCTGCTTGCGAGGCTGTCCGCATCCAGCTCCGTGGATGATGTCACCCATATGTGCGAATAGGCTGCCTGCTTGTCTTGAGATAAAATAAAACTTCTTTTTTTTTACTAAAAGAAAAGAACACAGTGGTTCGGCAATAAGAAATTAAAACACAAACCACGGTGAAGAGAACGCACGAAGCGAACGAAGTTCAGCGCAGAGCATCAAAGACAAACTTCTCGGCTCCGTGGAAAACAGAGAATTGAGAAGACGCGCCCTGTGCTGGGTGAGAAGGCATTCACGCATGCGCGGTGTGGCAGACTTGAAACTTTGTTTTCTACAAGCAATGCTTATGAGGCTGTCCGCATCCGGGCTCTGTGGATGATGTCACCCACGTCCACATGCGAGAATAGCTGCCTGTTTGTCCTGGGATAACAAATATTTGGTGTGTCATCCCAGATATCCCCAAGTTTATTTGGCTTGCAATACTAAGGAAGGGAAAAAAACTAGAGGGGTGGGTGTTTGGTTTGCCCACTCCTTACAATTTGAGGTCAATAAATTGGTGCGGGATCCAGAAGACAGATATAGCAATGTTACTTACCGTAACAGTTGTTATCCAGGGACAGCAAGCAGGGTCATTCCATGTCAAGTGATCAGATTCTTGGAAAGTGCCCTGCATGACCATCACGGATTTTGATGAAACTTCATATGCAGAGTCCACCATGTCTCAAACGAACTTTGGTAAAGTTTTAGTTTCGCCTGTGGAATATTTGTAGAGATATAGCCATTTGTTTGACCCCATACCACAATGAAATACAGTACGATAATGACATTCTGACAACTTTGAGACACAATATCTCCTGAGCTGTGTTTCCAAAAAAACTGAAACAGCTACCCTGCACAACTTTTTGAGCTCTGTTCATTGCTACCAATAACAATTTTTGCCGAGCACTGATTGAATGCCTGAATTACAGTAAACTTGGCCGAAAAAATTAGTGCTCCCAAAAAAGTCAAAGTTTGACATTACTTAGCTCCCACAATAATTGAATAATAAATGTGAAATTTGGCGCATAATGTCTCAGTACAACGTTGTTTTCAAAAGTACAATTTCAACCTCCAAGCTCTTTCCATTAGTTTACAAATTAAGTGTAAAGTTGCTAATTTGTGTAAAAAGGCCAAAAATAGGGTATTTTCAGCCTGCTTTTACAGAAAAATACCTTTTAGAAACTCTTTCAAATCAGTCTCATTAGAAAGAGCATATTTCAAACTCCCTAGAAAAGTGGACTTCATTTTTCAACGCAGGTTAACAATGGCTGAAAAAGGGGGACAAAGTTGGGAGACGTTGCCATGGCAACAACCTCTATTTCAACATAGTTCTGTCATTTTTAAAGTTACAGTTTTGTATTGACGTAGTATTACTACTACTCTATTGCGTTGGTCCATGGTGACATTGTCACTACCAGTTCAAGAGTTTGAACTGGCAACCCCATCGCCATTGGGGGCACGCCCGATAGCTGTGCAATACCAGCCACGGGTGGGCCACTTCGTCCAGGTTCCCAAGCCTCGCATTTGGTTTCTTTGTCAAGGTTCCAAAGCCTTTTGTTGGTATCTTTCTGGTTCCAAAGCCAATGATTAGGGTATCTTATCCTAGGTTCCCAAGCCTAAATTGGGTATCTTATATGGTTCCCAAGCCGAAGTGAAGTCCACTTTGATTTTAACTGCCAGCAATCTTTATAACATTCTGTTAAATTTTTGAGCCACTTTCTTCAATGCAGTTTCTGGAAATTGATATTGGCGGCCGGATGATGTAACTGAAGGGGCACAAAGCATGCAGATGAGGTGTTGCTCTGGAACCCAACAAACGTCTTGCCTTTCTGGCCAATAAAACGAATGAGCTGGACCGTGAGGATGCATAAATTTTATCAATGCATCATTTTGTTCAATTGAGACTTCAACAACGTTGCCTATCCACCATTGATTATCGTAAGTACAGGCAACGTAGCAACCAGGAAAGATTTCGGACACTTTCAAATTTGGAATGGCAGTATCAGAAATTTTGGCAACAAAATTTATTGTGTCATTTGAAACTTTGCTGACACGAACCGAGTTTGAGTTGACTGGTACAAATTGGTGGTGCTCTCTGGTACCGGCTACTGTGCTGCTTTCATGCCATCTTTCTTCTTGAAACTTTTTGCTTTCTTCAATTTCTTCTTTTGGAACATAAATGTATTTAACTCCGTGTATATTTTGGTCACAAAAGTTAAATAGATCCTTTGGCGTCAATATTTGATCCGTTGATGGTCTTTGGAGGCTAGCCCGGGCAGCCAGTCGTTTAGTTGTTCCACCAACTCCATCGCAGGGTGATTTTCCGTGGCTAGTTCCAAAAAAATTCCATTCAGCCTCAATGTTGAAATCATTTCTGTGATTGCACAAATTCACAAAGTTCTTGTAGTTTTTATATTGTGCAGCTGAGCCGTCACTGAAGTAGTATATTTTGGTAATGTTTGTTTGAGTTACCAAAAATTCGATCAACTTTTGAATAAACACGTGTATAGATATCGTATCATGTTGCATATGATCAGAAATAATGCAACAGTTTACAACTTGCAATGTGCCCACTTCATTGAGGTAATATGCAACAAAAGGATGTACCGTAGCTTGTGAATTTTCCCAGTGAAAGCCTTGGGCGGCATCCTGTACAACAAATGAGTAATTTTCAGCGAAATCCATCAAAACGATCATTTCCGTTTCTTTTAAGCCTGTCTTCAACATCTTCAAATATTCACTTTGATGTTTTGAAATTAAATGGTGGCTTGTCAACTTCCAAATCTTGCTTGCAAGTCTTTCAATAAAGTTGTCCATGGTTAGTACGCTTGTTTCTAATGTTTCACGGTCAGCGTGAACCCATTGCTTAAATTCTATTGATTCTTCTGGATCTAAATCCTTGAATATTTCTTCCAGGTATGCTGTTAGTGCTTCTTCACCAGGGCAGTTTTGACATCGTTGTAGCATACAGTCCTTGACATTTAGGTCGCACACAGTTTTTTCCATAAGAACTTTGTAGTTCTCTTTGACATTGGCGCCTTGTAGCATGAGCTTTACATTTTGATGTATCGTGCAGACACACACGGAGTGTGCACCTGATGCACCAACGGTTACACACCACTTTGGCCTGAGCTCACATAATTTGGAAAAACCAATTTCAGTTCCGTATTTGTTACAGTACGCCACATACAGCTCTTTTAAATTACACAACAGCAGCCACTTTTGCTTTTGTACTTTTAAACCATTGAGGCGGACTGAAATGCAATCTTTTTTGCCAGGACATATTCTGCTGAATTCATCGTCTTCGTAAAAATCTTGAACTCTATTTGCAATTTCTTTTGGAAGGGACTTGCCAATTTTTGCATCAGGTATAGAACAAATGCCTCTCTCTTTCTTTACTTTTTGGGCTGTTTTGACCATGCGCTCTGAAACGCCAAACTTCATTGCTGTTTCCTTTATTGACCAACGTTTTGGGGCCATCGTCAATAATTGAACTTTCATTGACCTGTTGGATATTGCAATTTTCATTTTCATTTCTTCAATGAGGTCAGTGTAATCTTCACATAACTTGCATTCTACAGACTGACGAGACGGCCCAACTTCTTCAGCTGAAACTCCAGCAGCAGATGTAATCTTCTTGGCTATCACATTCTGCACACATTCAATTTTTCGTATCACATAGCCGGCTTTATCTCTACTAGCTAACCTTCGAATTTTCAATGGAGAGGTTCCTAAAGCAGTCAAGCTTTGATCAACTGCTTCGGAGATGCTGATATCAAAATCGTCTGAAGATGAAGATGCTACAGTAGCTTCACTCATTGAAACGTATTGGGCTTTGCACCTACTGCAAAGTTTCTGACCTGGCTTGATATTTATTTTTGCCACATTTCTAAAATCATTAGACATGGCAAGATCGACTTTTAACAATCCACTTTGAACAATGTGATTTTTCTTTTCAAATGGATTACAACACGATGTTTGCTTTAATTCGTATTTGTCGAGATACTTTGCTTTGTGGTGGAGGCAGATTTGGTCTTTATCCATCAGTTCAACTTCAGAGCGCCGAGTGATAAGCAATTTTTCATCGATTGACAAATTATGTAAAAAAATGAGCCCACATTTTTTAGAATAAAATGGGCCGTCATGACACTTTGACAACAATTTTTGCCCAATGGCACAGTCTGGCAGAAAAGGATTATTATTAGTCGATTCGTTGGCATCCATTTTAAACTGAATTAATAATAATGTGGATCTGAAAAAGAAAACAAGTTGTAATTTGTGATCTGCATGCAACAAAATTATCACCTCAATTTCTAGTTAGGAATAATCATTAATTAAGAACACTATAATTGAACCCAATGCTTGAGTAAAAATAAACAGGGAAAAACAGTGTGAAAAGTGACATAATTGTAAGTTGAAACGTAGGCCGTTGCCATGGTGACATCTCCCAACTTTGTCCCCCTTTTTCGGGCATTGTTAACCTGCGTTGAAAAATGAAGCCCACTTTTCTAGGGGGTTTGAAATATGCTCTTTCTAATGAGACTGATTTGAAAGAGTTTCTGAAAGGTATTTTTCTGTAAAAGCAGGCTGAAAATACCCTATTTTTGGCCTTTTTACACAAATTAGCAACTTTACACTTAATTTGTAAACTAATGGAAAGAGCTTGGAGGTTGAAATTGTACTTTTGAAAACAACGTTGTACTGAGACATTATGCGCCAAATTTTGCATTTATTACTCAATTATTGTGGGAGCTAAGTAATGTCAAACTTTGAGTTTTTTTGGAGCACTAATTTTTTCGACCAAGTTTACTGTAATTCAGCCATTCACTCAGTGCTCGACAAAAATTATTATTGGTAGCACTGAATAGAGCTCCAAAAGTTGTGAAGGGTAGCTAAGTTTCAGTTTTTTTGGAAACATAGCTCGTGAGATATTGTGTCTCAAAGTTGTCAGAATGTCACTGTCGTACTGTATGTCATTGCAGTATGGGGTCAAACAAATGGCTATATCTCCACGAATATTCCACAGGCGAAACTAAAACTTTACCAAAGTTCGTTTGATACATGTGGGACTTTGTGCATAAAGTTTTATCAAAATCCGTGATGGTCTTGCAGGGAGCCCTTGATCACTTGACATGGAATAACCTAGCAGCTATTCTCACTAATGGGTGACGTGATCCAACGGAGCCCCGATGCGGACGCTTCTTTGAAGAAAAACTCGAAGTTTCGAGTCGCCCACACCGCGCATGCGCGAGTGCCTTCCCACCCAGACCAGGGCGCATCTCCTCAGTTCAGATAGCTAGCAGAGAAGCCAACCCAGGGAAGGTGGGTGGGACGTGAGAATAGCTGCCTGCTGTCCCTGGATAACAACTGTTACGGTAAGTAACATTGCTTTATCCCAGGACAAGCAGGCAGGTATTCTCACTAATGGATGACCTCCAAGCTAACCAGAGAGGGATGGTGGGAGAGTTGGCAACTTAGGAGAATAAATATTGCAATACAGTTTGGCCAAACTTTTCATCCCGTCTGGAGAAGGTATCCAGACAGTATTGTGAAGTGAAGGTATGAACCAAGGACCAAGTGGTAGCTTTACAAATCTCTTCAATTAGCGTTGACCTGAGGAAGGCTACAGAAGCTGCCATCGCTCTGACCTTATAGGCTGTGATTTTTCTTTCAAGGGGCAATCCAGCCTGGGCATAGCAGAGTGAGATGCAAGCCGCCATACAGTTAGAGATGGTGCGCTTGGAAACAGGGCATCCCAACTTGTTCGGATCAAAGGAGATGAAAAGTTGAGGAGCAGTTCTGTGAGGCTTGGTGCGTTCTAGGTAGAAGGCTAAAGCACGCTTACAGTCCAGAGTATGCAGGGCAGATTCTCCAGAGTGAGAATGTGGCTTCGGAAAGAACACTGGAAGCACAATGGATTGGTTGAGATGAAATTCTGAGACAACTTTAGGAAGGAATTTCGGGTGCGTGCGGAGAACCACCTTATCATGATGAAATACTGTAAAAGGTGGGTCCGCAACCAAGGCTTGTAGCTCACTGACTCTTTGGGCAGAAGGGAGGCCAATGAGAAACACCACTTTCCAAGTGAGATACTTCAGGTGAGCCTTGTGAAGAGGCTCAAATGGAGGCTTCATAAGTTGTGAAAGAACAACATTGAGGTCCCAAACCACTGGAGGCGGTTTGAGGGGAGAATTGACATGGAGCAGTCCTTTCATGAATCTGGAAACCACAGGATGAGCAGATAGAAGTTTCCCTTGAAGAGGCTGATGGAAAGCAGCGATTGAACTGAGATGGACTCGTATCGAGGAAGACTTGAGGCCAGAATGAGACAGGTGCAAAAGATAGTCCAAAACCGAAAACAAGGAGGAGTATTGAGGCTCCTGGCGCTGAGAGACACACCAAACAGAGAATCTAGACCATTTCTGGTGGTAGCATTGCCTAGTAGCGGGCTTCCGTGAAGCTTCTAGGATGTCCCTCACTTGTTGGGAAAACTGTAGAGGGGTCACGTTGAGAGGAACCAAGCTGTCAGGTGTAGAGACTGCAGGTTGCAGTGAAGCAGAGATCCCTGATGCTGTGTAAGCAGAGATGGAAAAACTGGCAGGAGGTATGGCTCCCTGCTGCTGAGTTGGAGTAGAAGGGAGTACCAAGGTTGTCTGGGCCATAGTGGGGCAATCAGGATCATGGTGGCATGGTCTGACTTCAGCTTGACCAGGCTTCTGAATGAGAGGAAATGGAGGAAACGCATATAGAAAGCGATCCGTCCAGTCTAGGAGGAATGCATCTGCCTCGAGGCGCTGAGGGATGTAGATCCTGGAGCAGAAGTGAGGCAGTTTGGAGTTGCGGGGGGCTGCAAAGAGGTCTATCTGCAGCATCCCCCACAGGGAGAAGATGTGATGAAGGGGCGTGGAGTTGAGAGTCCACTCGTGAGGTTGCAGGAGACGGCTCAAGTTGTCTGCTAAGGCATTGTCCGCCCCCTGAATGTAGACCGCTCTGAGGAAGGTGTTGTTGCGAGTCACCCACTCCTACACCTTCAGAGCGTTCCTGGCAGAGAGAGGCCGATCCTGTGCCTCTCTGCTTGTTCACATAGTACATGGCGACCTGGTTGTCTGTGCGAATGAGGACAACCTGGTTGCGAAGGAGGTGTTGAAAGGTCTGGAGAGCGTTGAAGATCGCCCTGAGTTCCAGGAGATTGATGTGGCACTGGCAGTCCGCGCTGGTCCAGTACCCCTGGGTGCGGAGGCTGTCCAGATGAGCCCCCCAGGCATAAGTCGACGAGTCGCTCATGAGGACTTTCTGATGGCGGGGGGTTTGGAACAATAAACCTCTGGAGAGATTGGAGGATAGCATCCACCAGCGAAGAGATTGTTGTAGAGCAGGAGTGACCTGGATATGTTGAGTCAGAGGGTCGGACGTCAGGGACCACTGAGACGCCAAGGTCCATTGAGGAGTCCTGAGGTGAAGTCTGGCAAACGGAATCACGTGTACTGTAGAGGACATGTGGCCTAGCAGGATCATCATCTGTCTCACCGGGATGGACGGGCGAGAGGACACTGAGTGGCAGAGATGAAGCAGAGCCTCCATGCGTGGGGGAGGGAGGAATGCTCGGAGTTTGGTAGTATCCAGAATCGCCCCGATGAAGGGAAGAGTCTGGGAAGGCTGTAGATGGGATTTTGGAAAGTTTATCTCGAAACCCAGATGCTGTAGTAACCAAATTGTCTTCTGAGTCGCGAGGGTGACTCCTTGAGACGTGGAATCCTTGATGATACAGTCATCCAGGTATGGGAACACCTGGAGGCCCTGGTTCCTGAGTGCAGCGGCTACCACTACTAAGCACTTGGTGAAGACTCTGGAGGATGAAGCCAAGACGAAGGGGAGCACTCGGTATTGCAGATGAAGATTTCCCACCCGGAATCTGAGAAATTGGCGGGAGACTGGATGAATGGGGATGTGAGTGTAGGCCTCCTTCAGATCCAGAGAGCATAACCAATCGTTCTGCTCGATGAGGGGGTACAGGGATGCCAGGGACAACATGCGGAACTTTTCTGTGACCAGAAATTTGTTGAGCACCCTGAGGTCCAAGATGGGTCGCAGATCGCCCATCTTCTTCGGAACAAGGCTTCCTGAAGAAGAAGGGCGGTCTGTGTCAAGTTGGAAAGATACTCTCTTGGAGGATGTTCCAGAGGAACCTGGTGGAATTGAAGGGAGTATCCCTCCTTGACGATGGAGAGGACCCAGAGGTCGGTGATGATAGACGTCCATCGATGGAAAAAATGATGGATGCGACCTCCGATAGGTGGAATCACTGAAATTGGCAGAGCGACAGAGGTTATGCTCTCTTTGAGACAGTCAAAAGGGCTGAGGAGCCTTAGGGACAATAGATGGTTGAGGCTTTTGCTGATGTTTCTGCGGGTGTTGTCTCTTCACAGGCTGTCGTATGGGGGAGCCTGTTTTGGGGGGTAACGCCGCTGGTAGATCAATGGTGGGCGTGATTGACAAGGAGGAGCAGACCTGGGCTTCAGACGCAGGATGGACTGGAAGGACTTCTCATGATCCGAGAGCTTCTTGGTTACCGCCTCGATGGACTCATCAAAGAGGTCGGAGCCGGCGCATGGAACATTGGCAAGCCTGTCCTGGAGATTGGGGTCCATGTCGATGGTCCGCAGCCACGCCAGCCGGCGCATGGCCACCGAACATGCTGCAGCCCAAGCCGCCAGCTCGAAGGCATCATAGGAGGATTGCAAAAGCTGTACCCGAAGTTGGGATAATGAGGCTAGCGCCTCCTGGTATTCGAACTGAGCCCTAGGATCCACATAGGGCATAAACTTCTGGAGTACGGACAAAAGAAACTCCAAATATGTTGTGAAGTGGAAGTTGTAATTCAGAACTCTTGAGGCCATCATGGAGTTCTGGTAAACTCTCCTGCCGAACCGATCCATGGTCTCTCCCTATCTACCAGGTGGGACGGAGGCGTAGACTTGGGAGGGATGGGACCACTTCAGTGAGGACTCCACCAAAAGGGATTGGTGGGAAAGCTGTGAGTCGTCGAACCCCTTACAGTGGACAGTGCGGTATCTGGTGTCCAATTTACTCGGCACTGCGGGGATCGAATAAGGTGTCTCGAGGCACCGTGCGAAGGTTTGGTCCAGCAGCTTGTGTAAGGGAAGCTTGAGGGACTCCGCAGGTGGTTGAGGGAGGTGCACAGTCTCGAGGTATTCTTTCAAGAATTTGGACCCCGGGGGGGGGGGGGGGGCGCTAGAGAGCCCGAACAAGATGGAGGCTTAGGTCCCGAGCTCCCGCTAGCGATCCCGATACACAGCGCATTTCATCAACTTTAACCTGCACATACATTGCTCTTTTATGATCGTGACGATGGCTCAACCTAAGCAAGGTAAAATAGAGGCTGCTTTCGTCGGCACTGCGGGCACAAAAAGACCAAAACAGGACCCACCGACGCCTACTAAGGGGGAAGCGGCCCGACCACGTGGCGATCCTGACCTAACGATTTCGGAGCAATTACAGCTAATTTCTAACATGATGTCAGAGAGTAAAGACAATATTAAAGACATCAAACATGAAATTATTAACCTACCTGAAAAGTTCTCGGCGATGGATGCCCGACTGCTAGCACTGGAACGCAAACATCAGGTAGTTGATGAGCTAGCAACAAATCAGAAGATGGATCGCCGAGCCCTGCACGCGCTAGAGAGTCTGTTGGAGGACCTTGGCAATCGCGGCAGGAGACAGAACCTTCGCGTCCACGGCTTACATGAAGGAGCGGAAGGGTCGGATGCCTGTAAATTTTTTGAGGACTGGCTTCCCAGGGTGTTATCCCTTAAATTTGATCGGGCACTTGAGGTGGAGCGAGCCCACAGAGTGCCAACCAAGATGTCTTCAGGCTCCCAGCGTGCACGCCCGATGGTGTTGAAATTACTGCGCTTTCCACATGTTGCTATGATACTGGATAAAATGAGATCACTGAAAAAAGTGGAATGGCAAGGGCAGTCGATTTATATATCTGCAGACTACACCAAAGATACGGCAGAGAAGCGCCGAAAATTTCTTGCCCTGCGCCCTCGACTATGTGCAATAGAGGCCCGTTTCGGTCTCCTGGCTCCTGCACGATTTAAGATCACATATCAAAATAGAACCAAAACTTACACGGATCCTACTGAAGTGGATAAGTTTTTGAAAGAGCAAGAGCACCTTGTGCGCATGGATACTTGATACTCTGTAATATTATTATTTCTGTATATTCATGCTATAATTTCCAAACTGTTGTGTGTGCAGATGGTTGCATAATTGTTTAGCATAATTGTTTTGCTATTTTCATTCCACTATGGTGGCTATAGGTGCTGTGTTTCACCAATGCTGTTTAATGTTTGATTCATCTTTTTTTCAGGGGGATTGCTGGGGGGGGGGGTGAGAGGACTTCGAGCCTCCGTGTTGTTGCTGTGTCTCCTCCCCTCCGCAGGCCTTCGGGTCGCCTTTTGGGCGGGTTGGTTACAAGGCATTTGTCTTGTGGGCGGGTGGGAGTTGTTATGACTGGTGGGGGGAGGGAGGGAGGTATGCATGTGGGTATGTATGGGGTTTTTCTTCTTTTTTATTCCAGCTCTAGACAGCAGACTACAATTTTGAGAATTGCTTGGCATGTGTTTTTCGGCACTAATATTGTACTGTTACTGGTATTGACTCTGATGCTACTTAACCCTGATGGGAGTGTGTAATGTTTTATCTTTGAATATTAGAGGCTTGCATCATCCTATCAAGAGGAAAAAAATGTTGTTATTCTGTAAACATCATGCTGCACAGGTGGTTTCTTTGCAAGAAACCAAGCTGAATGTCATTGAATCTGCCAAACTGAAGAGGGATTGGGTCTCACATTGTTTCTTTTCCCCAGCTGTCTCCACTTAGGGAGGGGTTACTATTTTACTATCCAAACATCTTCATTACACTATAATTGGCTCTTCCCATGATTCTCAAGGTCGATGGGTGTCAGTCACCCTTGATATAGATTCCAGCAGGTACACATTCCTCTCGGTATATGGACCCAATACTGCAGATCCAAAGTTTTTTCACGAGATCTCTCAGGAGCTGGCTTCCCTGTAACTCTCCTGTTACTATCACTAGATGTTCAATGCTATACTCTGTAATTCGCTGTCTGTACAGTTTCTCTTCATTGTAAACCGCCTAGAAGTCGCAAGATTGTTGGCGGTATATAAGAATAAAGTTATTATTATTATTATTATTATTTCTACTGACCATATCATTGTGGGGGGTGATTGGAATTTGGTGTTGGATTCGCACTTAGACCGTAAATCTCATTCCTCCTATCGCTTACCTACAACCCATTCGCTCTTGCGGAATATAATTCAATCCTATGACCTTGCTGATGTATGGCGTCTCTTTCACCCCAAAGATCAAGAATACACCTTTTGGTCTGCGCCCCACGCGTCTGCTATGCGTCTGGATTACTTCCTTATGTCCAATTCGCTCATACGTTCTGTTCATTCTTCATCTATACTTTCCTGCCCTCTCTCGGATCATTCTGCCATATTAATATCCTATGATCTCTCGACTCCCTCGCCCTCTACACCCTCGTGGCGTTTGAATGTTGCTCTCCTGACAGAGCCAGAATTATTTTCCCAAGTTGAGTTATGGACAGCTGATTATTTCCTGTACAATGATACACCACTTGTTTCTTATCAGATGGTCTGGGATGCCTATAAGGCATACCTAAGGGGTCGCATCATAGCCTATTCGGCCCATCTTGCCAAATTACGTAAAAAATCTCTGCTTGATCTTGATGCTCAAATAAAATCCCTGGAGGTCCGATACCATATCTCATCGGCCGCCTCGGATTTAATACAGATACGTAAGCTAAAGTTCCAATACAATACCATTTTATCTGAGCAAGCTGGTGTAATGTTGCTACACGACGGTGCTCTATACTATGAACATCGAAACAAAGCGGGTACCCTGTTAGCTAATTACCTTAAACAAAAAAAAAGAGCTCGTCATATCATTGCCCTTAAGCAGGGGAGCTCTCTCATTACAGATCCAGTTGCTATTACTGATCAGTTCCGTTCTTTCTATGAGAAACTATATATTTCGGGTGTTAATCCCTCTGAGACTGATTTTGACGAATTCTTCCGAGGCCTGTTACCACCTTTTATTCCATCTAAACTTCATGAAGAACTCAATCAACCCTTATCTCCTTCAGATATCAGTGCGGCCATTGGTGGACTACATACAGGCAAGGCCCCGGGAGGTGATGGCCTCCCTTTGGGCTTTTATAAAACCTTTCAAACCACATTGATACCATTACTCCTTCGGCTTTACACTGACTTTATGACGAAGGGCTCGAGTGGAGGAACTTTTGCTGAAGCGGATATAGTGGTTTTTCCTAAGCCCGGGCGTGATCCCTTGGCTCCCTAAAAATTATAGACCAATTTCGTTGCTCAATTATGACTGTAAAATTTATGCTAAAATACTTGCAGATAGGCTTGCTAAGGTTCTTCCTTTGCTTATACATCCTACTCAATGTGGCTTTGTCAAGGGACGACTTACAGCTGATAATTCTAGAGTACTCTGTCATGTATTACAGGCTGCCAGTCATGTCTCCATCCCTCAATGTGTGATGTCATTAGATGCCGAAAAGGCTTTTGATTATGTGGAATGGAAATATTTGTTTCATACCCTACACTGGTTCCAATCGGGTGATGTCTTCATTGATATGGTACGCCTATTGTACTCTAGTCCTAGGGCCAGGTTGAATGTGGATGGTCACTTCTCCTCTTACTTCTCTTTAACCAGGGGAACTCGTCAGGGGTGTCCCTTATCGCCCCTCCTGTTCAACCTGGCCCTGGAGCCCTTATTGCGACGTTTGGATACCTCAGCCGCTATTCAGGGTATAAAGGTTGGCCCCAGAGAGGTGCATCTGTCCGCTTTTGCGGATGATGTGCTTCTCTATGTATCCAATCTAGAAGTCACTCTGCCGGCCGTGCTTACACTTCTCTCTGGTTTTGGCACTTTGTCAGGATATACTATCAACTGGGATAAGACTGAGGTACTCCCTCTGAATGCGCATTGTACTCAGGCAATGATATCCCCTTTTGGCCTTACGTGGTGTCCCCATGATCTTAAATATCTGGGCATTCGTTTTTGTAACACCTGGCGAGACACAATAGATCTGAATGTTACAAACCTCTTGACCAAGATCCAAACGCTATGTAACCAATGGTCCCCCTTGCATTTGACGTGGTGGGGTAGATTAGAGTCCATACGCATGATGATGACTCCTCAAATATTATATGTTTTACAAATGCTCCCTCTTCCGTTTCCCCCTACTTTCTTTAAAAAATTAGATAGAATTCTTGTACAATTTTTGTGGAAAGGGAAGCCACCTCGCATTGCACTATCTACTCTAAAGAAGCCTTGGCACATGGGAGGAGTTAATTTCCCCCATTTCTCTCTCTACGCCTACGTGGCGTTAATACGTGGCGTTAGCAAATGGTTTTTGCCCCCAGATAGTCCTGATCTACCTTACTGGGGCGAACTTGAGAGAGATCTGGTGACTCCCTATTCTTTGGACAGGATTTGTTTTTCTTTGGGGACTCCCTGTTTCAGGGAATGGGTGACTCTTTCTATATCTCAGAAAGCACTTATGACTCTTGGACGAGAGCTGCGCTTTCCCTTTTCTCTTTCTTTTTACTCACCTGTTTGGGGTAACCCCAAGATTACTGTGGGCTCCCGTATGATATATTGGTCTGTTTGGATTGAATGTGGGATTTGGTACCTCCGAGACCTCTTTAGGAGGGACACCCTGATGTCATTTACACAGCTGCAGTACACTTATGGGCTGCCTCCCACTCAAGCCTATAGATATTTACAACTCAGACATAGCATACTTGCTACTTTTGGGAATGATTTAAGTCGTCTTCATCGCACTCCTATATCTCCTATTATCCCTATGCTGTCCGCATGGAGTAACAAACCGCATGTCATGTCTGTGATATATAATGTATTCCGGACTGAGGGTCCGCTCATGTTGTTACCTGTTCAGCGATTGTGGGAACGGGATCTTTCTCGTTCAGTTTCTGAGAGTCAATGGAACCAGATATGGCGACGCTCCAATAGACCCTTGCACTCGGCCTCTATTAGACAGTCTCTTTTTTTTGTTCTCCACAAATCATTATGGACCCCAATCAAGCAACAACGAGCTATGTCCACTTCATCTAGCGAGTGCTGGAGATGTCTTTTGGCTGCTGGAACTCTACAACACATGCTTTTTGACTGTTCCTTCGTATCTGACTTTTGGGTGAACGTCGGGGATATAATGAGTCATATTATTCCTTCTCCGGCAGTGTTGTCTTATGACCTGATAATACTACGATCTTCAGCACTTGAACCTCCTCTTCCTCGACATATTGGGACCTTATTTGACATACTCTGCGGCTTGGCCATTAAGACTGCTACTTAATTGGAAGAAGCAAAAACCAATATCTGTTTCTCAATGGTGGTCCATGGTTCTCTCTGCATATAAATATGAGTCTAGAGTGGCTGAGTGTAGAGGCTCTCAATCTTCTTTTCGTAATATCTGGTCTCCATTGATTGCTTACTGTGAGTGTACCACATGAGTTATTCTTTTGCGATGCATCTTATTTTGTTTAACTCTATTTTATTTTTCTACAGTGCTGTATTACTGGTGCTTTTGATATTATTACTGAATGTTACTGCTATGCTACTGTATTTCAGCGAGCTTCTCATCACTACCTTTTTATTAGTGGATTGTCTATTTTACTGTCATGAGCTGTTTTGTTATTGTGTTTTATGTTACTTTTTTATGTTACTTTCTCAATAAAAATTGATTGACTTAAAAAAAAGAATTTGGACCCCGTATCCAGGGGGATGTCCATGTCATTGGCCATCTGTCGAAGGAACGAGAAGGACAGTTGGTCGGCTATTGCAGGGCCCCGGGACGGGCTCGATGAGGTCGAGGCCTCCGGATCCATGGGGGACAGGGATCGAGAAGGTGAGAGAGATCCCATCGTGTCCTCGAGCTCTGGCATCAGTGGAGAAGTAGTAGTCGGTGGCGAATACTCCAGGAATGCTTGTTTCCGATGAGGCGAGGCCTGCCTGGACGAGTGTCTCGAGGAGTGCCTCGATTGGTGATGCGGACTGTGTTGAGAGGTTGGCCTCGATGGGCGAGGCGAGTCGGTCTTCGCTGAGGCCCCCAGGTAGTGGATGGGGCTGGAAGCGGTCGATCGAAGCAGGGGTGGTTGCCGTAGAGGCTCGAACCCCGTCGGGGTGATCGGCTCCAATGGAGGCATTTGCAAAGACTCTGCTCCTTGCATCGATGGAATCAGCTCCAACGGAGGCACTCGCAAAGACTCTGCTCCTTGCATCGATGGAATCGGCTCCAACGGAGGCACTCGCAAAGACTCTGCTCCTTGAATCGATGGAATCGGCTCCAACGGAGGCACTCGCAAAGACTCTACTCCTTGCATCGAGTGAAACAGCTCCAACGGAGGCACTCGCAAAGACTGCTCCTTGCATCGAGTGTATCGTTTCCAATGGAGACATGCAAGCGTTGCTGCCAGACCAGAACTCGAAGAGACTCTGCTCCCTGTTGAGAGTGTGTTCACCGCTGCAGCACTGGAGGGGGCTCGACCCCGCGGGAGGCCTCCACGTGCCCAGGCTGGATTTGGGAAAGAAGCTGAGGCCCCATCGTGGTAAGAGTTCGATGAATTGCTTCTGTAACATGGTCTGGAACGAGGCCGGCAAGGATGGATCAGCATCTGAAATGGGACCACCTGCGCGGGCCTCGCGTTCCCTCGGAGCAGTGTGTGAGTGCTTGGACTTGGCCTTGGGCACTTTTAACACTACTGGGGGAATGGGCTGCTGGGCTACCTGACCTGAGGAGGTTAATGAAGGCATCGCAGCGGGCACCGGAGTCTGAGCCGGGACAAACAAGGCGGGCTTGATGAGACTCGGTGCCGCAGAGGTGGTAGGCTGTGGAGTTGCGGATGATGTCGAAGACGAAGGTCCCTTCGAGGCCAATGGCTCCATCGAGGACTCCATGAACAGCGATTCCCACAAGACGCAATGGCGTTTGAAAGCATGTGCGGTGAGTGTGAAGCAAGGCTGGCATGATTTCGAGAGATGTTCAGGCCCGAGACACCGAACACAGCATCGATGATGGTCCGTTAGCGAAATCCCGCACTTTATAAAACCGGTGATAGGCCGGGACATAGGCCGAAAAAGCTCCGCCACAAGATCGAAGCTGCGGGGCTGCGGCCACATGGACGATTAAATTTTTTTTTTAAAACAATAAAACATGACGAAAGTCAGCGATTAGGATAAAATAAAACCAAAACCGCGTACTTAGAAGGCATAAGTGAAGAAAACTTCACGCAGAGGTTCGAAGACGAACTTCTCGGCTCCGCGGAAAAGTAAGAACTGAGGAGACGTGCCCTGGTCTGGGCGGGAAGGCACTCACGCATGCGCGGTGCAGGCGTCTCAAAACTTCGAGTTTTTCTTCAAAAAAGCGTCCACATCGGGGCTCCGTTGGATCACGTCACCCATTAGTGAGAATACCTGCCTGCTTGTCCTGGGATAAATATATTATTGCAGTTAATCCTGGGTAGTGATCTTTTCACCCTTGTTAGTGTTTATGCACCCAATGATAGCCATGGTTCCTTTTATCATCAATTATATAGACTGTTACAACTATATGCTGAAGGGCTGATCTTGATAGGGGGGACTTTAATCTGACTTTAGATTCCATATTAGACAATTCGGCGGCCTCGGTCACATATTCTGGTGCAGACTGAGGTCGGCTGACATCATTACTGAGACACTGGGGATTAAGTGATATCTTGAGGGGGAGGCACCCAGGGATTCGTGCTTATACTTTTCACTCACCTGTACATGATTCCAACTCTAGAATAGATTATTGGTTAACTGATGGTAAGGTTGTAGAGAGGATGGTTGGGTGTACTATTTGTACCAGCACTCTATCTGATCATGATCCCGTAAATCTCTGTCTCTTACTGGAGTCCCTCTTCCGAGACCTCCTTTGTGGTTCTCGGAGTTCTTGCTGAGCCAGGGTCCCGGGAATTGCAGGAATATCTTGAATTTAATGATCAGGAAGAGGCGTCTCCTCAAATTCTCTGGGAGGGATGTAAGGCGGTAATGAAGGGAAGGCACATATTGCTAAAAAGAAAAGGGCTGAGGAAGAGAGATTGAGGCAGGAACTACATGCAGTGAAAAATAAGGTCAGTCAGGGAACACTAGGGGCTCATGGTTCTTGCTCGTATAAAAGAGCTGTCTCAAGCCCTGAAAGAGCTGGAGTTGGCAACCGTGAGTGAGGCTCTGCAAAAGGCTCACCAGGAACATTTTGAATTAAGTAATAAAGCTAGCCGGTTTCTAGCAAATAAATTAAAAAAGGTGGCTACACGTTATCTTATTTTACAATCTATGATTTGGAACAAAACCTGCATACATCTGTTTCTGGGATTAGAACTACTTTCTTGGACTATTATAAATCTTTGTATGGCCCTCAGAACACTGGCATGGAGACTGAGATAGATACTTATATGAATTCTGTTCTACTGGCCTGCCTGTCTGATGCCGAGACCTCTGTACTCTTGAGCCCCATAATGGTGGATGAAACTTTACAGGCTATTCAGTCTTTGCCCACTGGTAAGTCACCCGGGTTGGATGGCTTCTATAAAGCCTTCTCACATATTTTAGCGCCTATTCTTATTAGGGTCTTTAACTCTTTGGCTGATGGTCAGCCGCTGCCCTATTCTTGGCAGCTGGCAGCGATTATGTTGCTTCAGAAACCGGGAAAATCTCCCACTGAGTGTCAGTCCTTCCGATCGATCTCACTTTTAGATAGTGATTACAAAATCTTCACAAAAAGTTTGGCCAATTGGTTGTAGATAGTCATAGCTAAATTGATACATAAAAATCAGATGGGTTTTGTTTGCAATAGGCAAAAGTTTGACAATGTAAAAACAGCACTCCATCTCATTTGGGCAGCTAGAAGATCTGGCTGCCCCACTTTGATATTATCTTTAGATGCTGAAAAAGCATTTGATAGGATGAACTGGTCCTTCCTACTTTGCACCCTCTGTAAGATGGGGTTTCATGGAAAATTTTTGGACTGGATCTTGGTTCTCTATCTTTCCCCTTTATCTACCTTGCAGATAAGTGGGCACTATACAGAGCCGTTTGAACTGTTTCGGGATTTGGACAAGTTCCTGGATTGGCCACCATGAGAATGGGCTACTGGGCTTGATGGACCATTCATCTGACTCAGTAAGGCTATTCTTATGTTCTTACTTGCCAGGGGTCTGCCTTATCACCACTTTTATTTGCTAGTGAACCTCTGGCGTGCCAGATACAGAAATGCCCTGAAATAGTGGTGATTCCTATCAAGGATCAACAATATAAAAACCTATTATTTGCTGACGATGTGCTAGTGACTCTGCAGGATCCTGAATCTTCTCTACATGCAGTGTTTCGGGTCTTGTATGATTACGGGGCATTTTTGGGCTTTAAGATAAATATGAACAAGTCTGAGATATTGAATGTCAATTTGCCCCAGGGGCAGGTGGAGGTTCTACGTGGGCAGTTTCCTCATCAGTGGGCAGCTTCAGCTATTAGATATTTGGAGGTCAATTTGACTTCTGACCCTGAGGAGCTTTATAGGGCCAACTACCCTGCAATGCTTACGAATATCTTTGCAGATTTAGACAGGTGGGAGGGCTTAAACACCAGTTGGTTGGGCAGGATTATAGCAGTAAAAACGATGCTTCTCCCTAAACTGTTATAACTTTTCACAGCTCTACCTACAGGGCTTTCTTCAGCATTAAGAACATAAGCAATGCCTCTGCTGGGTCAGACCCGAAGTCCATAGTGCCCAGCGGCGGCCCAACAGGTCCAGGACCTGTGCAGTAATCCTCTATCTATACCCCTCTATCCCCTTTTCCAGCATTCTTTCGAAGGATACATGGAAAGGACTTTGCTTATATCTGGAGAAGGCGCTCCCCCCCTCACTAGGGTACAGCATTCTAAATTCTATCAAACTTAAAGCCAGGGTTGGCATGGGAATTCCTCATTTTACATTCAGCCCTTTTACAGGAAATTGTTATCTGGGTACAATTGATGATCGCCCTTGGCTCCCAATTGTTCAGTCCTTTATACCCAATTTACGCTATGGAAATTACCCTAGGTGCCAATGGCAACTTTGTGGGATCGGATTCAGCATGAGAATCCCTTCTTGGCGGTGATATTATGCACTTGGTACTCTCTGTGCCAGTGTATGTTCCAAGAAAGGATCTATTTTCTTACCACATCTATTTGCGTTACCCAAGGTTTTATAGCGAGTAGAGAGGAACCAGTTTGGGGTGGATGGGTACAGGCAGGGTTACGTACATTAGGCCAGGTGTGGACAGAAGGGGGCATGATTTCTTTTGACTCCCTTTGGGAGCAATATGGTCTCTCGGCATGGGATGCCTATGGGTACGCTCAGCTTCGCACTTTTCTGTACAGGAAGGCTTATTGGGAGACAGCTCTGAAAAAAGCTTTGCACACTGGGGTGGGCAGGAAAGGTATTTCACAGTTATATAAAGCATTACTTTTACGGGAGGCTCCTGTGGATCCTTATAAAAACACATGGGAAAGAGAGCTAGGGCTGGATGGAGGGGAGGGAGCTTAGTAACAATGTTATAAGAGCATATTTCAACTTTCTGTATCATATACGGTTATTGAATTTACGTATAAGATGTATTATCAGAGTATCTGCGGGGAGTGGCAAGATGGCGACAGTGTGAGAATCGCTAGGGAGAAGCTCTGAAAGATCTGACGATTGCTGGTGCCTTTCATTGAATTATTTTACTTCTCTTTGTTTCTCCAAATGCCGCATTCAAAGAGGAAGGTGGTGATAAGGACCGTACCTTCTCCAGCCCTTTCTTCCACACCCATTCAGCAAACCGTCGACCACTTCTTTGCCGTTTTGCTTTCGGCTACACAGTTTACCGGAGGAAGCAACCTCCGGCTCCATCCAACCCCGTGTGTTCAGCCTCTGCCAGGGCTCAGCCGCAGGAGAACTACGATCTCAGAAGGGAATCTATGGGGCTTCCTGGCGAGGGCGCCAAGCCAGCAATGGCAAGGCAGCTAAAGATATCAACAGAGAGAGAGAGAATCTATCCCTCTCCCACGGAGGCGTCCTTAGGAGATATTTGGACACTCCTACAATGGCTGGAGACAGTAATGGTTAAAACTACTGAGGAGGTAACAAATATTAACTCTAAGCTTGATAATCTTACTAAAACCGTTGACTCAGTAAAAATGGATTTCTCAAACCAAACAGATACAGGATGATATATAGCAGCTGCAAATATTTAAAATAGCAACAATTAAAGATAATTCCTCTATACATAGAAAACTAGAACAAATTGAAAATTATAATAGGAGATTAAATCTTCACATCTTGAACTTTCCAATTTCACCTGGAACTCCACCTATAGATTTTAAGATACCTAATTGAAAATTTGAAAATTTCCCCTGATAATATTCCTCCTTTAAATAAGATTTATTATCTTCCAAATAAAGACTCCTCAAAAAGAGATGGAGAAAAATAATGGACGAGAGAAACAGATTGACTTTGGCAAACGCTGGAGCAAACGCTGAATTTAGATCTAATCTAATCTAATCCTTAGGTTTGTATACCGCATCATCTCCACATTCGTAGAGCTCGACGCGGTTTACAGTAGGAGAAATAGGAAAGAACTACAATAGAGGGTTAGAGGCAGAAGTGTGAAGAAAATTTAGAGGACTTGGGATGCCAAGATATAAGAGTTTCCTTGATTCCTAAGTTGGAGGGAGACTTACATTTTTTGAGAAAAGCCAGGTTTTCAGATGTTTGCGGAAAACTTGGAGAGAGCTCAAGTTCCGAAGAGGGGAGGGTAAGGTTGTTCCAGAGCTCAGTGATTTTGAAGTGGAGGGAGGTCCCTAGCTTTCCTGTGTGGGAAATGCCTTTTAGCGAGGGGAAGGATAGTTTTAATTTGTGGGAGGATCTGGTGGTATTAGGGTTTGAGGAATTCCAAGAAAGAGGGATAAAGGGAGGAAGGATACCATATAGGATTTTGAAAGTTAAACAGGCGCATTTATAGTGGACCTTGGCGATTATTGGAAGCCAGTGGAGCTTGGCCAGGAGCGGGGAGACAAGGTCAAATTTACTTTTAGCGAAGATGAGCTTGGTCACGGCATTCTGAATCCGTTGGAGTCTGTGGAGGTTTTTCTTAGTTAGGCTTAAGTAGATAGAATTGCAATAGTCCAATCTGGAGAGGATGATGGATTGGATAAGGAGGGTAAAATGTTTTTGATGGAAGCAGGATCTAACTTTCCTCAGCATGTGAAGGCTGAAAAAGCATTTTTTTACCAAGGATTGGAGGTGGTCATTGAAGGACAATGTGGAATCAATGATCATGCCCAAGACCTTGCTCGAGAACTCAAGCTGCAGAGAGGAGCCAGAGGGTAGTGGGATGGAGGTGGGTAGATGATCTAGTTTTGGACCGAGCCAAAGAAGTCTTGTTTTGGACTCATTCAATTTCATTTGCACAGTGTGGGCCCAGGATTGTAGGTTCATTATACAAGGTTCTTAGACAGGTCGGTGAGGTTCGAATCGGTCTAGATACTGAAAGAGCTACGCTTCTAATATCCTTTTGTTTTCGAGCAAGATCTAAACATGATTCTAAGACTATACTTTAAGAATTCTCAAAAACTATTTGGAGTACAATGGATTTGGATCTACCCAGATGTCTCGAAAATTACTCAATAATAATAATAATAATAAATTTTATTCTTCTATACCGCCATAGTCAGGTAACTTCTAGGAGGTTCACACAGAAGAGAGCTGGACAATCAGCGAATTACAAAGTGCAAATAGAGAAGGTACAACATATTACACAAGAAATAGACAGAAGGAAATATACAATTTTGGTGTGGTTTCTGTTTAGGAGATAAATCTGTCAAACAGTACGGTTTTGATTTTTTTCCTAAAGGCGCCGTAAGTCAGGCTGGCTCCATTGATGTAGTTACCTAACCAAGACTGCTGTTTGATTGCTTGAAACATGAAAGACCTATCCAAGAAGGACTAAATTTACAGCCAATGATCCTTGGGTATGCAAATAAGTTACAGTTTCTGGTTGACCGTGTGGGGCTGTATAGCACAAAATGAGGTAGGAGATAGGAAGGAGCTTGTCCCCAGGCCTGCTTGAAACAAATACAAGCAAACTTAAACATTATTCGTGTCTCCACTGGCAACCAGTGCAACAGTCTGTAGTAGGGACTAATATAATATGGTCGCTTTTCTACAATTCAAATATCAAGCGAACTGCCGTGTTCTGTACTATTCTTAATTTTATCACTGTTTTCTTTCGGACACCCAGATAGACGATATTGCAGTAGTCTAGTATTGATAGAACCAAGGACTGCACCAGTAATCTAAAAGAGAAAGGGTTGAAGTTTTTTTAATGGTCCTTAGTTTCCACAGAGCACAAAAGCACTTCTTCACCACTATGTTTGTATGGTCTGCCATAGTCAAGTGTGTGTCTAGTGTGACTCCCAGTATTTTTATAGTTTTAGAAATTGGGTATTCGTGACCATTTAGATGTAATAATAATAATAACTTTATTTTTATATACCGCCATACATGTAGCGATGTTTTTTCCTTTGGGCTTGCCAAGAAAACTTTATCTTTTCTGTTTAATTTCAATTTGAAGTTGATTGTCCATTGTTCAATTTCTGTCATAACAAAAGAAATGTGTTCTAAGATTTCATTTGTTATGCTATTCAATGGAATTAGAATAGAAATATCATCAGCATATATGTAATAGTTTAAATTTAGCTGTTGCAATAGGTGTCCTAAAGATGAGATGTATATGTTGAATAGTGTGGGCAATAGTGGGGAACCCTGGGGTACCCCAGAAGGGTTTTTCCTTGGGTTAGAGTAATTCACATCACTAGCCACTCGGTACGATCTTTTTGTTAGAAAGCCCTGAAACCAGTACCTAACTTTTCCCGAAAGCCCCATCGCGTCTAGGCATTTTAACATTATTTTGTGGTCAACTAAATCGCAAGCACTACTAAAATCTAGTTGTAAAATCAGAGCACTTGTGCCTCTGGTGAAAAGACCATAGAGGTGATTGAGAATAGAAGCTAAAACTGTCTCAGTGCTAAAACCTTTTCTGAATCCTGATTGATGTTCTTTAAGAATGTTAAATTTGTCTAAATAGTTCACTAATTCCAAGTGGACCAGTCCTTCCTGTAGTTTAGTGAATAAGGGGATGCTCACTATGGGTCTGTAATTGGATTTCAGGGCTATTGAGTTTTTCTGGTCTTTAGGGATAGGTGTAATCAGTATGTGGCCCATTTTCTCATGGAATATCCCTCTAGAAAGAGTAGTTGTTAACCAGTTTCTTTTCCCTACGTCAAGAGACTCTTAAATTGGGGGCTATGTTTCTTTTAGCCTACCCCTGTAAATGTTTGGTGAGGTATTTGGGAATTAAGTATATATTTTTCTCTCCAGACCACTTGAGGGAGTTTCTAAAAGTCAAAAAGATCATTAAGGATTGATTAAGAATGGACTATTAATTAGATGGCAACCGTGTCACACTAAGCTTTTTCCTTTGAATTTATTCTTTAATTATCTCCAATATTATGTGATTATCACTCTCCCTACATTGTGGTCTAAGGAAGGGATAAAATTATTCCTCTGTATTTTGATGAGTTTTTGTATAATTGGTAAAAATTTGTTTCTCTGTGTTGCATGGAACAAGATTTACTCTTGTGAATTGAAGTGAAAATTTAATAAATAAATAATGGGGGAAAAAAGATGTATTATCAGTGGTACTTGACATCTATTAAGCTTCAAGAATTTGCTAAAAAAAACTTCTGGTCTTTGTTGGCGAGGATGTGGGTCGAAAGGTGACTTTTTACATATGTGATGGACTTGCTTATATTCAACCATACTGGCATATAGTGGGCCAGTTAGTGGTACATGTTTTGCAAAAACATTGTCCTTTGCTGCCAGCTTATTACTTGTTGAATATTCCCCTTCCCGGCTGCACCAGACCAGAACAAAAACTGGTGGCTTTATTTTCACTGCCACCAGATTGGTTTTGGCAGCGCACCAGAAACAACCAGGAAAGCCAGAAATGCTTGTATTATATGCTAAATTTGATTACCTTCAACTTATGTCTAAACTCACTGCTATCAGACATAATACTATGCCAGCATACCATAAAGTGTGGGACAGATATATGGATTGGAGAACAAGTTCTGCTCCAAAATGTTAAGCCTTACTGGCTTATCAGGGTCCATGTTCTTTATCTTGAAATGGCTGTAAGACCGGGAGGGGGCAGGAGAGGGTGGGGGAGAGGGGATTGGTGCAGGGTATACTTGTGTTTTTGTCTTAGCTTGCATTCCATTTTTTGTAAAAATGTTGGAATTGTCATGTTGATATTTGCTTTATAACATTTTAATAAAAACAAAATTTTTTAAAAACCCAAATGCAGTCAAGGAAATTTGAAAAGAAATTTGAAGAAAGAGTCTAACTGAATCACATTACCTCTATACAAATGAGAAATAGGGACAATGTTTGGAAATTAGTATATACTAATGCTCGAAGTATGAGATACAAGGTTTCTGGGTCTAGAGGTTGTGATGGAAGAGGCTGAGTTGAATTTAGTGGTGATCACAGAGACATGGTTCATGGAGAACCATGAATGGGATATAGTTATTAAAAGCAAGAAGCTGGGAATGGGATATGGTTATTAAAAGCATGAAGCTGGGAAGAGAATCGGTTGAACCACTAGACGACCGAGGGACAAAAGGGGCTCTCAGGAAAGACAAGGCCAAAGAAGAGAGATTATTACACTTGACACAGAATGACCCATGTGTAACCCTGTATTTATGTTTCTACAGTGAACAAAGGTACCTGGGGATGTGGACAGGTGACGGGCAATACAACTCGGTCCAGTCACATAATGACACTGATCAAAAAAACTGTACACCACTCTGGGGGCTCAGAGACTAAAATGGTCCTACTGTACCGGGCACATTTTTTTAAAAGCCACTCAGCACCCTCTTTAACATGGGAAAAACAGCTAATAGGAAATCAAAGGGCTCGATGGCCCGGGAAGCTGAAGTACAAAGTACACAAAAAGCCAGTGGAGTACCAAGGGGGGGGGAGGTCCGCCCCGGGTGCATGCCCCAAGGGGGTGCACAGCTGGCCACCCACCAGGGAATAGGCTGTCGCCGGGGAAAAACTTCCACTGCTGTGATCGGGAACAAGCCGGCCGAGTTCTCCCTTCTTTTCTTCCCTGCAGAGCCGACCAACTCTCGCCACCCGACATCAATTCTGACATCGGAGAGGACGTTCTGGGCCAGCCAATCGCTGCCTGGCTGGCCCGGAACATCCTCTCTGACTTTAGAACTGACGTCGGGCAGCTAAGAGTTGGTCGGCCCCGCGGGGAAGAGAAGCAGGGCGAACTTGGAGCCGGCCTGTTCCCGATGGTGGCAGTGGCAGCCTATTCCCCAGCGGCGGTGGCAGCATTTTCCCAAATGCGGTGCCATGGGGGAGGGGAGGGAGAAAGAAAGAAACGGGGGGGGGATAGGAGCCAGGGGGCAGGGTGAAACAAAGAAAAAGAGAGAGAGAAAGACAGACAGAGAGAAAGAAAGAGGGAATGGAGAGAGAAAGAAAGAAGGGGCAGGGTGAAATAAAGAAAAAGTTTGGGGAGGGAATGAGGTCTGGAGGAGAGGAAGCATACAGCAGACTGAAAGAAAGGAAGAAATATTGGATGCACAGTCAGAAGAATAAAGTGCAACCGGAGACTGATGAAATTACCAAACAAAGGAAGGAAAAATGATTTTATTTTCAATTTAGTGATCAAAATGTGTCCGTTTTGAGAATTTATATATGCTGTCTATATTTTGCACTATGGCCCCCTTTTACTAAACCGCAATAGCGGTTTTTAGCGCAGGGAGCCTATGAGCATTGAGAGCAGCGTGGGGCATTCAGCGCAGCACCCTACGCTAAAAACCGCTATCGCGGTTTAGTAAAAAGGGAGGGTGTATATTTGTCTATTTTTGTATAGTGACATTGCATAAAGTTATCTGCCTTGACCTCTTTGAAAACCCGCGGAATATAAATGATAATTAACATTTTCTCTGCGTACAGTGTGCTTTGTGGTTTTAAAATTTTATTGTTGGTAGATCATTTTGACTTGGCCATGAAGGTAAGGGGGAGGGAGGGAGGGAAGCTGCTGAAAGACATCTAGTAATCCTTGCAGGCTTGAGTGTGCATGGAATTATTTTTGTAAAATCATGTTTTGTTATGTGACTGGCATTATTTAGACTTTAATTTCTATGAATGAATAGAATGAAAATGATATAAAATTACTTGCTTGTTTTTATGTGCGTGCGCTGAAGGAAAGTGGAGAGAGAGTGGGCTGAGGACGCTGAAGGGAAATGGGGAACAGAGAGTGGGGAGAAGACGCTGATTTATAAATTGACAATTGTACAGAATATTGTTTCTTTTTATACTTTAATATAATAAGTTCAATATAAAACAATTCAAGGGCCGAGCTTACGGGGATTAGTCCAATAAAATGGTATTTTCTTATTTCTCATTATTTGTTTTATTTTTATTTGTTAATTTGTAAAGTGGTGATTTGTTATGTATCAGTTTTTTCAAATTTACATCTACTGTCTTTATATTTTGCACAGTATTAGAGGACATGTATTACTGTTTTTGTGGTGTTATAGTGTTGCATTATATGCAGAGTCTGGTTTCTTGGCGGTTCAGCTTAACTTTTGCCTACATATTTCTATTTTTAGTTTGTGATTATTCCATATTGGGCAAGGGTGTATCTGTCTGTGTGTATGAAAGGGACATGGCTTTCTGATAGCATCGACTATACAGGATCAATTGACTGTGCAGGATCTGGCTTCTTTAGTTTTACAATGTATGTGTTGGTGTTCTAGTGCTCACTGCAGTGTTTAATAATAATAATAATAATAATAATTTTATTCTTATATACCGCCATACCCAGCGAGTTCTAGGCGGTTTACATTAAATTAGATTAGGATCCACATGAACTTGTAGATTTACAACAAATTTATCGGGTTAACAACAACTGTAGCCAAAAATTGGCAGATGAAAGGAAATTTACAACAAGTTTAAGATGTTTAACAAGTTTAAGATGTTTAAGATGCTGCCTTTTCCTAGGTACACTCTTGTTGTGCGATATGTGGATTGTTACTAAAAATCATTTTTCATATAGATGGAGGGGTGTCAAAAAAATGATGGGCCCCGGGTGTCACATATGCTAAGTACGCCACTGCAAAAAGCCATTGATACTCCTTGGGAACAAAAAGGGCTCCTTGTCTCCAAAAAATAAAGTACTATGTGCATTTCCTCTGGAAATCTGAGCTTACCAAAAGCCACCCACTACCTTTTCTTCTATACTATTATTCAAGGTTTTAGGATTCATTAGTAATTTCTAGAAATGTCATCTTTTGCTTCTTCTCTTTTGGAGCTCTTGAAAGCTAGTAGAAAAACATTCTCAGTTCAGTAAAAGTTACCACATCTTTTTTGTTCACTTTTATTTAAAAATTCCTTGAAAACTGCAAGTAATTTTAGGATGCCCTTAATAAAGCCTATGAACAACATTATCTTTCACAATTAACATTTTACTTACCTCTTTTTTCCATTGGGATTTCTACATAGTTGGTGTTGGAGGAAGAATCAGATAGACCAAGCAGCAGGAACAGAACAGCATAATGCGTATCGGTCTATAGAACATAAAGGAGAAACAAATATATCAGACCCACAGGAAATAAATAGTGCATTTTTACCTTCAAATATAAAATTATTGCTTTCAGCAAAGGCATCCTAAACTATTTATGCAGCGCTATACATTTTAACATTCAATAGGCCTACTTAATTTAGTTTTCTTTTTACAGATTTTATAATGCCTTCTTTGCTGCTGAGCCAGAGTTACAGTTTGAACACTGCAGCACTAAGAGTAAGTGTATAGTGCGCTCTCATTATCCATGTGTTCCATATCGAAAGAATAGGTTCTTACCTTTGCTAATCTTCTTTCTTGTAATCCTCACTTTATTCCAGGACCAGTGGGTTATTTCCATCCATCACCAGGATCTATAGCAGGGGTCGGGAACCAATGGCTCGCGAGCCAGATATGGCTTTTGATGGCTACATCTGGCTCGCGGCCAAACGATGGAGGATGTCATTAGTTGCGGTGGGCTGTTCGCCTGCAAATGTTGTGATGCTGAAGCCAGATGTTGGGATGCCGAAGTCGGATGTGGATGCGATGGAGGGCGCGGCCTGCGCTCGGGGGACATTCTAAGCATGTCATCTCCGCCGAGTGCAGGCCACGCCCTCCATTGCATCCGCATCCGGCTTCGGCATCGCAGTATCCGGCTTCGGCATCACAACATTCGCAGGCGATCCATCGCCCTACCTTGCAGCATCCGTGGAAGAACGGGCCACAGGCACAAATTGAAGCTTCGGTCTAGCTAAAGATGGTAGCCCCCGCAGCCAACATACAGCCACAAATTGAAGCTCCCACTTCTGCCTAGCTACAGTCAGTGGCCCGCAAGCAAAACGTACTGCCACAAATTGAGGCCCCCGCTACGGCCTAGCTACAGTTGCGGCCCCCACAGCATCCGTGGCCAAAAGGGCCTGAAGCCGCATCCACAGGCAGCCACAAATCATGCCACTTTCCACCAGTGGCCGAACATCAAGCCCCCGACTTGGGCCTAACCTGCCTTGACAGCCTGTAAGAGTCCATCCCACCAGCTATACTTATAATTGGCTACCCTGCCCTTTTATTGAAGAACCCTTTTATTGAAGAATATGGCTAAAAGAAAAAAAAGATGAGGAATATCGTACTTTTCAGCAGGAATGGACAGAGGAATTCGCCTTTGTGGAGAGAGCAGGTTCTGCAGTGTGATAAAATTGCATCGATGAAACGGTCAAATATAAAGCAGCACTTCGACACATGCCATACTACATTTGCATCGAAACATCCTGTGGGGGACAGCAGGAAGAAAGCATGTCAAGAGCTACTGTGCAGAGTGCAAGCTAGTCAGCAGCAACTCCGTGTTTGGACCCAACAAGGTGACTGGAATTCGGCTAGCTTTGCTAGTGCTTTAGCAATTGTGAGAAACAGAAAGCCATTCACAGATGGGGAGTATGCCAAAACATTCATGCTTGATGTTGCCAATGAACTTTTTCATATTGTTTGCTAGAAGTCATGTTCCCGCCACGCTCAGGTGCAGTCCATCTCTCTTGTAGAGCTTGCTCTTGCCCCAGAACTTTGTCCAGTTCCTCACGAAGTAGAATCCTTCTTCCTCACACCATTTCCTCATCCACGCATTTATTGATTGTAGTTCCTCCTGCCTTTTCACATCTGCCCTTGGTACCGGTAGGATCTCTGAGAACGCTATCTTCTGGGTCCTCATCTTCAGCTTCCTTCCCAGAATCTTGAACTGTTCTATCAGTGTGCTTCTTCTGTAGTCTCTCCTGCTGACATCATTCGTCCTGATGTGGATCATTACTGCGGTCTCTTCCGTCTCCACTCCTTCCAGGATCTTCCCAATTTTGTCCATGATGTCCTTGGTTCTCGCTCCTGGGAGGCAGGTCATCAGTCGATCCTCTCTCCCTCCTGCTATGTGGCTGTCCACATGCCTCAAGATCGAGGCTCCCACTAGGATCGCTGACTTTCCCTTCTTCAATTTTCGCGTCGGTCTCAGGTCAATGTCCTCGGTGTGCTTCGCTCTTTCTTCTTTTGGGCATCGACTAGCCAATTCCTCCCCCTCGTGCAGTATTCCTCTGTGGGTGTCTTCTTTGAGGTCATCTGCTTCTTGCTCTCCCTTCTATGTTGGTGTTAGTGTAACTTCATCCTTCATCTTGAGTTCGTTCTCTTTCACCCTCCTCCTGTATGCTTCCTCAATGAATTCCTCGAGTTCCCCTGACTTCCTCCTCGATGTGTCTCTCACTCATGAAGTCTTCAACTGTCCTGATTGGGTCCTCTGTGGTGTAAAGTCCTCCTAGCTCCTGTATCTTGTCCTCTAGTCGCTTGACTTCCTTCTTCAAGCTTTTCAGTTCCTGACACCGACCGCATACATATGACTGTCTCCCCGAGGGGAGGTAGTTATACATATGACAGTCTGTGCAGAACACTGGAAAGCTCATCTTCTGGTTTCTCTCTGCTTCCATCGTCATTCCTACTTTAAGATAATAGTTAAGATTACGTGTTCCTTTTCTGCCTGCTTCCTTCTGCACCTGCTTCTTGCCTTGCTGCCTTCTTCTTGTGTGTGCTGCCTACGCTCTACCTTACCTTTGCTTGTGTGTGGTTATTCCTTCTGTGTCTGCTTTTTGCCTTGCTGCCTTCTTGTGTGTGCTGTCTTTGCTCTACCTTACCTTACTGCTGCTTGTGTGTGTTCGTTCCTTCTGCGCCTGCTTCTTCCTTACCTTCTGTGCTTCTGTGTTTTCCGCTTCCTTACCTTTCCTTTCAGTCCTTACCTTTCAGTCCTTCCCTGTGCTCTTGGGTGTAGTGACTTGGCCCTTCGCAAAGGTGCTCTTTGCCGCTCGCCTTCGCTGCGCGCCGAACGGCTGCACGCCATTGGCTCCTCCCCTTTTATGGGGGAGTTCAGTCACTGACTCTTCCGACTCGGTGGGGGTGGGCGAAGCTTACTCTCTCCCTGCCCCTAGCCTCCTGCTCTTCTCTCTCCCTCCTCTGCTCTTTTTGGCTTTTAACCTGCTTTTCTCCCTGCTCCTCGTTACTCCTCTTGCTTTCTCCTAGCATAGAGTGGAAAATTAGCTTATAATGGAGGTATTTTGTGGATGGCAGGTTTAGTTGGATTCTGTTAAGGATTCTTTTTGATGTTGACCAAACATTAGAGAATAATTAGATGAGAGGGGCTGCTGAGCTTCCGTATAGAATCTGTTGTAGGATACATAACGTTTTGAACCAGAAGAAGCAAAAGCAGGAATCAGACTTCCTGATTCACATGGAAAGCGAAAACCACTTTTGTAAGAAAAGACGGAATCCATAATACGCAGAAAGGGCTCCCTGCAGGAGAGAGCCTGAAGCTCTGAAACTCTGTGGGATGAAGTAATATCCACAAGGAAGATCTGCGTGGCAGAAAGTGCCACAAGGTGCCTCTTTACCCACCAAAAGAGCAGCTGAGCCTCCACGTTCAAAGTTTGGGGGGATCACAATCCACCCCATCCCTGAACCCCAAAATAATACTGGCAGGAGGGATACAACCCCTCCTGTCTAGACACACCCGTGAATCCCCCCCCCCCCCCGACACAATACCAGCAGGAGGGAGCCCAACCCCTCCTGCCGAAATGCACCCGCAACCCCCCCAAAAAAAAAATACGGGCAGGAGGGATCCTGGGCCCTCCTGCCCATGGTTCACCCCCCCTGCAAAAGCCCCTGAACCCCCAATTGGCCCCCAACCCCTGATTGCCACCTCCGAATCCCACGACCCCCTACACCGCCCTCACCCCCGACACCCCCTGCCTTCACTTACAGTAAGTTGGTCAGACAGACAGGTCCCAAGCCCGTCCGCCCGTCCGACTCTTTGTGCCCCCTGACGATTGCCCCTCAAACAGCAAGGGAGCTCTGATCCAGATACGGGTGAGCCAGGACACCCAGGCAAAGATGGGCTACTACCACCACCATCACCTCTGTGAATGTCCAGGGTGCCGTCGCCATTCCAAAGGGCAGTACTGCAAACTGGAAATGTTGCCCCAGATACTACGGTGGTCCGGGAAAATGGGAATGTGGAGGTATGCCTCTGTCAGATCCAGAGAGGCTAGTGTTGAAGATTTCCTGAGATTTACAAGTGTGATAGGTGTTACAAATGATATGAAAACTGAGATTGCGAATGAATCAAAATTAAGTGAATATATTAAAGTTCAGGGAATTAAAATGAGATCTAGTGAAAAAGCCTGAGACCTTGTAATTAAAGATTGATGGTTAAATTGCTGGTTTTGCACTCTAGCTAAACTAAGGAAGTTCAGAAGTTTGATTTTGTGACTTTTAAGAGATAGGCAAATTTATGTACCATTGTTCATATACATCCATGAAATTTAAGAATAGGGTTCTCAGAGGAGCAGGAAACTTGGGGTTTTTACAAAGCTAATTGGGAGGTCATACAGAAGTTAGGATGTGTCTACAGGATGCAGACCTTTTACTGACATGATTGGTGTCTGAAAAGGTAAGAGATCAAAAGTGATTTAGAAGTTATATGGAGAAAAAGTGAAACTGCCACCCGCTGGATTTAAAAACTTAACATTAGAATGGACTTAACATTAAAATTAAGGATTTAAATGTAACACTGACGGAAGCCATTCTTGGAAAGGAAGTCATGTGATCGACTTTGCCTTTGTATTCTAAAGCATGATAATTACTACAAATGATGTCACATAAGCTATAAATCTGTCCTTACTTTCTCACTTTGGAGAGCACTAAAATTGTGTTGGCCTGTATTGGCTCTCCGCAGACATGTAACACATTACTAAACTTATTTGCTTATTACATGGCTTTTCCTCATGTCTGTTATTTGAAGTCACAGAACGGAGTCTCTAGCCCAGTCATGTGGGAGAGAGAATCCATTCTGGCAATTCTTTTGGCCCTGATGTGCAAGTCTTCCAGCCTGGCTTGGACACTAGGAACTCCCCCGATGCCACCAATGTGATCACTGAGCGCACCGTCTCCACGCACTGCTCCTCTCCAATCACTGGATCCTTTCTTTGGAACGATGAAGCATATCGAGTATCTCCCAGAGCCTAAGTCTCGCTCTGGCATGGGTTCAATTGTCACAAAATCCAAAAGTCTGCGGATTGTGGCCTGTACCCAAAGCACCTTCTTGGGGTGGCCTGCAGGGGAATCCAGAAAATATTTGACCAGGGGACAGAAAAACTCCAATTTGTAGTCATCTTTGAGAACCTCTAGAACCCGCTTGGCGGAGGTGATAGCCTCTCATTCCGCCAGAAAAGCCTACAACCACCCCCCGATGTGTGAAGGAGGAGACATCACCTGACATCAGAACTGTTTCTTAGTGAAAGCCGCCAGCCGATTTGCCACAGACTGCTGACAGCAGGGCCTACTGAAGCATGGTCTGGCCAATGAAGAGGACCGTTGTCCTGTTGAAGGACTTGAGTACAGATGAGAACGCCGGAAGGAATGGAAATTAGAATACCCAGAAATCCTAGAAGGGTGGGACTTGCTCCCAGGCAATACTTTGGGTTTATGATCCTGAACACTTGCCATAAGGTCATCCAGACCCTGGCCGAACAGGAGCTGACGACCTCAGCGCTGCTTTTGACACTGTCGTCGACCACCAACTCCTCTTATCCAGACTCTATGACCTTGGAATCAAGGACTCTGCCCTCCAGTGTTTCACCTCCTTCCTTTACCAAAGAACCCAAACAGTCCTACTAGGGACGCACAAATCTAAACCCAAGCCTATCAAATACGGCATTTCCTAAGGTGCCCTTCTATCCCCCCTCCTATTTAACCTCTACATCAGACCTGTCATTGATATAGTCCAGAAGTACAACATTAAAATCCACACCTACGCCAATGACATCCAGCTGCTCCTCCCACTAGGTGAAAACCAATCATCCCAAATCGCCAACCTCCAACACTGCCTCTCTGACATGAAAACCTGGAAGACAAACAACAAACTACAGCTGAATGCCTCCAAGCCCAAACTTTTATGGATCAGGAAAAAAAGTACCAAATACACACGCTCAACACTATCATGGGACTCCACCTTACTAACAGCAGATCAAGTACGCAGCCTAGGAGTAACATTAGACGGCCACCTGTCCCTGTCCATCCACATATCTCAAGTAGTCTCTACCTCCTACTACCTCCGCCAACTGAGAAGTATCAAACCCTACATCTCCACACCTGACCTAGCCCAACTTCTCTACGCCCATGTCCTCTCCAGGATGGATTACTGCAACTCTCTAATCGAGTAAACAAAAAAGATCTCAAGCACCTCCAACGGGCACAAAATGCAGCAATCTGCCTCCTACACAGCCTCAACTACCGCGATCCCATCTCACCTGCCCTCCGTGCAGAGCACTGGCTTCAATTAACCAATGCTGCTCATTCAAGGCCCTGGTAATAGCACATAAAAGAGTTTACGACACCACCCCTGCCTAAATAGAATCCAAGCTAACCCTGTATACCCCCACCTGCCCCCTTGCTCGGAAATGGAGAAATGCATATGCATCCCCCAGGAAGGTCCCTCCTATCAGAACTGCCCACAAATGCTCCTACACCCACTTCATCCCCCAACTCTGGAACCAACTCCCACCCCCTGCAAATTAGATTACAGAACTCATTGATGACTTTCTGGAAAACGGTATAGACCCTCCTCTTCAACTAAAATTACAACCGCAATCTACCTCTCACCCACCCTATACTCCCTTCCCTTCTCCATTATGAACCTATACTTAAATTGCTGTATAGTCCATTCTTAACATATAATTAAATTGCCGTATAGTCCTTGTACTTAAACTACCATATAGTCTTTGTATTGTCCAAATGTACTCCACTGTGAATGTTTGCTTGTAGGCCGTTCTGAGCTACTGGGAGGACGGGATAAAAATCGAACTAAATAAATAAATAAAAGGCAACCGGCTCAATGTAACCTTAGAAGAAGAAACCCCAGACCTCTGAGCATCAGAATATTCTGCGAGCCAAAACAGAACAGGTGCCCAGCTTGGCAAAACTTTCAAGATGTCGTACAAGGCATCCACCAGGTAATCCACTCCGGAGATGAGAAAATCCAAATCACAAAGAACCACAGTGTCAAGATCATGGCGCAGCTTGGAATGGCACGCCCAAGCCACGAAACAAGAAGCCGTCACCGCTTTAACACCAGCTGCAGCCAAATCAAATAGACGCTTAACGATGAAATTCACGCAATGGTCCTGGACATCCTTCAGGACCACCCCCCGATTGCTGGGGAAAGATGTGAGCTTGGAGATCTGCACCACCATAAAATCCACCTTCAGAAGAGTAAAGCGCTTGTTAAAGCCATCTACCATGGGAGAAAGCCGCGCCAAGACTTGAGTACATTTCAAGGGACCCTCAGGGGTCTCCCAGACATCTGAGAGAATTCAAAACAGGCCAAGATGATCAGGAAAAGACAGAATGTGGCCTCTGGTCAATCGTGAGGGAACATTCAGTAATGTGATACCTTCTGTTCTGACTGCTATGCTAATTCCAGCAGAAAATCAGAAATAGAAGCAGCAAGGTGTGCGGGTTTCATAAGAACATAAGAAATTATTTCACCGGATCAGACCGAGGTCCATCTAGTCCGGCGATCCGCACACGCGGCGGCCCATTTTGGTACTCCTTTATGGAGACCTGAAATTACCGTATCCCTCAATATGATTTGCAAGAAGGTGTGCATCCAACTTGCGCTTGAAACCCAGAACCGTAGTCTCCGCCACAACATCCACCGGCAGAGAATTCCAAGCGCCCACAACTCGCTGTGTGAAATAAAACTTTCTGACATTTATCTTGAACCTGCTGCCACTCAGTTTCAGGCTGTGTCCTCTTGTCCGTGTCACATCAGACAAAGTTAGTAATGCTGCTTCCTGGTCTATTTTCTCAAATCCTTTTAATATTTTAAAAGTCTCTATCAAATCCCCTCTCAGTCTTCTCTTCTCAAGTGTAAATAGTCCCAGTTTCCTGAGGCGTTCTTTGTAGCTCAAAGTTTCCATTCCTTTGACAAGTTTCGTGGCTTGCCTCTGCACCCTCTCCATCAGAGTTATGTCCTTCTTGAGGTAAGGAGACCAGTGCTAGACACAGTACTCCAAATGTGGTCTAACCATTGCTCTATAAAGTGGCATTATGACATCTTCCACTCTACTCGTGATACCCTTCTTAATCATGCCCAGCATCCTGTTTGCTTTCTTCGCCGCCGCTGCACATTGTGCCGATGGCTTTAGGGTTCTGTCAATCAGTACCCCCAAATCCCTTTCCTGATCGCATTTTGCTAATGTCACCCCCAACAATCTATACTCGTGTTCTTTATTCTTCTTTCCTAGATGCATCACTTTGCATTTGTTTATATTAAAATTCATTTGCCACTTAGTCACCCACGCTTCCAGCTGTCTTAGATCCTTCTGGAGATCCTCGTAGTCCCTTAGAGAGCCAACCGCCTGACATAGTTTTGTATCATCGGCGAACTTTATTATATTGCATGTTTTTTCCTCCTCCAGGTCGTTTATAAAAATATTGAACAAGATAGGCCCAAGAACCGAGCCCTGGGGCACGCTGTTAGTCACTTTCACCCAGTCCGAGAATTTCCCATTTATGCTAACCCTCTGCATTCTGTTCTCCAGCCATTTACCGATCCATCTGTGCACTTCTCCTCCTATATCATGTATTAGTAGTTTCTTCATAAGCCTTGCATGTGGGACCTTGTCAAACGCTTTCTGGAAGTCCAAGTACACTAAGTCTGCGCACAGTGGGGTCCTCCTCCAAAATACAGGCTCTGTACCAGTCCGAATCCCAAAGATCTACAGGTGGAGGGAAATAAACCACTGGTCCCAGAATATTCACACAAAATAAATTGTAACCCATTTTCACTATTCACTGGCATTTTCACTTATTTACGCATAATAGAATAACCTATGTTCATTATTCACAGTAATGCACAGTTGTCCTCTTGAAGATGAAGGTATTCATAAAGCTGTACACAAGACTATTAGACCCAAAGAGTGCATAAAATCAGTGCATAAAATGTCTTAATAAAATATAGAATATAATAACCAAGCTGTTCAGAAAATGATGAATTTATGGTGTTAGGTAGCAAAAGTGTGGAGTACTGTGTCCAATTTTGGTCACCATACCTCAAGAAGGACATGGCAATGCTTGAGAGGGTTCAGAGGAGAGCGACGAAAATGGTAAAAGGGATGGAGAACCTTTCTTACGCAGACAGGTTGGAAAGGCTGGGGCTCTTCTCCCTGGAAAAGCGGAGACTCAGAGGAGACATGATAGAGACTTTCAAGATCATGAAAGGTATAGAGAAGGTGGAAAGGGACAGATTCTTCAGCCTATTGGGAACCACAAGAACAAGGGGGTACAATCCAACGCTGACAATTCAGCGCAAGAAAGGGTGGGGGGTGGGAGAGGGGATAAAAATATGTTTAGAATATTATGTAATAGATATAAAAGTGATATTGTGTATTCATTAGTTGTAATTCAATATTTTGTACACTTCATGTAAAATATGAATAATGAATAAAGAATTATAAAAAAAGGAAAAAAAGAAAGTGCGCCACCGAAAAACATTATTTATAAAGAGCTCCAACGGGGGTGTGGGGGGGAACCCCCCCCCACTTTAATGCATAGTGTTCGCACTGCCGTTTGGGGGGTGTGGGAGTGCAACCCCCCACATTATAGAGAAAACGGAACTTTTCCTGAAAAAAATCGGAAAAAGTTCCGTTTTCTCTACAATGTGGGTGAGTTGCACTCCACACACCCAAACCCCAGGCCACGCGAACACTATGCATTAAAGTGGGAAAATTCCCCCACACACACCCCGTCGGAGCTCTTTATAAACAATGTTTTTCAGCGGCGTGCTTCTTTCTTATGCTGAATTGTCAGCACTGGATTATCGGTGCGCTGGTGTCTTGCGTGCCACCGACTATGAACCATCAGTGGCTCCATATTCACGATTTTGGTATTCACAGAGTTTTCTAGGAATCTAACCACATCAAATAGCATGAATGCACTGTAATGCATTTGATAATGCCTATCTGTGGTACAACCAACATGGTTAACATTCTGCTTTCTTAAGCTATTAGTCTTAATTTATTATTATGTTATTATTTTATTCACTACGATGGCCAGGGTAGCACAAAGTGCATCATTAACATAAGAACATAAGAATTGCCGCTGCTGGGTCAGACCAGTGGTCCATCCTGCCCGGCAGTCCACTCACGTGGTGCCCCTCATGTCTAAGACCAGTGCTCTAAATGAGTTCATTCTCACCTGCATACGTCCCAGTTTAGCAGGAACTTGTCCAGCTTAATCTTGAAACCCTGGAGGATGTTTTCCCCTACAACAGACTCCAGAAGAGCGTTCCAGCTCTCCACCACTCTCTGGATGAAGAAGAACTGCCTTACGTTTGTACAGAATCTATCCCCTTTCAACTTTAGAGAGTGCCCTCTTGTTCTCCCTACCTTGGAGAGTGTGAACAGTCTATCTTTATCTACTAAGTATATTCCCTTCAGTATTTTGAATGTTTCGATCATGTCCCCTCTCAGTTAGAGAGTTGCGCGGGGACAGAAATCCCACCCGTCCCCGCCAAAGTCCCACCCGTCCCCACCCGTCCCCGTGAGGACTCCCACCCGTCCCCACCCATCCCCGCGAGGAATCCCTCCGTCCCCACCCGTCCCCGCGAGGAATCCCCTCCGTCCCCGCCCGTCCCCGCGAGGAATCCCCTACGTCCCCGTGAGGAATCCCCTACACTACAGAAATAAATATAAACTATAAACTGCAGAAATAAACTATAAACTACAGAAATAGTTATTTCATTTAATTATGCTACTGAATTAAAGGCTCTGGTAGAAACCCATTTAAAAATAAGAAAATAGACTTTATTAATTTGGAAATATTAATTGGGAAGAATACATACTTTGTAAACTGGTTTCTACCAGAGCCTCTAATGTTTATAAATTTTTATCAACACAACTAATATACTACTTTATCCTTAAGCAAAAAAAAAAAAAAAAGAATTTTTTTCCTACCTTTGTTGCCTGGTTTCTGCTTTCTTCATGTTCTCATTCAATTCCTTACATCCACTGCCTCTCTTCTCTCTGTGTCTTCCATTTGCTCTGTTACTGTGCCTCTCCCTTTCTCCCCCCTCCCAAATTGGTCTGGCACCCATCTTTTTCCCTCCGCTCCCCCCATAGTCTGGCACCTCTGTCTTCTTCCCTGCAAGCGTCTTCTCCCCATTCCCTCTTCCCCATTTCCTTTCAGTGTCCTTCTCCCCCACCATCTTCCCCATGTCCTGTCAGGCAGCATCCTTCTCCCCCCTCTGCCTTCCCCATGTCCTTTCAGCATCCTTCTCCCCCCTCTGTCTTCCCCATGTCCTTTCAGCGGCCTTCTCCACCCCCCTGTTTTCCCCATGTCCTTTCAGCGGCCTTCTCCACCCCTGTTTTCCCCATGTCCTTTCAGGGTCCTTCTCCCCCCTCTGTCTTCCCCATGTGCTTTCAGCATCCTTCCCCCCCCCCTCCCGTTTACCCCATGTCCTTTCAGCGTTCTTCTCCATCCCTTTGTCTTCCCCAGTACTTTCAGCGACCTTCTCCCCCCTTAAGCGTCTTTTCTTCTCCACTCCACCTTTCCTCCCTCCCTTTGTGGCGCTTTCGCACCCGACCGACAACAGAACAGGCCCGGTCGGACAAATCTCCCTGTCCTGTAGCCGCGAATCTAAATTACCTTCTTACAGCAGCTGGAGTAGTGAAGCTGCTGTAAGAGGTAATTTAGATTCGCAGCTACAGGGCAGGGAGATTTGTCGGCCGGGCCTGTTGTCAGTCGATCGGGGGACCTGACCGGCTGTGCACATTCTCCGGGGCGGACCGCCCCCTCCCCCCTCTTTCGTACGCCATTGCCTTCTTCCTACCTGCCCTGCCGCACACAGCCGACCGGAAGTCTTCCTGATGTCAGCGCTGACGTCGGAGGAAGGGAGGGCTTTGCTTAAGCTGTGTGCTGCGACAGGGCAGGTAAGGAGGAGACTACCCTCACGGCTCGAGTGCACTGCGATCCAACCCCGCAGGAACCCCGCGACCCTCGGAGGCGTCCCCACGGGATCCACGCGACCCTAGGGGGCGTCCCCACGGGATCCCCGCGACCCTAAGGGGGAACCCGCGGGATTCCCGTCATCCCCGTTCCCGTGCAGCTCTCTACTCTCAGTCTCCTCTTTTCAAGGGAAAAGAGGTCCAGTTTCTCCAATCTCTTACTGTACGGCAACTCCTCCAGCCCCTTAACCATTTTAGTCGCTCTTCTCTGGACCCGTTTGAGTAGTACCGGGTCCTTCTTCATGTATGGCAACCAGTGCTAGACGCAGTACTTCAGGTGAGGGAGCACCATGGCCTGGTACAGCGGCATGATAACCTTCTCCAATCTGTTCGTGATCACCTTCTTTATCATTCCTAGCATTCTGTTCACCCTTTTCGCCGCCGCAGCTCATTTTGCAAATAGGTTCATCGACTTCTCGATCAGAACTCCCAAGTCTCTTTCCTGGGAGGTCTCTCCAAGTACCGGCCTGGACATCCTGTATTCGTGCATGAGATTTTTGTTACCAACCTGCATAACTTTGCACTTATCCACGTTGAACTTCATTTGCTATGTCAATACCCATTTCTCAAGATAGATTATGTCACTTTGTAGATCTTCGCAATCCCCCTGTGTCCTCACTACTCTGAATAACTTCATATCATCCGCAAATTTAATCACCTCACTCGTTGTACCATTGTCCAGATCGTTTATAAAGATGTTGAAGAGCACGGGTACAAGCACCAAGCCCTGCGGCACCCCGCTGGTGACACTCTTCCAGTCCGAGTGTTGTCCATTTACCCCCACTCTGTTTCCTATACTCCAGCCAGTTTTTAATCCACGTATTTCACCCTTGATTCCATGGCTCGCAATTTTACGAAGTAGTCGTTCATGTGGAACCTTGTCGAACGCTTTCTGAAAATCCAGATAAATAATGTCGACTGGGTCGTCCTTGTCTATCCACCTGTTTACTCTCTTGAAGAAGTGCAGCAAGTTCATCAGGCAAGATCTGCTTTTGCTGAAACCGTGCTGGCTGGTCCTCATTATACCGTATCCAAGGTCCTTTATCAGCACCTCTACCATCTTTCCCACTACCAAGGTCAAACTCACCGGTCTGTAGTTTCCTGGATCTCCCCTCAAAACTTTTTTGAAGATCGGCGTAACATTCGCCATCTTCCAGTCGTCTGGATTCTTTCCCGATTGACAGATTGGCTATCAGTTGAAGCAGTTTAGCTATAATCCCTTTCAGTTCCTTGATGACCATCAGATGGTAGCCATCCAGTCCTGGGAATTTATCACTCTTAAGCCTATCAATCTGCTTGCATACCTCTTCCAGACTGACCGTAAACTCTGTCAGTTTCCCATCTTCATTTCCGGTATGCTGTGTATATCCTCGTCGGTAAATACAGATGCAAAAAATGTGTTCAGTTTGTCGGCGATTTCTTTGTCCTCCTTTAGCACTCCCTTTATTCCATGGTCATCCAACGGTCCCACCGCTTCCTTCGCTGGTCGTTTCCCCTTAATATATCGAAAGAACGGCTTGAGGTTTTTTGCCTCATTGGCTATTTTTTCCTCGTAGTCTCCTTTGGCCCCTTTTACCGCCTCATGGCACCTGCGCTGATGTTGTTTGTGCTTATTCCAGTTTTCGTCTGTTTTTGACCTTTTCCATTCCTTAAACAAAGTTTTCTTGTCTCTGATCGCTTCCTTCACCTCTACAGTGAGCCACACTGGTTCTTTGTTCTTTTTCCTCTTGGATCCTTTTTTGATACGCGGTATATATATATTTTACGCCTCGGTGACTGTGTCCTTAAAAAAGGACCAAGCTTGCTCTAGCGTTTTCACAGTGCTTATCCTCCTCTCAATCTTCTTCCCCACCATGAGTTTCATCCCTTCGTAATTCCCTTTTCAGAAGTTTAGCGTCTATATGTCATGTCTGTCTGTCCAAGTTAGAATGTAAGCTCTTCCGAGCAGGGACTATCTATAGATGTTAAAATGTACAGTGATGTTTATGCATTTCAGCGCTACCATGTTTCCCCTTGCAGCTTCTATCCCTCCACTTGTGCAGTAGAACCTTTGCAGCTTCTATCCCTCCCTCCCATCCCTTGTGCAGAACCCTTGAAGCTTCTATCCCTCCCTCCCATCCCTTGTGCTACAGAACCCTTGAAGCTTCTATCCTTCCCTTCCTCCCATCCCCATGTGCAGCAACCTTCTATCCCTCCCATCCCCCCTCCACTGACCCTTTCATCTTTCCCTCCCATGCAAACCCTGACTACGAGACCGAAATATTTGGTAATAAACTGCAGCATTGGCAGCATAGGCTGCATCGCAGCCTTCTCACACCCAGGCGTTCCTCTGCCGCATCACTGATGATGTCATCACCAACGCAGCACGGAACGCCCGGGCATGACAAGGGCCAGCCACGATGCAGCATGTGCTGCCGACGCTGCCATTTGTTACCAGGTATTTTGGTCTCGTGCTCAGGGTTCGGATAGAAGGGTCAGCGGGGACAGGGGCGCATGGGGGGCACTGCTTCCGGTGACTAGGGCTTATTTTTGGGGGTAGGGCTTATATTAAGACTTACCCCAAAAATCATGCTAGGACTTATTTTCGGGGTAGGTCTTATTTTCGGGGAAATAGGGTATATAAAAGTGATAAGTAGTAGTAGCTTTGCACCATTGTCCTTCCCTCCTCACAAGAGGAATGGTAATACTATATTAAATAATGGCAGATTCTGCTTCTTCCTTGTCTTCAATTTGTGTTGGAATAAGAGGAGCCCCCAAATTTGGCACCCCCCACAGAGCCCCCTAAAAATTTCCTTCCAGCCTCTCTCCCATCAGCTGTCAGCACATTTTACCTCCCATCACATAGGCAGGACCTCTGCAACTAGCCAGTGTGGGGGCCCTGAGTATTCACCTATGTTTAAGGCCTAATGGCTTCTGATCTCTCCTAAATAGTATACCATAACTGTCCTGGGGTAAAGCAGGAAGATTTTTGAATAACTACCAGAAGGACAGGGAGGTAGAAGGCAGGTAAGATGTGATGAGCAGAATAGAATGGATAAATGTGAATAAAAAATAGGAGCAACTCAATGAAGTTAAATGGTTTTATTTTTAAAACGAAAAGAGCAAAATATTTTTTACTCAACAAATGAGCTCTGAAACTCATTTCTGGAGGATAAAGTAATAGTGTAATTCCATATCAACTGGTCCAAATCAAGGAGGGTCCTTGTCAGCCTCAGCATTTTCGGTTGGCCTAACCAATGTCAGCAAAGGCCTATGCAGTGGCATACCTAGGGTATGTGGCACCCGGGGCCCATCATTTTTTGACACCCCCCCATGTAAAAAAATATTTTTTGTAATAACCATGAGAAATAAATGCTCATAATAGAAACAGGCACTGAACATTTATTGAACATTTATTGAACATTTATTGAACCTCATATATGTAACCATTAATCCAAACATAACATAAATTATGTCTGAATTGTCATGACATCAGAAGTACATATGGAGTAGTTGCAGGTGATGCTTGGGACAGTTCCGATTGTGTTAGTTTGGTTTTATGTGTTTTTTGAATAGAAGGGCTTTTATTTCTTTTTTGAAGGTTTTGTAGTTTGTGGTCGAGGTCAATAGGTTGTAGAGTTGGGGGTCGAGTGTTAGGAGGTTGTCGAACAGTTTTTTTTCTTTTGACGATTTTGGTTGGAGGGTGTGTGAATGGTGCGTGAGTTCTCCTATGTCTGGTTGAGGTGGATTGAATTATTTAGCTGAAGAAATTAGTTTCCCCCCCCCACACCACACACCCATTCCACACACATTAATTCTCTTCCATTTTGTTCCCATTATAAAAAACACTGATAAGTTCCCAGAAAAAAATATATTAAAATAAGAAGTGAAAACAAAGGCCCCTACAGATGAGAACATAACATAAGAATAGCCTAACTGAGTCAGACCAATGGTCCATCATGCCCAGTAGCCCATTCTCATGGTAACCAATCCAGGTCACTAGTACCTAGTCAAAACCCAAAGAGTAGCAACATTCCATGTCACCGATCCAGGGCAAGCAGACACTTCCCCCATGTCTTAATAACAGACTATGGACTTTTCCTCCAGGAATTTGTCCAAACCTTTCTTAAAATCAGCAATGCTATCTGCTTTTATCATAATTTCTGGCCACTTCATTTTTAAGCTTAGATCTTTCCTTCCAAACAGAGACCTTGCTAGATGTCAAATACAGAAAGAACAAGGTAACTTCACAAGGACTTAGCTGTGCAGGAAATGTGAATCTCCTCATACACCCACCATATAGTGCAAAAATGTGCAAAGGTCTGTTTTTTTTCTTTCGATCACTACATACTGACAAACCACTGGAAGAGATCCCAAAACAACTACCCAGGCACAACACCCAAAGACCCACTCAGTGTGTGAACCAGTTGAGTGGAGTGGACTAACTGGGGGGTGGAAATGGGCCCGGAGTTTGCTCAGCAGAATTTCCCAGACCACCTCTTCCTCTCAACACATTGACACGCTGCCACCACCACTACCACCATTAGGAACACCTCACCGGGTAGGCCAGCAATGCTTATAAACTTTATAAAACACATTATTATATTTTCTTATAAAGCACATATTTTAACTGAACTCTCTTACATCCTCAGCCTTGCCATTCACAAAAATAGAAGGAAGAAAAGTTCCCGTTTCCTGCTGTCTCATGTCCCCAGCCTATACAATATTTTTCTTCTGCAGAGACTTTAAAAGTCTGACCAAATCTTCATTTCACTTGCATTATAAAGTACTGAGGATGCCATCTCTCTCCAATCCCAGGTCCTAAAGTCTAAGACAGTAGCGCAAACTAGTGCTGCCCGATTCAAGAAAAAAAAAATTTTTCAATTCGATTCAGCCTATTGAATTGGTTTTTCGATTCAACTTTCCTGCCCAATTGGGTGTTTGTTTGGTTTTTTTTTTCAAACATCCTGGTGGGTTTATTTTATAGCTTTTTCACCCCCCTTTGGCTTCTCTTAACCACACTGGCGCTGTGGTGTAAATAAAATAAAGAAACAAAAATAACTTTTCCTCTCTGTTAAATCCTAGCTCACGTTTGCGGTCTAACACCAGCTCTGGCAGGATACACATTTCAAATCTGACATATTGTAATCACAAAACAGAAAATAAAATTAATTTTTCTACCTTTTGTTGTCTGGTTATTTTTCAAATCTTGTTGGTCCAAGGCTCTGGTTGTCTTCTGATAACTTGCTTGCTAGGGTCTCCTTCTTCCTTCTTTCTGCATGCTAACCATCCATCTGCCATCTCTGTCCTCCCCATTTCCCTTCCCTCCCCAGGAGGTCTGGCATCTATCCTTTTTTCATCTCCCTCCACAGATCCATCTTTTCTTAACTACCCTTTCATCCAGCATCTCTCCCTCCTTCCCCACCAACCCAGGGTCCACCATCTCTCCCTATCTTTTCCCAACTACCCTCCTATCCAGTATCTCTATCCCCCCCTCCACACCATCCCTTGTGTCCAACTTCTCTCCCTTTCTGTTCCTTCCCTCCCTAAAAACCATGGTCCATCATCTCTCTCCCTCTTCTCTATTTTCAGACCCATTATTTCTTCCCACCCAAAGTCCGGCATATGCGCGTCTCTTTGAACCCCCCCCATTCCCTTTGTGTATTTCTACACCAGGGCCCCCCTCCCTGAAGTCCTGTCCCCCGCTTAAAGGTCTGCATCCCACCCCTGAAAGCCTGCACTCCCCCCCCCGAAGGCCTGCACACCCCTCCGAAGTCCTGCACCCCCCCCCGAAGGCCTGCACCCCCCTTGAAGGCCTGCCTGATCCCCTTGAAGGCCTGTCCCCCCCTTGAAGGCCTGCCTGTCCCCCCACCTTGAAGGCCTGTCCGTCCCCCCCCTTGAAGGCCTGCCTGCCTGTCTGTCACCCCCCTCCCCCTTGAAGGCCTGCCTGCCTGCCCGCCCCACCCCGAAGGACCGCTCGCCCCCCTGGCCTCCCTGCACCACCTATGAAGCAGCCCGCAGCGGAATCGCGATGTCAGCGATCCCTGCGCTGCTTCGGAGCTGCTTCATCCGCCGCAGTCCCGCCCCTCCTCTGACATCAGAGGAGGGGCGGGACCGCGGCGCAGGAAGCAGCGCCAAAGCAGCTCAGGGATTGCTGACATCACAATCCCGCTGCGGGCTGCTTCATAAGTGGTGCAGGGAGGCCAGGGGGGCGAGCAGTCCTTCGTGGGTGGGGGGGACTGAATGGCAAGGCCGGGAGCACCCCCTCAGGGCTTGCACCCGGGGCAGACCTCCCCCCCGCCCCTCCATTAGTACGCTACTGGGCCTATGGGAGATCATATCATTCATGTCTGATCATAGGGCATGTCATTGCAAATAGCCTAAATTAAAGGTAATAAAGGACCTTAGTACAGCTAAGAGATACTAAAGACAGCTAAGATGTGCTAAGATGCTTAAGACAGAGAGCTAAGGTTAATAAGAAACCACTGTCAGAGGCATACTGGAAATTACATTTGACTCCAGTCTGTAAAGGACAGGTTCTACCTCTATTCTTCTCCAGTCTCTCACACTACACTCACCTTATTCACCATTGTTTCAAACAGTTTACAAAAGATAGGGGTACTTAACTTCAATAGATTCTAAGACTCCAACTTATAAAAGCCCCCTCTCTGCATCACCCCCCTCTCTCTCCCTGGAACATCATTCCCCCTTCTCTTGCCCTCTGGAACATCACCCCTCCCCTCTCTTTTTTTTCTTTCCTCTGAACTCTGAAAGGCAGGAAGACTGTCTTTTCTCTCTCTTTAATTGTAATGCTTGATACATCTTTATGAATCTTGCTTTTCTGTAATATTAAGCTTATTTCTACACAATATATATATTCTTTATGCAAGCACTCTTAGCGGGCTTTGTCAGTAATTTGACTTCCTACTGAATCTTCAACAAGGGTATCGAACCCGGGACCTAGCGGATTGTAAGGCCGCTTCAACATTACCCCTCCAAAACCTTACATTTGGGGGGCTAAACCTTACAGTCCTCACTCAACTATCTCAGAAATTGATGCAAATTGTTCATGGGGATATGTTGGGATCTCTAATGAAAATATCCAAAATTTGGGGATATAATCTCAACTAGACCCAGAGTTAAGGGCCCCTTTATTTGGGCCCCTTTTTTATATCCACGAAAGATACTAAAAGTTGTCAACTTTGGATTCAGGTTATGAAAAACACAGTTGTCAACCAGGGTGAAACCCACATTTCTAAGACAACTTTTTAGGCTGAATCAAAACATACTGCTTAGAACAGTGACAGATGCTTTTGTTGGATTGCTAGGTGGCGACAAAGTTGGTTAAAAAGTTTGTTGCAGAATGTGCAAGTGCATTTTTGACTAGTCATGCCTCCTAATCTAGAAGGAAATGGAAAAGACTACTGCCAGTGTATGCCCCACAAATTGTTACATCACTGTGCTTTTTGCTAATGAGATAAAGCTAAAACAAAATTGATGAAAAAAATTGTATGCAAATTTTTAACTATGTCTGAAGCTATATATCACAACTGTACATTCTCTAATCCTTTTCGTTTTTGCACCATTAGAAGGGAAGATTAGGTACTTGCCTCAATAATTTTCTTTCTAGTAGAAAGTCATGAGTCTTGACCAGAGGATTATGTATCCCTACTCGCAAGTTTGTGTAGAAGGCATCATCTACATTTTTCAGCTCTGCCTCTACTGACATTGTTCTGTGATCCTCAATTTGTACCAAAGCAGTCGAGAAGAGAAAGAAAGAAAGAAAGAAAGAAAGAAAGAAAGAAAGAAAGAAAGAAAGAAAGAAAGAAAGAAAGAAAGAAAGAAAGAAAGAAAGAAAGAAAGAAAGAAAGAAAGAAAGAAATGGAGAGAGGAGGGGTATGTATGGGGAACTCCCTGTCTAGCCTAAGTCTGCTCTGACCTTAAAGAAAATTGAGTAGAAATATCACATAAATCCATACCACAGTGCTACAGGCACAAACATTGCCATAAAAAAACATACACACCCACTCTCTTAATTCATCTACTCCAATTTATTTTTCCCAAACAGGAATAATTTTTACTTGTGTAGTATTAGCACCCCCACAGAAGTATTCATCTAAGAATGGCTGACTGTTCAGAATATATAACAGACCCGTCCAAGGCCAAGGCTGAACTAGAATGGCAATTCCATTGCTTCCTGTCTCACAGCTTCGGCTGAAGAAGCAAGGTGTATTCTTATTGGTCACTGATGCCATGAGATCAAACGTCAGAGCCTCCCAGCATCATACAATCATGTAGAAACTCTTCCTGGAGAGAGACCACTCTCCCAGATTCAGTGTCTGTCTGCTGAGGTAGTCGGCAGGAACGTTGCCATTCCCGCCAAGTGGGCAGCTGACAGCTTATGCCCAATGAAACAGCAGCCTGGCATCCTGCATGAGTGAGGTACTCCTGGTGCCTTGTCTACTGCTTGTGCCACTGCTATGGCTTAGTCCAAGAAAACTCTAACAGCCTTGCCTTCCAGGCTCATTGCTAGGCACTGCAGTGCCAACCAAATCGTGCAAAGCTCAAGTCTGTTGATGGACCATTACCGTTGGGAAGGCAACCACCAATCTTGCACCAGACAGCCATTGTACTGCCATCCCCAGCCAAAGAGACTGGAATCCATTGTCAGAATTATCCAGAAATAGATGAGGAGCAGCATGCCCTTTGCCAGGGACTCTAGTTTGAGCTACATTGCATACTGTGAACATAAGAAGTGCCATCTCCGGATCAGACCTTTGGTCTATCAAGTCCGGCAATCCGCACACGCGGAGGCCCAGCCAGGTGTATACCTGGCGTAATTTTTTTTTTTTTTAGTCACCCATATCCTTCTATGCCTCTCGTAGGATGTGCATCTAGTTTGCTTTTAAATCCTAGGACGGTCGCTTCCACTATAACTTCCTCTGGAGAGCATTCCAGGTGTCAACCACTGTTTGTGTGAAGCAGAACTTCCTGATATTTGTCCTGGACTTGTCCCCCTTTAGCTTCATTCCGTGTCCTCTTGTCCGTGTCACATTGGACATTGTAAATAATTTTTTTTCCTGCTCTATTATGTTGATTCCTTTCAATATTTTGAAGGTCTTGATCATATCCCCTCGCAGTCTCCTTTTCTCAAGGGAGAACAATCCCAGTCTCTTAAGTCGTTCCTCGTAATCCAGTTTCTCCATACCTTTTACTAGCTTCGTTGATCATCTCTGCACACTTTCCAGCAGTTTTATATCCTTCTTTAGGTTGGGAGACCATTGTTGGACACAGTATTCCAAGTGTGGTCTGACCATTGCCCTATAGAGCGGCATTATAACTTTCTCCGATCTTCTCGCTGTCAGCCCTAGTATTGCTAGCTTCGTTGATCATCTCTGCACTCTTTCCAGCAGTTTTATATCCTTCTTTAGGTTGGGAGACCATTGTTGGACACAGTATTCCAAGTTCTGGTTGCCATAACCAATGTCAGCAAAAGCCTATGGGAAATTATATCAATCTGACTCTGGAATGTTGATGCAGAATTCTGTGCTCCTGCACAGAATTCACATACATTAATCATCCAGCCAGACTGGATTGTTTATCAAGAAGAGAGGCTGCTTGAATGGGACAAAGAAGCCAGAGACTAATCCCATCTACCATGCCTGCAAGTATCACACCCTCCTTATCAATTAAACTAACCATTGTTTCAAACAGTTTACAAATTCTAAACAGAAAGATACTGGGAAATACAATAGTTTCTATATTCAGAATAAGATTCCAAGCTATAAAAGCCTCCTCTCTGCAAAACACATGGATCTATCTCTTTCTCCATCTCTCTATCCCTTCTCTCTATTTCGGGAACCCGAAGCTTAGATCATCACCCCATCCCCCTTTTCTCTCTCTCTGCCTTTCCCTGGAACTTCACGCTTCCTTCTGGACTCTGTATGGCAGGGAAACTGCTTTGCTCTCTCCTTAATTGTAATGCTTAATTGTAATGCTTTTCTGTAAGACTATTTCTATAATATATTCTTTATGCCATCACTTCTGGCTGTGCTTCTTATTTGAGTCTATTTCCTGGTGAATCTTCGGTGAGGGAACTGAATCTGGCAATTTGTAAGGGACGCCTCTCACGTAACCCCCTACCACCTAATATTGTGGGGGGCCACTAACAAACCTTACATTTTGGGGGCTCATCCGGGAGTTGAACCCAGGACCTTTCTTTATCATGCCTAACATTCTATTTGCTTTCTTTGCCGCTGCCGCGCATTGTGCTGATGGTTTCAGGGTCCTAACTATCAGTACGCCCAGGTCCTTTTCTTGTTCGCTCTTACTCGGAGTTGCTCCTGACATTCTATACTCGTGTTCCTTGTTCTTTCTGTCTAAAAGCATTACTTTGCACTTTTCCACATTAAACTTCATCTGCCATTTCTCTGCCCATTTCTCTAACAGACACAAGTCACTCTGGAGTTCCTCGCTATCCTTCTGCGATCTGATTGCCCGGCATAGCTTTGTGTCATCTACAAACTTGATGATCTCACTGGATGTTCCTTCCTCTAGGTCAGTGGTTCCCAACCCTGTCCTGGAGGACCTCCAGGCCAATCGGGTTTTCAGGATAGCCCTAATGAATATGCATGAGACAGATTTGCATATAATGGAAGTGAAAGGCATGCAAATTTGCTCCATGCATATTCATTAGGACTATCCTGAAAATCCGATTGGCCTGGTGGTCCTCCAGGACAGGGTTGGGAACCACTGCTCTAGGTCATTGATGAAAATATTAAATAAGATTGGCCCAAGTACCAAGCCTGGGGCACACTGCTAGTCACTTTCTCCCAGTCTGAGAAATTCCCATTTATGCCCACTCTCTGCTTCCTGTTCTCCAGCCATTTGCCTATCCATCTTTGTATATCACCCCTCTATTCCATGGCTTTGTAGTTTCCTGAGAAGTCTTTCATGTGGAACCTTGTCGAACGCTTTCTGGAAGTCCAAATATATTATGTCCACCGGTTCTCCACTATCAATTTGTTTGTTCCCGGTCTCAAAAAATTGAAGTAAATTCGTCAAATATGATTTCCCTTTCCTGAAACCATGTTGACTGGCTCTCATCAGGTCGTGTGTATCCAAGTGCCAAGACTATGCTATCCTTAATCGGTGCTTCAACCATCTTTCCAGGGACAGACGTAAGACTCACAGGTCTGTAGTTGCCCAGTTCTCCTCTTGATCCTTTTTTGAAAATTGGTGTGACATTCGCTATCTTCCAGTCGTCCAGTATCTGTCCAGTTCTAAGTGACAGGTTGGCAAGTTTTTGCAGTAGTTCTCCAATTTCAACCTTCAGTTCTTTTAAGATTCTCGGATGAATTCCATCCGGTCCAGGGGATTTGTCACTTTAAGTTTGTTGATCTGGTAGTGTATCTAGTCCAAGTCCACTTCTACTGTGGTGAGGCTGTCTTCTATTACTCCTTTGAACACTTCCACTGCTTCTGGCATTGTTGCGGTGTCCCCCTTCATAAAGACAGACGCGGGGGTTTTCTCTTTTACGTATCTAAAGAAGGGCTTGAAGTTTTTGGCCTCCTGTGCTATTTTCTCCTCATAGTCCTTTTTGGCACCTCTCACCGTCTTGTGACATTTCTTCTGATCATCTTTATGTTTGTTCCAAGCTTCGGTTGTTTTCGTGCATTTCCATTTTTTAAGAGTCCTTCTTCTCTTTTATGGCTTCCTTCACCTGTCTAGTAAGCCATGCCGGTTCTCCTTTGCCTATAGTTTTCCTTTCTTTGGGAATCCGCGGAATGTAGAGATTTTAGTATTTTTCAGTAGGGACCATGCCTGATCTACCGTTTTAACTTTGTCCACCTTATTTTTGAGCCGTTGTTTCACCATGGCTCTCATTCTATCGTACTTACCTTTTTTAAAGTTTAAGGTCGTGGTTAAGGTTTTGGTACGTTTCCCTTTCCCGATGTCAAGTTTAAAGTTGATCATGTTGTGATCTCTCATCCCCAGTGGGACCATGACTTCTACTTCTTTTGTCGGTCCCATAAGGCCATTTAGGACCAAGTCCAAGGTGGCGTTTCCTCTTGTCAGCTCTCTTACCATTTGTTCCAGAAAGCAATCCCCTAGCGCCTCCAGAAACTTGGCCTCCTTGCCACAGTTGGAGGTACCCAGGTTCCAGTCTATCCCCGGGAAATTGAAGTCTCCCATGATTATTACATTGCCTGTCTTACATGCTTGTTTAATTTCCACTAACATTTCTGAGTCTGTTTCTTCCGTCTGTCCTAAACATAATAACATAGTAGATGACAGCAGATAAAGACCCGAATGGTTCATCCAGTCTGCCCAACCTGATTCAATTTAAATTTTTAATTTTTTTTTTTCTTAGCTATTTCTGGGTAAGAATCCAAAGCTCTACCCAGTACTGTGGTCCTGGGGGTCAATAGTAAAGGCCAATTTTTGTATCCGCGCCATTGTGTCTAGGAATCTTGATCCAGAGTGACTCCTGCTTCTTTTTCCTTTCCATCATAGCATCTCCAACAGAGTTTACTCCTTCCTGAACATATAGGGCAATACCTCCACCTTTCTGCCCTACTCTATCTCTTCTGTATAGTTTGTATCCCTGTAGTGCTGTGTCCCATTTGTTTTCTTCATTCCACCATGTTTCTGTTATGCCAATGATTTCCAGTTCATCGTGTCTTGCTATTGTCTCTAATTCTCCCATTTTGTTTCCCAGACTTCTAGCATTCATATACATACATTTGAGTTCCCTTTGTGTTACCTTCTTGGACTTTCTAAGCTTAGCTGTCTCTACTGTTTCTTTCATGGTATCCTTTTCTGCTCCTGCGTTGTCTCCCTGATTTGCTGTGTGGTCGTTCCCTTCTGTGTCGTCCCCTCCTGTGTCTGCTCCTGCGTTGTCTCCCTTATTTGCTGTGTGGTCGTCCCCTCCTGTGTCAGAGTCGTCCCCTCCTGCATTATCTCCCTTATTTGCTGTGTGGTTGTCCCCTCCTGTGCCCATAGTTCCTTCTTCAGGGCATCCTGTCGCCTGGGCCATCGACTGGTGGTCGACTGTTGGCTTTCCCCTATCCTTTAATTTAAAGCCTTCTCGATGGCCTTCTTTATGTTGCCTGCCAACTCTTGCTCCTTCCTTGTTGAGTGTAGTCCATCCTTTCTGTAGTACTTGCTTTTCCCCCAGCACTTGATTTTTTCCCAGTACTTGCTTTTTCCTTCAGCATCCAACACAGCGCCATCTAGAGCAAATCTAACTGTGGAGACAAGTGGGACAACAGGGAAGCCAGGAGAGGCTGAAGGCGAGCTCACACCAAGGGAAGACCTCTATGGATGCCACTATTAAGCCAGCACTACGGATGCCACTATTAAGCCAGATCCAAGTTATTGGAGCCTTGAGAGCACAGATATCCTGAATCTGCCATCGCAATTTGTTTGCAAGGCTCTGGAAGAAAAACATGACCTCCTGCCATGTTGAAGCAGATTCCAAGATACTCCAGGGACTAAGTGTCAGCACTAAGTGATTCTTCTGGAGCTTGATCGTCCAACCCAGATCTTGCAAGAGATTGATAACTCGCTGGTGTCCCTGGACAGCGCCTGGATTAACCAATCGTCTAGGTATGGATAAACCTGTATCTCCTCCTTGCAGAGATGCATTGCTGCCACCGCCATCACCTTGGAGAAGATTTGTGGAGCAACAGCCAATCCAAACAAAAGTGCTGTGAACTGAAGTGCCACCCTAGCATGCATAAATTCAGATATCTTCTATGCACTGGAAAAAATAGGGCTATGCAAATAGGCCTCCATGAGATCCAGAGAAGCCAAGAACTCCCCAAGTGCTACAGAAGTTATGACCAAGCATACTATTTCCACACGGAACCAAGGCGCCCTTAGAGCAGAATTGACCGCTCTTCTGAGTCTTTCTTGTGCACTATGGAGTATCTGCCTGAGCCCGACTCCGCAGAATGCACCTGTTGCATGGCCTGCAGAGCTAACAGCTGAATTGCAGTCGCTTGAACTTTTTCCACTTTCTCCGGATGTCCACCAAGACAGACCATGAATAGATCTTATAGAGGGGACAAGAATTACAGCTTGTATCCCTCCTGGATAATGTCCAGCACCCACTGTTCTGAGCAAACCACAGCCCAGTCCTCCCCGTGGGCTAACAGTTGCCCCAGTATCTGGATTAGATCGGCCTCCCTCCTGGCATCATTTGTACTTCTTTGGAGCCAATGCTGGACGCAAAGCAGAGCCCAGTGAATGCCGTGCTTCCTTGAAACATTGTCAGGGTGCTTGAAATATTCTAAGCAGAAGTGACCATTGTGCTCTGGCAAAAATAGAGAACCTCCAAAGGAGCACAGAACAGCCCCGCCAGGGCCCTGCAGTGTACTGTTGGGAAGGGATCTAGGCCATCACTCTGCCACACAAACCATGAGGTCAACCAGGTTCTTCCCAAACACCATCTGACCCTTAAAGAATAGCCGACTCAGAGTGGCTTTAGAGACAGAGTCCCTGGCTAACTGCAAAATCCAGAGGATCCTGCGGGCCAAGATAGAGAAGGTCGAGACCTTACTCATGACCCGCAATATATCATGAAGAGCGTCTATTACATAATCCATCCTCAATAACAGAAACTGGGGGTAGACATCCTCCCCCCCTGTGGGAGCCTGACACATGATAGTATGGCAAGTGTGGGCTACAAATTAGGCTGCAGCCTCCACTTTTCAACCCAATGCCAGCATTTCAAACTGTCTTTTTAAATTTAAATTTATGATTTATTATATCAAAGAAAATTATCAATAAAATTGAAAACCAGAGTCAAAACACAAAAATTCCCCTTAGTACTAACAAGAACATAAAATATCATTTAAGTTCAACTAACTCTGAATAGTCCACATAAAAGAGAGACAATTCACATTCTCTGAGGAAAAATCTAAAAGTAAAAAAATATAGGAATAGCAGTATAAATCTTCTTACTTATAATGACCTGAAATATATCAGTTAGGACCAGATATTACACCTTTCCCTTCAAGAAAGAACTGTAATTGAGAATATAAAAAAAAATATATAGGACTGTTGCTCAAAAAATACCAAACATTTACAAGACTATCAGAATTGAAATCTTGCCCACAAGGTAATAACGTACTATTTTAGTAACAAAAATATTTTGATCCTCGCTTGAGTCTACTTAGAAATATTAGGAAATATAGAAATCTTACTATAAAAAAAAAATGATTTCTTTCACTTTAAAGAAAAGTCTCATAAGAGCCTCTATCTTGTTGAAATACAAATGATACTATCAATGTTGACCTCAGTATAACTTCTACAGAACACTCCAAGATTTTAGTAAGGTTCCAACTGCCAGCTGATACATCCTTGACAGTCCTCAATCTTGGGACTAGAACGTTTTATAGGATGACAAAAAATATACCTTCTGAAGAAGTGGAAGACCCTCTTCTGGATACTTAAATACTTCTTTTAAGAATCTATAAAATAAGTCCCGGGGTGGAGAAGTGAGATGTTTAGGAAAATTTAAAACATTTTCTAAATTAATTCAAGTAAATATATTATTTCACATTCATGCAATTTCAAAAGTATTATCCATATATCCTTATTATAATGCAGCAATTGTCTATTATTATTTATTAAGTATAAATGATTCTATTTCATTATTAAGGTATTTAATTAGTATGGTATTTATTTAATTATTGATTCATGATGCGGTAGTACAGTATTTGGTTTTTATGGGGAAATATTTATGCTGCCTGGAGAGAGAGATTCTGATACTAGTCTATATGAGCGCTTTCAAGCAATTATGTTATTTTGGGGATTGGGAGGAGGGGGTGAACAGGGGAGCTTTAATAAGGGGTTTTGGACGTGCATTGATCAAAGGATAAATGGATTTTTGGTTTATTTCTTATGGTTTCATTTTTTAAAGTGGTACAATAATAATAATAATTTTATTCTTATATACCGCCAAAGCCATGGTGGTTTGAGGCGGTTTACAATAAGAAGAGCTGGACTATCAATGACATAGTTACAATGTAGAATCAATGAATACATGTATACAGAATAGAAGAGATAATGAACAAAAAATTCTTAGGTAACAAATTTGAAACTATTTTCCTTAAATGTCAATGGGCTCAATCATCCTATTAAGAGAAAAAAACACTTAACTTTTTAAAACAACAGGATGTGGATATATATTATATCCAGGAAACACACTTATCCGCTATAGAATCGATGAAGTTGGAAGGGGGGTGGGTAAAGCATTGTTTTTCGCTCCCGCTGTGGGAAAGAATGCTGGGGTGGCTATCTTAGTACATAGGAAATGCTCAGCTGCATTTAATCTGATTTCTGCCGATCCCTCAGGCAGATGGATCCATGTGGATATGAGCTTGGGGAAAGATATCCTGGAGCTTTTAAACATCTATACCCCTAATTCAAATCAAGCTGAATTTTTCAAAACTCTTCAGCAGTTCATTCTACCACTGGCTGCTTCTAATTTAGTAATGGCGGGGGACTTTAATGCTGTTCTGGATCCATTGTTGGACAAAAAACCCAGGATGTTTTCTCAACAGGCTTTGTATTATGGAAACTCGAATAAAGCAGGAAGATTATTGGCTAATTATCTCAAAGACAAAACAAAGAAAACATAAAGTAAAGGTTATAGCTATTAAAGATGAGAAGGAAAACTCTTTCTCAAAATGGAAATATCTTAAAACAATTTTTGAAATATTACAAAGCTTTATATTCTTCTGAGCATTATTCAAATAAAGAACTTGAGAGTTTAGAGTTTTTAAAGTTAATGAAGGGGCCTAAAATTCCCGAGCATATAAAAGGAACTCTTGAAGCACCTATATCAATGAAAGAACTTCAAGCAGTGTTGAAGTCCTTTAGAGTTGGATCCACTCCAGGTGATAGGTTCACTGTAGAGTTTTACAAATCGTTCCAAATTACATTAACTCATCTTTTACATTTATATCAGGCGCAACTAACTAAAGGTTGTATTTCAGGTACTATGGCAGAATCTTAACTATTGTTTTACCGAAGCCAAATAAAGATCCCATGTTGGTTTCAAATTACAGGCCTATTTCTTTGATTAATGTAGCTGGAAAACTTCTGGCTAAGTTATTGGCTTTATGCTTGGCCAAGGCTCTCCCTTATATTATCGGTATGCAGCACACGGGTTTCGTTGCTCAAAACATTCATCAAACACCAGACTGGCTTTTCATATGTTAAATTTAACAAAAGCCATGGAAGATCCGGCCTTCTCTGTATCTTTGGATGCAGAGAAGGCTTTTGATCGTGTGGAATGGACATTTATGTATCAAGCAATGGATTGGTTTGGTATTGGTTCCGGATTTAAACAAATGATTCAAACCTTGTATAGTTCCCCTTCTGCCAGATTATATATTAATAATATTTTTTCAGAACGTTTTAGTCTGAAAAGGGGAATTAGACAAGGGTATCAATTATCACCTTTGCTTTTTGATATTGTACCGGAACCCTTGCTATTGGCTATTCAACAGGCAGAGGAGATACAGGGTATTCCTTATGCAGGTCAAGAATATAAGATCTCTGCTTATGCAGATGATATTTTGCTTCAATTGAGGAATCCTGAATCTACCATCCCGCATTTACTAGACTTGATTGACAGATTTGGAAAATTTTCTGGATATAAAATAAATTGGAGTAAATTGGAGGTTCTTCCGCTAAATATACACTGTCCAAAAGGATTATTTGACTCATTCCCTTTTCTTTGGAAAGAAGAGAGTATAAAATAGTTAGGTATTTGGATTAGAGAGTTGCGCGGGGACAGAAATCCCACCCGTCCCCACCCGTCCCCGCCAAAGTCCCATCCATCCCCACCCGTCCTCGTGAGGAATCCCACCCGTCCCCGTGAGGATTCCCTCCGTCCCCACCCGTCCCCGCGAGGAATCCCCTCCGTCCCCACCCGTCCCCGCGAGGAATCCCCTCCGTCCCCGCCCGTCCCTATAAACTTCAAAAATAGTTATTTCATTTAATTATGCTACTGAATTAAAGGCTCTGGTAGAAACCCATTTACAAATAAGCAAAAAGACTTTATTAATTTGAAAATATTAATTGGGAAGAATACATACTTTGCAAATGGGTTTCTACCAGAGCCTCTAATGTTTATAAATTTTTATCAACACAACTAATATACTACTTTATCCTGAAGCAAAATTAAAAAAAAGAAATATAATTCTTTTCCTACCTTTGTTGCCTGGTTTCTGCTTTCCTCATGTTCTCATTCAATTCCTTCCATCCACTGTCTCTCTTCCTTCTGCATCTTCCATTTGCTCTGTTACTGTGCCTCTCCCTTTCTTCCCCCTTCCAAATTGGTCTGGCACCCATCTTCTTCTCTCCGCTCCCCCCATAGTCTGGCATCTGTCTTCTTCCCTGCCAGCGTCTTCTCCCTACTCTCTCTTCCCCATTTCCTTTCAGCGTCCTTCTCCCCCCATCTTCCCCATGTCCTGTCAGCGTCCTTCTCCCCCCTCTGTCTTCCACATGTGCTTTCAGTGTCCTTCTCCCCCCTCTGCTTCCCCATATCCTTTCAGCGTCCTTCTCCCTCTCTGTCTTCCCCATGGCCTTTCAGCGTCCTTCTCCACCCCCCCCCCCGTCTTCCCCATGTCCTTTCAGCGTCCTTCTCCACCCCTTTGTCTTCCCCATGTGCTTTCAGCATCCTTCTCCCCCCTCTGTCTTCAACAAGTGCTTTCAGAGTCCTCCCCCCCCCACCCCGCCCTTCCCATGGCCTTTCAGCGTCCTTCTCCACCCCTTTGTATTCCCCATGTGCTTTCAGCGTCCTTCTCCCTCCTCTGTCTTCAAGTGCTTTCAGAGTCCTTCCCCCCCCCCCCGTCTTCCCCATGGCCTTTCAGCGTCCTTCTCCCCACTCCTTCTCTACCGCCCCGGGTGCAGCACAGCCGGCCAGGTCCCCTTACTTTTGTGGCACTTCCCCGACCGACTGACAACAGCTCCGGTCCGACAAACCTCCCTGCCCTTAACTGCGAATCTAAATTACCTTATTACAGCTGCTGTAAGAAGATAATTTAGATTCGCGGCTACAGGGCAGGGAGGATTGTCGGACCGGGGCTGTTGTCGGTCGGTCGGGGAAGTGCCACAAAAGTAAGGGGACCTGGCCGGCTGTGCTGCAACCGGGGCGGGGTGTGGCGGGGCGGACCTCCCCCTCCCTTGGTAGCCACTCGAACCGCGAGGCTACTCTCCTCCTTACCTGCACTGCCTGCAGCACAGAGCCAAACGGAAGTCTTCCCGACGTCAGCGCTGACGTCGGGAAGACTTCTGTTCGGCTCTGTGCTGCAAGCAGAGAAGGTAGGGAGAAGAGCCGCGCGACTGAGTACATCCAGCCCCGCAGGAACCCCGCGACCCTCGGAGGCGTCCCCACGGGATCCCCGCGATCCTAGGGGGCGTCCCCACGGGATCCCCGCGACCCTAGGGGCGTCCCCACGGGATCCCCGTGACCCAAAGGGGGAACCCGCGGGATGCCCGCGGGTCCCGCGGGATTCCCGTTGTCCCCGTTCCCGTGCAGCTCTCTAATTTGGATTCAAAAAACACTGGAAGATACGATGAGAGTAAATGAAAAATCCTTATTGCTAAAGGTCTCAGAAATGTGTGAGCACTGGAACCCATTACATCTATCTTGGTGGGGCAGAGTCCAAACGGTAAAAATGATGATTTTGCCTATGGTTTGCTACGAAATTGGTATGTTGCCAGTTTATTTTCAGGGGTCTTTTTAAAAGAAATTGAATAGTATTCTCACCAAATTTATTTGGCTGGGTAAAGCTGCTCGAATTGCTTTAGTATCTTTACAAAAACCAATTGCGGCGGGCGAGGTAAATTTTCCCAATTTTTATAAGTTCCATCAGGCCTATATAATGCGTCAAGGTAGGTACTGGATCCTCCCCGAGCACATGGAAAATCTTCCAGACTACTTAAGGTTGGAATGGCAACTCCTGTCTCCACTGAGATTGTGTCACATTTTATGTTTAAATGATTTTTATTATTCCAGCAGTAAGAAGCAAATACAAACAGTAGTACCATTCAGGAAATAACATTTTCAACAATATAATCAGTTCCCCTCCCAGCCCCTCCTCCCCTCCCCTCCCCAAGAATCCATGGCCAGTCCAACAGCTGAGAGTGGGAATAAAATCTTAAAGATTCAAGTCTACTGCGAGCACGCGGTGTGAGGTCCTGCCAGAAGTGCTCCCACACCAGACAAAATTTGCGACCCGGGCCAAGAGTCAAGTCTCCCATCATGCGTCTCTCCAGTGTTGCGTGCACTATCATTAGGGATCTCCATTGTGCATATGACGGGGGGATCACGGGAGAGCCAGTTGGTGAGGATGGCTTTTTTTCCCATCAAAAGGGTTGTGTCACATTTTAAATATCAAGTTACCTAGTATGTATAAGAACAATATAATTTTATTAGACATATGGCAGACATTAAAATTCATTAATAGAGAGGATGTGACGTCACCACTGAAGATGGTAGCCTAAAGCAGAGACTCCGTCTTCAGCCACTGGTTACCCCGCTTTAATTAGTGCCAGCGGCGGCTCCAAGTCCCAGCCGTCGGTGCAGGAGAGGAACGAACTCACGCGGCTCCGGGGCATCAAAAAAGGGGAGAGCAAGTGCTCATTCTGACCGGCATCTGGGCGCCAGATCCGCGGCCCACTGACCGCATGGTGAGTAAGCATCGGTGGGGCATGCCTCCTCTCTGACAGCGTCATGAGACCAGGATGGTGCGAAAGCTGAGCTGGAGCTTTATGGGCTGAGAGCAGTGCGGTTCAGAGTGGATCCGTGGTCCAGGATCGCAAAGCTTGTGGTCCTGATCTTGGGCGCGTGCACTACCCGATGACCGATTGAGAGATGGGACCTGTGAACATAAGAACTGCCATCTCCGGATCAGACCTTCAGTCTATCAAGTCCGGCGATCCGCACATGCGGAGGCCCAGCCAGGTATACACCTGGCGTAATTTTAGTCACCCATATCCCTCTGTGCCTCTCGTAAGGAGATGCGCGTCTAGTTTGCTTTTAGATCCTAGAACGGTGGATTCCGCAATAACCTCCTCTGGGAGAGCATTCCAGGTGTCCACCACTCGTTGCATGAAGCAGAACTTCTTGATATTTGTCCTGGATTTGTCCCCCCTTAGCATCAGTCCATGTCCTCTTGTCCGTGTCACATTGGACATTGTAAATAATTTTTTTTCCTGCTCTATTTTGTCGATTCCTTTCAGTATTTTGAAAGTCTCAATCATATCCCCTCGCAGTCTCCTTTTCTCAAGGGAGAACAATCCCAGTCTCTTAAGTCTTTCCTTGTATTCCAAGTTCTCCATACCTTTTATTAGCTTCGTTGCTCGTCTCTGCACCCTCTCCAGCAGTTTTATATCCTTCTTTAGGTTGGGAGACCAATGTTGGACACAGTATTCCAAGTGTGGTCTGACCATTGCCCTATAAAGCGGCAAGATGATGGAAGCACTGATAAAGGACAGCATCTGTGAGCACATAGAAACTAAACGGACAACTGAAAGCGAGCCAACATGGCTTCTGCAAGGGAAGGTCGTGTCAAACAAACTTACTGCACTTCTTTGAAGGAATAAACAGCCAGATGGATAAAGGGGAACCCATAGACATCATTTACCTTGACTTCCAAAAAACCTTTCGCAAGGTACCCCATGAGTGACTACTTAGGAAGCTGCGGAACCACGGGGGGAAGGGGACATATACAGATGGATTAAACACTGGTTGGCAGGCAGAAAACAAAGGGTTGGGGTGAAGGGCCAATACTCGGACTGGCGGAGGGTCACGAGCGGTGGTCCGCAGGGGTCGGTGCTCGGACCGCTGCTGTTCAATGTATTTATAAACGACCTGGAAACGGGGACGAAGTGTGAAGTTATAAAATTTGCGGATGACACCAAACTCTACAGCAGGGTTAGAACCGCGGAGGAATGCGAAGAACTACAAAGGGACCTAAACAAACTGGAAGAGTGGGCTAATAAATGGCAAATGCAATTTAATATAGGGAAAAAGAACCCGATGTTCAGCTACAAAATTGGGGGATTGGTGCTAGGGGAAAGCAATCTTGAAAAGGACTTGGGTGTGCTGGTGGATACAACAATGAAATCAACGGCACAATGTGCAGCAGCCTCAAAGAAAGCAAATAGAATGTTGGGTATTATTAAGAAGAGTATTGCAACCAGGATGAAGGAAGTCATCATGCCGCTGTATCGGGCGATAGTGCGCCCGCACCTGGAATACTGTGTCCAGTATTGGTCACCGTACTTCAAGAAGGACATGGCGATGCTTGAGGGTCCAGAGAAGAGCGACGAAAATGATAAAAGGTATGGAAAACCTTTCATACGCAGACAGGTTAGAAAGGCTGGGGCTCTTCTCCCTGGAAAAGCGGAGACTCAGAGGAGACATGATAGTGACTTTCAAGATCATGAAAGGCATCGAGAAGGTAGACAGGGACAGATTCTTCAGACTATTGGGGACCACAAGTACAAGGGGGCACTTGGAGAAGCTGAAAGGGGACAGGTTTAGAACCAATGCTAGGAAGTTCTTTTACACTCAGAGGGTGGTGGACACCTGGAACGCGCTGTCGGAGGTTGTGATAGGACAAAGTACACTATGGGGTTTTAAAGAAGGATTGGATAAATTCCTGAAAGATAGGGGGATTGAGGGATACAGATAGAGGTAGAGATGGGATATAGAAAGAGTATAGATAGAGACCAAGCGGGATTTACGGGTTCAGACAAAGATCACCATACAGGTCATGGGCTTGAAGGGCCGCCGCGGGTGTGGACTGCTGGGTGCGATGGACCTCTGGTCTGACCCAGCAGAAGCAACTTTTTATGTTCTTATTATAACTTTCTCCGATCTACTCGTGATTCCTTTCTTTATCATGCCTAACATGTGAACAAAGATGCGAGGTACAGGGTGAAGTGTAACAAACAAAATGGAAACCAGAAAGAGGATTGGATATAGTAAAACAAACTGGCTTCAATAGAAAAAAGGAGTGATTGAGAAGTAACCCAATTAAGCTTGAAAAACTGCTCAGAAATATGAAACTCTGAAGGGAAGGCTATTAAACCTCCCTTGGAGAAGAGTTCACCTTCCAGTCACTGCAAACTTAACAAGTTTATGGGCACACTCAAAAACTCCAAAGATGTTTGAAAAAACAAAGTTTCAAAGTCTTTCTGTTTTATGCAATAAATGTCTTCATTTGGTAAAAGTTAAAACTGCCACCACTAAGTTTCTTAGCTCTGTTTATTGTCTTTGGGGGTCCCAACGTGGCCCCGTTTCGAATCCTGCTTCAGGAGACCCGATATTAATGAAAATCAGAGAGTAACAGAAGTGGACATGTGTAAATCTACAGTTCTTCATTAGCTAAATACTTTTACTGGTCGTGATGTTCAGTTGTATCACGGCTCTGGAGACTGACATGTAACAAACTCAAATTGCCAGCCGGGTCTCCTGAAGCAGGATTCGAAACGGTGCCACGTTGGGACCCCCAAAGACAATAAACAGAGCTAAGTAACTTAGTGTGGCAGTTTTAACTTTTATCAAATGAAGACATTTATTGCATAAAACAGAAAGACTTTGAAACTTTGTTTTTTCAAACATCTTTGGAGTTTTTCAGTGTGCCCATAAACTTGTTAAGTTTGCAGTGACTGGAAGGTGAACTCTTCTCCAAGGGAGGTTTAACAGCCTTCCCTTCAGAGTTTCATATTTCTGAGCAGTTTTTCAAGCTTAATTGAGTTACTTCTCAATCACTCCTTTTTTCTATTGAAGCCAGTTTGTTTTACTATATATAACATGTGAACAAGGCTGCCCTGTGAACTTCTAAATGCTAAGTTGCTCAGCATTTCATATTCTGCTCTTTTCACTGTTTTCAGCATTATATCTGCTTAATTTCTCTTCTCCTCCTTGTTTCTTACTTAAAAAAATTAAAAACACAAAAAAATAAACCCTTCTCTTTCCTCTGTTAAATCTTATTTCCTCTTTCTTTTCATAGGAATAAGGGTAAGACTTATATTAACTCTAATTAAATCCTGGTGCCTATGGCACAGGGTGACTAAAGTAGGGAAAATCCTGTTATAAAGCCAGTGTTTAGGGTAGCCACTGATTTGGTATAGAGCCTGCATTTTTGTTTAAAATCCTGTGTTTTAGGGTAGCTACTGATTTGGTATAGAGCCTGCATTTCTGTTTAAAATCCTGTGTTTTAGGGTAGCTACTGATTTGGTATAGAGCCTGCATTTCTGTTTAAAATCCTGTGTTTTAGGGTAGCCACTGATTTGGTATAGAGCCCGCAATTCTGTTTAAAATCCTGTGTTTTAGGGTAGCCACTGATTTGGTATAGAGCCTGCATTTCTGTTTAAAATCCTGTGTTTTAGGGTAGCCACTGATTTGGTATAGAGCCTGCATTTCTGTTTAAAATCCTGTGTTTTAGGGTAGCCACTGATTTGGTATAGAGCCTGCATTTCTGTTTAAAATCCTGTGTTTTAGGGAGCTCAGAGAGGTTCTGGCGAGTCCTATTAAAGACTTGTTCAACAAATCTCTAGAGACGGGAGTGGTCCCTGGGGATTGGAGGAGAGCGGATGTGGTCCCTATTCACAAAAGTGGTCACAGGGATGAAGCAAGAAACTACAGGCTGGTGAGCCTCACTTCAGTTGTTGGAAAAATAATGGAAGTTTTGCTGAAAGAAAGGATAGTGTACTTCCTTGAATCTAATGGGTTACAGGATCCGAGGCAACATGGCTTTACAAAAGGTAAATCGTGCCAAACTAACCTGATTGAATTTTTTGATTGGGTGACCAGAGAGCTGGATCGAGGACATATGCTAGATGTAATTTACTTATATTTCAGCAAAGCCTTTGATACAGTTCCTCATAGGAGACTGTTGAACAAACTTGAAGTGCTGAAGTTAGGACCCAAAGTGGTGAACTGGGTTAGAAACTGGCTGTCGGACAGACGCCAGAGGGTGGTGGTTAATGGAAGTCGCTCGGAGGAAGGAAAGGTGAGTAGTGGAGTCCCTCAGGGTTCGGTGCTGGGGCCGATCCTGTTCAATATGTTTGTGAGTGACATTACTGAAGGGTTAGAAGGAAAAATGTGCCTTTTTGCAGATGATACCAAGATTTGTAACAGAGTAGACACCGAAGAGGGAGTGGAAAATATGAAAAAGGATCTGCAAAAGTTAGAGGAATGGTCTAATGCCTGGCAACTAAAATTCAATGCAAGGAAATGCAGAGTAATGCATTTGGGGATTAATAATAGGAAGGAACAGTATATGCTGGGAGGTGAAAAGCTGATATGCACGGACGGGAAGAGGGACCTTGGGGTGATAGTGTCTGGAGATCTAAAGGCGAAAAAAGTGTGACAAGGCAGTGGCTGCTGCAAGAAGGATGCTGGGCTGTATAAAGAGATGCGTAGCCAGTAGAAGGAAGAAGGTGTTGATGCCCCTGTACAGAATGACCTGTACAGGGGCATCAAAACCTTCTTCCTTCTACTGGCTACGCCTCTCTTTATACAGCCCAGCATCCTTCTTGCAGCAGCCACTGCCTTGTCACACTTTTTTCGCCTTTAGATCTCCAGACACTATCACCCCAAGGTCCCTCTTCCCGTCCGTGCATATCAGCTTCTCACCTCCCAGCATATACTGTTCCTTCCTATTATTAATCCCCAAATGCATTACTCTGCATTTCCTTGCATTGAATTTTAGTTGCCAGGCATTAGACCATTCCTCTAACTTTTGCAGATCCTTTTTCATATTTTCCACTCCCTCTTCGGTGTCTACTCTGTTACAAATCTTGGTATCATCTGCAAAAAGGCACATTTTTCCTTCTAACCCTTCAGTAATGTCACTCACAAACATATTGAACAGGATCGGCCCCAGCACCGAACCCTGAGGGACTCCACTACTCACCTTTCCTTCCTCCGAGCGACTTCCATTAACCACCACCCTCTGGCGTCTGTCCGACAGCCAGTTTCTAACCCAGTTCACCACTTTGGGTCCTAACTTCAGCACTTCAAGTTTGTTCAACAGTCTCCTATGACTGGTAAGGCCCCACTTGGAGTATTGTGTTCAGTTTTGGAGACTATATCTGGCGAAGGACATAAGAAGACTTGAAGCGGTCCAGAAGAGGGCGACGAAAATGATAGGAGGCATGCGCCAGAAGACGTACGAGGAGAGACTGGAAGCCCAGAATATGTATACCCTAGAGGAAAGGAGGGACAGGGGAGATATGATTCAGACATTCAAATACTTGAAGGGTATTAACGTAGAACAAAATCTTTTCCAGAGAAAGGAAAATGGTAAAACCAGAGGACATAATTTGAGGTTGAGGGGTGGTAGATTCAAAAGCAATGTTAGGAAATTCTACTTTACGGAGAGGGTGGTGGATGCCTGGAATGCGCTCCCGAGAGAGGTAATGGAGAGTAAAACTGTGACTGAGTTCAAAGAAGCATGGGATGAACACAGAGGATCTAGAATCAGAAAATAATCTATAATAATAAAATGCTAAGCGCGCATGCGCACTAAAAAAAACGTGTTCCCTGAGATGTCCCGAAAATACGAGTGCGCATGCGCGCCTACAACGTCACCACAGCCTGCTCTCCGTCTCCACCTCGCGCCGCTGCAGGCCCCACACTCGCAACTCACACATCCGCTGCAGCCTAGCAACTCCGACCACAACCTTCCACCCTCAACCGCCTATGCCGGCTCAGGCTGGCGCGTTGAGGAGTCGAAATGCAGACCCGGAAGAGCGAAGGAAGCCTCACACTGAGCAACTGTATTTACACTGTGCAACGAGCCTCTGCCACGGTCCCGGGTTCCTCTCAGCCTACCCTTCTCGCGGTCTGGCCGGCTACCTTAGTCCTTTGCCGCCGCCGCCACCCCCTTCCCTACCCGCGGTCGACAAAACTCTTGCCTCCAGCAGCCGCCGCAGCACTGTAAACACGCTGCTTCGCGGCCTCTACTGCCTTCATTTGCTCTTCCGTTTCTCTGATGACGTCATCAGGGACATGGAAGAGCAAATCGGGGCAGTAGAGGCCGCGAAGCAACATGTTTACAGTGCTGCAGCGGCTGCTGGAGGCAAGAGGTTTGTCGACCGCGGGAAAGGAAGGGGGTGGCGGCGGTGGCAAGGGACTAGGGGAGCTGGCCAGACCGCGAGAAGAGAAAATCGCGTGGGCCACGAAGAGACAAGGAGGAACTGGGAAGAAGGAAGAGGGAAAGGGGCCTGCTTTGGGGTAAGGGTGTGCTTGGAGGCACACAGCTTTGCTTGGGGGGGGAGTCAGAAGGGGGCCACGGAGAGACAGGGAGGAACTGGAGCTGGAGAGGGAAAGGGGCCTGCTTTGGGGAAGGGCTGTGCTTGGAGGCAGACAGGTTTGCTTGGGGGGGAGACAGAAGGGGGGGCCACGGAGACACAGTCAGGGAGGAACTGGAGGGCCAGAGGGAAAGGGGTCTGCTTTGGGGGAGGGGTGTGCTGTGAGGTAGATAGCTTTGCTTGGGGGGGAGAAAAAATGGGGGGCCACAGAGAGACAGTCAGGGAGGAATTGGAGGGGTAGAGGGAAAGGGGTCTGCTTTGGGGGTAGGGGTGTGCTGGGAGGCAGACAGCTTTGCTTGGGAGGGGAGACAGAAGGGGGACCACGGAGACACTGTCAGGGAGGAATTGGCAGGGTAGAGGGAAAGGGAGCTGCTTCGGGAGGGAGGGGTGTGCTGGGAGCAGTGTTCCCTCTAAGCGGGCGGGTGTTGTGAGCAAACTTTTTTCACCGTGAGCCAAAAATATCGGGCGCCAGCAAGTTATGAGCCAACTCGCCCGATTCTCCTCTCGCCGCCCTGCCATCTGCCGTACGCCTCTTCCGATCGTGCGCTGTGACGAGAAACGTGTGCGCTGCGATGTAATATTTTGTGCGCCAGCGCACGCCAGCGCAGCTTAGCGGGAACACTGGTTCAAATGGTTTTATTTATTTCCCCAAATTTATTTTTGTTATACGCATTGAAAATATTTGATATTGCGTTTAAATCAAAATCTCAATAAACTTGAAACGAGTGCCCGTGAGATTGTGGGAGGGTTAAATACTCAAAACTTAGAAGTTTTTGCTACGCCAGCTTTCTGGTATCTTTACATACAGTGGCGTACCTAGCATATGTAACATCCGGGGCCCATCATTTTTTGGCACCCCCCCCATCTGTAAGAAAAACATGATTTTTAGTAACAAACCACACGTCACACATGAGTACCTAGGAAAAGGCAGCATCTTACATATTGCAGTGAGCAGTACATCAATACACCCATTGTAAAACTAAACAAGCCAGACCAGCACAGATCAATCCTACACCGTCAATCCTAACAGAAAACCATGTCTTTCGAACACACAGAACACAGAAAACACCTTCGCCTAGTAAGGAATATGTAATCACAAACTAACCCCTCCCTCTTTTACAAAACTGTAGTGTGGATTTTAGCTACGGAGGTAACAGCTCTGATGCTCATAAAATTCTGAGCATCAGAGCTGCTACCACCAAGGCTGGTGCTAAAAAACGCTTCACAGTTTTGTAAAAGGGGGGATAAAATAAAAATACATAGACAAAGGTTAAATTGAACCAGCAAGAAGCTGGACTCTGCATACAATGCTTCACAGAAACAGTGACACATGTCTCCTAAAGCAATAAATAAATAGAAATTTTTTTCTACCTTTGTCTTCTGTGGTTTCTCCTTTCCTCATCTTCTTGTAACTCTCTTCCTTCCATCCACTGTCTGCCGTCTCTCTTCCCCTATATGGCATCTTCTCTCCTTCTATGCCCCTTCCAGAAACTGTATGCCTCCCCCTTCCATCTCTCCTTTCACCCCATTGGTCTGGCATCTCTCTCCTCGCCTTCCCTCTCCCACACCTCTCCTCATAGTCTGGTATCTCCCCTTCCCTGATTCTCTGGCATCTCTCTCCTTTCCTTTTCTTCCATCTTTCGCTCCCCCTCCCTGCTCTCACATCTCCCCCTTCCTTTTCCCTTAGACTGGCATACCTTCCTCCTACGCTCCAAGCCCTGGCATCTCCTTTAATTCCCTCCCTCATCTTCCTTCTCCCTCCAGCTGGGTACCGCAACACTCTTCCCTGCAGCTCTGCACTTCCCCACAATTGCCATGCTTCGGTTCCTCTTCTTCCTTCCTTCCTCCCCCCCCCCGCGGCACCATCAACTCTTACTCCCTCTAATGTCGGCCCTGCAGCTCCAGACTTCCTCGCACCTTCTCCCCTCCCCCTTTGGATCGCTATTATTTTAAATGTTATAGCCGCGGAGCTGTATCCATCAGTGGAGATGTCTAACCTCGGCCTGCCCCGGAACTCTTACTGCAGCAGCCGCCCGTCTAGGCAGGAACAGGAAGTCACTGTTGCAGTAAGAGTTCCGGGGCAGGCCGAGGTTAGACATCTCCACTGATGGATACAGCTCCGCGGCTATAACATTTAAAATAATAGCGATCCAAAGGGGGAGGGGAGAAGGTGCGAGGAAGTCTGGAGCTGCAGGGCCGACATTAGAGGGAGTAAGAGTTGATGGTGCCGCAGGGTCCCGCGGGGGGGGAGGGGGGAGGAAGGAAGGAAGAAGAGGAACCGAAGCATGGCAATTGTGGGGAAGTGCAATCCCCCCAATGCGTCCCCTTACCTTACCGACGCGTGTGTGCGCTGTGAAGAGAAACTTTGCGCTGCGATGTAATATTTTGTGCGCGAGCGCAGGCCAACGCAGCTTAGCGGGAACACTGGCTGGGAGGCAGATCATTTTGCTTAGGGGGGGAAGACAGAAGGGGGGCTACGGAGAGACAGGGAGGAACTGGAGGGGGAGAGGGAAAGGGGGCTGCTTTCTAGCACCCGTTAATGTAACGGGCTTAAAGACTAGTATTAAATATTGAACTAAGGCCAGCCCTGGGCAGACTTGCACGGTCTGTGTCTGTGTATGGCCGTTTGGTGGGGGATGGGCTGGGGAGGGCTTCAGTGGCTGGAAGGGTATAGATGGGCTGGAGTAGGTTTTAACAGAGATTTCGGCAGTTAGAACCTAAGCACAGTAATGGGTAGAACTTTGGATTCTTGCCCAGAAATAGCTATGAAAAAAATTTAAATTGAATCAGGTTGGGCAGACTGGATGGACCATTCGGGTCTTTATCTGCTGTCATTTACTATGTTATGTTATTCTATTTGCTTTCTTTGCCGCTGCCGCGCATTTTTCCAAAAGTTTCAGGGTCCTATCTATCAGTACACTCAGGTCCTTTTCTTATTCCCTCTTACTCGGAGTTGCTCCTGACATTCTATACTCGTGTTCCTTGTTCTTTCTGCCTAAATGCATTACTTTGCACTTTTCCACATTAAACTTCATCTGCCATTTCTCTGCCCATTTCTCTAACTGACACAAGTCACTCTGGAGTTCCTCGCTATCCTTCTGCGATCTGATTGCCCGGCATAGCTTTGTATCATCTACAAACTTGATGATCTCACTGGATGTTCCTTCCTCTAGGTCATTGATGAAAATATTAAATAAGATTGGCTCAAATACTGAGCCCTGGGGCACACCACTAGTCACTTTCTCCCAGTCTGAGAACTTCCCATTTATGCCCACTCTCTGCTTTCTGACTCATGAGGGAGATCCCACGAACCTGCAACAGCTCCGCCATGTGCAGGCCCTAGCCCTAGTAGAGTGGTGGTGTGGAGAGTGCCCGGGAGACTTGCTCCAGAGGAGGAGACACTGACAGGAGCTTCGGAGATGCTGCAATTTTACTTGCCCACCCCTCAAGCAGCACCCGTGACTGGCAGCCTGATGCATAGGATGTCAATGAGGAGAAAGTTGGACAGCTATGAGTTTGCTGGAAAGAAACAAGGAGCTCCGAAGGCAGCAGGAGTAAGCCCGACACAGACGACAAAGATAGCAATGTCGGAGGCCATTCTGGGGGGTGGCATGGAACTCCAGGAACAGCCAGGCGGTGGTGTGCAGGGGGGCTACATGGAGGCGCCAGACTCCCTGAGAGATTTGCTGCAGGAGATTCGTAAAGAAATGCAGTCCCTGCACCACGATGTTACCAAAGCAGTTATAGATTTAAAACAAGACCTGGGGAAGCTGTGAAGAGGCAAGATGTGGTGGAAGCATATGTTAACACCATGACTGAGGACATCATAGAAGTGCAATAGGCAATGGCAGAAGTACGCGCAGAGGAGTTGGCGATGTGGGACAAGTTGGAAGATCTGGAGAAAAGATCCCGGCGGTGTAATCTCCGGATCCGGGAGGTGCCGGAAGAAAATGCCTATCAGGATGCCCGCCAGACAGCCATAGACATCTCTGTACAGACATCCTCACGAGTGCTCTGGCAGGTGAGGGACGGGTGCCAGAAATTGAAATAGAATGAGCGCATCAGACTTTGGGGCGCCCTAAATCCAACTTGCCCCGTGACATTGTTCTGTGCCTGGTCAGCTTTCGGGTGAAGGAGGAAATATTCCATGCAGCGGGAAAGAAGAGGGATTACAAATGGAATAATTTGAGGGTGAACATTTATCAGGATATGTCAGCTGCAACCTTGCGAAAGCAGAAGGATATGCAAGCGGTGACCACCTATTTCCGCAGAGAGGGCCTCAGATATCAGTGGCTTTATCCCTTCGTCTTGACACTGACGGTGGGGAGCACGACGAGACGGGTTCATACAGTGGCAGAGGCCTGGTCAGTGCTACAAGAACTAGGTGCTCCAAATCTTCCTGAGAGGGGACCTGCTGGAGAGCGAGGGGAGGAGAGAGCTGGACCTTCCGGATGGCGGCAACAAACCAGAGGAGCGACGGTGCGGTGTGCTGTGAGCAGTGGAGTGGCTGGGGTGGTGGAGTTACTTCTTCCTCAGGGGATCTTGAGATTTGTTTGGATGGTCTCGAGATGTAGTTTTGGGTTGGGAACTGGGGGGAGGGGGTGTTTGAGGGGGAGGAGAGGGAAGGTGGGTGATGGGGGAGGGGTTGGGAGTTGGGGAGCGGGGAAGGGGAAACGGTACTCTCTGCCCCGATTTAGTAACGGATGGTCAGCTGATGCTATGGTGGGGCCTGGTCAGGGGCTGGGGTGGCTGGGTCCCACGGGTACTGATGGGGAAGTATGTGGAGTGGTTAATGATTGTGGATCCTGGTTAACTTTGTCACTTGGAATGTGGGGGGATAAACTCCCCCATTAAGCGATCTAAAATATAACAAGAATTACAGCGCCATAAGGTGGATGTGGCCTTTCTCCAGGAGACCCATTTGACTGATCTTGAACATACTAAGCTGAAGCAATGGTGGGTGGGGGGGGGTTGTGGCCCCTGCAAAGGGGAAACACAGAGGGTAGCGATTATGTTCCGTAAGGGCCTCCTCGACCATTTACAAATTCTGGCTAAGGATGGGGAGGGCAGATATGTGCTTTGTCGAGGGGTGATCGCGCAGCAGGACATGGTATTTTGCTGTGTCTATGCTCCTAATGAAAGTGACCAGCATTCTATGCTAAATTGACCCGCTTGTTGATGCCCTTTGACCAGGTCTCCTTGATTGTGGGGAGAAACTTTAATTTAGATTGCACAGGACCGGGAGGAGCTCTACTTCAGGTAGGGGAGAGGGAGCTCTAAAAATTTAGTGATATCCTGGAGTTAATCGACCCATGGAGGATGCTGCATGGCACCAAGAGGGATTACACCCATATGTCCCAGGCGCACGGTACGCAGTCCTGCATAGACTATATTTGGTTGACGGAACCGGTGTTTCGGAAGCTGAAGCGGACAGATATAGGTCCATATACAATTCCAAATCATGCTTGGGTACATGTGAAGTGGCAGGAAGGAGGGGGGCCTGGGTGTTTACGCTCGCATTGTATGGGGATCCGAACTATAGGGAATGATTGCTGGGTACATGGAAAGACTATACACGACATAATGCTCACGCAGCAGGGGACCACGTTTTATTCTGGGAAGCTGCGAAGGCGGTGTTGAGGGGGTTACCCTTAGTTATAGTAGTCACGTTAAAAAAGCTCGAGATAGGGAAATTCTGCGTCTAGAGAGGGATGTCGCTAGGGCCCGGAGGAGGTATGGCGACCCCATGCACAGACAGGAGTTAATGGAATATCAAATAGCCCTCAATTCCTTACTACATCAGCGGGCGTGCAAATCCCTCGCTTACTATAAGTACCAGCTTTATAGATATGGGAATAAGGGGGGGAAAACTATTGGCCAGATTGGTTTCTACCAGGACGGGCTCATGTAGGGTTCAGGCCCTGAGGAATGAGCAGGAGGAGAGAATTACAACCGACCCGGAGATCGGAGACATATTTTTTCGCTATTTTAAGAACCTCTATGCCCCCCTCACACCCCCGTCAGAGGAGGGAGTAACGGCAGACCCCTATTTGGAAGGGATAGCGTTGCCCTGTATCTCTGAGAAAGACAGGGAGGAAGTGTATTGGGCAATTGGGAACAGTCCTCTGAAGGCGCTGGGTGAGGATGTCATGCACATTGAATTTTATAAAATCTTAGGTGAGGAGATCATCCAGCCACTCGCTCGGATGTTTAATATCATGGTTGGAGCAGAGGCTTTACTGGAAGGTACGAACACGGCACGAATCTTGGTATTGCCTAAACCGAATAAAGACCCCGAAAAAGCGGGCTCATATCGTCCTATTTCCTTATTGAATATGGAGGTTAAACTGCTAGCGAAAATCATGGCAAATAGGATGGCTGTTGTGCTTCCCTCCCTTATCCACGAAGCTCAGATGGGATTTGTGAAGGGACAGACAATAGCTAAAAATTAGTAAGAAAATTGTTGCTGTCTTTGGAACAGCAGGCAGTGTGCAATCTCCCATCTGTGTTGGTTAGCTTTGATGCCGAAAAGCAGTTACTTACCGTAACAGGTGTTATCCAGGGACAGCAGGCAGCTATTCTCACAAAATGGGTAATGTCATCGACGAAGCCCCAATTTGGAAGCCTTGCAAGCAGACTTGCTTGTAGAAACTAGAAGTTTCGAGTCAGCCGCACCGCGCATGCATGAGTGCCTTCCCGCCCAGGACAGGGCACATCTCCTCAGTTCAGATATCTAGCAGAGAAGCCAACCAGGGGAGGTGGGTGGATTGTGAGAATAGCTGCCTGCTGTCCCTGGATAACACCTGTTACGGTAAGTAACTCTGCTTTATCCCAGGAAAAGCAGGCAGCCCATTCTCACATATGGGTGACCTCCAAGCTAATTAGAATGGGATGGTGCGAGTGTTGGCAGTTTAGGAGAATAAATTTTGTAATACTGTCTGGCCAAAATGGTCATCCCGTCTGGAGAAAACATCCAGATAATAGTGAGAAGTGAAAGTATGAACCGAGGACCAAGTAGTAGCTTTGCAAATTTCCTCATTAGGTGTAGATCTGAGGAAAGCTACTGAAGCTGCCATTGCTAATCTAATCTAATCCTTAGGTTTGTATACCGCATCATCTCCACGTTCGTAGAGCTCGACGTGGTTTACAGTAGGAGAAATAGGAAGGAACTACAACAGAGGGTTAGAGGTAGAAGTGTGAATAAAATTTAGAGGACTTGGGATGCCAAGATATAAGAGTTTCCTTGATTCCTAAGTTGGAAGGAGACTTACATTTTTTGCGGAAAACTTGGAGAGAGCTCAAGTTCCAAAGAGGGGAGGTAAGGTTGTTCCAGAGCTCAGTGATTTTGAAGTGGAGGGAGGTTCCTAGCTTTCCTGTGTGGGAAATGCCTTTTAGCGAGGGGAAGGATAGTTTTAATTTGTGGGAGGATCTGGTGGTAATAGGGTTTGAGGAATTCCAAGAAAGAGGGATAAAGGGAGGGAGGATACCATATAGGATTTTGAAAGTTAAACAGGCACATTTATAGTGGACCCTGGCGATTATCGGAAGCCAGTGGAGCTTGGCCAGGAGTGGGGAGACATGGTCAAATTTACTTTTAGCGAAGATGAGCTTGGCCGTGGTATTCTGAATCCGTTGGAGTCTGTGGAGGTTTTTCTTAGTTAGGCTTAAGTAGATAGAGTTGCAATAGTCCAATCTGGAGAGGGTGATGGATTGGACAAGGAAGGTAAAATGTTTTTGATAGAAGCATGATCTAACTTTCCTCAGCATGTGAAGGCTGAAAAAGCATTTTTTTTACCAAGGATTGCTCTGACCTTATGGCCTGTGACTCTACTCTGTAGGGGTAATCCAACTCGGGCATTGTAGAAGGAAATACAAGCAGCCATCCAGTTGGAGATGGTACGCTTAGAGATAGGATGTCCCAACTTGTTTAGATCGAAGGAAACAAAAAGTTGAGGAGCAGTTCTGTGATGTTTGGTGCGTCCCAAATAAAAGGCCAAAGCACGTTTACAGTCTAGAGTATGAAGAGCTGATTATCCAGGATGAGAATGAGGCTTTGGAAAAAACATTGGAAAAGTAATTGATTGGTTGAGATGAAATTCCGATACCACCTTAGGGAGGAATTTAGGATGAGCACGGAGGACCACTTTCTCATGATGGAAGACAGTGAAAGGTGGATCAGCAACTAAAGCTTGCAGCTCACAGACTCTTCGAGCAGAAGTGAGGGCAATGAGAAACACCACTTTCCAAGCAAGATACTTCAGATGATCCGTAGACATTGGTTCAAATGGAGGCTTCATCAATTGAGCAAGAACAACATTGAGGTCTCAAACCAGAGGAGGCGGATTGAGAGGAGGTTTGACATTGAAAAGTCCTTTCATGAATCTGGAAACCACCGGATGAGCAGAGAGGGGTTTCCCTTCAATAGGCTGATGGAAAGCCGCAATTGCACTGAGATGGACTCAGATGGATATAGACTTGAGACCAGAAGTGTATAAGTGCAAAAAGTAATCCAAAACAGAAGGTAAGGGAGAAAAACACCATATAGAAAATCTAGTCCATTTTTGATGATAGCATTGTCTAGTGGTAGGCTTCTTAGAAGCCTCTAAAATATCTCTGACAGGTTGAGAAAACTGAAGAGGAGTTATGTTGAGAGGTACCAAGCTGTCAAGGTGTAGAGACTGCAGGTTGGGATGAAACAGAGATCCCTGACTCTGTGTAAGTAGAGATGGAAAAACTGGTAGAAGGTATAGCTCCCTGCTGCTGAGTTGAAGTAGAAGGAAGTACCAAGGTTGTCTCGGCCACCGAGGAGCAATTAGAATCATGGTGGCATGATCGTTCTTCAACTTGACCAGAGTATTGAGAATGAGAGGAAATGGAGGGAATGCATACAGGAAGAGATTCGTCCATTCCAGAAGAAAAGCATCTGCCTTGAGGCGATGAGGAGAATATATCCAGGAGCAGAACTGAGGCAGTTTGTGGTTATGGGGAGCTGTAAAGAGATCTATCTGAGGCGTTCCCCACTGTGAAAAAATGTGATGAAGAGGCGAGGAATGGAGTGTCCATTCGTGAGGTTGCAGAAGACGACTCAAGTTGTCCGCCGAGCAATTTTTTGCCCCTTGAATATAGACAACTTTGAGGAAGGTGTTGTGGCGGATTGCCCAGTCCCAAACTTCACAGCTTCTTGACAAAGGGAGGAAGATCCTGTCCCCCCCCCCCCTGTTTGTCCCCCCCCCCGTTTGTGACATAATACATGGCGACTTGGTTGACCGTCCGAATGGTTGTGAAGAAGATGTTGAAAAGCGTTGAGAGCCTTGAAAATCGCTCTGAGTTCCAACAGATTGATGTGGCACTGACGATCCATACTGGTCCAGTGGCCTTGTGTACGGAGACCATCGAGATCAGCGCCCCAAGCGTAGGTCGAAGAATCTGTCGTGAGGACCTTCTGATGGGGAGGGCGCTTGAAAAAGCAAGCCTCTGGAGAGATTGGAAGAGAACATCCACCAACGGAGAGACTGCTTCAATGAAGGAGTGATTGTTGTGTGTCTAGAAAGTGGTTCGCAAACCTGCGTCCACTGAGATGCCAGGGTCCACTGAGAAATTCTGAGGTGAAGTCTGGTAAAAGGAGTCACGTGTACTGTGGAGACCATGTGACCCAGTAGTACCATCATGTGTCTCGCTGAGATTGAATAGCGGGAAGATACTGCATGACAAAGTTGAAGGAGAGCATTCAGATGCTGTTGCGGAAGGAATGCTCTGAGTTGGATAGTGTCCAGAACAGCTCCGATGAATTGTGGATTCTGAAATGGTTGAAGTTAGGATTTGGGAAAGTTGTCTGTTGAGTCGCTATAATAACCCCTTGAGATTTTGAATCTTTGATAAGTCAGTTGTCCAGGTAGGGAAATACTTGAAGACCATGGTTTCTGAGAGCTGCGGCTACCACTACCAGGCACTTGGTGAACACTCTGGGAGATGAAGCCAGGCCAAAGGGCAGCACTCTGTATTGATAATGCAGATTCCCTACCCAAAATCTGAGATATTGGTGGGAGGCCGGATAAATGGGAGTATGAGTAAAAGACTCCTTGAGAACCAGAGAGCATAACCAGTCGTTCTGATCTAGGAGGGGATAAAGGGATGCCAGGGATAACATGCAAAATTTTTCTTTGACTAAAAATTTGTTGAGAGCCCTGAGATCCAGAATGGATCGCAGATCGCCCATCTTCTTCGGAACAAGGAAATAACGGGAGTAAAAACCCCTGTTCTTCTGTTCCAAAGGAACTTCCTCAATGACACGGAGACGAAGCAGAGCTTGAGCGTCCTGAAGAAGAAGGGCGGTCTGGGATGGACTGGAAGGATACTCTCTTGGAGGGAGCTCTGGTTGAACCTGAGTGAAATGAAGAGAGTATCCTTCGCTGATGATTGACAGCACCTAGAGGTCAGATGTTATTGTCTCCCATCGGTGGTAAAAATGATAGAGGTGAACTCCAATAGGGAGAAGATAATTCAGAGACAGAACGGTAGAGGTTATGCTCTGTTTTAAACAGTCAAAAAGGCTGCGTAGCCTTAGGTGTTGCTTCTGATTCTGCTGTTTCTTGGGAGGAGTGCGAGTGTAAGGAGCCGTCCTCGGAGCAAAACGCCTCTAGTAAATAGGAGGAGGGCGTGCAGGCTTGGCAGGAGCTGGCTTTGGCTTAGGTCTGACAATAGAAGCAAAGGATTTTTCATGTTTAGACAATTTCTTGGTGGCTGCCTCAATAGATTCATCGAAGAGGTCATTGCCTGCACAAGGAATATTAGCCAAGCGGTCATGAAGATTAGGATCCATATCAATGGTACAAAGCCAGGCAATTCAACGCATTGCTACAAAACAAGCAGCCGCCCGGGCAGACAACTCAAAGGCATCATAAGAAGACTGAAGTAGATGTAATCTGAGTTGTGATAGAGAAGCAATGACTTCTTGAAATTCAAAGTGCTTTTGAGTATCTAAATAACTAAGAAATTTAGGCAAAAGAGCAATGAGGAACTCAATATAAGTGACAAAATGGAAATTGTAATTCAGGACTTTAGAGGACATCATGGCAATTTGATAGATGCGACGTCCAAATTTTTCCATAGTTTTACGTTCTCTTCCAGGAGGAACGGTAGCATAAACCTTGGAAGGATGGGATCTTTTCAAGGAAGACTCCACAAGTAGGGATTGGTGAGATAACTGTGAATTCTCCTTTACAATGGAGTTTTATATCTGGAGTCTAATTTGCCTGGAACAGCTGGAATTGCATAAGGAATCTCCAGGCATCTGGTAAAAGTTTGAGACAAAAGCTTGTGAAGAGGAAGCTTAAGTGATTCTGCCGGAGGTTGAGGAAGATGCATGACTTCGAGATACTCCTTAGAGTATTTGGAACAAGCATCCCATTAAAGGTCCAAGTCAACAGCCATCTGACGAAGAAAAGAGGAGAAAGATAGCTGATCTGGTAGTGCCTTGCCTCGAGAAGGACTTGAGGTCGTCGAGGAAGCCTGGGTCGAAGATGAAGCTTCGGCTGGAAAAAATGCATCAAAAGAATAGAGAGACTTGGACGAAGCAATCGAAACCGCTGAGTCCTCGAGGTTTGGAAGTGGAGACCTCAATCAAGGAGTCGGTGGTCTAGTAGAAATAGGTGTAGATCGAGGCTTAGTTGAAGGAGGACACTCTTTAGAAGAAGAACTATGCCTGGAAGGATGCCTCGATGAAGGTCTCGATTGTCGGTGAGAACGGTGCTTGGAAGCAGATCTTGAAGATAGAGGAGACTCACCCCGGAGAGAGAAGCAGCCGATTCCACCAAAGAATGGATAGGACTGGAGGCTGTGGATTGAAGTTCCAGAGTCTTGGTGGAGGAACCTTGATGCATTCCCAAAGACTCTGCTCCTTGTATAAACATAAGATCATAAGCCGTGCCTCTGCTGGGTCAGACCAGAGGTCCATAATGCCCATCAGTCTGCTCATGCGGCGGCCCATCAGGTCCAGGACCTGAATAGTAGCCCTCTATCTATACCCTTCTATCCCCTTTTCCTTCAGAAAATTGTCCAATTCCTTCTTGAACTCCAAAACCGTACTCTGCCCTATCACGCCCTCTGGAAGCGCGTTCCAGGTGTCCACCACTCGTTGGGTGAAGAAGAACTTCCTAACATTAGTTCTGAATCTGTCCCCTTTTAATTTTTCCAAATGCCCTCTCGTTCTTGTAGTTGTAGAAAGTTTGAAGAATCTGTCCCTCTCCACTTTCTTTATGCCCTTCGTGATCTTGTAAGTCTCTATCATATCCTCTCTAAGTCTCCGCTTCTCCAGCGAATAAAGCCCCAGTCTCTTTAATCTTTCAGCGTATGAGAGGTTTTCCATACCTTTTATCAAACGTGTTGCTCTCTTCTGAACTCTCTCGAGTATCGTCATATCCTTCTTTAGGTATGGCGACCAATAATGGATGCAGTACTCCAGATGCAGGCGCACCATCGCCCGATACAACGGCAGGATAACTTCTTTTGTTCTGCTTGTAATACCCCTCTTGATTATTCCTAGCATTCTATTCGCTTTCTTAGCGGCTGCTGCGCATTGTGCTGACGGCTTCATTGTCATGTCAACTATTACCCCCAAGTCCCTTTCTTGGGTACTCTCATTTAATAACAGCCCTCCCATCGTGTAGCTGTACCTCGGATTTCTGGTTCTTACATGTAGAACTTTACATTTCTCTACATTGAACTTCATCTGCCATCTCGTCACCCACTCCCCTAGTTTGTTCAGGTCCCTTTGTAAATCTTTGCAGTCCTCTTTAGTCCTAGCCCCATTAAATAGCTTGGTGTCATCTGCGAATTTTAATACTTCGCTCTTCGTCCCTGTTTCTAAATCATTTATAAATACATTGAAAAGCAGCAGTCCAAGCACCGACCCCTGCGGAAAACCACTCGTGACCTTCCTCCAGTCCAAGTAGTGGCTCTTCACTCCTACTCTCTGTTTCCTGCCCGCCAACCAATTCTTGATCCATCTGTGTACGTCTCCTTCCACCCCATGGTTCTTTAGTTTCCGAAGAAGGCGTTCATGGGGTACCTTGTCAAAGGCTTTTTGGAAGTCTAAGTATACAATGTCTATGGGGTCCCCTTTGTCCATCCGTTTTTAATTCCTTCGAAGAAGTGCAATAAGTTCGTCAGGCACGATCTTACCTTGCAGAAGCCATGTTGGCTTGTTATACGTTTATGCCTCTCTAGATGCTCATCGATGTTTTCTTTTATCAGTGCTTACATTGGACCCCCTTATTCGGGATGTCTATGCAATGCCATCTATACGGGGGATTGACATCGGAGCTACTATCTTTAAGTTATCAGCCTTTGCGGATGATATCTTAGTACACCTTACAGATCCTTTGCCCTCCTTAACGGCCTTATTGGAATTGATTAAAGAATATGGTGACTATGCAGGTTTCCGATTAAATTTAGACAAATCAGAGACGTTAGCATCCTCCGTGGAGGTTCAAGCCCTATGGGGAAATGGGTTTCCGTTGACGTGGGCGCCTGGGCAGTTTGTGTATTTGGGAACTTTGATGATTATGAAGGCTCCCCTTTTGTATCGCCTTAATGTGGATAAGCTTCAGCACTCTTGTTGGATGCTTGGCGGGCATTGCCCCTTTCTCTGATGGAGCTCATCTGCTTGGTTAAGATGTTTATCTTTCCCAAATGGCTGTATGTTTTGCAGACCCTGCCGTTGTGCTTGCTGAAGAAAGATTTACGCATTTTTTATAAAGGGGTTACTCGTTTCTGTTGGGCAGCCAGGAAACCAAAATTGCAGTTGTCTCAGTTGCTGGGGCTTGGCATAGGGGGGGGGTTAGGATTACCAGATGTGCGGGTCTATAATTATGCACGTTTGCTTCGCCATTTGGGAGATTGGGTGAATATGACCAGCAGCTTTACCCCTCTTCAGATGGAACGCAAGTTTTTTGCTCCCTATGATGTGCTTGCCTTCAGTGTTCCCGCTAAGCTGCGCTGGCGTGCGCTGGCGCACAAAATACTACATCGCAGCGCACAAGTTTCTCGTCACAGCGCACGGCGTACGGCAGATGGCAGGGCGGCGAGAGGAGAATCGGGCGAGTTGGCTCATAACTTGCTGGCGCCCAAGCTCACAGCGAAAAAAGTTTGCTCACAACACCCGCCCGCTTAGAGGGAGCACTGCTTGCCTTACTATATAGTCCCCAGAGGGCATTGCCCTCTTCTATCCAATCTAGTGTATTATTTATTAGCACATTGCAAGCAGCCTGGCATTGGCTTGTGCAGGCCCTGGGAGGAGATCCGATGGTCACTGATCTCTTGCCATTGCGGGGTAATCTGGCCTTTCCTCCGTGAAGGGAATCCAGAGAGTACCTGTCTTGGGGAGCAAGAGGAGTCTCAAGTTTTGAACATATTTTGGGGGTTGATGGGGAGCTGTTGACCCGTGCAGATTTGCTGGCTAAGGTGGGGGAGACCAGGGAGCGCAGTTTGCGTGTCATCAAGTGTAGCATTATTTTGGGATCCCTCGACAGAGCACAATTGCCCATGCATTTGGGGACAGGCTGTGGGAATTGTTTTGCTTGGGAGGAGGGGGTGTCCCTCTCAGTGTCTAGCATTCATGCTAGTTTGCAAGAGTTACAACTAGCCAAGGGCTACCAGATCATCCGGGGTAATGGGAGGGGGAATTGCCGATTAATTTGGGACATTGCAATGTAGCTTATACCTTGAGGGCGACGCCTGGGGTGACCCTGTGTGCTTGGTTGCGAGAAACGTATTATAGGGTGATCTTATGCGCCTATTATACTCGTACACAGTTGTATTACCATGGAGGTCTCCCTAGACCAGTGTTCTTCAACCTTTTTACATCAGTGGACCAGCAGAAAAAAAAGAATTATTTTGTGGACAGGCAAATTACTAGGACTAAAATTTTAAAAACCCGTTTCCGCCCCATCTCTGTGAGCTCGGTCTCCACAAATCATCTGATCCCATCCACACAAGCCTCAGTTATGATTTTATATTGAATGTATTTTATTAAAGTATAAAAAGAAACAATATTCTGTACAATTGTCATTTTATAAATACAAATAATTCAGAGCAAGGATCAACAAAACCCCTGTCTCCCCTCCCCTTCACATATATCCCCTCTACTATCAAGAAAACTGAACAAGCCAAATTATTACAGAATGCTACACAGAAATATCATGCTAACAGAATACTGCAGTCATACATGACAGGAATAGTTTTAGGGGAGTGCAACTAGGGCAACTGCCCCCTGGTCAGAGAGCGCCCTAAGCCAGCTGGAAACTAAAGAAGCACTGCCTGGGTTTTGCAGTCCCCAGTTATGTCTAACACCAGCTCTAGCAGGATATATATTACAAATCTGATATATTCTAATCACAAAATAGAAAAAAAATTATTTTTTTCTATCTTTTGTCGTCTCTGGTTTCTGCTTTCAATCTTCTTTTCACTCTCTTCCTTCCAGCGCCTGCCCCTTCCATCCTGTGTGTCCTCTCCCCCTTCCATATGGTATCTGTCTTCTTTCTATGCCCCTCTCCCCTTTCCATCCAGCTTGTACCCCCTCTCTCCTTTTTACATGATTCATTCCAGCTTCACTGCTCTCTTCATTTTTATCTCTCCTACACCAGATCTATCATCGTTGTCCCTCTCTGCTTATTTTTCTGCTGACCCCTTCCTATCATCAATCTCTCTACTTTCTCATGCCTGTGTCTCCCCTTCCCCTCCTCTAATCTCTCTGTCAGCTGTTTCCTTCCTTTTTTCATTCTCCCTTACCTCCTCCTCCTGTCCAGCAGTAACTCTCTTCCCTTCCTCCCCTCCCAGCAGCATCTCTCCTTCACCCTCTCCAGTAGCACCTGTCCCTTTTTTTTTCCCTTGCCCACAAGCTTCCCTCCAGGTCCAGTAGCAGCTGTCCCTTTTTTCCCTTGCCCAGCAGCTTCCCAGACTCCTTTCCCTCCTCCCCTCCCAGCAGCATCTTTCCTTCTCCTTCCCTCCAGGTCCAGTAGCAGCTGTCCCTTTTTTTCCCTTGCCCAGCAGCTTCCCAGATTCCTTTCCCTCCTCCCCTCCCAGCAGCATCTTTCCTTCTTCCTCTCCAGTAGCAACTGTCCCTGTTTCCCCTTGCCCAGCAGCTTCCCAGACTCCAATAGTGGCTTTCTCCCCTCCCAGCAGCTCTCCTTACATCCCAGCGCAGCGATTCAGGAAGGCAGTTTCGGATCCTTTGTTGGGTTGCGCCACCTCTGAGGAAAGAGGAAGTTGCATCATCAGAGGCAGCTGCGACTCAGCAAAAGCCCCGAGGCTACCTTCGTGAATCGCTGCGCTGGGAAGTAAAGGAGAGCTGCAGAGAGGGGAGAAAGCCACTGTCGGAGGCTCCCCAAGATCTCTCCGGCCCAGCGCAGACTTCAGCTGTTGATCTTGCTGGCCCTGCGCGGACCGGCAGGAAATTGAAGGGAGTCAATCTTGCCGGCCCTGCGCGTACTGGCAAAAATTTCCTGCGGACCGGCGGTTGAAGAACTGTGCCCTAGACCACTGTGTCATAAATGTGGGACAGGGACACACACTTTGGGACATGCCTTTTGGTCCTGCCCCATTATCCAGCGCTTCTGGAGGCATATAATCTCTTACATGTCGGGGTTAATTAGGAGAGCCTTGCGCAGTACTCTGGCCCACTTTGTCTTGGATTTGCCAGAGGCTTTTGGCCATTTGCCTAGGGGGCCATCGGGCTCTGTGTAGGAAGATGAGCTTACTGGGCAGGAAATGTATTCTTCAGTGCTGGACGGTCCCTGACCCTCCGGCGTTTTGGCATTGACGGAACTATTTGCATCAGTTGGCCACCTGGGAGGCATGAGATGCCGGAGGGGCTAGGAAGCGAAAGATGTTGTTCTTGAATATCTGGGAGCTATATCTGCAAGCCTTGCATCCAAAGGGTCGCAGTGAGGTTTTAAGATGGGTATCCAGCTGGCTTAGGGCGCTCTCTGACCAGGGAGCAGTTGCCCTAGTTGCACTCCCCTAAAACTATTCCTGTCATGTGTGACTGCAGTATTCTGTTAGCATGATATTTCTGTGTAGCATTCTGTAATAATTTGGCTTGCACAAAGTCTGTGTAATGTAACATGCTGTATGTGACATGCTGAGGAGGATGGGAAGAAAGAGGTGCACACTCATAACATCATTATATATTCATCCATAGATGCATGTTAATAATGTGCTCATATGCACTTATTTATCATCATAACATATACATCATCATTAACATGCAGCTGTGGATGTGTAAGGACAGGCTGAGGAGGATGGATGGGAAGGAAGGAAAGTGCACATATCAACATATCGTACATTTTTAACATGCATGATGCAGCTATAGGCAAGCTGAGGAGGATGGGATCATACAGATGTGTATGTTCAGATATGCGCTCAGATGTGTAGTTTTTTCTGATATATTTATTAAGCTTACAGTATTTATAAAAACACATTTAATACTTGTTACAAAAAATATTGTGCAATTGTGATCTACTTCTGGCCTACAAAGGTCAAAAGAAATCCTTAACTGAGATTTTACATTCAAAAGTGAATTATAGCTACTAGCACTATTATTTATTAGTTATTTATTATGCAGATGTTTGTTAGTTTGTTATTAGTTCAGTATTAGACATATGTTAGTTTAGAATAGATAGGTATAGATTAGTTTAGTTTAGGTTAGGTTAGGACCCTGCTGAAAGAGTCTACCTTGACGGGGTTGCAGGCTTACAAATCTTTTGGTCAAAGAGTGCGGCGACAGAGAAAAGTATGTGTGTATTCGGCCCATGGAAGAAGGGGGGGTCGGAGGGGAAGGGGTGCGTGGGGGGCCCAATAGGATTGCTCAGTAAGGGGCCCAGAAATTTCTGATGGCGGTCCTGGTTGTATTTGCTGTTGTTTGCATCAATAAAAATTGTTTGAACCTAAAATTCATTAATAATCTAACCCCTATTCCAATTCATAAATCCGCGTTGAACTCCAAGATTCAAATTGGCGAGTCTAAGATCCTCTGGAAGCATTGATTGCAGGCGGGCATACGTACTCTGGATGATGTAGTATCAGGTGGAAAACTGGTTGACTTTTTATGACTGCAGCAATCATTTGGTATTGCTAAATCTCAAATTTATAAGTAGTTGCAGTTGAAGCAGGCAGGCCATTCAGAAGGTGTTTCCTGAATGGAAGAACTTAAAAACTCAGTATAGCTTGCCGGGCCTGTGCTTCCAGACAGATTTCCTGGGGCATCAGGCAGCTAAGTGGTATAAATTAATATCTGCATTTTTAAATAAAAAACCAAAAAATAGTCTTAGAGACATTTGGAGCATTGAGATTAAGCAGCAGATTTCTGTGTCTCAATGGCCATGAATTTGGTCTTGGAGAATGAGGTGTACAGCGTCAGCATCTATGAAACAAACTTGGTTTGTTTGTTTTTTGTTGCATAGAAGATTTTGGACCCCTGTTAGATTGCAAAAATTGGATAGTTATAAGTCAAATAGATGCTGCCATTGTTATCTCGATATAGGGACACTGGATCATCTGCTCTTTTTTTGTCCCTTGATACTTGAATTCTGGCGATCCATTTGGGGTCAAATTAATAGAATACTAGACGTCCCATTGAAATTGACATATGTTTCAGTGCTATTTGGCAAGGTATTGATGGCTAAAAGCCCAATAACTTCCCATAGTAACAAACTTCTTTTCATCATGACGGGTGTTGCCATACAATTTATTTTAAAAAATTGAAAAAATTGGGACTGTTTAAATTATAGTTTCTGGTAGGAGTCTTTATGCCACACTTTTAAGCTAGAACTTATGAATGCACTACATTTTTAGGATGTCTGGGAACCATAGACAAAATTCTGTAAGGCGTGACTATTGATTTTAATTTTAGCCCTTTGAGTATACACGTCCAGAGTGGGTGGGATGGGGTGGAGATATACCATTAATTTAAATTGGGAAGGTTATTGAAGGAATCTATGTATTTGTGTTTTTCTTGATTAGTCATTTGGGTGGGTGAGAGGGGTAAAAATGATTGCTCATGTATTTCTGCAAGATAAATGTGCTTTTCTTGAATTATTATATGTACATCTACTTGTTCATTGCACTATTGATAGTTGGAAAATCAATAAAGAACTTTAAGAATGAGATTGTTTTTCCTCGGAAATAAAATAGATTTTCATTTAGCAATGTTTAGACCCAGCATATTTTCATTTAACCAGTTGCTAATTTGTTATAGTTTTGAATTTATTGTAATTATGTCTTCAGGGTTATTAGTGTCAAGTGGATGAAGTAATTGTATATCATCTGCGTAGGAAAATATTGTGAATTCTATTGATTAGCCTAGTGTCATTAATGGAGCTATAAAGATATTGAAAAGGAGAGGTGATAGTATTGAACCCTACGATATACCAAAGGTAGAAGAAAAGGATGTTGAAATTGAGTTGTTAAATTTTACTTTTGATGTACCGTATTTTCACGCATATAACGCGCGCGTTATACGCGTTTTTACCTACCGCGCATACCCCTCGCGCGTTATATGCGTGAGCGCGGTATACAAAAGTTTTAAAACATAGTTCCCACCCCGCCCGATGCCCGATTCACCCCCCCAGCAGGACCGCTCGCACCCCCACCCCGAACGACCGCTCGCACGCGCTCCCACCCGCACCCACGATCGGAGCAAGAGGGAGCCCAAGCCCTCTTGCCCGGCCGACTCCCCGACGTCCGATACATCCCCCCCCCCCGGCAGGACCACTCGCACCCCCACCCCGAAGGACCGCCGACTTCCCGACAATATCGGGCCAGAAGGGAGCCCAAACCCTCCTGGCCAGACCGCTCGCACCCCCACCCCGAACGACCGCTCGCACGCGCTCCCACCCGACCCGCATCCACGATCGGAGCAAGAGGGAGCCCAAGCCCTCTTGCCCGGCCGACTCCCCGACGTCCGATACATCCCCCCCCCCCCCCGGCAGGACCACTCGCACCCCCACCCCGAAGGACCGCCGACTTCCCGACAATATCGGGCCAGAAGGGAGCCCAAACCCTCCTGGCCACGGCGACCCCCTAACCCCACCCCGCACTACATTACGGGCAGGAGGGATCCCAGGCCCTCCTGCCCTCGACGCAAACCCCCCTCCCTCCAACCACCCCCCCCCCCCCCCAAGAACCTCCGACCGCCCCCCCAGCCGACCCGCGACCCCCCTGGCGACCCCCACGACCCCCCCACCCCCCTTCCCCGTACCTTTGGTAGTTGGGCCAGAAGGGAGCCCAAACCCTCCTGGCCACGGCGACCCCCTAACCCCACCCCGCACTACATTACGGGCAGGAGGGATCCCAGGCCCCCCTGCCCTCGACGCAAACCCCCCCCCCCCCCCAACGACCGCCCCCCCCAAGAACCTCCGACCGCCCCCCAGCCAACCCGCGATCCCCCTGGCGACCCCCACGACCCCCCCACCCCCCTTCCCCGTACCTTTGGTAGTTGGCCGGACAGACGGGAGCCAAACCCGCCTGTCCGGCAGGCAGCCAACGAAGGAATGAGGCCGGATTGGCCCATCCATCCTAAAGCTCCGCCTACTGGTGGGGCCTAAGGCGCGTGGGCCAATCAGAATAGGCCCTGGAGCCTTAGGTCCCACCTGGGGGCGCGGCTTGAGGCACATGGGCCCAACCCGACCATGTGCCTCAGGCCGCGCCCCCAGGTGGGACCTAAGGCTCCAGGGCCTATTCTGATTGGCCCACACGCCTTAGGCCCCACCAGTAGGCGGAGCTTTAGGATGGATGGGCCAATCCGGCCTCATTCCTTCGTTGGCTGCCTGCCGGACAGGCGGGTTTGGCTCCCGTCTGTCCGGCCAACTACCAAAGGTACGGGGAAGGGGGGTGGGGGGGTCGTGGGGGTCGCCAGGGGGGTCGCGGGTCGGCTGGGGGGGCGGTCGGAGGTTCTTGGGGGGGCGGTCGTTGGGGGGGAGGGGGGTTTGCGTCGAGGGCAGGAGGGCCTGGGATCCCTCCTGCCCGTAATGTAGTGCGGGGTGGGGTTAGGGGGTCGCCGTGGCCAGGAGGGTTTGGGCTCCCTTCTGGCCCAACTACCAAAGGTACGGGGAAGGGGGGTGGGGGGGTCGTGGGGGTCGCCAGGGGGATCGCGGGTCGGCTGGGGGGCGGTCGGAGGTTCTTGGGGGGGGCGGTCGTTGGGGGGAGGGGGGTTTGCGTCGAGGGCAGGAGGGCCTGGGATCCCTCCTGCCCGTAATGTAGTGCGGGGTGGGGTTAGGGGGTCGCCGTGGCCAGGAGGATTTGGGCTCCCTCCTGGCCCGATATTGTTGGGGAGTCGGCGGTCCTTCGGGGGGGAGGGATGTATCGGACGTCGGGGGGGGCATCAGGCTTTCAGGATGGGGACAGACCTTCAAGGGGGGACAGTGCACGGAAGTCAGGGGGGGTGAACGGAGAGTCGGGACAGCGCACGGAAAGTCAGGGCGGGCGAAAGGAGCGTCGGGCAGCATGCGCGGTATACCCGTGAGCGCGGTATACCAAAGTTTTTGTACATATCATCGTGATTTCTGCGCGCTATACCCGTGTGCGCGTTTTATACGGGTGCGCGTTATTTGCGTGAAAATACGGTACACTCTGTGAAGTATGAATGAAACCAGTTTAATGCAAGATCAGAGATCCCTATCAAAGCTAGTCTTTTGAGGAGCCGCAGAGATATCCAGTGAAATAAGAAGAACAGACTTTTGGTGATCTAGAAAATATAAAATACTGTTAGTCAGTCCTATCAGTGAATGTTGTCTGGGGTTTTTTCCCAAAAGTCTGTTATTTGATTGAAGACAAGTTTTTCAGTAAGTTTGTTGAGGAATGAAAGGTTAGCAATTGAACGATAATTTGTTTCTGTGTCTGAAGAAGCTGAATGATCTTTCAAGATGGGCCGAATAATAGATTCTTTCCAAGACATTGGAATTGTGCCAGTAGATAAACTAGTTGAAATTAGTTTATGGATGATAGGTCCGAATATAGGAAAAAAAGTTTAATTATTGTTGGTGTGATTTGTCCAGACTTGAGCCATTAATATTTATGTTCTGTGTGTATATGAAGAATGGATGGACAAAATTGCATTACAATTAGTACTATTATTATGGGGGTGGGGTCAGGGCAGAGCCTGGGTGGGTCGGGGCAGAGCCTGGGTGGGGGTACTCGGTTGATATTTGTTAGACATAGGGATACTTCGCTTGAAGAAGTTGAGAAACACCGATATAGACCACTCTTTCTAATAAACGTGGATATAAAGATTTTAGCTAAGCTTTAGGCCAGGGTGTCCAACCCGCAGCCCACGGGCCGCATGCAACCTCAAGAAGTATTTTGTGCGGCCCCGCTCACACTCGAGGTGATGCAGTGTTTTCTGTCTTGCCGGCGCCCTCCTCCATCTTCCTGCAGCGTTCGCTGAAAGCCGCAGGCAGCGGATCCTATGTGCCTCTTGCAGCTGACCCAGAAGTGTTCCCTCTGACGTTGCGACCCTCGAGTGAAACTTGACTTTTGCTTCTGAAGTTCATTCCACACAAGACAACCATAACCAAGGAGAATTATGCCAACACAATAATCGCTTTGTGGGAGTCGATCAAGGAGAAAAGATGAGAAAACTAACAGTAGGCGTGCTGCTTCTTCATGATAACGTGCCAGTTCACATGTCATGACAGGCTGCCATTTGAGAATATGGGTTTCAGCAGCTGAACCATCCACCCTACAGTCCTGACTTGGCTCCCTCAGATTATTTCCTATTCTGAATGGACAGCGGTTTTCAAGTGATGAAGAAATCAAGGAAGCTGTGATGTCCTGGTTTGAAGGTCAAACAGAAGAATTCTTTTCAAAGGTGTTAAAGTCATTGCAAGAAAAGTGAATGAAGTGTATGGAGCTATCAAGGGACTATACTGAAAAATAAAACAATTTTTTTTTTAAACTTTTCTTTCCTACTGAAGTAGATAAGTTATTGAACATCCCTCATGGAATCATACCTGCTATATAAAATTATACATGCAATGTAAGATAAGGCAAATACACTTTCCCCCTCCCCAATCGCGGTTTCCGCACTCGCGATTTCACATAATTGCAACTTTTTTTTGGGGGGGAGGGAAAAAAAACCCCATATTTTTGCCTTCCCCCGGCATCCCGGCCTTACCTGGTGGTCTAGTGGGTTTTCGGGGCAGGAGTGATCTTCCTACGCTCCTGCCCTGTGCAGATTGCCAATAGGAAATGGCTGTGGGGAGTTCCCGTTGTAGTCTCAAGAGACTACGGAAACTCCCCACAGCCATTTCCTATTGGCAATATGTACGAGGCAGGAACGTAGGAAGATCTCTCCTGCCCCGAAAACCCGCTAGACCACCAGGTAAGGTCTGGGGAGGACCGGGACGTAGAAGGGAGGCGGGGGTGGGTCAGAGCAGGATATTCGCGGTTTTTCGCCATTCGCGGTCCGGCTCTGCCCCTATCCCCCACGAATAACGAGGGAGAAGTGTAACCATTAACATTGTCATTCTATAGAGTAGTAATTAAATGTAACAAATGATGTAATTTTAAAAAGATAAAAATATAATAAAAGAAATGTAATGACATTCTGTGTATAGAATTTCATAAAGTGAATGTTAGGAAGTTTGATAAAACATCCCGTTTTTTTAGTTTTATGTCATTAAACATTTATTATAAAGTCTGAATCTCCTTAAGCCCCGAACAGGGACATCTTGAAAAGCCATCTTTTTAGATTTTAGTGAAATTGTGAATATACAGTGGTTGCATGAATTTCGATGGGAAGTGAATTCCACACCTTTGCAATTTGGTAGTTAAATGATTTGCTAAGAAGCATCTTGTCCTTATATCTTTCAGAGCTGAGGATGACAGAATCTAGCAGTCAGAGCTATTCTCATCTGTAGAGCTATTCTCATCTGTAGATAATTCATGAATATGTTAAAAAACAATGGTCCCAGCACAGAACCCTTCTCCATTGAGAACACTGACCATTTAAATCTACTATCTGTTTTCTGGACAAAGAAGAAGATTTTTGCCTCAGACCAGCAAATACGATCCTTAAGAAGCTTGTCACTTTAGGCTGCCTTTTAGACAGGCTCTAAGAGCCTAAAACCCTTGACCCCATTAGCTCCTTATGCGTCTTCAAGTGCCTGATAAATCAGGGGCAAGCTGAGCTCTCAGGGGATGCATCCGTTACTATCATAAGTGTTAGTGCAGGCTGGCTAGGTAGGTGCTCTACGACAGTGTTGCCTCTCTCCCAGCTACAGCCTTCTGAACTAGAGGCTGTATCTTCTCCCAGGCAGAGCTGTCCCTGAAATCCTGGGAACCTCTGGGGCACTGTGAAGCCCTGCACTTCAGATTAAACCCCAAAAATAATAAATCAATTGCAAAGCAGAACATACCTTTTCAACTCGCTTGCATAAGAAAAAACTGAGGAAATGGGTACTGCCCACTGATACAAGGAGGTGGACCTGAAAAGCTGTAGATGACTCCTTCTGCAAAAACTCGCAGGTAGAGGTGAATAACCCACTGGTCAAGACTCATGTTCCTTTTGAACTGGAAATTACTTGTTTCCATCTATAAGTACTAAAAACTTGACAAAGATGCTATGCTCAAGCATGATTAAAGAAGAAAATAAAAGGGAAGAAAATTATTTGTGATGTACCTTTGTTCCATTGACCTTTGGAAGTGGTAAACTGAGGAATTCTTCTGTTAGTCTTTTCCAGCTCTCAGCTTTTTTGAGATCTGAATGAATTATCAACTTTTCATAAATTCTGAATTAAAAAAAAAAAAAAAAAAAATTATCTAAACTGATGGAAATAAAATATACCACCATCCCAGTAAGCTTCAAAATCATTTTCAATGCCACATCATAACACTGACCAGCTATGCATGTTCTGGCCTTCTTTCAGAAAGTGTGTTAACAAATCATGTCTCTGATGTAAGTTGGGCTCTAAAGTTCAGTTCCAAGAGTCATAGCAGAAGAGCTAATATTGTGGTCCCTATCAGATAACTACCAATCTGAATTGTGTTGTATACCATGCCACCTCATTTGTGTTTCTTCATATCCATATCAGAAAAAGAACAGAGGATAATTAATGCAAGATTAGATTTTTACCTTTGATAATCTTCATTCTGTAAACCCATGGAGGAATCAGTATGATAGGTGTTTTATCTCAAGCCGTGAACCGTGTTTTGCAGAAAGCCACACACTTTTTTTTTCTCTCTGCTCCACCCACTTAGCTAAGGAGCACAAATCCCCCTACAGTTGAGTCCAAAAGCAAACAAATATCACTAGAACAAAGTATATACAAAGGAGGGCAAGAAGAATCTCTCTGCAATATATAAGAAAAAATTAACAGGCAACATGAAAACCAGGCAAGAACATAGCAGCAATAGGAACAAACCTGTTGGGTGCAATGATCACTACTGAAACTACGCCGATGGCGAAAATATGTACTCACATATGTAGAATTCTTCTCCACAGAGAATGTCCGCTTGGTGGAAGAAACATAGGCCTGAAAGGAGAAACATTTGAAGCAGGAAAAGCAAGTAATACAAGAAGAATCAGAGTAGATAGAGAGCAGACCATACTGACTCCTCTGTGGATTTACAGAATGAAGATTATCAAAGTAAGAACTTAATCTTGCATTCTGTTACATCCACTCCGGAGTCATATTGACAGGTGATGTACCAAAGCAATGGCAACGTCTAGGGTGGGACAGAAGAGCCTGCCCGTAACACCAAGACCCCAAAGGCAGTGTCAGATCGAGCTACCACATCCACTCTGTAGAACCACATGAAAGTATGAAGAGAATACCAAGTAGCTGCTCTATAAATCTCAGCCAGATGAACCACTCAAGACTCCGCCCACAAAGCTGCAACACTTCTGGTCAAGTGAGCTTTAAGAGAAACTGGCAGCTGCTTACAACAAGTGATGTAAGTCGATGAAATGGCCATGCAGATCCATCAGGAAATAGAGACCTTAGACACCGGCCTACCTCATCTGTATTGGTTAGTCAGGACAAACAGATGGAAATGTATTTATTTAATTATTTATATTCCACATATCCTACAATTCTCTGTGGATTATAAATTATTCAGGTACTCAAGCATTTTTTCCCTATCTGTCCCAGCAGGCTCACACTCTATCTAATGTACCTGGGGCACTGGGGGATTAAGTGACTTGCCCAGGGTCACAAGGAGCAATGCTGGATTTGAACCCACAACCCCAGGGTGCTGGGGCTGTAGCTCTAACCACTGCTACATACACTCCCCACAAGTTGTAGGTCCTCTCTATGTAATGAAAGAATACTCTCTGTACGTCTAGTTTCCTTAAGATCTTATCCTTCTACTCAAAGGCAGGCAGACGAATTTCCTGGTTTAAATGGAAATCCAAAACCACCGTCGGAAAAAAGGAAGGAACTGTACGGAGGGAAACCGCCGGTCAGAAATTCACCTTGACGAAACAAACACTGTGACTGTAAGGTCAAGATGGGATGCATCCTTAAGCAACTCAAAAAAAGCTTCAGCAATCCACTTCAGCAGAATATTGAGATTCCATGTAGGAAAAGGCTGTCTCAGGGGAGGTCAAAAGTGAAGTGTCCCCCCCCCTCCCCCCGATAAATCTGGTCACATCTGGAAGAGCTGTAAGCAAACTGGATCTGCTGTGCACTCTGAAGCAGGAAAGGTCTGCTACCTTGAGAAAAGCCACTGCCAGGTCCTTTTCCAGACTGGCCTTTAGGAAAGCCAGGACCATCAGAATGGAAGCATGCAAGGGCTCCACCTGATCCTTGGCACACCTCTGCTGGAAAGCCTTCAAAGTCTTGCTGTAAGTGGCCATAGTAGAGGACTACATGGACCTCAACAGAGTGGTAATGACCACATCGGAGTAACCCCTCCAAATCAAGGCCTGGTGCTCAAAAGCCATGCTGTAAGACTAAAGTGCTGGGGGTTCTCCATAGGAACTGGACCCTAAGTGAGGAGGTCACAATGAAGAGGGAGCTTGAGCCTCCTGTCCTAATGAAGGCAGACCAGACCCATACTACAGATGGCGAGACCAGTCCAGGGCCATTAGGATCACCAGGCACGGTTAAGAGACTACCTGCAAATGACTCAACCCACCATGGACCAAGGCGGGAAAATGTAAAGGAGATCCTGAGTTGGCCGGGACTAAACCAAGGCATTTATGTTTAAGCTTCCTGGCTCTGCTCTGTGACTGAAGAAGCACTTGACTTTCAAGTTATTGGCTGAAGTTATCAAGGCTATCTTTGGCCAATCCCAAAGACACACACTGAGACGAAAATCTCCCCAATGTGGAGCCACTGTCGTTCACCGCTACTGCCAGTGATCTCATTTGTAAACAGGCCTCCTTCCTGCCCTCCAGCTGTATGCCCCCCTCTGCCGCAGCCAACCCAGAAGGCTTCCCTCCGATGTCAAAGCTGACGTCGGAGGGAAGCCTTCCGGGTCAGCCAGGAATCCCCCTTACCTCAACTGTCCTCCTTCCAGATGGGATGCTCTTTCCTGCATTCAGCCGTACTTATTCTTTGCAGGAATAAGTGTGGCTGAAGAACAAGTGCGGCTGAAGGTAGGAAGGAGCAGCCCAGCTGAACGACCCTGAAAGGAGCAAGTGCAGTCCTGAAGGGAACAAGTAAGAGAGAGAGGGGATATGAACGTGGGACAAAGGGAGGAAGGAGAGTCATGAATTAGGGACAAAGGATGAAAGGCAGGAAGGGGGGCACAAACGCGGGACACAGAACTTTGGACACAAGGAAAGGAAAGGGGCACTAACTTGGGACATGGGAGGGAAGGAATAGAAAGGGAGAATTGTTGGGCATGAGTGTGTGAGTGAGAGGGAAAAAACGGTGCACAATCAATGTCCACTTTCAACAGATTAGGGGCTGGGGAGCCTATCCCAAATGATTTTGAGTCAACTCAAGGGGTTTTTGAGGCAGAAATAAAGGTTAGGAAAAAAGATCAATTTTTAAATCCAAGATGGCCGCTGTCACAAATTTGCACCAAAGATGGCAAAAACAAACAAAACCCGAAAATAAAAAATAGCAATTTGGGGTCTGGGAAGGTGGAGGGCCTGTACCCTACCTATAAAAACTGTGAAAAATATTTTAAACTATTCCATAAGCCACCCCCTAAGTTCCCAAAGGAAATAATGGAGGTACTTACAGTTCTGCAGTGCTTTTGCCTGTCAGCAATTTTAAAAGCAGCTGAGTGGAGAAAAAGCACAGTTACTTACCGTAACAGGTGTTATCCAGGGACAGCAGGCATATATTCTCACATGTGGGTGACGTCATCTACGGAGCCCCGATGCGGAAGCATTTTCAAGCAAACTTGATTGAAGATTTAAGTTTGCTCTGCTGCTCCACGCATGCGTGCCTTCCTGCTCCACTAGGGGGTGCATCCCCTCGTGGTCTCCAGTTCACTTAACTAGCCAAGAAGCCAACCTCGGGGAGGTGGGCGGGTTGTGAGAATATATGCCTGCTGTCCCTGGATAACACCTGTTACGGTAAGTAACTGTGCTTTATCCCAGGACAAGCAGGCATGATATTCTCACATGTGGGTGACCTCCAAGCTAACTGAAAAGGGATGGAGGGAAGTTGGCAATTTAAGCAAATAGATTTCGCAGTACCGATTGGCCGAACCGGCCATCGCTCCTGGACAGTGAGTCCAGACAGTAGTGGGAGGTGAAGGTATGAACCGAAGACCACGTGGCAGCCTTGCAGATTTCCTCAATGGGTGTGGACCTGAGGAACGCTACGGAGGCTGCCATCGCTCGGACTTTGTGTCCCGTTACTCGACCATGTAGTGCGAGACCAGCCTGAGCGTAGCAGAAGGAGATGCAATCGGCCAACCAGTTGGACAAGGTGCGTTTGGAAACTGGGTAACCTAACCGGTTTGGGTCGAAGGACAAAAACAGTTGTGGGACTTTCCGGTGTGATTGAGTGCGTTGGAGGTAAAAGGCCAACGCTCTCTTGCAGTCAAGAGTGTGGAGCGCCACTTCTCCGGGGTGAGAGTGGGGCTTGGGGAAAAACACAGTAAGACAATGGACTGATTGAGATGGAAATCAGACACTACTTTAGGTAAGAACTTTGGGTGGGTGCGGAGTACCACCTTGTCGTGGTGGAATACCGTGAAGGGTGGGTCCGCTACCAGAGCTTGTAGCTCACTAACCCGCCGGGTGGACGTGAGCGCGAGTAGGAAAATTACCTTCCAAGTGAGGAATTTTGGATGGCATTTGTCTAGTGGCTCAAATGGAGGTTTCATTAGTTGAGCCAGAACCACGTTAAGGTCCCAAACCACCGGGGGAGGTTTGAGAGGAGGGTGGACATTCAGGAGACCCTTCATGAAGCGAGAGACTAAGGGATGGAGCGAGAGGGCTTTCCCTTCCAGGGGCTGATGAAAGGCCGCAATCGCACTGAGGTGTACTCGAATGGAGTTGGTCTTTAGGCCGGAATGAGATAATTGAAGTAAATAGTCAAGGACCAGAGGGACGGGGACCGACACCGGGTCCTGGCTGTGGGAGGAGCACCAGGTTGAGAATCTGGTCCACTTTTGGCAGTAGCAGGTTCTCGTCGAGGTCTTTCTAGAGGCCTCCAATATCTCCTTGACTGATTGAGACACGGGGAGAGCAGTCAGGGGGAGAGAAACCAAGCATTCAGATGAAGAGATTGAAGATTGGGATGTAACAGTGAACCCTGACCCTGTGATAGTAGTGAGGGAAACAGAGGCAGAGGCAGTGGATCTCTGGCACTGAGTTGAAGTAGAAGGGAAAACCACGGCTGGCGTGGCCAGCGAGGGGCGATCAGGATCAGGGTGGCTTGTATTGTTTTCAGGTGGACAAGCGTCCGCAGTATCAGAGGGAACGGCGGGAACGCGTACAGGAACCTTCCCTCCCAGTCGAGGAGGAAGGCGTCGGCCTCGAGCCGGTCCGGGGAGTGTATCCGGGAGCAGAAGAGAGGCAGCTTGTGGTTGTGGGGGGATGCGAACTGGTCTATTTGAGGCGTCCCCCACTGTTCGAACACCCATCGTAGGGTCTGAGAGTGTAGTGACCACTCATGTGGCTGGAGGAGGCGGCTGAGTCTGTCCGCCAGACAGTTTTGTTCTCCTTGTATGTACACCGCTCGAAGGAAGGTGTTGTTGGAGATTGCCCATTTCCAGAGGCGCAGGGCTTCCCGACAAAGGGACCAAGACCCTGTCCCCCCCTGTTTGTTTACGTAGTACATCGCTACCTGGTTGTCGGTTCGGATGAGAACCACTCGGTCGTGGAGCAGATGTTGGAAGGCTACAGCTGCGAGATAGATGGCCCGAAGCTCTAGCACGTTGATGTGGCAGCGACGGTCTTGTGCTGACCACATCCCTTGGGTGCGTAGGCCGTCCAGATGGGCTCCCCAAGCGTACTCCGACGAGTCCGTGGTGAGTACCTTGCTGTGGGGTGGGGTGAGGAAGAGCAAACCTTTGGAAAGATTTGAAGAGTCGGCCCACCAGCGGAGCGATTGTTGCAATGAAGGAGTCACTGTCACGGGACGATCGATCGGGTCCCGGTCTTGACGCCATTGAGAGGCCAGGGTCCATTGAGGGATTCTCAGATGGAGGCGGGCGAAGGGTGTGACATGGACGGTAGAGGCCATGTGGCCCAGGAGAGTCATCATCTGTCGAGCTGATACCGAGGTCAGCCGGGAGATCCTTCGGCTCAGACTTACTAACGCCTCTCGGCGCGGAGGGGGGAGGAAGGAACGGAGGCGAACCGTGTCCAGCGTGGCCCCGATGAACTGTAGGGACTGCGAGGGGCGTAGTTGGGATTTTGGGAAGTTTATTTCGAACCCCAGACTTTGTAGGTAGGTAATAGTCTGTTGGGTCGCTGAGATAACCTCTTCCCTGGACGGGGCTTTGATTAGCCAGTCGTCCAGGTAGGGGAATACCTGGAGGCCCTGGGAACGTAAGGTTGCTGCGACCACCACGAGGCACTTGGTGAAGACTCGAGGTGATGATGCTAGGCCGAAGGGGAGGACTCTGTATTGTAGGTGCCAGTCCCCTACCTGGAAGCGCAAGAACTTGCGGTGAGCGGGGTGCACTGGGACATGTGTGTACGCCTCCTTGAGATCGAGGGAGCAGAGCCAGTCGCGCCCTCGTCGATCAGGGGATAAAGTGTCGGTAGGGAGAGCATCCGAAATTTTTCCCGTACCAGAAATTTGTTGAGGCGTCTCAAGTCTAGTATTGGGCGTAGGTCTCCCGTTTTTTTCGGTACCAGGAAGTAACAGGAGTAGAAGCCCTTCCCCCGTTGGTCGGGGGGAACCTCCTCCACTGCTCTCAGGCGAAGCAGGTCTCGAGCTTCGGAGAGGAGTAGGGGTAGCTGAGTCCGGTTGGGAGGGCAATTCCTTGGGGGGTTGTCCGGAGGAATGGCCCGAAAGTTGAGAGAGTATCCTGATGAGATCACGCCAAGGACCCATGCGTCCGACGTGACTTGTTCCCAGCGAGGGTAAAAGGCTTTGAGCCGACCCCCGATGGGAAGGAGGCCTGGGACTATGGCGGAGGAGGCCCGCCCCCTTCCGCGTATCCCGTCAAAAGGACGGGGATGGTTTGGTAGTCGCAGGCGGTTGGGACTTGGGCATGGCCCGGTGGTGGGCTTGCGCATGCCTGGGTGGGGGCCGCGAGAAGGCAGAGGTGGATTTTTGTGGGTAGCGGCGCGGAGGGGCCCTATACGGCCTGGACGCGGGCGGTTTTGGCTTTTGTCGGACAAGGGAGGCAAACGAGCGTTCATGTTCGGAGAGGCGTTTTGTAGCTGCCTCGATAGTGTCATCTAACAGTTCTTTTCCCACGCAGGGGAGGTTAGCCAACCGGTCCTGTAAGTTGGGGTCCATGTCGACCAGGTGCAGCCAAGCTAGTCGGTGCATGGCGATAGCAAAGGCTGCCTCTCTGGAGGAGAGTTCGAAGCCATCGTAGGCCGCGTGGAATAGGTGAAGGCGCAGGTTGGAGAGGGACTCCAAAAGCAGGCCGAACGTTCCTTGCCGGGAGGCCGGTAGGTCAATCTCAAAGGCTCTCAATAGTCCAATGAGGTATTTGAGGTAGGATGTGAAGGTGAAAGTGTAGCTTTGCACCCTAGAGGCCATCATTGCGTTTTGATATAGTCTCCTGCCGAATTTGTCCAGGGTTCAGCCTTCTCGGCCTGGGGGGACCGCTGCTGAGACCCGGGATGGGTGAGCCTTTTTCAAGGAGGATTCTACTAGCAGCGATTGGTGGGAGAGCTGTGGTTGTTCGAATCCCGGGTAAGGTACTGTGCGGTACTTGGCCTCCATTTTGGAGGGTACGGCTGTGACCATGTAGGGGGTCTCCAGGTTCCTGAAGAAGGCCTGTTGGAGTACCGGGTTAGGTGGTAAGCGAAGGGACTCTCTGGGCAGTGATGGCATATCCAGCTCCGCCAGGTACTCCTTGGAGTATCTGGAGTCGGACTGGAGGTCTAAGTCCAAGGCGTGGCCCATGTCCTGGACAAAGCGAGTGAAGGATGGTCGAGATGTTCCCGGGGCCCCGTGCGGGGTCGGTGAACGAGACCTTCGTCGGGTGAAGAAGGATGGGGAGGCTTCCCTCGAGTATCGAGGTTCCTGCTCCGATCCATGCTCCGAGGCCGGGGAAGCACTGTGAAGTGTTCCGGGGTTGTGGATCTTCGGCGTCTCGAGGGGCCCCTCGGAGACGATGCCGGGGTTCTGGGTACCGATCGATATCGAATCGGTGACCTCGATCCGGACTCCCTCGGAGAAAACCTGCGACCTCGGGTCGGGGTCCCAGCCCGAGGGGGAGTTCAGAGGATGCACGGGTTGGAGAGTGATAACTCAGCCACCCTTAGTGGTCCCGTACGCGGTGTGGGAGAACGGCCTCGTAGAGTTGGTGAACCTCGGGCCTTCTTGGAGGTACGGCGGTTCGAGGTTTCTGTCGTTTTAGCCCGACGTTTTGCCCCTCGGCGGTCTGCGGAGGGAGAACGTCTCGGGCGCCTCGGCGAGGAGTCCGAGGAGGATGGGATGCGGCGTGGATTGCGCACCTTTCCTCGAGGTTGTTCGATGCGAGGCTCAGGCTGGTCTGGCACAATCGGGGTCGAGGTCGAGGCCGATTGAAACTGGGCCATTGCAGCGGACAGCTCCGACGTGATCATCGCTCGGAGTAGGTCCTGGAAGACGGGCACGGACAGCATCGAAGGCATGTCCACTGCCTCGGTGCACTCCACCGGGGGCAACCTCGTATCAGAGTATTCCCGTGTGGTGGAGGCACGGCCCAAAGGCTTAGAGGGCTTAGCCGGGGCTGTAAGCATGGGGCTTCCGCCATGCGTCGTCGTTGTCCCCGAGGCTGGCTTCTTCGATGTTACGGAACCTGAAGAGGGAAGAGGGGACTTACCCAGGGCCGAGGCTTTCTGTTGTCCCGAGGACTTCGGGGTCGAGTCTCGAGGCGATGTCGAGGTATCCGGGGCCGAGGTCAAGGCCGGGGCCGAGGCCGGGGCCGACCTCGAGGCCGAGGTGGAGAGTTGGTCCGGGGTGAAGAGGTCCGCCATGCGGGCTTTTCTTCGACGGAGGGCCCGGTTCTGGAAATTAGCGCACTGGGGGCAGGAGTCGGTTGGATGAGCCGCCCCCAGGCAGAGAATGCACCGGCGGTGCGGATCTGTGAGGGAAAGAAGCCGCTCACACCGGGTGCACTTTTTAAAGCCGGTCAAAGGCCGGGACATTAAATCGAAAGTAGCCGCGGCTCGATTAGCCACGCGGCCGCGGGGACCCGGAAGCCTCCGGGTCGACAAAAATGAAGCAGGAATCAAGTTAAAAGGTAAGGAATTCGCGCACAGCGACTTAATCGAGAAAAAACAAGAAAAAATCGCGGTGCTAGAAGGCAGTTGGGGCAGAGCCTGAAAAACACGACTTCTAGGCTCAGCGGAAAATTTTGAACTGGAGACCACGAGGGGATGCACCCCCTAGTGGAGCAGGAAGGCACGCATGCGTGGAGCAGCAGAGCAAACTTAAATCTTCAATCAAGTTTGCTTGAAAATGCTTCCGCATCGGGGCTCCGTAGATGACGTCACCCACATGTGAGAATATCATGCCTGCTTGTCCTGGGATAAATGACTTTCTGCTTCTGAAACAGCACCAAATGCACAGAATGGAAGCTCTTCGGAATGACAGCAGGCCAGATACAGACTATAACCTCCGCCCTCACGGATCCTCTGCTAGGCAGTTGGGGCGGGAAAGGCAGCCTGTGCTTTGAAACCTGGGTGGGTGTCTGTCCAGATGCACACAGCTTGTGATAGGGTCACCAGCCAGCAGATTCCCACGGGAAAGGACCCTGGGTATTTCAAGAAGGTGGCACACAGAAGGCTGGCTCCACAGATCCACCAGAGCTTCTCTGTGAAGTTGCAGTCTGGCACTGCAGGACATCTTTTTCTCCGAAAGGGGTCACCAAGGAGGGGTCTCAAGGCACTGAGGCCACCAAGAAATGAAGTTTAATCGTAAAATAAAAACAAGTAGCAGATCTACTGCAAAAAACTTCTGCACAAATTGCTTAAAGAAATTGTAACTGGATTTGTTTACTAGCTCTCAGGCCAAGGGGGTGGAGTATATGCTCAGAAAAGTTGTAGATTTCTGCAACACCCTGACTGCGGGTTGGGAATGAACACCTAGCACAGGAGTGCCTAAAAGGTCGATCGCGATTGACCAGTAGATTGCAAAGGCAACGCGAGTCAATCGCAGAGCCCAACCCTTTGCATTCTGTTCTCCCTGCTTTCCCGACGCCAGGCCAAGCACCAGGCCCTCAGCTTTCCCTCCCCCCCCCCCCCCAACATCAATTCTGACATCGGAGAGGAAGTTCTGGGCTAGCCAATCGATGTCTGGCTGGCCCGAAACATCCTCTTTGATGTCAAAATTGACATCGGGGGGAAAGCTGTGGGCCCGGCACTTGTACACGCCTGGCATCAGGGAAGCAGGGAGAAATTTGTGGCAGGGGCAGGGGGCAGGGAGAGGGAAAGACAGAAAGAGAGAAAGAAAGGGGAAATTTGGGGTTGGATAGGATTGCTTTATATTGAAGAGTACCAGTATGACTGTTTATGTTTTGGGGTGGGGATTTGGCTATCTGTTGTATTTACCATTGTGAAAAGTCAATAAAACTTGTTAAAATTAAAAAAAGAAAAGGGAGGGGAGGGGGCAGGGAGAGAGAGAAATAAATAATCTGCCGTAGTAAGACCACTCCTGAAAAAAACCAACATAGATCCGCACAATCCAAGCAGCTATAGACCAGTCTCAAACCTCCCATTTGTCTCAAAAGTACTAAAAAAGATAGTACAAGCACAATTGCGAGACTTCATGGAAACTAACACTGCTCTCTCCAATTTCCAATCAGGATTCAGGAAGTACCACAGCACAGAAACGGTACTTCTAGACATTGTAGATGACAGCTGGAAAATCCTCGATGAAGGTAAAGATGCATTGCTGGTACTACTACTACTACTACTACTAATAATAATTTTATTCTTATATATCGCCAAAGCTATAGAAGTTCTAGGCGGTTTACAGCAAGAAGCACTGGACAATCATCGAAGAGGTTACAGTCAAAGTCAGCGAAGATGTTACAATCAAAGTAAGCGAAGTCAGCAAAGAGGTTACAATCAAAGACAGCAATACAATCTTACATAATGAAGGAATGAAGGAAGCTATATAGTTCATTAAGGTTACTGGTTGAGTAAGCAGAGCTGAGTAGGTTCTTAGTTAACAAATCGATTGAACAAGCTCGTTTTTACCAGTTTTCTAAAATTGAATTAGGATGATGAGAGCGCGAAAACGTTACTAAGCCAATCGTTCCCTTTCTCTGCCTGGAAGGTAAGAGTTCTGTCCAAGAATCTTTTGTAGTGGCAGGCTTTTATTGTCGGATACGAGAACAGATGTATTCTTCGTGTGGGCCTAAGATAACTTGCCAGATTGAAGTGGGAAACCAGGTAAGTGGGGGCTAGGCCAAATATTGACCTGAGTGCTGCCTTCGATTCTATTGATCACTCGCTTTTCCTATCAAGACTACACTCCACAGGAATCCGTGATGTTGCACTCCTTCTTAAAAGAAAGATTTCAGAAAGTATTACTAGGATCTTCCTTATCAGAAGCAAAACCTCTCTGCTACAGAGTATCCCAGGGTGCATTGCTATCTCCACTCCTCTTCAACCTGTACGTCAAACCAGTACTTGGCATCGCAGAAAAATATCAAATTAAGATCTACTCTTATACAGACAAATACAGCTCTACCTCCACCTAGGACAACATCGAGAAGCACAAATAAAAAAAACTTCATTGCTGCCTAACTGAAATAAAGAACTGGATGACTGCACACAAAATACAGCTGAACGCATCAAAAAACGAACTTCTCTGGATACACAAGGACTCCTGCACATAACCCCACCCATCCGTCTCCTGGGGAAATGACACCCTTACAGCCAAAGACAACGTCCGCAGCCTGGGAGTGATTCTCGACTCTAACCTGTCACTCTCAGATCATGTATCAAAATTAGTGTCTTCATGTTTCTATTACCTATGCCAGCTAAAGTGCATCCATGCTTACTTCTCAGAGAACAATTTTGCCCAGATACTATATGCAACACACTACTGTCAGCATAGCTATTGCTAGCATTCAGCATTTTCAGTTGGCATAACTGATGTCAGCAAAGGCCTATGGGAAATTATATCAATCTGACTGGTATGTGAATGCAGATAGACCCTGAGTGAAGGCACACTGTTTCATATCGCCCGAAAAGATGGTTTTAAGTAGCCCTGATTAAATCATGATTAGCTAAAAGGTGTTAATGTCTGATTAAGAGGGTGCTTAGGACAATGGGTCCAGGTGCACAGATAACTAAAGCTAATCAGAAACTATTGTCAGAGGCATACTGGAAATTACATTTGACCATAGCCTATTCTTCGGCTGTCTAGCACAAGTTTACTAAGGAGGGGGAGATTTAACTTCTATTGAAGCTCAATAGTTTTCTATATTCAGAATAGGATTCCAAGCTATAAAAGCCCCCTCGCAGCATCATCCCCCACTCTTGGCTCTCTTGTTTCTCTTGAGCTCTCTCTTTCTCTGTCTATCCTTCTCTTTATCTATGGAACATGAAGCTTGGACCATCACCCCATCCCCCTTTTCTCTCTCTCTGCCTTTCCCTGCAACTTCAGGCTTCTATGTCTCTCTTTTCTTCTGAACTCTGTAAGGCAGGGAAACTGCATTGCTCTCTCATTAATTGTAATGCTTAATTGTAATGCTTATAAATATTGCTTTTCTGTAAGCCTCTTTCTATAATATATTCTTTATGCAATCACCTCTGGCTGTGCCTTTTTGATTCTACTTCCTGGTGAACCTTCAGTGAGGGAACTGAACCTGGGACCTGGCGTTTGTAAGGGCGCCTCTCAAGTGACCCACCAACCATATATTGTGGGGACCACTAACAAACCTTACAGCTACTAGTAGACATACCTGCAAAAACTGTCTCCCATCTCCAAGGCTTACAAAACGCTGCAATCCAACTCCTGAAAATCCTGGGCTTCCACGACCACGTCACCCCTGCACTAAGATCCTCACTGTCGCAGTCATTTCTGTGCAGAAAGCCATGGGCGGCGGCGGCAGCAGCTCCGACGCGCATCCCATGCCTGAACTGTAAGCTTTCTCTCTGACGTCGCAACGTCAGCAGTGAGGAGGAGGAGGGAGCCAGTCAGAAGGTAAAAAACACCGGGGGCGGCAATGAGGAAAATGTTGTATCGCCCTCAAGCTGGCACACAGTCACCATGTGCCACATAAAACAGCCAAGAGGGCCAGATTCAGCCCACAGGACTTGTGTTTGTGTTCTAGAGGGATGGTTTGGTTTTTTCATAAATTTAAAATCTTGTCTTAAATGTTTCTTTCATTGTACAGTGGTACCTCGGTTTACGAGTGCACCAGTTTGCGAGTGTTTTGCAAGACGAGCAAAACATTCACAAAATCGGCGCCTCGATTTGCGAGCGCCCCCCCCCCCCGCGCAACGCCCCCCCCCCGCGATCCAGCACACCCCGCCGCCATCGGGAACCCCCTTGCCGCAACCTGAAGTTCCCCAGAGCCTTCTTCTTACTTTAATGTAGCACCGGCATGTCGGCCTCCTCTTCTATGCTGGCCATGAGCATGTGCGCATACTCAAGCACAGAAGAGGAGGCCGACATGCCGGTGCTACATTAAAGTAAGAAGAGGGCTCTGGGGGACTTCAGGTTGCGGCGGGGGGGTGCCCGATGGCAGCGGGGGGGTTTCCCGATCAAGGCGGGGGGGGGTGCCCGATGGCGGCGGGGGAGTTCCCGATGGCGGCGGGGGGTGCCCGATGGCGGTGGGGGGTGCCGGAGCACGGGGCCTTCGGGGGGAGCAATGCTGGTTCTCGTGGGGGGGGAGCAGCGCTGCTGGCCTCGGTGGGGGAGTGGGAACGTATCAAAGCGAGTGTCCATTATTTCCTATGGGGAAACTCGCTTTGATAAACAAGCATTTTGGATTACGAGCATGCTCCTGGAACGGATTATGCTCGTAATCCAAGGTACCACTGTATTTGTTGATGGTTTTGAGTGACATTGATTTGATTTGTACTGGAATGTACTAATTTTAGCTAATAAGCAGGGACCACAGAAGACAAATGAAAATAGGGATGGAGGAGTGGTAGACCCTGATCGATTCTTAGAGGATTGTGTTCATGAGGAGCTAGCTAAATTAAAGGAAGACAAAGTGATGGGGCCGGATGGTGTACATCCGCGGGTGCTGAAGGAACTTAGGGAAGTTCTGGTGGCTCCACTGACTGACCCTTTTCAATGAGTCTCTAGAGTCAGAGGACTGAGAAGGGCAGATATGATCCCTCTACACAAAAGTGGAAGTAAGGAAGAAGTAGGGAATTATAGGCTAGTAAGTCTGACTTCTGTGGTAAGCAAATTAATGGAAACACTTTTAAAATAAAGAATTGTGAAGTTTCTGGAATCCTGTGGATTACAGGATCGGAGGCAACATGGATTCACTAGAGGTAGGTCTTGTCAGACAAATCTGATCAATTTATTTGACTGGATGACCAGAGACATGGACAGAGGGAGTGTGCTAGATGTAATGTATTTAGATTTTAGCAAAGCTTTTGACAGTGTTCCACACAGATATCTAATAAATAAACTCAGTGCCCTCGGGATGGGCCCCAAAGTGACGGGCTGGGTCAAGAACTGGTTGAGTGGAAGTTCACAGAGGTTAGTTGTTAATGTAGATCACTCTGAGAAAAGGGATGTTACCAGTGGTGTGCCTCAAGGTTCTGTTCTTGGGCCTGTTCTTTTTAACATTTTTATAAACGATATTACTGAAGGGCTGTTAGGTAAGATTTTCCTCTTTGCGTATGATATCAAAATTGCAATAGAGTAGACACCCCGAATGGTGTGAATAACATGAAGGAAGACCTAGCGAAGCTTGAAGAATGGTTTGAAATTTGGCAACTAAAATTTAATGTTAAGAAATGCAAGGTCATGCATTTGGGCTGCTAAAAACCAAGAGAACGGTACAATTTAGGGGGGTGAAGAACTTACATGTACGACAGAAGAGCAGGACTTGATTGTGATTGTATGTGATGATCTTAAGGTGGCCAAATAGGTTGAAAAGATGACGGTGAAAGCTAGAAGGATGCTAGGGTGCACAGGAAGAGGTTATGGTCAGTAGGAAATAGGAATATTGATGCCCCTGTATAAGACTCTGGTGAGCCCTCATTTAGAATATTGTGTACAATTCTGGAGACCGCACCTTCAAAAACCTATAAAAAGGATAGAGTCGGTCCAGAGGAAAGCTACTAAAATGGTTCATGGTTTGTATAGATATAGATGTAATCAGTAGAAGAAAGAAAGTGTTGATACCCCTGTACAGGTCGTTGGTGAGGCCCCACTTGAAGTATTGTGTTCAGTTTTGGAGACTGTATCTGGCAAAGGACATAAGAAGACTTGAAGTGATCCAGAGGAAGGCAATGAAAATAATAGGTGGTTTGCACCAAAAGATATACGAGGAGAGACTGGAAGCCCTGAATATGTATACCAGGGGTGTCCAACCTTTTGGCTTCCCTGGGCCGCATTGGACGAAAAAAAAATTTCTGGGGCCGCACAAACACTAACACTAGCTGATGAGCAAAAAAAAGGTTGAGCGGGTCCCAAATTTGCAATCACTAATATAGAAGATGTACATATCTAATAATAAACCTTCATTAAAGGGACACTGTGGAGAGGAACCCAAAAAAGCAGTAATGCTTACCCTGACTGAGTGATCCTCTATGTGCACCGCTGACAGTGGGAGCAGCCACAGGCTTCTACATCCCCACTCTGATGAGCAGGGATGCGCGCTCCTGGTTCTCCCATTCACTTCTATTACAGCTACAGTGAGCCTCTTCAGAGGTGAGCCTCATCAGAGCGGGGATGCTGAATCAGCTGTCAGGAGCGCATGTGGAGGATCGTTTAATCAGAGTAAATATTACTGCTTTTTTGGGCCTCCCACTTTGAGCTTAGGCTCCCTCATAGTAACATAGTAGATGACGGCAGATAAAGACCCGAATGGTCCATCCAGTCTGCCCAACCTGATTCAATTTAAATTTTTTTTTTTTTTCTTTTCTTCTTAGCTATTTCTGGGCGAGAATCCAAAGCTTTACCCGGTACTGTGCTTGGGTTCCAACTGCCGAAATCTCTGTTAAGACTTACTCCAGCCCATCTACACCCTCACAGCCATTGAAGCCCTCCCCTGCCCATCCTCCTCCAAACGGCCTCAAAATGAACATCTCCCCTGTTGTAGCTAGTAGGGATCCACAAGTCTCGACAACTGACAGCCACCTCCCCCCCTCCAACTTCCCAAGTTCTGCAGCTGGCAGCAACATTGCAGAGCTGCTGCCTTCCCTCCTCCCTGCCCCCCCCCCCTTTGGCTTTCATGCATGCATGAAAGCAGGGGCAGCTTGAGGATATTGCCATTGGCTGCAAAGGTTGGAGATTTTGAGTTGCCAGACTGGAGGAAGATGTCTTCAGTTGGCAGAGCTTGGGAATCCCCACTAGCTCAAGTATTTATAAATTGCACTCAGGCGGGGAGAAACTTTGGTGCCCATCATTAATTTTGGGCTCCAGTCCCTCCTCAAAATCAGCTGCATATGACTATGCCACTGAATACAAAAATAATTTTGATGCACATATCCCAAAGCTAACATATTCCAGTTAATAATTTCAAAATAAAACAATTTTTTCTACCTTGTTGTCTGGATGTTTTGTTTTTCCATCATGGTCCCAGTTTCTCTTTCTGATTTTTCTCTATCTTCAACTAATTCTCTTTCCAGTGTCTGCTGTCTATTTTTTTTTCTCCTCTTCTCTCGTTCCATTTCCTTCTTATGCCTGTCCAACGTATTGATGTTTCCTTTTCAGCTTTCTTAACTTTTTGTTTTCTTTTCTTTTTTGCCTCTGTCCACTCAAATCTTGCCTTTTTTCTCACCCTTCTTCTTTTAAAATGTTGAGCGGGGGCATGGCCATGCAGTGAGCGGGGAAGCTGTGTTTCTCCTGAGCTCCGTAGCTCTCCCTCACCTCTGCTTATTTTGATCGAAAATCTGCACCGGTTCTGGACCCGATTCTGATCTACTTGGACTGTGAACCTGTATGGACAAATTTGTCCGAAAAAACGGAGCCGCTATGACATCTAAAAGTGGTAAGAAAGATGGGACACGCGGTAGGGCCCAGGCGTCTTCTGAGGAGAGCATGGCGGGCGTCGCCGAGGAGCCCGACTCTGCTTGTGAACCGCTGGTGGTGAAAATCACGGAGGCTGTGGTGCTTGCGCTTGGCACGCGGCTTGACAAGGTAACTGAGAATTTGGCGACTTTATCCATGGCGGTGCATGAGTTTAATGCCAGAATGAATGAGGTAGAACAGAGAGTGAGTTCCACGGAAGACTCTATGAATGCGGTACAGATGGAGCTTGCTACGCTGTGCGGCAAGGTGTCCGCCTGTGAGGCTAAACTTGATGATTTGGAAAATCGTTCCCGTCGGAACAATTTGTGTCTGGTGGGCATTCCTGAGGCTACTCTGGCTGTAGTCCTGGAGAAGTGGCTTTCCACTGAACTTCTGGACACTGCAGCCCTAGGCCCCGTAAGGATAGAACGGGCCCATCGGCTGGGTAAAAAAACGGATGGAGCTGCTAGACCGCGCATAGTTATCCTGCGCCTGCTCAACTTTGCAATCAAGGATCAGATAATGAAATCCTATCGGAAGCGGAAGGATCTTACTTTTCAGAATCAGAAGATTCTCATATTCCAGGATTACTCTGCCCAGGTGGTCTCGCTCCGGAGAGGATTTTCTCCTGTGTGCAAGAAACTGATGGACAAGGATATGCGTTTCACCCTACAGTTCCCGGCCCAGCTCCGTGTGCTATACAATGGCCAGCCTCATGTATTTGACACGTGTGAAGCGGCTCAGGCGCAATTGCTCCAGTGGTTCCCGCTGCAGGATGGCCCAGCTTGATCTGTTCCTCTGAGTATGATCCGACTGGTTGCTGCTGACAGACTCTCTGACCCCTTTGTTTATTGGGGCCTTTGGAGCTGCCTGTGGCTCGGAGTTTGAGAGATTAGTCTGCAACATACTGCTGGTCTCCCATCAGCCTGTGACTTTTTAGCCACTGGTAGTGAGTCTGTATGTTTCCGGACTCTGGTCTTGCTGTGATGTTTCTTATCCTTATACTGTTTCTCTTTGTTTTGGTTCTTAGTTCTATGGGTCTGCCGTGTTGGGCAGGGGGAGGGGGGTTACTGGCATGGGGGCACCCTTGATATGTTTGGTTTGGTGGATGGAGGACTGACTATGGGGAGGGGGTTAGGTGGGGGAGGGGGGCTGGGTATGTGGGGTGGGGAGTGGATATGCCTGTAATTTGGGTGAATGAGCTAAGGTTGTGCATCTGCCGGGGTGGAGGCTGGGTGCCCTGGCAGAGGTTCTTGAATGTTCTGCATGTACTTCTTTTTTTGCAGGGCCCCTGACCCCTAAGAGGGGACTTTGCTGTGTCACCTGGAATGTTTCCGGGATCAATTCCCCTGTTAAACGGGCTAAGATTCTTCAGTGTCTGGCTCATCATAAGGCAGATGTTGTTGGACTGCAGGAGACCAAACTTTCTGCGCTTGAACATGCTAAGTTAAAACGATCATGGGTTGGACAATGTTATCATGCCTCCTCATCTAAAGCCAAGTCAGGGGTAGCTCTCCTTATTCATAAATCCATCCCATTTACTATGACCAAGGTTATTTCTGACCCGGAGGGGCACTATGTGCTGGTTCAGGGCATGCTTTATTAGAAAAAGATTCTCCTGGCTTCTATCTATGCCCCTAATACAGCACAGCGCTCCTTTTTCAAGAGGCTTTTGGGTATTCTTCTACCTTTACAGTCTGAACCCTTGACACCTCTGGTACTTCTGGGGGATTTTAACTCTGTTATGGTCCCCTGCCTGGATTTTATCCGGGGGGTCCTCGCGCATCTCCCCTAGGTCCGACAATGGTCTTCCGGTTTTTCTGCAGACCCTTGACCTGGTGGACATGTGGCGTATCTTACACCCAGGGGACTGAGATTTTACCCATGTTTCTAGGGTACATCTTACTTCCTCGAGGATAGACTACATTTTTCTTTCCAGTTCTTCTTTCCACTGTGTCTCTGGGGCTGATATTGGGGTCCTAGCTGTCTCTGATCATGCACCTATCTGGCTGGATTTGATGATGGGTGGTGGGGCGGCGAGTGGTGGGAGTAGATGGAGATTCCCTGCAGCTCTTTATCATGACCTTGACTTTTCCTCCTTTCTGGTGAAACAATGGCAGGATTTTGTTTCTTTTAACAAGGGGCATGTGGGTGAGGGAGTGCTTTTTTGGTGCACGGCTAAAGAGGTGCTGCGGGGGGCCATTATAGAGTATGGCTCTCGGAAGCATAAGATCTTAGCGCATAAGATCTTGGAGTTGGAGAGGAGGGTAAAGATCAGTCACAGGCTGTTTCTTCGCTCTCCTACTCAGCAGCACCGGCATGATCTCTTCGCCGCTCAGATGGCTTATAATACCCTATTGCATGAATGGGCTCAGAGCTCATTATTTTCCTCTAAGTGCAGATTCCATCGGTTTGGTAATCGACCAGGTCGCTTGCTCGCAAATCTGACTAAAGGTTGGAAGGGCTCCTCCCGGATTTCTTCTCTGCGCTCGGCGACTGGACAGATTGTAACCCAGCAGTCGCAGCTTGAGGCTCTTTTTGTATACTATTATCATAAACTCTATACAGCGGAGGTGGTAAATAAGGACCAGATGATTGAGGGTTTCCTTGATTCCTTGGGGTTATCCGCCTTACCTGCTGCTGCTGTTGAGGCTTTGAACCTTCCTATTTCTAGGGAAGAGGTCCTACGCGTAGTTAAGCAGCTTCCGCTTGGCAAATCACCAGGACCCGATGGTTTTAGTGGGGAATTCTTTCGACTTCTTTGTGGCTATATTACTGATCCACTTTGCCGCTATTATGCCTAGGCTATCGAACAGGGTCACTTCTCTGAGGTGGCTAATCGGGCTCTTATTACTGTACTGCCTAAACCGGGCAAAGACCATACCATGGTAGAATCATACCGTCCTATTTCCCTCATTAATGTGGATTTGAAAATCTTAGCTAAATTATTGGCTGACCGCTTGGCTCCTTATCTGCCTGACTTAGTGCAGGAGGACTACGTTGGTTTTGTGCCCGGTAGGCAGGCAGGTCTTAATGTCCGCAAATTATTGTTGACCATGGTACAATGTGACTCTCATCGGATTCCTTCCCTGGTCATTAGTTTTGACTCGGAGAAGGCATTTGATCGGGTCGAATGGGCATTCCTCTTCCCTTTATTAGCTCGATATGGGATTTTGGGGTTCTTTATGCAAGCCATCCGAGCATTGTACTATAACCCAGCTGCAGCGGTATTGGTTAATGGTTGCTCTTCTTCAGTGTTTCGGTTGGGGAGGGGAACCAGGCAGGGATGTCCGCTCTCCCTGCTTCTATATATTTTGTTCTTGCGACCTTTGCTGATTCGGCTTTGACTACATCCAGACTTGTCGGGGGTGACAGTGGGGGCCTCGTCAATCCGTTGCATGGCCTTTGCGGATGATATTATGGTGATTCTCACTGAGCCGGAGAGGGCGCTAGTTCCCTTATTAGATCTTTTTCGTAATTTTGGTGAGCTCTCTGGTTTGAAACTTAATGTCTCTAAATCAGAGGCTATGGCTCTCCATCTTGAGGTGGCTGCGGTGTGGCCTGCCTTCCCCTTGAAGGAGACGCCTATACAGGTCAAATATTTAGGAGTTCATATTCCTTCGTCGTTGGGCAAGTTGTATGAGTTTAATGTCGGACGGGCCCTTACTTAAGAATACTGTTGAGCTTCTTCGTTTGTGGGGTGCTCTCCCTATTTCGTTGTCAGGGCGTATTTACCTGTATAATATGATGCTGGTACCTCGTTGGTTGTATATTTTACAGACCTTCCCTATCTGGTTGAAGCGCCGTGACCTCAACATCTTATATAGGGCGCTCCGGGTGTTCTTGTGGGGAGGCAGACGACCCCGTATTCCGCTACACATGTTGATGTTGCCTGCCTCACACGGTGGGTTTGGCCTGCTTGATCTTCAGCTTTACAACTTAGCTTGCGGATTGCAGGTCCTGCGTGATTGGTGCCTTGAAAGTTCCATGGCCCTGAACTATTCTCTGGAGCGGGACTTGATGGGCTCCGTGGCGGGGCTGTATGTTCTCCATGCTCCCTCGGCACGTTTATCTTTGGCCTTACGGAAATTATTGTGTAAAAAGTTCTCCTTGAACTTTAGTGTGACTCCTTTCCTCCCCCTTGTTGGGAATTTGGATTTTGTTCCGGGGACGGAGACTCGTACTTTTTCAGCTTGGCATGCCCGGGGCATTAAACGGGTGGGTGACCTTATGCACGAACAAGGGCGCATACTTACTCCATCGGAACTTCTGTCTTTCTACCACCTGGATACCGTTGACATGTTAGGGTACTCCCAGGTTTGCCATTATGTCTCTAGCATGGACGCCTCGGGGGTGACGGCTGATATCACTGCCTGCTTGGGCCTGAGTCTGGCCTTATGGGATCCTGTGGCCCCTTGGTTGAGCTATTATACTTCGGCTCTGCTGTCCCTTTGCCCCGATACTCAGCCATGTCATAGAAACATAGAAACATAGAAAGATGACGGCAGAAAAGGGCCACAGCCCATCAAGTCTGCCCACTCTACTGACCCACCCCATTAAGTCTGAGTGCTGATGACTTAGTTCCTTAGCTCGACCCTCGTAGGGATCCCACGTGGATATCCCATCTATTCTTAAAGTCGAGCACGCTGGCGGCCTTGACCTGCCTAGGAAGTTTGTTCCAATGATCCACCACCCTTTCCGTGAAGAAGTACTTCCTGATGTCACCACTAAATTTCTAAATGTCGTTTAGCTCAGATCTGGAGCCGGGACTTTCAGCTTGATATTGCTCCGGAAGTATTTTCTCATGGTTTTGGTAGTATTGCGGCAGTTTCTTGGAGCATGATCCATAGGGAACAGGAATATAAGTTTTTGCACAGAGCTTTTATTTCCCCATTACGAGCCTTCCGAGCGGGATTTGCCGACAGGGATGCTTGTCCTAAATGTAATTGTGGGGGAGCCACGTTGGGGCATATGTTTTGGTCCTGCCCTCGCATACAGCTGTTTTGGTCCCGAGTCTGGAGGTACCTTTCCTCTTTCCTGTCGAACTTACCGGGCCTATTCTCCTCTTATTGCCCTCTTTTATGTGGTTGATAAGTCTGGGAGCCATGCCTGGGGGACACCGATTGTTTCTACACAAGGCACTCTTGATGGGTAAACGGGCGATTTTAGTGTGTTGGAGGGAGCCAGTTGTTCCATCTATGGTCCATTGGCAGTGGTGCCTTTTTGAGCTAGCCCTGTTAGAGCGTAGGGCGGTGTCCGTCAGGGTGCCCCGCAGCTGGGACCGTTTTCAGGAGATCTGGGAGGATTATTGGACTGTTTTACCGCACCACTCGAGGAGTCTTCTGCTTAACTCCTAGGTGGGGTGGATAATCCCTCCTTCTTCTTTTCTTGTCCTTTTCTTCTTCTTCTTTCTTTCTTTCTTTCCTTCCTTTTTTGTTTTCTTCTTCCTCTCTCTTTTTCTCTTCTTCCTCTTCTTGTCTCCTCTCTGGTGGGTTTTGCTAGTGCACTCACTCACTTCTGCATCCTGTGTTTATTGGGGTTGGCTTGTTTCTCTTTTCATCTCTTTTCTATATTTTCTCTCAGTGCTATCCACTCAGGATTGGGGGTAGGGCTGGGAGGGTGGGGAGGATTCCTTGGGGAAAATATAAAAATCATTTTGAGAGCACTTGGTTCCGCCTCGCCTGGTGTTGAGAGTGCATTTCCTTGTGTTTTCTTTGTATGTCTGGCATGCTGTTGTGTGCTTTGTTTCTTTGGAATTGCTACATACCTTTTTGTATTGTGTTTACCTTTTGCTCATTAAAGAGATTTAAAAAAAAAAATTTGAGCTACCTCTCAATTTTCCATCTTCTCTCAGTCCCTAGCTCTCCCATTTTCCATCTCACTCCTTTCACAGCCTCCTAGTCCCTTCTATCTACTCTCCATTACTACATTTCTACCACTGTACTCACTGCTCTCTCACTCATCTTGTCATCTCCCTTTTGACCTCATCCACATGGCTCACCACTTTAAGAATCCCCCTCTCTCTCTCCTCTGGTCAGGCTATAACTCCCAGTCCCTTTCTTTCCATCTCCTAGCATCTTCTTATCCCAGCTGCCCTCCCATGGGTCCATCTCTGCTCATCTATCCCCATGATCCAACATTTTGCTCCCTCTCTTTTCTGTTTTTCTTCTTCCCTCCTCCTTTGATGCTGAACAATGAAATGGAGGGAAAAAAAGAGATGCTGCATCTCTCCGTCTTCCATCCACAAGCCTAACATTTCTCCCTCCCTCCCATCCCAAGATCCAACTTCTCTCCCTTTCTCTTCCCAATTGCCCCATCCCATCTCTCCCCCTGCCTGCCTGCCTTCCCCAGGTCCACCATTTCTCCCTTTCTCTTCCCAATAGTTCTCCCTTCAAGTATCTCTTTTCCTCTACACCACCCCAGGTCCAACTTCTCAGACCATTGCCCACCAACTCTGTTTCTGGCCCCCATAAGCTCTCCCCCCATGCCCAATCTAGCACTTCTTTTAATACAAGTCCAGGAAGCTTCCTCGGCCCAGTATGTTCTCCCCCTTCTCTCCGCGCCCATGCATCTCTACCTCACTCCTCTCCCACCACCATATCCAATAATCCTCTCTCTCTCTCCCTCCTCTCTCTGCCCAACAGTTCTCTTTTTTTCATCTCCCCATGTGCACCATCTCTTTCCCTAGAGAGACACCCAAATCTCCCTTTCTATTCTCTCCCTCACCTCAGCATCTCTTTACTCCCTCCATTCTATCATCCTATGGCTCATGCTCCCCTCCCTCCTTTCCTTCTAAGTTAAAAGTGGATTTTACACAACAGCAGATCCTCCTTCATGCTTAAGCATGGAATACATCAGCATTGAGATTTTGCTTCAGAGCAGTACTGTAAAAAGCCCTTGTTTCTGTTGTGTTAATTGTGCCAGGCATGGTACTTTTTATTTTGGGGAACCATTATATCTCGTAATCTAATATTTGATAAATATAAAGAAACCAAGCAAATTTGGCTAGTAATTTGGGGAGAGGACACCTCTCACCATAAACTCGGGAGAGAAGAAGATGGAAGAAAAATCTTATTGTGGCTCTGTTTCATTCAATATCCACAGATTTCCATATTTGTGGATATTGAAACAGAGTCACAATAAGATTTTTCTTCCATCTCCTTCTCTCCCGAGTTTATGGTGAGAGATGTCCTCCTCTCCCCATATTACTAGCCAAATTTGCTTGGTTTCTATTTAAGTTTGCAGCAGTTTCAGGTTTTTGTTTTTTGCCTTTGTGATAAATATAAAGAGCCATCCGTGATTGTGGAAAATCTTTGTTCATGGCACGTTGTCATTCTTGGTATCATAAGTACCTTCTTGTTGGTGGTTGTCTTGGCAGGTCCAGCATTGGGCTCCCTTGCTGCAGTCCTCCGCGTGCGGTGTTGGCTCCTCGCGAGCGATTCACAGCTGTTTTGAAAGCCTTCTCGCATTCCCTTCCTTCTTTGCCTCCGGCGAGTTTTTATTTTATGGTCGGGTCCCTTGCTGCAATCCTCCACGTGCAGCATCAGCTCCTAGCGCGCGATTCACGGCTCCTTCAAAAGCATTCTCTCTGACGTCGTAACATCAGAGGGAACGCTTCTGACACAGCTGTGAATCGCTCGCGAGGAGCCAACACTGCACGCGGAGGACTGCAGCAAGAGAGCCCAATGCTGGACCTGCCAAGACAACCACCAACAAGAAGGTACTTATGATACCAAGAATGACAACATGCCATGAACAAATATTTTCCACAATCACGGATGGAAAGGAAGGACAGACGTTCATATATTTGAAAGGTATTAACGTAGAACAAAACCTCTTCCAGAGAAAAGAAAATGGTAAAACCAGAGGGCATAATTTGAGGTTGAGGGATAGTAGACTCAAGAGTAATATAAGGAAATTCTTCTTTACAGAGAGGAGTTGGTTGATGGTGCAATGCTCTCCCAAGAAAGGTGGTGGTGGAGAGGAAAATGATGAAAGAGTTCAATAAAGCATGGGATGAACACAAAGGATCTCAAATCAGAAAATAATGGTATATATTGAAGAACTAAGGCCAGTACTGGGCAGATTTGCATAGTCTTTGTCCGTATAATAATAATAATAATAATAATAATTTATTTTTTATATACCGCCATACTAAAAAGGTTCGAAGAAAAATTAATACATACAGTGCAAATAAAATAGCTTAGAGATAAAACAGGCAGATATAATTAAAAATTAAAAGACGAGATAGTTTAAAACAGAACGCATTAAGATACCAACCTATCAAACAGGTGTGTCATTAACAATTTTCTAAAATCAAAATAGGAAGTAGCCTCTTGCATAGTTTTTCCAAGCCACATATTCAATTTGGCAGCCTGAAATGAGAAAGTTCTTTCAAAGAACTTCTTATAATGGCAAGATTTTATAGAGGGGTATATGGCCATTTGGTTGAATTTACTATGTTATTATGTCATAAGGTGTATGGGGACAGATTTAAAGATCTCAATATGTAGAGGAAAGGCAGGAGAGGGGAGGTATAATAGAGACGTTTAAATACCTACATGGCATAAATGCGCATGAGTCGAGTCTCTTTCATTTGAAAGGAAGCTCTGGAATGAGAGGGCATAGGATAAAGTTAAGAGGTGATAGGCTCAGGAGTAATCTAAGGAAATACTTTTTTTACAGAAAGGGTGGTATATGCGTGAAACAGTCTCCCGGAAGAAGTGTTGGAGACAGAGACTGAATTCAAGAAGGCATGGGATAGGCACATGGGATCTCTTATTGTGGATGGGCAGACTAAATGGGCCATTTGGCCTTTCTCTGCCATCTTGTTTCTATGTTTCTTTTTTTAAAAAAATATGTTTATTAAGGAACAATGCACAGAAGCAATACAGAAAGGTCATACAATAAGGTACAGTGAACAAAGCAACCAAACCTCAGGAGACATCAAAAACATGCCAGGAAAATGGTAAAAGAAGCCTCCAGGCAAGTTCCATTACAGGATGTAACCCCACCCCACCCAGCCCCCCAACCCCATCCCTCCCCCCCCCCCTGTATCCTGGCAGTCAAACCACTCTAGAAAGAGCTCCAGCAGTCCAAATAGGACATAGCAGTCCAGTCAGTCACACCCTTCCGGCGCAGTCGTTCCCATATTGCCATTTGGGACATACTAGCCTTCCACTGTTGCACTGTAGGACACATCTCCCCCACCCAATGCTGCAGAATAAGCTTCTTAACTAGACCCAAAGCCACCAGCACAAAGCGCTGACGGGGCTCCGGAACACCAGCCTCGATCAAGGTACTCATGACACCCAGCAGCAGAGTTTATAGGACCAAGGACACCCTCCACCACCCAAAGCACCTACACCCAAAGGTCCCCCAAGCGAGAGCATTCTAAGAAATGGTGCACCAGCGTGCCCTGTAGGGCCAGGCAATGAGGGCAGAAAGTGTCAGGCCACAGCTCCATCCAATGTCCCTTACTTCGCGTGATATAGGCCTTATAAAGAATATTAAGATGTACCTCCTGCAAGCCCACATTAGGGGAAGCTCGAGCACAGTCCACAAAACTCAGGGCCAGCTCATCCCCAGTGACCCCTGTTCGCTCAAGACGCTGCCCCAATCCGCCGCCATCAAGTTAAAAAACCGGGTGGGCTTCCAGATCTTCCCTATCTGGTACCAGCCCGACAATGTATTGAGGTCAGGCGAGACGTCCAGAAAAAATCCGATCCAAGGGGGAAAAAACAGGCAATGGGCCATCCAGTGAACACAATGAGGCACAGAACTATGCAATTGAAGGTACGCGAGCTCAGATCCTGCAGGCCAATGACAAGCCTCCTTACAGGTGGAGAAAGAAGGGATAGACCCAGAACCCAGCTCAGTAACCTGGCTAACAAATCGGCAGCCCATCTGCTGAACACGCAGCAAAAAAGCATCTGCGGAGCCAGCTGAAAATCCCGGACTGCCCACAAATTCCAAAAAAGGCAAAAGACCCGTCACACTCCCCGGAGCAGCCCGCCACCATCGCCACGTAGCTCACACAGGACGCAACAAAGAAGCACATGGGCCGTCACTCTCTCGCATTGCATTAAAGACAAAGAGCGGAGCAGCCAACAGAGGCCAAAACCCCATTGGGGCAAACTTGGACGCCCCGGTATGTACCTCATGTATCCAGCGTATGAGAGCCGCCACATTATAAAACCACAAGTCAAGAAGATTCACGCCACCCCTGGCTCGGTCTCTGACCAGTTTATGATAACCAATTCTCGCCCTCCAGGAGCACCAGATAAAAGAAGACACAAGGCCCCGATAAACCATCTGACTGCGTAACCAAGAGAGGAACCATCTGAAAGGGGTAAAGCAACTTGGGCAGAAGGACCATTTTAATAAGAGCAATACGACCAAGGAAAGAAATAGGAAATTCCATCCAACGACGACATAATGTTCTAATAGCGGCCAACTTATCCACCACATTCTTCTGGTAAACTACCTTTGGGTCAGCATGCAAATAGATTCCCAAATACTTGAGTGTACCCTTAGGCCAATGCAGAGGGAAGGTGGAGTCCCTGCATGCCCTACAGGTCAGGCAAACCGGCAGTGCCTCGGACTTGGCAAAATTAATTCGTAATCCAGAGAACGAACCAAAGCAACTAATAAAGTCCACGAGCTGAGGAACCCTCTGCTCTGCGTCACCCAAAAAAATAAGCATGTCGTCCGCAAATAAGTTAATTTTAAATTCCTGGTTCCCCATCTGTATACCATGCAAAGAGGACTGTTGACTAATTTGAGCCGCCAAGGGCTCCAGAGCTAGCACAAATAACATAGGCGACAGCCCTGTCTCGTGCCCAGAGTAAAGGAGGAAGTTAGCTCACCATTAACCAAAATTTGTGCAGTGGGCCGATCGTACAAGGAGCAAAACCCAGCCAGGAATGCCCCCATAATGCCCAAATGAGGTAAGACACAAAAAAGATAATCCCACAAAACCTTGTCGAACGCTTTTTCAGCATCCAGACTTACAATAAGAGCGTTTTCCTGGCCCGGATGCGCCCCCAAAAGTCCAGGGTTCTGCAACACTGAGAGGGCGCGTAAGACATTGGCAGATAAATAGCATCCAGGCACAAAGCCCGCATGGTCAGGGTGAACCGAGAAGGGCAACACCTTACCCAAACACACAGCCAGAATAGCCGCAAAGATCTTGACGTTCTTATTAAGCAGGGAAATGGGCCGGTAAGAGCCCAGCTGATCTTTCGGTCTACCCAGCTTTGTAAGGACAACAATATAAGCGTGAATCAGTCAGTGAGGGGGCAGCTGCCCCTCAAACAAGGCCCTACACAGGGCCTGAAAAGGACCCACCTCCCTAGTCTCTAAGAGCTTGTAGTATTCAGGGCCGAGCCCATCGGGTCCAGGCACCTTAGCAAGTTTCAGCGCCCTAATAGCCCTCTAAATTTTCACCCCCTGCACATCCGCGTTTAATACATCTTACTGCCCCTGGTCCAAACTCGGAAGCTGCAGGTCCTGACAAAGCGCAGCCCTCTTCGCTGTGTCACAAGTCCCCCAATCATATAGAGTCTGGTAAAAACCCACAAAGCTCTGTTGGATATCTGGGAGCCCCACCAACGCAGTCCCATCCGGGGCCTGAATATTAGAGATAAGTCGCTTACATGCTTTCTGGTTAACCAAGGAGGCCAGCAGCTTCCCAGCTTTATTCCCCCATTGATGCAGGCGATATTTGTACATCTCGAAGAACTCTCTGGGCTAGCAGGTCCACATACACGATTCTAGCCGCTGTGGAACCCACCTACAACAGGTCCCACCGCACCACTCCCAAGCGGGAAACCAAGTCCACAAGTGCCTGGTCTCGATCCCGCCGTCTATAAGCAGTGTATTCCATAATTTTCCCCCTCAGAAAGGCCTTACTAGCTTCCCAAAATACCACATCAGAAACCTCTGGAGAGGAATTTTCCAGAGCATAAGCATCCCATTGCTGCACCAAAAAGAGGCGAAAGTCCTCGTCTTCATTCAGCGTGGGGTTCATATGCCAACTTGCCAGTGACCGTTGAGAGACCCGGGGGTTGACCAACTCCATCCTGACCAAGTGATGATCCGACATCACACCATCTTCAATCACTACTGTTTTTACTCCGGGCAGCAAACAAGGGGCTACTAATAAGTAGTCTAAGCCAGTGTTCTTCAACCTTTTTACACCTATGGACCGGCGGAAATAAAATAATTATTTTGTGGACCGGCAAACTACTAGGACTGAAATTTTTTTAAAAAAACCATCGCCGCCCTGTCCCCACGAGGTCGGTCCCACAAACCATCTGATCCCATCCGCACAAGCCTCAAATAGTTATGATTTTATATTGAACATATTTTATTAAAGTATAAAAAGAAACAATATTCTATACAATTGTCTTTTATAAATATAAATAATACAGGGCAAAGATCAACAAAACCCCTGTCTCCCCTCCCCTTCACGTATATCCCCTCTACTATCAAGAAAACTGAATAAGCCAAATTATTACAGAATGCTACACAAATATCATGTAACAGAATACCACAGTCACACATAACAGGAATGGTGTTAGGGGAGTGGAACTAGGGCAACTGCCTCCTGGTCAGAGAGCCCTAAGCCAGCTGGAAGCTAAAGAAGCACTGCCTGGGCTTTGCACTCCCCAGTTATGTCTAGCAAGATACATATTTCAAATCTGATATATTTGAATCACAAGATAGAAATAAAATTATTTTTTTCTACCTTTTGTCGTCTCTGGTTTCTGCTTTCATTGCCTTTTCACTCTCTTCCAGCCAGTGTCTGCCCTAAGAACATAAGAACATAAGAATTGCCACTGCTGGGTCAGACCAGAGGTCCATCATGACCAGCAGTCCGCTCACGCGGTGGCCCTCTGGTCTAAGACCAGCACCCTAACTGAGACTAGCCCTATCAGCGCACGTTCTTGTTCAGCAGGAACTTGTCTAACTTTGTCTTGAATCCTTGGAGGGTGTTTTCCCCTATAACAGCCTCTGGAAGAGCGTTCCAGCTTTCTACCACAGAACTTCCTTACGTTTGTACGGAATCTATCCCCTTTCAACTTTAGAGAGTACCCTCTCGTTTTCCCTGCCTTGCAGAGGGTGAACAACCTGTCCTTAGCTACTAAGTCTATTCCCTTCAGTACCTTGAATGTTTCTATCATGTCCCCTCTTAATCTCCTCTGCTCAAGGGAGAAGAGGCCCAGTTTCTCTAATCTTTCGCTGTACGGCAACTCCTCCAGCCCCTTAACCATTTTAGTCGCTCTTCTCTGGACCCTTTCGAGTAGTACCGTGTCCTTCTTCGTGTACGGTGACCAGTGCTGGACGAAGTACTCCAGGTGAGGGCGTACCATGGCCCAGTATAGCGGCATGATAACCTTCTCTGTCTCTTCAGTCCAGCATCTGCCCCTTCCATTCACTGTCTGTCTTTCCCTGCCATCTCTCCTCCTGCCCCCCCCCCCAATTTGGTCTGGCATCCATCATCTTCCTTCTGTTCCCCTCATGGTCTGGCATCTCTGTCCTTCCCTCCCCCCTGTGGTTTTTAGCATCTCTCTCTTCTCATTTCCTCCACTCAGATCTGATATCATTCTCTGCTCTCTCTTCCCTTTTCTTCTCTGGTCTTCCTTCTCTATTTTCTGCTATTTAGTCCCGTTTCCCTCTTTTCACTGTGTCTACCCACAGCTTGTCACCCCTTTCCCTCACCCCTCCATTATCTTACTATTTTCTTCCCCCTTTATTTATCTCCTCCTTCCATCCAGTATGTGTTCTTTCCCCACTTCCATTCAGCATCTGCTCTCCCCTCTCAACTGACATCCATCTGCCTTCTGCTCTCTCTCCCTTTTTCTCACTTCCATCATCTGTCCCCTTCTCTCTCTCATCTCCTCCATTCCATCATCTGCCCCTTCTCTCTCTCTATCCCCCCCCCCCAAACTTCCATCATCTGCCCCCCTTCCCTTCACCTTTGCGGGTCACTTTCTTTCCCCTGAGGGTGGCTCATGTCAGAGGGGAAGCTTTGGCTGAGCAGAACCGCTTGCAAGGAACAGTGAAACTTACTTGATTGATGTCGATGCTGGGGCCCGTTGTCGTTTGAAGGAAAAAAAAAAAGGGACCTGCATAGGCGAGAGGAAGGGAGACCTCCAGGAAGCTGCTCTTTGCCTTCCTTCAGCGGCCCAAGAGTCCAGACCAACAGCGGCAGCTCTGTGTACTTTTAACTTCGGCACAGAGCTGCCCCTAAACAGTTTAGCGCCCCTAAAACAGTTTAGCTGCCCCTAAAAAGTTTAGCGCGGTTTCATGAGGCAGCCTCGGGGCCTTTGCTAGGCCGGCCCGCTTCGATGATGCGATGTGGGCCGGCCTAGCAAAGGCCCCGAGGCTGCCTCATGAAACCGTGCTAAACTACTGCTTAGAGGCAGCTCTGTGCTGAAGTTAAAAGTACACAGAGCTGCCGCTGGTGGTCTGGAGGTGCGGAGACAAGGCAGGAGGCAAACGCGGTGGAAGGCAGGAGTCCCGGCACAGCGATTGCAACAGGAAGTTGCAAGTCAGCTGACGCCAGCCTTTCGTTACGGCGGGGACCGAATCCTTCGCGGACCGGCAAGATTTTTTTGCGGACCGGCGGTTGAAGAACTGTGGTCTAAGCGACTATAAACTTTATGTACAGTAGAATAATAGGTAAAGTCGGCATCATCTGGATGGAGCATTCACCATAGGTCCACAAGGCCTAGTTGAGACCCCACAAAGCTGACCCCTTTATGTACTTCCCCCCCCTTTCAACCTAGGTTTGGGAGGCTTGCAATCAATAAGTAGGTCAACTGTAATATTGAAGACTCCGCCTAAGGCCAGCTGATACTCTGAAAAAGGTGCAAGAGCTGCTACCAAAAGAGAAAAGAATTTATGAGAGTAAACATTAGGGTATAAATAGAGCAATAGGCATATTTCTTCCCCAAAAGTTCCCCAGCCCAAATCACATAACGGCCTTCAAGATGCTGAGGGCTGTTATGTGATTTGGGCTGGGGAACTTTTGGGGAAGAAATATGCCTTTTGCTCAGACTCATCACCGCTGTATGTAACACTGCTATTTGTAACACCGCTGTACGTAACTTACAGCAAATGTAACTACTCTGTATATGTAACCTAGCTGCAAAAAATAACTTCACCGTAAATTTATCGTCTAAAATGTAAATGTAACATTACTTAAAATGTATCGTCTAAAATGTAAATGTAACATTACTGAAAATGTAACTTCGCTGTAAATGTACAGTCTCTTCATCTGTTAACCGCATAGAACTTCCATGGTAATGCAGTATACAAGAATAAAGTTATTATTATTATTATTTATACCCTAATGTTTACTCTCATAGATTCTTTTCTCTTTTGGTGCATGCGTGTTTTTTGTGAAAACACCCCACTGTCTACTATTATAAGAGGCAAAAGCCAGTTCACCAACCAAGTCCCTATTCAACCACACTAACGTGAGTTTCCTGCAGAACCAAAACGTCAAGGTGCAATTTCTTACAATACTGGAGCATCTTACTGTATTTAACAGGAGAGTGCAGAACATCTATGTTAAAGCTAGCAATTTTCACCGCACCCATGAGGATATGACACATCCAATGCATATGCAGAAAGTGAACATAAGAATTGCCGCTGCTGGGTCCATCGTGCCCAGCAGTCCGTTCACGCGGCGGACCTTTGGTCAAAGACCAGCGCCCTAACTGAGACTAGCCCTACCTGCGAACGTTCTGGTTCAACAGGAACTTGTCTAACTTTGTCTTGAATCCCTGGAGGGTGTTTTCCCCTATGACAGACTCCGGAAGAGCATTCCAGTTTTCTACCACTTTCTGGGTGAAGAAGAACTTCCTTACCTTCATACGGAACCTATCCCCTTCAATTTTAGAGAGTGCCCTCTCGTTCTCCCTACCTTGGAGAGGGTGAAGAACCTGCCCTTATCTACTAACTCTATTCCCTTCAGTACCTTGAATGATTCGATCATGTCCCCTTCTCAATCTCCTCTGTTCAAGGGAGAAGAGGCCCAGTTTCTCTAATCTTTCGCTGTACGGCAACTCCTCCAGCCCCTTAACCATCTTAGTCGCTCATCTCTGGACCCTTTTGAGTAGTACCGTGTCCTTCTTCATGTACGGCGACCAGTGCTGGACACAGTAATCCAGGTGAGGGCGCAACAGCAGCATGATAACCTTCTCAGATCTGTTCGTGATCCCCTTCTTTATCATTCCTAGCATTCTGTTCACCCTTTTCGCCGCCACACATTGCACAGACGGCTTCATCGACTTGTCGATCATAATTCCCAAAGACTCTTTCCTGGGAGGTCTCACCAAGTACCGCCCCGGACATCCTGTATTCGTGCTTGAGATTTTTGTTACCTACATGCATCACTTTACACTTATCCACGTTGAACCTCAAATGCCATGTTGATGCCCATTCCTGGAGCCTGATTATGTCACGTTGCAGATCTTCGCAATCCCCTTGCATTTTCACTACTCTGAATAACTAGATATTGTCCACAAATTTAATCACCTCCCTCGTCGTACCAATGTCCAAGATGTTGAAGAGCACAGTTCTAAGCACCAAGCCCTGCAGCACCACACTGGTGATGCTCTTCCAGTCCGAGTACTGTCCATTTACCTCCACTCTCTGTTTCCTATGCTTCAGCCAATTTTTAATCCATGTGAGTATTTCACCCTCGATTCCATGGCTTGCAATTTTCCGAAGTAGTAGTTCATGTGGAACCTTGTCAAACGCCTTCTGAAAATCCAGATATACAATATCAACCAGGTCGCCCTTGTCTATCTGTCTGTTTACTCCCTCAAAGAAGTGCAGCAAGTTCATCAAACACGATCTGCCTTTGATGAAACCGTGCTGACTGGTCCTCATCAGCCCGTGTCTGTCAAGATGATCAATGATGTGGTCCTTCAGCGACTCTACCATCTTTCCCAGTACCGAGGTCAGACTCACTGTTCTGTAGTTTCCTGGATCTCCCCTCGAACCTTTCTTGAAGATCGGCGTAACATTTCCCACCTTCCAGATTTCCGGAATCTTTCCCGATTTGAGCGACAGATTGGCTATTAGTTGAAGCAGTTCAGCTATGGTCCCTTTCAGTTCCTTGATGACCCTCAGATGGATGCCATCTGGTCCCAGGGATTTATCGCTCTTAAGTCTATCAATCTGCCTACACACCTCCTCTAGACTGACCATCAATCCTGTCAGCTTTCCATCTTCGTTTCCAGCATATAGCCTGATGGGTTCCGGTATGCTGTGTAAATCTCCTTCGGTAAATACAGATGCAAAAACTGTGTTCAGTTTGTCGGCGATTGCTTTGTCCTCCTTTAGCGCTCCCTTTATTCCATGGTCATCCAACAGTCCCACCGCTTCCTTCGCTGGTCGTTTCCCCTTAATATATCGAAAAAACGGCTTGAAGTTCTTCTCCTCCTGCGCTATTTTTTCCTCGTAGTCTCTTTTGGCCCTTTTTACCGCCTTATGGCACCTGCGTTGATGTTGTTTGTGCCTGTTCCAGTTTTTGTCTGATTTAGACCTTTTCCATTCCTTAAACAAAGTTTTCTTGTCTCCGATAGCTTCTTTCATCTCTACAGTGAGCCAAGCCGGTTCTTTGTTCTTTTTCCTCTAGGATCCCTTGTTGATACGAGGTATATATAGATTTTGCACCTCGGTGTCTGTGTCCTTAAAAAGGGACCAAGCTTGCTCTAGCGTTTTTACAGTGCTTATCCTCCTCTTAATCTTCTTCCCTACCATGAGTCTCATCCCTTCGTAATTCCCTTTTCGGAAGTTCAGTGCCGTGGCTGTCGTTTTGGACCGATGTTTCTCCCCTGCGTCCAGATCAAAGCGGATTATATTGTGATCGCTGCTTCCCAGCGTCCCTTCTACTTCTACATCTTGTGCTGGTCCTCGCAGGCCATTTAGAATTAAATTCAGAATTGCATTTTCTCTATTATTTTCCTTGACAAGTTGTTGCAGGAAGCAATCGCCTACAGCATCCAAGAACTTGGTCTCCCTAACATAGCCAGAGGTACCTAGGTTCCAGTCTATTCCCAGATAATTGAAGTCACCTATGATAGCTGCGTTGCCTCCCTTGTAGTTGCGTTTAATCTCGTCCATCATTTCTACGTCCATTTCTTCGGACTGCCCTGGGGATCGGTAGTAGACGCCGATCTTCATTTCCAGGCCATTTGTTCTCAGAATTTTGATCTATAGAGACTCTAAATTGTCCGTCAGTCAGTTGGGGCGTGTTCTCTCCAGTAGATTCAATTCCCTCTTTGATGTATATGGCAATGCCCCCAACTTTTTGACCCACTCTGTCTCTGCGGTATAGATTGTGTCCCAGACGTTTTCCTCAGTCCACCATGTTTCCGTGATGCCTATGATGTCAACTTTATCTTTTTGTGCCATAGCTTCTAATTCCTAAGGCTCCTTGCGTTCGTGTACATACACTTGAGTTTGCGGCCTGCACCTTGCCTGTGATCCGGTGAGTCTTTCCTTCTATCTTCTTGCACGGTATACCAGTTCCTGAACCATCGACTCTCTCTCTCGGTTGACTGTCGGCTTTCCCCTTCTTCCTAGTTTAAAAACTTCTCAATTTCTCTCTTGATGTTGCTTGCAAGTAGCCTCGTTCCGTCTCTGCTGAGGTGGAGTCCGTCCTTCCTGTATAGCTTGCTTTTCCCCAAAAACGTCGTCCAGTTGCGCACGAAGTGGAATCCTTCTTCCTCACACCAGCGCCGCATTCACACGTTGACTGCTTGGAGCTCCATCTGCCTCTTCTCATCAGCCCTGGGTACTAGCAGGATCTCTGAGAATGCTATCCTCTGCATTCTAAGTCTTCAACTTCCTTCCTAGCATCCAGAACTGGTCCTTCAGTACTTCCCTGTTGTAGCTCAGTTTGTTTATCCCCACATGGACCACCACCGCTGTATATTCTTCTTCCACACTGTCGATGATCCTGTCGATGCGGCTCACTATGTCTTTTACGCGACTCACTATGTCTTCTACCTTGGCTCCCGGCAGGCAGGTCACCAGCTGATCCAGTTTCCTCCCGCTATGTGGCTGTCGACTTGTCTGATGATGGAGTCCCCTACAACGATTGCTGTCCTCTCTCTTGATTCTCCAGCCGTAGGTCCGTGTCCCTGGTGTATGTCCATCTCTCCAGCTGCAGGTCTGTATCCTTCGTTCTCACTGCTGTGTCACCCATTTCTTCGTGGTGGTTGTCCGTCAGATGGTCCACACTCTCTGTAGGTATATTTCGGCAGTTCCACTGTTGCTGGTGATTTTCCACGGCCTCCCTGTATGCCTCCTCTATGAACATCTCCAACTCTGACTTCTTCCTGACTCCGTCTTGTTCTCTGCTTCCTCTGTCTTGATGTTCTCTGTATCTCTGTCTCCCTCTTCCGCTGCTTGAAGTGCATCCAGTTCCAGTATTCTACCCTCCAGGAGTCTGACTTGTTTCTTCAGGCTCTCCAGTTCTCCGCATCGAGCGCATACGTAACACCGCCTCCTGGAGGGGAGGTAGTCATACATATGACAGACGGTGCAAAAACTGGGTAGCTCATCTGCTGCTTCCATTACTGCTTGCTTTCCAGTCTGGTGTGGATGTCTTCTGTGTCTGCTGTGGCTGTCCGCGGCTGCTGTGTCCCTCTGTGTCTGCCTGGCTGTGTGTCTACTGCGCCTGCTGTGTCCTCAGTGCCTGCTGTCCTCTGTGCCTGCTGTCCTCTGTCTGCCTGGCTATGTGTCCTCTGCGCCTGCTGTATCCTCCTTCTGCTCTCCTTTAGTGGTGTGTGTTCTCTGCACCTGCTGCGTCTGCCTGCTGCGTCCTCTGTGTCTGCCTGGTTGTGTGTCCTCTGCGCCTGCTGTGGTCTCCTTCTGCTCTCCTTTAGCAGTGTGTGGTTGTGTGTCCTCTGTATCTGTTGTGTCTGCCTGGTTGTGTGTCCTCTGTACCTGCTGTGGTCTCTTTCTGCTCTCCTTTAGTGGTGGCTCGTCCCTTCTCAAGGCCCTTCACAAAGGCGCTCTCGCTAAGGCGAGTGCCTTTAACGCTCGCTTTCGATGTGCACCGAACGGCTGAGCGCTGTTGGCTCCTCCCCTTTTAAGGGGGAGCTTCGTTGGTCGACGTCTGGGGTGGGCAGAGCTAACTCTCGCTGATTCCCCTCTCGGTCTCCTGCTTCTTATTCATCTTCCCTTTGGCTTCTCTCTCCCTCTCTCTGCTGCTTTTTCTCCTGCTCTGAAGCCCTTTGGCTTCTCTCCCCCTCTCTCTGCTGCTTTTTCTCCTGTTCCAAACCCCTTTGGCTTCTCTCTCCCTCTCCCTGTTGCTTCTTCTCCTGAAAATTTGTATGGGGCCGTGACACCAGCCTCCCAGCCGGGCCAGCACACCACCCACTCAGAAATCAGAAGAGGCCTCAACAGAATCCCAGGACGCAGCCTCCCCCCCCCTGTAACTCCCACCACCGCTCCCCATCCCACCCCCCAGACTCTCCCTCCCCAGAATTCCCATCCAACCCCAATCCCAACCACTCGACACTCTCATACATGACCAAAAACCCACAAACCCCACCATCCAGAAAACACACAGACACTCACACTCCACTCCCCAACTACGTCCCTCCCCACACCCGCTCTATAAAAACAGTACCATAAAACAGTCCACAACCCATGTCCCAAAACTAGGAATAAGGGGATACCCAAACGCCAGCACCCCCAAAGCCCCAACACAGGAACCAGAACAGAGAAATGAGAAAAACATGATAACAAAAGTATGCCCCCCCCCCCAAGACCAACAAGGCCACAAGCAAAAAAAAACCCCACAAAAAAAACAGCAACACAGCAGGAAGATCATCAGAGTCTCGGACCCCAGGGGAAAGGAAATGCTGGAAACTGGAAGGCTGGCAAGGTGGAAAACCGGGGGCCAACAGGGATGAAACAGCCAAAAGCTCCACCACAGCAACCAGTTCCAGGGCCCCAACTGCACTTGAGACTACTCCAATTGGACCAGCCAATGGGTCCCGCCAAACAGATAATGCAAATGAGAAGTGGAGGTTCCACACCGACAAGGGCCACTCCACCAGTCACAAAGGTGCCAGACCAACAAAGAAGCCTCCAGAGTCCACCACCACTACCCCCTCCACACCCGCTAGGTAAGAAAAGAAAAAGCACAGTTACTTACCATAACAGGTGTTATCCAGGGACAGCAGGCAGATATTCTGTACATGTGGGTGACGTCACCGACGGAGCCCCCTAGCGGACGTTTTCGCAAGCAGACTTGCTCGAAGACCTTCAGGCTTACGATTGGCCTGCGCATGCCATTCCCGCCCTGCCTAGGGCATGCGTCTCCTCAGCGTGTCCTCAGTTCAGATAGCTAGTAAAGAAGCCAACCACTGGAAGGTGGATGGGTTGCGAGAATATCTGCCTGCTGTCCCTGCATAACACCTGTTATGGTAATTAACTGTGCTTTATCCCAGGACAAGCAGGCAGCATATTCTCTACATGTGGGAGACCTCCAAGCTAACCATAATGGGATGGAGGGAGAGTTGGAAATTTCAGGAGAACAGATTTTGCAAAACGGACTGGCCAAAATGGCCATCACGCCTGGAGAAAGTATCCAGACAGTAGTGCGAGGTAAATGTATGAACCGAGGACCAAGTGGCAGTCCTACAGATTTCCTCGATGGGAGTCGAGCGGAGGAAAGCAACTGACGCCGCCATCACTCGGACCCTGTGGCTTGTGACTTGACCCGGCAGGGAGAGACCAACCTGAGTGTAACAGAGAGAGATACAAGCGGTCAACCAGTTAGAAATGGTCCGCTTAGAGACAGAGCGTCCCAAGCGATTGGGATTGAAAGAGAGGAACAGCTGGGGAGCAGAACAATGAGGAGCGGTGAGCTTCAAGTAGAAGGCCAGCACACGCTTACAGTCAAGAGAATGAAGAGCCACCTCTCCAGGGCATCAGAAAAAACACAGGAAGAACAATAGATTGGTTGATGTGAAAATCAGAAACAATCTTAGGCAAGAACTTAGGATGGGTACGGAGAACCACCTTATCATGATGGAAGACAGTGAAAGGTGGGTCTGCTACCAAGGCTTAAAGCTCACTGACCCAACGGGCAGAAGTGAGAGCAATAAGAAACACAACTTTCCAAGTAAGATATTTTAAGTGAGTTCGCGCTAGCGGCTCGAACGGAGGTTTCATCAATTGAGCAAGGACCACGTTAAGATCCCAAACCACCGAAGGAGGTTTAAGGGGCGGATGAACGTGGAAAAGACCCTTCATGAAGCGGGAAACCACAGGATGAACAGAGATAGGCTTCCCGTCAATCGGCTGATGAAAAGCAGCAATGGCACTAAGGTGGACTCGAACTGCAGAGGATTTGAGCCCAGCGCCAGACAAGTGCAACAGATAATCCAGGACAGCAGACAAGGAGGCAGACTGAGGCTCCAGCTGTCGAGTAGTACACCAGGAAGAAAAGCGGGTCCACTTCTGATGGTAACAGTGGCGAGTGGACTCCTTCCGAGACGCCTCCAGGACATCCAGCACAGGCTGGGAGAGCTGTAACAAGGGCATTAAGTCTCGAGGAACCAAGCTGTTAAGTGCAGAGACTGGAGGTTGGGATGAAGCAGAGAACCCCGACTCTGTGTAAGCAGAGAAGGAAAAATAGGCAAAGGAAGAGGCTCCCTAGCACTGAGTTGCAACAGAAGGGAGAACCCCTGCTGTCGGGGCCACCGAGGAGCTATTTGAATCATGGTGGCACTCGTGGACTTGAGATTGACGAGAATCTTGAGAATCAGAGGGAATGGAGGGAACGCATACAGGAACTCATTCATCCTCATTGCGAGGATGGTGCAAGGAGATGAACTTCGGGTTTCTGCACCATGGAGAAGCATTGCAAGGACTACAGGGACACGACGGGCTACACCTAACCAGAAGAGGGAAGAATGTCCTTGCACACCGCCTAGCCCGCCTACTCCACAGGGCTTTAAACTAGGTAAGTCGGGGGAGGGTACAGGCACAAACAACATACCAGGCGAACTAAAATGCCAATACATTTATGAGGCTGAGGAAAGTAGACACCAAAATTCTGGGTCAGGGGTGAATGCACACACTTTTGAGTCGGGAGTAGGGTCACATCATATTTATGGGTCACATTGTAATTCCAGGTCTAGGGGGAGTACACACTGTAGTTCTGGGTATATGGGGTGTACACATTGTGGTTCTGAGCCTCAGGAAAGCACAAATAACACAAACAATGCTAAAGGTGTTCAAATAGCTCAAACAGGACTATCCCCACTGAGACATAACAAAAATATAACATGGAGGGCTATGTACGTCAACACACACAGTTTAGGAAACAAGATCCTGGAATTGGAAACAGAAATAAGGAATGCCGACCTGGATGTGGTGGCGATATCCGAAACCTGGCTCACAGACTCCCACGGGTGGGAAATGGTCATACCGGGTTACAACTTGCTTCGCCGGGACAGAGAGGGTAGGAAGGGAGGGGGTGTAGCATTATATACTAAAGATGACATTAAGGTCACGAGAATCTCAGATGTCCAGTATACTGGGGAATCCCTTTGGGTTAATTTGGCCAGAGGGAAGGACAAATGCTTGTATCTTGGCGTAATTTACAGACCCCCAAGACAACAGGATGACCTGGATATGGAAATAATCGAAGATATAGAAAATATCACCTTGCGTGGGGACACAGTATTGCTAGGTGACTTCAACATGCCTGATGTGGATTGGGTTACACTTACCTCTGCTTCCGGCAGCAGCAGGAGGCTATTAAACTCTATGAAAGGAGCAAGCCTCAGGCAACTGGTGTTGGAACCGACAAGGGATCAGACATTACTGGACCTGATACTTACCAATGGAGAAAGTGTCACAGAGGTCTCGGTGGGCGACACATTGGCCTCCAGTGACCACAACATGGTATGGTTCAATATCAGGAAAGGTTTCACTAAATCTACTACACTAACCAAAGTCCTCAAATTCAAGGACACAAATTTCAAAGAAATGGGAGACTTCGTTCACCAGGCGCTACAAAACCAAGAAGAAACCGATAACGTGGAAGACATGTGGTCGACTTTGAAAGCAACCATACAAAAAGCAACAAACCGCTATGTAAAATCAGTAAGTAAACGGCGAAGGAACAATAAGCCACAGTGGTTTACTGTGGAGATCTCAGACCTGATCAAGGAGAAGAAAAAAGCATTCATCTCTTACAAACAATCAGGGAAGCAGGACTCTAGAGCAGACTACCTGGCCAAATCAAAAGCCGTCAAAACAGCAGTCAGGGAGGCTAAATTCCTCATGGAGGAGTCTCTAGCAAAGAACATCCAGAAGGGAGATAAATCCTTCTTCAGGTATATCAGTGATAGAAGAAAAAACTCAGGCGGGATTGTACGTCTTAGGAAACCAGACGGAGACTATGTGGAAAAGGATTCGGAAAAAGCCCAACTATTAAATGAATACTTCTGCTCAGTCTTCACCCGAGAAGCGCCAGGACTCGGCCCTCAGCTACAGACAAGGGTTGGCTCAGTTGACCCGTTTAATAACTTTGAGTTTACGCCCAGCAGTGTCTACGGTGAGCTGTCAAAGCTCAAGGTTAACAAAGCAATGGGGCCGGACAACCTGCACCCCAGGGTGCTTAGGGAGCTGAGTGATGTCTTGGGGGAGCCACTGTCCACGCTCTTCAACCTCTCCCTTAGTACAGGCAGCGTCCCGTTGGACTGGAGGACTGCTAACGTCATTTCACTCCACAAGAAAGGCTAAAAGATGGAGACAGCAAACTACAGACCAGTGAGTCTAACATCGATAGTGAGCAAACTAATGGAAACTCTAATCAAACATCAATTAGATAAGATCCTGGATGAGGAGAATCTACGGGATCCCCGACAACATGGATTTACTAAGGGGAGAGCCTGCCAATCCAAGCTGATCAGCTTCTTTGACTGGGTATCGGGGAAGCTGGATATAGGGGAGTCCCTGGACATCGTGTACCTGGACTTTAGCAAAGCATTCGATAGCGTACCACACCGCAGGTTACTGAGCAAGATGAGTTCTATAGGATTAGGTAACACATTGACGAAATGGGTTGGGAGCTGGCTTGGAGGTAGGCTCCAAAGGGTGGTGGTGAACGGCACCCCCTCCGAAATGACGGAGGTGATTAGTGGAGTACCACAGGGCTCAGTCTTGGGCCCAATCCTATCAACATCTTTATAAGAGACTTGGCAGAAGGGCTTCGAGGTAAAATAACATTATTCACCGATGACGCCAAACTGAGTAATGTAGTGAGCAAATGCACAACAGACGAAGATTCAGTGCCCGACAACATGATGCACGACCTACTCCTACTGGAGCGATGGTCTAGGACATGGCAACTCAACTTCAATGCCAAAAAATGCAAAGTTATGCACCTGGGCAGCCAGAATCCATGCAAGTCTTATACCCTTAATGGCGAGATCCTAGCAAAAACGGTAGCAGAACGAGACTTGGGGGTAATCGTCAGTGAGGACATGAAGTCTGCCAATCAAGTGGAGCAGGCTTCGTCCAAGGCAAGACAAATCATGGGCTGCATACGAAGGGGTTTCGTCAGTCGTAAGGCGGAAGTCATTATGCCATTGTATAGATCCATGGTGAGGCCCCACCTGGAATACTGTGTGCAATTCTGGAGGCCGCATTATCGCAAGGATGTGCTGAGACTGGAGTCGGTGCAAAGAATGGCCACCCGGATGGTCTCGGGACTCAAGGATCTACCATACGAAAAACGGCTTGACAAATTACAGCTATACTCGCTCGAGGAGCGCAGAGAGAGGGGGGGACATGATCGAGACGTTCAAGTATCTTACGGGCCGCATCGAGGCAGAGGAAGATATCTTCTTTTTCAAGGGTCCCACGACAACAAGAGGGCATCCGTTGAAAATCAGGGGCGGGAAACTACGAGGTGACACCAGGAAATTCTTTTTCACTGAAAGAGTGGTTGATCGCTGGAATAGTCTTCCACTACAGGTGATTGAGGCCAGCAGCGTGCCTGATTTTAAGGCCAAATGGGATCGGCACATGGGATCTATTCACAGGGCAAAGGTAGGGGAGGGACATTAAGGTGGGCAGACTAGATGGGCCTTGGGCCTTATCTGCCGTCTATTTCTATGTTTCTATGTTTCAATCCAGAAGGAAGGCATCCGCCTCGATCCTGAGGGATGTAAACCCTGGAGCAGAAGCGGGGCAACTTGTAATTGAGGGGGGATGCGAACAGATCAATGTCCGGAGTCCCCCAATGAGCAAACACCTGATGCAGGGTCCCGGAGTGGAGTGACCACTCGTGGGGCTGCAGAAGACGACTCAACTTGTCTGCCAGACAGTTCCGCTGGCCCTGAATGTAGACAGCTCAAATGAATATGTTGCGGCAGATGGCCCAATCCCAGAGCCGCAATGCCTCCAGGCACAGGGACCTGGACCCCGTGCCCCCCTGTTTGTTGATATAATACATGGCGACCTGATTGTCCGTGCGAACCAGCACCACCCGATCACGAAGCAGGTGACAAAAGGCCTTCAGAGCGAGGAAAATCGCTCGAAGCTCCAGGAGATTGATGTGACAAAGGCAAGGGACCAAAGACCCTGGGTGCGCACACCATCCAGATGAGCCCCCCAAGCATAGGTCGATGAGTCCGTCGTGAGGACCTTTTGCGGAGGAGGAGCATGAAACAGATAGGAAAGATAGGAAGAGAGCATCCACCAACGAAGTCACGACAATGCGTTGAGAGAGAGGATACCGATCCTGGTTCCTTTGGGACGCCAGAGTCCATTGAGGAATACGGAGGTGCAGTCTGGCAAAAGGAGTCACGTGAACCGTGGAGGCCATGTGACCTACAATGACCATCAGGAGCCGAGCTGGCGCCAAGGGCAGATGGGTCACCATTTGACATAAACGGATAAGGGACTCTTGACGAGGCTGAGGCAAGAAGGAGCGGAGACGAACCGTGTCCAGGACCGCTCCGATGAACTCGAGAGACTGGGACGGGCAGAGGTGAGACTTGGGAAAGTTCACCTCCAAGCCAAGACTCTGAAGGAGCACAATGGTTTGATTTGTCGTTCGTGGGACTTCGTCGCGGGAGGACGCTTTGATTAACCAGTTGTCAAGGTAGGGAAACATCTGCAGGCTGCAGAGGCGCAGGGACTCAGCTACCACAACCAGACATTTCGTAAAAACCCTCAGAGAAGCCGCCAGGCTGGAGATGGAGATTCCCCTACCCGGAATCTCAAGTACAGGCGAGAGGCCGGGTGTATCGGAATGTGCGTGTATGCCTCCTTGAGGTCTAGTGAGCACAGCCAATCCCCCTCGTCCAAGAGGAGATACAACGTGGGAAGGGTGAGCATTCTGAATCGTTCCCGGACCAGAAACTTGTTCAGAGCTCAGAGGTCCAGGATCGGATGCAGATCCCCCGTCTTCTTGGGTACCAGAAAGTACCGGGAACAAAATCCGGAGTTCCACTGTTCGGGGGGGAACCTCCTCAACCGCCCGAAGGCGAAGCAGGGCCTGAGCTTCCTGCAGAAGGAGAGGAAGCTGAGACTGAGCAGAAGGAAACTCTCTTGGAGGCATGTCCGGGGGTACGCGACTGAAGTGGAGGGAGTACCCCTCCCAGATGATAGACAGTACCCAACTGTCTGTGGTAAGACTTTCCCACTGGGTATAGAAATGATGGAGACGACCCCCGATGGGGAAGGGGGAAGGCTCCAGAAAGGGAGCCCGAATGCTCGGACTGGAATTGTCAAAAGGACGGCTTGGTCTTAGGTTGACATGGCTGCTGCTGCAGGGGCTGTTTTGCAGGAGGCCTTGAGAAAGCAGGAGTGGATTTTTATGGGTACCTCCGGAGAGGAATTTTATATTGGCGAGCCGGAGAAGCCTTCAGCTTAAGTTTCACCAGAGACGCAAAGGACCGCTCGTGGTCCGAGAGGCGCTTCGCGGCAGCCTCGATGGAATCATTGAAGAGCTCATGACCCACACACGGGAAATTGGCAAGGCGATCCTGTAGATTCAGATCCATGTCCACAATTCGGAGCCAAGCGAGGCGACGCATGGCGATCGCAAAGGCTGTAACTCTCGAGGACAATTCAAAGGCGTCGTAAGAGGCCTGAAACATATATAGGCAGAGTTGGGAGATGTTCTCCTCGAGGAGACGAACTCCCGATGCCGAGGCTCTGGAACAACCTCCCGGAACGAGCAGAAGGAATCTATACAGAACCGAAGGTAGGATGTGAAGAAGAAGTTGTAATTAAAGACACAGTTCGCCATCATCGAATTCTGATAAAGGCGGCGACCAAATTTGTCCATTGTGCGGCCCTCCCTGCCCGGAGTGACAGCAGTGTAAACCTTCGAAGGATTTGATTTCTTCAAGGAAGATTCAACCACCAAGGATTAGTGGGAAAACTGAGCACTTTCAAACACTTTAGTCCAATAACGGGACTCCAACTTGGAGGGAATAGCCGTAACAGCATATGGTGTCTCCAGGTTCCAGAGAAACATCTGCTGTAGAACCTGATGCAACGGAAGGCGAAGCGCCTCACGAGGCGTATTGTCAACTCCCAATTCCGCCAGGTATTCCTGGGTAAAGCGGGAGTTGGACTGAAGATCTAAGTTCAGAGCTCTGCCCATGTCAGAGATGAAACGAGAAAAGAAGGAGGTCCGAGAAGAAGATTCATCCTCCGGGAAGACTCCGACAGAGATCGGGGTGCAGCCAAGAAAGAGGGAGAAACTTCCCTGGAATAGTAAGCTGGAGCCTCAGAGTCCCGTGAACGGGAGACCGAAGAGGTTCGACTAAGGCATGTAGGGGGCGTCGAGGAACGGCCCCATGCCAGATGGACCGGGGAAGACCCCGGAATCCGAGGAAATCGCTGGGGAAGCCTCAGAGAAGACGGGGTATAGGAAAATTCCCCAACTGGCTTCGAAGTAGGCCCTTGAGAAGCCGGCAAGCGCCTCGAAGGGGAACAGACACTAGAATCCAATTCAAGGACAAGTATGTGTCTAGATGGTCTCGAGGTCGAAAACCTGCCCCGACAGGGCAGGGAAGACCGGGGCTTTTTAGAAGAGGTGAGCCTCGCTGCAGTAGCAGGGGAAAATTTGGCCCCTGGCCTGGACCCCTGAAAAGTCACCGGTGAGTCAGGGTAGGAGAACCCGCTCGAGGGAATCTGACGAGTCTTATGGGTAAGGCCCTGAGAGATGAGGGGACGCTCAGGCTAGTCAAACTGTGACTGGGTCGAGACCGAGGTCAAAGGTGTCGAAGCCAGGACTAGTTGGCTAACAACCGAGGAAAACTGTGTGGTAATAATAGCCTTAAGCATGTCTTCGAATATAGGCACCAAGACCTAAGGTAGGTGGGTCGGAGATGCAGCAGTGCGCTCCTTTGGGGGCGACCTCGAGGAAGAGTATTCCCTACGTGAGGAGGCACACTTAGAGTGATGTCTCGAAGACGCCGACGAGGCAGCGCTGACATGAGACTCCGAGGTAGGTTTCTTTGCCAGCACACCTGAGGAGGAAAGAGGAGACATACCCGAGGCCGGAGTAGCAGGAGGGGCCAAGGCCAGAGCCTTCGAGGCCGAGGCACCCAATGAGGGCGCCGAGGCTCAGCTCGAGGCCTGTCCCCAGGATCCATGGGGCCAAAGAGTTGGAGAATCTTGGCCACCCTCCGACGAAGAGCCCGCGTTGCAAAGTCGCACAGCGGGGACACGACTTAGCACAGTGCTCTGCACCCAGGCACTCCACACCAATGATGAGGATCAGTGATGGAGATAACCCGGTTGCACTTAGTGCAGTTTTTAAAGCCGGAACGAGGCCGGGACATAAGAAAAAAGAGAGCCGCAGCCCCGCGAGGCCAGGCGGCCAGAGGAAGACCGGAAACCCGGTCAAAATTATACGAACTGAAAAAAATAAAAATAAAGCACAGCGACTTAAAAGAAACAAACTAAATAAGCCGCGGTTCAACAGGGACAAAGAGATCGCATGAAGCAAGGGAGCAGTGCTTCTGGCTCCGCGAAAAACACTGAACTGAGGACAAGCTGAGGAGAAGCATGTCCTAGGCAGGGCGGGAGGGGCACGCTCGCATGCACAGGCCAATCGCAAGCCTGAAGGTCTTCGAGCAAGTCTGCTTGCGAAAACGTCCGCTAGGGGGCTCCGTCGGTGACGTCACCCACATGTAGAGAATATGCTGCCTGCTTGTCCTGGGATAATAGGCAAGTACGCGGTTTCAATAACCTCCAGCGCGCCTCAGATCCCACCACAACTCAGCCCGACTCCATTACTGGCCCGGCTGCTGCTCAATTAACTTGCGAAGATCTTCCACGCTCATCAAGGTGACAGTCGTGCTCTGTATCCAGCACCTTGGCTGGATACAGAAAGGCAAAACGGATACCAGCTGGTAGCAATAAGGTTGCTCAGCTACCTTGGCGGAGAAGTCCTGGAAGATCATAATCCGGGCACCCTCATACTCCAGCTTGCGAGACTGTTTGAAAAGTTCAAGAAGCCATGCCTTCACGGCCAGCCACCATTATCTCCAGCTCTGTGGGACCCTACTTGGTGAGCCCGTTCTACCACCACAGGCCCCATCTGGTCAAGTAAGCTCAAGGCCGTTGGTAGCTAACGTTCCACCAACTGTGCCAGGTCAATCAGGAATGCTTCCGGGAGCCCAATAATTCGAAGATTTTTCTGCTGGGCTCTGTTCTCCTGGTCGTCGACCCGGTCTAGCAGCTCACTCACTCGGGCCTCCAAGGCGTCGATCTGGGCATCCGAGGTCTACCATGCGGTCTTCCTGTGCCTGCTGGATTTGTATGGCATGCCCAGCCAAAACGTCCTTCAGGTCCTCCATCGAGGCCAATTTGTCATCCAGCAGCTGGGAGAGGTTCTTCATGGACACCTGTAGCACATCGTCAGCCATGCAGTCCACAATCACCTCCATCTGCATCCCCGCCATTTTGTTAAGAGTGCACTGCTCTTGAGCACTCTGGGAGTTTTCGGCGGCATCCCCCCTCTCCGCGATCTGGGAGAGCGCTAAAGGGGCTCAAAAAGGTCTGCTGTGGCAACTGGTATCCCCACTGGCAATTAGGGAAGGCGGACATAGGCAGGGATCATAAAAAGAGGGTAAGTTAGGAGAGCTGGAGTAGCTCAGGTTCCAGCCATCACGTGACCCCCCCCCCCCACACACACACACCTTGTTTCTATGTTTCTAAATAGCATTCCAATAATAATTTGAAGCTGAAGGTGCAGGTGGAGAAAGCTGATGGGTGATCAGAAGGTGACAAAGCAGCAGAATTTTATGACTCATAATGAATTAAAAATGCCTGAGGGGACAGGGCACCTGAAGAGTTCACTCTTTCCAGCTGTCATTAAAAAACAAACTATGAAGCCAGTAGACAAAAATGGTAAATATGAAAATAATGAAATAAATGCAAAGGCATAGACAGCTCTCAAACAAACTGTCCTCAGCACTTCAGGATAGCCTGGAGTTTTCTCCCCTCACAAGTTTGCAGGAAATGTGCCTAGTGGCTAACCCTTCACTACTAACAGCAAGGCCTGACCTCTAAGAGAAAAAACTCTATACAATTATGGAGGCCGCACCTTCAAAAAGATATAAAAAGGATTGAGTTGATCCAGAGGAGGATACTACAATGGTGCCTGGTTTTCTTTATAAGGCATATGGGGACAGACTTAAAGATCTCAATCTATATACTTTGGAGGAAAGGCGGGAGAGGGGAGATATGATATAGACGTTTAAATACCTACATGATGTAAATGTACATGAGTCAAGTCTCTTTCATTTGAAAGGAAACTCTGAAATGAGAGGACATAGGATGAAGTTAAGAAGTGATAGGCTCTGGAGTAATCTAAGGAAATACTTTTTTACAGAAAGGGTGGTAGATGTGTGGAACAGTCTCCTGGAAGAGGTGGTGGAGGCAGAAACTGTGTCTGAATTCAAGAAGGTGTTGGATAGGCACGTGGGATCTCTTAGAGAGAGGAAGAGATAATGGTTACTCCGGTTGGCAAGACTGGATGGGCCATCTGGCATTTATCTACCATCATGTTTCTATGTTTTTATTAAATGTTACCTTGCCAAAACTTATACACTGCTTGCAAGACACTCCTTCTTCCAAGGTCCTCATACAGCATGTCCAAGCAGGCTTCTCTTCCATAATACAGACTGTGCCACAGGTGATTCTGTCTCCTCCTCCCCCCCCCCCCCCTTCCCAGCAGGCTGCCTTTTATATTTTATTAAAGAGAGTTCTAGAACATGCCTGTCCTGCGACACACCACCTGCTTACCCAGGTTTGTTTGTTCATGGTTTTCCATTCCCCGAGGGTAATTAGGACTCCTCTGCCTCTCCTTCCTAATGCGATGTCAGCCCAGAATCCAACCCCCCCCCCCCCCCTTCCTAGAGTCTTAGAGGAAACTACCTTGGCCCTAAGGTTTCTGGGAGTTATATTCCAACTCTTGGTTAAAGAGAACCAAGTTTTTCAATGATGTAACCCAGGCTTGGCTAGAATCCGATTCACCAAGTGCTTTTTTCTGGCTCTTGGAAGTTTGGCAATTCTTGTGATGCTACCCACCACAATTCAGCTCTTTGCAAGTTTGAGCCATGCAGTGCTAATAGTTCAGATTGATCTTATATTTGTCAAGTCTTGTGACCCTTGAAGTTGCAAGACCAACCCCAACTTCCGGCTCCACATGTCTTAAGAGTTATGGTGAGGAATTATGAATCCGCTGTTTTTTCTGAACCTAAAGTCAAGTGAAGGGAGACTGGGTCAAGGCAGTGCACCCTTGTATTTCACCACTATTTGACAAAACTTGTGCCATTACATAAATTCTTACATACCACAAATGTTGCATAATATAAAATATGGCCCTTGATTTTTTATTTATTTTTTTTTTTTTAAAGGTTGGACAAGTCTGCTCTAAACCACAATCAGAGACAGAGCTCCCTAATGTGGCTTTTGTACAACATCAACAAACTAGTGCACAAATTATCGTGTCAATTAACAAAACTTTAACTAGCATACACGCGTGCTAAATACGCGCACAGACATCTGCTTTTGCAATATAAACAAAAACCAGAAGATGACAATTTGTTGGCATGTGTTCAACAATTCTCCCACCTGGCTTATGACATCAAGAATATTGTTCTTAAACATTGGCATATCATTAAACTGATCATGGGGAATACATATGGCCCTCCCATTTTTGCCTTTAAAAGAACAAAAAATTTGGGTGAACTCATCGGCCATTACAAATACAAACAAAATGAAACCCCTGTAAAGAATGGTCACTATAGATGTGACCAATGTCAATGGTGCCAATATGCATTGGTAGGTGAAACTTGGTCTCATCCAGTTACTGGCCAGGTTTATACAGCTAAAACAAGAACTAACTGTAAAACTGATCATGTGATTTATATGATCATGTGCCCTTGCCCTAAAATATATATAGGGCGCACTAGTCGACCTATGCACATTCGACTCAATGAACACAAGTCACGTGTTAACACTGGAGTTGAGTCTGCTCCATTGGTTCGCCATTGGTCATTAATGAAGCATAAAATCATCGATCTCAAATGGCGTATCATTGATACAGTTCATGTCGGGTGGGAGGGAGGAAATTATGAACATAACTTAAACATTAAGGAATTGCGATGGATGTTTAAGCTTAATACCATGTATCCTCATGGCTTAAATCTAACCAGCGATTGGCTTACAGCAAGCATATGACTTTGTCAATTGACAGGTGGGGTGTTTAAGTTAAAGGGTCGATTGTGTGATTTTCATTGGCCAGTTTTGAGTCTCATGATCTAGAATTTGAAGTTAATAGCCTCCATATTTACCGGTGGGTTTTCACTTCGGCTCGCAAACTAAGGATTTAGCATTTTGCTAAGATAACATACTGCTCTGGTAAGCTTTGTAGTAAATTTAAAAAAAAATCTTTTTTGCTGGGTTTGATAATCCGAATGCTAATATAATGCTTTGCTTTTTACAGTGTTCTCCTTCCCCGACCCTGATAGAAATAATGAAACGCGTCTGTGGGGATTGAGCCAGACCCAGTTCGTTTATGAAAAAGCTAAGTAATAGATATATTTGCTACTACAATATTAAGCACAAGCACTTTATAACTTGCTAAAAAAAGTACAATATAATATGAAAAAATCGCATAATATAAAGATTCCTATGAGGACAGCTACCATACGTTAAAATCGTGTGGCACTCTGAGGAATTCATGCGTTACGTTTTGTACAACATGACATCCTCTGGACCTGTCACAAAATACTACAGGAAACTGAGGTAACCATAATAACACATTAAATAATTGAAAAATCTTAACAATGCAATCATGGGTCCTCTATAAAAGAAGCCCTGATGCATGGCTTCTTAACCAAGGATCACTACTGCAATGATTAATTTTATTTCTAAACTCAGCCTAAAAACAAAATTTCAGGGGGGAAAAAAACATGAACAGGTTACTGTGAGTTAAGGTTCGTGACATCACCAACTAACAGAAAAGTTCCAACTGAGCACGGAAGCGAAAGAGTTCAGATGAAACTGCTGAATCCAAGCTTCATTCCCTCCTGCAAACCAGCATGAAAAAAAGGAATGAAAATTTAAGTGTTCAAAAATAGTTCATGGTTGCCTAAGACATCAGGCTACAACCTAAATTAAAAATAATTGGATTTTGGGGCTGGGTAGCTAAGAAAATTGTGTGCATTTCAGTTAACAGGCACTTGTCAGAAGAGTGCAGAATATTTAAAGAGTGTCTGTAATGGCTCCTTATTTTGTGTAACCCCCTTATCTTTCTTGACTAAGGCCAAACATCTGAAAAACACTTACACACTAGCTACTACTTTAAAATTTTAGAATTCACTCTTCACGTGTTAAATTTTGATAAGATATTCAAGGCATAGAGCAATCAATCACTTACCAACTATATCTCATCTCAATCAGCATGAAACATTTGTACAACTTAATGATGTTTCAACACAATTTTCTTAGGGCAGGGCTTGACAAATGTTCTTTGGGTCTAGGCGACAGCTCAGAGTCTTAGGAACCAATGGATAAGAACTCTCAGTCTCCCTATCCTCCTTATAGAGTTTAGAAGTGTAGTAGAGAGGGTAATCAGTGACAAAGTTTAGATGGCTCTCCAAGAGTTGGCTTCAAAGTTTTGTGGAGTTCCCTCTTGCAGGTCTGCTGCAGCTTCATTAGGACATGATTTATTAAGTTTATTTTTCCACTCTGTATCTATAGGAAGGAAAACGACTTAGTACTAGAGAATGACAAGGGGACAAATTTTTCTCCATCCCTGCAGGAACTCATTTCTCCATCCAGTCCCCACGAGTTTTGTTGCTGTCCCTGTCCCATTCCTGTAAGCTCTGCCTTAACTGCATAAGCCTTGAACACTTATGATTTTAAAGTGTGCCACAGGGATCAGTGCTGGGGCCGTTACTTTTCAACATATTCATCAATGACCTAGAAAAGGAGGCAAAGTGTGAGGTTATAAAATTTGCAGACGATACCAAACTGTGCGGCAGAGGTAGGTCCAGGGAGGAGTGTGAGGACCTGCAAAGGGACCTGGACAAGCTGGAAGACTGGGCAAACACAAATGGCAATGCGCTTTAACGTGGAAAAATGTAAGGTCATGCATATAGGGAAAAAGAATCCGTTGTTCAACTACAAATTGGGGGGGGCATTGTTGGGAGACAGCGGTCTTGAGAGGGACCTGGGTGTGCTGGTGGATGCATCAATGAAGCCATCTGCACAGTGCGCAGCAGTCTCGAAAAAAGCCAACAGGATGCTGGGCATCATAAAGAGAGGCATAACAACCAGGACACGGGAAGTCATCATGCCATTGTATCGAGCGATGGTGCGTCCACATCTGGAATACTGCGTTCAATATTGGTCGCCGTACCTCAAGAAGGACATGGCGGTACTTGAGAGAGTCCAAAGGAGAGCAACCAAACTGGTAAGAGGGCTGGAACACTGCCCATTACGCCGAGAGGTTAGGATAGGCTGGGGCTCTTCTCTCTGGAAAAAAGGAGGCTCAGGGGAGATATGATAGAGACCTCAAGATCATGAGGGGCATGGAGAGGGTGGATAGGGACAGATTCTTCAGACTGAAGAGGATAACAGGTACGAGGGGGCATTCGGAGAAACTGAAGGGAGATAGGTTCAAAACAAATGCAAGGAAGTTTTTTTTCACCCAAAGGGTCGTGGACACTTGGAATGCGCTACGGAGGAAGTGATCAGGCAGAGTACGATACAAGGATTCAAACAGGGATTGGACGGATTCCTGAGGGATAAAGGGATCATGGGATACTGAGAGAGGTGCTGGGATGTATCACAGGTATAGAAAGCTAACCAGGTAATAAGTATAGAAACCCAATCAGGTCGTGCATGTGCAAGACGGAGGGTTAGGACTTCGATGGGAAGCTAGGACTTAAATGGGAAACCAGGGTGGCAAGGGGACCCCCTCTGGGGATTCAGACAGGTCTTGACCTGTTTGGGCCGCCGCGGGAATGGACTGCTGGGCAGGATGGACCTGTGGTCTGACCCGGCGGAGGCACTGCTTATGTTCTTATGTTCTTATGAGGCTTGTGCAGATGAGGACAGAGCATGAAGGAATGGGACAGGGACAAGAAAAGAACTTACTAGAATGGGATGGGGAAATGAGTTCCCCGCAGGGACGGGGAAAAAATGTGTCCCCTGTGTCATTCTCTACTTAGTACACCAAGCCATTAATATGCTTCTTCTTGCCCCTCTCTCTCAATCCCTTCATATTGTCTTCCATCTCTAGCACCCATCATGTCCACTATCTTAGTTTCTACCAGTTTCTCTCTCTCTCTCCCTTCTCAATCACCCTTTCTCATGGCCACCATATCTCAACCCACCTAGCCATCACCCAAACAATCGCCTTCCAGATAAACAAGTCATCTACATGTTGGGAAAAAGAACCCGATGTTCACTTACAAGATGGGGGGGATCACCGCTAGGGGTGAGCAACCTTGAAAGAGACCTGGGAGTGATGGTAGACACAACATTGAAGGCGTCGGCGCAGTGCGCCACAGCCTCAAGGAAAGCGAACAAAATGCTGGGTATCATTAAGAAAGGTATCACGACCAGGACGAAGGAAGTCATCCTGCCACTGTATCGTGCAATGGTGCGCCCGCACTTGGAGTACTGTGTCCAGTACTGGTCGCCGTACCTCAAGAAGGACATGGCGGTACTTGAGAGAGTCCAGAGAAGAGCAACTAAGCTAATAAAGGGTATGGGGGACCTCTCATTATACTGACAGGACTGAAAAAGCTTGGGCTTTTCTCGCTGGAAAAGCAACGACTTAGAGGAGACATGATAGAAACCTTCAAGATCATGAAGTGCATAGAAAAAGTGGACAGGGACAGATTTTTCAAACTATGGGGAACCACAAGTACAAGGGGGGCACTCAGTGAAATTGAGAGGGGAAAGGTTTAGAACAAATGCCAGGAAGTTCTTTTTCACCCAGAGAGTGGTGGATACATGGAACGCGCTACCGGAGGATGTGATAAGCAGAAGCACGCTACAGGGCTTCAAAGAAGGTTTGGACAGGTACCTAGAGGACAAAGGGATTGAGGGGTACAGATAAGAGTAGAGGTAAGGTTATAGGGATAGGATTAGAGGTAAATGGTTAAAATTAGTCAGAGGCCACTGTTCAGGCAGTGGGCCTGATGGGCCACCGCGAGAGCGGACCCGCTGGGTGAGATGGACCTCTGGTCTGCCTCAGCGGAGGCAACTTCTTATGTTCTTATGTACATCCAAACATTCCCATCATCACCTATACTGATCCCACCTAGCCATCTTGGCAAATACTATATATTAACCATTTTCCTTCATGCACCCACATAGGCCCTGATTCTATAAAAGACACCTACAGTAGATGTCAATATCAGCGAACCCAAAAAGTAGACATTGCTAGGGATGGGGTTTGGGCGTGCAATAAGTTAGGTGCCAATGTTTCACACCTAATATACCAGCACCTAAAATTTTGGCACCAAACGGTACCTAACTTGAGTTAGGTGCATCTAGGCACGATTCTAAAAACAGCATCTAACTTTAAATGACAAGCAATAGGTGCCATTTCCTTAGGCACCTACCGATTTAGGCACCATTTTTAGAATCAGGCACATTGTGACTAAAATCTAAGAATGAACTTTTGAGAATTCAGGAACTCAAGTTCCACTAAGAGCCCTGCAGATGGAGGAAGAGCTGTTTGGCAGCTGCTATGACTCATAATAGATTTTGAATAGATAAACCCAGGGCTCCATAGCCAATTTTTAGGCACCATGGCAACTAGGTGCCTAGCAAAGACACCAGCTCTGTAGGTGCTAGAGCACTCCCACTATTCTTTCCAGATTGCTCAGACATCAGAACTGAAATTGCAGGTAGAACTGTAGTAGAAAACAGGAAGTAAGACTGTATTTTCAGCTAATGTCTATTGTTGCGACATTCCTTAGCCAGCCAATAAGCTGCAGGACCACTAGTTTAAGAGACACCATTGGTCAGATATTCATTAGTCAGCAAAAGCAGTACAAAAGGTTGCTACTGGTCCCTTCTCCTCCTGCAGCCTATTGACTGCTAAAGAACATCTGAGCAATGCGCTAATAGCAGAAAACAGAGGAGAGCAGCAGTGTAGGTTAGAGATTTTCTGCTTTGGATCTACAAAAGAGAGGGGGAAAAGTACTGAGGGAAGCACTGGGAAAGGAATGAAAAATTGAAGAGAGGTACTGTAAAAGGAAGAACAGAGCTGAAGTGAATGTAAGCTGGGGGAGGGGGTATGAGTTGTGACACAAAGAGGAGTGAGTGAGGGATGGGCTGAAGAAACAAACAGATGAGGACAGGAACTGTGTAGAATTCAAAGAGGAGGGGGTTGATATGGGAGATAGGCTGAGAAAAGGGTTCAGAGAAAAGAAAGGATCAGGTTGGATGGAAGAAGAACTAAAGGGGTGAAGAAAGGGATGAAAAGGGCAGGAGGAGTGAAAAAAATAAGAACAAGCAAACAAAGATATTTTTTAGATTTTTGTGCTCATGGTTTGAATCTATCAGCTGTTCCCCACAACTGAACAAACCTAAGCATCACTGGGCAAGAGATATATTACTAATTGGGCTGGATAAATTTAGGGTAGCTGTTGGTTATCTGCTCTTTTCTTCCAACCTTGCTGTCAGAGGGATAAATAAGGCATTTCATTAGAAGAATGGGAAAAGGGGAGGAGGTTGTGGAAGTATGGAATACCATGAACTGAAAATCTTCATTTTAAAATGCTGCTTTGCAGCTCTGATATTGAGAGGGGTTAAGGTCAGAGATTGAACTGAGAGAAAATGGAGAGTATCATTGTTCCTATTCCTCACAAAAAAATTAAAAAAATATTATTCCCCTATTACATCTCACAGGAGGTGGAGAGGGCACTTGGTAATATGAGATTCTATAAAGTTGTACAGCAGCAGCAGGAAGAGGTGGCAGATGACCATTGGCAGTGTGGTGTCAGGTCAAAAGCGCGCCGGGACAAAAGCGCGCCCCAGACAATTCGGGACAAAGGCGCACCCAGGACAATTGAGCGCAGCGCGCGCCATCGCACCGCTCTAAATTACTGTTTTTAGTGCTCCAACAGGGGGGCATGGGGTGGGAACCCCCCCACTTTACTTAATAGACATCGCGCCGCGTTGTGGGGGCGTTGGGGGTAGTTCTAACCCCCCACATTTTACTGTAAACATGAACTTTTTCCCTGTTTTTAGGGAAAAAGTTCAGTTTATACTAAAATGTGAAGGGTTACAACCCCCCAAGCCCCCCATAATGCCGGCGCGATGTCTATTAAGTAAACTGGGGGGGGGTTCCCCAACAAAAACCCCCGTCGGAGCCCTTAAAAACTGTAATTTAGAGAGGCGCTTGCGGCGCGCGCTGCGCTCAATTGTCAGCGCGCGCTTTTGTCTTTCACGCCGTTGTCTATGAACCGGCAGTGTTGGGGGCTGGAGAGAAGAAACTCTTGTGTATTTCCTGGTTTGGCTCCATGATTTTCTTCTTGCTTAATTGATGAATCCTTGCTCTTGGTAAAACTGAAACCTTCTCCCAGGTCTCAACTCAGCTCCTTGAGCTAGATGTTTATTCCTTGGCCACTGGAGCAATATTCTTCAGGCAGCCCAGAACACAGTGGCTTAGTATGAGTGCATGCTCCTATGTCCTGGGCTGCTAGAACATGTTCTTCCACTCAGCATGTAATCTTTGATCCTTGCTGGGATTCCAGATCTCAGAGTGAGCATGTAGAAAAGAATCTGATGTGGACTCTGCAGGCAGAAAGGTAGTCATTAGCCTGTAATCTATGAATGCTGGGGAAGTGCTACAGTACAAGAGAATGGGGAACTCATCTTGGAAAATAGGAATGTGTCTGGGGCCAGGGAGAACGGGAACAGGAAAAATGATCCAAGCCTGAGGTCACAAATTAAAGATGAGTTAAATCTACAAACAAAAAGAAGTGTCAAAGGTAGAGGAGAGTGAGAAGTGGGATGCAGTAAAGGGATGGGGATAGCTATGTGCATTGGAGCTTGCTGGGTAATGGAGGAAAACAAGGCTGAGTCAAGGAAAAATGAGCAGCAAGACAGGCTAAAAATTTAGGGAGTGAAGCAGGAAAAGAACAATTAAATTACTCCCAAATATAAAAATCAAATTATGCCTAAGCAAGAGGAAAATTATAAAGTGCAGAAGGAGTAGAGTGGAGATGAGGACAAGGAGAAGCAAAGGGGAAGAAGAAATGAAGACAAAATGAAAAAATCTTGGGCATAAAGAGTGTGATGAGATGGACTGAAGGAAGAGAGGGTCTGGTTGGAGGAAAATGCAATAAATTGGCTGAATGAAGAGAGAGTGTATGATACTGACAAGCTGCCAAGGAAAGGAAAGAGTGGCAGGACCCTAGCTTTTGATATGTCCAAATTATCTGCCCTACTTTTGACATCAGAAGTTATTGGATTTGATAGTAAAGGGTGACTGCCTTTTGCATTGATGGCGTTAAATTATGGAATTCATTGTTGGGTCAATTGCAGTTAAGTGCAGATTGGTTAAAATTTAAAAAATTATTAAAAAAGCAATTGTTTGTTTCAGCATTTTTGTGAAACAGGTTCAATTTTAAGAGAGAATACATTATTGATACTGTCATTTGATGTTTGCATTTGAGTATTATGTATGTGATGATGGAAACCTAGTTAATAGATGGCATACAGATTTTAAAATAAATAAATAAATTTAGATAGAAGCTAGCCATTCCCCACCAGATGTATTTTGTTTTCCCTTCTCTTTTTTTTTACTGGGTGAGGGGAAATTTGTTGCGAGTTAAGAGTTCAGCACCCCTAATCATTTTTAAAAGTTGGTTCCTATGATGCATAGGATTTGTTGAACCTGTGACTGAGCAATAAATAATAATTATTTTATTTTTTATATACCACCCTACCACATAGTTCTAGGCGGTTTCACATACAATACTATAAATGTACAGTCAATGAATAAAATACAATATTCTAAAAAGTTGAACTAGAATTATACAATAAATGAATAGATGAACAAAATTACAATATGCTAGAATACAATAAATTCGGTCAAAAAGTACTAACCTATAAGATCAGTATATGAAATTCTAAAAAGTTTAACTAAAATTATTCATTAGGTAAATAGAAGAATAAAATACAATATACTATGATACAATAAATTCAGCAGAACTAAGATATCAATATATGATTTACCCGTAAATAATCTGGGGACATCAATTTACAAATTTTTCGAATAGATCAGTTTTTAGTATTTTCCTGAAGGACATATATGAATGAGCTTGAAAAATAATGGTTCTTAGCCAATGATCCATTTTACCTGCCTGAAAACTGAGCAATTTATCAAAAAAATATCCATTCTTACCCATTTATTGTCCTTTGCACATTCTGACTGCTTACATCAAGGTACTGATGAAATCTGAAAGAAACAATGTCCATTATACTTCAGTTCATACCAAATTAGGCCTAGATCTAAGCTACGGCACATTGAGTAGTATAAGTAATAGCATTATTTATTTATTTATGTACAAAACTTTATATGTCTCTTCTTAGTAAACAAATTGCCATTCAAGATGGTTGACCACTACAATGACATAAGGGAAGATTAGGTTCTTACCCTCGATAACATAGTAACATATTAGATGACGGCAGATAAAGACCCGAATGGTCCATCCAGTCTGCCCCAACCTGATTCAATTCAAATTTCTCAATTTTTTCTTCTTAGCTATTTCTGGGCAAGAATCTCCAAGCTTATACCCTGTACTGTGCTTGGGTTCCAACTGCCGAAATCTCTGTTAAGACTTACTCCAGCCATCTACACCCTCCCAGCCATTGAAGCCCTCCCCAGCTCATCCTCCACCAAGCGGCCATATACAGACACAAAACCGTGCAAGTCTGCCCAGTACTGGCCTTACTTCAATATTTTCTGATTCTGGGACCCTTTGTGTTCATCCCATGCTTCTTTGAACTCAGTCACAGTTTACTCTCCACCACCTCTCTCGGGAGCGCATTCCAGGCATTCCGTAAAGTAGAATTTCCTAACATTGCTCTTGAATCCTACCACCTTCAACCTCAAATTATGTCCTCTGGTTTTACCTTTTTCCTTTCTCTGAAAAAGATTTTTTTCTAACGTTAATACCCTTCAAGTATTTTGAACGTCTGAATCATATCTCCCCTGTCTCTCCTTTCCTCTAGGGTATACATAATCTAGGGCTTCCAGTCTCTCCTCATACGTCTTCTGGCGCAAGCCTCCTATCATTTTTGTCGCCCTCCTCTGGACCGCCTCAAGTCTTCTTACGTCCTTCGCCAGATACGGTCTCCAAAATTGAACACAATACTTCAAGTGGGGCCTTACCAATGACTTGTACAGGGGCATCAACACCTTCTTCCTTCTACCGACTACGCATCTCTTTATACAGCCCAGCATCCTTCTGGCAGCAGCCACTGCCTTGTCACACTGTTTTTTTCACCTTTAGATCTTCGGACACTATCACCCCAAGGTCCCTCTCCCCGTCCGTGCATATCAACTTCTCTCCTCCCAGCATATACGGTTCCTTCCTATTATTAATACCCAAATGCATTACTCTGCATTTCTTTGCATTGAATTTTAGTTGCCAGGCATTAGACCATTCCTCTAACTTTTGCAGATCCTTTTTCATCTTTTCCACTCCCTCTTCGGTGTCTACTCTGTTACAAATCTTGGTATCATCTGCAAAAAGGCACACTTTTCCTTCTATCCCTTCAGCAATGTCACTCACAAACATATTGAACAGGATTGGCCCCAGCACTGATCCCTGAGGGACTCCCACTACTCACCTTTCCTTCCTTCGAGTGACTTCCATTAACCACCACCCTCTGGCGTCTGTCCGACAGCCAGTTTCTAACCCAGTTCACCACTTTGGGCCCTAACTATCAGCCCTTCAAGTTTGTTCAACAGCCTCTATGAGGAACTGTATCAAAGGCTTTGCTGAATCCAAGTAATTACATCTAGCATATGTCCTCGATCCCAGCTCTCTGGTCACCCAATCAAAAAATTCAATCAGGTTCGTTTGGCACGATTTACCCTTTTGTAAAGCTATGTTGCCTCGGATCCTGTAACCCATTAGATTCAAGGAAGTACACTATCCTTTCTTTCAGCAAAACTTCCATTATTTTTCCAACAACTAAGAGAGGCTCCACGGCCTGTAGTTTCCTGCTTCATCCCCGTGACCACTTTTATGAATAGGGACCACATCCGCTCTCCTCCAATCCCCAGGATCACTCACCGTATCCAGAGATTTGTTGAACAAATCTTTAAATAGGACTCGCCAGAACCTCTCTGAGCTCCCTTAGTATCCTGGGATGGATACCGTCTGGTCCCATCGCTTTGTCCACCTTCAGTTTTTTCAAGTTGCTTATAAACACCCTCCTCCGTGAACGGCGCAGAATCCGTGAAAAGCTAGAACAGTACTGAGAAAGATTCTATAGACAAAGGAGAAAATCCACATCATTCCAACTGACAAAGAAGTGGGATCTGGGTGATAAAGAAGACACCAGGAAAAAAAATCTAACAACATTTGGTTAGAGGACAATATACTGAGACTGCTTTCCTGGTAGACATCAAAAACTTGTGGATTAGGTTGAGAGAGATGTAATACAGAAGAGTTCAGCATGAAAGAAACCCAGCTGCCAGGTGAAATGATTGCAGGCCTGATAACATAGAAAATGTCCATTGCTAGTGATAAAGCAGAGTAGACAAAAATGGCAGAGGTATTTGCTCCCATTTGTGCTGAGGAAAAGAATGAAGGGAGAACCAATGCTATCTGAGCCATCCAGAAGCTAAGAGAAACATGGTGGTCTAACTCCTGTTGTAGATTGATCAAAAAGCACAGTTACTTACCATAAACAGGTGTTATCCAGAGGACAGCAAGCAGCTATTCTCACATATGGGTGATGTCATCGACGGAGCCCGGATGTAGACGCCTCACAAAGCAGACTTGCTTGAAGAAACTCGAATGTTTTGAGTCGGCCGCAACGCACATGCACGAGTGCCTTCCCGCCCAGCGTAGTGTGCATCTCCTCAAGTTCAGATAGCTAGCAGAAAAGCCAACCAGGGGAGGTGGGTGGGTTGTGAGAATAGCTGCCCTGCTGGCCCTGGATAACACCTGTTACGGTAAGTAACTGTGCTTTATCCCAGGACAAGCAGCAGCCTATATTCACATATGGGTGACCTCCAAGCTAACCAGAATAGGATGGTGGGAGTGTTGGCAACTTAGGAGAATAAATTTTGTAATACTGTTTGGACAAACTGTCCATCCCGTCTGAAGAAAGTATCCAGACAATAGTGAAAAGTGAAGGTATGAACCGAGGACCAAGTAGCAGCCTTGCTAATTTCCTCAATAGGAGTAGATCTGAGGAAAGCCACTGAAGCTGCCATTGTTCTAACTTTATGGGCTGTGACTCTACTGTGCAGGGGTAATCCAGCCTGGGGCATAGCAGAATGAGATACAAGCTGCCATCCGGTTGGAAATAGGATGTCCCAAGTGATTTGGATAGAAGGAGACAAAAGTTGAGGAGCAGTTCTGTGTGGTTTGGTGCGTTCCAAATAGAAGGCCAAAGCACATTTACAGTTCAGAGTATGAAGAGCTACTTCTCCAGGATGAGGATGAGAATGAGGCTTTGGAAAAAACACTGGAAGAACAATGGATTGGTTGAGATGAAATTCCGATACCATTTTAGGGAGAAATTTAGGATGATTTACAAAGAACCACCTTGTCATGATGGAACACCGTGAAAGGTGGACCAGCAACTAAACGCTTGCAGCTCACTGACTCGTCGAGCAGAAGTGAGGGCTATGAGAAACACCACTTTCCAAGTGAGGTACTTGAGATGAGCCTTATCAATTGGTTCAAATGGAGACTTCATTAGTTGAGCAAGGACAACATTGAGGTCCCAAACCACTGGAGGCGGTTTTGAGAGGAGGTTTGACATTGAAAAGTCCTTTCATGAATCTGGAAACCACCGGATGAGCAGAGAGAGGGTTTCCCTTCAATAGGCTGATGGAAAGTCGCAATTGCACTGAGATGGACTCGAGATAGATGTAGACTTGAGGCCAGAATTGGATAAGTGCAAAAGGTAGTCCAAAACAGAAGATAAGGAGGAATGCTGAGGCTCCTATGATGAGGAAAAATACACTATGTAGAAAATCTAGTCCATTTTTGTTGATAGCATTATCTAGTGGTAGGCTTCCTCGAAGCGTCTAAAATCTCTCTTACAGATTGAGAAAACTGAAGAGTGGTTATGTTGAGAGGTACCAAGCTGTCAGGTATAGAGACTGTAGGTTGGGATGAAGCAGAGATCCTTGACTCTGTGTAAGCAGAGAAGGAAAAACTGGTAGAAGGTATGGCTCCCCTGCTGCTGAGTTGAAGTAGAAGGGAGTACCAAGGTTGTCTCGACCACCAAGGAACAATTAGAATCATGGTGGCATGATCGTTCTTCAACTTGACCAGAGTATTGAGAATGAGAGGAAATGGAGGGAATGCATATAGAAAGAGATTCGTCCATTCCAGAAGAAAAGCATCTGCTCAAGACGGTGAGGGAGAGTATATCCTGGAGCAGAACTGAGGCAGTTTAGTTGTGTGGAGCCTGCAAAGAGGTCTATCTGAGGTGTTCCCCACTGTGAAAAAATATGATGAAGAGGCGAGGAATGGAGTGTCCATTCGTGAGGTTGCAGAAGACGACTCAAGTTGTCCGCTAAGCATTTCTTCGCCCTCTTGAATATAGATAGCTTTGAGGAAGGTGTTGTGGCAGATTGCCCAGTCCCAAACCTTCAGAGCTTCTTGACAATGGAGGCAGATCCGTCCCTCCATGTTTAGTTGACATAATACATGGCGACTTGGTTGTCCGTCCGAAAAGAGGAACTACTTGGTCGTGAAGATGTTGAAAAAGTGTTGAGAGCTTTGAGGGATCGCTCTGAGTTCCAACAGATTGATATGACACTGACGATCCATACTGGTCCAGAGGCCTTGCATGTACGGAGGACCATCGAGATGAGCGCCCCAAGCGTAGGTTGAAGAGTCTGTTGTGAGGATCTTCTGATGGAGGGGCGTTTGAAAAAGCAAGCCTCTGGAAAGATTGGAAGAGAGCATCCACCAACGGAGAGACTGCTTCAATGAAGGAGTGACTATTATGTGTTGAGAAAGTGGGATCGCAAACTGCGTCCATCGAGATGCCAGGGGTCACTGAGGAATTCTGAGGTGAAGTCTGGCAAAAGGAGACATGTGTACTGTGGAGGCCATGTGACCATCATTGTGTCTCGCTGAGATGGTAGAGCGGGAAGACATTATGACAGAGTTGAAGTAGAGCTTCCAGACGTTGTTGTGGAAGGAATGCTCTGAGTTGAACAGTATCAAGAACAGCTCTGATGAATTGTGGATTCTGAGAGGGCTGGAGTTGGGATTTGGGAAAGTTGATTTCGAATCCCAAACTTTGTAGGAACCAGGTAGTGCGTTGGATCGCTACAATAACCCCCTGAGATGTTGAATCTTTGATGAGCCAGTCGTCAAGGTAGGGAAATACCTGAAGACATGGTTCCTTAGAGCTGCTGCTACCACTACCAGGCATTTGGTGAACACCCTGGGAGATGAAGCCAGGCCGAAGGGCAGCACTCTGTATTGAAAATGCAGATTCCCCACCCGAAATCTGAGGTATTAACGGGAGGCCGGATGAATGAGAATATGAGCGTAGGCCTCCTTGAGATCCAGAGAGCATAACCAGTCATTACATTACATTAGTGATTTCTATTCGCCCTTACCTTGCGGTTCAAGGCGGATTACATCAAAACTAAAACAAGAATTCATTCAAAATTTGAAGGAATAGAATAGGCGATGAGATAAAATTTTAAGGTAATAACAATGTCGGGTAAAAATTAGATTATCAACGGGAAGTAGAAGTTTTTAGAGATACGAATATGGTGAATTAAGGGTTTTAGATAACGTTTGGTAAATAGAAGAGTATTAGAGCGTATTAAGGGTTTGGAGAGTGTTAGATGTTGGATTGGGATTGGTCGGCTGGATAGGTTTTATGTATTTTGAGAAGGAGAATGGTTTTGGTATCTCTCTTGAAGGTTTTGTAGTTTGTAGTTGAAGATAACAGAGTGGTGATTTGTCTGTCCAGTTTAGCTGCTTTGGAGGCTATAAGGTTGTCATAAAGTTTTTTTTCGTTTGATATTTTTGGATGATGGGTGGAGAATCGTGAGTGGGTTCTTCTGTGTCTGGTTGCGGAGGATTGATTAGTCGGTTATACCAGAAAGTTGGGCTTTCTCCGTTGATAGCCTTGTAAAGTAAGCTCGTTCTGCTCGAGAAGGGATAAAGAGATGCCAGGGACAACATTCAAAACTTTTTCTTTGACTAGAAATTTGTTGAGAGCCCTGAGATCCAGAATGGGCCGCAGACTCACCCGTATTCTTCGGAACAAGGAAGTAACGGGAATAAAATCCCCTGTTCTGCTGTTCCAAGGGAACTGGTTCGATGGCATGGAGACGAAGCAGAGCTTGAGCTTCCTGAAGAAGGGTGGTTTGGGAAGGGTTGGAAGGATACTCTCTTGGAGAAAGCTCTGGTGGAACCTGAGTGAAATGAAGAGAGTATCCTTCCCTGATGATGGTTAAGTACCCAGAGGTTGGATGTAATTGTCGTTCATCGATGGTAAAAAAAGATGGAGACGACCTCCTATCAGGAAAAAAGAAGGCAGAGTCAAAACGGTGGAGGTTATGCTCTGTTTTAAACAGTCAAAAAGACTGAGCAGCAGAAGGTTGAGGTTTTTGTTGCTTCGGAGGCTGCTGTTTCTTAAGAAGAGGTCGATTATAAGGAGCCGTCCTCGGAGCAAAATGCTGCTGATAGATAGGAGCAGGGTGTGTAGGCTTGGGAGGAGCTGGCTTTGGCTTAGGTCTGACAATTGAAGCAAAGGATTTTTGATGGTCAGACAATTTCTTGGTGGCTGCCTCGATAGATTCATCGAAGAGGTCATTGCCTTCACAAGGAATATTAGCTAAGCGGTCTTGAAGATTAGGGTCCATGTCAATGGTACGAAGCCAGGCAAGACGACGTATAGCTACAGAGCAAGCAGCTGCTCGGGCAGACAACTCGAAGGCATCATAAGATGACTGGAGGAGATGCAATCGGAGTTGAGATAAAGAAGCAATGACTTCTTGAAATTCAAAGTGCTTTTGAGTATCCAAATAAGTCAAGAACTTTGGTAATAGAGAAATGAGGAACTCAAAATAAGTAATAAAATGAAAATTATAATTGAGGACTTTAGAGGACATCATGGCATTTTGATAGATGCGACATCCGAATTTGTCCATAGTTTTCCCTTCCCTTCCAGAAGGAACGGTGGCATACACCTTGGAAGGATGGGATCTCTATAAGGAGGACTCGACAAGCAGGGATTGATGACATAACTATGAGTTGTCAAACCCTTTGCGATGCACAGTTTTATACCTAGAGTTCAATTTTCCTGGAACAGCTGGTATGGTATAAGGTGTCTCCAGGCATCGACCAAAAGTCTGATTCAAAAGCTTATGAAGAGGAAGCTTAAGTGACTCTGCTGGAGGTTGAGAAAGATGCATGACTTCGAGGTACTCCTTAGAGTATTTGGAGCCAGTATCTAATTGAAGACCCAAGTCCACAGCCATCTGACGAAGAAAAGATGGGAAAGATAGCTGATCCGCCAATGCTTTGCCTTGAGAAGGACTTGAGGATATCGAGGCAGCCTGGGTCAAAGATGAAGCTTCGGCAGAAAAAAAGGCATCAAAAGAATATGGAGACTTGGACGAGGCAATCGAAACCGCTACATCCTCGAGGTTTGGCATTGGAGACCTCGAATGAGGAGTCGGTGGTCTAGTCGAAGCAGGGGTAGATCGAGGCTTAGTCGAAGAAGGTCGTTCTTTAGAAGAACTATGCCTGGAAGGATGCCTCGATAAAGGCCTCGATCGTCAGTGAGAACTGTGCCTGGAAGCAAATCTCGAAGATCGATGAGACTTCGCCTCGGAGACAGAAGCAGCCGATACTATCAAAGAGTGGATAGGACTGGAGGCTGTAGATCGAAGCTCCAGAGGCTTGATGGAGGAACCTCAATGCACTCCCAAAGACTCTGCTCCTTGTAGAGTGTGAGGATTCCTGCCGAGGCACTTACAAAGATTCTGCTCCTTGCTTCACGTGCTTAGATGCCAGACCAGACACTCGCAGCTACAGTGGCAAAATACCCAGAATTTAGGAAATTGGCTGAGAACGCTTCAGCACCCCTCGTAGTAGAATGCCTTAATATTAAAATCCTGAACGACTGTAGTGTATGTAACAAGTGGGCTTATGAAAATGTTAAAAAGTAAGGGAAAAAGAATAGAACTCTGAGGAACCTCACATGAGAAACAGATTTGACCTGAGATATTAACTGAAAAGGAACAGTTTGGTTTTCTTCATTCCTTTAAATCAAGGACATCACCACCCACCAAAACTCTGACAGGCTTGCAAATAGATGATCATGATCTACAAGGTCAAAGGCAGCTGATAGAACAATTGAAACCACAAGTACCACATCACCAGGATCAAGAATAGAATGGGTTTTGCTAAGGAAAGCAATAATTGTTATCTTGGTACTATGGTGAGAACGAAAACCAGATTGCTGAGGGTACAATATGGAAAATTGTTCAAAATGAGAGATCAACTGAAAGAATACTTACCCAATAATCTGATTAAGAAGCAAAGATTAGAGACCGGGTGATAACTACTAGGAGTTGATAGATCAAGAGAGTGTTTCTTCAGATTAAATGCCTTCTTCCACAAAGCAGGAAATTCTCCAATTGTAAAACTATGTGAAATCATATGTAGGGCTAATGCCAGGGTCCTTAAACCAGGAGGAGTAGATAGATATGTTAACTTACTAACTGATTAGTTCAAAAATGCCTACTCTGTCACCATATACCACCTCCTCTGCATAAAAAAACACAAAAACAAAAATCTATCTAATCTATAAAATATTTGTGGGTGAGTGCTGATTAGGGTAAGCCATTTTTAAGAGTGAAGTAAGCATGCACTAGTGCTTACTGCAGCTTAGTAAAAAGACCCCTTAGACCAGGGTTCATCATACCTGCGGCTTGCGAGCCAGATATGGCTCTTCTGCCATGCAACTGTGGTTCTACCAAGTCCTGACCCTTTAATCTCCCTCCTAACCCTACAAATCCATCCCCTTCCTACCAAGGTACCTAGTAATCCAATGGGGGTCTTCATGGCAGCAGCGTGATCCCTATCACTCCTACCTCCTTGTGACTGCCTTTTAAAATGGCTGCCAGTACAGGAAACCCCATGAGCATCCATGAAAGGTTACGGCAGCCATTTTAGAAGGCAGCCACATGGAGGCAGGAGTGAGAGGGCAGCACTCCTGCTACGAAGACCCCTACTGGAGCACCAGGTTACCTCAGTAGGCCCGGAGGGGGGATCGTGGGGTTTGGGAGGGAAATTAAATGGTCGGGGCCTGGAGAGGGGAGAGAACCTTGGCTATGGTTGGGGAAGGGGGACAGGCAGTTTTCTGGGAGGATTACAGAATTGTAAGACTTATCAAATAGTGAGCCATTTTTTGTTCTTTTTCCAGGAAAAGGTAATCTTAAAACCAGTTCCTTCTTTTTAGTCTAAAGTGGTTTCAGCTTTTCATGTGAATCAGATCATTTCCTTGCTGGTTCTGGGGATATAGTGGAAAGTAAGGATCAATGTCATTTGGGGCATTTAGATGTGAGGAGTTTTGTTGCATTACTTAAAAAGGACAGACGTTTTGGCTCACAGATGGTTGTTTGTCCTCTACGCTGGTCCAGGAAGGGAATAGCAGCCTCCAAGGTAAATATAGCTCAATGGTTGAATGAAGCTCAGACTGAGGCAAAGAAAGTGGCTCGACCTCGCGGGAGTCTGCTGAATGTCCAGGCTGGATGAGAGGAAGAAGCTTCGGTCCCATATTAGTAAGGAACTGAAGAAATTGCTTCTCCAACATGGTCTGGAAAGAAGCCGGCAAGGATGGATCCACGTCTGAAACCGGACCACCTGCTTTGGCTGGAGGTTCCCTCGAGGCAGTGTGAGTGTTCTTCAACTTGGAAGTCTTAGGCACTTTAATCACCACCGCTGGAACTGTCTGACCTGAGGAAACAGGGGAAGATACAGCAGATGTCGTCGAAGAAAGCCGCTGCAGAAGAAGAATCCATCTCGAAGAACTTATTCACCAGAATACAACGACGGTTGAAGGCTCCAGGTTGAAGCGTAGCACAGCGCAGCCACGACTTTGGATGATGTTTCGGCCCAAGGCACTTGAGGCAGCGACGGTGTGGGTCCGTAAGAGAAATCGCACGCTGGCACTTGCTACACTTTTTAAAGCCCGTGACAGGCTGGGACATAGAAGGAAAAATAGCCGCCACAAGATCGAAGCCCTCGGGCTGCGGCTGAGCCCTGGTAAACGGACGGAAGATGAAAAATTTTATTATTTTTTTTTTTTAAAGACTAAATGAAAGAAATAAAATAAGAACAGCAATTTGTGAGGAAAAAAATACAAACCGCAGTTCAGAGAAGGCACAAAGTAACGAAGTTAAACGCAGAGAGTCAAAGACGGACTTCTCGGCTCCACAGAAAACTGAGAAGACGCGCCCTATGCTGGGCGGGAAGGCACTCGCGCATGCACGGTGCGGCCGACTCGAAACTTCAAGTTTCTTCAAGCAAGTCTGCTTGTGAGGCGTCCGCATCCAGGCTCCATCGATGACGTCACCCATATGTGAGAATACGCTGCCTACTTGTCCTGGGATAAACATCAACATGAAAAGAGAGGACGGAAACGCATAGAAAAAAACATGCTCGTCCAATCTAGAAAAGATGCCTGTCATCCAACAATGCAAGGAGTATAGTCTGAAACAAAAGTGGGGTGGCTTAAAATTGATGTGAGCCACCAAGAAGTCCCCCTTGGAGTGCCCCATCGTACTTAAAAGTATGGAGAGCTGCAGAACTAGTAGTCAATTCAAGTTTCAAATTTCTTTATTTTTGATATACCGTTTATCATACAGGTATCTAAACGGTTTAAAATAATATGTAGTAAAAGTTTAAAAAAAAATAAAAACTTATCTAAACTAAAAAAAATAAAGGGAAGACTACACATGAACGTACATGATAGCTGAATAATTATGCTGAGTTTGCCTGATAGGAAATTCTGCTCCCCTGGAAAAACAGACAATCGTCAAGAGAATGAGGCAAGCAATTGCTCAAAACCAGATTTTCGGAGCCTCTTGACAGAACTAGAGAGACCCTGTGGCTCCATGTGTTTACAGAGTACAAGGGTAGTTAATTTCCAGAACTCAAGAAATTTTGAAAAAACATTAAAAGCAAAAGACAACACTGTGAACACAGTAAGGTTATCTGAAAAAGTGTACTCCGTGAAGGACTAAAGTCCTTGGTTTAGAACAGGGGTGCCCACACTTTTTGGGCTTGCGAGCTACTTTTTAAATGACCAAGTCACAATGATCTACCAACAATAAAATTTTAAAAAAACACAATGCACACTGTACGCATAGAAAATGTTAATCATCATTCCTATTCCAGGGTTTTCAAAGAGGTCAAAGCAGATGACTCTATGCACTGTCACCTCAGTAACAATCATACAAAAGTAGACAAATACCCACCCCCTCCCTTTTTACTAAACCACGTTAGCAGTTTTTAGTGCAGGGAGCTGCGCTGAATGCCCAGCGCTGCTCTCGACACTCCTAGGCTCCCTGCGCTAAAAACCTCTATTGTGGTTTAGTAAAAGGGGACCATAGTGTAAAATATAGACAGCAGATATAAATTCAGACACATTTTGATCACAAAATTTAAAATAAAATCATTTTCCCTACCTTGTCTGGTGATTTCATGAGTCTCTGGTTGCACTTTCTTCTTCTGACTGTGCATACAATCTTTCTTCCCTTCTTTTAGCCTGTATGCTTCTTCTCCTCCAGACCTCATTTCTTCCCCCCAACTTTTCCTTCCTCTTCCCTGCCCTTTCTTTCTCTCTGCCTCCCTTTCATTTTTTTCTGTTTCTCTTCTTTCCTTCTGTCTCCCTGCCTGCCCTTTTTCTTTCTTTCTCCCTGCCCTCCCCCAAGCCACTGCCACTGCCATTGCCATCGGGGACCAGGACCCAAACGCCACCAATAACAGGCCCCAAGCTCTCCCTGCTTCGGCCAACCAGCATTCCTCTCCCTGACGTCAATTCTGCCATCGGGAAGAGGAAGGCTGATCAGCCCAAGATCGCGATCGACCTATTAGGGGAAATGCTGCCGGGTCCTGCCTTCGCGGAAACAGAAAGTAAGCAGGACCCGGCAGGAAGAAGAACAAATGCTTGTCTCCCGCATTAGCCCGTAGCGAACGCTTGCTTCAGGGCTCTCAACATGTGCGTGCCGGCTTCCCTTCTCCCCCCCCCCCCCCGGACATAACTTCCGGTTTCGGAGGGAAGAGAAGAGAAGCCGGCACGCACATGTTGAGAGCCCTGAAGCAAGCGTTCGCTACGGGCTAATGCGGGAGACAAGCATTTGTTCTTCTTCCTGCCGGGGCCTGCCTACTTTCTGTTTCCGCGAAGGCAGGACCCGGTTTTTTGTTCAGCAGCGGCAGATGACAGCTGGGCGGATCGCCCAGCTAAAAGGCCCTAGGGAGAAAGAAAACTGGAGAGGAAGGCTGATCGGCCCGTAGATCAGGACGGCAACACGAGTCTATCACAGAGCCCGGGATAGGCTCCGCGATCGACTCGCATTGCCTTCCTGAGCTACTGGTCGATCGCGATCGACGCGTTGGGCACCCCTGGTTTAGAAGGACATCCAGTTGCGCTTCCTAGGTAGAAGGAGACGGGTCATCAACACCACTCCTTGAAGAGAAGGAAAGTGCAAAAAAAGAGACCTGTGAAGAGTACAGAGGAGGTCATACAGCATTTAAGCAACTGCTGAATAGATGTATAAAAAGATGTTGTGAAAGAGCAAGTGTCCACTGCAAAGGGCCTGGTAGCGCAAACTGCGCTAAGTGACTGAAAAGCGCAAGCATATGCAGGAAGCCAAAGGAAAGACAGACAAAACAGGCTTCCTTGAAACCCAGAGAGCTGAAACTTGGGAAGAGTAAAAATAATGAACCTGGGTGCGAAAACAACAGCATAACCGAAAGGTGTTGAAAACCAATTGAGTGGTAAGGAGAAAAAACTCCAGACCTCTAGAACTCAAGGATGTTAATAGCCGGATAGCGGTGGAAAAGGCAACAGGTCCAAGGCCAAAAAGCTAAGGGGCCCAAAAATGAAGAGGAAAAAGGAGAAAATACAGAAATACCCCTCAAACTAGTAAAAAGAAGGAAATACTGCGATCAAAAACAGGAGAAGAAAAAATATCCTAAAAAGGATTAAGCAGCCTCCTCCTCTCCTACAGCCACTCCCAAACCTCTGGCAATGAAGTATAAAGGGATGTAGGAGAGACTGTGGCATAGTCTAGATGCTCCCCAAGCAGACACCCTCCAACTTTATGTGGAACAGTGGAAGAGAAGTGAAGAACAAATACACCTGGTTGATCCTTCATCGCAGCAAAACAAGGGAATAGTTGTAGTGATGGGAAGACTAACTGATAGGCTCTCCACCCTTGCTAGTTCCCGCCAGCCAGAAAAAGTCAATGTTAATTGATTCTTCTTGTATTAGGAATTACTGAGAAGGCAGCGTCAAGCAGCAAACGATGACACTGTGGACAAAATTAATTTGATGTACAGTAGGAATGTTGGCTCTCCTTCCATAGCAACACCGAAAAGAAATCTTAGTTTTAAAGATATACTCCGAAGGAACATGTCAAAAAGGCTGCAAAGACTGATGGTAAACAGCTTGAAGCACTGATTTGAATGCTGCCGTCACCACCTAGAATGAGAAGGAGCAGGTGTATAGACAATAGTGCCTGAAGACTTCTTCAAGGTATATTGTCACTAGAGATTCATAAAGAAGTTGAGGCGGTATCAAACGCAGAAATAAGTATCACTCTAGAAAACAAGCATCATAGGAGCCCCTGAAAAGGGGGGAAAAAAATGGAAACTCTAGTCCATATAGAAAGTCTCTCTCAAAAAATTTGGTGAAGACTTAAGAATCAGAGTCAGGCAGCAGAAGATGCTGTGAAGCAGCTGAAGCTAAAGCTGAAGAACATAAGAACATAAGAAATGCCTCCGCTGGGTCAGACCTAAGGTCCATCGCGCCCAGCAGTCCCGCTCACGCGGCGGCCCATCAGGTCCAGGACCTGTGCAGTAATCTTTTATCTATACCCCTCTATCCCCTTTTCCAGCAGGAAATTGTCCAATCCTTTCTTAAACCCCAGTACCGTTCGCTTGCCCTATATCGGATCATCATGTCAGAAAGAAATCGTTCCTGCTCAGAGTCTCCAACCAAGTCAAGATTTTTGGATAAAAATGAGGCCAGTGGCGGAGAATCGGTGTCGAAGACATCAAGATTGTGTTCGTTGCCGTGACAGATTCAGACCTAGATGGACACCGAGAGAGTTGGGGTCGACACGGATACAGTTCCTCCCATAGCAAGTTATCAATATTTTTGCTTAAGGGAGAGCACCAGTATCCCTAGTTTATTCTCCAGCAGTTTTATATCCTTCTTTAGGTTTGGAGACCAATGCTGGATGCAGTACTCCAGGTGCGGTCTCTCACCATGGCTCTGTACTAGCAGATTATAACTTTCTCTGATCTACTCATAATTCCCTTCTTTATCACTCTTGGCATTCTATTTGCTTTCTTCACCGCTGCCACACATTGCGCCGACGTCTTCAGGGTCCTATCTATCAGTATACCCAGGATCCTTTTCCTGTTCAGTCTTTTCCATAGTTACACCTGACATACTATACTGTGATCTTATTTTTTCTGCCCAAAATGCATCACATTGCATTTTTCCACATTAAACTTCATCTGCCATTTATCTGCCCACTTCTTCAATTGATTCAAGTTGCTCTGGAGTTCCTTGCTGTCCTTCTGCGATCTGATTGACCGGCATAGCTTAGTGTCGTCTGCAAACTTGATGATTTCACTGGATGTTCCTTCTTCTAGGTCATTTATGAAAATATTAAATAAGATGGGTCCAAGTACCGAGCCCTGGGGTACACCGATAGTCACTTTTTCCCATTCTGAGAACTTCCCATTTATGCCCACTCTCTGTTTTCTGTTCTCTAGCCACTTCCTATCCATCTTAGTATATCTCCCCCCTATTCCATGGCCTAATAGTTTCCTGAGAAGTCTTACATGTGGAACCTTGTCGAACGCTTTCTAAAAGTCCAAGTATACAATATCCACCGGATCATCCACTATCAATTTGTCTGTTCACTGTCTCAAAAAATTGAAATAGGTTCGTCAAACATGATTTCCCTTTCCTGAACCCATGTTGATTGGCTCTCATCAGGTTGCTTGTGTCTGGGTGCCGGTCTATGCTATCTTTGATCAGCGTCTCAACCATCTTTCCAGTGACAGACGTGAGACTCACAGGTCTGTAGTTGCCTGGCACTCCTCTTGATCCCTTTTTAAATATCGGCGTGACGTTCGCTATCTTCCAGTCGTCCGATATCTGTCCTATTTTGATTGATAGGTTGGCAAGTTTTTATAATAGTTCTCCCGATTTCAAATTTCAGTTCTTTTAGGGACTCTCGGATGAATTCCATCCGGTCCAGGAGATTTATCACTTTTAAGTTTGTCGATCTGGTGGTAAATTTGGTCCAAGTCCACTTCTACTGTGGTGAGGCTGTCCTCTACGACTCCCTTGAACACTTTCACTGCGTCAGGTATTGTTGCGGTGTCTTCCTTTGTAAAGACAGAACCAAAGAAGGAATTTAGTCTGTCTGCAATTGTTTGTCATCCTTGATGCACCCTTTCCCTCCTAGGAAGTCCAGCGATCCCACCGCCTCCCGTGCGGGTTTTTTCCCTTTTACGTATCTAAAAAAGGGCTTAAAATTTTTGGCCTCTTGCGCTATTTTCTCCTCATAGATCTTTTTGGCAATCCTCACCGCCTTGCGACATTTTTTCTGATCATCTCTATGTTTGTTCCAAGCTTTGGATGTTTTCGTGCGTTTCCACGTCTTAAAGGAGTCCTTCTTTTCATTTATGGCTTCTTTCACCTCTTTGGTAAGCCACGCCAGTTCTCTTTTGCCTTTGGTTTTCTTTACTTTGGACATCCGCAGAATGTAGAGGCTTTGTGCTTCTGTGATAGCATTTTCCATGCCTGTTCCACCGTTATGACTTTGCCTATCTTTTTCTTGATCCGTTTTTTTACCATGGCTCTCATGCTGTCGTGGTTGAGGTTTTGGTACCTTTCCCTTTCCGGACATCAAGTTTGAAGTTGATCATGGTGTGATTGCTCGTCCCCAGCGGGACCGTGACTTCTACTTCCTTTGCCGGCCCCGTAATGCCGTTTAGGACTAAGTCCAAGGTGACGTTTCCTCTTGTCGGCTCTCCCACTAATTGTTCCAGGAAGCAGTCCCCTAGCACTTCCAGGAACATTGCCTCCTTGCCACAATTTGAAATTCCCAGGTTCCAGTCTATTCCTGGGAAATTGAAATCCCCCAAGATTATCACATTACCTGTCTTACAGTCTTGTTTAATTTTCTCTATCATTTGCGAGTCTGTCTCCTCTCTCTGTCCCGGCGGTCGGTAGTAAAGCCAATCTTTAAGTCTGCATCGTTGTGTCTGGGAATCCTGATCCAGAGGGATTCCAGCTTCTCCTTCTCTTCCGTCATAGTCACACTCACAGATTCTAATCCTTCCCGAACTTATAGGGCAATAGCTCCACCTTTCTGCCCCACTCTATCTTTTCTGTACAGTTTGTATCCCTGTAGTACTTTGTCCCATTTGTTTTCGTCATTCCACCATGTTTCTGTTATGCCAATGATTTCCAGTTCGTCATTTTTTGTTATTGTTCCCATTTTGTTTCCTAAACTTCTAGCACTGGTATACATATATTTGAATTCCCTTTGTGTTACCTTCTTGGACTTTCTAAGCTTAGCAGTATCTACTGTTTCTTCCACGGTATCCTTTTCTGCTGCTGTGTTGTCTCCCTCATGTGCTGTGTGGTCGACCCATCCTGTGTCTGAGTCGTTCTCCGTAATTCCTTCTACGGGGCATCCTGTTGCCTGGGCCATCGACTGGTGGTCGACTTTCGGCTTTCCCCTGTCCTTCAGTTTAAAGCCTTCTCTATGGCCCTCTTCATGTTCCCTGCAATACTCTTGCTCCTTCCTTGTTGAGGTGCAGTCCGTCTTTTCTGTAGTATTTGCTTTTTCCCCGGAACGCCGTACGGTTGCGCACGAAGTCAAAGCCTTCATCTTCGCACCATCGTCTCATCCAGGCGTTGATTGCTTGCAGTTCCCCCTGTCTCTTTGCATCCACTCTTGGTACCGGGAGGATCTCGGAGAAGTCCACCTTCACCTCCCTTATCTTCAATTTTCTTCCGAGTGAGCAGAGCTGTCCCTTCTTCTCTTCCCTGTCATACTTCCGTCTGCTCAAATCGTTAGTTCCCACGTGGATAAGCACAGCAATGTCCTCTCCCCCAGTGCTGTCTATGATCATGGAGATCCTGTTGCCACATCCTTCACTCTTGCTCCAGGCAGGCAGGTGACAATTCTATCCTCTCTCCCTCCTGCGGTGTGGCTGTCCACACAATATACGATGGAGTCTCCCACGATGATCCCCATCTTCTTTATTCAGGGTTCCTTGGGGGTCGTAGGTCGACATCCATGGTAAAGGACCAATCTTCTCCCTCCTGCGGTACTCCTGAGGTTGTTCTCTGTTCTTCGGGTGGGGGGACGTCCCCATGCAGTCTCCATCTTACTCCTGGTGTGCGATCGCCCCTTATCTCTGCTTCCGTTCCTCTAGAAATTCCAAGGGTGTCTTCTCTTCTCTCGTCCAGGCCTTCTTCCTGGGTTGTTCAGGTACAGTTCTCCACATGCTGTTGGTGAGCTTCCTTGATGTATCTTTCTAGCTTCATAACCTCTTCGTTTGGGCTATACTCCACTAGAAACTTCTCCTGTTCGTGGATTTCTTCTTCAAAGGTGAGGAATTCTTTTAGTCCCAGCACTGTCTCCTCTAGCAGCTGGACCTTCCTTTTCAAGCTATCCAGCTCCATGCAACGACTGCAAATGTATGCCTGAATCCCCGAAGGGAGGTAGTCATACATGTTGCAGCTGGTGCAGAAGACTGGGAAGCTCATCTTCTGGCTTCCTTGGGCATCCATCTCTTGCTCCCCTTCTGAGTTGTCTGAGCGAATCAGTTGTGAACCTTCTGTCCCCGTCAGTTGGACGTTTTCTGGCTTCCTTGTATTTGTCTTTCCGTATGTTGTGAGTCTGCTAGTGTTACTGTGTTAGTGCTAGTGAGTGCTTGTTTTCCCTCTAGGTGTGTGAGGGAGCGTGCCCTGTTGTGTAACTAGTTAAAGACTAGGGCTTGTAGCTGCCTTCTTGCTTGACGTGAGTTTGCTGGTGTTACTGTTTGTTCTGAGTCTGCTGGTGTTACTTGAGTATAGATTGAAGCACAAGTGGGGCAACTTGCGATTGGTGGGAGTCGCCAACAAGTCCACCTGGAATGGAGAGCTGTAGAGCTGGGAGAACATCCTTGAAGCTAAAGAATTCCTCCGAGTTTGTCTGGTAGGGAATTCTGCTCCCCTAGAAAAACAGACAATCATCACGAAAAAAGGCAAGCAGATGCCCAAAGCCAGACATAACCCGTGGCTTGTTTACTGAGTACATGGGTAGTTGACTATCCGTGCAAAAAAGGACTCCAGAGTTCAAAAGATGTTGAAAAAATATTGAGATCACAATAAACCTTTATGCACACAGTAGGTTAATATGAAAAGGTGTGCTCCATGATGGACTAAAGACCTTGGAGAAGGACATCCAAGCACACTTCTCAGGTATAAGGAGACGGTTCGTCGACACCACCCCTTGAGAAGGGAAGTGAAAAAAGAGATCTCCAAAGAGTATGGAGGAGGTCATATAGCATTGAAGCAACTGCTGAATAGAGGATGGTATACTATTACTGAGGAGCAAGGGTCCACCTCAGAATACGAAAATGGAGTCTTGTCAGTAATGGTCAATGTTACATAGAAGCCATGTTGTCTAAAAAAACCTTCAAGTACTTTGCAGAGAATGTTTGAAGTTGAAACATGTGCAGACAGAGGCAAAGGAGAGCAAAAAGACTTTTCCTCTCTGTTAAATCCTAGCTCACGTTTGCGGTCTAACCCCAGCTATGGCAGGATACACGTTTCAAATCTGACATTGTAATCACAAAATGGAAAATAAAATTAGTTTTTCTACCTTTTGTTGTCTGGTCATTAGTCAAATCTTGTTGGTCCCAGGCTCTGGTTGTCTTTTGATAACTTGCTTGCCAGGGTCTCTTACTTTCTACATGCTAACCATCTGCCATCTCTGTCCTTCCCTTCCATTTCCCTTCCCTCCCCCGGAGGTGTGGCATCTTTCCCTTTTTTTGTCTCCATCCACAGATCCACCTTTCTTAACTACCCTTTCATCCAGCATCTCTCCTTCCTTCCCACCACCCCAGGGTCCACCATCTAATATTCGGACTAAAGAAGAGCGATCATGTTAGTCCATTCTACAAACTCCTTCATTGGTTACCAATTGAAGCACAAATTCTATTCAAATTCTCCTGCCTCTGCTATAAACTAATCTGGGGATTGGCCCCCAGCTACCTATTACCTCACTTCAAATTCCACTCCTCTATTAGGCCTACCAGAAACCGTAACCTCTTTACCTACCCAAATATCATAGGCTGTAGATATCGTACCTTATTTGATAGAACATTCAAATTCCAAGCAGGTAGACTGCAAACTTGGATAGGCTACTTCACCAATGCCGCCAGAGAATCATATAGTATCTTTAGAAAAGAACTAAAAACCACCTTGTTTAAGAAATTTATAACCTAACCAGACTTCTCCCCTAAAATCGGAGCCTCCTCCCATCCCAAGGAGTCCGTCTACCCTCTTCTACCAAAATTTCTACCTTTAATTGTTACCAGTTTTCCTACTGGTGCCCGTCCTTAGTTCAAATGTACCAAGTTAACAACTTACTTCACATCAACATCTTATGTTATCTTTTTCACCTGTAACTCAAAGCGCAATCTCCTTTCTCTTCTCCTACTTATGCTCTGAATACTGTCGACTGTATAATGCTACTCATTGTGAAACCGTGTAATACACAGACCCTGTAACTCTCCTGTTACTATCACTAGATGTTCAATGCTATACTCTGTAATTCGCTGTCTGTACAGTTTCTCTTCATTGTAAACCGCCTAGAAGTCGCAAGATTGTGGCGGTATATAAGAATAAAGTTATTATTATTATTATTATTATAAGAAATGCTCTCAGTTGAGGAAAGGCTTGGAAAAAGCCCAAAAACTGAAAAAACCTTGTGAAGGCACTGCCTGAGAGGAAAAAACTTCTGAACAACTAGTCATACAGGTAAAGAAAACCTGAAGACCATTAGATCGGAGTGCTGTTGCCACAATAAGCAAACACTCCATCCAGACATTGACAGAAGATAATAGGCTGTAAAGAAGGGCCTGGTAGTGGAAATTGCACTGATTTACTGAAAAGCGCAAGTATTTGCGTGAAGCCAAAAAAAATGACAGAGAAGTTGGAGGCTTCCTTGAAACCTAGAGAGCTGAGACTCGGGAAGGTTGAAAAGAATGCACCTGATGGCTAAACAACAGGATAACAAAAAGGTGTTAAAAACTAATCGTACATTTGGGGAGAATAACCTCCCGACCCTGAAACTCAGGGATGATAAACAGCCAGACCACGGCTAAAGAGCCCCAAAAATGAAGAGAGGGCCATGTGATGAAAACACACAAAGTATACTATACGAACAAATTCCCACCAATCGAGCAAAAAGAAAGAAATGCTGTGATCAAAACAAGAGAAGAAGGCTGGTTCCTGAGTGGATGTCTGAGCACAGAGCTCCGCTCCGACTTCCCCGATTTCACCCTCTTACTCTTTGTCCATGGCCGGTGGTGATTTCTTTTAAGAAGTATTTGAACAGACTAGTGAAGGGGAACATCGCTGTGCTCAGCAGCGGTGACGATCTATTCTCAGTGCTGCAGGGGATGCCACCTAAAGTTTCCCAACCAGTGAAAACTAGTGGGGACCAAGCATGCAAGATGGCGGGGACGCAAACAGACGCCCTAGTGGATCGCTCCTCCTCCGATGTGCTGCTGATGTCCATGAGGCATTTGTCACAATTGCTAAATGACAAACTTGTTAAATTGCATGCCTCGATGGACAAACTGAAAGATGTCCTGGCAGGCCATGTGGCGCAACTTCAGCATGTAGCGGTGCGTTTGTCGGCTCAGGAGAATCACACAGTGGCGGCGGACGGCAGGCTGGAATCTCTGGAAACACGAGTCTGCCAGCTCATGGAGAAGGTCGAGGACCAGGAAAACAGGGCTCGCCGGAAGAACCTCAGGATCATTGGTATCCCAGAGAGTGTTAAAGATCCTGAGCTCCTAAACCTCGTGAAGAGGTGGCTGCCGAAGGAGTTGGGCCTGCCTGAGCAAGCGGACCCTGTGGTGGTGGAACACGTGCACCGCATGGGGCAATGCCGAGAGAGTGATGGCTACGGAAGACCCGTTTCCACAAATATGCCATAAAGGCTCGACTGCTTGATCTCTTTAAGAAATCTAGACACCTCGCATATGAGGGCACTAAGATTCTGATCTTCCAAGATTTTTCTACTAAGTTTGCCAAACAGCGCAAAACCTTCACGCCTTACTGCTCTCAGCTGGTCGCGAGAGGGATCAGATTTGTCTTCTTATATCCTGCTAAGGTGCACTTGACCCACGAGAATCACACTTTTACATGTCTAAAGTGGAGTTGCTGAAGCGCTTCATTGAGAGTCTTCCGGCCGAGTAGAGGAACTGTGGAACTCTTGTTGCTACCTGCATGCCGGTTGACTATGGGAGCTATTGCCTTGGAGAGTGATGGTCGATCTTCTTTTCCTCCCTGCCTCTCCACCTTGCAGGGGCGCATTCCTGTTCTTGAGGATGCCTCCTGTGTCACCTTGGGGGGAGACTCCCTGAAGGAACCTGACTTCTCTTCTTGCTGTCCTGGATGGTGGGAGCTGCTCCTGTGGTGCTCGGAGAGCGGACTTTTGTGCAAGGCTGCTTTTCCTCTGGAGCTCTTAATGGGCCACTTTGGTTTTGGTGCTGGGGGTCTCAGTGCGCTATACAGTTTGGGTGTTGCTGTTTTCACAAGTTCTTTGTATTTTTCCTTCTTCTGTTTCTTTAGTTCACTGGTCATGGACTGAACTGGTTTTGTAGTTGACCTTGGAATGGTGTTGTAGTTGACTTTGTGGGTTGGATGGGGATGTGGGGGGGAGTGTAAGCATCTGTGTATGAATGACAGTTGGGATCAGATGAGGCTGTGGATGTGAGTGTGGATTTGGGATGGTGGGCTGTTGATTGGAGGGTGGGGGAGGGTATGGGGAGCGTCTGTGGGGGTTGGGGGGTTTGTCTGAAAGAACAGGAAGTTTTGCTGGTGGGGGGTTGGGGGAGGGTGGGCTGCGTCCTAGGAGTCTATCTCAGATTGATTCACTGTGTCTAATACCGTTTGCTGCGACATTGAGTCTGCGTGCCAGAAATAGACTGCTGAATTGATGCATATCACTCCTTGTTTGGACTGGGTTGAGTGACTGTTCCCTGGATGGGAGGGTGGTGGGAAGGGGGGGGGGGGGACTTTTTGTGGATGTTCTTGTATGCTGTTTTGGTGTTGTGTTACATTGGTATTCTTCTTGAAATAATAAAAATGATTTGATAAAAAAAGTGTCTAACTAAAAAGTCAGAAAGCCACGAGAGCGGGAAGGCATAAAAAAGTTTAACGATCGTTGAAACGCGACTTTGCTTCAAGGAAATGAAAAAACTGACAGACCATGCACCCTCGTCGGTGTGGGCTATCACAAACGCATGTGTGGTGAGGGCTATCACAAACTTTTTAAAATCTTAAAGTGGCGATGCACTTTTGAAGTGTCCGTACTGGGGCTCCATGAGAATATGCTGTCTGCTTGTCCTGGGATAATATAAGCATTGTATTAGATAAGATTAAATTAGAGGCACCAAAAATAAAACTAGTCCTAACTGTTTGGAAGCTACTTGATTACCAATATCTATCACAGTTTTCTCTTTTCCTCAGTGAGTAGTTACTGTGCTCAACACTCACCTGAAACGAGACCAACAGAACTGCAGTGCACGTTGGAAGTTTGGGTTCTGTTCGTCCTGCAGTCCACAAACACAGCTGATAAGCTGCTCAATTTCTAGGTCCTCACTTGCCATCTGAATAGCTGGAAACAGGAACACCAACTTACTGCAACACTCACGCTCACTCTAAGATATTCAAAATAAAGGAAAAAAAATTGGTCAGATCATAGAAGCCAACTTTTTAAAAAGACTGAAAGCATTAAACGCAATACAATTTATTTATTTTTTTGTCCTAAGGAAAACCTCTCTGGGTAAGTATATACCACTTTGCTGAAAAATTTGATGACAAAGCTTGGGATAAAAATTTGTGTGTTTACTGTTAAAAGGAATGAGTAGGTTCTTACCTCGATAATCTTCTTTCTGATAGAAGGGCACCAGAGTCTTGACTAATGGGTCATTTTCCTCTCTAGCTGCGAGTTGTGTAGAAGACATCATCTACCTTTTTTGGCTCCCCCTCCTTCCTCAGTGGGCTGTGCTGTAGCTCCCCAGTTTGTCTCAAAACAATTATAAACAACTATAAAGAGGAAAAATAAGAAGGAAAGATATTGGGAACCACCCTGACAAGTCATTTCTGTTCTGCAATTATTGTTAAACGTCAACAAAAAAAAGTAAGTAAAACAAGGTGGAACAAACAGGCCACCTACCTGACTGCAACAAGCACTAACACCTATAAAGCTATATATTAATATTAGGGAGGTCTCTTTACTCTTATGTGACAGGAGAGAATCCCAAACTTTGGCAACACATAACCATCTAGACAGGGTGGGTCATCAAGTTTTCAAGTTTATTTAAAACTAGTGTTTAAGCCCGTTACATTAACTTGTGCTAAAAAGCAGCCCCCTTTCCCTCTCCCCCTCTAGTTCCTCCCTGACTGTCTCTCCGTGGCCCCCTTCTGACTTCCCTCCCAAGCAAAGCTGTCTGCCTCCCAGAACACCCCTCCCTAACAGCAGGCCCTTTCCCTCTCCCCCTCCAGTTCCTCCCTGACTGTCTCTCTTTGGCCCCCTTTCTGTCTTCCCCCCCAAGCAAAGCTGTCTGGCTCTCAGCACACCCCTACCCCAAAGCAGCCCCCTTTCCCTCTCCCCCTCCAGTTCCTCCCTGATTGCGACTCCGTGGCCCCTTCTGTCTCCCCTCCCCCAAGCAAAGCTGTCTGCCTCCCAACACACCCCTCCCCCCAAAGCAGCCTCCTTTCCCTCTCCCCCTCCCTAGAGAATTTTTACCTGCATGGGACACCTGCAGCACCGGCACCATACCCTCCAGCCGTTCCTCCGAGCAAAACTGCCACCACTGCTCAAACTCCTTCACGCGCCGCCTGCCTACACGCTGTTGAGGCTGCCACGCACTGTCCCCACTGTCTGGCTGGCTCTCTTAGTCCCTTGCTGCCCCCTGCCCCCTTCCCTTCCCACAGTCCCGACAAACGTGCAGACTCCAGCAGCAGCCGCAGCACTCTAAACATGCTGCTTCGCGGCCTTCTACTGCCCTGATTTGCTCTGCCGTTTCGGGCAGAGCAAATCAAGGTAGTAGAAGGCTGCGAAGCAGCGTGTTTAGAGTGCTGCGGCCGCTGCTGGAGTCTTCACGTTTGTCGGGACCGCAGGAAGGGAAGAGGGGCGGCGGCAAGGGACTAAGGCAGATGACTTTAAAATATGCAATGTCACCTCAGTAACAACTATACAAAAATAGACAACTATACCCTCTCTCCTTTTACTAAACCACGATAACGTTCTTTAATGCAGGGAGCTGCGCTGAATGCCCCACGCTGCTCTCAAAGCTCATAGGCTCCCTGCGCTAAAAAACCACTATCGTGGTTTAGTAAAAGGGGGACCATAGTGCAAAATATAGACAGCAGATATAAATTCTCAAAACGGACACATTTTGATCACTAAATTGAAAATTAAATCATTCTTCCTACCTTTTTGTCTGGTGATTTCATGAGTCTCTGGTTGCACTTCCTTCTTCTGACTGAAAATCCAATATTTATTTATTTATTTCTGCCCCTCTCCTTTTCTTTCTGTCTCTCTTTCTTTTTCTCTCCCCCTGTCTTTCTTTCTCTTTCCCCATGCCTCCCCTCTTTATTTCTGCCTTTCTTTCTCTCCCACCTACCTGTCTTTCTTTCTTTCTCCCTGCCCCCCCAAGCCATCGCACTGATTTCTCCACTTCCCTGATTATTTCCCTACCCCCCAAGCCACCATGCCAATTTCTCCCTACTGCTTCCCCGAGCCAGGCACGGCACAGCACGTACAAGCGCCGGACTCAGAAGACTTCACCTCCGATGTCAATTCTAACATAGTAGAGGAAGTTCCAGGTCAGCCAGGCAGCAATTGGCTGGCCCAGAACTTCCTCTCTGACGTCCGAGGTGAAATTTTGTGAATCCAGCGCTTGTATGCGCCTAGCCTGGCTTGGGGAGGCAGGAAGAAAAAGATCGCAAAGGCAACACGATTGACTCAAATTGCCTTTGCGATCTACTGGTCGATCGTGATCAACCATTGGGGCGCCCCTGCAGTACAGTATACCTGACCTGAGGAAAGAGGTTTTGTCCCCAAAAAATTGCCTTATTTCCTATTTATAAACTTTAATCAATACAGTTACAATATTGCTTGATATTATGTAAAGCAACAAAAAAACATTTTTCTATCTTTTGTTGTTTCTGCTTTAATCGTCTTCTCTTCGCTCTCTTCTTTCATTTCGGTGTTTGTCCTCGCTCCCTTCCATGCAACATCTGTCCTCTCTCTTTGCCCCTTCCACCCAGCCTCTGCCCTCTCTCTCTCTACTACTTCCATCTACTGTCCACCCTCTCTCTGCCCCTTGCATCTACTGTACACCATCTCTGCCCTTTCCATCCAGTGTCTGCCCTCTCTCTGTTCCATATGGCATCTTCCCTCTTTCTATGTCCCTTCAATAAACTGTATATCCTGTGCCCTTTCTCTCCTTTGTACATGATTCATTTCAGCTTCACCCCTCCCCTATGCTCTGGCATCTCTCTCTTCTCCTTTCCTTCATTCCTTACCACTCCATCCCATGGTCTGGCATCTCTATCTCCTTTCCTTCTCTCTCCCCATACCCTGGCATCTCCCTCCTATCTCTCCCTCTCCCTCATTCTCTGGCACCTCCTCTCCTTTCTTTCCCTCTGGTCTGGCATTTTGTCTCCTTTAGTTTCCCTTCCTTCCCCCCATGCCCTGGCATCTCTCTCCTCTCCTTCCATCTCCCCCTCCATTATCTGGCATCTCTTCTCCTTCCTTCCTTTCACCTGGTCTGGCATCTGCCTCCTCCCCCCTGAAATCTAGCCCCCCCCCCATGGCCTCGTAGCTTCTTTCCTTTCCTTCACTCCCATGGTCTTGGCATCTCTTTTCTCTCCTCTCCCTTCCCTGGTATTCCTTCTCCCCTCTCTCCCCCCAATTGGGTGCTGCAGCAGTAGCACTTCTCTTCCCTTCCCCCTCCCCAATTGGGTGCAGCAGCAGCACTTCTCATCCCCCCCCCCCCCCCTTGGGTGCAACAGCATTTGTCTTCCCCCTCCCCCTGCCCTTTCTGCCAGGAGGTACGGTAGCATAGACCCTGGAAAGATGACTTCTCTTTAATGAAGGTTCCACAAGAAGGAATTGATGAGATAGTTGGGAGTTCTCAAAGCCCTTGTAATAGAGTTCTATACCTCGATTCCAACTTGCCTGGAACAGCAAAGATAGCATAGAGAGTCTCCAGGTTTCGTTTGAAAGTTTGAGACAGAAGCCTGTTAAGAGGAAGTTTGAGAGACTCTGCAAGAAGCCGAGGCATACTCATTTCCTCTAAATACTCCTTAGAGTACAGTGGTACCTCGGTTTACGAGTGCACCAGTTTGCGAGTGTTTTGCAAGACGAGCAAAACATTTGCAAACTTGGTGTCTCGTAAACCGAGCTTGCCTCGCTGTATGAGCGCCCCCCCCCCCGGCGATCCGGATCCCCCCCAGCGATCCAGCATCCCCCCCCCGCTCGCATTTCCCTCCCCCTCCACCACGATCCTACTTTCCCCCCTCCCGAGCAGTCAATGACACCTTTTACCCGACTTGGCACCAGTGCCGGTGCCCGAAGATCCTCCCTCTTCTGGCGCGGCCTGGCTGGGCGGTGCGTTGGAGATCCTCCTTCTTCTGGTCTGGGCTGGGCTGGACTGGCTTTGAGCAGCCCAGCCCAGCCCAGAAGAAGGAGGATCTCCGATGCACCGCCCAGCCGCGCCAGAAGAGGGAGGATCTTTGGGCACCGGCACTGGTGCCAAGTCGGGTAAAGGGTGTCATTGACTGCTCGGGAGGGGGGAAAGTAGGATCGCGGTGGAGGGGGGGCAACGCGAGCAGGGGGGGGAAGCTGGATCGCGGGGAGGGGTTTGTAACAGCGTCGGATTCCTCAAGGGGGGGGAGAATGGAGCAGCGCCGGTAGCCTTGTGGAGGGGGGGGGAGGAGGTGGAACCAATCAAAACAGTTTCCCTTACTTCCTATGGGGAAACTTGCTTTGATATACGAGCAATTTGGTTTACGAGCATGCTTCTGGAACGAATTATGCTCGTAAACCAAGGTTCCACTGTACTTATAACCAGCATCCAATTTAAGATCCAGGTCCTCAGCCATTTGACGGAGGAAGGGGGAAAAAGACAATTGATCCGCCAGAGCATGGCCTCGAGAGAGACTCAATGATCTTGAGGCGCCTCGAGTGGAGAATGAAGGTGAGGCCTCTCTGGAGTATTGTTATCCCAGCAAATAGACAGACTAGGTTGAGGCATTGGAATCAGCCGAGTCCTCATTTTCTCCGATCCCATGCGTCAGAGGAGGGGCGGGATCGCGTTAGAGGGAACATGCTACCGAGGTGGAGAGCGGCTTGCGAGGTTCCCTACAGCCGGCTGGCGATCCTCAGCAGGCTGCTTTGAAGAGGAGGGCAGACGCGAATGAAGAGCAGCAGTGGCGGCAGTGGTTTGTGCCGGTGGGCCAGAAGAGACCAGGAAGCCGGGATGGAGGGAGGCTAAGAACGGCGGTTTAGGAGTAGGTATTAGGGAACAGGGAAGAGGTGCTGCTGGACAGGGGGGGGAGATAAAACAAAGGGAGAAGGACTGCTGATGGACAGGGGGAGCAGGGAAGGGGTGCTGCTAGACAGTGGGGAGGTAAAAGGAAGGGAGAAAGGCTGCTGCTGGACAGGGGGAGCAGGGAAGAGGTGCTGCTGGACTGGGGGTAGGTAAAACGAAGGGAGAAGGGCTGCTGCTGGACAGGGGGGAGGTAAAAGGAAGGGAGAAGGGCTACTGCTGGATAAGGGGAGCAGGCAAGGGGTGGTGGTGGACAGCCAAGGAAAGAGAGACAGAAAGAAAGACAAACAGAAAGTGGCCAAGGAGAGAGAGAGAGAAAGAAAGACAGACACACACACATCTATTCTAGCACCTGTTAATGTAATGGGCTTAAAGACTAGTATATATATATATATATATATATATATATATATATATATATATATATATATATATATATATATATTCATTGCATTCCATTACGAAGGCAGCCCTTGAGACCTCCTCAGCAGCTCCCAAGGTTCAGAGCCCCAAAACACTAAAAATTGCCTGTTGTTTTTCCCCTGGTTTCTCCTTAATAACCCTATTTAACATCCAGGCAAAAAACTATCCCACCCCCTCGTTCCAATGCCTATGACTGCGCCAAGAGTTTTACTCTACTATAACAACATGCCTATAGCAAACCCAAATACCTTAAACATTTTCCATTTAAAATAAACATGACCGCCCCTTTTCCATTTATTTCACTGTACACAATCATTCCTATATGCCTACAAGCTAAACCTATATACTGCATTTCAACTTATGCACATTAAATGAATGTATATCTCTAATACTGATAACAAGATTATCTAGATCTGTAATAAATAAATCCATCTAGAATAAAAAGTATATTATACATTTGGCTGCCGTCACATACCAATTGGACCTCTAAGCACTCACCCAAGATCCAGCGACTCTCTCCCTCTTTCACCGTTTGCACCCACCCTGCTGTCCACGGATCGGCATTTCTTCCCCTACCCCCGATCAAGCATCTCTCCAAATCTCAAAATGTGTGTTCTCGATTATCACCAACAGCACGCTAACTTTAGAGAGCTTGCATCCTTCCTTCTAACTGGCCCTTATTCGCGCCGGGAACAAGAAGCTGAGCCTCCACTCTAACACAACTTCCTGTTTCCAGCGGAAGGGGCTGGGTTTAGGGTTGCGAGCAGATTTACTATTTACCATTTCTATTGCGCTACCAGACACACGGAGCGCTGTGCAATAAACACGGGAGAGACGGTCCCTGCTCTAAAGCATGTAGAGAGACATGCAATATTTTAAGGTAGACCGGGATGGGAGATTGAGGGATGGGGTGATATCGGATTAAGGCAGGGGAAAATGGAAGAAAGAAAAACATGCTGGACCACGCCAGGGGGATGGGGGCACAGAGGAGTGGATGGGGAGGGAGATGCTGGAACAGGGGAGGGAGGCAAGAGTGAGATAGATATTATCCATAGGAGGGATGATATTGAAAGGGAGGTTGGGGGAGGAGAGAAGGAGAAATACTGGAGTACAGGGTTAGTGTGGGAGGAAGGGAAGAAAGAGGGAGAGATGTTGAAAGGGTAGGGGTGAGAATGACAGGGAAGAGAAAGAGATCTTGGACCAGAGGAATGCTGGATCAATGGAAGTGCCGGAGAGAAGAGAGATGGGCAGGGAAAAATAAACTTATAGAACTATTATTTGTAAACAAGCCACCTCTACCTCTCCCTCCTCCAGGCCACTCTACCCTGACTCCTATTCTTCCTGAAATCACTGAAGAGGAAACTGCATATTTTCTTTCCTCCAAATTTACTACCTGCTCCTCTGATCTGATTCCTATCCATCTACTCAGCACTGTCTTTCCTACTGTCAATCCCTTCTACCTATCACATCTTCAGTCTTATCACTTTCCACTGCAACTGTCCCTGATGTCTTCAAACATGCCATAGTTACATCATTCTTCAAAAAACCTTCACTGGATCCTATCTGCCTATCCAACTGAACCCATCTCTCTCCTCACCTTATCCAAGCTTCTAGTGCAATGGTCTCAAATTCAAACTCTTTGCAGGGCCACATTTTGGATTTGTAGGTACTTGGAGGGCCGCAGAAAAAAATAGTTAATATCTTATTAAAGAAATGACAATTTTGCATGAGGTAAAACTCTTTATAGTTTATAAATCTTTCCCTAACTTTGTTGTCTGGTGACTTTATTTTTCTGTGCTTTTAACTATGTTTCCAGGGCCTTCTTGTCCATTGACTATTTTTCTCTCCGTCTTCCGCCTTGCATCCATCTTTGGCATTAACTTAACATTTACCCCCCCTCTTTTACTAAGCTGTACAAGCGGTTTTAGCGCGCACACTAGACGCTAACGCCACCATTGAGTTGGCGTTAGTTTTTACGCTTAGCGCAGGGGGCTACGCACACTAAAAACGCTAGTGCACCTCAGTAAAAGGAGCCCTTAATTTTTCCATTTTTCTGCTTCTCAAAATCTACTTTTCCATGTCTTACCTTCCCTTGCTATCTCTCTCTCCTTCCCTCCCTATTTCCATGGTCTGACATCTCCTTCCCCCTTCAATGTAGCATTTCTCTTTCCCTTCCTCCTTTCTGCCCCCTGCAGTCCATCTCCCTTCCCTTCCTCCTTTCTGGCCCCCCTCCCAGTCCACTCCTTTCCTCCAGTCCAACATTTTTTTCTCTCTTTCTTCCTTCATGCTTCTCTGGTCCTCCTTCCCTCCCCCAATCAACATCTCTCTCTCTCCCTCCATGAATCCAACTTTTCACTCTCTGCCCTCTCCCACTTTCCCAGTGAAACATTTCTCCTTCCCTCCTTTATGTCCTCCCCATCCATCTCACCCTCTCCGTGAGTCAAACACTTTCTGCCTCCTTCACGCTTTCTCTCTCTGTCCTTGCCTCTTCCCTCGAGTAGCATCCCTCCTTCCCACCCACCCCTCAACCCAATATGCTCTCTCCCCTGCACTATATCACCCTCCCCTCCAGTGTGTAGCACCTTTCCTTTCTCTCCCTTTCTGCCAGGTCCAGCAGTACCTCATCTCCCTTTTATCTCCTCCCTGTCCAGCAGTACCCCTTTTCCTTTCCCTCCCTCCGTGTACACAAGGGCTCCCCTCCCCCAAAGGCCTGCATGTTCCCCCCTGGCCTCCCGGTCTTAGTTTCAGATCATTACGGCAGCCTGCAGAGAGGATTGCCAGCACTGTAGCAATCCTTGCAGGCTGCCATCGGCCTCCGCAGCACATTCCGTCTGCTGCAGTCCCGCCCCTCCTCTGACATCAGGGGCAGGATCACGGCAGAGGGAACAGGCTACTGAGAAAAACAGCAGCCTGCAAGGATCGCTACAGCACCGGCGATCCTCTCTGCAGGCTGCCGTAATAATCTGGTGGTAAGAGTGGGAGGCCAGGGAGGAAGCTGGAGGACGCTGCAAGCTCTTTGTAGCACTAGACCACGGGCTGCAAAATAGTACCTGGTGGGCCGCGAGTTTGAGACCGCTGTTCTAGTGCAACAGGAATTTCTTGTATAATCCCACTCTATTCCTGGACAAGTGGATTATGCATCCTCTTTTTTTTTTTTTTAATATCATTCATTTTAAAGTCAAAAATAAGTGCAACATATTTTACAGACATTTTACACTTTAACAGCACTTAAATTCAGTCAAAATTATCTTCTATAACAAATACATATATCACCCCCCCCCTCATCCATATATCCAAAAAATGCACTCCAATTAAAAGTATCTCCCCACCCACCCACCCTGGACATGTATTATCAAAGGGGAAAATCAACAATCACTCCTTATAGCATTTTATCACTTGGCTCACTGCGTGTTCGACTGGCGGGCCAAGGACTGTAGGGGATGGCTTCTTAGCCGGCTTACCTGTGGGGTGCAACACCGAAGATACATCTAGCGGTGTCGAAAGTGCCGGAGTCGATTTGGAGGACGTCGCCGATGCGGGGTCGATGCCGGTGGAATCTCCATACCGGTACCGAAAAGAAGCTTTTGTTGAAGTTGGCGATTTTTCAACGTTCTCTTTTGAAGAGAAGCACAACGGGTACACGTCGCAGCCCTATGGTCCGGACCCAAGCACTGGAAACACCAATTGTGGGGGTTGGACAGGGAAATAGGACGTGCACACCACTGACACTTCTTAAAGCCTGGTGAAGGGGGCATGAAGGGAAAAATGGCAGTAGCAAAATCGAAGTCCGAGGCTTCGATGATGCCAACAGGCCCCGCCGGGGCCGACCGAAAAAAAGACGAAAAAAAGTTGGATGTTTTTGTTTTTTTTCAACAAGAAATAAGAAAAAGAACGTGAAGAAATTTGCGAGAATATACGTGAGCAGGAAGGCGAAAAAAGAATATTCCAACAGCCGTTGGAAAAAACGCGTCTTCTTAGCTCCACGGAAACTAAGAAACTGGGGACCGCATGCCTCCGTCGGGTGGGAAGGCACTCGCGCATGCGCGGTGCGGCTAGCTAGAACTTTCTAAGTTCTTAGAGTGCAATCACTCTAAAATTGTCCATACCAGGGCTCCGTCGGTGCCGTCACCCATCAGTTAAGAATATACTGCCTGCTTGTCCTGGGATAAAAACAGTCAATGTTTAAGAAGGCACTGGAAATATAGTTAAAAGCACAGAAAAATAAAGTCACCAGACAACAAAGGTAGGGAAAATTATTTTATTTTCAATATAGTAATTGAAATATGTCAGTTTTTAGAATTTATATCTGCTATGTATATTGTGTGTATATGAAAAATGAATGGAAAAAATTGCATTACAATTAGTAAAGGAGTGGGATCTGGGGCAGAGCTTTGGTGGACCTAAGGCAGAGCTTGGGAGGTCTGTGGTTGGGGTATTCAGTTGATATTTGTTAGACTTAGGGGGTATTTAGCTTGAAGTAGTTGAGAAACTGCTATAGGCAATGTCAGCACCAGTGCCTCTCCTTCTTTCTGGCAACCCATACTGGCGTCTCAGGGCCCATCTGGAGGGCCTCTGCGCATGCATGGACATCAACGTGATGTCACGATGATGTCCGCACACTTCTGGGTGCCTTGAGCCGTGGTTACTACCTTTAGTTTGAGAGACACTGGTCTAGATCAGTGTTTCTCAACGCATAGTACGTGTACCCTTGGGGGTATGTGGCCTGGCAGCCGCCGCAGGGATCATTCCCTGCTGCCCCCTGCTGAAGCCACTTGTTATCTGTTAGCAGCATTTGGTTTTTTAAGAAGATGTTAACAATGTGACATTTCTTTTTTGTTTGAACGCTAGCGATATCTATTAGAGCGGCAGTACATTTCAAATATCACTATTGGTGGCTCTTAAGAATCCTGAGGCAGGCCTGTTGGCCGAAACATGTACATGTCGAGTCATTGAGTCATTGTATGCATCATTGTGGTATTGGAGAAATAAAGATTTTGTAATGTAATTTATTTCTTATATACTGCTACATCTAAGCGGTTTACAGAAAATATACATTAAGATTAGAAATAAGAAAGGTACTTGAAAAATTCCCTTACTGTCCCGAAGGCTCACAATCTAACTAAAGTACCTGGAGGGTAATAGAGAAGTGAAAAGTAGAGTTAGAGGAAAAATAAAAATAAAATAAACATTTTAACAAGACAGCATTGATCTAAATACTTTGGAATGTAGAAGAGAGGAGAGAAAGGAATAGAAGCAGAAGGGGGAGCCGTTGAACAGTAGAATTCTGGAGAAATTTAAATGATAGAAATAGAACAAAACAAAGACAAAAGGCAAAACAATAGATAAGATTAAAGATAAATCATAAGCTGGAAAGAAAAATAAAATAAAACTTTGTCTTCAATCCACGGTTTCAGCGTCAGTGATGAAGTGGAGCAAGTAAGTTTAGGAGGAGCGATTGACGTTTCCAGAAAGGGCTTCTTCAGGGAAGAGACTTGGCAGACAGTCCCAGGATGCCTATGTCTCCTCCCCTGCGATGTTCTCCCATCCATGCATTCCCTCCCAGACACACTGCCCGTGCCCCAGCCGCTCCAAGGAGGCTGCCCCAGATGAGGCCCACGGTGAATGCAGGATTCTCTCCTCTGCGGGAAAGCCGCCCGGAGCCGACAGTCGATCTTCTTAGCAGATTGCATGGGGGGAAGAGTTCACACTCTTGGTAGGATCGGGTCTGTGTGCTCTCGGTGGTTGTGGCTGGTCTCGTTGCTGCTTAGGTGTAAAAGCAGTTGATCTCCACTGCTGCTGATATTTAAAAGCAGGCAGATTGATCTCTCCAATGGACTGCAGGGGGAGGAGTTCACACTCCTGGCAGGATCGAGTCTGTGGGCTCTTGGTGGTTGCGGTAGGTCTCGCTGCTGCTTGTATGTAAAAGCAGTTGTTTTTCTACTGCAGCTGATATTTAAAGCAGGTAGATTGATCTCTTAAACGGGATATAGGGGGAGGAGCTCACATGCCTGGTTGGATCGGGGCAAGGGCTCCTATTATAGACAGCTGGTCTTGCTGCTACTTAGGTGTTAAAGCAGTTGATCTTCCTAGCGGACTGCAGGAGGTGTGGAGCTCACACTCCTGTCATGATCTGGTCTATGGGCTCTTGGTAGTTGCGGTTGGTCCCAATGCTGCTTAGGTGTAAAAGCAGTTGTTCTCCCACTGCTGCTGATATTTAAAAGCAGGTAGATTGATCTATCCAATGGAATGCTGGGGGAAGATCTTATATGTCTGGCTGGATCGTGGCAAAGGGTTCCCGGTAGTGGCGGCTGGTCCTATTGCTGCTTAGGTGTAAAAACAGTTGATCTTCTTATCGAATTGTAGGGGGGGGCGGATCTCACATTCCTGGCAGGTTCGGGTCTGTGGGTTCTTGGTGGTTGCGGATGGACCCGCTGCTGCTTAGGTGTAAAAGCAGTTGTTTTCCCAATGCTGCTGATATTTAAAAGCAGGCAGATTGATCTCTCCAACAAATTGTATGGTGAAGAGCATACACGTCTGGCTGGATTGGGACAAAAGCTCTCGATAGTGGCGGCTGGTCTTGGTGCTGCTTAGGTGTAAAAGCAGTTGATCTCCTACTTCTGATAATATTTAAAAGCAAGCATATTGATTTTTCCAACGGAATGCTGGGGGAAGAGCTTACTTATCTGGCTGGATCAGGGCAAAGGGCTCTCGGTAGTGGTGGCTGGTCCTGTTGCTGCTTAGGTGTAAAAAACAGTTGATCTTCCTAGTGGACTGCAGGGGGAGGTGGAGCTCACACTCTTAGTTGGATCGGGTCTGTGTGCTCTTGGTAGTTGCGGATAGTTCCGCTGCTGCTGAGGTGTAAAAGCAGTTGATTTCCCACTGTTGCTGATATTTAAAAGCAGGTAGATTGATCTCTCCAATGGACTGCAGAGGGAGGAGCTCACATGCCTGGCTGGATCGGGGCAAAGGGCTCTTGGTAGTGGTGGCTGGTCCTGCTGCTGCTTAGGTGTAAAAGCAGTTGATTTTCCAAGCGAACTGCAGGGAGGGTGGAGCTCATATTTTTGCAGGACCGGGACTGTGGGTTTTTGGTGGGTTGGTCCCGTTGCTGCTTAGGTGTAAAAGCAATTGATCTCCCACTGCTGCTGATATTTAAAAGCAGGCAGATTGTCCAGGGAGAGGAGCTCTGCACTCAAACTGCCATCCTCCTCGCCTCCAAGTTCCGGAATGTTTTTTTCATATCATCAGATGAATTGCAGGACACTTTCTTAGGGCACAACATTCTGATCTTAACAGAATACCGCAGTCACATGACAGGAATAGTGTTAGGGGAGTGCAACTAGGGCAACTGCTCTTTGGTCAGAGAGAGCTCTAAGAAGGTAAGGAATAAGAGGTTAGCTTTTATAAACTACAAAAGATCATAGAAAAAGAAGTCAGGCAAAAATATCTGGAAAAGTTAAGAGAGGCTGGTTGTGTAGTCAGGAAAGCAAAGATGCAAATGGATGAAAAAAATAGCTGACATGGTAAAACGGGGAGACAAGACATTTCTTAGATATATTAGTGATAGGAAGAAGTGCAAAAGTGGCATTGTGAGACTCAAAGGTGAAGGAGAGGAATAAAATATCAGTAATAAAATATCAGTAAATTTGGGGCCTGTTTAACAAAGTCATGCTAGTGGCTGCCGCACGGCAACAGCCCTGAAGCCCTTGAAATCTTTTTTTTTTTTTTGAATCATAATGAATAAAACAGTATCCACCTTATAGTACATAACATAAGAGAATATAAGGAAAATTTAACATTCTTTCAACTGTTAATTAGTCCACAATAATAATGAGGGAGAAGTATCACAAATCGGAGATTAATTAATTAATCCAACAAATTATAAGAAATTTAGGCTGACTGAAGTGGACCCAATTTACTAACTTGGAACATTTTCTTGGTTACAAATAGGGGTACTTGCAAAGATTACCTCCTTATCTACTATAAACCTCGATAACTGTGCAGATTCAAAAAAGGTATATTTAGCTCCCCTATAATTAACTAAGCACTTACAGGGGTATCTCAAAATAAATGTAGCTCCAATTTTTAACACCTGTGGTCTCAAGAGCAAAAACTGTTTCCTTTTTTTTTTGAGTTATCCTAGAAACATCTGGATACATTCTTATTTTTTGATTCAAAAACAAAACATCTTTATATTTAAAAAACAGCTTCAAAAGCCATTCTCTATCTGAATCTAATGCTAGTTGTACAAAAAGTGTGGCAACCATTAATTCCTCTGATTCTGACTTCTCTAATAAATTTGTTAAGTCCAATACATCTATTACTGGTTCTTGCTTGTCCTCCGGAGTCTTCTTCTTTCCCAAGGAAATATAATATATTTTTGAAATTGGTGGAAAAGAACTCTGTGGGACTTTTAGAATCTCCGAAAGATACCGTTTAAACATATCAAGAGCTGTAGTGGATATTAACTTTGGAAAATTAATCAGTCTCAAATTTTGTCTCAGTACTACATTTTCAAGAACCTCCATATTAAAATTGATATTATCATTATCCCTCATGAGGAGCTGATTTTGTGCTCCCAATATTTCCAACTTTTTTTCCTGCTCAAGTGATTTTTTCTCAATATTCACCATTACTTCCAATTTTCTTTCATGTTCTAATGATTTTTCTTCCAATTTGCCCACTTTTTTTTGCAATTTTAAAGTCTCAGAAAGTATCCCTGCTGAATGAGTAGACAGAGTTTGCAATTGACTTCCCAGGGAAATCTGTAATGTTGAGATTGCCTCCCAAATTGAGTTTAAATCCACAACTGAAGGCTTTTCTAGAGGAACTAGGAAACATTTAATGTCCAAATCTTTAAGCTGCTCAGTACCTGTTTGAAAATTTAAAGGTAATGGTGATTCTTGCCGTTCCTCCATTTCCCCCAAGACCTCCTGTGTTGGAAATGCTGTAGACCTTCTCCGGGCTGCCAGTTCTTCATTTTCCTCCTCCTCACAGCTCCCGGAAGTTACCGCCACACTCTCTTCACTCTCCTCACTCTGCAAACACAGTTGAGGGAGTGGCTGCGCCGGCGTGTCTCGTTCCTCCGGAGAGAAGGTGACCGCTTCAAAGGAGGTGGAAGGGCTCTCCGAAACGCCCCCACCTTGCGCCGAGGACTCTTTCGCCAGATCTCGTTGGGCCCGACGTTCGACGAACGCATCCATAGGGCCAGGTAACTGCTGTGACTCGGGTTCAGTAGGAAAAACCCGAGTTTTGGACTTGCGCTTCACCATTTCTAGGAAGATAGGCTCAGGAGCGTTCAGCCAAACAACTTCAGTCCGCCATCTTCATTTGACTCCTCCCCCCGCGGCTCTGACGCCACATTCTAAGAGGAAAGGAAGAAGGCGTGTCTAGCCCTTGAAATCTTTATGGACTTTGAGGCCAATACTGTGCAACAGCTACTAGTGTGGCTTTGTAAAACAGGCCCTCAGTTGTCTTTCCTTAAATTTCTTCAGTATAAAAGAGTAGTTTTTTTTTTGAATTTTGAAATTAATCTTGAATGTTGTAATTGTTTATAACAAAATAATTTAAAAATGTGTTCAAATTATAATAAAGAATTCAATATAAGAAAATAAACTGAAAGTTTTATTCAAAAATAAGCAATGGTTCAAAAGTTACAGCTATTTTATGTGAAACGTAATTTCCTGTGCAACATTTTAAAAAAAAAAATTTGCCCGCTTTTCGGCATAGATCAGTGAAAAATGCCCACAAACAATGTGTTAATTACGGCTATTGTTTGTAAAATGAAACATTTGAACTTACTGTATTTTTTAAATTATAATTTAAATTTATCAGGAGTCGGAGTCAGTACATTTTTATCAACTCCAGGTACCCAAAATTGTCTCCAACTCCTCGACTCCTACCCCACAGCCCTGCAGGAATGGTACCGGAGGACTAGAGAAGGGCAGATGTCCCTCTCCACAAAAGTGGAAGTAAGGCAGAAATAGGGACTTACAGGCCGGTAAGTCTGACTTCTTTGGTAAGCAAATTAATGGAAATGCTTATAAGTACATAAGAATTGCCCCTGCTGGGTCAGACCAGTGGTGCATCGTGCCCAGCAGTCTGCTCCCGTAGCAGCCCTTAGGTCAAAGACCAGTACCCTAACTGAGTCTAGCTTTACCTGCGTACGTTCTGGTTTAGCAGGTCTAACTTTGTCTTGAATCCCTGGAGGGTGTTTTCCCCTATAATAGCCTCCGGAAGAGCGTTTCCACCACTCTCTGGGTGAAGAAGAACTTCCTTACATTTGTACGGAATCTATCCCTTTTTAACTTTAGAGAGTGTCCTTTCGTTCTCCCTACCTTGGAGAGAGTGAACAACCTGTCTTTATCTACTAAGTCTATTCCCTTCATTATCTTGAATGTTTTGATCATGTCTCCTCTCAGTCTCCTCTTTTCAAGGGAGAAGAGGCCCAGTTTCTCTAATCTCTCAATATACAGCAACTCCTCCAGCCTCTTAACCATTTTAGTTGCTCTTCTCTAGACCCTTTCAAGTAGTACTGAGTCCTTCTTCATGTACGGCGACCAGTGCTGGACGCAGTATTCCAGGTTGGGGCGTACCGTGGCCCAGTACAGCATGATAACCTTCTCTGATCTATTCCTGATCCGCTTCTTATTCATTCCTAGCATTCTGTTCACCTTTTTTGCCGCCACCGCCACACATTGTGTGGACGGCTTCATTGACTTGTCGACTAGTACTCCCAAGTCTCTTTCCTGGGGGGGCCTCTCCGAGTCCTGTATTTGTGTATAAGATTTTTGTTACTGACATGTATCACCTTACACTAATCCATGTTAAACCTCATTTGCCATGTTGCTGCCCATTTCTCGAGCATGTTTATGTCACGTTGCAAGTCTTCGCAATCCTTCTGTGTCTTCACTACTCTGAATAACTTTGTATCGTCTGCAAATTTTATCAATTTCCAGGTCGTTTATAAATATGTTGAAGATCATGGGCCCAAGCACTGAACTCTACGGCATCCATCCGAGGGTCATCAAGGAACTGAAAGGGACTATAGCTGAATTGCTTCAACTAATAGCCAATCTGCCGATTAAATCGGGACAGATTCCTGAAGACTGGAAGGTGACGGATGTTACGCCGATCTTCAAAAAAGGTTTGAGGGAAGAACCGGGAAACTACAGACCGGTGAGTCTGACCTCAGTACCGGGAAAGATGGTAGAGGCGCTGATAAAGGACTGCATCATCACCTTGATGGACATGGTCTGATGAGGACCAGCCAGCTGCACTTCTTCGAGGGAGTAAACAGGCAGATAGACAAGGGCGACCCGATAAACATTGTATATCTGGATTTTCAGAAGGCATTCGACAAGGTTCCACATGAACGACTACTTCAGAAAATTGTGAGCCATGGAATCGAGGGTGAAATACTCACGTGGATTAAAAACTGGCTGGAGCACAGGAAACAGAGAATGGGGGTAAATGGACAATACTCAGACTGGAAGAGCGTCACCAGTGGGGTGCCGCAGGGCTCGGTGCTTGGACCTGTGCTCTTCAACATCTTTATAATCGATCTGGATATTGATACGACGAGTGAGGTGATTAAATTTGCGGACGATACATAGTAACATAGTAGATGATGGCAGATAAAGACCCGAATGGTCCATCTAGTCTGCCCAACCTGATTCAATCTAAAAGTTTGTTGTTGGTTTTTTTTTTTTCTTCATCTCCTTAGCTATTTCTTGGCAAGAATCTAAAGCTCTGCCCGTTACTGTTCTTAGGTTCCAACTACTGAAGTCTCCATCAAAGCTCGATACGAAATTATTCAGAGTAGTGAAAACACAGGGGAATTGCGAAGATCTACAACATGACATAATCAATCTTAAGAAATGGGCATCAACATGGCAAATGAGGTTCAATGTGGATAAGTGCAAGGTGATGCATGTCGGTAACAAAAATCATATGCACGAATACAGGATGTCCAGTGCTATACTCAGAGAGAGCCCCCAGGAAAGAGACTTGGGAGTACTTGTAAACAAGTCAAGTCAATGAAACCATCTGCGCAATGTGTGGCGGCAGCGAAAAGGGCAAAAAATGCTAGGAATGATTAAGAAGGGGATCACAAACAGATCTGAAAAGGTTATCATGCCGTTATACCGGGCCATGGTACGCCCCCACCTAGAATACTGCGTCCAACAGTGGTCGCCGTACATGAAAAAGGACATAGTACTACTCGAAAGGGTCTGGAGAAGAGCGACAGAAATGGTTAAGGGACTGGAGGAGTTGCCGTACAATGAGAGGCTAGAGAAACTGGACCTATTCTTCCTTGAAACATCAAGATATTGAAGGGAAAGAGAGATTGTTCACCCTTTCCGTGGTGAAGCGAACCAGAGGGCACTCGCTAAAGTTAAAAGGGAATAGATTCCGTACAAACATAAGGAAGTGGTAGAAATTTGGAACGCTCTTCCAGAGGCTGTTATAGGGGAATGCACCCTTCAGGGATTCAAGAAAAGGTTGGATAAGTTCCTGCTGGAACAGAACATATGCAGGTAATGCTAGTCCCAAATAGGGCACTGGTCTTTGATCTAAGGGCTGCCACGTGAGCGGACTGCTGGGCATGATGGACCATTGGTCACGATGGACCACTGGTCTGACCCAGCAGCGGCAAATCTTATGTTCTTATGAACAGCTTCTTGAAGCAACTAGTCGGGAAACCGAAAAGAAAGGGAGCTATTTTAGATTTGGTCCTTAGTAAAATGCAAGACATAGTACAGGAGTTAACTGTGTTGGGGCAGCTGGGAAATAGTGATCATAATGTAATCAAATTTGAGCTGATACCAGGAGTGACGTCGCAAAAGAAATCTACTGTAGAGGCATTTAATTTTCAAAAGGATGACTATGAGAAAATGAAAAAAATGGTTAAAAAGAAGCTAAAAGGATCAGTTGCAAAGGTTAAGACTGTAAACCAGGCACAAATATTATTTAAAACTACCATCATGGTATTCCATGCATCAGCAAAGGTGAAAAGTAGAAGAAACGAGAGCCGGCATGGTTAAAAGATGAAGTGCCAAAAAAACATCCTTTAAAGAATGGAAAAAGGATCCCAATTAAGAAAATAAGAAAAAACACAAGCATTGGCAAGTTAGATGCAAAGCATTGATAAAGATCCTGTTCAATATGTTTGTGAGTGACATTAAGGTTAGAAGGGAAGGTTTGCATTTTTTGTGGATGATGCCAAGATTTGTAACAGAGTAGACACCGAGGAGGGAGTGGAAAACATGAAAAAGGATCTACAAATGCTAGAGGAATGGTCTGATATCTGGCAACTAAAATTAAATGCAAAGAAATGCAGAGTAATCAGAAGGAGCCATATGTGGAGAGGGACCTTGGGATGATAGTGTCCAAAGATCTAAAGGCGAAAAAACTGTGTGACAAGGCGGTGGCTGTTGCCAGAAGGATGCTGGGCTGTATAAAGAGAGACATAGCCAGTAGAAGAAAGAAGGTGTTGATGCCCCTGTGCAGGTTGTTGGTGAGGCCTCACTTGGAGTATTGTGTTCAGTTTTGGAGACCATATCTGGCGAAGGACATAAGAAGAGTTGACCCAGCTTCCCAAAGCTCCCTATCGGTATGGTATAGAGTGGTTCGTTCCGTAGCTTCCCAGGAACACTTAACCACTCTTAGGGAGAGGTGGAACCGAGATCTTGCCACTCAGTATACCCCTGATACTTTTATGGACCTTTTTCATACTTTGCATGCTTTTGTGAAGTCGGCGGCTTGGCAGGAGACCCAATTTAAAATCCTCCATAGGGCTTACCTCACTAAAGTGAGGGGAGCGGGCATGGGTTTGTGGGAAGATCCTTTGTGTACCAGATGTTCAGGGGCCCCAGGGACGGTTTTGCACTCATTTTTGGAATGTCCTGACCTATCCATCTGGAACTTTTCTTTTGCGCAACTGCAGCTAGTCCTGCAGCGCTCAGTTGAGTGGGATTACAAGACGCTGCTCCTCGGCGACTAGACCCTATTGGAAGAGCAGGGCTTTACGGTACCGCAGCGGCGCTTTATTTACCTGACTTTGTTGACGGTCAAACGTACAATTTTACACTATTGGGTTCATTGGACAGTTGGCTCACTCAGATGGTTGAGCTGGCATGTTTCGAACTTTGCTATCATAAACGTTCCTCCAACCCTGAGCTGGCTTACCTGGCTCTTTGGAGTGTGTTCCTGCAGTTACCTCCGGTGCGGGGGAGGAAGGGAGGGAGGGTCGGTATGAATGGTGGTCAAGTTCTAAAATGGTTAACCTCTTTTCTCTCAGACCGTTCCTCCAGAGTCAGATTTAATGATGACTATTCTACATATTATTCTTCTACTTATGGGATACCTCAAGGGTCTATTCTGTCACCTCTCTTATTTAACATTTTTCTATCTCCTCTTCTCACCATTTCGCAATCACTGGGTTTTACATCATTCTCCTATGCAGATGATATTCAATTCCTGCACCCTTTTGACCCGGAAAATGATGAAGAAATAACGGCCATCAATAAAAAATTAGACTTGATAAAAGACTGACTAAGTTCTAATAAATTGGCATTAAACATTCAAAAATCCAAAACCATGTTTTTTACCTGGAAAAGAGACTTAACGCCAATATCACCGTTCATCCTAGATAATATCCCCCTAGAGTCAGTACCTATGCTGAAAATTCTCGGAGTAGTGGTTGATGTTGACTTATCATTTCATAATCACATCAATCAAATAGTTAAATCTTGTTTCCATAAATTACGTCTGATTCGTTCAATCTCTACATTTCTAGATCCTAAATCTGTTAATATATTAATCCATTCTATGATCATATCTAAAATCGATTACTGCAACTCTCTTCTAATCAATATAACACATAAAGAAAAAAGACGGCTTCAGATAATTATACGGCGATAAAACTTATTCATAAAGCGAAAAAACATGATCATGTTACACCACTAATGATTAAATCACACTGGCTTCCTATTTCCCACCGAATTAACTTTAAGATTCTATTTTTAGTATTCAAAGTACTAATCTTTAACGAACCACAATTTATGACAAGAATGATTATTCCATACAATGCCCCGCGTTCTCTACGATCATCTTCTTCAAACTTACTAACAATTCCCTCTTTGAAAATCGTTGGCACAAGAAGAAATGATATGTTTTCTGTTATGGCTCCTAAATTGTGGAATTCACTGCTACATTATATTAGAAATGAAAAAGATCTTTCATCTTTTAAAAAATTATTAAAAACTTTTTTGTTTCAAGACGCCTTTGATGTTTAATATGCCTTATCTTGGACCCTTCATATTTTGTTACAGATATTAACCACATTAACCCCTTTCCCTCCCTTTCGTTTTTTTCCTTTTATGTAATTTCCAATATAGAATGAAGTTGTAACTTTTCCCCCCTTTCCTTCTTCAATCATATCTGTCTTTAATATGACTGCAAAAATGTTAGTTGATTTATTTAATTTGTTTGTTATTGTTTTATTTTGTCCAATTGTATGTGAGACCACTATCTAGTGGCTTTTTAAATTGTACATCGCTTAGAAAATTTGTATAAGCGATTCATCAAATGGTAATAAAACTTGAAACTTGAATGGGGAGTATGAGAGGGGTTTGACTGACGAGTTGACTGCTCTGTGTTGGTTGGTATGTGTGTTGTTTTTTTTCTGTGGGATATTCTTGGGGTGGGATGGAACATTTTTTCAAAATTTCTGAGGCTCACGGAAGAGGCGGGCTGTTTTCCTTATTGGAATATCCTGTGTTTTAGTGGTTTATCTTGCACTTTTGTTGATGCATGTTCTGCCTCTGTACTGCATGCCAGTGTTTGCAATTTTGTTCTGCATTCTTGGACACATGCTTGTTTCTCCTGTGGTCTCTTTAATAAAAATGATGTTCAAAAAAAAAAAAAAGAAGAGTTGAAGCTGTCCAGAGGAGGGCAATGAAAATGATAGGAGGAAAACGGTGACGGAGTTCAAAAAAGCGTGGGATAAACACAGAGGATCTAGAATCAGAAAATAATAGTAAATATTGAAGAACTAAGGCCAGTACTGGGCAGACTTGCATGGTCTGTGTCTGTATATTTCAACCAAATAAATACACCGCTATTCTTAGCACTGCACAGGCAGAGTGCAGTGCTAAGAATAGCGGTGTCTTTAGCTTAAAGTCAGTCCCGCCCTCAATCCCACCCCAATCCCGCCCTAGCCCCACCTTAACCCTGCCCTAGCCCCACCCCCAATTTCTTCCATTCATTTTTCATGGACACATAGGGCCTGATTCTCTAAAAGTGCGTCCCGATTTTAGGCAGCTGTAGGCGTCCTACAGCTGTCTAATCAGCCAATCGGGATGCACGTTTTTTTAAAAAAATGCTCCCCAGGCAGGCCGCCTATATTGAAGGCGAGGCCCACAAGACACCTAGGCCCTGATTCTGAATAGGACGCCCGGGAGAGGCATTTTGCTGGCCTACATTTTAAGCTTCTCCTCTACTAGGGAGACGCGTAGGGCCGCCTAGGTTCAGCCTAAGGCCCGCCTAAGGCCCTTAGACGAGCTTAGGCATCTTGCGGGTCTCCCTAGGCTCCCGGAGGTGCCTTCAGGCTTGCCTGGGGAGCATTTTTTTTTTTTTAAACGTGCATCCCGATTGGCTGATTAGACAGCTGTAGGACGCCTAAAATCGGGATGCACTTTAGAGAATCAGGGCCATAATATCTTCATATTAATTCATAATGGTAACGTCAAAATTAAAAAAAACTACAAAGCACACTATACACAGAAAATGTTAATTATCATTTGGGGTTTTCAAAGATGTCAAGGCAAATGACTTTAAAATAACTATAGAAAAATAACCTCAGTAACTATAGAAAAATAGACAAATATAGTGCAAAATATAGACAGCAGATATAAATTCTCAAAACTGACAGGTTTTGATCACTAAATTGAAAATAAAATCATTTTTCCTACCTTTGCTGTCTGGTGATTTCATGAGTCTCTGGTTGTGTTTCCTTCTTACTGTGTATCCTTTCTTTCGTTTCTTTCTTTCTGCACTCAGGCCCAACAATTGTCCCTTTCTATTCCCTCCCTCCTTCCTTCCTATGTCCTTAGTGCCCCAGTGCCTCCTTCCCATGTCCATAGTGCCCCCCAGTGCCTCTGTCCTGTGTCCTTAGAGCCCCAGTGCCTCTGTCCTGTGTCCCTAGTGCCTCCCAGTGCCTCCTTCCAATGTGCATAGTGCCCCCAGTGCCTCTGTCCCTAATGCCCCAGTGCTTCCTTCCCGTGTTCATAGTGCCCCCAATGCCTCCTTCCCATGTCCATAGTGCCCCCAGTGCCTGTCCTGTGTCCTTAGTGCCCCTAGTGCCTCCTTCCCATGTCCATAGTGCCCCCAATGCCTCCTTCCCATGTCCATAGTGCCCCCAGTGCCTACTTCCCACATCCATAGTGCTCCCAGTGCCTGTCCTGTGTCCCTAGTGCCCCCAGTGCCTCCTTCCTATGTCTTTTCTTGCCTTTGTCCTTCCCCCCGAAGCCATCCTGCCTGCCTACTTCCTTCCCTCTCTCCAGTGCCTGATTCAACCCCCCCCACAGATTCAACACCCCCCCGCAGATTCAATCCCCCCCCGGCAGATTCATCACTCACCCCCTGCGGATTCAACACTCCCCCACCCGCGGATTCAAACCCCCTGCCTGCCCGCCTGTGTACCGCCGCTGCCTTCCAGTCTGCCTCCCTGCCACGCCGATTGAAATGCTGGACCGCCGCCCCTGCTTCTTGACTTCTTCCCGACATCAATTTTGATGTCGGAGAGGAAGTTCGGGGCCAGCCAATTGCTGCCTGACTGGCCCAAACTTCCTCTCCGACGTCAAAATTGACGTCGGGAACAAGCAGTGGCGGCGGCCCAGCGTTTCAATCGGTGCGGCAGGGAGAGAAAGTGATCGGCTGTCCTGGTGCCCCGCGCACAGCTTCGGGACGCTGTCCCTGAAAACAGACCCCCATACACTACCCCAGTGATCACCAACCCCCTTCACCTCCATAAAAATTTTATTCACAACTTTAAATTTCAGCCTCCAGACCATCATCACCTGGCCGCTTGGAATAGGAAAGCCTATTCGTCCAGCCCAGAGGCAGCTTAAGTCGTCTTGGGGGTGGGTTAGGGACCCATAGAGAGGAGGACCCATGCCCATAAGCCCCTGTAATCACTGCATTGATACTGAAACATGTGCACTGCCCTATACACCCACAAAATCCTTTTTTACTGGCATATAAGTGGCTCCTGCAGCCATAATGGCTATTGGGGTGGTAGATAAGTGGGTCTAGGGGATTCTGGAGGTAGTTTGGGGGGCTCACCACCGATAAGGTAGTGAGCTGTAGTGAGGAGAAGCCATGGCACCCTTTTTGTGAAGTTCACAGCAGTGCCCTGTAAGGTACCCCACTATTTAAGTGGCATGTCTGGATGTGCAGTCCATCACTTTGCAGACCCTTCCCACAGGGCTTGTTCTAGGCGTTTTGGACTTGGATGGAAGGTTGGACGGAAATGTGGTATAAAGATAGACGATGATCAGATCGGCAGGATGTATAATTAGATGAATTTTGAAAGTAAAAAGAAGTTGGACGTATCTTTTGAAAATGTATCTTAGGCTCTTTTTAACTTTGGACGACTTGCGAGATGGACGTAAACGTCCCTTTCAATTATGCCCCTCCACGTTACTATGTTAAAGAAAGCTAAGAAAGAATATGAAGAGAAACTTGCCAAAGAGGTAAAAACTCATAACAATTTTTTAATGTTCATCAGAAGCAAAAAACCTGTGTGGGAATCTGTGGGACCATAGGATGATCAAGGAGAAAAAGGGGCGCTCAAGGAGGATAAGGCCATAGTGGAGAGACTGAATTAATTCTTTGCTTCGGTCTTTACGGAAGATGTAAGAGATCTATCTGAACCAGAAGTGGTTTTCAAGGGTGATGATGTGGAGGAACTGAAAGAAATCTCGGTGAATCTGGAAGCTGTACTAAGGCAAATCGACAAGTTAAAAAGTGATAAATTGTCTGGACCGTATGGTACTAAAAGAACTCAAACATGAAAATACTGACTTGCTATTAGTGATTTGTAAGTTATTGCTAAAATCATCTGTAGTACCTGAAGATTGGAGGATGGCCAATGTTACGCCGATTTTTAAAAAGGGTTCCAGGGGACATCTGGGAAATTACAAACCAGTAAGTCTGACTTCAGTGCCAGGGAAAATGGTGGAAACAATTATAAATAATAAAACTGTGGAACATGTATATAAACATGATTTAATGAGACAGCATGGGTTCAGCCGAGGGAGATCTTGTCTCACCAATTTGTTTGACTTCTTTGAAGGTGTGAATAAACATGTGGATAAATGTGAGCTTGTTGATATAGTGTATCTAGATTTTCAGAAAGCTTTTGATAAAGTTCCTCATGAACATAAGAATTGCCACTGCTGGGTCAGACCAGTGGTCCATCGTACCCAGCAGAACACTCATGTGGCAGCCTCTGGTCAAAGACCAGTGCCCTAACTGAGACTAGCCCTACCAGCGTACGTTCTGGTTCAGCAGGAACTTGTTTAACGTTGTCTTGAATCCCTAGAGGGTGTTTTCCCCTATGACAGACTCCAGAAGAGCGTTCCAGTTTTCTACCACTCTCTGGGTGAAGAACTTCCTTACGTTCGTACAGAATCTATCTCCTTTCAACTTTAGAGAGTGCCCTCTCGTTCTCCCTACCTTGGAGAGGTTGAACAACCTGCCCTTAACTACTAAGTCTATTCCCTTCAGTACCTTGAATGTTTTGATCATGTCCCCTCTCAATCTCCTCTGTTCAAGGGAGAAGAGGCTCAGTTTCTCTAATCTTTCGCTGTAAGGCAGCTCCTCCAACCACTTAACCAACTTAGTCGCTCTTCTCTGGACCCTTTCGAGAAGTACCGTGTCCTTCTTCATGTACGGCGACCAGTACTGGACGCAGTACTCCAGGTGAGGGCACAGCATGGCCCGGTACAGTGGCATGATAATCTTCTCCGATCTGTTCATGATCCACTTCTTTATCATTCCTAGCATTCTGTTTGGCCTTTTTGCTTCCGCCACACATTACATGGACGGCTTCATCAACTTGTCGATCAGAACTCCTAAGTCACTTTCCTGGGAGGTCTCTCCCAAGAATCGTCCCGGACATGAAATTTTTGTTAACGACATGCATCACTTTTCACTTATCCATGTTGAATCTCATCTGCCATGTCTATGCCCATTCCTCGAGCCTGATTATGTCTTGTTGCAGATCTTCGCAATCCCCCTGCATCTTCACTACTCTGAATAACTTCATATCATCCGCAAATTTAATCACCTCGCTCGTCGTACCTATGTCCAGATCATTTATAAAGATGTTGAAGAGCACAGGTCCAAGCACCAAGCTCTGTGACACCCCACTGGTGACGCTCTTCTAGTCCGAGTATTGTCCATTTACCCCCACTCTCTGTTTCCTATGCTCCAGCCAGTTTTTAATCCACGTGAGTATTTTACCCTCAATTCCATGGCGCGCAATTTTTCAAAGTAGTCATTCATGCAGAACCTTGTCGAACACCTTCTGAAAGTCCAGATATACAATGTCGACCGGGTCGCCCTTGTCTATCTGCATGTTTACTCCCTCGAAGAAGTGCAACAAGTTTGTCAAACAAGATCTGCCTTTGCTGAAACTGTGCTGGCTGGTCCTCATCAGACCGTATCTGTCAAGGTGATCAATGATGCAATCCTTTATAAGCGCCTCTACCATCTTTCCCGACCGAGGTCAGACTCACCGGCTGTAGTTTCCCGGATCTCCCCTCGAACCTTTTTTGAAGATCGACGTAATATTCGCCAACTTCCAGTCCTCCGGAATCTTTCCCGATTTGATCTACAGATTGGCTATTACTTGAAGCAGTTCAGCTATGGTTCCTTTCAGTTCTTTGATGACCCTTGGATGGATGCCATCTGGTCCCGGGGATTTATCGCTCTTAAGCCTATCAATCTGCCTGCATACCTCTTCTAGACTGACCGTTAACCCTGTTAGTTTCCCGTTTTCACTTCCAGCATATAGCCTGATGGGTTCCAGTATGCTGTGTATATCCTCTTGGTAAATACAGATGCAAAAATATGTTCAGTCTGTTGGCGATTGCTTTGTCCTCCTTTATTCCCCTTTATTCTCCTTTATTTGTGCTCCCTTTATTCCTTGGTCATCCACTGCTTCCTTCGCAGGTCATTTCCCTTTAATATACCGAAAGAATGGTTTAAAGTTTTTCGCCTACATGGTTATTTTTTCCTCGTAGTCTCTTTTGGCCCTTTTTACCACCTTATGGCACCTGCGTTGATGTTGTTTGTGCTTATTCCAGTTTTCGTCTGTTTTTGATCTTTTCCATTCCTTAAATTAGTTTTTTTTGCCAATTCCTTATTCTTTTTCCTCTTTGATCCCTTGTTGATATGCGATATATATAGATTTTGCGCCTCAGTGACCATATCCTTAAAAAGAGACCAAGCTTGCTCTAGCATCTTTACAGTGTTCATCCTCTTCTTAATCTTCTTCCCCACCATGCATCTCATCCTAAACACAACAGTAAAAGTAATGCAAATAAATATAACAAATGGTTCGACATCGAACTCCTAAAAATGAAACAGTTAGCCAGACGTCTAGAAAGAATATGGAAAAAAACAGAATTATCTGACCGTAACAATTGGAGAGCCAATATAAAAACCTACAAACAACTGATAAAAGATAAACGCAAAGCATTCTACTCAAACAAAATCAATTCATCCTGCAACAGCTCACAAGGAGTCAATACAAAAGAGCTGTTCAATCTGATTACGAACTTATTTGACACCACCCGCTACACTTTACCTACACACAATATTAAATTGTGCGAACAACCTAGCCCTGCACTTTGACTCAAAAATCAAAAACCTAAGAAACAATTGCTCAACAAAAGAACCTAGTGATCACCATATAGCTAACACACAAGGAAATGAAACACCTGCAGACATGATCTGGAATTCCTTTCAAGACATAGATTAGAATAACTATACCAAATTATATAACAAATACTCCAATTCATATTGCTTCCTGGACTCATGTCCCCCGGAAATCATGAAAGTGGCACCACTTGAATTTAAACTATCACTACTGCATAACCTGAAAAATGGGAAATTCCTCACCAAGAATGGCCACATATTAAACCCCTATCCTAAAAAATAGCAAAGAATCGTCAGCCCTAATAACCAACTATAGACCAATTGCTTCCATTCCACTCATCGTAAAGATCATGGAGGGACTGGTACACTCCCAATTGATGGAATATCTTGACCAGTTCTCACTCCTTCAAGAGACTCAATCCGGCTTTAGACCTCTTTTCAGCATGGAAACAGTAATTGCGGCCATCTTAGATTACTTGCATCTATTATTAAGCAAAGGCCACAATGCCCTGATATGCAATTCAACATGAGCTCTGCCTTTGATCTAGTAGACCATGCGAAAATGCTATACTGCCTAGACGCCATTGGCATCAGGGGTGAAGTGCTAAACTGGTTCCATGGTTTTCTTTCTTCCCGCACCTATCAGATTCGTTTCAACAATGATCTCTCCAACACCTGGAGCAACACCTGGAGTACCGCAAAACCTGGAGTACTATCCCCACTGCTTTTCAATATCTACATGATCTCACTGAGCGTTCAATTAACCCAGCTGGGGATAAAATTATTCAGTTACGCTGATGACTTTACTATCATCATCCCATTTGCCAACGCCATCTCGGAAACAATTCCCATAGCATCAGAAGCCATAAACTTGATGGAGCACTGGATGACAGACTTCAAACTCAAGCTCAATACAGAAAAGACAAAATTATTTGTCACTTCACCACGCCCACTTGACTCCAAAACACCACTAGACATCAACAAACTTAACTACCCCATACAGCCCACCATTAAAATACTGGGTGTAACTCTGGACCAATGTCTTACCATGGAAGACCAGGTGGACTCCCTAATCAAAAAGGGTTTTTTCACCCTCTGGAAGCTTAAATCCATTAAAGCATACTTTGATAACTCTGCATTCAGAATCCTGGTATAATCCCTCGTATTGAGTCAACTTGACTACTATAACATCGCCTATTTAGCAATCCCCCAAAAGAATATGCAACGCTTACAATTAATGCAAAACACTGCGGTCAGACTAATCTTCGGTCTGAAGAAGTTCGATCACGTGACACCATACTACAAACAGCTACACTGGCTGCCATTGGAAGCTCGTGTAAAATTTAAGTTCACCTGCCTCTGCTTTAAAGTTCTTTACGGTCTAACCCCTAAATACATAACTGACCTCTTCTCCTTCTCAGCCAGCAGACACAAGAGAAGCTCCCACTTGCACTTCGTTTCTCCCCCGGTTAAAGGTTGCAAACTAAAAAAACACCATGAGCACCTTCTCTCACATCAAGAAGCTCCTAGAACAACTCCTATTGCCCACCACATACGAGGTATTCAGGAAACGCCTCAAAACTCACCTGTTCCTGAAATACCTAGACAGCTGACCCGTTCCTCTCTTTCCCCTCTTTAACGGTTCTCTTGCCCTTTCTTCCTACTGTTCCCCCTTCCCCTAAGTTCTCTCAACTTGTACTTCACTAATCTTTTGTAAACCGCATAGAACTTAACGGTACTGCGGTATATAAACTGTTATTATTATTATCCCTTCATAATTCCCTTTTCAGAAGTTTAGCGCCGTGGCCATCATTCTGGACTGATGTTTCATCCCTATTTCCAGGTTGAAGCGGATCATATTGTAATCGCTGTTTCCCAGTGTCCCTTCTACTTCTACATCTTGTGGCAGTCCTCGTAGTCCATTTAGAATTAAGTCCAGAATTGCATTTCCTCTTGTATTTTCCCAGACAAGTTGTTCCAGGAAGCAATCGCCTACAGTTTCCAGGAACTTGGTCTCTCTAACATAACCGGAAGGTGCCTAGGTTTCATTCTATCCCTGGATAGTTGAAGTCGTCCATGATAACTGCATTGCCTCCCTTGCAGTTGCGTTTAATCTCATCCGTCATTTCTCTATCAATTTCTTCAGACTGCCCTATCCTTGTTTCCGGTCCATTTGTGCCTGGAATTTTGACCCATTGAGACTTTAACTTATCTGTCTGTTGTGGCATGTTCTCTCCAGTAGATTCAATTCCCTCTTTTAGGTATATGACAATGCCTCCTCCTTTTTGAGTCACTCTGTCTCTGCGGTATATTTGTATCCCGGTAGCACCGTGTCCCAGACATTTTCCTCAGTCCACCATGTTTCCTTGATGCCGATGATGTCAACGTTATCCTTTTGTGCCACAGCTTCTAATTCACCCATCTTATTTCTAAGGCTCCTTGCTTTCGTGTACAAACACTTGAGTTTGCAGCCTGTTCTCTTGCGAGTCCTTCCTTCTTGTGTCCCTTTCGGTCTGTCATGCCTGCGATCTGGTGAGCCTCCCCCTCCATTTTCCTGCACGGTATCATCCGGGTATACCGGTTCCCGAACCATCGACTCTCTCGGTCAACTATCAACTTTCCCCTTCTTCCTAGTTTAAAAACTTCTCATCTTCTCTCTTGATGTTGCTTGCAAGTAGCCTCGTTCCGTCCTTCCTTGCTGTTCCCCCAGAACGTTGTCCAGTTGCGCACAAAGTGGAATCCTTCCTCACACCAGCACCGCATCCACACGTTGAATGCATGTAGCTCCATCTTTATCTTCTCGTCTGCCCTGGGTACTGGCAGGATCTCCGAAAATGCTATCCTCTGCATTCTGGTCTTCAGCTTCCTTCCTAGCATCTGGAACTGGTCCTTCAGTACTTCTCTGTTGTAGTTCCTGTTTCTCACGTTGTTCATCCCCACATGGATCACCACCGCCGAATCATCTTTTTCCACACTGTTGACGATCCTGTCGATGTGGCTCACTATGTCTTCTACCTTGGCTCCCGGTAGGCAGGTCACCAGTCGATCCAGTCTTCCTCCTGCTATGTAGCTGTCGACTTGTCTGATGATAGAGTCCCCCATGAAGATTGCTGTCCTCTCTATTTTCTCTTGATTCTCCAGCCGCAGGGTGTCCCTGGTGTATGTCCATCTCTCCAGCTGTAGGTCCGTGTCCTTCATACCTATCCATTTCCTCTCATCCTGGCGTTCCTCTCATCCTGGTGTTCCAGATCTTGCTGATGTGTTCCCCATTTCCTCCTGGTGGCTGTCCGTCTGGTGTTCCACACTCTCTGTAGCCGTATCCCGGCAGTTTCACTGTTGCTAGTGTTTTTCCACGGCCTCCATGTATGTCTCTTCTATGAAGTTCTCCAGCTCCCGGACTTCTTGCTCGATGGTGTCCTTTGTCTTGATGTTCTCTGCATCTCTGTCTTCCTCCTCCACTGCTTGAAGTGCCTCCAGTTCCAGTATTCTGCCCTCCAGGAGTCTGACTTGCTTCTTCAGGCTTTCCAGTTCTCCGCATCGAGCGCATACGTAAGGAAGGGAGGTAGTCCAGAAGGGAGGTAGTCACATATGGCAGATGGTGCAGAAAACTGGGTAGCTCAACATTCTGCTTCTGTCTGCTTCTTCCATTGCTACCCACTTGCCGGTCTTCTGTGGATGCCTTCTGTGCCTGCTGTGTTCACCTGGTTATGTCCTCAGTGTCCGCCTGGTTGTTTATCCTCAGCGCCTTCTTTGTCCTCTGTGCCTGCCTGGTTGTGTGTCCTATGTACCTGCTGTGTCTGCCTGGTTGTGTGCCTCTATACCTGCTGGGTCTGCCTGGTTGTGTGTCTCTGTACCTGCTGGGTCTGCCTGGGTCTGTATCTGCTGTGTCCTCTGTACCTGCTGTGTCTGCCTGGTTGTTTGTCTCTGTACCTGCCTGGTTGTGTGTCTCTGTACCTGCTGGGTCTGCCTGGTTGAATGTCCTCTGCGTCTGCTGTGATCTCCCTTTGCTCTTCTTTAGTGGTGGCTCGGCCCTTTGAAAAGGTGCAGCTGGCCCCTCCCCTTTTAAGGGGGAACTCCAATAGATGACGTCGGGGGTAGGCGGAGCTAACTCTAGCCGCTGCCCCTGCTGATCCTCCTGATCCTGCTGATCCTCCTGATCCTTCTCTCCTGCTTTCCCCTCCTCCTCTGGGTTTCTCCTGCTGTCCCCCTCCGCTCTCCTCCTGCTACTCTCCTCTCCTCTCAGCTGAGAAAATTAGAGTAATGGGATAGTTCAGTTGTGGATTAGGAATTGGTTATCAGAAAACAGAGGGTAGGGATAAATGGTAATTTTTCTCAATGAAGTGGAGTAAACAGTGGAGTGCTGCAGGGATTTGTACTGGGATCTGTGCTATTTAATTCATAAATGATCTGGAAATTAAATTTACAGATAAGAACTGATGTAGGCAGCTGTCCAGGCCTACCTCGGTAATGAGACCTCGAACGCTATATACTGGTTTCAATAAGTATATATTTATTTAGTCAATCAGTAACAGCTTACAGGAATAAATCATTCAGCATATAGCGTAACAGAAGGTGATCTCCAGGCCTAGAGATCCTCTGATGTCTGTCCTGACCTCTCCCTTCTAAAGGCCTGGTTTTTATACATTTCTTAGTGGCCAACACCACATTGGCCTAGATCACATGATACCTCCTTATTGGCTATTTTCCTATGCACTACTGCCTAACTACATTCATTTATTGGTTGGTTCACCTGCGTCATGTTATATGTTCACTCTGTTTCCCGTAAGACCTAACCTTTTCCCCGAAATGCCTGTTTCTATACCATATATGCATTTCCGAGCAATAAACCTCCTCCCAACTGCAAATATTTCTGACACTTTAGATGATATCTCTTGAGAATTCTATCTTCGGACCATGGTCTGTTTATCTCTTCATGGTATCTGGCTGGGTGGGTCCTGATGCCAGACCGCAGCATCAGGACCTGTTGCTTTTTCTCTAGTTTTACTGCTACAGTAGCTAATTGAACTTAAAAACAGCCTCATTTCCCCATCTTTGCATGCTCTTTAGTCAATGATGTGAAATATCTTTCCACAGTTAATCTACTGTTTCTATCAGCTGCAGAGATAGATAAGGTAGATGTCAGTTGCAGGGGGTGAGGGCAGTTTTTCTGTAAAGAGAAAAGTGATCTTTGTCTTTTTCCCTATCCCACTTCACCTGGTTTAATAATGTCAGGACTTACAGGGATTCTTCCAGAGCTTCCATGCTTTATCTTCCTCCTTCTCTCATCCCCTCTTCAAAGCCCCTCCAGGTGGCTTTGACCCCTGTTCATTCGGTGAGGAGTTAGATTGTGTCAGAAACTGTACATTATGGGCCCAGGGCTATGTGTTAGGAATTGCATATGGTAAATGAAAGAGACAAGTGCCCACCCTTACTACGCTACCGAGGACAGAGCAGTATAACATGTCACAGTGTACTCATTGCTTATAATACTAGGCTAAGCAGTCAATGATTCAGATACTTGTGCAAAGCAGAAATTGGGCCTGTAAGATCTAAATAAATGACTTATACTGTTAAGGTTATACTGATGTGTTAGAAACATCAGCATAGATTACTGATGTAGTGGGGATAGATGGTGGCTTGTGGGAGGGGAAATCAGCTGCTGGTGTTTCATAGGGGGAGGTACATTAAAAATCAGCCAAATCAAGATTATCAAAAATGTTATGTACGGGTCTGTGTAGGGGTCTCTATTTCAACATTTGGGATAGTTCGAGCAACTAGGCATCTGCAGGGGTTCATAATTTAACCTGATACAGTTTAATATATTCTCTTTTTATGGCTTCATCCTGTTATGAGCATACTACATCCAAAAGGGATGGCGGGATAAATTAACAAGTTAGATTATTTCCATGCTCTTCCAAAATAGCTGGGATCAGTGCAGACTCGGCTGGGTCCAGACGCCAGGGGTGAAAGTCCAGGTAACCACATCAAATTTTACGTCATCATCCTTCAGCTGGGCTCATCACTTCTTCTTCACTGCTGTTCTCCTCAGCTTAGCAGCAAGAAAGGGAATGGAAAGAATCTAACTGGAGGGGAAAATAACTAGGGAGCTATTGTGGGAGTCAAACAGGATGAAAATGCAGAAAGTCACAATCAAGAAAAACACATGAACTTGCAATAGGGCTGTTAGAAATAATTACCAACACATGAAAATATATATATGTACTTAATACTGCATGAGTCCATAAAAGAGTTAAAGTGCAAATTAATAAGTCCATAATTAAAGCTGTAGAAGTTCAAGGTCATAAAGGTCATTCAGTCTTTGGTAGCAACAGTCAGGAAGTCTTTGCTAGTAAGTCTAGGTGCTTATCCGGTCCCTTCTCTGGTAGCAAGATCCTTCCGTTGGAGCTCATCCGTCATCGGGGTTTCATACGGCCGAAAATCTTTCTTCCAACGATGATATTTCAAATAGCATTAGTCCATAATTATGCAAATAAGTCATTAATAGACATTAAAAGGATGTAAACACGGATTCTCATGTAGCATACAGCTTCCTCTGATATGGCAATTGTCTTTGTGAAGTGATCCATAATTAATAAGGCAATACCTGAGCCATATTACTAACAGGATAGGTACAACGTTAAGAGATGACATAAAGAAAACAAAAACTTATCTGTTTTAATTCAGATAGGCTAAGGTCTAATATATGTATTGGCTGAATTATATTTGTCAGCCTAAGGGAGTTATAGTTACAATGGCATATGATGTTCAAAGGAATATGCTAAACATAAATATGAATTAGCAAAGAGTCAAACCCAAGCAAAAGGATGGCTAAGCTATAGCCTTAGACATATTAACACATAGGTTATATTGAAACATACTAAAATAAAGAGGATAAACCCTAAAAATTAAAATAAAATAGGATTTATGGGAGAAATGTCCTTCCCATGGGATTCTATCAAATCATGGGTTACTTTTTTTGTTTGACTCATAATATATTTTTGCTAAGAAACCAAATAAAATCCTACATATTGATTAAAACTAGACAACTGATTTTTTCCTAACTCAGCCTACAATGGGTTAAAAGTATAGTGCATGAAAAAGCAGAAGTTACTTTCGCTTCGGTGTGTTAGCACGACATTAATTAATATTACCATTTGGGATAGAAGCGGATCATAAGAACCCTATGCAATATGTTCCAGTTATTGTAAAGACATGAATAATGAAAAAACGAAAAGAAAATAGCAACTGATAATTTCAAGTTAAAGAAATAGAGCACTACATTTCCCAGTGTCCTTAAACACAGACACATCAACCAGGAAGTAGCTCGGTATGTTTGTGTAACGGAAAAAAAGAAGAGGAAGCATAACTCATTTTCTTAAACTAGAAGAGGAAGCATAACTAATTTCTTAAACTTTGATCACAGACAAAGAATAAGGTGTGAAATCGTTGTGGTGAGTACTGAAAGAATTAAATCTTCTTTCTTTATATTGGTAATTATAGTGAGCGCTCATAAATAGAAATCTACTCGTATTTCCATAAACACTGAAGTTGACATATGACATAATACAACAAATAATAACTCATGTGCAGGAAAACAGACAGACATTAATTGCTTGCAAGTATTAAGGGAGTGCCCCTCTTGTATAATTTTATTTATTTTTTTTTTTATTTAGAGTACTCATAAAAATCATTAAGTGTTCTCTTCAAGTGCACTGTAGTTTTTCCTAACTCTAGAAAACAAATGATCGTTAGTAATGGGAAAAAGTGAGGTGATGGGAAACGCCCATAATAAAAATCCCAGACCTAGAAAGACAAAGGGTGCGTTTATTTTTACATTGCCAGTTATCATACTTAATGCCTGTCAGTTATTTGGTTAGACATAATCACTTGTCACGTATCCTTCCTATCTACGTACACTATCTTTATATATTCCCTTCATTGCCAATCTAACATAACACTTTCTATTGACTTTCGGTATTTGTCTCTTATCCCTTCTTTCCAATACTTTTCTGTAATTTTGTTCTCTTTCTCAAAAACAATCCTTTATAATCCAGCAAACTTATATAAAATAAATAATGATTTTAATGAAAGCTTATGGTAACATTGAAACGCAGTTAAAATTATACTTCCTCTTTCAGTCTCATTCAATCTCATCCCCCTCACCCCCCCTGTTTTTGTGTTTTTTTTTCTCTGGTACGTGACCACAAAAGAACAGGAAACAAAAAACCAAGAGAGCAATGCTTTCGCTGTCTCACAAAGTGCCATATGTTACACAGGTTAGTACACAAGCGTAAAGCAAACAGCATAAACGGAAGAATAAAGGAAGCCTTTAGACTGCATGACAAACTGAAACTATTACAGTAAAACACAGACTCAGAGCTATGCCAAGGCTAGAAGACCCCTCTTGTTAGTAGCAAAGAAATAAACCCAGGAAAACAGAACGAAGAAGCCAAAACCTTTACAAAATAGTGGCCACACATGATAATACTACTTACACTAATAAAATCCATGAAGACAACATATCAAGCGTAAATAAAGAAAGCTAGGCAAGGTAAGATGGTATGTCAGTGAAAGCAACGTCATAAGCAGTATGGTGACATCATAAGGGGCTAGGTAACACAAAGCACAATGCAGAGAAGAGGTGTATACTTTCGGCTCAAAAATTGCAGGAAATATGGGGGCAGAAGGAGGAACAGGATTGTCTAAGCAACGGCTTAACAGAAGATCAAGAGGGAACAGGCAAGAGAAAGAGAAGCTAGGGCTAGGGGCACAAGACAAATAACTCTGGCTAGCACTGACAGCCAGAGAAGTATAAGACAAGGGGATTCCTAATGGCAGCAAGAGCAGGGGGAGAAATCAGACATAGCGGGCTCCGAGACAAAAAACACTACTTAAGCACAGTTTCCTGGAAAGTGGGGGACGGGGTGCATTGCTGTTGAATAGTTTCACAGATATCATCTAATGCCGGAGAGATAGTGGCCCACGGGACAGGGGAGTAACGACCAGTATGTGTTGCAAGAGTGTGATCTGCCTGCCATTGCACTTGGTGTGCAACAGAAGGTGGAAAGATAGGACTAGGGTTAAGAGTATTTGCTGGGGAGAGCAAAGGAGCAGTGAACAGTGGCAGAGAGTGATACAAACGGGAGGACTGAGACGCTAGCAGCAAAAGCGGAGAAGCAGGAGAAGAAGGGGGTGGGAGACTGCAGGAGCAGGCAACATGGGAGAAATAAACAATATATCCAACTACAAAGTGTACAAACTAATGAGTCTAAAAATAAAACTAATAAGAATACTTACAAAATGATGCAATGTGATCACAGAAGAGCAGGTACCTGTGTAGCAATAACTCAGGTGTAGCCTGAGACCACAGAAACAGCATAACCACCAGTCAAAGCTGGTTCAACAGTCATACCATAACAGTGATAGTCTGATATAGCAGAGGAAACGTCAAGACCACAAGAAATAAAGAAAAGAATTTAACCAGCAATCGAATCAGTGTCTGTACCCAAAAAGAAAAATTAAGGAGAGTAAAAAGAAGGTATATAACAGGAAGTGTTAGATACTGACAATACAGCTGCGCTAGACTATACCTAAATTCCGGCTACGCTACCCACCGGTGATTGATTAACTACTAATTACCTACGTATATATATCAACTACGCCCTGACCTATAGGCTGACTACACAACCCGCCAGCCGTAAATATCTCTTAACTCATGAACTATGGACTGACTACCGCCCGCCAGTCATAAATATATATATATCCTAATTCCTAAACTATTCCTAAACTATGGACTGACTACCACCCGCCAGTCATAAGCTTATCCCTTATGCCTAAACGACAAACAAACAGGATTAGTAAGGAAAGAGAAAGCAGTGTTTAAGGCAGACCATATTCCATTGCTGGTTTTAAACTAGAAAAAGAAAAAAAACCGCATAAAAGGGGAAGTAAAATAACACAGCAAATCTGCAAGAAAATAAGGAAGTTTAGGTAGAGACACTGCATAAGTACAAGCATGCAACCCAGAAACACACTTTTGGCCAAAAGTAATGGAGAGGCAATCTGACAAGCAGAGTATAGGCCTTCAATCCAGTGAGGTCTCTAAAAGGGGCGTGTCTCCTCTTTCAACGTCGAAGGGTCACCACTGATGTAGGCAGCTGTCCAGGCCTACCTCAGTAATGAGACCTCGAACGCTATATACTGGTTTCAATAAGTATATATTTATTTAGTCAATCAGTAACAGCTTACAGGAATAAATCATTCAGCATATAACGTAACAGAAGGTGATCTCCAGGCCTAGAGATCCTCTGATGTCTGTTCTGACCTCTCCCTTCTAAAGGCCTGGTTTTTATACATTTCTTAGTGGCCAACACCACGTTGGCCTAGATCACATGATACCTCCTTATTGGCTATTTTCCTATGCACTACTGCCTAACTACATTCATTTATTGGCTGGTTCACCTGTGTCATGTTATATGTTCACTCTGTTTCCCGTAAGACCTAACCTTTTCCCCGAAATGCCTGTTTCTATACCATATATGCATTTCCGAGCAATAAACCTCCTCCCAACTGCAAATATTTCTGACACTTTAGATGATATCTCTTGAGAATTCTATCTTCGGACCATGGTCTGTTTATCTCTTCATGGTATCTGGCTGGGTGGGCCAGACCGCAGCATCAGGACCTGTTGCTTTTTCTCTAGTTTTACTGCTACAGTAGCTAATTGAACTTAAAAACAGCCTCATTTCCCCATCTTTGCATGCTCTTTAGTCAATGATGTGAAATATCTTTCCACAGTTAATCTACTGTTTCTATCAGCTGCAGAGATAGATAAGGTGCAGGGGGTGCAGGTCAGTTGAAGGGGGTGAGGGCAGTTTTTCTGTAAAGAGAAAAGTGATCTTTGTCTTTTTCCCTATCCCACTTCACCTGGTTTAATAATGTCAGGACTTACAGGGATTCTTCCAGAGCTTCCATGCTTTATCTTCCTCCTTCTCTCAGAACATAACATAAGAACATAAGAGTTGCCTCCGCTGGGGCAGACCATAGGTCCATCTTGCCCAGCGGTCCGCACCCGCGGCGGCCCATCAGGCCTATTGCCTGAAACAGTGTTCTCAGACTAATTTTATAACTTACCTCTACCTCTATTCTTATCTGTACCCTTCTACCCCTTTGTCCTCCAAGTATCTATCCAAAGCTTCTTTGAACACCCTGTAGGGTGTTCCTGCCCTGTAGGGTGAATCCTCCGGCAGCGCATTCCATGTATCCAGGAAGAACTTCCTGGCATTTGATCTAAACCTCTCCCCCTTCAATTTCTCCGAGTGCCCCCTTGTACTTGTGGTTCCCCTTAATTTGAAAAGTCTGTCCCTGTCTATTTTTTCTATACCCTTCATGATCTTGAAGGTTTCTATCATGTTTCCTCTAAATCTCCGCTTTTCCAGGGAGAAAAGCCCCAACTTTTTCAGTCTGTCAGTATATGAGAGGTCCTCCATGCCCTTTATTAGTTTAGTTGCTCTTCTCTGGACTTTCTCAAGTACCTTCTTGAGGTGTGGCGACCAGTACTGAACACAGTACTCCAGGTGCGGTCGCACCATTGCACGATACAGTGGCAGGATGACTTCCTTCGTCCTGGTCGTGATACACTTTTTAATGATACCCAACATTTTGTTTGCTTTCCTTGAGGCTGAAGTGCACTGCGCCGTCGCCTTCAATGTTGTGTCCACCATCACTCCAAGGTTGCTCACCCCTAGCGGTGAACCCCCCATTTTGTAAGTGAATATCGGGTTTTTTTCCCTATATACATGACCTTGCATTTCCCTATGTTGAAGCTCATTTGCCACTTTTTGGCCCATTTTTCCAGTGTTGTCAGATCTTTTTGGAGATCTTCGCAGTCCTCCACGTTATTTACCTTGCTATAAAGCTTGGTGTCATCTGCAAATTTAATAACCTCACATTTCGTTCCTGCCTCCAGGTCATTGATAAATATATTGAACAGGAGCGGTCCCAGTACCGACCCCTGCGGAACTCCGCTCGTGACCCATAGAAACATAGAAACATAGAAGATGACGGCAGAAAAGGGCCACGGCCCAACAAGTCTGCCCACTCTAATGACTCACCCCTAAATTCTTCCCTGAAGTGATCCCACATGCTTATCCCATTTTCTCTTGAAGTCCAGCATGCTGCTGGCCTGAATTACCTGCAGCGGAAGACTATTCCAATGATCAACCACCCTCTCGGTGAAGAAGTACTTCCTGGTATCACCATGAAATCTCCCACCCTTGAGTTTCAACGGATGACCTCTTGTCGCCGTAGGTGCTTTGAGAAAAAAGATATCCTCTTCTACCTCAATACGGCCCGTGAGATATTTGTACGCCTCAATCATATCTCCCCCTCTCTCTATGCTCCTCGAGTGAGTATAGCTGCAACTTACCCAGCCTTTCCTCATACAGGAGATCCTTGAGTCCTGAGATCATCCTGGTGGCCATTCGCTGAACCGACTCCATTCTCTGCACATCTTTTTGATAGTGCGGTCTCCAGAATTGTACACAATATTCCAGATGAGGTCTCACCAAGGATCTGTACAACGGCATTATAACTTCGGTCTTCTGGCTTGCGAAGCTTCTTCGGATACAACCCATTATTTGTCTAGCCTTGGATGAAGCTTTCTCACTTGGTTGGCAGACATTATGTCTTCACTAATGATTACTCCCAAGTCCCGTTCTGCAGTGGTTCTTGCTATGGTCTCGCCATTTAGGGTGTAAGTTCTGCATGGATTTCTGTTGCCAAGGTGCATGACCTTACACTTTTTGGCATTAAAACTTAGTTGCCAAGTTGAGGACCAATGTTCCAGTAAGTTTAGGTCCTGCGTCATGCAGTCGGGCACTGAGCTGTTGCCTACTATGTTGCATAGTTTGGCGTCATCGGCGAATAATGCAATTTTCCCTCAAAGCCCTTGAGCCAGGTCCCTTACGAAGATATTAAACAGGATCGGACCCAAGACCGAACCCTGTGGCACACCACTGATTACTCTCGGAGAGAGTGCCATTCACCATTGCCAGTCTGAGTAATGGCCCTTTACTCCAACCCTCTGTTTCCTGTCCGCCAGCCAGTTTTTGATCCATCGGTGGACCTCCCCTTGTACCCCGTGGTTCCATAGCTTCCTTAGCAGTCTTTCGTGTGGCACCTTGTCGAAGGCTTTTTGGAAGTCAAGGTAAATGATGTCAATGGATTCCCCTTTATCCACCTGGCTTGTTACCCCCTCAAAGAAGTATAATAAATTCGTGAGGCATGACCTGCCCTTGCAGAAGCCATTCTGGCTCGACTTTAGCTGCCCATTTTTTTTCGATGTATTCCCAGATGCTGTCTTTAATCAGCGCTTCCATCATCTTTCCCGGGACCGAGGTCAAGCTCACCGGCCTGTAGTTTCCCGGGTCTCCCCTTGAGCCTTTTTTGAAGATGAGCGTGACATTTGCTATTTTCCAGTCCCCCGGAATCTCTCCAGTTTTTAAGGATAGGTTGTATATTTGTCGGAGTGTCTCAGCTATTTCATTTTTTAGTTCCTTGAGTACCCTTGGGTGAAAGCCGTCCGGACCTGGCGATTTGTCGCTCTTTAGCCTGTCTATCTGCCTGAGGACATCCTCCTTGCTCACCTCTAGTTGGACCAGATTTTCATCCTGCTCTCCTTTTACGATCTCCTCGGGTTCTGGAATGTTGGTTGTGTCCTCCCTCGTGAAAACTGAAGTGAAGAACTCATTTAACCTGTCAGCTATCTGTTTTTCCTCTTTTACCGCTCCCTTTCTGTCCCCATCATCCAAGGGTCCCACTTCCTCCCTCGCTGGTTGCTTCCCCTTAACGTACCTGAAGAACGATTTGAAGTTTGTTGCTTCCCCCGCCAGTCTCTCTTCATATTCTCTTTTTGCTTTCCTAACCACTCGGTGACACTCCTTTTGGTGTATTTTATGTTCCTTTTGCTTGTCCTCAGTTTTGTCCTTTTTCCATTTTTTGAATGATGCTTTCTTGTCACTTATCGCCTTTGTTACTGCATTTGTTATCCACATTGGGTTTTTTGTTCTATTTTTTTTGCACCCTTTCCTGAACCTGGGAACGTACAGGTTCTATGCTTCATGCACTGTGCTCTTCAGTAGAGTCCAGGCTTTTTCTACGGACTCTATCCTCTTTGTGTTGTTGTTGAGTTTATTTCCCACCATTTCCCTCATGGCATCATAGTTCCCTTTTTTGAAGTTGAGTGCTGTCGCCGTAGTTCTTTTTGCCTTTGATGATCCACTTTCTATCCTGAACTGAATTGTGTTGTGATCGCTGTTCCTAGTGGGGCTAGCACCACCACCTCCCTAGCGGGTCCCCCTAGTCCGTTGAGGATTAGGTCAAGAGTGGCATTACCCTGTGTTGGTTCCGTGACCAGCTATTCCCTCGTAACCTCCAGGAATTCGGTCTCCCTCATGCAGTTTGAGTGCCCGATACTCCAATCTATTCCAGGGTAGTTCAAAGTTGTTAAAACCCATGCGGATTGTGAAAAATTGCATGCAGACCTTAGGAAATTGGAAAACTGGGCATCCAAGTGGCAGATGAAATTTAATGTGGACAAATGCAAAGTGATGCATATTGGGAAGAATAACCCGAATCACAGTTACGGATTGTAGGATCCATCTTGGGGGTTAGCGCCAAAGAAAAGGATCTGGGTGTCATCGTCGACAAAACGATGAAACTTCTGCCAAGTGTGTGGCAGCAGCCAAAAAAGCAAATAAAATGCTAGGAATTATTAAAAAAGGTATGGTTAACAAGACTAAGAATGTTATAATGCTACTGTATCGCTCCATGGAGCAATCTCATCTGGAGTATTGCGTTCATTTATCTTAAGAAAGATAAAGCGGCACTAGAAAAGGTTCAGAGAAGAGCGACCAAGATGATAAAGGGGATGGAACTCCTCTCATATGAGGAAAGACTAAAAAGATTAGGACTCTTCAGCTTGGAAAAGAGAAGGATGAGGAGAGATATGAATGAAATCTACAAAATTCTAAGTGGAGTAGAACGGCTACAAGTGGATCGATTTTTCACTCCATCAAAAATTACAAAGACTAGGGGACACTCAAAGTTACAGAGAAATACTTTTTAAAACCAATAGGAGGAAATATTTTTTCACTCAGAGAATAGTCAAGCTCTGGAACACATTGCCAAAGGTGGTAAGAGTGGTAGTGTAGCTGGTTTTAAGAAAGATTTGGACAGTTTCCTGGTGGAAAAGTCCATAGTCTGTTATTGAGAAAGACATGGGGGAAGCCACTGCTTGCCCTGGATCGGTAGCATGGAATGTTGCTACTCCTTGGGCTTTGGCCAGGTACTAGGGACCTGGATTGGCCACTGTGAGAACAGGCTACTGGGCTTGATGGACCATTGGTCTGACCCAGTAAGGCTATTCATATGTTTTTAAGTTCTAATGCTTGTCCCAATAAGTTTTTAGGCTTAAACACTAGCTCATGTGGACCCTCATTTCTTCCCATTTCCTGTCACCTTGTAAATGCATCAGAGAAATTTCTGCCTCTCATTGATTCTCACTACACTTTCCAGAGTCCCTTGCCTGCCTTCCTGAGGACTTTCCCTGTAAGAATCAGGAAATTCAATCCAGGAACTGAAAAATGTATTAAATCTTGCACATGGGCCAACTGAATAGGTTGCCCCATGTGCCTAAGGCCCCGCCCATAGGTGGGGCATTAGGCAACGGACCCAATTCCGGTTGGCCCAGTTGCCTAAGGCCCCTCCATTTGGCTGGAGGGAGGACCTGGCTGGCCAGTGATTAAGGCTAGTGGAGGGGCTCGGTTGGGGGAGGGGAGTTTGTCCGGCAGGAGGGCTTGGGCTCCCTCCTGCCGGTAATGGCGGGGTTCTGTCGGCAGGAGGGCTTGGACTCACTCCTTCCGATGATCATGGGGTTTGGAGGGGTTTATGTTGGCAGAAGGACTTGAGCTTTCTCCTGCCGATGATTGTGCGGGTGTTCGGCAGTCCTGTCAGTAATCGCACAGGTGTTGGGGGGGTGCTTTGTGTAGGCAGGAGAGATTGGGCATCTCTCCTGCTGGGGAAGTTAGGAGGGATCGCCGCAGGAGAGATTAGGCATCTCTCCTGCCGCCATCGTTACCGGTGCGGGGGGGATAGGTTATCTGGGCTGCTGAGCTGATCGCAGCAGTCGTGATCAGTTCAGCGGCCTGATTCAGAACTTATACCTGTTTTGACTTGGTCTAAGTCAAAACTTATAAGTTCCAAATGGCAACCTGTCAAACCTTTTTGGTTATGGCTGCCAAACGACTAAGTCTAGGTTGGCCCATCTCCCACCCTATCCACTCCTCCAAAAACATCCCTTTTCGTTCTAAGGCCCCAATTCTGCAAACTGTGCCTAAGTGGAGCCTAGACTTAGGTGTGCTTTGGATGTCCGATTTAAGTGGATAACAAGCAATTTAAGGGACTTAGTGTTCCCTCTAAGCTGAGCAGGAGTCCTCCACCCACAGTCTCACCAATAGAGGGTGCTGTTTTACTGTCACATTTTTCAATTGTGAGGGACAGGCAAGTTCTGCAGGACTCCAGGGAACATACCTGTCCTTAGCGACTGAAAATATTCCACCCCCTAGTGGTAGCAATGCAGCTGGAGGACACCTGCTCAGCTTAGAGGGAACAGTGACACTTTATTTAGACAAGCTAGAGGCTAGCTAGGCGTCCGTTGAATGTAGAAGTGAGTTAAGTGTCACCTCTGCCCAAATGTAGGCGTCCATAACAAAAACCCGTGCCTAAGTAGATAGATGTGGGCATGTTTATGGTTAGGCTCTAGATAGACACTACTTGGGTGTTAGATCGCGTCTATGTATGGCTTAAATTGTAGGCGAATGAAAAGCTGGTCTAAGTGCACTTTTTACTTCAGCTCAGTGTTATTTCAGCTTCGACTGGACGCGACTTCCTATGGGCGAAACTTAAGCATTCTTTGGGCTTCTGAAACGATATTCTCTATATCGGGAATATATTGGGATATATTCTCTATATCAGGAATATGTTTTTTCTTCTTTTTTCTCTCCTAATAAGCCAGCATATCAATAGGGCACATCAATACAAAGATACTGCATGCAAAATATAGTACTTCTCTGCCCAAACAGCAATTTACTAATTACAGCACATGAAAAACACACACCTTTGCATATCCTGCTTAAAAATAACCCATTTTTTCTCACAGTGCTGCAATCAGCTCTTTCTTGAAAGCAAAGAAAGAACATGAAAAAGATATAAATATTGCATACATTACTTTATTTCTCAAAGCTTAAAAATAGAAAAACCAGATACATACTGTGGCGGGGCCAGGGATAAGCCTAGCGCTGGCAACCCGGCTCCCGCCCCAGGCGTAGGACGGAGCGCTCCCTGGAGGACTCCCGCTGGATAAAATCAGTAGAATAATTGGCATACACTGCTTTCTTGGTAAAGTTCAAATTTTCTCTTTATTATCCCCAGTTCAAGGCACTGGGTTTCCAGTAGTCCCTCCTGGCTGAGTGGACTAAAAACAAACAGTACATCCACAATGCTTCTTTTTCATAACACAGTCCAGCCTGCTACTCAGGCAAATAATCCAAAATAAACCAAAAACGTTTTTCTCTTCAGTATCACTAATTGTGCCTGAGGATACTTCAGGAAGCTTTTCCCACCTGACCCACCTGAAGTACAATGCCCCACTACCCTTATGCTCCTGGGTAGGGGCTGGGGAACCATCCACCCTTTTCTGACTGGTGTAAGTCCCCTCCCAAAAGGTCCCCTATTCAGGGTTATCTAATGTCAGGTCACTGAATTCCCGTTCAGGCTTTTCTGGGAAGTGAATTAGGGTTCCCACCTCCTTCACTCTCTCTACAAGGCCTCACTCTCGGGCTCTAATTAACTCATTCACACTTTCTTACATTCCTGCCTCAGGGAGAAAGAACGCTACCCAGAAATAGTCAACTTTCATTCCCCTCCCCCATTCATACCTTATTGACTGTGATTAGATAGGAGATCCCAGGCTGCTAGACTGCAATCCATTTCACTGCCTTCAGAGACCTCTCCCTCTATCTCCATTAGGGACTCTCCGCTCTCTGAGGCTGGGTAGGAATTCCCTTCAGGGGCAGCAACTGGCCAGCCCTGCTCTGGAAGCCTTTCTCCTCTCTTGAGCTTCTGCCTAGGAGCCAGAAGTTTGTTAGTACGGGAGGGCTGTAGGAAAGCCGGTTCCTTAGCCCTGCACTGGGAAAGAGAACTTCTAGCTGGCTCCTTCCTGCTCTGCATGGGACATCTCTCTCTAGCAGTTCCTGAGTTCCCCTGAGTGTTCCCAGCTGTGTTGATTTTATGCTGCAGGCTGGTTCCCACTCTCCCTCTGGGTTCGTCTTGCCTGTCAGCTCCGCCCCTTTCCTTAACCCTTCCTGGGCTAGTTTTCTTTACCAGAGGCTTTACTGGAGAACTGCCCAAGGAGTTATAAAAGGGATTATAGTGCCCTAACTCAGATATTGTGGTTTCTGCCCTTCTCTCTCTGCCTGGCCCTGCCTGTTGGCTCTTCGTGATAGGAACAGGGTTACTGGGCAGCTTCCTGGGCTTAGGAATAGGGACAGCCCTTTGCATGGCAGGGTTTAAACCCGGGTTTAAACTGGTGACAGGAGCTTCCCTGTCACAATACCTTAACATGCATTTTCCTTCATTGCAAAATGGAGCTGTGCAACTGCACAAAAGTGACTTCATTGTGAGATCATCAAGGTGCACCTGCAAGGTAGAATGCCACAATTAAAAGATGTGCTGGGTGTTGAACTCACAACCTCTGCATAATCAGCAGAAGAGTTTAGCACATTGACCTGAAATTGAGCTATCATGATAAAATAAGTTCACTGGTTAGGAACTTTCTCTATAGGCTAAGGCTGATTAGAGCACTATCCACATTCCTGGATGAAGCATCTCTAAACATCTTAATGCACTCCTTAGTCATATAATAATAATAATAATTTATTGTTTATATACCGCCAAAGCCAAGTTAGTTCGAGGCAGTTTACAATAAAGAAGAGCTGGACCTACAGCGAAAAAAAACAATGAAGTATTTGAGTACAATTCAGTGCAGTGCAAAATAGAAGAGCTGGAACATACAGCGAAAAAACAGAAACAAGAAGGCTTTGAGTGCATGACTGTTTGTATAGAGTAAGGTAACATTGTAGGGACGGTTTGCAATAAGAGTGAGTCAATAGGGAGCAGGTTGTACAGTGTGGGGTAAGTAGTGAAGGCTTTGGGAGATTTTGGTCAAAAAGAAGTAGGTCGAGGAGATTTACAAAGAAGGGTAGGTCAAACAGTATGGGAAAGCAGTGAAGACTTTAGGCATTCCTGGTCAAGAATCGGTTGAACAGGTTGGTTTTGATTAGTTTTCTGAAGTTGAGGTAGGATGAGGAGTGCATGATGGTGCTGCTTAGCCAGTTGGTCTGTAGGCTTGCTTGGAAGGCCAGCATTCTGTCAAGGAATCTTTTGTATCGGCAGGTTTTTATTGTAGGGTGGCTGAACATGCGTATTCTGCATGTAGGCCTGATGGAGCCTATATGCCTAGTTTGAAGTGGGAGACCAGGTACAGAGGGGCCAAACCGAGAGTGGATTTGAAACAGAGACAAGCAAATTTGAACAATACTCTTGCCTCCAGTGGAGTTTTTGGTAGTAGGGGGTATGTGGTCCCATTTCTTTAGGCCGAAAATCAGTCGCACAGCTGAGTTTTGTATGATTTGGAGTTTTTGAATGGTTTTCTTGAGCGACCCCAGATAAATAATATTGTAATAGTCAAGTAGGTTTAGGATGGAGGATTGCACCAGTAAGCGGAATGATGTTGAGTCGAAGTATTTTCTGATGGTTCTAAGTTTCCATAGTGTCGAGAAGCCCTTTCTGATTAAAAGCTCTGAATGTGTATCTAGGGTGAGATAGCGGTCCAGTGTCACTCCTAGGATTTTTATGATATCGACAATAGGGAAGTTCTGTCCATTGAGGGTTATTGTAGTATCTTTGATTTTGTCATTTGGGCTAGCCAGGAAGAATTTGGTTTTTTCGGGGTTGAGCTTCAGTTTGAACTCTGTCATCCTTGTTTCGATTTGTTTTAGAATTAGTGCTAGATGAACCTTCGTCTCTGGGTTCAGGCTTGTTAGAGGCAGGAGAATGATGATATCGTCGGCGTAGATGTAGAATTTGATTTTTGCTTTTTGCAATAAATTTGCCAGTGGGGCGAGGTAAATGTTGAACAGAGTGGGGGATAGGGGGGAACCCTGTGGGACACCGCATGGGTTAACCCAGCTGGAGGATTGGATATTGTCGCTATAGACTCAGTACGTTCGTTTAGTCAAGAAGCCTCAGAACCATTTTAGTACTTTGCCTGAGAGACCAATAGTCTCCAAGCAGTCAATTAGGATGGTGTGATCGACTAAGTCAAAGGCGCTGCTTAAGTCTAGTTGAAGGATTAGTGCATTGGAGCCTTGGCTGAATAGGCTCAGGAGGTAGTCCAGTAATGAGGCAATAACCGTTTCCGTGCTGAACCCGGATCAAAAGCCTGATTGGTTGTCGTGAAGAATGTTGAATTTGTCCAGGTAAGATACTAAGTCCTGGTTTACCAGGCCTTCCATCAGCTTTACAAAGAAGGAAATGTTTGCGATGAGCCTGTAGTTGGATGTCAGCTTGATGGATTACTTGGGGTTTATTACAATAGGTGTGATCAGTAACTAACTCCTCAGGAAATGTATCCGACAGTAATAGGGAGGAGAGCCAATCGTATAGCGAGGCTTTGAAGGGGACTGGAGCAGCTTTCATGACGTTTGGTGGGCAGCTGTCTAGTCTGCAGTATGAATCGACGTATTTTGAGAAGAGTTTGCTGAAATGATTCCAGATAGGGATAGAGAAGTTGTTCCAGTACATGTCTACTCTGGGATCGCTTGTGTGTTGGGCGACAGGGTAGTTCAGATGGTTGGATGTGGAGGGTGGTAGGTTGGATCTTAAGACATTGATTTTGTTGTTAAAGAATTCAGCCAGAGCGTCTGCTGAGGGAGGGGAGTCTGTGGTGTGGCGTGAAAAGGCCTGTAGATTGTTAACTAGTTTAAATAGGTTCTTGGTGTTGGTGTTGGGGTAGTCTATTTTTTTTTGCGTAGAAGTTTGTGCGTTTTGTAGTTATGAGATTTTTGTATTCTTTCAGTTTTAGTCTCCAGTTTGTTCTTTCTATGTTGTCGCCAGATTTCAGCCATTGTCTTTCCAGTTTTCGTAGTTCTCGTTTCACTGCTCCTAGCTTGGCGTCGAACCAGCCATCTAGGTTTTGATTTCTTGTTCTTCTTAGTTTGATGGGGGCCATCTTGTTAAGAATCTGCGTGCTTGTGTTGGTCCAGGTGTCTATAGAGGGGGAGTGTGAGTCTGGTGAGATATCGTACTGTGACCAGAATTCAGTTGGGTTTACCAGGCCTCATGTGGCAACCATTTTCCTAATCCTTTTTTCCTCCAGGGGTTTGGCTGGGGAGTGTTTGGTTTGCCAGTTGAACTGGAAATTGCACAGATGGTGGTCCGACCATAGGGAGTTGGTCCAAGTGGTTTGGTGCCAGAACATTTTGGGATGGGCTTGGGTTTTAGGAGAAAAGGTAATTAGATCTAGTTGGTGTCCTTTTTGGTGAGTTCTTTCAGGGGGTGGCACAAGGAAGTCGAGAGAAGTGATAAAAGAGAGTAATTCTTTGGTGTCAGCCTGCTCTAGGTGGATGTTCAGGTCTCCAGCTTGAACATCCACCTAGAGCTGTAGGTTGTACTGTAGAGTTGTACTGTAGAGTTGTACTGTAGAGTTGTAGGTTGTAGGTTGTAGGGGCTAGCAGTTGAGTTTGCGAGAAGGAATTCGAAGAGGGTGTCCTTGGCCGTGGGCCATTTCTTGGGAGGAATGTAAAATAGCGTGATGATTAAGGCCTCTTCTAATTTGTCTGACAAGAGTTTGCAGGAGAGGATTTCCATGTCCACTGAGGAATTCGTAGCTATGATGGTGGATTTGTACGTATATTTTAGAATATTGTAACGCTTTGTATAAGGGAATAACTCTTAAAGAAATACGCAGATTACAAATTATACAAAATACGGCAATAAAAATAATCACTAAAAGGAAAAAATTTGACCACGTGACTCCCCTTCTGAAGAAAAAACACTGGTTACCTGTTAACCATAGAATCACATACAAAATAGCATTACTCTCACAAAAAATTTTAACGAACAAAGCTCCTGCATTTTTAAAAAGATTCTTTTATTCCTATAAGATCTTTAAGATCAGAAGAGAAATCACTCCTCCTAGTGCCCTCATTAAGAGTCATCTACTCTAGGAGAGACACGATCTTTTCCGTCACAGCCCCCCAAATCTGGAATTCGCTCCCAACTAATACAAGGGAAGAAAAATTACTTGGTAAGTTTAAAAATCTCCTGAAAAGCTGGCTTTTTAAGGACGCTTTTAACTGAGTTACACATATTTTTACATCCCCAGGATACTCGTTAAGTAATAGCAAGATCTATAAGCAAAAATTGAGCGGGTAATCTTTCCCCCATCCTGTTGTTTCACTGCCTTGCCCTGTTTGATTTGATTTACAAATTGTACTTAATCCTCGTTTATTTCTCCCTTTTGTGTTTGTCTGGTACATAGATGTGTGAATTGTCTTGTTTGAGCAATGTGTTTTTTCATTTTGTTACCCCAATTTTACTAGTTCTTGTAAATCGCCCTGTCATATCATAGCTGACTGACCTGCCTATGTATCATCTGCTTAAGAATGATATCAATCACCACAAAGAAAGCATTTCTGGCTCACTAGGTGCCTTGTTGCACCTCCTCTATCCTCTCCAGGTCACCAGTTCAAATCTCACCTTCACTAATTTTAACAACATCCTAACAGCTTATTAGCTCTCATAAGTGGACTTTGTCTTTTTTCATCAGTAAAGGCCAGATACCTCAATCTATCCTCCTGGTTCTTGAGCTGCACTATTTTGGTTAAGCAGGTGTGGAAACCATAAAGATGCTCACAGCTGCACTGCTCTCAGTAATACAAAACTCCATCTGACAATACCGCAGGAAGAACTACACCTGAAAACTACACCTGAAAACTACACCTGAAAACAGAAAAGAGGAGAAGCTGGTTTACACAAGGTTCACAAACAGGGGGTTCAATCCCCAAGGTCCATATCTGTCCTCCCTTCCCTGAAGCAATGTGTTAACCTCATTTATGTTGAGCTGCTTAGATGTCACCGTGGTATAGTTGTTAAAGCCTTAACTCGCTGATGGTGTGGGTTAATATCACCTGTAATCCTCCACTGCTACAGGTCTATTACATAAAGTTGGGATAAATGTTTCAGCACCTGTTTAGAACTCATGTGAGGGAATAGACTAACTGAAAACAAAGTCTGTGTGCATATAACAGCAGGAATGCGTGCCATGGTGTTCTATGAGGCCAACATTATCAATTTACTATTGTTCCTGAAAGTCATCAAGGATACCTGTGTGAAAAGAACAATAGAAGTGTGAAACATGTTAGCTTTGTGAACATTTATTTCCCTCATCAGAAGAGTGACTCAAGTGAAGAATAGTAGAGTAAGCAAATACCTTTCAGGAACAATAGTAAATTGATAATGTTGGCCTCATAGAACACCATGGCACGCATTCCTGCTGTTATATGCACACAAACTTTGTTTTCAGTTAGTCTATTCCCTCACATGAGTTCTAAACAGGTGCTGAAACATATTACCATATATCATTCTCACCTACAACTGTTTGGCCAGGTGCAAGCTGGTGTGCTGAGCTGCTCGTCTGGTCTCTCTCTGGCAAACACACTGGGGTGATGAGCATAGTTAACCTGAAATGAAGAATAGAGACAAACTGTTAACAAAGACCTATGTCTCCAAAATTAAACACTGAAGTTGTGGCAGAACACACACCTAGAAGTAACAGAAGTGCTAACATACCTTTAGACTCCTTATTAAAAATGGCAGCTACAGCTGACCCCTTTTGATAATGCCTAACCCATTAGGCACTCATTAGGAGTTTTCCACCTGAACCATGTACACTGATTGGATGTCCACTGAATGGCAGTGTTTCCCCCCCCCCCCAACACACCCGACCTATTCTTATCAATGAGTTAGTACATAGAACCATTCATCACCTGATTTTAACTTGCCTGTAATTTGATTCTACAAAGAATTAACTTTAGCTCTATGAGTAAACCCTCTCAGATGTGTGAACACATCCATTTTACTTACATATCCATTTTTCTGCCACCAAAATTTCTACCAGCATGGTCTTTATCAGTCTTATCAGTCATTTTTGTCAGCCCTGTGGAATCAGAAATAAAATAACTATTATAAACAATAGCACACAATGAAAGCCCATAAAGAGAAGTCAGTTCTTGCTGGTTGGTTTCTTTGGTTCTATCATAAGGACACCTAAGTAGCTTACAAAATATCATTCTCACCTTGACTTACTATCTGAGCTGCTAGCTAGCAAGCTGCTTCTAGAAAAGATAAAACAACATATTAGAATGACATGTAGCTTGTTAATGGCTCTGTAGAATAGAGAGAAATGGGAGGCAGAGATAGGAAAAAAAATGTAAAAGACTAAGACAGAGTAAAGTCTCAAACGTCTGCAAAAGCAGACAGAATAGAATAGAACAGAATAGAACAGGACAGAATAGACAGAATAGAACAGGACAGGAATAGAACAGGACAGAATAGCAGGACAGAAGCAGGACAGAATAGAAAGGAAACACTGCTCACCTGGACCTTCTTATACCCATGCACGCCTATGTAGCGTCTGACGTCAGTATGGCGGGAAAACGTTCTCTATGCCTATTGGGCGCCATTCGGGTGCGGTTGCTTGTCCCGCTTCCTAACCATGCCCATCACACCTCATTGGGTGTCCTATGGGGGTGTGTTTGAACGTGTTCTACAGGTAGCCTGAAAAGATGGCTGCACCTTGCAACATGGCTCCAAAACAGAAATCGAATTTCTTGCATGGAGAGTTGCAGATCCTTGTGACCCAAGTCGGGGCCAACTATGATTCCCTCTTTGGGAGGGAAGCTGATAGGATTGGGACAGAAGGCCAGCATGCTATCTGGAGAAGAATCTGCAGTGACATAGATTCAGTACACCATCAGGGCCGTGATATAGAGGCTCTGAAAAAATGGTAGCGTGCCCTGCGGAGAGAGGTCCAGCGAAAGCAAGAACAGATCCTTGCAGGGTCCTTGCGGCAATCTCCAACTCACTATCCTGGAGAGTGAGATGATGGACATAGTGGGTCCTGGAATAGCACCTGTTGTGGGAGGCACCAAGGTAAAATCACTTTACATAGAAGCCATTGACTTGGTGTTTTAACTCATATTTTATATCTTTCTAAACTATCTTTTCTAAACTGCTGCGACACAGGCTGCGACACGAGCCCAGGCTGCGACACAGGCTGTGACATGAGCCCAGCAGGCTGCCATGCTGGAGGAGCAGGCTGGGATGTGCCGTGCTCTGGAGGACATGTGTGGCATTCTTACACACTTTCTCCGCCAGCTCATCACCCAGACTGCATCACCTGGGGATCCTGGAGCTCAAACCACCTCCCAGACCTCCTCCAGCCAGGCCCCCACCAGGCAGGGTTCCTCCCAGCCACCCGTGCCCGGGGTCGAGGCCGTGGCCGGGGAAAGGGAAAAGGAAAAGGAAAGGACCCCCATTAGGACCCACTATGTCCTCTGAACACTCCCAGGCCAGTCATGCCGCATGGACCCTGGGGCTCCGCTGGACCTCCTCTGCATGTACACGCCACAGCCTCTATATCATGATTCAGTCACTGTAGATCTTTCATCCAAATAGCCTCCTGGCCTGAGTGCCAATCTTCATCAGCTTCAACTCCCATCGAGGGCATCATAGTTGGATAATAACTATTACACCCTTCCAAGGATCTGTAGCTCTCCAGGAGCCATGTTGCCACCTTCATTCACCACTCCAACTGCAACCTGTGCCATCTCTTTGCACCCTGGACATTTGCCTCACTTCACCCAGCTGCTACCTGTGCCATCTCTTTGCACCCTGGACATTTGCCTCACTTCACCCAGCTGCTACCTGTGCCATCTATTTGCACCCTGGACATTTGCCTCACTTCACCTGTGCCATCTATTTGCCTCACTTCACCTGTGCCATCTCTTTGCATCCTGTATTATGCATTTTACCATCTATCATGTAAAATGGCAAGCCAATGGATTGATGTTTTACAATAAAATCCATCAAATAAATGAAACATATATAGCTGACAGTGTGTTTGTGTTTCAGCTTATATTGTATTCGTTAGGTGCTTCATGGAGCTACATTGCTGTATCATATGGTTTACAGAGGTATGTCCCAACAGTGTCATGAACGACCACTAGGCCAGTTAGAGTTTGAGGATACCCCTAATGCAGGGGTGCCCAACGCGTCGATCGCGATCGACCAGTAGCTCAGGAAGGCAACTCGAGTCGATCGCACTCGTGTTGCCGTCCTGATCTACGGGCCGATCAGCCTTCCTCTCCAGTGTTCTCCCTAGGGCCTTTTAGCTGGGCGGTCCGCCCAGCTGTCATCTGCCGCTGCTGAACATTAAAAAAAAAAACCCCAAAAAACGGCTTGGAGATTTCAGCCCCTAGCGAACTTATGCTCCGGGCTCTAACGTGTGCGTGCAGGCTTCTCTTCTCTTCCCTCCGAAACCGGAAGTTATGCCCGGGGAGGGGGAGGGGGGGGAGAAGGGAAGCCTGCACGCACATGTTGAGAGCCCTGAAGCAAGCGTTCGCTACGGGCTAAGGCGGGAGACATGTTAGTGAAGCATTTCCTCTTCTTGCTGCCGGGTCCTGCCTACTTTCTGTTTCCGCGAAGGCAGGACCCGGCAGCATTTCCCCCAACAGTTCCTCGCAATGCTGGTCGGCCGAAGCAGGGAGAGGTTGGGGCGGCGGCGGCTTTTGGGCGTGTTATTGGCGTCGGCTTTCGGGCCTGTTATTGGTGGCGGTTTGGGTCCTGGTCCCCGATGGCAGTTTGGGTCCCCGATGGCAGTGGCAGTGTCTTGGGGGAGGGCAGGGAGAAAGAAAAAAAGAAAAAGGGCAGGCAGGGAGACAGAAGGAAAGAAGAGAAACAGAAAAAAAGGAAAGGGAGGCAGAGAGAAAGAAAGGGCAGGGGAGAGGAAGGAAAAGTTGGGGGAGGGAATGAGGTGTGGAGGAGTGGAAGCATACAGGCTGAAAGAAGGGAAGAAAGACTGGATGCACAGTCAGAAGAAGAAAGTGCAACCAGAGACTCATGAAATCACCAGACAAGGTAGAAAAAATGATTTTATTTTAAATTTAGTGATCGAAATGTGTCTCAATTTATATCTGCTGTCTATATTTTACACTAAGGTCCCCTTTTACTAAACCGCAATAGAGTTTTTTAGCGCAGGGAGCCTATGAGCGTCGAGAGCAGCGCTAGGCATTCAGCGCAGCTCCCTGCGCTCTAAAAACTGCTATCGTGGTTTAGTAAAAAGGGAGGGGGGTATATTTGTCTATTTTTGTATGGTTGTTACTGAGGTGATAGTGCATAGAGTCATCTGCTTTGACCTCTTTGAAAAACCCTGGAATAGGAATGATAATTAACATTTTCTATGCGTACAGTGTGCGTTGTGTTTTTTTAAAATTTTATTGTTGGTAGATCATTTTGACTTGGTCATTTTAAAAGTAGCTCGCAAGCCCAAAAAGTGTGGGCACCCCTGCCCTAATGGATATGCATAGTGGTAGATTTGAAGGCTGACACCTCCATTAGATGCTGGTCTCTCATGCATGCTCATTAGGGCTATCCCTTACAATCCTCTTATCCCACCTTTCACAACCTAGCTCCCTATGCATCAACATCTTTTCAGTTATTTTCCTTGATGCATACCAGTGGGGGGGGGCTGGAACCTACATGCCATCTCTCCATTCCACCTCAAAACCTAGTGTTTTTCCCTAACCTCCTTCCATCCCGTGTCAACCTTTCACCCTTTCTGTTTGCAAATACCCTCGCATCCCTAATCTCTCCTTGCCTCCATGACATCCTCCACCTCTTGCTTTTATCTTTTCTCATTCCAGACTACTATCCAGCATATCTCTCAGTCTCTCTCCCTCCCCTCCCCCAAGTCTGGCCATTTCTAGACACCTCTCCTGCATTTAACTTAAGAATCTCATTAATATGTATCCCATTTGGTGTAGTAGCTGCCTTGGTTGATGACATATTTCCCATGTTTAAACACAGGTTCCCATCCATTCCACTTGGAGTTAATTGAAAGTTGTAGGCCCTCTCTGCTCTTTCTTTTTGGTGTACTCTGCTGATATGGAAAATGGAGGTGGGGCAGACCATGACATTATGAAAGCATGGAGAGTGGTGGGTGTGGGCATCTGTGTGTAACCTGGCCTGGCCCCTTCTTTTCCCTAACAATTGATTCCCCTCCACACAAAACCTAAGTCCTCAACAATCCCTCACACCAACACCCAGAAAAATCCATAAACTAAAGAAATACAGATAATGGGGGTGGGGAGGAGTGGCAAAGGCAGAAGGGGAGAACAGGCAAGTCATAGCACAAAGTTTCATCATTGAGGAAACGGAACACCACAAACACCAACTCACATGAGGGGGTCTTACATAGGAAAAATGGCCATGCCAAAGCTTTCTATATACTCAGCACGCCTAATTAGCGTCTGACATCATAGGAACCGTTAGAATTCAAATCTAATTGGACGTGCATTGGATGTCGTTTTGCCATATACAGCTGTAGTGACGTTGTAGTCATTTCCTTCACATCTCTAAGCTTTGATACGAAGCTCTATGTTCTATACAAAGTTACCTCTATAGCTCTATGCCTTAAGGCACTGCTTTTTATCTTCCATACATCAGGGGTTCAAGTCTTGAGTAAGGTTAGCAAATAGTTTATATTCATTTCTCAGCCAGGACACTTGGTAACTCTTTAGCCTTGCCTTTACATATAAATATTTTGCTTCAGCTTTTATTATCTGCAGCCATTGTCTAATTTTTAATGCAACCTGTTCACTCTCATGCTGATCACTCTCATGCTGAACACCCTCCCCCACCCCAACATCTCCCCCTAACTGGATCATTCTTCAACACCTGTCCAAGCCCTCTGAAGTTTGATTTAACTCATAGCTGTTGGCCAATGCCTATATTGCATCAAAAGAAACACATTCCTATTAGAATGGCTTGTAGTTGGGAGCAAATGAAAGTATCTCATGCACCTGTGGCTGCAGAATGCTGATGAGAAACAGCAAATTCCACCACTTCAGATGCAAGTTAGGATGCAAGGAAACAAAAGTGAAGGTGAGGAAGGGATTTGAACCAGGATGCTTGAGAAGATGGACAAGGCGTAATAGAGCACATTAACCAGGTAATCCACAAATGTCATCTTGCTGTCAGAGGAAAGGTTTCCTCTCATCACTGCTTAGGATGTCCGAGCCATGGTAAGTTGAAAATAGATTTGCCTGGAAAGGGAAATGTGCACCTTACAAATGGCAAAGTCCACCATGTAGACCCTGTTATAAGAGCTAATAGGAAGCTGCTAGGACCTTATTAAAATGAGCAAAGGTGGGATTTGAACTGGGGAGTTTGAGAGGTCGGAACAGGCGCATTAACCTGTTGAGCTAGAAATGCTTTCTTTGTGCTTATTGTGACATGATAGTTAATGAGATGATACATAGGCAGCTCAGTCACGTATGATATGAAAGGGCGGTGAGATTCGTCTAAGCAGAAGTTGTATGGGTTAAACTCCTGTGCTAGTCGTACAGAGGTTGTGAGTTCTACACCCAGAACATCTTTTAATTGTGGCATAATACCTTGAAGGTGCTAGATAACAAACCGTACAATAGCAGTTTTGATTTGCTTATACCGCTTCTTATAGGCAGTTAATTCTGCTAGGAGACAAAACACTGCTGTTTCTTCACGATTTCAGAAATGTATATTTTACCATGATAAAAACTAACAAAGTATGCCATGTTTAAAAGGAGAAATATAAGATGAGTTGAACTCAAATTCTTAGCATGGAAGGGGGAAAAGTTTATTTTTCTGCTACACAGAAAGTTGTACAGTAATGTTATTATCAACTCCTATAAGAAGTGGAAAGCATCATCAAGGTGCACCTGGAAGGTAGATATGCCACAAGTAAAATACAGGGCGGGAGTTGAACCCTCAAACCCCGGAAGATCGGTACAGCGCCTTTACTCACTGAGCTACAGCACCTTTCGCTCCAATGTCTCTGGCTCCCTTGTCATATCATACCTTAGTGAACTGCTAAGGGAAAAGGAGCTTAGCTATAATGTCATAGTAGGCTGAGACAAAAGAGTGGTAGCTCAATGGTTAAAAGCGCTGCTTTCACTGAGCCCCAAACCCATATTCCCCAGTATGGTTGAATACATGTGAGGTGGAGTCCAAAAGTGCTGTTTTGATCAAACGCAAGCTCCATTTTTCTAATGTCCAACCCAGATCATGCTCACATGCTAATCTTCATTCTAAGCACTGTACTAAGGATGTATGACTGTAAGTAATCTGTTCCGTTTAGGCGTCATACCCAGAAAAGTGGTGTTTTTTGCCCTTAACGATCGGCGTCATTTGTGCTGCAATTCCTTAATACATATTTAATATTTGTTTTCTACCAGAAAACCTTCCAAATCTTTAGGCATTCCTTTGCTTAAACTTATTTGATTTGATCCTTAAAATGATCTCCACGAATTCTCAGCAGCATGTTCTCTGTCATCCTAGACCCCCCTCCCCCACCCCAACACACACTCCTGCAGCATAACATCCTAACCCTAACCATGAAAAACAGCAAAGTCCACCATATATATATATATATATATATACATACCACTTTGAATGCTAATAGGAAGCTGTGAAAAATAGGTATGCTGATGGTGGGATTTGAACCGGAGACCTTGAGACAGAAATGCTTTCTTTGAGTTGAGTGTGATATGATAGCTAATGAGCTGATACATAGGCAGCTCAGTCAAGTATGATATGAAAGGGTGGTGAGATGAACTTAAGTAGAAGCAGCTGTAGCTCTATGGGTTAGGAGCCTGTGCTCCTAACTCACATCCAGAGGTTGTGAGTTCTACACCCAGCACATCTTTTAATTGTGGCATACTACTTTGAAGGTGCAGATTGATGAGGTCACAATGAGGTCAGTTTTGTGCAGCTGAAGACCTCCATTTTGCAATGAGGGAAGCTGAATGTTAAGGTGTGTATCTGTTTATTCTCTTTTTAAGTGCTGAGAAATGAAGTTATATGTGCAATAATGATATGTGTTTGCTGTTCTTTCTTTGCTTTCAAAAGAGAGCATTGATATGGTGTCATTAAATTTATTAGGACAGAGAAAAGATGAAAATTACCTATTCAAACTCACTATTGGAATTATTGATGGAAAAACACAGCGGACGTCTACCTCGCGTCTAACAAAGAGCCGCAATTAAGAAAGTTGAAACTGCATTGAAATCCAAGTTAGACCAGGGTTTCTTACGCCTACATTATACACGATATTTAGACGCAGTCTGCCGCTCAAGTAGCACCTACCTAGCACCTGCCATTGCCACGCCCATGTCATGCCCAGGGCACGCCCACGTCCATATATGAAGACGCGACTATGCTTTGTATAGACATCTATACCTCGTCTATCTTTTGGGGACGTCTATCTGCCGTCTAGCTACGTCTAACTCTCAATTAACACTAATTAAGACCCTTAACTCCGTAATTATTCAATTACGCTGGATGATATGTAAATGTTGAATAGTGTGGGAGATAGTGGTGAACCCTGTGGTACTCCCGAGGGGTTTTTCCAGGAGTTGAGTATGTCCCACCACTAACCACACGGTAAGATCTCTTTGTTAGGAAACCCTGTATCCAGTTCCTTACTCCAGTTGAACAGTCCCTGTATCCAGTTCCTTACATCCAGTTGAATAGATTCTTTTAAAAATCTGGTGAAGCTGTTTTCAAGGTCTTGGAAGGACATACGTTCAGTAGGCAGTTCATTTTAGTATATTTATTGAACAGGGTTAGAAATTGGTGCCAGTTTGGAGGTTCAAAATGGTTCCAGAGCATGTCTACTCTGGGTTCTTTTACGTGGAGTCTGAGTTGGAATTCGAAGTTGGGTGAGGGTGAATGTATGGTCACTCTTATGCCTAAGATTTTATTGTTGAAAAAAGTGGGAAGGGTTTCTGCCGAGGGCATACTTTCATTATCCCGTAGCAGGATTTGGGTAGTGTCTGTTAGTTTGTTTACCAACTTGAACAGTTCTTTGCTATTTGTTTTGGGTGCCCCTATTTTTTGTGCGTAGTGTTTTGTTCATTTTTCTCTAATCAGTTTTTGTAGTTTTTCATTTTTTGTTTCCAGTGTATTTTGTCTTCTTCTTTGTTTGTTTTTTGCCAGATTCTTTCTAGTTTTCTCAGTTCCTGTTTTAGAATTAGTAATTCAGAGTAGAACCATTCATTTAGTTCCCTTTCTTTCTTTTTCTATGTTTGGAATGGTGCTATTTGATCTAACACTTATTTGCTAAACTTTGCCCATTTAGTTGGGAAGTCCTGTATTTCCTCAGTTTTGGGTTGTAGTTCATAGTCGGCCCAGAATTCTATTGGATTTATAGTTCCTCTTCTGGTGATTATGGTTGGTTTAGGGTTTTTTCTTTTATATTTTGGTTGTGGTGATTTTTTTTGCCAATATAGATCAAATTTACATATGTAGTGATCTGACCAGATGCATTTTTCCCAGGCCCCTATGCTATAATGGATCTTTGGGTCAGTGATTTCTTTTTGCGAAAAGGTAACTATGTCTAGTTGGTGGCCTTTTTTGTGCGTTTTCTCTGGTTTTGGTATTATGAAAACTAGAGTTTTTAAAAAAGTGTCAATTTCTATCACGTCTGGTTTTTCCACTTGCTCCACATTTATGTCTCCCAGTAGCAGGTTGTACGTTCCTTTTAGGGTATAGTGAGGTATTCAAAGAACTCTTCTCTAGCACTAGTCCACTTTTTTGGGGAAATGTAAAATAGTGTCACGGTTAATGCCTCTTCTAGTTGGGTGTTGGTGACCTTGCAAGTTAATATTTCCAGGTCTTTTTTGGTTTTTGAGTCTATTTTGCTATAATCAAAGGATTCTTTTAAAATTATCGCTATACCACCCCCTTTTTTCCAGTTTCTAGATAGAGATATTATTTTGTAACCCTGGAGTAACATTTCTTTCATAATCGTATCGGTGTCTGAAACCATTCATGTTTCAGTCAGAAATAGGAAGTTGGGGTTTTTTGCACCAGCCAATCGTGTAGTATTTGAGCTTTGTTTCTTACTGATCAGGTGTTCAGGTAATATCCCTTGAGATTATCATATTTAGTTGGGGTGGGTGTTCTAAAGCATTCTATTTTTTTCAGTTTTCTTTCCTTGATCTTGTTTTTATGGAATTTGAATAAATTGCGAACTCTATTTACCACGGGTATTTGTAATGGGCCTAGATTTGAATATTCATATAGAAATTGATGTGGGCCTGTTGGTTTGTTTGTCTTAGTTAGTCTGTGTCAGGAAAAATGAATAGGAATTGGTTTGGGGTTGTTTTCATCGTTACACCAGCTTCTATACCATTTTAAATAAAGTATCCCTAGTTTCAGAAGAGATTTGTTGGAAGTCACCATTTTTGGCTAGTGTTTAGATTGCTTGGGAGGAGAGGAGTAGAATATCGGTTGGTAGACAGGGGAATAGTGCAGTACAATAATATCAGCTATAAAGTGAGAAAACAATAATATCAGCTATGACAGGTTGTTAAACTTATCAGGAGGATTTTGAAGTCAATCACATTCGTTGCTTCACAGATCGTCGCTTCACAAAGGCACGCACTAAGGCCTATGCCGGCGCGCCGAACGGCTGAGCACCGTTGGCGCCGCTTGCTTTAAAAAGAAGCCTCCGCTGGTTTCGGGGGGAGGGGCGAATCTGATCACACACCCCGCAGGATCGGGCTCCTGCCTCTCACTGCCTGCCTGCCCACTGGTCCTAGTGCGGGAAAAGGCAGTTTCAGCCGATGCCACTTGCTTTAAAAAGAAGCCCCGCTGGTTTCGGGGGGGGGGGGGGGGGGGAGGGGCAGATCGGATCACACACCCCGCAGAATTGGGCTCCTGCCTCTCACTGCCTGCTTACCCGCTGGTCCTGATGCGGGAAAAGGCCAATGCCGCTTCAGCCAATGCCGCTTGCTTTAAAAAGAAGCCCTGCTGGGTTTTTTTGGGGGGAGGGGCGGATCGGATCACACACCCCACAGGATTGAGCTCCTGCCTCTCACCACCTGCCTGCCCGCTGGTCCTGGTGCGGGAAAAGGCTGGAATGGAATGGAAGAGTGTTGGAGGGAAAGAAAGGGGGCAGAGTGGTATGGAAGGGTGGTGCTGATGGAATTCATGTACAGAGAAAGGGGAAAGACATAAGGGTGGGATATTGGAGGGAAAGAAAGGGTGCAGATGCTGATTGAAGAGGGGTGGATAGCGAGAGAAAGGGCAGACATTGAATGGTAGTGGGGAGCCTATGCTGGATGGAAGTGCAGATGGGAGAGATAAGGGAGCAAATGCAGGAAGGAAATGGGAGGAGAGAAAGGGGAGCAGATGCTGGATGGAAGTGAACAGAGAGAGGAGAAGGTACTAGATGGAAGGGTTTGAGAAAGAGGGTACATGATGGGAGGAGGGAATAAATAAAAGGAGGGCACATGATGGGGAGAAAAGGATTGAGTTAGGGAAACACTGGAGGGGTGAGGGAAAGAGGTGGCAAGCTTTAGGTAGACAGTAAAAAAGGACATTGATGAAATCCGTGGAGATCAGGGAGGCCCGATGAACTTGTCTGCAGCAGTGTTAGTAGCGTCAGCGCAGCGATTTAATTAGGCAGCCTTGGGGCTTTTACTGAGTTGCGGCCCGCCTCTGATGATGCAACTTCCTCTTTCCTCAGAGGCGGGCGCAACCCATCAAAGGACTCAAGGCTGCCTAATTGAATCACTGCGATGACAGTACTGAGAGCTGCTGGGAGGGGAAGGGAGAAGATGAGGGCGGAAAGGAGAAATGGATGATTGGACAAATTCCCGCTTCCCGGAACTGGCTCTGCTCTTGCAAACCCGCCTGTTCTCCTTTTCTGGCAGCAGTGGGCAACATTGCCTAGGACCTGAGTCATGCAAATTGCACGCTGGAGCATGAAGTCAGCCTGCACTTTTCCCTGGGAGGGCTGCAATTGCCCACAAATGAGAGCAAATAGGGTCAGCCTCCAGTAAGATATTTGAACAGGAGTACAACCTGCAGACGCACACTAAATCTCACCCTTTACTTCCCCCCCCCCCCCCACCCCCGTTAGAGCTTCTTTCAGATTGCTGGTCTTTAGCTGAGCTCACATCCAATAAGATCAGCGAGAAAGTGGTGAACTTCTCTCTTTTGCACTTGAGTCATTGCAGTGATTGACCTGGACCACAAGTCACATAACTTGGCTCCTTTTGGAACACTACAACAACCAAGACCCCTGATTGTGGTTATCTAGGCATAACTTCCATGGAATGACCACAAGTACATGAAAAGGTTCAGATCCCAATACTGTCTCACACACATAAAGGACAGGCTCCTCCATGAGTGAAGGTTAGAGCCATTGCTTGAAAGGCATGAAGCTATAGAACACATTTGATATAATATGCTGCCAATCAAGGAACAGTATGAGGGACAGTACCATGACCATAAGCAACATCAAATAACATGCATGCATTACAATACAAAGGCACTGGGCGAGGAGGGTAATAAGGGGTCACAAAAGGCCCTCAGCACCTGCTAAAGGTACTAGGTGGGGGTTGCGATAAACCACAAGCTGCTAGTTACACTCAAACATTTGTAAACAATTCCGGTCCAAGAAATTAAAAGGTCAGGATGTGGCGTTGCAGGTGTATCAGTCTCTTTAAACTGGTAAGGTGCATACTCAGAGAGAAAGGTGTCTGCACAGACAGGGAGGGACACACCAGCTTGAAAGGAGTTCAGGGATCATCATCCAGCAGCTGAAGCCCAGGGAAGTGAGTCAAAGGAGGACATTGACTTGGTATATGAGAGACAATATGCAGATACACAGTATTCATAAGAGGACAGGGTGATAGGTTTGTGTGGGTTGCGCACTACTAGTAAGGCATTCAAGAGAGACCATAAGGATATACTCAGTGTAGGGCACAAAAAACCCCATTATGCCAGAAATGTGTGAATTGATCATATCCAGTGAGCACCATGGAATAAACACTGTATAAAACCTTTGTCTTAATAATATAACCCCTAACTAAGCAGCGCTCAGGCCATGGAATACAAGAACTAAAATGAAGATTGTGCAATTTAGATAGGTAAAAACAAAAATGCAAAAATGGGGATAAAAAACACCAAAAATGGCCAATGGTATGTCTTCCGGGATACCCCACAAACCAAACAGACAACACAGAGAGTACATGGCACAAAGAAACAGAGAGCTCCAGCAGGCCTTAAACTGTCTTTCATCTGTCAAGGAATCAGGGCAGAACTTAAATCTGCAAATAAACACAGTTTTACAAAAGGAAGAAGGAAAATAACATCATAGAACCAGACATGTGTGCACACATTAGCAAAGTAAATTTCCTGAGAACACATGGCATAATCAACTGGTCTAGAGTCTAACTTCTGTAAGAGAAAACAAAAAATGGAGTCAATGGGCATAGGGCATGTCGTCAGACAAGTCACACAGTCAGAGGAGAGAATGCAATCAGACTGGCTAGTCTGTATTTCAATCTACAGAAAGAAGCAGATCTGACTAGGTAAAGCAAGATACAGTGTACAGGGTGAGGTACAGAGGTAGTTTGAAGTATTACAGTTTCAATGCTAAGAGGCAAAAGAAACATTGTAAATCTTAAAGTACAAGGGCATTTCAAGGTCACTTGAGGCACAACTTTTTCTTCCTTGTTATTTTGTTTCGGTTCAGCAAAAAATTATTTGTGGCAAAACTGGTCCAAGATAGCTATGCATGTATACCAACTGACTGCTAAGAGAGAGAAGAAACATATCAAATCATCATCATAAGGAAACAGACTTATTGGAAAGAAAAAAGTGATAGGGGAAATGCCCCTTGCCAGATACCAGTGGTAAATCGGCTGCCAACAATTGGCATCTCCCAGACCTGTTAAAGAGACTTGTACAGAGTACTGTAAAACAAAAAAAGTGAAACACTACAACAAGGATAATGCAGATCCACTGGTCTTAACAGATTAAATTATTAAATTACACTTTCCACTACAACATATGAAGGTGCTTTATACATTTCCCAAAGAGCTTACCTAAACAAAAATAACTGAGAACTTTGCGCACACCCACCTATTCCAACGAGAATCAAACACATGACACATACCCTGTTTATCAACGTACGCTATCCTGTCTGCAACGTTCGGCAACAATCATGCTTCCTTGCTTCACCAAATCCACATTAGCCACAAAGCAAACCTGAATCTGCAACCTTTCCCATGTTTCCAAACCAAATTATTTTTCCATCTCCCCTGGTAATTTCTCAACATCACCAATTTCTCTTTCTCTGCATCTTGTCTTGTTTCCCCAGTGCTTTCTTGTACCAAGTTTCCATATTTGTTAAAAAGTTGATGAACTTCCAAATACTAGATTCACTCGTGCAACAGAAATATGAATTTAACCCCCCCCCCCCCCAACATTTAGGAAACTTCTATCTAGCTAAATTATCACACAGATTGTTGGTTCTTTTTTTTTCTATTCAAACTCATTGATGCTCCATAATTATCCAAATAAAGATTGCATTGTATTGTATTGTCTTCTGCAAGCATGATATACGATATATACGATATATATTCCCCCCCCCCCCCTCTTGTAAGAAGAAAAAGAGGGACAGGCAGGAATGCTGGCCAGAGGGGTGGAGGGAAAACAGAAAATTCCCTACAAATACGGTATGCATACCACAGTTAGAATAAAGGAACATAAGAACAGTGCCTCTAAATATAAAATTGTTAAGAAAAAGACCTGCAAATTCCTGACACAGGATGAGCATTGTGCCACTGCATCAGAGCAGGGTGTTCTAATAATTCCCTGTGCCTTTCTACTAAGCACAACACAAACAAAATAATTGACAACCTCCTTTCAAATATGCAAAAGATAAACCACTGGTAAAAGGAGTTGAATTCCAAAGCAGTGGCATACCTAGCATATGCTAATTTCCTAAATAATAGCTTTGAAAACACAGATATATTGAAAAACCAATGTATGTAAACCAACACTTTCAATTGGCGACTGCTATGCTAATAGGACATAAGAAAATATCGTTTTGCTAGAACATAGTGAAGCAAGTGTCACCTCACATTTCACTCAAAAAGAAGGAAAAAAGCCTCAGAAAAGGCCCTCCCACCGCCACAAAAGTGGATATCAAGGTGGTTAGACGGTAACCTCACAGGCAAAACCTTCAAAAATGAGTTAATACGAGCAAAGAAACTTATGCTTCACATGTATGTAATTGTAGATAGAGGAATAAAGCCACTTATCTTCAACTGATCGGCACACCGACGGAGGCCAGCGTTTCACCGACTAGCTGCATCAGGGTGTGACCCGACCGATCAGTCTGCAAAACAGAAAGGAAAAACAAAAGGAACTTAGACAGTCTCTCATTATGTTTTAACTTCTTAGTGTTCAAATACTAACTTGTACCTTAAAAGAGCGGAAACAACCGCTTCAGCTGAGTCCAAACAGATGGCTTACATGGGGCGGCTCTGAACTTCTAAAATTTAAATACCCCCGGTAGGAACGTCACTACCGGAAGCAAATCAGAGAAAGACTTGACAGCTGAGAAATCGCAACAAACCGGCAAAAACCAAAAACAACAGAAAAAAGGACATCAAGCATTCTTTTTGAATGCATTTTTTCATTGTTTAACATTTTTTGTTATTTTTATACATATTGTTTTTATTCTTTTTTATTTTTTATCTGTGTTTAGGTTTTTTTGTAACTTTTTTATATATATATATATATATATAACTTTTTATTTGTTTTTCAATGTATTGAAATTTTTCTTGGATTTAGTGATTGAAGATGACCAAAAAATAAATAAATGCAAAAAGTAAATGCAAACAATACAATATAAATGAAACCTAATAAAAAAAGAATTTGAAAGAACTTTTGAGTCCTGCTGACATAACCACAACTTCTCCTCAAAATGGGTGTTCAATTATGGAAAAGTCAACAGGACATTTCAAGTGTGGCAAATGTTTGACTTGTGCCATCACCATTGAGTTTACTGATAGTTTTAAGCATCCAGGCACAAAGAAACTGTACAAACTCAAACATCTGACCACCTGCTCTTCTATGTTCGTGGTATATGTTATTTTCTGCCCATGTTTTAAAATTTACGTGGGGCAGACCACACGGACTCTGAGGAGACGCATCACTGAACATAAGAGTTGTCTTCATAACAACAAGCTGCAAGCTCCCCTTGTTGCACACTGTCTCGAACACAGTCATAACTTTGAAGATCTACGTTGCTTTGCCATTGATCACGTTAAGGAAGGCATTACAAATCGATCGACCCAGTTGCTACGTGCTGAACAGTTCTGGATCCACCTTTTAAACAGCGAAGAACCAGTTGGGTTAAATCAGAGACTGGAATGGAATGCTTTTTATTAGGTTTCATTTATATTGTATTGTTTGCATTTACTTTTTGCATTTATTTATTTTTTGGTCATCTTCAATCACTAAATCCAAGAAAAATTTCAATACATTGAAAAACAAATAAAAAGTTATATATATATATATATATAAAAAGTTACAAAAAAACCTAAACACAGATAAAAAATAAAAAAGAATAAAAACAATATGTATAAAAATAACAAAAAATGTTAAACAATGAAAAAATGCATTCAAAAAGAATGCTTGTTGTCCTTTTTTCTGTTGTTTTTGGTTTTTGCCGGTTTGTTGCGATTTCTCAGCTGTCAAGTCTTTCTCTCATTTGCTTCCGGTAGTGACGTTCCTAACGGGGGTATTTAAATTTTAGAAGTTCAGAGCCGCCCCATGTAAGCCATCTGTTTGGACTCAGCTGAAGCGGTTGTTAAGGTACAAGTTACAAGGTACAAGCGGTTGTTAAGGTACAAGTTAGTATTTGAACACTAAGAAGTTAAAACATAATGAGAGACTGTCTAAGTTCCTTTTGTTTTTCCTTTCTGTTTTGCAGACTGATCGGTCGGGTCACACCCTGATGCAGCTAGTCGGTGAAACGCTGGCCTCCGTCGGTGTGCCGATCAGTTGAAGATAAGTGGCTTTATTCCTCTATCTACAATTACCTACATGTGAAGCATAAGTTTCTTTGCTCGTATTAACTCATTTTTGAAGGTTTTGCCTGTGAGGTTACCGTCTAACCACCTTGATATCCACTTTTGTGGCGGTGGGAGGGCCTTTTCTGAGGCTTTTTTCCTTCTTTTTGAGTGAAATGTGAGGTGACACTTGCTTCACTATGTTCTAGCAAAACGATATTTTCTTATGTCCTATTATCATAGCAGTCGCCAATTGAAAGTGTTGGTTTACATACATTGGTTTTTCAATATATCTGTGTTTTCAAAGCTATTATTTAGGAAATTAGCATATGCTAGGTATGCCACTGCTTTGGAATTCAACTCCTTTTACCAGTGGTTTATCTTTTGCATATTTGAAAGGAGGTTGTCAATTATTTTGTTTGTGTTGTGCTTAGTAGAAAGGCACAGGGAATTATTAGAACACCCTGCTCTGATGCAGTGGCACAATGCTCATCCTGTGTTCTAGCAAAACGATATTTTCTTATGTCCTATTATCATAGCAGTTGCCAATTGAAAGTGTTGGTTTACATACCTAGCATATGTGACACCTGGGGCCCATCATTTTTTTGACATCTGTACGAAAAACATGATTTTTAGTAACAAGTCACATGTCACACCTAGGAAAAGGCACATGTCACAAGCCACATGTCAACCTAGGAAAAGGTTGACATCTTACATACTGCAGTGAGCATCAATACACCCATTGTAAAACTAAACAAGCCAGACCAGTACAGATCAATCCTACACCGTCAATCCTAACAGAAAACCATGTCTTTCGAACACACAGAACACAGAAAACACCTTCGCCTAGTATGGAATATGTCATCACAAACTAACCCCTCCCCCTTTTACAAAACTGTAGTGTGGATTTTAGCCATGGTAGTAACAGCTCTGACGCTCATAGAATTCTGAGCATCAGAGCTGCTACCACCACGGCTGGCGCTAAAAAATGCTCCACAGTTTTGTAAAAGGGGGGATAAAATAGAAATACATAGACAAAGAAGCTGGACTCTGCATAAAATGCAACACCACAGAAACAGTGACATATGTCTCCTAAAGCAATAAATAGAAAATTTTTGTTCTAACTTTGTGTTCTCTGGTTTCTGCTTTCCTCATCTTCTTGTTACTGTCTTCCTTCCATCCACTGTCTGCCCTCTCTTTACCCCTCCTTATATGGCATCTTCTCTCCTTCTATGCCCCTTCCAGAAACTGTATGCCTCCCCCTTCCATCTCTCCTCTAGACTCCCCCCCCCCTTTGGTCTGGCATCCATCATCTTCCCTCTGTTCCCTCATGGTCTGGCATCTTTATCCTTTCATCTCTCTTTCCCTCCCCCCTGTGGTTTTTAGCATCTCTCTCTTCTCATTTCCTCCACTCAGATCTGATATCTCTGTCTCCTTCCCCGTTCTCTGGCATCTCTCTCTCCTCTCTCTCTTCCCTTTCCTTCTCTGGTCTTCCTTCTTTATTTTCTGCCTCCGTTTAAATTCTTTCTTACTATGCAGTCCTTAGTTTCCCTCTTTTCACTATGTCTACCCATAGCATGCCACCCCTTTCCTTCACCCCTCCACTATCTCACTATCTTCTTCCCCCATCCAGCATATGTCCTTTTTCTTTATTCCTCCTTCCATCCAGTATGTGTTCTCTTTCTCCACTTCCATTCAGCATTTGCTCTCCCTTCTCCCCACTTCCATCATCTGACCTCTTCTCTCTCCCCTTTCTACCCACTTCCATCATTTGCCCCTTCTCTCAATCTCTCCATCCACCACAGGCCCATCTTTCTTCCTTACTCACCTTTCCGATTTTGGCAACAAGATCTGCAATGCCGCCGCCCCCCAGGACAACAGGCCCGGGCCAGTTTAGACATCCCTGCCTGTGGCCGGCGATGTCTAAACTGCCTTCTTACAGCAGCCGGAGCATTGTAGTTGCATATGGCTGCCGTAAAGGTTGTCTCTGATGCAACTTCTGATTGTGTCAGAGATGACCTTTACGGCAGCCACACGCAGCTTAAACGCTCTAGCTCAGGGATGCCCACACTTGCGAGCACTTTTAAAATGCTTGCGAGCTACTTTTAAAATGACCAAGTCAAAATGATCTACCAACAATAAAATTTTTAAAAAACACAAAGCACACTGTATGCTGAGAAAATGTTAATTATCATTCCTATTTTGTTTTTCAAAGAGGTCAAGGCAGATGACTCTATGCACTGTCACCTCAGAAACAACCATACAAAAATAGACAAATATACCCCCTCCCTTTTTACTAAACCACAATAGCAGTTTTTAGTGCAAGGAGCTGTGCTGAATGTCCAGCGCTGCACTGGACACTTATAGGCTCCCTGCGCTAAAAACCGTTATTGCGGTTTAGTAAAAATATAGTGCAAAATATAGACAGCAGATATAAATTCTCAAAACGGACACATTTTGATCACTAAATTGAAAATAAAATCATTTTTCCTACCTTTTTGTCTGGTGATTTCATGAGTCTCTGGTCCTTCTTCTTTCTCCTCCTGGCCCCCCTTTCTTTCTCTCTCCCCATAGCCCCCCTCTTTATTTTTGCCTTTCTTTCTCTCTCCCCCTGGCCCCCCTCTTTATTTTTGCCTTTCTTTTTTTCTCCCCCTGGCCCCACTCTTTCTGCCTTTCTTTCTCTCTCCCCCTAGCCCCCACAAAGCCATCGTGCCGATTTCTCCACTTCCACGATTCTTTCCCTACTCTCACCCCCAAGCCAGCAGCCATTCTCCCTGCTCCTTCCCCGAGCCAGACCCAGCGCGTACAAGTGTCGGGCCCACAAAAGTCTTCACTTCCAGGGTCAGTTCTAACGGGGAGGAAGTTGCCGGCCAGCCAGACAGCGATTGGCTGGCCCAGAACTTACCCTCCGACGTTAGAATTGACACCGGAGGTGAAGTCTTGTGGGCTCTGCGCTTTTTCCCCGCCCACCAGCCCGCCTCACCTTTTGTCTCCACCTACCACGCAGTTGCCGGCCGGTTGGGTTAAGGAGTGACTCTGCGGGGGAGCCGGTGCCGGGATATGGTGGTGAGATGGAGCAAAGGCAGGGTGGCTGGCTGTGCACCCCCTTGGGGCGTGCACCCGGGGCGGACTGCCACCTCCCGCCCCCCTATTGGTACGCCACTGTTCCAAAGCAAATTTCCTTGTTCCAAAGCAATTTCCTTGTTTTTGGAAATTCTGTTCGTATTAGCTCAACTACTAAAGCTTTTTTTCTGTCTTCCTGAATCTTATGTTTCAGCTTACTACTCACCAGTCCTATTCTGAATTTGACAAAGTGTAATAAGTTTCAACTCTAGTCAGAAGTGCAATATAGATTCTGACTTTTAACATTTAAATGAGTGAATGGTTTCTCCCCCCTGGTTCTCGCCGAGAAGCCATTCAGCCATCTCTGTTTAAGACACTATCTCAAAGTATTGTCCTATGTAACACTGTCATTATCACTGCAGGATCCTCTCTAAGGGATCCTGCAGAGGATCCCTTAGAGGATTGCTGTCCAGGGGGTCTCATCACTTCTGCTAGCTTTTTACTCCCCATTCTGTCCCCCTGCTCCATCCCCCCCTCTCTCCTGTGGAGAAAAAGGGAGGCGGCCAAAAATATGCCTTCTGGAAAAGGAGAAGGAGGTGAAAACTCACTGCTGCCCAGAGGCACAGCGTGGGGAACTTGTTTCAAGTGAACAAAAGAAAACCCAGATAGCATTTTTTACAGCGAGCACAGAGTTAAAAGATACCAAAGCTGCAGTTTTTGATGGGTTTTTGTCCTGTTTCTTTTTACAAGGCTCGTCTTTCTTAAGAAAGGGAGGATCCTTAGTGCCTGTCTGACCCAGAACAAAGCACAAATCTCACTTACCGTACCTTACCTTATAAGCAAGACACAGGAATATATAATACAAAGCTTATACTTCAAACCTTATCTTCTAAGTGATAGATAGATTAAGTGCATGCACAAAGCGTTAACCCCACGGATGACAGAGCAGGCAGGCGTGTCTATTAATAGCGTTCTTCCCAAAAGAACATGTGGCCACTTACTACAGGAGTTCCCTAAACTCCGTGAGCATCAGGAGTTCCCTAAACCCCTGAGGCTGGCCAAAAGCCTCAATAATCATATAAAATTTGCAGATGACACTAAACTCTGTAGCAGGTGTAGTAGGTGTAAAAAGTGTGAAGACCTACAAAGGGACCTGAACAAACTGGAGGAGTGGGCAAATAAATGGCAGATGAACTTCAATATAGAGAAATGCAAGGTCATGCATATAGGGAAAAAGAACCCGATGTTCAGCTACAAAATGGGGGGGATTAGTACTAGGGGAAAGTAACCTTGAAAAAGACTTGGGTGTGCTGGTGGATATAACAATGAAGTCAACGGCACAATGCGCAGCAGCCTCAAATAAAGCAAACAGAATGTTGGGCATTATTAAGAAGGGTATTACAACCAGAACAAAGGAAGTCATCATGCTGCTGTATCGTGCGATGGTGCACCCGCATCTGGAGTACTGTGTCCAATATTGGTCACCATACCTTAAGAAGGACATGGCGATACTTGAGAGGGTTCAGAGAAGAGCAACGAAAATGATAAAAGTTATGGAAAACCTTTCATATGCAGACAGGTTAGAAAGGCTGGGGCTCTTCTCCCTGGAAAAGCGGACACTCAGAGGAGACATGATAGAGACTTACAAGATCATAAAGGGCATAGAGAAGGTGGAGAGGGGCAGATTCTTCAGCCTATCGGGAACCACAAGAACAAGGGGGCACTCAGAGAAATTGACAGGTTTAGAACCAATGCTAGGAAATTATTTTTCACTCAAAGGGTGGTGGGCACCTGGAATGTGCTTCCAGAGGCTGTGATAGGACAGAGTACATTATGGGGTTTCAAAGAAGGTTTGGATAAATTTCTGATGGATCCGGGGATTGAGGGATACAGATAGAGGTATAGATACAGATAGAGATATAGCTTTAACCACCGGTCTTTAACCACCGGTTAAGACCGGTGCTGGTCCACAAAATAATTCTTTTATTTCCACCAGTCCATAGGTGTAAAAAGTTTGAAGAACACTGATCTAAAGGTAACGCCTCTCCCTGCTTCACCGACGCAATAGATCAGATGCATGCAGCAGCGACTGCACAAGCCTCTCCCCCCCAAACATCAATTCTGACGTTGGAGAGGAAGGACTGGCTGGCCCGGAACTTCCTCTCCAATGAAAGAATTGACATTGGGGGGAGGCTTGTTGAGTTGCTGCACGCACCTGGCCTGTTGCTGCAGCGGTGGCTTGGGAAGTGAACATAGTACAAGCTCCTTTTTGCACTTCTGTCCTCTGCCAGCTGCAATTGTCTAGAACGGTCCACAATGTCAGTTCCTGGAGTGCTTCTGCTTGCTTCTGAGCACTTGTACTGCCAGTGCTGCCAAAGAGGGCCAGGGCCAGTCCCTGTCCATAGCAGATCTTTAAGCCACTATTTCCTGCTGCATCTTGATGGCTCCACCTCCTCTCTGTCCATCCTACAATCTGTAGGGGAATTTTCTGTGACGCTTTGGTGATGTCACATAACCAGGAGAGCCAGAGAAAAAGCAAGAGCAAGTCCTGTGTGGCAGCTCTCATGTTATGGAGGAGTGTGTGGCGCAGTGGTTGGAGCTACAGCCTCAGCACCCTGGGGTTGTGGGTTCAAACCCCGTGCTGCTCCTTGTGACCCTGGGCAAGTCACTCAGTCCTCCATAGCCCCAGGTACGTTAGATAGATTGTGAGCCCACCGGGACAGAGAGGGAAAAATACTCGAGTACCTGATTGTAAAACCGCTTAGACAACCTTGATAGGCGGTATATAAAAAACCTAATAAACTTGAAACTTGATGCTTGAAACAATAAATATGGTATACCCTAGGAACATCTCCAATGTGTAAACATGCTTCTCCTGTTGTCAGTTTACAGGTGTCCTGGATAGCCTAGTGTAGTTCCTGCTGTGGTATTGCCACATCCTATTCCATCTATCTGATACCTGTGCATACGTGAGCATTTTTGTGGTGTTTAGGAACAGGAAAGGCAGGAGAGTGAAGGGAAGGGGTTTGGCTGGGGGAAGGGTTATTACAACAGGGGATGCTGGTGGTGGGCCTTGCGGCAGTGGTGGTGGTCCAGGCACCAGCAGGGATGTTCTCTCGGAATGGTTTACAGTATATATTCTGGGACTCAAAGCATTTTCCCCTATCTACTGAGCGGCAAGTTCTTGCCTCATCCCCTGCAGGAACACCTGCTCCTGTCTCCGAAGGAGGCAACCATGCTTGCATAGATCCTCCATCTGCATAATGGAGAAGGAGAAAGAGAAAGAAAGGAGAGGAAGGGATAGGATGAGTGTGATATCACAATGTGACATAATCTGACTTATGTCTGGACCTCTATATCACAGAAAAATGGATTACAAGATATGTTGGCTTCCAGTGATAATAGGATAGGGTCAGAGTGGAAGACCCTTCCCCTCCTGATGTTCCTTGGTGCAGGTTGGTTATTGCTGCTTTGGCCAGAGAAGGAAGAGGACAGGTGGATGTATCCTGGCCTATAGGGATTTGCAGTGGAGAAAAATACTCCACCCCTTCCTGCATCCAGAACCTACATTAATAATTTAAAATTTGTAGACCATTATGCCAACAGTTTAAATGAATTTATTCAGGCTTTCAGGCAGCATTTCTTATTCTGGTGGGCTGACGAAGTTATAGCAATTAAATGGGTTGGCCAGGGTGAGAAAGAGCAGTATGGTTATGAACTTGCAAAAAAAATGCTTGAGTACCTGAATAAACTCAAGTAAACTGTTCTGAGCTCTTCTGGGAGAACGGTATAGAAAATTGAGAATACATAAATAAATATATCTCAGGGTGCTGAGGGTGTAGCTTTCACAGCTGTGCCACTATCTCCCTAGACCTGCAGGCTGTGATACAGATTGCTGTGTACATATGGCAAAGAGAAAGTGCAGGGACATATATGTAATCATAAGGCTGAAGGCAGGTAGGCAGGCAAGAACTTTCTAATTTTACTTTCTTTAGACAAATGTCAGTATGTTTCCTTTACAAATAACATGTTTGGTGTCACTTGCATGTGGCACAAAGATTAAAAACAGCACCTTGTGAATGACCATGATGAAGAAATAGAGTTTGTAAGTTCAAATCCCATTCTGGCACTTTTGGGAAGTTTTTGTAAAAAGAACTATTTTATACAGGTTTATATAAAGAAAATATTTTTACATTATTATTTGTCATAAGCAGACTATGAGTACTTACATTCCTGGGAAAGGAGGCCAGGCGGTTGAACCTCCTGGTGAGGTGGTGCCAGGAGGTTCTGTATTGCAGGTATGTTCTCCTGCGGCCTTCCACCTTAAAATAATGTTCCTTCCTCAGGAACAGGCTTGCCAGGAACCTGGAATCCGTTCCAAAATCTGGATTCCTCCTGGCAGCCATGCTTTGCAAATCAATTGTGTTGTAAAAATTGGTGATTCTGTGACATCACAATGCTAAAACGTGATTATATAATTTTGCGCCACTTAGGCATGCTTGTGGATCCATGACAACGCTATCCAAACACCATTATTCTATACACAACGACGCTTACAATTGAACAGTAATAGAGACTTAAATGCTATTATTTAGTGGCTCATTGTATACCTGATATGAGTTCAACACTCAAAGTCTGCAGGTTTTCTGGTGGGAAAAAAGAATATTACATATTTGCTAACCACACTCAAGACATGAACCCCTGACCTTTGGAAGATATAGACCAGGGGTGCCCAATACGTCGATCGCGATCGACAGGTCGCTCACTCAGGTGACCCCAGTCGATTGCAGAGCGGGTTCCCTTCTTCCCTTCTCTTTTTCCCCTCCTGACTGGCCCGCCTCTTGAAGAACGCCAGCCAATCAGAGTGCTGGCATGAAGGTCGGTGGCGTACCAAGTGGGGGGCGGTCTGCCCTGGGTGCATGGCTTGAAGGGGTGCGCAGCCGGCCAGGTGCAGGTCCTCCTGCCCTTCCTTTCCCCCTGTCCGCGCTCGGGGCTCGTGCCTACCTGGTCCTGTGCCGCCGCTCAAATGGTGCTGTTCAACTCTCGCGGGAGTTGACGGCACCATTCGAGCAGGACCAAGCAGGCGCGCGCTCGGGGCTCGCGTCTGACTTTAACTTCCGGCGCATATGGGGGAGCCTGCCGAGCTGACACAATTCGGCCGGCACGAGACCAGGCAGGCACGCTCGGGGCTCACACCTGCCTATTACTGCCGCAGCAGATGGGGACTTGGGTTGCTGTCCAGCAGGGAAGGCTGCTGATGCAGCGCTGGACCGCCAGGATTGCATCAAGGTACCAGGGGTGAGGGGATGTTTAAAATACCAGGATAGCCATCTAGGGAGGGAAGGAGGGATTTTAAAAAGTACAGGGGTATGATTAAAAAAAGGTACTGGGGGATACGTAGGGGGATGATTTAAGGTACTGGGGGGTATGGGGGATGGTTTAGGGTACGTGAGGGGTATGGGGCCAGCCTGCCTGCCACTAGGCCTGCCTGCCTTGTGCCCTGTCACTGCCTAGCGGCAGTGGTTTGGGGGGAGGGCAGGGAGAAAGAAAGAAAGGGGGCAGGCAGGGAAACAGAAGGAAAGAAGGGAAACAGAAAAAAATAAAGGGGGCATGAAGAGAGAAAAAAAGAAAGGGAGGCAGGGAGAAAGAAAGAGAAGGGAGGGAGGAAGAAAAAGTTGGGGGAGGGAATGAGGTCTGGAGGAGAGGAAGCATACAGGCTGAAAGAAGGGAAGAAAGATTGAATGCAAGAAAGTGCAACCAGAGACTCATGAAATCACCAGACAAGGTAGGAAAAATGATTTTATTTTCAATTTAGTGATTAAAATGTGTCTGAATTTATATCTTGTCTATATTTTGCACTATGGCCCCCTTTTACTAAACCGCAATAGCGTTTTTTAGCGCAGGGAGCCTATGAGCATCGAGAGCAGCGCTGGGCATTCAGTGCAGCTCCCTGCACTAAAAACTGCTATTGTGGTTTAGTAAAAAGGGAGGGGGGTATATTTGTCTATTTTTGTATGGTTGTTACTGCCTTGACCTCTTTGAAAAAAACCCGGAATAGGAATGATATTTAATATTTTCTCAGTGTACAGTGTGCTTTGTGGTGTTTTTTTTTTATTTTATTGTTGGTAGATCATTTTGACTTGGTCATTTTAAAAGTAGCTCGCAAGCCCAAAAAGTGTGGGCACCCCTGATATAGACAATGCTTTTAAGCATAGAGCTACACTGGGGATTTGGGAACAGGTGCTTAACAAATGCCTTCATGTTATGTAAAAGCTTTGAGAAGTGAAGGGAATGATTGAAAGTCAATACAGGTGTGTTTGTCAAAACAACACGCAAAGAATGTCTAATCAGTTTGAAAGTTTTCTTGCAGGAAGTCCTAACACTGCCTATGATGTCAGATGCCAATTAGGCGTGCTTAGTATAAAGAGGATTTTATGTCTCCTTTAGACTCCTGTGTGTTTGTGCTTCTGCTGCTTGATTTGTGATATTGTGACTTTGTGTTGTGACCTCGCTATTTCTCCTTTCCCTGGTCTTCTCTCTTTTGTTCTATATTTGTCAGTTGGTGTCTTTGGTTTAGTGTTGGTTTGAGAGATGGCTGAGTACTTTGGGTTTGTGTTAAGTGAGGAGGAGCATAGATTTTTGCGGAGAGGAAGGGGTCTGGCCCCGGCTTTGGGGCATGGCCAAGTTAGTCACAGAGGCCCAGTCTGATACGGACGCCAGGCCCCCAGGGTGAACTTCCTCGATATGACAGATGAGTGTGCATTGTTCTCTTTAGATTTAATAATTCATCTGTGTGATCAACTGCAGGATGATTTGGAGTACACCACTCTTAGGGGACAATCCCTTCCAGTTTATGTACAAGTAACTACAGCCCTGGCTTTTTTGGCTACTGGAACATTCCAAAGCCCCTGGTTCCTGGGGCTGGCATCAATCAACCATCTATATCCAGGATTATAACTAGGTTTCTGGATGTCTTTTTAAGGCAGATTGCTATTTCTATACAATTTCCAATGAGTGAGGCAGACCGGCAACGCACAATAAATGGTTTTTATCAACTGGCACGCTTCCCCTCTGTCCTGGGAGCTATAGACTGCACACATGTAGCACTTAGACCACCTGCAGAGACAGAAAGGCAATTTAGGAACCGGAGGGCATATCATTCCATGAATATGCAGGTGGTATGTAGTGCTACAATGGAGGTGATCAATGTGTGTGCCAGCTTCCCAGAGTCCTGCCACAACACCTATATCCTGGCCCACTCCGGCCTAAGTGGCAGGTTCCAGAGGGGAGAAATCCATGGTGGATGGCTGGTTGGTGAGTTAACATACTACTGCAAATAAAGCTTTGCTTCATTAACCACCTTTCTCTCATTTTACCACAGGGTCGTTGCAAACATTGGAAGATGATGCAGGACAATGCAACAGATATATGCCCCTTTTCTAATATTGTTTCTTCTTGCAGGTGATCATGCCTATCCCCTGCGGCCATGTTTGATGATCCCAGTTGTGTGTCCCCAGCAGCCGGAGGAAGTGCGGTATAACCGGGCTCTGAACACCACACGGGCCATCATTGAACGTGCGTTTGGTTTGCTAAAGTCCCAGTTTACTTGCTTACACCACTCAGGAGGGCAACTGCTCTACAACCCGGACAAGGTGTGTCAGATATTTGTTGCGTGCTGTATGCTACATAACATGGCAGTGAGAAGAAGGATGCCAGACCCTCCTGAGCCATTAGCAGGCCTTATGATGAATTAACCACATTTCAAATAGCTAACAGCTTTCATACTCTTGTTGCAGGTTGGAAGTCCGCATTGTCACTATACAAGGGCATCATAATGTGCTTCTTGATGGCCTGGTAAGAGCAATATATTGGAGATCATTGTAGGACCTTTTTTTGAACAAAAAAAAATAAAATGCACTAAATCAACGCATGCGCTAAACTAACGCGTGCAAGTTATTCTATGGACGCGTTAATGGTTATCGTGCGGTATTAAATATTAAAGGGCACTTAATCAACGCATGCAATAACGTGTCCATAGAATAACATGCAGGTGTTAGTTTAGCATATGCCTTGATTGTTTTTAGTACAAATCAAATCTATAGTTCGCTGTCGTCCTTTTCTGAAGCTATAGGGTAACTGTAGGCATTCTGACAGTTTGAGGGGGGGACTTCTCCAAGGTATTAACATGCTTCCCCTCTGGCCCAGCTGACCACCTCCTCCTGTGGCTATCATCTCATCATGAATCTGTTCCTGTGATATAGGCAGATACTGTTACCTATTCCTGATACTTGTGCATAAGACATATAAGACATTTTTGCTCACTTTCACTAACCTTCAACATTCAGAACAGTGTGTGTAAGTTGATAGCTATAATTTTTGTGCTGTGGTTATCATACGGCTCTGGAACAAGGAGGACAGCTTGAGATATGTGGGGATTTATTTCCAATGCTTTCAATGGCAGAAAACTTTGGGCTTTACTCTCTGACCTCCTTACTTCCATTGCTTTCAGTGCAAGGATCTCTGAATCCGTCTTCCTTTTCCTAGAGCCTGTCTTCTCCTACCAGGAGTCCATGATGAAACCTTAACAATTCAAGCACAGAACAATTTTCTCCTTCCTCCTGTAGGCTGGCACTTGATTTGGACCTAGGAGTGGCTTACTCTGCATCCATCTGTAATCCATCTCATCAAACTGCAGTTGCATGATGTTACACTTGCACGCCGCTTTCCTGGACTGTGCAAGGATTCTACATTTGAGTGTCTATGAAGTTATACGTTAGATTCTGTGGGTTTGGGTCCGCGCATGCGAGATTGGATTCGGGTCCTTTATACGTGCCCTCTTAGTTGTGTTAAGGTTAATGGGGGGTATTCGGAGACTTTTTCATTAGCCCAGGGAACACGACAGGGATGTCCTCTGTCATGTCTCTGACAGGGCTTCTTTTTGCCCTGACGGTAGAACCCTTGGCTCAGCGGGTGCGGATGAACCAGGATATCAAAGGGGTTACGGTGCCGGGAGGGGATTATAAGCTGACCCTGTTCGCGGATGACCTTCTGTTTACGGTGGAGGAGCCTGAGAGTTCTCTGCCTGCAATATTGCGGGAGTTGGAAGATTTTGGTCAGGTGTCAGGGTTTCGTGTTAACGTGGGTAAATCGGAGCTTCTCAATATTAACTTGAATGGAGAGCGAGTGTCTTATCTCAGAGACCGATTTCCGTTTCGGTGGGTTCAGCATTCTCTACGTTATCTTGGGGTTTATTTTGAACCGCCGGGAGTGGCACTTTATGATCTTAATTTCCCTCCGCTCTTTCGGCGTATTCGCCAGGATTTGCTTGGCTGGAAAGATCAGTACTTTTCTTGGTTGGGCAGGGTGGCTGTTGTGAAGATGATGATCTTACCCCGTCTCTTGTTTTTATTTCAGGTGTTGCCGCTATGGGTGAGCAGGAGGGCGTTGGAGGGGGTTCAAAGGCATCTTTTTGATTTTATATGGGCGGGCAGGAGACCCAGGGTAAGCAGGAAGGTCTTATATTTGGGGCGGAGTGATGGGGGACTGGGGGTACCCAACGTGGTGAAATACTACCAGGCTGCTCAGTTACGTGCCCTTCTAGAGTGGCAGACGCAAGTACCGAAGCCGTGGGTGGAGATAGAGCAAAGTTTAAATGATGGAGTGCCCTTGATGCATCGGCCATGGCTGCCGGGCAGGGTGCGACTAGTGGGTGAGGTGCCTTCAATTGGAACTTCTCTGAGGGTTTGGAATCAGACCAGAGGGGGCTTATTGCAGGGCAGGCACCATTCCTGGTATACCCCGTTGAGACATAATCCAGATATTTTACCGGGCATGGATGGGGGAGTGTTTGCTGCTTGGGAAGCTACTGGTTTGGTATGTGTGGGACAACTGTGGGATCCGATTTTGGGCCGTATTCGACCCTTTGCAGAGCTCCGGGGTAGGTTTGGCTGGGGGGCCGGGATCTGTTTCCTTACCTCCAAATTATTCACTATATTCGGACTTCGGGTCTCCTGGGGGATTTGAGGGGGGGCAAGACCCCCTTTGAGTTATTGTTGGGTCCAGTGCTCCGGAAGGGAGTTCTGGCTGTTATCTATAGGTGTCTTAATCATAGGGAGGCCCCACATCCCTACATGAGGGCTTGGGAAGGTGATTGGGGAGCTCCTATCTCGTGGGACACTTGGGGGAATATCTGGACAGAAGTTTCCTCGGCGGGTATATCCGCTCTGCTGATTGAGAATGGTTATAAGGTCCTCTTTCGCTGGTACTATACTCCTCAGGCTGTGGCACGTTGGCAGGGAGGTACAAGTGTACTATGTTGGCTGGGCTGTGGGGAGGTGGGCACCTACCTTCATATGTGGTGGCAGTGTGGGCGGGTGCGTGGGTTCTGGAAGGAGGTTTTTTCTAGGGTGTCCCAGATCCTTGATATCCAGATCCTGGAGAGTTGGCGACATGCCCTATTGTATTGGCATCCCTTAGATCTTGCCTGGGGAGATTCTATGTTTTGTAAGCTGGCATTCACTGCTGCCAGGTTGGCTTTGGCCTCTTTGTGGAATCAAGCGCTCTCTCCCACCTGGGATATGGTGGAGCAGCGCTTGCTTTCATGGCAACTTCTTTACCACTTAACGGCTTTGCGACATGGCAAACAACATGGCTATGCTCGTATTTGGCGTAGATTTCTGGCTTCTGTGGAGGTTGGAGGTAGGGGCGGACCGGGGATTTGAGCTACATTTGGGGCTGAAGTGGGTGGGCGGGAATGTGGGGGATTCCATATTCCTCTTCTATTTTCTGCTGTGTATGGGCTTTGTTGGTTCTCAACCTTTTTAAATGTTGTGGGTATTGTGTTTTGTCCCTGGGGGTAGGGTGGGGGGGGGTAGGGTGGGGGGGGGGTAGGGGCTATTGTGGTTTGTTGTTGCTTGATTATAGGGATTGCACATGTTATTTGGTTTGCAGCACTTTGAGTGTTTTCCAGAATGTTGCACATTATGCCTTGTTTTATTTATTGCTGCTGCATCTACTATGTATATTTTATGTTGTGTGTATATCTCAATAAAAGCTTTATTAAAAAAAAAAAAAAATCTTAAACCATTTTTGACCTTGTGATTACTTATAAAAGGAAGGCCAGGGCACATTCAGATACATTGAGTAGCATCCGGGCATTAGTGTTTCCTTAAGCACCATTGTATCACATTGACCTTTGTCTTATCTAGTGTTCCATGAGGACCAGACTGCAAAGGAGAGAAGTGGGGTAGCTGTTGGGGGAGGCACCAGGGGCTGGCATGTCTCCCACTTGCTCACCAGTCCAAAACTACCTCAGAGCCTGCAAATAGCATAATATTTGAGAAAATGGCATTATTGGAGAGGATGGACTTATTGGAGAGGATGCCTTAACTTGGAGGTGTTTCCTACCCTGACAGCTTAAGATATGCTAACTGCAGCTGTTTAGGCGTGCTTTGAGCGCTCACATTTTTGGTTGAACCTCCTTTTCTGAATCAATAAATATGGTAAACCCTAGGAACATCTCCAAAGTGTAAACATGCTTGTCCGTTTTCAGGTGTTCTGGACAGCCAAGTGTAGTTCCTGCTGCGATATTGGCAGATCCTGTTCCATTTTGCTGATACCTGTGCATACGTGAGCATCTTTGTGGTTTTTAGGGAAATATTTACCTTTTTACACACCTGGTTTAACAAAGCACTGCATGTAGATTGCTTTCTTTGGGGTGTGGTTACCATATGGCTCCAGAAAGAGCAGGATGGATTGAGAAATCTGGGTTTCACTTCCCTTGCCTTTAGTGGAAGGAAGAAAAACCCAATTACAGAGACACAATTACAGAGACCCATAAAGATCATAACACCTTTTATATGTCACCTTGCTCTTATTTTGAAGGGGAATGGCAGGGCCCATTCAGCAGTTCCTCCTGAACCTTATCTCCCTTCCACTCTGTCCACCAAACTGAAGATGGCAGAAACACACAGGAAACGTATAAAACAATATAAACTTTTTAAAAATATAAATATTAAAAACTTTTAAAAAACTATTTACAAAAGGGAAAAGAGAGAGCAGGTGCCCCCCAAGAGCAGCTTGAGCTACCTCAGGAGGAGCCAGGAGGATGGAAAAAAGGTAGTCATGGAGAGAACTCTGGCACATGGCTGGAAGCATGCCTTAACTCCCCAGCCAGGACCCCAAAGGCATGCTCCAGCCTATCCAGGTGTTCCCTCCATGACTGCATCTCCTGGATCAATGTAACCATGGCCACCTCTAGTACCCTCAACATCTCCAAAACTTAGTTTCCAGCAGCAGGGGCATCTGCTGCTGCAGCTGCCCATACCCCTGGATCCCTCTGTATTGGAGAGGTTGGGGGAGCCTCCTCCTGAGGCTGATTATGCTGCTCGAGGGGGGGATAGGGTGGGATGGGGTCTGGAACCGGAGGGGTAGGAGAGTTTGGGGTACGGGGTAGGGATTTTGGGGGAAGGGTTTTGGGCAGGCCACTGGGCCTCGGCACTCTCCTCAGCCATTTCCTGGGCCTCCGCCTGGGCCATGTCCTGGGCCCTCTCCCGGGCCTCTGCCTCTGCCCTCTCCCAGGCCATGTTCTGGGCCTCAGCCTCTGCCTCTGCCCTCTCCCAGGCCATGTCCTGGGCTTCGGCTTCTGCCCTCTCCCGGGCCATGTCCTGGGCCTCCGCCCTGGCCGCTGCCTCTGCCTCCTCGTGGCCAGCTTCTGGACCTTCAGGGGGTGCCCGCGCTGCAGCTGCTTCAGCTAGACAAGAAGGAAACAGGATACAGTTAGGTAGATAAAGTACAGTTTTGAACATGAAATTCTTTACTGCTTTCTTTCCTTCAAATGTAAATATAAATATAAAGCATCAACCTCCTAAGAAGGTACATTATTAACATTTGGGTGACAGCCAAGACCATGTGACACCTGCAAACCCTGATGTTAGCCCTACTTGTGCCAAACCAGTGCCTATTTCTAGGGAATGAAACAGAATTGTAAAGTCTTGCCAGCAGATGATAGCAAATAGTGCAGCACAAGTTCAGAGTTCTACTAGATTTCCCTATTATTCCTTGCACACATTTGGCCAGGACTAAACTCACTTTTATCATACAGCAATCCAATTCAAGTTTCAAGTTTATAAAAATTTTGATGTAAACGCAATATCAAATATTTTCAATGCGTATAACAATAATAATTTTAGGGGACAAGATAGAACAATTTATATCAATAAACATACAATTGATATAAAGAGGGGTGAATTAAAATTATTTAAGGAACAGAAAAACATTTAAGGGGAAACAACATCAGGAGGATAATTAAAAAATATTTTAAATAAAACTAGGTCTAAAAGTGAATAGGAGCGATTGTGACCTATATACAGATCTGGTTAAATTTAATTGTTTGATCCTAAGATTGTTGATAGAAAAAGTTATCCACTCTATGACTCATATGCATCTTTGTATAGGTGGCTTTTTAGTGTGCTTTTAAATTTTTCTAAAGAGGTTTCAGCATGTAGATAAATTGGTAGCTTGTTCCAAAGCTGGGGTGCTAGGATAGAAAAAATTGTAGCTCTTCTTGTGCCTATTATTTTCAAAGACGGAATGGTGAGCAGATGCTGATCTGTTGATCTTAGAGATCTAGCTGGAGAATATGGTATTAAATAACGATGTAAGAATATTGGTGCATTGGTTTTTTGAATTTTGAAGGTTAACAATGCAATTTTATATATTATTCTGTGTGAGATAGGTAGCTAGTGTGCTTTTTGCAAAAGAGTGACATGATCATATTTTTTGGAGTTAGTAATAATTTTTATTGCTGTGTTTTGTATAACTTGTAACCTTCTTATTTCTTTCTGAGTTATGCCTTGGTATAATGTATCCAGCCTGGAAATAACCAAGGAATGAATTAGAACATTAAGAGCTTTGGGTTCTAAGAACATAAGAACATAAGAAATGCCATCTCCGGATCAGACCTTCGGTCCATCAAGTCCGGCGATCCGCACACGCGGAGGCCCTACCAGGTGTACACCTGTCGTAATTTATAGTCCTTGAAATTCAATATAAACAGCTGGGGAATAAGGTCAAAAATATGTTCCTGAAGGTCCAAATAATGAATACAACAGATAAAGGAACCAAAATTATGCTTCAGATACCTTATTAACCTTGAGTGGTGCTCAGAAACCAAGATGGCATATGAAGAACTCAAAACTGGGGAAAAACCCCTAAAGAGATTCTTGTGATATCTATCATTGCACCAGTGTATGGTATAAAGGTACTGTAAAATCTTTGTAAACTGTGTTCATAGCTGGTAATATATCCAAAAGTTGAATTGTCCAATATGGCTTTAAAGAGAAATAGCTAAACAGCTTAATGAATGAACTTAGCTTGAATGTTCAACCCGCGATGGTTCAGCTGGGTTCTGACGCGTTTCGCCCCTATGGCTTCATCAGAGAACCCGCCTAGCTAAAGATGAACACGAATTCAAAATCAGTCCTGAAAAGATGAAACAAAAGAACAAGATGCATGACTGTGTTTGATACTGAAAAACAACTTATAAATATAGGTAAGCAGCAAAGTTAACGACGCTACCGGTGGAATACCTGTGCTGAAACAATGATTTTCAATTTCCTGTGACGTAAGCGCTCAGCTGAGCGCTCGGTTTTTATGCAGGGAGAAATGTCAATCACCTAGTGGAGGAACGCCCACCACTCCACTTCCTTATTGAGGCCAGAAGGAGCCACTGTCTGCCAGTGAAAAATGAAGCTCTGTTCTTGTTTCCAAAGCCAAGCCTGTGAATTACACCTCTTGTTCTCTTCACCTTGGAGAGGGTGAACAGTCTCTCTCTCTCTCTCTCTCTACTAAGTTTCAATCATGTCCCCTCTCAGTCTTCTCTAGCCTCTCGATGTACGGCAACTCCCCCAGTCCCTTAACCATTTTTGTCATTCTTCTCTGGACCCTTTCGAGTAGTACTAAGTCCTTTTTCTATGTACGGTGACCAGTGTTGGACACAGTATTTCAGGTGGCGGCGTACCATGGCTCAGTATAACAGCATGATAACCTTTTCAGATCTGTTTGTGACTCCATTCTTAATCATTCCTAGCATTCCATTTGCCCTTTTCGCTGCCGCCCTGCATTGCGTGGACGATTTCATTGACTTGTCTACAAGTCTCTTTCCTGGGGGGCGCTCTCAGAGTATAGCTCTGGACATCCTGTATTCGTGCATATGGATTTTTGTTACCGACATGCATCACCTTGCACTTATCCACGCTGAACCTCATTTGCCATTTTGTGACCCATTCCTCGAGTGTATTTATGTCTCTTTAAAGGTCTTCGCAATCCTTCTGTGTCCTCACTACTCTGAATAACTGTATCATCTGCAAATTTAATCACCTCACTCGTCGTGCCAATTTCCATGTCATTTATAAATATGCTGAAGAGCACAGGCCCGAGCACCGAACCCTGTGGCACTCTACTCGTGACGCTTTTCCAGTCCGAGTATTGTCCATTAACCCTCACTCTCTGTTTCCTATCCACCAACAATGATTTTCAATTTCCTGTGACGTAAGCGCTCAGCTGAGCGCTCGGTTTTTATGCAGGGAGAAATGTCAATCACCTAGTGGAGGAACGCCCACCACTCCACTTCCTTATTGAGGCCAGAAGGAGCCACTGTCTGCCAGTGAAAAATGAAGCTCTGTTCTTGTTTCCAAAGCCAAGCCTGTGAATTACCCCCTCTATTACTGTGTGCCACCTTCAAAATTACGAATTTTAAATCCTGTAATTGATGAGAAGAAGATTGCCAATGCTGAACCAACGGGGCATTAATATCTCCTCTTCTGATTTTACTGAGGTGTTCAATAATACGGGTCTTGATGCTTCTAGTGGTGTGTCCTACATATAACATATTGCATGGACAAAAGATCAAATATACAACACCCTGTGTATTGCAATCTGTGCGCTGTTGTAAAATGTGTTTCTTCCTTAATAACCGGGGATGTTGAATGCTGGTGGTTTCAAAAGCGTGCGCACACACCGTACACTGTCCACATTTGAAATGACCCGTGAGGGGTGTCTCAGTGTTGTCTGGTTTGTTGAAAAAATAAGAGGTAGATATATGATCCCTCAAATTTCTGCCTCTGGAATATGCAAATAGAGGAGGCTGTTCAAGGCATGTGTGTGTCTGCAAAATATGCCAATGGGTACTGATAATTTTTTTGATATTGAATGCTTGATAAGAGTAAGGCAACGTGCATACCATTCGGGATTCAGGTTGGTCAGAAGTCTGATTTAACAAATAAGAGCGATGAGCGTATAAAGCCCGTTTATAGGCTTTTCTGATGGTACCGTGGGGATACCCTCGATCTTTAAACCGCTGCCACATATCTTCTGAACGATGTTTATATTCTTCCGTGGTACTGCACAAACGCCTGACCCACTGGTAGATTATCTCTCAAGTGACGTGGATGATAACTGTCATAGTGTAACAAAGCGTTCCTATCAGTGTTCTTACGGTGTATGGAAGTGTGAAAGACCCCTTGGTTAAGAGTAATGTTAATGTCTAAAAAAGCAATCTGGGTGTAAGAAGTGCAAGAGGTAAATTGTAAGTGTGGATTGCGTGTATTAAGCCACTGTAGAAACTGGTGAAAAGCTTCAAGAGTATTAATCCATATCAAAAATACATCATCGATGTAACGCTTCCATGTGTAAATATCAGAAACATATGTGGAAGAATAAACGTGTGTTTCCTCGAAGTCAGTGACGTAAAGGCATGCTAAAGATGGGGCCATGGTTGCCCCCATTGCAGTTCCTTTTATTTGCAAAAAAAATTCAGAATCAAACATAAAATAATTGTGCTGCAAAGCTATGCTGGCTAAGGTGACTAAAAAGTCTACTCTAGCTACAGATAACTGTAAAGATTCAAGGTATTTCCTCACGATCTCAATCGCACTGGATTGAGGAATATTGGTGTATAAGGCTTGAATGTCTAAAGTAACCAATAAGGCTCCCTGAGGTATGGATTGAGCCTCCTGGAGCCATGCAAGCATACTGGTGGTGTCCTTGACGTATGACTTCGCAGTGGTAACTAAAGGTTTGAGATATTGGTCCACAAAGGTGAACAGAGGCTCCAAAATGGAGCCAATGCCCGAAACTATGGGGCGCCCAGGAGGGTTAGTGACATGTTTGTGTATTTTTGGGACGAAGTATATCACAGGGATGACCGGGTGATTTTGATGGAGATAACGGTACTCCTTCTCAGTGATGATACCTTTTTCCAAGGCCTGTACAAGGACGTGCTGAATAAAATCTGCAATGTCCACTGTAGGGTCCCCTGGCAAGGGCTGGTAGTAATGAGGATCACTCAATTGTCTACGAGCTTCCATTATATAAGAGGAAGTATCTAAAATGACTATGCCACCACCCTTGTCAGCTGACCGTATGACAATATCGGGATCTTGGGCCAAACTTCGTAACGCCCGGGTCATCTCAAGGGACATATTCCGTCTGATATAAGACTGCTGTGCCTCTAAAGTAACTATGTCCTTTTCAACCAAATTATAAAACACCGTTAAGTGCGGATCCAAATTGCCTGGGGGATTCCAGGTTGATGGCCTGTGCAGGCCCGTAAGCTCCGGGTCACTGGGTTTGTCTTGAAAGAATAATTTTAAATTGCATTTCCTAATGAGTTTGTACAGACTTATCCTGGTGTCCAATGGGTTGTAATTCGTGAAAGGAACGAATGACAGCCCCTTGGATAAAACTGTCAATTCACTGGTAGATAGCCCCCTACTGGATAAGTTAAACACGTTATTATTAGTCCCTGTCAGGGCTTCGGTGGACGTCTCCCCTTGGCAGTCCGGGGGCCTCCTTGTTTGTGGGAGGCCGTCCCTTGAAAATTTACAGAGGCAGAACGGGTTTGTATCGAACCTGATGTTGTGGAAGTACTAGAGTCAGTGCTAGAGTCATCCCCTCCTGACCCACTCGATGTTTGTGTATACGTAGGTTTTTTTGGCTGGCGGGAACGTTTATTGCGATCCATCCAGGGATAAACATATCCCCGGATGTAATTGCCCTCGTCCCGTCTAAATTTACCTATTTTAGTTTTTTTGATATCTGCTCTGAAAACCTCCATTTCTTTCTTGAAATTTTCCATCTTTGTGGTGAATTCATCTAATTGTAATGTGTTTTGTACTAAAGCAACTTTGTCTTGAAAGTCAGTGTGGTAGGTGTCTAGCTCTTGTTTGGTAGTGTTGATGATCAACAACATTAAATCATGTGAACATTTGTTTAAGATGGCATTCCATTTCTCTAAGAAATGAACATTATCAAGAAATAACCTGGGCTCAGTACGCATCCGGAGCCCTCTGGGAATGCGTTTGGCTCTACAATATTCAGCCAACGTAGCAGCATGTAATTCGGCTCTAATCGTACGTTTCTGCAAAAATGCCAATTGGTCCCAATCTACAGTGGTGGTAGACACCTCTTCTTGCGTAAACAGCTTAAATGATGACAAAATGTCATCTGCTTGCTGGTCAGTGTATGATAGTACAGTATCCCAACCTCAGGGAGCCTTATTGGTTACTTTAGACATTCAAGCCTTATACACCAATATTCCTCAATCCAGTGCGATTGAGATCGTGAGGAAATACCTTGAATCTTTACAGTTATCTGTAGCTAGAGTAGACTTTTTAGTCACCTTAGCCAGCATAGCTTTGCAGCACAATTATTTTATGTTTGATTCTGAATTTTTTTTGCAAATAAAAGGAACTGCAATGGGGGCAACCATGGCCCCATCTTTAGCATGCCTTTACGTCACTGACTTCGAGGAAACACACGTTTATTCTTCCACATATGTTTCTGATATTTACACATGGAAGCGTTACATCGATGATGTATTTTTGATATGGATTAATACTCTTGAAGCTTTTCACCAGTTTCTACAGTGGCTTAATACACGCAATCCACACTTACAATTTACCTCTTGCACTTCTTACACCCAGATTGCTTTTTTAGACATTAACATTACTCTTAACCAAGGGGTCTTTCACACTTCCATACACCGTAAGAACACTGATAGGAACGCTTTGTTACACTATGACAGTTATCATCCACGTCACTTGAGAGATAATCTACCAGTGGGTCAGTTTTTGAGACTCAGGCGTTTGTGCAGTACCACGGAAGAATATAAACATCGTTCAGAAGATATGTGGCAGCGGTTTAAAGATCGAGGGTATCCCCACGGTACCATCAGAAAAGCCTATAAACGGGCTTTATACGCTCATCGCTCTTATTTGTTAAATCAGACTTCTGACCAACCTGAATCCCGAATGGTATGCACGTTGCCTTACTCTTATCAAGCATTCAATATCAAAAAAATTATCAGTACCCATTGGCATATTTTGCAGACACACACATGCCTTGAACAGCCTCCTCTATTTGCATATTCCAGAGGCAGAAATTTGAGGGATCATATATCTACCTCTTATTTTTTCAGCAAACCAGACAACACTGAGACACCCCTCACGGGTCATTTCAAATGTGGACAGTGTACGGTGTGTGCGCACGCTTTTGAAACCACCAGCATTCAACATCCCCGGTTATTAAGGAAGAAACACATTTTACAACAGCGCACAGATTGCAATACACAGGGTGTTGTATATTTGATCTTTTGTCCATGCAATATGTTATATGTAGGACACACCACTAGAAGCATCAAGACCCGTATTATTGAACACCTCAGTAAAATCAGAAGAGGAGATATTAATGCCCCGTTGGTTCAGCATTGGCAATCTTCTTCTCATCAATTACAGGATTTAAAATTCGTAATTTTGAAGGTGGCACACAGTAATAGAGGGGGTAATTCACAGGCTTGGCTTTGGAAACAAGAACAGAGCTTCATTTTTCACTGGCAGACAGTGGCTCCTTCTGGCCTCAATAAGGAAGTGGAGTGGTGGGCGTTCCTCCACTAGGTGATTGACATTTCTCCCTGCATAAAAACCGAGCGCTCAGCTGAGCGCTTACGTCACAGGAAATTGAAAATCATTGTTGGTGGATAGGAAACAGAGAGTGAGGGTTAATGGACAATACTCGGACTGGAAAAGCGTCACGAGTAGAGTGCCACAGGGTTCGGTGCTCGGGCCTGTGCTCTTCAGCATATTTATAAATGACATGGAAAATTGGCTACGACGAGTGAGGTGATTAAATTTGCAGTATGATACAGTTATTTCAGAGTAGTGAGGACACAGAAGGATTGCGAAGACCTTTAAAGAGACATAAATACACTCGAGGAATGGGTCACAAAATGGCAAATGAGGTTCAGCGTGGATAAGTGCAAGGTGATGCATGTCGGTAACAAAAATCCATATGCACGAATACAGGATGTCCAGAGCTATACTCTGAGAGCGCCCCCCAGGAAAGAGACTTGTAGACAAGTCAATGAAATCGTCCACGCAATGCAGGGTGGCAGCGAAAAGGGCAAATGGAATGCTAGGAATGATTAAGAATGGAGTCACAAACAGATCTGAAAAGGTTATCATGCTGTTATACTGAGCCATGGTACGCCGCCACCTGAAATACTGTGTCCAACACTGGTCACCGTACATAGAAAAAGGACTTAGTACTACTCGAAAGGGTCCAGAGAAGAATGACAAAAATGGTTAAGGGACTGGGGGAGTTGCCGTACATCGAGAGGCTAGAGAAGACTGAGAGGGGACATGATTGAAACTTAGTAGAGAGAGAGAGAGAGAGAGAGACTGTCCACCCTCTCCAAGGTGAAGAGAACAAGAGGGCACTCGCTAAAGTTAGAAGGGAAAAGATTCTGTACAAACATAAGGAAGTTCTTCTTCACCCGGAGAGTGGTAGAAATCTGGAACGCTCTTCCAGAGGCTGTTAATAGGGGAAAGCGCCCATCAGGGATTCAAGACAAGATTGGATAAGTTCTTACTGGAACAGAACATAAGCAAGTAAGGCTAGACTCAAATAGGGCACTGGTCTTTGAGCTAAGGGCCGCCGTGTGAGTGGACTTCTGGGCATGATGGACCACTGGTCTGACCCAGCAGCGGCAATTCTTATGTTCTTATCTGCCTGGCTAGGTGGCTTTAACAAACTGAGGTGGAGATGTCAGTACTGTACTGGTGGGACACCGTGGTGTCCTGTATGATTATAAAGGCTGCCTTGGCTTTTCTAGGCTCTGGAAAACTAATCTGTCCAAGGCACCATTAGATGTTACCAGTAAATGGCTGGCTCACGGATAATCTGGTGTATCAGCAGAACTTGGGGAGGGAATTCACAAAATATAAACCGAATTGCTTCTTTTATACCTCATACTTCCAGATAATCAAACATATCACCTGGAGTACTGCATCCAGCACTGGTCGCTTTACATGAAGAAGGACATGGTACTACTCGAAACGGTCCAGAGAAGAGCGACCAAAATGGTTAAAGGGCTGGAGGAGTTGTACAGTGAGAGATTGGAGAAATTGGGCCTCTTCTCCCTCGAACAGAGGAGATTGAGAGGGGCATGATCGAAACATTCAAGGTACTGAAGGGAATAGACTTAGTAGATAAGGAGGCAAATTCAAAACTAATGCTAGGAAGTTCTTCTTTACACAACGTGTGGTGGACACCTGGAATACAATTCCAGAGGAAGTTATAGGGCAGAGTACAGTACTGGGGTTTAAGAAAGGTTTGGACAGATTCCTGCTGGGAAAGGGGATAGAGGGGTATAGATAGAAATTTACTGCACAGGTCCTGGACCTGTTGGGCCGCCGCGTGAGCGGACTGCTGGGCGCGATGGACCTCGGGTCTGACCCAGCGGAGGCATTTCTTATGTTCTTATGTTCTTATTGTTTCAGCACAGGTATTCCACCGGTAGCGTCGTTAACTTTGCTGCTTACCTATATTTATAAGTTGTTTTTCAGTATCAAACACAGTCATGCATCTTGTTCTTTTGTTTCATCTTTTCAGGACTGATTTTGAATTCGTGTTCATCTTTAGCTAGGCGGGTTCTCTGATGAAGCCATAGGGGCGAAACGCGTCAGAACCCAGCTGAACCATCGCGGGTTGAACATTCAAGCTAAGTTCATTCATTAAGCTGTTTAGCTATTTCTCTTTAAAGCCATATTGGACAATTCAACTTTTGGATATATTACCAGCTATGAACACAGTTTACAAAGATTTTACAGTACCTTTATACCATACACTGGTGCAATGATAGATATCACAAGAATCTCTTTAGGGGTTTTTCCCCAGTTTTGAGTTCTTCATATGCCATCTTGGTTTCTGAGCACCACTCAAGGTTAATAAGGTATCTGAAGCATAATTTTGGTTCCTTTATCTGTTGTATTCGTAATTTATAGTCCACCATATCCTTACATGCCTCTCTTAAGGAGATATGCATCTAGTTTGCTCTTGAAGCCTAGGACGGTCGATTCCGCTTTGGCTAAGGATCTAATGAGACATAGTTTATAAAAACAGTTTTTAACTATGGAACTAATCTGATCATGGAAGGATAATTCATGGTCCAATAATACTCCCAATATTTTTGTCGTCGTCACTTTTTGTAGTGGGCAATTGTCCAAGAAAATTTATGATGCAATTTTAAGATCCTTTTTCCATGGAAAAAACATTATTGAAGATTTGGATGGATTCAGAGCCAACATATTGTTTTTTAGCCATTGACTAATTTGTTTTAACTTATTGTTTATGTTCGTTATCTCATTAGAATCAGCAGTATTTAATGGATGTAAGAGCTGGATGTCATTTGCGTAAGCAAAAACGGAGAATCCAATGGATTAACTTAGTGTGAGAAGTAGAGTTAAGAAAATATTGAATAAAAGGGGGGACAGAATAGAACCTTGAGGAATACCATAAGAGTTTGTATAGTTTCCTGATGATGAATTATTGAAAATAACTTTGGCGGACCTGTCTTGAAAATATGATTTAGTTTAAGGATATACCATTTATGACTAAAATAGTGAGAATGTATCCAGACGTGTCACGAACGACCCAAAAGAGAAGAAAACAGTTTCTCATTTTGAGACCAAGGGTCCTGCAGTTAGGTGCGACGTTTGTACTCAGATTCCCCTGTAAATGTGTGATGACCTATCAAGGGAATAGATTTGTCTTTTTTGAACCTCAGCAGTTGACAAAATTTATTTCTGCTAAAGAGCAAATTTAGAATACTTGAGAGAATTTCTGTTTCAAGTCAGCTCATTAATAAGGTTCTTGTTCCCTCTTAGCTACCATCTTTTATTTTCTTTGTATTGTTTGATTAGAGATTTCAGCGATTGTATTTCTAATTGAGGTCTAATGTCACAATCCAGTAAATTTATATTTTGGTTTAATTCTTTGCCTTTATGATGAGAAAAATAAAGTCTTTTGCTTTTCTTATGTAAATTTTCATTATTGACTATTGTGTTATTTCAAAGTTTGAACTGGTATTGTATTATTTCTTTGTCTTGACTAGTAATTATGTCAAAACTACAAAATGAAAATAAAGATTATAAAAAAAAAGAAAATATGATTTAAACCAATTTAGAACTTGTTCAGAAATACCAATGGAGGACAGTCTCTTGATGAGTAAATGATGGTCAATAGTGTCAAATGCTGCAAATAGATCGAGTGAAATCAAAAGTACCGATTTATGGTGATCCAAATAATATTGAATGTTGGCTGTAAGACCTATCATAGAATGTTCTGTTTAATAATTAGCTCTAAAATCTGTCTGGTTGGGATGTAGTATATGAGTTTTTTCAATGAAGTTGCTTACATGATTGAAAACATTTTTCTATTAATTTAGTGATGAATGGTAAATTGGCGATAGGTCGATAATTTGATTCAGTTGAAATTGAATCTTTAGGATTTTTAATTATTGGACGGATGATTGCTTCTTTCCATTCTTTTGGTATAATTCTTGTAGTTAAACTATTTTCATTCATTGTCTGAATGAAGAAACCAAAGAAGGAAAAGAAACGTTTTATAAAGAAGGGAGAAATTGCGTAAGAACCTGAACCTTTGATGTTGATACTTTGTAACAATTATTTAAGGACCTCTAGGGTTGGTATTTGAAAATTGGTGCATTTTGAAATGGATAAAGTTTGTATTGGTTCCATATCAACATTAAAATTACTTTTTGAGCTAATGCTATCTCTAATTTTATTAACTTTGTTTACAAAGTAGTTTGCTAGATCTTGTGCTTTTGGTGTATCTTCTAATTCTGGGTTTTCTATTCTTTTGGGGGCTGTAAGATTTTTTAAAATGGCAAAAAGGGCAGAGGAATTTTTAGCACCTTCAATTTTTTTAGAATAATATGTTGTTTTTGCTGAATTTATTTTGGTTTTATAATATAGCAGTTGTTCTTTATATTTACTCAAATTCTCTCATGATTTAGTTCTTCTCCATTTCCGTTCTAAGGCCCTAAGTTGTTTTTTGATTAGAGTAAGTTCTTCTATATACCAAGGGTTTCTTATTTTCTTTTGACTTATAGTTTTTGTGCATAATGGAGCTAATTTTCCCATTAGTTCTTCTGTTGCAGTGGACCAAGCTCTGATTTGTTCATTTATTGGTAAAAGACAAAAGTCTTCTATTTTTAAGTTGAATGATGCAATAATTGAGGAAAGTTCAATTTTATTGTAGTCTCGATAGGTGATTGATTTTGAATAGTAGTTGTTCCTAACAGTTTTAGAAAAAAAATTCAAAGTAATTAAAGAGTGGTATAACCTTGGAACAGAGGTAATTTTGAGATTTGAAACAACTTCATTAAGCGATGTAGAAGTAAGAATCATATCTAATGTATGACTAGCAGAATGAGTTGGTTCCTTGATCAAAGAAGTAAGATTTAAATTTGAGATTAATTCTAGAAATTCTTCTGTAAAAGGATTACATATGTCGTCTAAATGTATGTTAAAGTCACCAAGTAGTATGACGTTATTTGATAATGAATTAAAATCAAATAATAGTGCCTGTAATGAGTCAAAGGTATCATGTCTCATTGGTGGAGGAATAAATAAAAGCAGAAAATGAGTTGGTGGGGAAGTATTTATTTAAAAATGTTGGTATTCAATAAGTGCTCCTGTTGGTGAAAAATGACAGCTAATCCGCCACCCATTTTTCCTATTCTGTGATTATAAATGTAAGAAAATTCTGGAGGGCACGCAAAAGAAAGATATGCCTCTTCTCCTGTAGAGAGCCAAGTCTCTATTATACAAAGAATATCCAAATTGGATTGTAGTATTAAATCTTTGATTATATGAAATTTAGTTTTAAAAGATCTTACATTAATTAAACATATAGTAATGTTTGTTGTTTGATTTAAATATAAAGGCGTCAGAGGAATTTCAGTGTATGCTGGGGGGGGTCGATGTGATAGTAACTTACCCTCTTTCAATGGTCTATTACCCCAGAAGGTTGGAATCGGAAGAGCTGTGTTATCTATTGGTGTTGGAGATAGCTGAAGGGAAATTAGAATAAGCAGGGAAAAGTTTATCTTGGAACGTGTTAGTTTGTGTAAGGAACCGCACCAAGGAAGTGCACAAAGGAGCGCATTAAGGAGCAGGACCTGCTCTTTAATTGCGCTCCTTTGGCGTGTGCCGCAAAGGAAGTTAATTTAAATGACATGTACCGGAAGTCAGCTGGGGTTGAAGGTAACGCGCAGCTTTGCGGCAGCACATCTGAGAATGGATTAAAATCTAAAATACAAAGTTAAAAGAATAACATAAAAACAGTTAATCAGCATTAGAGAAAACAACAAATTATTATTCGTAGCAAAGTGAGGAGTGCAGGTAAAGTGCTCAGTGCTTGTGCAGCAATCGAAGAGAGAGAGGTTGGTTATGAGAAATGAGGGTTTCCACAGGCTTGGGGGACAGAGGTGAAATTGGCATGGAAGTATGTGAGCAGGGTTTACTTTCCAAAAAGCCAGCTTATGCATGGAGAGCAGTTTAAACCTGGGCTGCCCAAGTCCAGTCCTTGAGGATCTACTGGCAGGCAAAGTTTTCAGGATATGCATGAGAGAGATTTGCATACCAAGAAGGCAGTGCAGGCAAATCTCTCTCATGCATATTGTTATTGGTGAGGAATAAGACACCTCCAAATGACCAGAGGCTGAAGCTTTTCACATGATAAATTTATCTCTACTGTTCCCTCAGAATGGTTTACAATATTTATTCTGGGACTTAAAGCATTTTCCCTCATTATTCAGCAGCCTGAGCAGCAAGTTCTTGCCTCACTCCCTGCAGGAATGCCTACAACTGCCTCCGGAGCAATCGGCCACGCATGCTTAGGTCTTCCATCTGCATAATGGAGAAAGAAAGAGAGAAAGAAAGAAAGAAAGAAGAGGGAGGATAGGATGAGTGTCATATCACAGTGTGACATAACAATTAGAGAATGACACGGTGGCAGTTTACCCGCGGCCACCGGGTTTAGCTGCGGGTAACCCGCCAAAACGGGGAACGAAAACTAGCAGTCGCTGTGAATGGTCTTGTCCCTGCAGTGAGGCATGAAGGATTGCACGGTCCCCGCAGCTCACACCCACCTGCCCAATCGATCCTAGTGATTAGCCACCTCTCTCCCTTCTCCTCACTATGGGTTAAGCTATCCGGAGGAACTGGAGCAGACATAAAATTGGGTCAAACGGAAGAAATCGATAAGGATCTGGAGGCTGAACTGGGGCAGGTATGCAAAAGCGGAAGTGTGGTGGTGATGGGGGACTTCAACTACCCGGGAATAGACTGGAGTATAGGGCACTCAAACTGTATGAGGGAGACCAAATTCCTGGAGGTCACGAGGGACTGTTTCATGGAACAACTGGTCATGGAACCAACACGGGGAAATGCCACTCTTGACCTAATCTTCACCGGACTAAGGGGACCCGCTAAAGAGGTGGCGGTACTAGCCCCACTAGGAAACAGCGACCACAACACGATCCAGTACAGACTAGAAATTGAACCATCAAAGGTGAAAAGAACTACAACGACAGCACTGAACTTCAGAAAAGGGAACTATGATGCCATGAGGAAAATGGTGAGAAGGAAACTCAACGACACCGCAAGGAATATGGAGTCCGTAGAAAATGCATGGACCTTACGCTATCAAAGAGCCGCGCACACGCTGCTGCTCAGTTTCGATCTTCTGCTCTGACGCAACCAGAAACAGGAAGTTGCAGCAGAGCAGAAGATTAAACACTGAGCAGCCGTGTGTGCGCGGCTCTTTGGGAAAGCGTGCAGGTCGCCGAAAAAGAAAGCCTACAAACTAAGGTGAGGAGAAGGGAGAGAGCTGGCTAAACACTAGGATCGATTGGGCAGGCGGGTGGGGGCTGTGGGGACCGCGCGATCCATCTGTAAGGTATGTTACATGCATTTCTATTAGAGAGCATCTTTTTTGGTTAAAGCTGAGAACAACATGTGCCACATCAATCGCCTGTAATGCACTAGTTGCCATTGTTCATTATTTGTTGGAGTAGTGGTTGGTACTTAAGGTGTAAGAAGAATGAATGTTTTGTACTAAATAACACCATCTACCCTACCTGCTTATTTGGAACTTTGGTTATCTAGATGTGCAGTTCTAGAAACCGCTTTCACTATTATGAGCTGTCTAATTGCATGTTGAGGGAAGAGGAAGTGGTGGTTGCAAACTTACCAGGTGCAATACCATATTAATATAGCATATTACCTTGGAGATGAAGGAACAGCGCATTGCTTCTGCCCAACCAGGCTCAAACTGAAAGGAGGGAGCGAAAAGGAAAAGGATTCTGGGCCAAGGGGATGAAGACGGAAAGAAAAACCCACAGCAGGAAAGAAAGGGAAGGACAGGCAGGTGAGTCAGATGCTAGAAGCAGGGGGGGGGGAAGAAAGAGGGAAAAAAGCTAGATGGGGTTGAAAAGAAGAGACACACTGGTATGGAAGAGGAAGATAGGGGAAATCTGGACACAGGAAGGTAACAGAAAGAGGGGAAATTATGTGCATGGGGCATAGGGACAGAGACATAAAGGGGACATGCCATGGGGATGGTATATGGACACAGGGTGGGGGGGCAATGGCAGATACATAGGGGAGATATTAGAAATGGGGAAAATAGGAGCCCAGAAGCGAGATGGTTTGTGGGGATGGGACAGGGACCGAGCTCGCAGGCTCCAGTGGCTTGCACAAATTACATTGTAACGTGCCATGAAAATAAGAGGGAGGAAGGTAGATAGATAGGCCACGCGAGAGGAGCTGAAGGGTGGTAGAAAGGAACAGATGGTAAAGGAGGGAGGGAAGGGTGGTGGTGGAAAGGAATAGGACAGATATTGAAGGAGGGTGGAGAGGAACAGACCCTGAAGGGAAATGTGGAAGACAGAATGGGAAGAAGACAGATGACAGACTATGGGGGAGCGGAGGGAAGAAGATGGGTGCTAGACCAATTGGGGGGGGGGGTGAAGGGAGAGGCACAGTAACAGCAAATGGAAGACGCAGAGAGAAGACACACAGTGGATGGAAGGAATTGAATGAGAAGATGTGGAAAGCAGAAACCAGACAACAAAGGTAGAAAAAAAATTCTATTTATTTATTTTTTGCTTTAGGATAAAGTAGTATATTAGTTGTGTTGATAAAAATTTATAAACAAAGCCCTGCCAGCTGAACATCTCTTTCTCTAGTTCAGCAGCAGGAACTTTGATTTATAAGAAAGGAATAAGCTAAATATTACAGTACTAAGGCTTATATGGATGCAGCGGGGACGGTGACGGGGCGGTGAATGGGATGGCAGTGGCGGTGACGGGGCGGTGAAAGGGATGGCTGTGACGGTGATGGGGCGGTGAAGGGAACGGCGGTGACGGGGCGGTGCAGAGGATGGTGGGCCGGGGACAGGGCGATGACGGGGACAAATTTTTTCCCCGTGTCATTCTCTAATAACAATCTTAACCTAATCTAATAACAAGTCTTAACCTCTATATCACTGAAAAATGGATTACAAGATATGCTGGCCTGCAGTGTTAATAGGATAGGGTCAGAGTACATTATGGTGGTACATTGGGTAGTGAAGGAGGACAGGCAGGTGTGTCCTGACCACGATGGTGTCCAAGTCAGACTATGCCACAATGCTGATGCCTGGGCTATAGGGATTTGTAGGGGAGAAAAATTCCCCCCATGCATCCAGAACCTACATTAATAAAGTAATGTTTGTAGAGCATAATACCAATGGTTTTAATACATTTATTCAGGCATTCAGGCAATTTTTCTTGTCCTGGTGGGCTGACAATCTATATAACGCAGCTGTGGCATGTAAATGGTTTTGCTAGGTGAGAAGAAGCAGCATGGTTATAAACTGGCAATCTCAGGGTGCTGAGGGTGTAGCTTTCACAGCTGTGCCCCTATCTCCTTAAACCTGCAGGCTGTGATACAGATTGCTGTGTACATATGGCAAAGAGAAATTGAAGGGACATATATGTAATCATAATGACACATTTGGTGTCACTTGCATGTGGCACAAAGATTAATGGCCATGATGAAGAAATAGAAAGTTCAGATCCCATTCTGGCACCTTTGGTAAGTGTTTGTAAAAAGAACTATTTTATACAGGTTTATGTAAAGAAAATATTTTTACATTATTATTTGTCATAACCTGAGTATGAATACTTACATCCCTGGGAAAGAAGGCCAGGTGGTTGAACCTCTTGGTGAGGCGGTGCCAGGAGGTTCTGTATTGCAGGTAGGTCCTGCTGCGGTCTTCAGTTTTGAAAAAATGATGTTCCAGGAGCCTGGAGTCCTCTGTTCCAAAATTCGGATTCCTCCTTACTGCCATGCTTTGAAAATCAATTTTGTTGTAAAAATCGGCGATTCTGTGATGTCACAACGCTATAACACAATTACATCCTTTCGCGCCGCTTAGGCGTGCTTGTGGATCTGCAACGGTGCTTAGCGCATGCTGTAATTATATACATAACGATGCCTAAACTGAACACATATAAACATTTCAATGTTATTAATGGCTTATTCTATGATGAAGCTGTTTAAATGCGGGAGGGTGGGATTTGAACCAGTGTGCTGGAGAGGATAGACAAGATGCAACAAGACTCTTTAACTTGATGAGCCACAAATGGCTTCTTTCAATCAGTGAAATCAGTGAATGGTTTCTTACCATGACAGCTTAAGATGTCCCAGCCATGGGACAGTGAAAAGAAGTTTGCTTGGAAAGGGAAATGCGCTGAAGGAAAATGGCAATGTCCACCTACCAAATAGTATGGGAGCTGTGAAAATTATTGAAAGTGATGTTTGGATTTGAACTAGTGAGCTTGAGAAGATAGACAAGGTGCATTAACTTGGTGAGCCAGAAATGCTTTCTTTGTGGTGATTGTCATATGATAGCTAAATAGATGGTACATAGGCAGGTCAGTAAGCTATGATATGACAGGGGAGTCAGAGGACCTAGAGTGGAAGGTGGTGTAGCTCAATGGGTAAAAGCTGTGTGCTTCTCTTCTAGGTACACCTAGATGAATCTCACAATGAGGTCAGCATTGCATTTTGGAACTGCACACTTCCATTTGCAATGAACTAGAAGCCACATTCAGGTCTGTTATATGTTTTATTCTGTTTTTAAGCTTTGCTTTGAAGAATGAGCCGATTGTAGCAACGTTTAGTGAGAAAGGAGGTGTTATTTGAAGAAAGGAACCTAAAGCAGTATTTTTCATGTGCTGTAATTAGCTAATAATATTTGAAATTTTGAAATTCAATATGCATGTTTGGATGTGTCCTGTTTTTCTGGTGGCTGAATCATAAAATGAAATCCCTTAACTATATTTAGAAGATCACTTTGGGAAACTTTAGAAATCTACCTAAATCTCATTCAGAGAAACATCTCTCAAATAACATCTAAGGGATGCCCAGGGAAAGCTTAAGGAATGACTTAGAGGGCTGCCTAAATAGCATCTATCCTACAAATAGCATCTATCCTATTTGAATCTATCTATCAGAAGCCCAAACCACATCTTTCTAAAGCCTAAACCAGGGGTGCCCAATACGTCGATTGCGATTGACTGGCAACCTGAGTCGATCGCAGAGCCATGCGGTTTCCCTTTTCTTTTTTCCCCTCCTGACCAGCGTGCAATTAATCCGCCTCGTTGTGAACGCCAGCCAATCATAATTCCCTTCTCTTTTTTACCCTTCCTAACTGGCGTGTAATTAATCTACCTCTTGTAGAACGCCGGCCAATCAGAGTGCTGGCAGGGCGGGGTTAGAAGGTCAGTGGGGATGGAGCTTAGCACCCTACTACAGGAGACAGAAGCAGTGTACCGCCTGTTATGGTAAGAGCCGAAGTTGGGAATAGTGCTGCCCGATTCAAATAAAAATAAATAAATAAATAAAATAAAATAAATAAGTAATAATAATAACTTTTTGTAAATGGCAGGTAGAACTAGAAGCAGCAAGACTTCAATCAAAACAGGCAGTGTAGTCACAGGAAGTACCCAGGGGATGGCTTTGGTTGGATGGAGGAGGAACCAGAACGGAGGGCAGAGGTCTCTGTGCAGACTGAGGCCATCCCCTCAAAGACGTCTACAGTCTCAACACAGACGGAAGTAATGGATCAGTCGGACAAAGACCTTTTGCTAGAGCTGAGGAGCCTGAGAGAGGAGGTTCAGCGCTTAAGGAGCATCCGAGACGACGAAACCTTCATCGATGGAGTCATCCAGGAGCTGTCTCAGATCGCGGATCAGGATCAGGAACCTGACAAGACCACCCTGAGAACACCCAAAGCATCCAAACCCGCAAACTTGAGACCAACCGCTGGAATGCAAGAAGTAGCTGGTGTCGCTGACTCCTGGCAGCTGGTGACTTCCTCCTCAGGGAAACGCAGAGGACCTAATTCTGTCTCTCTCTCTCACATACAGGGCAGCTCTACATCGACACCACAAATCATCCTTAAGAACAGATACCAGCTGCTACAGGAAGGTCCTGACAACGAGGTACAGGAAGATGTTCAGCAGACGGTTCCAGAGTCAACAGTTCGGCCCACCCCTAAGAAGCGCAGAGTGGTGGTCATCGGGGATTCGCTGCTAAGGGGCACCGAGGGACCAATTTGTAGGCTGGACCTGCAATCAAGAGAGGTCTGCTGTTTGCCAGGGGCCAGGATCCAGGATGTAACCGCTTGCCTTGACAGACTCATCAAGCCCCGAGATCACTTCTCCATGATTCTCATCCACGTCAGGACCAACGACACCGCCAGGAGCACCACGAACAGCTTACCTGAAGACTTCGGGGCCCTGGGTGAGAAGCTGAGGAGGATGGATGCGCAGGTGGTCTTCTCCTCGATCCTCCTGGTAAGGGGCAAGGGCAGTGCCAGGGAGATCGCATCCAGAGGGCAAACGACTGGCTGCAGGGATGGTGCAGGGAGATGAACTTCGGGTTCCTGCACCATGGAGAAGCATTGCAAGGACTACTGGGACAAAACGGGTTATACCTGACCAGAAGAGGGAAGAACGTCCTTGGACACTGTCTAGCCCACCTACTTCACAGGGCTTTAAACTAGGTATTTACAGACCCCCAAGACAACAGGATGACCTGGATATGGAATTGATTGAAGATATAGAGAATATCACCTTGCGTGGGGACACAGTATTGTTAGGTGACTTCAACATGCCTGATATGGATTGGGGCACACTTACCGCTGCTTCCAGCAGCAGCAGGAGGCTATTAAACTCTTTGAAGGGAGCACGTCTCAGGCAACTAGTGTTGGACCCAACAAGGGATCAGGCAATACTGGACCTGTTGCTTACCAATGGTGAAAGTGTCACAGAGGTCTCGGTGGGAAACACATTGGCCTCCAGCGACCACAACATGATATGGTTCAATCTTGGGAAAGGCTTCACTAAATTTGCCACACTGACCAAGGTCCTCAAATTCAAGGACACAAACTTCCAAGAGATGGGTGACTTTGTTCACCAGATGCTACAAAGCCAAACAGAAACTGATAGTGTGGAAGAAATGTGGTCGACTTTGAAAGCCACCATACAGGAAGCGACAAACCGTTATGTTAAGCTAGTAAGTAAACACCATAGAAACAATAAACCACAGTGGTTCACTGCGGAGATCTCAGACCTCAACAAAGAAAAGAAAAAAGCATTCATCTCTTACAAACAATCAAGGGAACAGGACTCCAGAGCAGAATACCTGACCAAGTCAAAAGCCGTCAAAACAGCAGTCAGGGAGGCTAAATTCAACATGAAGGAATCTCTAGCAAAGAACATCCAGAAGGGATATAAATCATTCTTCAGGTATATCAGTGACAGAAGTAAAAACTCAGGGGGAATAGTACGTCTTAGGAAACCAGATGGAGACTATGTGGAAAAGAACTCAGAAAAAGCCCAACTGTTAAATGAATACTTCTGCTCTGTCTTCACCCCGAGAAGCACCGGGGCATGGCCCTCAGCTACAGACAAGGGCTGAGTCAGTTGACCCATTTAGCGATTTCAAATTTACGCCCAACAGTGTCTACGTTGAGCTGTCAAAGCTCAAGGTTTACAAGGCAATGGGACCGGACAACCTGCACCCCAGGGTGCTCAGGGAGTTGAGTGATGTCTTGGCAGAGCCGCTGTCAGCACTCTTCAACCTCTCCCTTAGTTCAGGAAGTGTCCCGTTGGACTGGAAGAAGGCTAACGTCATTCCACTCCACCAGAAAGGCTCCAAGACAGAAGCGCAAACATACAGTACCAGTGAGTCTCACATCAATAGTGAGCAAACTAATGGAAACTCTTATCAAACACCAATTAGATATGATCCTGAATGAAGAGAACCTACGGGATCCCCGTCAACATGGATTTACTAAGGGGAGATCCTGCCAATCTAACCTGATCAGCTTCTTTGACTGGGTGACGGGAAAGCTAAATGTTGGAGAGTCCCTGGACATCGTATACCTGGACTTTAGCAAAGCATTCGATAGCGTACCTCATCGCAGGTTGCTAAGCAAGATGAGTTCCATAGGATTGGGCGACACATTGACGAAGTGGGTTGGGAACTGGCTTAGAGGTAGGGTTCAAAGGGTAATGGTGAATGGCACCCCCTCTGAAATGACGGAGGTGATCAGCGGAGTGCCCCAGGGCTCTGTCTTGGGCCCGATACTATTCAATATCTTTATAAGGGACTTGGCAGAAGGGCTCCGAGGTAAGATAACATTATTTGCCGATAACGCCAAACTAAGCAATGTAGTGGGCAAAAGCACAATGGATAAAAATTCAATGCCCGACAATATGATGCACGATCTACTCTTACTAGAGAACTGGTCTAAGACATGGCAGCTCAGCTTCAATGCCAAAAAATGCAAAGTTATGCACCTGGATACCCAAAATCCATGCAGGACTTATACCCTTAATGGCGAGATCCTAACAAGAACAGTAGCAGAACGAGACTTAGGGGTGATCGTCAGTGAGGACATGAAGGCTGCCAATCAAGTGGAGCAAGCTTCTTCCAAGGCAAGACAAATCATAGGTTGCATATGCAGGGGTTTCGTCAGCCGTAAGCCTGAAGTCATTATGCCTTTGTATAGATCCATGGTGAGACCCCACCTGGAATACTGTGTGCAATTCTGGAGGCCACATTACCGTAAGGATGTGCTGAGGCTGGAATCGGTCCAGAGAATGGCCACCCGGATGGTCTCGGGACTGAAGGATCTCCCGTACGAAGAACGGTTAGATAAATTACAGCTATACTCGCTCGAGGAGCGCAGAGAGAGGGGAGACATGATCGAGACGTTCAAGTATCTCACGGGCTGCATCGATGCAGAGAAGGATATCTTCTTTTTCAAGGGTCCCCACAGCAACAAGAGGACACCCGTAGAAAATCAGAGGCGGGAAACTGCGCGGTGACACCAGGAAATTCTTTTTCACCGAAAGGGTGGTTGATCGCTGGAATGGTCTTCTACTTCAGGTGATTGAGGCCAGCAGCGTGCCTGATTTTAAGGCCAAATGGGATCGACACGTGGGATCTATTCACAGGGTAAAGGCAGGGGAGGGTCATTAGGGTGGGCAGACTAGATGGGCCGTGGCCCTTATCTGCCGGCAATTTCTATGTTTCTATGATTCACTTCGGGTGAATTGATATAATTTAAAACCCTCCCAAAAAATTGGCCTCCTGATTCAGTGACTGACCCTCCCCTCTTGCCCCCTAAAGCAGGATCGGTAGCACTGCCTCTTGCTGGCCAGCCGCTGCCGCTCCTGCTTTAGAGGGCAAGGGGGGAGGGTCAGTCGGGAAGTACTGTGGTGTCCGGCTTTTTCCATGGCTTCCCGCGCATCCCTTTACCTAATTTCAGCAGGGAGCAGCCTGCAGAGAGGATTGCTGGTACTTTAGCGATCCTTGCAGGTTGCCATAGGCCTCAGGAGCTGTCTTCCCTCTGCCATGATCCTGCCTCTGACTCAGAGGAGGGGCGGGACTGCGGCAGAGGGAAGACAGAGGGTTGCCTATGGCAACCTGCAAGGATCACTAAAGTACCGGCAATCCTCTCTGCAGACTGCTCCCTGCTGGAATTAGGTAAAGGGATGCGCGGGAAGCCATGGAAGAAGCCGGACACCACAGTAAGGAAGGAAGGAAGGAAGAAGCAGGTGGGTGGGCTGCAGGACTTCGAGGGGACAGGCAGGCTTTCAGAGGGGGGTACAGATCTTCAGGAGGTAGTGCAGGCCTTTAGGGGGGATTGTGCAGGCCTTCGGGGGGACAGGCCTTTGGGGGAGGAGGGCCCTGGTGTAGAAGTACATGGAGGGAGGGAGGGAGGGAAGGGGGTTCAAAGAGACGTGCATATGCTGGACTTTGGGGGGGGAAGAAATAATGGGTCTAAAAACAGGAGAGGGGGAGAGAGATAGGGAGGGAAGGAACAGAAAGGGAAAAGTTGGACATAAGGGATGGTGTGGAGGGGGGATAGAGATACTGGATAGGAGGTAGTTGTGAAAAGAAAGGAAGAGATGATGGACCCTGGGGTGGTGGGGAAGGAGGGAGAGATGCTGGATGAAAGGGTAGTTGAGAAAAGGTGGATCTGTGGATGGAGATGAAAAAAAGGAAAGATGCTAGACTTCCGGGGGAGGGAAGGGAAACGGAAGGGGAGGACAGAGATGGAAGATGGATGGTTAGCATAGAGAAAGAAGAAAACAACAAATGGGCAGGAGTCCCTGGCAAGCAGAAGACAACCAGAGCATGGGACCAAAATGATTTGAATAATGACCAGATAACAAAGGTTGGAAAAATTATTTTATTTTCAATTTAGTGATTAAAATGTGGCCGTTATGAGAATTTATATCTGCTGTCTATATTTTGCACTATTGCCCCCTTTTACTAAACCGCAATAGGGTTTTTTAGCACAGGGAGCCTATGAGCATTGAGAGCAGCGCAGGGCATTCAGCGCAGCTCCCTGCACTAAAAACCGCTATCACAGTTTAGTAAAAAGGGAGGGGGTATATTTGTCTATTTTTGTATAGTTGTCTATTTTTGTATAGTTGTTACTGAGGTGACATTGCATAAAGTCATCTGCCTTGATCTCTTTGGAAAAAAAACAAAAACCCGGAATATAAATGATAATAAACATTTTCTCTGCGTACAGTGTGCTTTGTGTTTTTTTAAATTTTATTGTTGGTAGATCATTTTGACTTGGTCATTTTAAAAGTAGCTCGCAAGCCCAAAAAGTGTGGGCACCCCTGGCCTAAACTATGCTGAAACAGCTATTCTTTCCACTGCTTATAGGAACTAATTTTACAATTATTATACAGCTAAGTAGCACAGTGGTTCTCCCCTTCCATGCTGATGTTTCCAGTTCAACTCCCTGTTAATACTGCTCACTATATATTATATATATATCCTTTTAAAGATGGCATACTGTGTTACTTTTTTATTTTTATTATATTGAAGTATACAATCCTGAAATAAGAAAGAAAAAGAATATAACAGGACAGTGAGATCTACCTTGTTCTATCTCCTAGCAGAATTAACTGCCATTATAGAATCTATATAGAACAGTATAATTGAACCAGAATTGCTATTATTGTATGGGTCATTGTGTAGCACAGGGGGTTAGAATAAAAGTTAGCGTCACATTTTTTTAAGATTCACACTTTTTCAAGATTCACACTGTTCCTAGTTCAACTCCCATTGAATCTACTGTATGATAAATATAATTTTAAAGATAGTATACTGGGTTTATATTATCTTTTTAAAGATGGTATACTGTGTTTTTATTATGTTAAAGCTTACAATCCTGAAATAATGAAAACGAATTAGTAAAAAACACATTTTTATATATAACACTAGTGTTTAAGCCCGTTACATTAATGGGTGCTAGAATAGATGTCTGTCTATCTTTCTCCTGTCCCCTGTCTCTTTCTTCCTTTGTTTCTGTCTTTCTCTCTGCCCCGTTTATCTTTTTTCTTTCTAAACTAAACCAAGCTAAACTAAACCTTAAGTTTAAATACCGCATCATCTCCACGGAAGTAGAGCTCGGCACGGTTTACAAGAACTTAAAAATGAGAAAGGTTTACATAAGTTTATAAATCAATGGAAAAGTAAGGGGAAAAAAGAAATTACATGTTAGAGAAGAGGCCAGGTTTTTAGTTGCTTACAGAATAAATGGAGGGAGCTCAGATTCCGCAATGGGATAGTAAGGTCATTCCAGAGACCTGTGATTTTGAATAGAAGTGATTTTCCAGTTTACCTGCTTGGAGAATACCATGTAGGGAGGGGAAGGATAGTTTTAATTTATGGGCGGTCCTGGTGGAGTCAGGGCACGAGGAGTTGAAGGAAAGTGGGATTAGGGAAGGAAGGGATGCCGTGAATAATCTTAAAAAGCCAGGCAAGAGCATTTGAATTGGATTCTGGAAAATCAACTGGGAGCCAGTAAAGAATGGCCAGGAGTGGGGAGGACATGGTCAGATTTACGTTTTGCAAAAGATCAGCTTGGCTGCAGTATTCTGAATAAGCTGGAGTCTTTGGAGGCTTTTTTTTGTTAAGCATAGGTAAATGGGCATTTACAATAGTCAAGTTTTGGAGAGGATGATGGATTGGACAAGGACGGCGGAAGCAGGGTCTTGCTTTCCTTAGCCTGTGGAGGCTGAAAAAGCATGATTTTGTCAAGGAGTTGAGGTGGTTGTTAAGGGAGAGAGAGGAATCAATAATGATGCCAAGGACCTTGCTTGAGAACTCAAGGTGTAAGGCAGCGCCTGAGGGTAGTGCGAAGAGGGTGGGCAGGTGTTCTAACTTTGGGCCGAGCCAGAGTAATTTTGTTTTTGATTCATTTAGTTTCATCTGTACCGAGAGGGACCAGGAGTGGAGTCTCATTATGCAGGATGTTATGTTGGTGAGGTTCTGGTCTGTTTCAAGAAGGACAAAGATATCATCAGCGTATGTGTAGATTGTTTCAAGGGGAGAAAGCTGGAAGAGCTTCAATGAGGACATATAGATATTAAAAAGGATAGGGGATAGGGGTGATCCCTGAGGGACACCGCAAGAAGGAGACCAAGGAGTGGACATGGTGCCATTAGAGTTGACAGTGTAGGAGTGAGAGCAAAGGAAGTATGAGAACCAATTAAGAACAGTGGAATCAATTCCTATCTCGGAAAGTTGATAAAGTAGTATGTCGTGGTGGAGACATCGAAAGCAGCAGAGAGGTCGAATTGTAACAGAACAGCAAATTTGTTTCGAGAATGTAGTTGTTGCACCTTTGATATTAGGGAGACAAGGAAGGACTTGGTGCTGAAACTGGATCTAAAGCCATGTTGATAGGGGGAGAATGGAGAATCTCTCTAGGTAAGAAGATAGCTGAGTAGCGACTATGGACTCAAGCAGTTTGGTTAGGAGGGGGATATTTGCTATGGGGCAGTAGTTCGATGGTGAGGAAGGGTCGAGATCTGCTTTTTTCAGAAGAGGGGATAAGGCAATGTGTCCCATTTCTGTGGAGAACAGGCCAGATAGTAGGGCAGTGTTTACAAGATTAGTAAGGGAGGAGATGGCCTGCGCAGGAATGTTATCGTAAAGGTAGGATGGGAAAGGATCTAGGATACATTTGCAGGATTTTAATTTGAGACAAAGTTTAGAGATCTGGGATTCGGAGGCTATTTCGAAGGCAGTCCAGGATCTATCAGCAGGGATAGGGTTGGAGTCGTTGGAAGGTAGAGAATTGTAAGAGATAGTTGAGGGGAAAGAACTTCTTATGGTAATGATCTTTTCGTTAAAAAATTTGGCTAGGTCGTTAGCGGATGGGGACAGAAGGGGAAGGTGGAGTCGTTTTTTGAGGTTAAATTAAGCCAGATGTTGAACAGTGTACTAGTTTGGTTTTTTGATCTGGTGATTTTGTCACCGTAGAAATTTTTTCTTGCTTTTGTCAATACCGTGTTGTAGAACTTGATGTTGTTTCTCCAGGATTGTCTGTCAGAAGGAGATTTCGATTTTTTCCATTTACGCTCCAGTGCTTCAATTCATTTCTGCTTCAATTCCCTATGATATGGAAGATACCAGGGAGCTTTGCGGGCGTGGGCGATAGGTTTAGTACAGAGAGGAGCGAGAGCACGGTAAGTGGATTCAGAAAGGGTTACCCAGTTGTGCCAGTTGGAATCAGGGTCAGTATGGTCAGGAGAAGGAGGAAGTTGGTTAAGAAATTGGGACCAGAACAGTTCACTCGTGATTTTTCTGTCTCTCTCCCTGCCCTGCCCTGCCCATCTTTCTTTATTTCTTTCTATCTTTCTTTCTCCCTCCCGTTATCTATCTTTATTTCTTTCTGTCGCTCTCCCTGCCCAGACCCTCACTGAAGCCGTACACGGAAGTCCGACGCAGGCAGGGATTCGTGAAAGGAGCCACCGCCGCGTCTTTCAACTAAAAAATACAATACGGCAAGGCGAGCAGGGAGCAGGCAAGACCAAAAAACAGGAAGAAAAACAGAACCCTAAGCATGCATGCGCACTCCTACCTGCGGGTCCCTACAGCTCACAGAAAACGGGAGCACGCAGTGGGAGTGCACATGCACGACTTAGGGTTTTATTATATTAGATTATAGGGACCTGGCATCTAGATCAGAAAAGTACGATTTTTGTGAACGCGCATCTAATGCCTTCCCGACGCTCAGTGCAACTTATGCCCCACAGACGTGTACAGCACGCCTAAAAGTAGGTGCAGTTTGCAGAATCAGGGCCTTAGGGCTCCTTTTACGAAGGTGCATTAGGGCACCTTCACATGGAGTACCGTGCGTTATGGCCTCGTTAGGTGGTGAGTGCGGTAAATCATGTAGTATCATGCGGCAATCCACGTGTTAATGTCCTAATGCAAACATGGGTGGAGGTAGGGGCGGAACGGAGGTGTGGCGTAGGTGGGTAGCAGAAACCATGTAGCACGCGGTGTAGCCAGACGCGTAGCGCGGCTCTATCGCATGCTTATCGTGTCCCTTTTTAACGCCACAAAAATAGGCGTGCATGTGCACGTGAGGAGGCACTCCCCCAGCAGAGACCAGTAGCAGGAGCAGTAGGCCAGCTTCAGCAGCAGGAGAGGCGCGGGCAGCCTCGTAGGGCCTAACAACAGCCATGTCTCAAACAACAGCCTCTTTCAGTTTCGGAGGCTGGTGGTCATGTTATACTGCCTCAGTTCTGCTGCCATCACAGAACTGAATGATCAGCTCTGGGACGATCTGGAGCCCCTGACTGCTAGATCTGGAGCCATCCCCGTGATCTGCAAGCTGCTCTCTGTCCTGCACTTTCTGGGGTCCAGCCCTCTGCTGTTGCTGTGGCAGGGATATCTCCACCCTCATTTTCAAGGTGTCTCCACCAGGTACTCGGTGCCATGATGGCCAATGAGGGCCCTTGCAGGGCAGCATGGGAAGCCCTAGGAGCATCGTTTGAGACTGTTGCCGGAATACCACAGATCATGGGGGCCATTGACTGTACACACGTGGCATTAGTCCCGCCCAGTGCCACGAAAGCCTGCTACTGGAACCAAAAGCATTTCCATTCCCTTAACAAGCAGGTGGTGTGTGGCTCAGATATGTTGATCATGAATGTGGTGGCCAGATTTCCAGGATCCACCCACGATTCCTACATCCTGCGACAATCGGCCATATTCCGGCAGTTTGAAGAGGGCAGGCATGGTAACGGCTGGCTCTTAGGTAAGTGTCACGGGGAACAGCTTGCGTCTCTACACTCTGTAGCTTTGATTTAAGAAGCAGCAACATCATATGGACGGATTGAGACATCTGGGTTTTACCTCCATTGCCCCAAATAGAAGTAAAGGCCAGATGTCTCAATTAGAGAATGACACGGTGGCTGTTACCTGCGGCTAACCGGCCAAAATGGTGGGGAAAAAACTGTGTTCACCGTGGCTACGGGAACAAGGTCATTCACCGCCCCATGAAGTAGTGAATGGCCTTGTCCCCGCAGTTAAGGGAGGGAATGCGTGCGGTCACCTATCGCTGCTGATGCTGCCACTCAACATCTCCCTACTCCCTCCCTGAACCTTACCTTCATGGCTGGCGATTTCTAAACTTCCTTCTTACAGCTGCATGTGGCTGCCGTAAAGGTCATCTCTGACGCAACCGGAAGTTGCATTAGAGACAACCTTTCCGGCAGCCTTATGAAACTTCAACGCTCCGGCTGCTGTAAGAAGGCAGTTTAGAAATCGCCGGCCACGAAGGTAAGGGCAGGGAGGTTTGTCGGCACAGTTGTACGCTGCAAGCAGGAAACACTCCTTCTGCCTGTCGGACCGGGGCCTGTTGTCTGGGGGGGTCGTGGGTGCATTGCGGAAGCAGCTAAGAGGTGTGAGATGTTCTAACTGGGGGGGTGAAAGCGCCACGAAGGTAAGGGGCAGGGAGGGAGAAAGGGAGGAAAAGTGGGGTGGAGAAGAACAGACACTTAAGGGAAATGGGGAAGAGAGAGTGCGGAGAAGACACTAAAGGGAAATGGGGAAGAGAGATTGGGAGAAGACGCTGAAGGGAAATGTGGAAGAGAGAGTGGGGAGAAGATGCTGGCAGGGAAGAAGACAGACTATGGGGGGAGCAGAGAGAAGACAGACAGTGGATGGAAGGAATTGAATGAGAAGATGAGGAAAGCAGAAACCAGGCAACAAAGGTAGAAAAAAAATTATATTTATTTATTTTTTTGCTTTAGGATAAAGTAGTATATTAGTTGTGTTGATAAAAATTTATAAACAAAGCCCTGCCAGCTGAACATCTCTTTCTCTAGTTCAGCAGCCAGAACTTTGATTTATAAGGAAGGAAAAAGCTAAATATTGCAGTATTGAGGCTTGTATGGATGCTGCGGGGACGGGATTAGGGCGGTGAAGGGGAAGGCGGGGACGGGGCGGTGAAGGGGACGGTGGTCTGGGGATGGGGCAGTGATGGGGACAGATTTTTTCCCCGTGTCATTCTCTAGTCTCAATCCCCCTCCTCCCCTTTTTCTAGCTGTGTGGCAATTGCCATCAGGTGTCGTCTCCACAATCCTGGGTGTGTAATAAGACATATGCCTTCAATATAGGCCAACATTCAAACCGCCTACATTTAAGGTGGCAATCTCACACGTAGGATGGCTCCTTTGAGCCAGCATTACATTGGGTGTTTACTTAGTATGGGGGCTGGCTATTGATGCCAAATGTCATATTTGGGCTGTGTTTGAATATACCAACTGCTATCGCATGTTTACACATACTGCACATTACACATGACAGGTTACCCCATTCCAGCCTGGGGAGATGGTTCATACCCCCAGCTTGATGCAGGCAGGAGCTTCTCTCCTGCTCTTACCCCGTTCCAGCCTGGGGAGATGGTTCACACTCCCAGCCCGATGCTGGCAGGCGCTTCTCTCCTGCTCTTACCACGTTCCAGCCTGGGAAGATGGTTCACACTCCCAGCCTTTTGCTGGAAGGAGCTTCTCTCCTTCTCTAATCCCATTCCAGCCTGGGGAGATGGTTCACACTCTCAGCCTTCTGCTGGCAGGAGCTTCTCTCCTGCTCTTACCCCGTTCCAGCCTGGGGAGATGGTTCACACTCCCAGCCTTTTGCTGGAAGGAGCTTCTCTCCTGCTCTAACCCCGTTCCAGCCTGGGGAGATGGTTCACACTCTCAGCCTTCTGCTGGCAGGAGCTTCTCTCCTGCTCTTATTCCGTTCTAGCCAGGGGAGATGGTTCACACACCCAGCCTTCTGCTGGCAGGAGCTTCTCTCCTGCTCTTATTCCATTCCAGCCTGGGGAGATTGTTCACACTACCAGCCTGATGCTGACCTTTTCAAGGCTACTCTCCTACAGAGAAGATAAATGGGATGGTGGATTAGCTATTAATTTGGTCACCTTTAAGTTTGTTGGTTAGCAGGGTGCTCCCACAGTACAGGTGTGTCAGGAGCTTGCTACAGTTGTAGGGCAGGGAAGGACATGTTATAGGCCTAAACCATTCCTCAGCAGGGTGGGGGCAAGTGCTCTGGCAGATGAAACCCCCCTTTACTCATCTTAGTGCCTTTAACAGGACCATGCCATCTCTCTGAACTACAGTTTCTCATTCCAGCACACTTGTCAAAATGCTAACAGGGACGTGTGCCAGAGTGCTGGCAATCTTTGTCACACAGGCTTGTGCACATGCACAATGTCATTCAGTCTACACTGCTTCATCTCACTTGTTGACTGTTACACACAACAGCGGAGGTGCCTCTGTGTGTGCTCTCTAGGGTTTGGTGATGGTGTTACCCCACCCGCACACACTCAGCATTTATGATGCGTCAAAAATGCAGGCTGCGAACACGATGGTGTCAGCTCCTACAATTCTCACCTATATTGGCTACTTCAAAGATAAAATGTGGGAAACTATTGTTTACAGCTATCTTCTCTCGATTCACTGTGTTTGTAGGTGACGTGGTACCAGCCTCCTTCTCATGATGCCCACCCATGCATTTATCAGCATACATAACAATGTCACCACTTAAATGTACCTGCCATTACAAGATATGATTTTTCTGCAACATCTCACCCTAGTAGGAGTGAATTGTGTGCCAATTGGGTAGCCTACTCATCTTTATCTGTAATGGAAACACACTGCGCCAATGGAGGTGTGAGCTTTCATTTGTCTGTGATATGATATGAGCTGAGCTGCAGATGAAAACCCCGGAAAGCCTCTAACAGCTGTAATCTGTGCTCCTTTGTTCCCCCAGGTGATGCCGGATACAGCTGTCTCCCATGGCTTCTCACTCCACTGCGTGACCCCCAAACACCTGCAGAGAGGGCCTACAATGACGCCCACATCGCCACCAGTGGAGTCATCGAGCGCATCTTCGGGGTGCTCAAAAGTAGGTTTCGGTGTCTGGATCAGTCCGGCGGAGCATTGCAGTACTCCCCCAATACAGTGGCCCAGATTGTGCTGGCGTGCTGCATGCTCCACATCGCAGTGTGCCCGTAGAACATCGTGTACCCATAGAAATCCAGCCCGATCTTCCACCAGTTCCATCATGTCGGCCTGCACCTGCTCGCACTACCACTCTGAGCAGTAGGCAGGTCCGGCAGCAACTCATATGGGGGGGGGGCCAAGCGGGACTACGCAGGTGTCAATGAACTAGCCCTCTCCTTTACAATGGCATGCTAACGTCCACAGGGCCAGTCGTGGCGGTCACAGCTCCGACGTCGAGAGCAATTCTATGAAGCGTCCGAGTTGTTACCGTGGCACTACAGCTTTGTAAAGGAGCCAGCATGTGTTCCTCCGTTCCCCGTCTGTTCCGCGCAAAGCGCTGGCCCTGTTGTACCCTGTACAGCTAGGATGTCCTCCTATCCATGTGTAGGTGTGCCACAGTGATGTGAAATGTATGCTACCGTTAGGCCTGCACCGTTCTACAGAGGATGCCGTATACATAGGTTAGATCCGTGCATAGCAGCTGTCAGCTAGATGTCTTCTGTTCAGTTATTCCACATAGGTCACATGGATTATATCTGGAATGTTCAGCATACAGCTGTTCATTTCAAAGGTACATGAGGGAGGGGATACTTTTCCACTCCGCCAGAGTTAAGGAGGGGTCTGTGTCGAACACACTACACATGGTTTTTTTTGTTTTCCCATGACTTTCCACCTTTTTTTTTTTTGCTTACAGAGAGATGGATCCGTCAGAGGTGTTGCCATCACACACCACCTGACCACCTGGCATTTGGAGGGCCATTCCATCTATTTAGATAAGTAGCAGTTTTCATTCTCGTAGACGACTAAATGCTTCACTTGTGTTTTGTCTGTAAATGAGATCAGGTTCTCGGAGAACAGAATGCAGCTAGATTATTCTCTGTTCCATTGGCCCATGTCCAGATGGCCGGTGCGTGTTGGGAGTTCTGAGAGAACATTCTTGATATCATGACTAGATTTAAAGGACAATATCTACACATATACTGTATATTGTGGTATGCAGACTATGCCTGCTAGGAATGTCCCTAGAGCAGTGCTCAAGTGAAGTTCAGGCTCCACGCCAATACGCCCTTTAAAAGCACAATTCCAGTCATTAAATGAATTTCCTTCTTTGTAGAGGGAGTGGGAGTACAGAACTGCAGGATTCCCATCCCCCATGGAAGCCTAGAGTGATTAACAGAAAATCACTTCCTCCTGAGGGTTTGGGGCAGGACTGCAGACTCCTTACTCTGAGAACCAAGTTCCTTAATAGTCAGAAGCAGCAGGAACTAGGAGAGGACAGGTCACAGCACTCAGGGCTGAGAGCTCTGAATGTTAGCCAAACTCCAGAGTCTATGGAGCTAATAGAGGCTGGTGAGTCTCTTGGTCTGTTGGAAGAGCCACAGGATATGGAGCTGGAAGTCAATGCTGAGACAATTGCTGAATTGCCTATTGAAGTCCAGCCCATGGAGATATGCTGTGTGAGAGGCAAGTGACTGACTTTGTTGAATGATTTTTGAAAGTTTGTTTTTCTAATTACTTGCCTGTGCTGGATACCTTTAAACCAGCTGAAGAGTTAAAGAAGTTTCTTTCGAATTGTGTTTTTGAACTTGTTTCTTGCTGGAAGTTTTGTTACTTATCCTGGGGAAGGAAAACTGAACAGTTTCCCAGTCCCAGACAATGGGGGGTTTTGCCCGTGTTACGTGGTGGGATTGAGGGCCGATACTGGCAGAAAAAGACCACACGGTGCACGCTGTCTGGCCAGCACTCTGATGCTGGAGAAGTCAGTGCAGTTACACTGACTTGGGTAGAATTGAGGCAAGTGAGTTACACTGACTTGTGTGTTTTGAGTTTTGAATTTTTTTTTTCTTTTCTTTTTTTGATACCTGCTAATGGACTATGAATCAAAGTGGACTTTAGCAACAGATTTAGTTTTTGCCTGATGGACATTAAGTCTTAGTGATATACTGAAACATCCTGACAAAGTTTTATGTTTAATTTTTACTTTGAAGAAAGCTCAAGTTTATTTTGAAAAGAACTTTCCTGGTGCGGTGGTGTCCTTAGCTAAACGCTTGGCTGTTATTTTTCCTTGTGTTGCCCGTGGCGGCTCACAAGAGGTTTTTTTGTACCTGTGGCACAAGACACCTTGTCCTGAGGCTGCCGGTTACAATATGTACTTGACTAATGTAGGTTCAAAAGGCTTTTTTATCCTAATGGCTGTCTCCCCATAATTCCACATTCCAGGATGTTGGATTATGCTCTTTCTGGGATGCTACATTCAAAGGATGTGATCCTCTTAATGTTGTTCACTCTTTTCTCTCACTACAGAACAAGGTCAGCTCGGTCGCTGCGCTTCCACCCACACCACCAACCCTATCCACATCTCTAGAGGTCTGTCTCCCCATTTGAGCATCTTTGAATGAGCTCTTTTCTGGGATCCCACCATCGTATTAAGGTCCTTTACTCTTTTCTCTCACTACAAGAACAAGCTCAGCTTGACTGCTTGGGCTCACATCCACATCACCAACCCTATCCACATCTCTATGTGCCTGTCCCCCCATAAGCCCGCATTCAAGGATGTTTGGATGCGCTTTTTCAGGTATGCTACATTCTAAGTAGACAATCCTCTTCATATCCTTTACTCTTACTACAGGAACCTTCACCTTCACCTCCTTCATCATTTCACCTCTAGCTTTGGCCCACAACTCTCCCTCCCTCCCTCACCGAAATGGCCACTTTCCTGACCGTGGTTTTTTTTCCCAAACTGCTCTCTTGGTTACTCTCTCTCTAACTTCTGTACCTCACTACATTGCTGCTCACCATCTGATATCCTTCACCATTATTCACCCTCCCCCTCGGCCACGCTCACTCACCTCCAAGAGCTTTGTAAATCTTCAAGCCCTCCATCCTTCCACCCTCTCATCCACACTTTCATGTCTCCTTGCCTCCACAATGTTATCTAACTCTCGTGGTTCAACTCTATTCTCTCCTTTGCTCTTGACACCCTTGCTCCCCCCCTGTCTCTTGCTGGCTTAAACGTAACAAACCTCGACCTTGCCTCAGTCCATGTCTCTTTTTTCCCATGATCCTGCACCTGATGTTTTGTTGTCCCCTTGGCTACAATCTCACACATGCGCTGCTGACCTTCTTCACTTAAAACGTACATTCTCCTCCTTCAATTTAGCACTTACACGGGTCAAGCAAAATGACTACAGCCAAATCACTAACTCCCTTTCTTTGCCATGCTTCCCTCCCCCCCTCAAAGTGCTCCCCCCTTCCCACTTCTGAGGTCTCCTTTTCTCTCTCTCTTTCTGTGGCCAGATTATGGCAGATGACTTCCATTACTAGATCTGCAAAGTCACATCCTTCTCCCCTACCTACCAGCCAGTCTCCTGAACTCCCACCTCCATTTCATCCTTCAGTCAAACAGCTCTGGAAGTTTTTTTGTGTCTGGTGGGGGCCACTTGTCCCTCCTTCAACAACAGCAGACATTTCTGCCGTCTCTGTCATCACACAGGATGAAACTGCACAACATCTGTCCTCAGCCAAGCCCGGTACATGACCCTGGGACCCTATTCCCACCTCATCTCACATAGTGTTATCCCTCCTATATGCCATATTCTCAGTCTAGCGCTTGACACTGCAACTGTCCCATCCCCCCCCCCACCCCCGCTAAGAGCTTCACCTGATCCCCTCCTGTACCTCTGACAATTGGCCCTTCTCCCATTTTCTGTTCCTATCCAAGGTACTCCAGTGTGCTATGCTCCTAAGCTCCTTGCACCTCCTTTCAACTGGACACATTCTCCATCCCCCAACACTCCACACAGACCGTCCTCACTGAAGTCTGCTGTGAATCGTTCATGGCGAGATCTAAGGCCCTTTACTCAACCATTATCCTTCTTGAGCCGTCTGCTGCCTTAGATACTATAAGTTGCCGTTTAGTACTCGATATGCTATTTTCTTTTGGAGTTGGGGAATCTGTCCTGTGCTGGTTTGCCTCTTTCCCCACGCCCCTTTACCGTATGTGTGGTTGAGTCCTCTTCTGCTGCTGCCACCCCGCTAGCGGGCGGTGTACCTCAGGGTTTCCTACAAGGTCCTCTTCTCTTTTCTCTCAACACCTCTTCCCTGGGTGCCCTGATCTCCTCCCATGCCTTCCAGTATCACCTAGATGCTGGCCATTCCCAGATCAACCCTTTTTACATCTGAACTCTCATCTAAAACCCAAGAAAAGTCTCTTCTTGTTTAGCTGACATTGCTGCCTGCATGTCCTGCCGCCATCTGACATTGAATATGTCCAACACTGAGCTGTTCCTCTGTCCTCCTAAGCCCTCTGCTCCTCCTCCTTTCTTCATCTCTGTAAATAATAGTGTCAAAGTTGCAGCCTCCTCTGCTCGTCACGTCAGAGTGGTGTTCCATTCAGAATTTTCATTCGCTAAGTCTATTCAACACGTCGCTAAGACCTGTCACCTCTCTCTTTAATATAACCTACTTCCTTTCTCGTGTCCAAGCTCTCCTTACCTCACACTTACAGTACTATCATCTACTCCTAACTGGTATCCCTCAGGGTCGTCTCTTCTCCTTCCAATCTGTGCAAGACTCTGCTGCTTGACTCATCTTCAACTAACCTCCCAATGCTCACGTCACCCCTCTCTTTCAGTCACTTTACCGGCTCCCTATCCGCCATGGCATACCCTTCAAGCTGTTATTGCTGACCTACAAGTGTGTTCACTCTGCTGCCCCATTATATCTCTCCTGCCTGCTCTCTCTCTTTATACGCTTCTTTGATAGCTCTGCTCCTCAGATAAGTGACCCTTCCACTCCCCTGCCTAATCCAGACTTTGTGCCTTTCATCTAGCTGCCCCTATGCCTGCAATCAAGTACCTGAGTTTGTCCTTATTTACAAGCAGACTCAAAATCCACCTTTTGGATTTCACCATCAACCCTTTACCCTACTCCTATGCCCTCCAAACCAGTCTGCCGATGAAACCCCTTCACTCTATCCATGACATCTTGTTTGTCCGTCTTCCTTGTTTCAAGTGTAAGCTCTATTGAGCAGGGACTCTTTGTAAGTCTGGTAGCGCTATAGAAAGGATTCATTCATGTAGCTTTAGGAACAATGCATGTATCTAGATGGTAGTGTGATTATGCTCTATTCAAAGGACAGCATCCTCTTCACGTCCTTCATTTTATTTCCTCTCACTACAGGGGAACAAGGTCAGCTCAGTGGCCACGCTTCTACCAACATCAGCAATTCCACACTAAAGCCACCTAGTCAAAGGGTTGGCATATTGCCACTGAATGCTCCTGAACCAGTAAAGATTTCAGTAATCTCCTCACTGAGAAAAGAAGAAAGCTATAGGAGGACAACAGACAAAATGACATCATCTAGGGACAAATACCAAGGATCAACTCGACACATCATGGACAACTTTCAACTCATCACTGAATTCCGAGTAAAGAAACTACAGAGAAGAGTGAAACCGGGCCTCCCCCCTCCCTCCACAGCTGCCTGATTCCGCTGATGAGAGCGCCTGAAGCGCCAGCACTCTCCTACCTCACAGATCTCATCAATGACTCATTACAGTCCCTTAGATGGAAACATCCCATTGTGAAACCTATACCAAAAGGTCACTACAAAAACCTACTAAACCTCTCCAACTACAGACCCGTTTATGCGGTGTTGTTGAATGCCAATGTGGAAACCTTTCTCTCACATTTCTCAGCCAGATGACTACATTCTTCTCTTCACAAAGAAGGAAAAGTGAGTTTTGTCTGGACATACGTACGTCTCCGAACGTGAGGAAACCTTAGCTTGCACCTGCAGCGCAAGCAGTCATCAGCAGCCAAACTGCTGTTGGTGGTGAAGTCTCTGGAGCAGTCCTTAAAACATAGACCTTACTTCAAACACATCTAATAGCAAAGCACCAGGGTAAGAATGTTCTGGGTAATGGCACCCGTGCGGTGGAATGAAGGTTAGAAAAGAACAGCTGAAAGATTTACAAAGCAAACTACATCCACTGAAACTAGAGAGAGAAAACCTGATCTTTGGGGCTAAATATTTGTTGAAATGGCCAACCTCATGAAGAGGTAGGCCAAAGCGTATCGTGTATTGACTCCCAACTGTTCCCCTAGTAGTGCATGTGTACATATACAGGACAACTGATTTGGTATCAAAAAGTGCAAAAAAGTAGGATGATCCATTATTGCCATTACCCTACCAGAACTAAGAACTTGGTAAGACCACCATAGAGCTTTGTGTATTTCAGTATAGAGGCTGTGCATTGTAACACCTCACACCTCCTTATGGTAACAGCTGTTCCGAAGATAATGTATCATTAACGTGACCATTTATTTTTTTCATCAAAACGGGAAATCTATTAATATTCAGTCCCACCCCTAATCCTGCCCTAGCCCCACCCCCAATCCCATCCTAGCCCCGCCCCCAATTTCTTCCATTCATTTTTCATGTACACACAATATCTTATTATTTCATAATGGTAACCATAAGAACATAAGAATTGCCACTGCTGAGTCAGACCAGTGGTTCATCATGCCCAGCAGTCCGCTCACGCGGCGGCCCTCTGGTCTAAGATCAGCACTCTAACTGAGACTAGCCCTACCAGCGCACGTTCTTGTTCAGCAGAAACTTTTCTAACTTTGTCTTGAATCCTTGGAGGGTGTTTTCCCCTATAACAGCCTCTGGAAGAGCGTCCCAGCTCTCTACCACTCTCTGGGTGAAGAACTTCCTTACGTTTGTACGGAATCTATCCCCTTTCAACTTTAGATAGTGCCCTCTTGTTCTCCCTACCTTGGAGAGGGTGAACAACCTGTCCTTATCTACTAAGTCTATCCCCTTCAGTACCTTGAATGTTTCGATCATGTCCCCTCTCAATCTCCTCTGTTCGAGAGAGAAGAGGCCCAGTTTCTCTAATCTTTCGCTGTACGGCAGCTCCTCCAGCCCCTTAACCATCTTAGTCGCTCTTCTCTGGACTCTTTCATGTCGATGCCTATTCCTCGAGCTTGATTATGTCACGTTGCAGATCTTCGCAATCCCCCTGCGTCTTTACTACTCTGAATAACTTCGTATCATACGCAAATTTAATCACCTCGCTCATCGTACCTATGTCTAGACCATTTATAAAGATGTTAAAGAGCACGGGTCCAAGTACCGAGTCCTGCAGCACCCCACTAGTGATGCTCTTCCAGTCCGAGTATTGTCCATTTACCTCCACTCTCTGTTTCCTATGCTCCAGCCAGTTTTTAATCCATGTGAGTATTTCACCCTCAATTCCATGGCTTGCAATTTTCCGAAGTAATCGTTTATGCGGAACCTTGTCGAACGCCTTCTGAAAATCCAGATATACAATAACGACTGGATCACCCTTGTCTATCTGTCTGTTTACTCCCTCAAAGAAGTGCAGCAAGTTCGTCAAATACGATCTGCCTTTGCTAAAACCGTGCTGACTGGTCCTCATCAGCCCATGTCCGTCAAGGTGATCAATGATGCTGTCCTTTATCAGTGACTCTACCATCTTTCCCAGTACAAAGGTCAGACTCACCGGTCTGTAGTTCCCCGGATCTCCCCTCGAACCTTTCTTGAAGATCGGTGTAACATTCGCCACCTTCCAGTCTTCCGGAATCTTTCCCGATTTGATCGACAGATTGGCTATTAGTTGAAGCAGTTCAGCTATGGTCCCTTTCAGTTCCTTGATGACCCTCGGATGGATGCCATCCGGTTCCGGGGATTTATCGCTCTTAAGCCTATCAATCTGCCTACATATCTCCTCTAGACTGACCATCAATCCTGTCAGCTTTCCGTCTTCGTTTCCAGCATCTTCTTCGGTAAATACAGATGCAAAAAATGTGTTCAGTTTGTCAGCGATTGCTTTGTCTTCCTTTAGTGCTCCCTTTATTCCATGGTTATCCAACGGTCCCACCACTTCCTTTGCGGGTCGTCTCCCCTTAATATATCGAAAGAACGTCTTCGCCTCCTTGGCTATTTTTTCCTCGTAGTCTCTTTTGACCCCTTTTACCGCCTTATGGCACCTGTGTTGAGGTTGTTTGTGCTTGTTCCAGTTTTCATCCATTTTTGACCTTTTCCATTCCTTAAATGAAGTTTTCTTGTCTCTGATCGCTTCCTTCACCTCTACAGTGAGCCACGCTGGTTTTTTCTTCTTGGATCCCTTGTTGATACGCGGTATATATATATTTTGCGCCTCGGTGACTGTGTCCTTAAAAAGGGACCAAGCTTGCTCTAGCGTTTTTACAGTGCTTATCCTCTTCTTAATCTTCTTCCCTACCATGAGTCTCATCCCTTGGAAATTCCCTTTTTGGAAGGTCAGTGCCGTGGCTGTCGTTTTGGACCGATGTTTCTCCCCTGCGTCCAGATCAAAGCGGATCATATTGTGATCGCTGCTTCCCGGCGTCCCTTCTACTTCTACATCTTGTGCTGGTCCTCGCAGGCCATTTAGAATTAAGTCCAGAATTGCATTTTCTCTAGTATTTTCCTTGACAAGTTGCTCCAGGAAGCAATCGCCTACAGCATCCAATTTAAAAATTTTTAAAAACACAAAGCACCCTATACGCAGAGAAATTTTTAATTATCATTTATATTTGGGGTTTTTTCCAAGATGTCACCTCAGTAACTATAGAAAAATAGACAAATATAGTGCAAAATATAGACAGCAGATATAAATTCTCAAAACTGAAACATTTTGATCACTAAATTGAAAATAAAATCATTTTTCCTACCTTTGCTTTTGGGTTATTTCATGAGTCTCTGGTTGCATTTCCTTCTGACTGTGTATCCTTTCTTCATTTCTTTCTTTACTCAGGCCCAACAATTGTCCCTTTCTATTCCCTCCCTTCTTCCTTCCTATGTCCTTAGTGTCCCATCCTATGTCCTTAGTGCCCTCAGTGCCTCCTTCCTATGTCCTTAGTGCCCCCAGTGCCTCCTTCCAAGTCCCCCACCACTGCCTTCCAGCCTTTGTCCCACCGCCTCCCCCGAAGTCAGCCTGCCTGCCTACCGCCCTTCCTCCCTGCTGCGCCAAAACCAGCCTCGCACCGATTCAAACCCCCCCCCCCCGGTCCACCGCCACTGCCTGCCAGCCTCTCTCCCCATCTCCCTCCAGCACCAATTCAATACCCCCCTCCAGTCCGCTGCCGCTGCTTGCCACCCAGAAAATTTCAGTGGAACCCTCACAACCCCCCCCCCCCCCTCTTCTATCTTGGATTATCAGACGTCCGGATTTAGCCAGAAAAGTCCTCTTTTTAAAGGAGTGTCCAGACGTCTGTCTAAAATGTGAGAGTTTGTCTGGGTTTTTTTCTCCCCTGTTCCCTGCCTACCTCGGTTTCTTGGCTGCTACTCGTATTTTTGGGAGGCATTAACTATTCAACCAGTGCAGCTCTGGATCTCACACTTTGAAAATCAAGCCTCGTTTTGGGGCTCCAATGGTTTCGTTCATTACAATTCAAGCCTCATTTTGAGGCTCCAATAGCTCCTCTCAGGATCAACCAAGCCTCACTCTGGCCCTCATTGAAGGGAGGTGAGGAGAGAGGCTAGCAAGCAGCAGCGGCTGCAGACCTGGGGGAGGGGGTTGAATCGGGCGCAGGATGAAGGGAAAGAGGGAGGATGGCTTTGGCGTGGCAGGGAGGGGAAGTGATCGCCTGTCCTGTTGTCCTCGCGCACAGTTTCGGGATGCTGTCCCTGAAAATGGGACATTTTGGCATCCCGAACCTGTGTGTGGGGATAACGGGACAGGGGATCTAAAAACAGGACTGTCCCGTTCAAAACGGGAAGTATGGTCACCTTATGTATCAAAGCACCTTTACAGAAGCTCATGTCATGTAAGCCTCTCGCGAAAGGCTCATATAGATCACATTGAATGGACTCTTCCCCAGTCCTTAGTTGTGGTATAGAAGCTTTCAATGATTGTCATCCTATTGCATGATTAAATCAGATTCACCTTTCACTTGCCCAGATTCCGTCTCTTCATTTTAACAGTATTGAACTCCTCAGGGACATATTGACGTGTGGCTTCTTATGCCCACCATCTTCACAGGCCAACCACAATGTCATCCCTTTCATCACATTGTCATGCCAGTCAGAGTGCTGCACACTTTATTCTACACTTTGACATTAGCTTTTGCCAGCTCACATCCCTCTCAGCCTCTCTCCTGATGACATTCATGGGCCCACTCCAAATCACCATTACTATAATGAAACAAGGAGGAAATGAAGGGGGGAAGCATTGTGCAGTGCTTCTAGCAACAGCCTGGAACCCATGCTGCTCCCTGTCACCTTGTCCAACTCACTTCATATAACCCCCAACCCCACCCCCCACCAGCCCACGGAAATGTACATGCTGCATACATTACCCACTCCATGTAAACAGTAGTTCTTCTGACCCTTGGGAGAACACCATACAAACAGCAATCTGCAAATGTTTCAAACCAAAACCCACAAAAAGGGGGGGTCGATTGAGACCATTTTGACTTCCAAATGCAAGTAAAGGCCTGACGTCTCAATCTGTCCTCCGTTTTCTGGATCCCAACCCTTTGGCTCAGATCAAAAGATGTAGGGGTTGCTACTTGACCACTTTCTGTAGCATGTAAACAAGCAGTCAATCAGTCAGAGGCAGTAGTTGGTGTTTTGCAAACTAGTCTTGAATGGTCACATAGTGCATGTTCATTCCCCTAAAGAGCTGATGTCTGCTCTTACTGCTTATGGCTGCAATGTTGTTCTGTGTGGTCTCTCTCTCTCTCTCATCTGTGAAGGTTGACGATATACACCCAGTCCTCCACATCTTACTATCTCTTTCACAATTGCCCTCCACCATCTTACCTAATATCAAAGCTCATTGTATGTACTTAGTGAGCAATGGAGCAAAATACTAGCCTTGCAAAAACATATTTCACCTTATGAAGCAATGGAATCCTTTGTAGTGTGTGGGGCACACCGTTAACACCTCTGACACTTTCGAGTGTCTCTTCAAACTTTCGAATAAAAGAAAAAGAGGGCATTCAGAAAAGTTGAAAGGGGACAGATTCAAAACGAATGCTAGGAAGTTCTTCTTTACCCAACATGTGGTGGACACCTGGAATGCGCTTCCAAAGGGCATAAAAGGGCAGAGTACGGTACTGGGATTCAAGAAAGGATTGGACAATTTCATGCTGGAAAAGGGGATAGAGGGGTATAGATAGAGGATTACTGTACAGGTCCTGGATCTGTTGGGCCACCGCATGAGCGGACTGCTGGGCTCTTGAGGACCCCCCAATTGCCTACGCCTGGCCTAGTTTCCTGCCTTGCCCATGTCTGTCCTGCCTTGCCCATGCTGTCCTGTGTCCATGCTGTCCTGCCTTGCCCATGTCTCTACCCCCCTTGCACCATCTAGGCCCTGCCCTCTCTTATCTGGCCTAGAGGCTGGCCTGGCTGTGGCTAAAGAGGGGTCGTGGCTGGATGGGGTGGTTCCTACAAAGACAGCAATTGCAAAAGCACAGAGAATCAGATTGTCTCCCTCAATGTTATACCCCCCCTCCCATGCTCATTCCATCTGCCATCTATGACATGCACTCTCTTACCTGCAGGTCTGGCTGGCACACAGGAGGGGGCCTGGGTGTCAGAGCTGGGTCTTAGAAAGACAAGATATGCAAAACATCATGTCAGCTTGCCTCCTCCTCCTTCACTGTTAGCCGTCTCTCTCCCTCTTCTCCTCGGGGCTCAGAGCCACCTCCAATGGGGGTCCCCCCTGTGACAGCTGAATGATCCCGTATGGCTCTGGACTTCATTCTCACCTGGGCCTTGATGTCCCTAAAACAATGTTTTATCTGTTCCATACTGTGGGCTGTCAAGTAAAACCATTGACAGCCCACAGTATGGTAGCCGTCGAAGAGATCCGGCGGCTAGCATCTCCAAAGAGCTGGTCATGTCGGTCCAGGGCCATACGGAGCAGCAGATGGTTCTCCTCAGAAAATCAGACCGCCCTCAGCCTTTCTACCTGTCCCTCCTCAGCCTGGCTACCCCCATGTCCTCTACACTTGCTGGCAAAATACTGGTTATCACAGTTATTAAGACTTTAAATAAATATAAATTTATAATTGTGATGTGCTCAGACCTTAAACCCATTAAATAGTGAAGTCACTACTTAGAGTTTAACAGGGGGACCATCATCGCACTCACTTGTCCCCGACCCCTCCCTCCATATACATATTCAGATACTTGATGGTACTTATCTGAATGGAGAGGTGTTTGTTGTCAGATTTGATCCTGTTAAATCTCGGTAGCGGCTGTGTTCTAACTCATAAAGTGCCTCTTAAAATCCTGAGGTGATTGTTAACTATAAATCTGTTTCATTTCCCGTCCCCCCGACTCGAGTTTCGCCTTCTTCGTCGGGGAGGGACACTAAAAGTTAAAATTTAAAAATTTTTATTATTCAAAATTCTCTATTCAAATGTGTATATATGCAAAATAATCTAAGCATAATTAATCAATTCACATTGAAGTTGCTATAGAATAAATAGAAATACCTGATACTGGCTCATTGAACCAGACTCGTACAAAATCTGCTGGCCATCTGACTGACTCTGTTGTAGCGGTGCGTATTTAAGGGATCCTGAAACCGGAAGAGGCGGTGCCTTAAGGCCCCGGATGATAACACCGCCGGGGACATACTTTCTACAGGGCCAGCCACTCGATATCAACATTTAAGCCTTTTGGGTGCAGGGTCTGCCAGTTATAAATAAAACGCTGTTCTTTTTGAACCAGCGCTTTAGATATATCACCTTCGGTGCTGTGTATCTGAGTTAACACTGTGTATCTGAGATCTAACAGATCATGTGATTTGTCCATCCAATGGGATACCAGGGGGGCGGATACTCTATTTCTTCTAATATTACTCATGTGTTCTATGATTCGGGTTTTGATCATACGAATCGTTTGTCCTATGTATAATTTGTTGCAAGGACATTGTATACAATAGATGACCTTTGTGGATTCACAATCTGTCCCTGAGAATAATTTAAAAATACGTCCGCCCTTCCCTGGTATCACAATGTGGTCTGCATTTAGTACTAACTGACAGACCCTGCACTTACCGCAAGGCTTGTGCGGTAATTTATTTTCAATGTCATAATGGTACATATTATGTTTTAGCTGTTCACCGAGATTTTTTGCTCTGGAGAACGCAAATTTAGGATGATTTTGTAGTGACGTATGGTACTGTAATATTGGCCAATACTTTAATATGATGTGTTTAATGGCATTGTTTTTGTTACTGTGAGGCAAAACACATACTATATTGTGATCTTCTTGTTTATTTTGTTTGTCTTGTATTAACCAAGAGCGGTGGCAGTTTTTTGCCCTTTTCCACGCCCTCTTAACGACTTTGACAGGATACCCCCTACTAACGAACCTATTATACATTTCATGTGCTTCTCTATCAAAATCAACCTCCTGGCCCTGTAGAAAGTATGTCCCCGGCGGTGTTATCATCCGGGGCCTTAAGGCACCGCCTCTTCCGGTTTCAGGATCCCTTAAATACGCACCGCTACAACAGAGTCAGTCAGATGGCCAGCAGATTTTGTACGAGTCTGGTTCAATGAGCCAGTATCAGGTATTTCTATTTATTCTATAGCAACTTCAATGTGAATTGATTAATTATGCTTAGATTATTTTGCATATATACACATTTGAATAGAGAATTTTGAATAATAAAAATTTTTAAATTTTAACTTTTAGTGTCCCTCCCCGACGAAGAAGGCGAAACTCGAGTCGGGGGGACGGGAAATGAAACAGATTTATAGTTAACAATCACCTCAGGATTTTAAGAGGCACTTTATGAGTTAGAACACAGCCGCTACCGAGATTTAACAGGATCAAATCTGACAACAAACACCTCTCCATTCAGATAAGTACCATCAAGTATCTGAATATGTATATGGAGGGAGGGGTCGGGGACAAGTGAGTGCGATGATGGTCCCCCTGTTAAACTCTAAGTAGTGACTTCACTATTTAATGGGTTTAAGGTCTGAGCACATCACAATTATAAATTTATATTTATTTAAAGTCTTAATAACTGTGATAACCAGTATTTTGCCAATTAACAGAATCACAGATTAACATTGTATATTTCCCTATTGTTTAAGTATCTAATAAGGTACCACAGGGAAGCAATGGCTACTTTGAGCAGAACGTCAAAATCAGGTCTATCTGAGGAACGAATTTCCTCCCTTTTGGGGAGTGCCCGATTGTTTGAAGAAGGCACGGTAGATCATAGCACTACATGGGATGATATTCAATATTTACAAAAATCTCTCATCAGGTCCCAATTACACTCAGCGGCATTAGTTGAATATTGTCACTATATGAGAGTACCTAGGGGTTTAAGGTTATACAAGGAACCTAGGTTCCATGACAATAAAGACTATATTAGGAATTGGAACGATACATTAACGCGCTGTTCTATTGACCTCATGCTGCTAACTATAGACGCACTAGTACCAGTTATTGAACAACAACAGAAAGATCTAGGAAATAAATTAGAATTGATTCAACAACAAACACCTGATGAAGAATTTACATCCAGCTACCAAGATCATTTAGCTAAAATGGATAAATACCAAAAAGAGCAACGTCAACTGAAAATAAAGAAATTCCGGAGGGATGAAGGAGACTTCACCAAAGGTTATGTATACCCATGGATGAATTATAACGTTAAAACAAGAAGACAAAGAACCAACATCAATAAAAGTAAGAAAATTAAGTTTAATTTATCAACCAGCAATTCCTCATCTTCGGAAGAAAATATTGCGCCTCTTCAACAACAAAAAGAGCTATATCAACAAAAAAATCCGAATGATTTATCCGATTCTTTTTTAAGAATTCAGTCCCAAGAAACAATACCAGTCATAGGCAACAGAACAGTAACGCGCAGTACAAGCAAACACAAGAAATAAAAGTCAAAGACCACACAGGAATTTTTAATTTGTCATCGAGAAGACTGGATAAAAATGAGGAACAAGTCTTACAACGAGGTCTATCCTTTGTCCCAAGTACTAAATATGACAGTTTTGATGTTCGAGCACATCTTCAAAGATTTTTTCGCACAATCAAATTGAAACAATTTTTTCAGGATAAACAAATGAATGAATCCCCCTTACCAAAGGGGTTGAAACTTAAATCTTCCTGGATGCCGCCCGGACAGACAGACCCGCTAATAACATCGTTTGAAAAATTAGTATTACGTGATGTTAGCTGTTTAGAACTTCAAGATAATTTCATTAACCATTCAAACCTCACTCATCAACAGAGGAAAATTATACGTGACCTTCAAGCAGATCATTCAATAGTCATCTCAAGGGCCGACAAAGGAGGGGGAATCGTTATCCAAGATTACAAAGACTATAGGGAAGAGGCCATGCGCCAATTACTAGACATGACATATTACACCAGATTGCAACATGATCCCACTATGCAAATTAAATTGAAAATAGATGGGATGATTAACACCGCCAGGGACTTACAAATAATTACATCTAAAGAAAGCAGATTCCTCACTAGCGACTTTCCCAGGATACCAAAAATTAACTTTATTCCCAAAATACACAAATCTGACACGAAACCACCGGGACGTCCTATAGTAGTGGGCACTGGCTCAGTTTTAGAGCCAGCGTCGCAATACTTGGACAGCCAATTGAAACATTTGGTTCCTCAGGCTGACTCATATATTAAAGACTCTTCACATTTCCTACAGGTTATATATCAACATTTACCCAATGAATTGAAGGAAGATTCAATTTTAGTAACAGCCGACGTGGTGTCACTATACACCAACGTCCCCCAGTTGGAAGCAGCAAAATTAGTCAAAACACAATTATTGAAACTCAAATTAACAGAATTAAAAACATCTTTGCTGTATGATCTAGCAGAATTAGTTATTTACAATAACTATTTCAAATTTGAAGATGATATTTTCCTCCAAACAAAGGGAGTAGCCATGGGGGCCACTGTGGCCCCCACACTTGCTTGTCTTTATATGAGTCAGTTTGAGGAATCCCATGTATACACCTCCAAGTATTTCCAGCATGTGTCATGCTGGAAACGCTTTATTGACGATGTATTTTTTGTGTGGAGTGGTGGAGAGACTGATTTAACTAAATTCCTAGAAGAACTCAATCTAAAGGATAGTAATATAAAGTTCACTTATACTATAAACAAACATCAAGTCACGTTCCTAGATATAAGAATTGTTAAACAGAATTTACGTATCTCCACCACTCTACACAAGAAACCGTCCGACAGAAATACCCTATTACAGTTTCAAAGCTATCACCCACGACCACTCAAAAACAGTATCCCCATTGGACAATTTCTCCGCTTGCGAAGAATTTGTTCCGAGGAGGTTGATTTTGATAGAGAAGCACATGAAATGTATAATAGGTTCGTTAGTAGGGGGTATCCTGTCAAAGTCGTTAAGAGGGCGTGGAAAAGGGCAAAAAACTGCCACCGCTCTTGGTTAATACAAGACAAACAAAATAAACAAGAAGATCACAATATAGTATGTGTTTTGCCTCACAGTAACAAAAACAATGCCATTAAACACATCATATTAAAGTATTGGCCAATATTACAGTACCATACGTCACTACAAAATCATCCTAAATTTGCGTTCTCCAGAGCAAAAAATCTCGGTGAACAGCTAAAACATAATATGTACCATTATGACATTGAAAATAAATTACCGCACAAGCCTTGCGGTAAGTGCAGGGTCTGTCAGTTAGTACTAAATGCAGACCACATTGTGATACCAGGGAAGGGCGGACGTATTTTTAAATTATTCTCAGGGACAGATTGTGAATCCACAAAGGTCATCTATTGTATACAATGTCCTTGCAACAAATTATACATAGGACAAACGATTCGTATGATCAAAACCCGAATCATAGAACACATGAGTAATATTAGAAGAAATAGAGTATCCGCCCCCCTGGTATCCCATTGGATGGACAAATCACATGATCTGTTAGATCTCAGATACACAGTGTTAACTCAGATACACAGCACCGAAGGTGATATATCTAAAGCGCTGGTTCAAAAAGAACAGCGTTTTATTTATAACTGGCAGACCCTGCACCCAAAAGGCTTAAATGTTGATATCGAGTGGCTGGCCCTGTAGAAAGTATGTCCCCGGCGGTGTTATCATCCGGGGCCTTAAGGCACCGCCTCTTCCGGTTTCAGGATCCCTTAAATACGCACCGCTACAACAGAGTCAGTCAGATGGCCAGCAGATTTTGTACGAGTCTGGTTCAATGAGCCAGTATCAGGTATTTCTATTTATTCTATAGCAACTTCAATGTGAATTGATTAATTATGCTTAGATTATTTTGCATATATACACATTTGAATAGAGAATTTTGAATAATAAAAATTTTTAAATTTTAACTTTTAGTGTCCCTCCCCGACGAAGAAGGCGAAACTCGAGTCGGGGGGACGGGAAATGAAACAGATTTATAGTTAACAATCACCTCAGGATTTTAAGAGGCACTTTATGAGTTAGAACACAGCCGCTACCGAGATTTAACAGGATCAAATCTGACAACAAACACCTCTCCATTCAGATAAGTACCATCAAGTATCTGAATATGTATATGGAGGGAGGGGTCGGGGACAAGTGAGTGCGATGATGGTCCCCCTGTTAAACTCTAAGTAGTGACTTCACTATTTAATGGGTTTAAGGTCTGAGCACATCACAATTATAAATTTATATTTATTTAAAGTCTTAATAACTGTGATAACCAGTATTTTGCCAATTAACAGAATCACAGATTAACATTGTATATTTCCCTATTGTTTAAGTCTCTACACTTGCTGGCCATCTCCTCTCCATAACTTACCACACCCACACAAAGGTGCAGCCATGGTTTGACACCTCTATGTCACAACACCCATTTTGGCTTACAGTGAGATGTTTGTTGACATTCACATATTCTATGATAGACCTTATTCATAATATGTAGTAAGGAATATGAGCACATGTGTGCTTTAATGCATCTCTAAAAAGGGGCTAACATGCAGTATTATCACCAAAAATCATGAACCTTTCCACATTTATCAAGTGTTGTATAGACGCACGCTGATGACGTAGGCGTACGTATGACATAAGCGCGAGTGCCACCAGCGGGCGTATATATGAGGTGCCATCTCTTCCCTTCTTTTATTCTAGACAGGCTGGGGATGCTGCTGGTTCATGTACAGGTAAGGTTGCAGGATGTGTCTCTTGTTCTCTCAACTGAAATGTGTTTTCTCCCATGCAGAGGTTTGGTATGTTTGAGGTAGAACCAAACCTATTTAAAACAATAGAATGATCTACTTTGTATTGTCTGCCCTGAGGATGTTCATTATAGTGAATGCAAATTTGGTGTGCTCATGTAGACTTATGGTTTACAGGTACTATGTTGAGTTCAGTGGCTTGAACTGTTTTGAATTTGAACTAAGCTACTATGTAATGTGGACTGTGTGTTAATGTATTTTTGGTTCTTTCACAGATAATATGGCAACACTCTGAGGTTCCCCTCCCCCACCTCACATAGTAAGTGGCATGGAGCTACACAGGTGTGGAGATGAGCTCCTTAATTTAAGAAGCTTTCATGAATGCTTTGTTAAGGAACCAGTTTGAATTAGTAATTGGTGGTTAGTAATGTAGGTAGAGACTGATATCTTAAATGCTATGTCTTAAATCATGGCTTCTCTATAAGTTCAAAGACAAGATGTGCATTATGATATAGACTGTTGTGTTTGCTTGATCAACTAAAGGAAAGATATATCATCTGTTTGAAAAGTTACAGACACCTACGTAGCAAGTATGTTATTAGAAGATATGACAGCACATCTGATAACAAAAGCTGAATGGAGAAGCTATGGACATTTCGGGGAGTAAGGTACCTACATGAGGAAGGCTGTGAGTTACATAAACTCATTTTGGAAGAACATAGAGTAGCTGCATGATTGGTGGTATAGGAAGAGGTATTCTAAAAAGGCTGTCCTAATGAATAGGTGGAAAGGTTTGCATTATATGGGGGGGGGGTATAGGGAGTAAAGGTTGGCTTAATATACTGATCACTTTTTTGTAGCTGAGACTAATTAGAGGGAGATGTTGCCTATATATGCACACCAGATACAAACTCTCAATTACCCTCACCTATGTAGGTAGTGAAGTGTGTTAGACTTTGAAACCATAAAAATCTGCATGAAAAGTGATGTTTATGCTACTCTTTCCTATAGGTCACCTCTGTAAGACCAGCACCTGCCTGCTGTGGACCATAAACTGCAATGACTTTGGATTGTTTCCCATATTAAAAACTCTTATTGCTGCCTAGTTGGTCTCTTTGTACAAATAAAAAACCTAACAAACCACAACTTTAAATTTAATATAGTTTCTAATAAAGCAACCATTGTTGGTTTTACAATACAAAATGACACTCAAACCAATTACCCCCTCCTGTAGGAAGTGGTGATAGATCAAAGGTAGCAATTGTGATGGACGACCACCATATCAGGCGTTTGGTTTTTGATGGACCACATGTTCAGCAGTAATAAAATGTGAATCATATCTTCTAGTCATCCCCACCCCCCTACTCCTCAAAGAATGCCAGGAGGGATGGCCACTTCCTGCTGTGTCAAACACCTTACCCTCCAAGCATCCCCCTCCCCTGTCCTGGAGACATTGGGAGCAGGAGCTACTGTAAACACATCTGGTTCCTCTGTTATGTCACAGGGCCCTTGGTACATCATGAGTAGTATAATTGGTACACCTCATGTCAAAATGATTGACAGCTGTCAAAGATAAGGATCGACCAATCAACGTTCACTTCTGGGTTAAGCCACGCCTACTCTCTGCCCACACCACGCCCACTCCTCCCAAACCCTAACAACTCCCTGCTCACTTTTACCCAAACCCCACCCATGCCCCTCCCACTCCACTTTTCCCTTAGCCCCGCCCAGGCCCTGCCAGATCATACCCATTTTTTCATAGCCCCACCTAGGCCCCACCCATACCACACACCCTGCCATCCATGCCCTGCTCACTCTCCGCCATGGCCCGCCCCCCTCCCATAGGAATGAATGGTGGTAGCCTCGCCCATGCCCCACCCCCATAGGATTGAATGGTTGTGGTCCTGCCCCGCCCCATCACCAGAAATGCACTTTCTGATGATGTCACCGGAAATGGGGGGGTGTTTGACCCCGGAAATACGCTTTCTGATGACATCACCGGAAATGGGAGTGCCTGTCTACCGGAAGTGTACATTCTGATGACGGAAGTGGAAATAGGGTAAATAAAGCGCTGGAAATGCACTTTTCTGATGAGACGGAAATGCATTTTCTGATGATCTTACCGGAAACAGACTTAGTCAAAACCCCAAAAAAGAAGTGTCTTTATTTTAACAGTTTTTTTTAGTTAAAAGACAGGTTTTAAGAGCTCATAGAGCAATGCACAAGCCGATCGCAAATTCTTTCCTGTTTTTTTTTAAAAAGACTAGGTTTTAAGAACACTGCACAACCACTCAGAAGAGATAAAAGACATACAGCTGTTTTTTAATTTCCTGATTTTTAACACACTACCAAAACCTGAGTTAATGGCTGTGGGGATGGGCAACATCCAGATTGTCATGGTGATGGCTGATAAGCTGGTTATCATAAAAGGTTCTTTCAGCCCCCCCCTGATAAAAACAAAGGGGGGGGAAGGTGTGTTTAAACATGTCTGAACATGCCCCGGCCCCCTGGTGTTGTCATAGAACATAAGAAGTTGCCTTCGCTGGGCAGACCAGAGGTCCATCTTGCCTAGCGGTCCACACCCGCGGCGGCCCATTGCCTGAACAGTGCCCCTGACTAATTTTGTAACTGCCTCTAATCCTCTAATCCTATCCCTATAACCTACCTCTACTCCTATCTGTACCCCTCAATCCCTTTGTCCTCCAGGTACCTATCCAAACCTTCTTTGAAGCCCTGTAGCGTGCTCCTGCTTATCACATCCTCCGGTAGCGCGTTCCATGTATCCACCACCCTCTGGGTGAAAAAGAACTATGCCCTGTCTCTTTAACAATCTGAAAAAAAAAAAACTGTTCCTATTGTCCTCTGTTAAAAAGGCAGAGTTTTAAGACTTTTTATTATTTAGAGCTATGTTAGAGCTGAATGGAATAGGGTACAGTTATGGTTCAAGAGGCTAAAAAGAGCGATATTACAGTCCGAAGTCAAAACACATACAATTTTACACAGACCTGCTAAAATCCATTTTAAAAGAAATAAAACAATGGTGTCAGAAGTTGACAGCCAATGGTCGACATGTCAGCCTTTGCCCGTTATAACAACGGCTACAAATACATCTTAACGGTAATAGATATCCTGTCAAAATATGCATGGGCCATGAGTTTAAAAACAAAAAGCGGTCACGAAGTTACCAAAGCCTTTGAAACAATATTTAATTTAGGGCGTACACCTGAAAAACTTAAAACAGACAAGGGTAAATAATTTTTAAATAAGTTTCTGAAGAATTTATTAAATCAAAAAGGTGTTTGCCATTTTGTGACCCATAATGATGTTAAAGCAGCTGTAGTGGAAAGATTTAACAGAACTTTAAAATCCAAAATGTGGCACTATTTCACGGCTCATTGTTTCATCCTTCTTGCAGCCCCTCCCCCCCTCCGATAAAGCCAAGGGGAGAGGGAGAGGTGTGTTTAAACCTGTCTGAACATATCCCAGCCCCCTGGTGTTGTCATAAGAACATAAGCATTGCCTCTGCTGGGTCAGACCAGAGGTCCATCATGCCCAGAATTCCGCTCAAGCGGCAGCCCATCAGGTCCAAGACCTGTATAGTATTCTTCTATCTATACCCTTCCATCCCTTTTTCCTTCAGGAATTTATATAATCCTTTCTTGAACTCCGATATCGTGCTCCGTCCTATCACACCCTCTGGAAGCTCATTCCAGGTGTCCACCACCCTTTGGGTGAAGAAGAACTTCCTAGCGTTGGTTTTGAATCTGTCCCCTTTTAATTTTTCCGAGTGCCCTCTCGTTCTTGTGGTTTTTGAAAGATTGAAGAATCTGTCTCTATGTCCTTCATGATCTTGTAAGTCTCTATCATGTCCCCTCTAAGTCTCCGTTTTTCCAGTGAAAAGAGCCCCAGTTTCTCCAGTCTTTCAGCATATGAGACATTTTCCATACTTTTTATTAATCGCACTGCTCTTTTCTGGACCCTCTCGAGTAACGCCATATCCTTCTTTAGGAACGGCGACCAATATTGGACACAGTACTCCAGATGCGGACGCACCATCGCCCAATACAATGACAGGATATCCTCTTTCGTTCTGGCTGTAATACCTTTCTTGATAATACCCAGCATTCTATTCGCCTTCGTTGAGGCCGCTGCGCACTGTGCCGACAGCTTCATTGTCTTGTCTACCATTTCCCCTAAGTCCTTTTCTAGGGTACTTTCAACCAATTACAGACCTCCCATCGTATAGTTGTACTTTGGGTTTCTGTTTCCCACTTGCAAGACTTTACATTTCTCTACATTAAATTTCATCTGCCATCTCGCCGCCCACTCTTCTAGTTTGTTCAGGTCCCTTTGTAAAGCTTCACAGTCCTCTTTTGTCCCAACTGCACTAAATAGTTTGATGTCGTCTGCGAACTTTATTACCTCGCACTTCGTCCCTGTTTCTAGATCATTTATAAAAATATTGAACAGCAGCGGTCCGAGCACCGATCCCTGCGGGACACCACTTGTGACCCTCCTCCAGTCAGAGTAGTGGCCCTTCACTCCTACCCTCTGCTTCCTACCCGCCAACCAATTTTTGATCCATCTATGTACGTCTCCTTCCACCCCATGGCTCTTTAGTTTCCGTAATAGGCATTCATGGGATACCTTGTCAAAGGCTTTTTGGAAATCCAAGTATACGATGTCTAAGGAGTCCCCTTTGTCCATTTGTTTGTTAATTCCTTTGAAGAAGTGTAATAAGTTCGTTAGGCATGATCTTCCCTTGCAGAAGCCATGCTGGCTTGTTTTCATCAGTTTATTTCTTTCGAGATGCTGTCCTTTATCAGTGCTTCCACCATCTTCCCCAGAACCGAAGACAGACTTACCAGTCTGTAGTTCTCCGGTTACCTCTTGATCCCTTTTTAAAGATGGGCGCAACATTTGCTATTTTCCAATCCTCCAGGATCACGCCTGTACTCAGGGATAGGTTACAAACCTGCTGTAGTAGTGCCACTATTTCTTCCTTTAGTTCCTTCAAAACCCTGGGGTGCATTCCATCCAGGCCCAGAGATTTGTCACTTTTTAATTTATCTGCCTATATACGTCTTCGAGGCTTACCTTCATTGATGTTAACAGGTTTTGGCACATTGGATGTGTCCTCCAATGTAAATACTGATGAAAAGAACATATTTAGTCTATTCGCCACCTCATATTTAGTCTATCACCACTCCTTTTCTATCTCTGTCATCCAGCGGTCCCACCTCCTCCCTAGCTGGCTGCTTCCATTTAACATATCTGAAGAATGGTTTGAAATTTCCTGCTTCCCTGGCTAGCCTCTCTTCATAATCTCTTTTTGCTCTTCTAACCACGCGATGACATTCTTTTGATGCTTCATAGAAACATAGAAATAGACAGTAGATAAGGGCCACGGCCCATCTAGTCTGCCCACCCCAATGACCTTCCCCTACCTTTCTCTGTGAATAGATCCCATGTGTCTATCCCATTTGGCCTTAAAATCAGGCACGCTGCTGGCCTCAATCACCTGAAGTGGAAGACTATTCCAGTGATCAACCACCCTTTCCAGTTCTCCCCGGTTTTGTCCTTTTTCCATTCCCGGATTGAATGTTTCTTGCCTCCTATTGCTTTCCTCATTTCTTTGGTTATCCACGCTGGGTCTCTAGTTTGGTTCTTTTTGCATACTTTTCTAAGTCTGGGGATGTACAGATTTTGCGCTTCGCTCACCGTGTCTTTGAATAGTGACCAGGCTTGCTCTACAGTCTGGGATTTCTTTGAGTTGCTCCTAAGTTTCTTTCTTACCATTACTCTCATCGCTTCGTAGTTTCCTTTCTTGAAGTTTAAAGTTGTCGCTGCGGTTCTCTTCCCTTCGATATTCCAACTTTAACTTTGAACTTGATCACGTTGTGATCGCTGTTTCCCAACGGTCCCACTACTTCCACTTCCTTTTCAGGTCCTCCTAGCCCATTAAGGATGAAGTCCAGAGTGGCATTTCCTCTCGTCGGTTCTCTGACAAGCTGCTCCATGAAGCAGTCCTGTATAGCCTCCAGGAATCCGGTCTCCCTAGCACATTTTGAGTTTCCAAGTCTCTAGTCTATCCCGGGATAGTTGAAGTTTCCCATAACAATCGTGTTACCGCTTTTGCATTCTCGCCTCATCTCGGCTTTCATTTCTTCATCGCTTGCTTTGGATTGCCCAGGTGGATGATAGTACAGGCCCATCTTTATCTCGAGCCCATTTTTTCCTGATATTTTAACCCATAGTGATTCCAATTTGTCGGTCGTTACCGCTGTGTCCACTCTGGTCGAGTGCATGTTATCCTTTATGTATAGGGCTATTCCTCCTCCTTTCTGACCTGACCTTTCTTTGTGATAAAGTTTGTACCCCAATAGTAATATGTCCCATTTATTTTCATCATTTCACCATGTTTCAGAGACTCCAATGATGTCTAGGTTCTCATTTTTGGCCCTGATTTCTAGTTCTCCCATTTTGTTCCTTAGGCTCCTTGCATTAATATACATGCAGTTTAAATCCTGGTATTTTTTGTCTTCATTTTCTATTCCTGTGTTATGTTCTTCTTATTATCCTCATCTCGAGCTGTCAGCTCTAGTTTTTTTGCCCATTGTATTTTTCCCCTGTGATACGTCCTTCTTATCCTCCTCTTGGTCTGTCAAATCTTGTTGTTTGCCCGTTGATTCTTCCCAGCATTTTTCCCTCTCAGTATCTTCTTAGGATACCTTTTTCCGAATCATCGACACTTGGTCGACCGTCGGCTTTCCCCTTCTTCTTAGTTTAAAGCCTGATCTATTCTTCTTCTGACATTGTTTGCTAGAAGTCTTGTTCCCGACGCACTTAGGTGTAGTCCATCTCTCCTGAAGAGCTTGTTTTTGCCCCAAAACGTCCAGTTCCTCACGAAGTGGAACCCCTCTTCCTCACACCATCTCCTCATCCATGCATTTATTGATTGTAGTTCCGCCTGCCTCTTCACATCTGCCCTTGGTACTGATAGGATCTACAAAAACACTATCTTCTGAGTCCTCATCTTCAACTTCCTTCCCAGAGTCTTGAACTGTTTGATCAGTGCATTTCTACTGTAGTCTCTCCTGCTGACATCATTTGTCCCAATGTGGATCATCACCGCAGTCTCTTCAGTCTCTGCTCCTTCTAGGATCCTTTCAATTCTGTTGGCGATGTCCTTTGTTCTTGCTCCTGGGAGTGATGTATGCCTTAGATCTTTAACAAACATCTGTTAACATCAGAAATAAAAGTTCTCACAGCTGTTAGCAACAGAAATAAAGGTTCTCAAGCCGTCAAACAAAATGACTGCCACAAAGGCGCGTAGATTGAGTTACTTTCTTAAAGACCGTGATGTAGAAAAAGAGGGTTACCCGATGACAGAAAAACTGTATGAATCAGACAAAGAAAACATGGACCTCTTTAACACATAGGTAACTGAAAAAAGGCCTATCAAGAGGTCTCATAACTTTCTTAAAGACTGTAATGCAGAAAAACCGATTGACGCAACAGCAGATACCGGGGAGCATATGCACAAATTAACAGATTCTGAAATACAAGAGTTTTGAGAAGGGGGAGAGGAAAGTCCTGTAAGCTCAGGTGAAGACCCCCGAGAATCTCCTCAGTAGCAAAGTAAGGCCAGTACAGCTAAGACCTAAAATGGCTGCTGAAAAAGCAAATGGACTCTCTGACTAGAAATTGTCAGCTCTGAAAGGAGCCATGAACTCTAGAAGACACTTCTGCTTTTTCCTAGAAACAGAGGGTGTGGTTATAGAGAAAAATAGTTCTGATGAAAAATATAAGCAGCATGATAACTTTATGAAAGTTTTACCAGAAGAAAAACGAACCACGGACAAAAGTGTACAAAAAGGCCAACCACAGAGCCGGAAAACCGTTAGGCCCAGGTGCTCAAAAGAGGAACTTGGTATATTAACGGGACATTTACGGGGAAATGAGGGAGAAGCATATGGAAAAAGGCGTGACACAGAATCACTCAATTTATGTTAACCAATCCATAGCTTAATATATGCAATGATGAATATAATTAACTGATGAAAGTGTGAAATGTAATATGCACCAACGTGGGCCAGAGCTGCCAGAATCATATAAAAGAAAGCTCCCTGGACCATAGTTTCAGAACTCATCGAAAGTTCTCCATCAGTCTGGCCAGCCTGATATATGTTCTATCACTCTGTATGCTATGTGATTTGTTCCTGTAAGCTATTACTATTTGATTATTAAACCTCATATTATTTGTATCAGCATAAAGAGAGTTAAGTGGTCTATCTGTGAAGGCCTAGGGTCTTCAGTTTTCAGACGCTCAAAAGCTATATGATTCAAACATAGAAAATGAAGATGCAGGCTATGAATTACCAGAGGATAATACTTCGGATATCGAAATTTATGAAGCCGCAGCTGACGCCGTGGCGACAGACATGTTGGAAAAGCCAGAATCTTCCATGGTAAGAGAGAGAGAGACACACACACTTTTCATTTCCAGGGGTCGGTGTTGAAGGGTTTATGAAGCTGGATCTGTTCGTGTGTTTTTTTTTAAAAGTTCAATATGTTTATTGGTTTTGTATAACAAACAGTAAAATAGCAAGTACAAGCAGAGTCAGTACATTCAGCAATAACAGCAAACAGTCTGCAATACACAGTACAATCAAGAGCAAAAACATCAGCACAAGTACAATAAGAAAAAGAAAAATGCAGTAAAGGATCAGAAAATGAAACAAGCTGCCAATGGAATTAAATTCAATGATCTACGGAGATTCACAATACTCAGTTAGAGGCGCCCAGAGTTGCTCATGTTTATTCACATGACCATATTTTACCGCATAACATCTCTCATATTTCATTATTAAACATACTTCATGCCACCACAAATTATAAGACAGATTATCAGCATTTTTCCAATTAGATACAATAAGTTTGAGAGCAATGATCAATAAACAGCGAAATAGTTTGGCTGACGTATCATCAAGTGAAGAATTTAAACCCAGATTGCCATATATTAAAATAGCTAAAGAAAGAGGTTCTTGAATATCAAAAAGTTTGGATATAGTGCCCCATATTGAATACCAAAAGGTTTTGACCACTGCGCAATGAAAAATTAAGAACATAAGAAGTGCCTCCGCCGGGTCAGACATGGGTCCATCATGCCCAGCAGTCTGCTCCCGCGGCGGCCCAAACCTGTCTGAATCACCATAAGGGGCCCCCTTGCCACCTTGGTTTCCCATTTAAGTCCTATCTTCCCATCGAAGTCCTAACCCTCCGGTCTTGCACATGCACGACCTGGTCGGGTTTCTATACTTATTTCCTGGATACTTCTCTCAGTATCCCACTATCCCTTTATCCCTCAGGAATCCATCCAATCCCTGTTTGAATCCCTGTACCGTACTCTGCCTGACCACTTCCTCCGGTAGCGCATTCCAAGTGTCCACGACCCTTTGGGTGAAAAAAAACTTCCTTGCATTTGTCTTGAACCTAACTCCCTTCAGTTTCTCCGAATGCCCCCTCGTACCTGTTGTCCCCTGTATATTCTTATGTTCTTAAGCGAGAATATATCATACCCTGCTTTGATAGCATGACAGAGTTGCAGCCAGCGGAAGTAATGCGAGCGGGGTAAGTCATAACAGAGACATAGAGCGTCAAAAGTAATCCAAGCACCATTTTCAATTAGTTGACCAAGATACCTTGTGATACCTGCAGACTTCCAAGTACTCCAGCAGATGGGGTTTTTTTGAATAAGTATTTTGGGGTTGTTCCAAATGGAGACAAAAAGAGTGGAGTTCCAATCATTAGGTAACACAGAGTTCAGTTCCTTAAGGGCCTGTTTAGTTGAAAGTAAATGGCAAGGTGAAGAAACAAAAGTGTTTGCGTTAGCAAGAAAATAAGTTTGCAGGTCCGCAGGTTGTACTAGATGTTCTTCTATTGGCACCCACAAGGGTTTTGAAGTAGTGTTACTATTGTCAATCCATATAAAGCCTTGCCTCAAAATGAATGAGGTATGGTATTCATAGAAACTGGGGAAACGTACTCCTCCCTCAGATTTGTCTCTCTTCAATTTCTGCAAACTGATACGAGGTGTAGTATTGTTCCATAAATAACGCACAAGAAGGGCTTCGATTTTCTTGTAGGAAGATCTAAGTAGATACAATGGCAGCATGCTAAGGACGTAGTTGATGGAAGGCATTATCATCATCTTTATGGTGGCAAGACGTTCCCACCAAGACAAGCGCAATGGAGACCATCTGGAAGTCAAAGAACTAATGGTGCTAAAGATGTATTCAGTGTTGTAATCTATCAGATCCTCAAGGCATGGACCAAAGTATACACCAAGGTATTTCAGCTTCCTGCTCGTCCATTGCAGCCCTAGACTCCGAATAGATTCACATAAATCTGGAGAATTCAATGATAAGATTTCCGTTTTGGATTTGTTGAGCTTGTATCCTGAAACCATGGAATATTCAGAAATGGTTTGTAGGATGTGTGTGATAGACTCAGCAGTAACATATAGTAACACATCATCTGCATAGGCAGAAACCTTAATCTCTACCTCCCCATACTGAACACCTTTAATATTGTGATCTCGAGAAAAGGCCAATAACAATGGTTCCAATGCCAAGTTGAAGAGTAATGGGGAAAGCGGGCAACCCTGTCGGGTGCCTCTAGTAGGGAGAAAGCAAGCAGATGAAGTCCCATTTATAGAGATCTTGGTGGTAGGTGATAGTACCCTGATCATGTCAATGAAATAACTGGGGAAGCCAAACCATTCAAGAACAGCAAACAGGAAGGACCACTCAATTCTGTCGAACGCCTTCTCCGCGTCCAGCCCCATGGCCATCAGGGGGACGTCCAGAGAAGCTGCCTGAGCGATAATACGAGTATTGTCACTTGATTTAAAGCCGGTTTAAGCAGGCATGATAATATGTGGAAGCACAGGCTGTAAGCGAGAAGCTATAAGTTTTGCAAATAGTTTGGCGTCAGTGTTAATTAGAGACAGTGGTCTGTAATTTGGTATGTGTAAAGGGTCTTTGCCCGGTTTAGGAAGGACGATGATGTCCTTCAGTGAAGGTTCCAGAAACATCTCCCGATGATATCAGATATTCAAAGAGAGAGAGTAGACGAGGACTCAGTTGGTCACGAAAGCACTGATAAAATTCTATAGTAAAACCATCTGGCCCAGGAGTTTTGGATTTGGCCATAGTGTCCATAGCAGAGTCAATCTCAGACAACGACAAAGGAGCACACAAGAGGTCATGCGCATTTTCAGGTACAGTTTGGTGATGGAGCGGAGATAGAAAATCAAAAATATGCTCCCTAGATGCAGGCTCCGCAGTATATAACTGCTGGTAAAACATTCAAAATCGTTCAAGGATCAACAATGGGTCAGTGAGGAGGGCTCCATTCTCTGAATGAATGGCTGGAATTGTAGTTTTATCAATTTTCCCTTTCAAATAACGGGCCAGGGTGTGACCACACTTGTTAGATTCAGTGAAATATTGTGCATGTTGAGAGAAAATTTGGGTAGCAGCAGTAGTGCTAAGGGTGCGATTATAAGTGTAACGGAGGTCCCGCAATCTATATAGAGCATGTAAGTCAGAAGGATCAGCACAGTGCTGTTGTTCTAGGAGTTTAATCTCAGTTTCCATTTGATGCAATCTAGTCATAGCAGATTTCTTTTTGAAAGCTACATAGGAAATAATCGAACCTCGGATGCATGCTTTAAAGGCATCCCAGACAATGGGCCAACGTATAGATGTTGGTGAGTTGAATAAAAAATATTCATCAATTGCTATGGATATGTGTTTTTTAAACTCGTCATCTTGTAAAAGTGAGTTGTTAAACCTCCATTGTGATCTTACAGGGGGAGTACCAAGAGCTGAGAGGTCCAGGATTATTAAAGCGTGATCAGACACACTGATTGCTTGTATTTCAGAACTGGTGATATGTTTGACAAGCGATTGACTGATCAAAAAATAGTCTATACGGGAGTAGGAGTTATGAGGGCATGAGTAAAAAGTGTATTCAAAAGTATCTGCATGATTGATGTGCCACGGATCAATAAGGTGAAATTGAGAAATAATATCCTGGAGTGAGTGCCAATTCTTAGATTTTTTGTATAGAGTGCTTGATTTTCTGTCTTTAACAGGGTCTTGTATGACATTAAAGTCACCACCAATGATATGATGTAATTTGGAAACTTACTAATATTGTCAGCTAAGTCCATGAAAAATTGAGCGTCATCTAAGTTAGGACCATACACATTCAACAGCATAACATTATGGTCCGCAACTTCCAGCAGAACCTGTGACCACCTACCTAAGGAGTCAGATGAGTGTGACTTAATTGCAAGATCTGGTCTCTTACGTATAAATGTTATAACTCCATTTTTCTTGGAGACAGCAGCAGAGTAGAATGCAGGGTGAGCCCAAGAAGGAGTTATTTTCTGTGCTTCATCGGTGTCAAGATGTGTCTCCTGCAAAAAAAGCACGTCAGCCTGGAAGGTGTTAATATAGTTGACAATTTTTTTTCGCTTTATAGGATTGTTTAAACCTTTAACATTTAGTGATACACATCTCAAGGGCATAGATCCAAAATGTATGAGACTTGAACAGATGCAAGAGAATACATAAGGTAAAAAACATGAATTTTAGCTTGATTTGGAAATCACACTGGGCAGCATGAAAGATAAAGGGATCATCATATAAATCAACAAAAGTACTTGCAGTAATATAACAGTCGTACAGTTGAAAAATCGCTGTCAGAATGCAGACATAGTGAAAGAAAAACAGAAAACTATTATACAGAGAAAGGAGTAGAGAGTTGCGCGGGGACAGAAATCCCACCCGTCCCCACCCGTCCCCGCCAAAGTCCCACCCGTCCCCACCCGTCCCCGTGAGGAATCCCACCCGTCCCCACCCGTCCCCGTGAGGAATCCCTCCGTCCCCACCCGTCCCCGTGAGGAATCCCCTCCGTCCCCACCCGTCCCCGCGAGGAATCCCCTCCGTCCCCGCCCGTCCATATAAACTTCAGAAATAGTTATTTCATTTAATTATGCTACTGAATTAAAGGCTCTGGTAGAAACCATTTACAAATAAGCAAAAAGACTTTATTAATTTGAAAATATTAATTGGGAAGAATACATACTTTGCAAATGGGTTTCTACCAGAGCCTCTAATGTTTATAAATTTTTATCAACACAACTAATATACTACTTTATCCTGAAGCAAAATAAAAAAAAAGAAATATAATTCTTTTCCTACCTTTGTTGCCTGGTTTCTGCTTTCCTCATGTTCTCATTCAATTCCTTCCATCCACTGTCTCTCTTCCTTCTGCATCTTCCATTTGCTCTGTTACTGTGCCTCTCCCTTTCTTCCCCCTTCCAAATTGGTCTGGCACCCATCTTCTTCTCTCCGCTCCCCCCATAGTCTGGCATCTGTCTTCTTCCCTGCCAGCGTCTTCTCCCTACTCTCTCTTCCCCATTTCCTTTCAGCGTCCTTCTCCCCCCATCTTCCCCATGTCCTGTCAGCGTCCTTCTCCCCCCTCTGTCTTCCACATGTGCTTTCAGTGTCCTTCTCCCCCCTCTGCTTCCCCATGTCCTTTCAGCATCCTTCTCCCTCTCTGTCTTCCCCATGGCCTTTCAGCGTCCTTCTCCACCCCCCCCCCGTCTTCCCCATGTCCTTTCAGCGTCCTTCTCCACCCCTTTATCTTCCCCATGTGCTTTCAGCATCCTTCTCCACCCCTTTGTCTTCCCCATGTGCTTTCAGCATCCTTCTCCCCCCCCCTCTGTCTTTCCACAAGTGCTTTCAGAGTCCATCCCCCCCCGCCCTTCCCATGGCCTTTCAGCGTCCTTCTCCACCCCTTTATCTTCCCCTTGTCCTTTCAGCGTCCTTCTCCACCCCTTTGTCTTCCCCATGTGCTTTCAGCATCCTTCTCCCCCCCCCTCTGTCTTCCACAAGTGCTTTCAGAGTCCTTCCCCCCCCCCCCGCTCTTCCCATGGCCTTTCAGCGTCCTTCTCCACCCCTTTATCTTCCCCATGTCCTTTCAGCGTCCTTCTCCACCCCTTTGTATTCCCCCATGTGCTTTCAGCGTCCTTCTCCCTCCTCTGTCTTCAAGTGCTTTCAGCGTCCTTCTCTCCCCCTCCTTCTCTACCGCCCCGGGTGCAGCACAGCCGGCCAGGTCCCCTTACTTTTGTGGCACTTCCCCGACCGACTGACAACAGCCCCGGTCCGACAAACCTCCCTGCCCTTAACTGCGAATCTAAATTACCTTATTACAGCTGCTGTAAGAAGATAATTTAGATTCGCGGCTACAGGGCAGGGAGGATTGTCGGACCGGGGCTGTTGTCGGTCGGTCGGGGAAGTGCCACAAAAGTAAGGGGGCCTGGCCGGCTGTGCTGCAACCGGGGCGGGGTGTGGCGGGGCGGACCGCCCCGTCCCTTGGTTAGCCACTCGAACCGCGAGGCTACTCTCCTCCTTACCTGCACTGCCTGCAGCACAGAGCCAAACGGAAGTCTTCCCGACTCAGTCGCGCGGCTCTTCTCTCTACCTTCTCTGCTTGCAGCACAGAGCCGAACGGAAGTCTTCCCGACGTCAGCGCTGACGTCGGAGGGAGGGAGGGCTTTAAGCGACCCTAGGGGCGTCCCCACGGGATCCCCGTGACCCAAAGGGGGAACCCGCGGGATGCCCGCGGGTCCCGCGGGATTCCCGTCGTCCCCGTTCCCGTGCAGCTCTCTAGAAAGGAGTGGACCAAGGGTCAGTGAGCCCACAAAGAGGGCAGAGTCAGCTACTCACAACGCATTGAAAGGTACTTATTATCAGCATACATAACAATTAACTGCACCATAAAAGAAAAGGAGCAGAGTCTAAACAATAGAGTCACAAGCAGATACTTATCAGGTGTTGTCAATTCTGCTAGGAGAGAGGTTTTCAATGTAATCTACCAGTTCATGAGGAGATGTGAAATCCTTAGTGGAGTTGTTATAGGTTACCCTGAGTTTCGCCGGATAAAGCATTCCAAATCTTGCTCCAAGCTGTTTGAGCTTCGGGCGATACTCCAGCAATTGTTTGCGTGCTTTAGCCGTTTGCTTGCAGAGGTCTGGCACAAATAGCAGCATGTGGCCTTCCAGCTTTATTGGAGCCTTTAGTCGTGCTCTCTGCATGATGTCGAGTACCTGAGGGTACCGGAGCAAACGCACAATAACCGGTCTGGGATACCTGTTGTGATCAGAGGCTTGGTGAGTAGGAATCCTGTGTGCATGTTCAATTTCGAATGCTTGGCTAAATTCAAGATCCAGCAATTTTGGCACGGTGGATTCCAAAAATTTAATCAGGTCGCAGCCTTCCCGCGATTCAGGTAGGCCTAGGATCCGAAAGTTGTTACGACGTGCGCAGTTATTACTGTCAGCTAATTCAGCCTCAAGCAGCGTGATACGCTTATTCTGCCGTTGCAGAGCTTTGATGTTTTCGGCATGAACCTGGGTAGTGTTTTCAACAACATCCATGCGTTTGTTAAGATCTGTAAGTTCAGCTTTGAAAGTGCGAAACTCCGTCTTAATTTCGTCTAGATCATTTTTCATGTCCCCCATGAGCGTGCGCAGGGCGCGAAATTCCGATAGCAGGGAAGTTGCAGTTTCTTCGTACAGCTTCGCAGCAGATTTAGAAGGGGAGGCCGGCTCCATGCTGTGTTTTTTTCCAGATTTCACGGTAGCCATGGTGTTTAATAAGGTGCGCAGTTAGTTTTGGCAGCAAAAGCACCCGATAAAGTACGCCGAAATTGAGACTAAAGCTGATTCAGCGCCGGAGCAGAGCCTCTAAGCAGCCATCTTCGCTCGCTAGCGCCCCTGTGTTCGTGTGTTTTAAAAAGGAAAATTTATTTCTGTATGTTTTTTTTGTAGGGAAGTGGCGGATCTTCACGATCACAGAAACCTGTGGACAAGGTGTACATACCGATGATAAATCTATCCTGTTTGTGTTTTTTCTGCTCATTTCAAAGAGAACCAGCGGTAAATGAACATAAACTAAAATTAAGACCTGAAGATTCTTGTGATTATGGTTTGTGGACCGGCATAGGCCTTTCCAAAACACCAACAGAACTTAAATCAGTTATAAAGGTAGTTGTATACTGCATTCTAAATAAATGTCTGCAAGGTGTGAAGGATGAAGATTGTGGAGCCTGCTTAATGCGAGCTGGGGGGCAAAAACACTATGATTGCTTGATATGGGGGCAAAAGGATATACAACAGAAACTCAGGAAAACTTGTAACATGTTGTGCCTGGAACGTGTGGTAAATGTAGTCACTTTTGTAGGCTATAAAATGAAAATACTGATGCTTTGTAATGAAAGCATTAATATAATCATTGATTTCATCAGAAATATTAAGACCTCTATAAACAGGCCATGACTACTCAATAGATTTGGTCAATTTCATGAGAGATGGTGGATATGTAGAGATTGTAAATGATTTAATCCGTGACACTGATTATAAATCATTCTTCAAAAGAAATGCTTTATAAAACATGGTTTTATTCTTGGGATTGTGGGAAATACATTATGTAACTGCTTGTTTGTTTGTATAAAACTTTAAACATTTATTGTTGTAAAATAAAGATTTTTTTAAAAATTGCAAATGTGTGGTGTGTTTTAGGAATGGCTAGCCACGTGAATTATCAGCCCAAACTAAAACAATAGAAGGTGTGACAGATTATAAGGAACTAGGCTCTAGGCACGTAGGGGTCATTTTGATATCTAAAATGACTAACCAAGACAAACAAGATCTAGGAGAGGCCTTAGACATACAATAAAGCCTTCGTGAATGGGTAACTTCTATAGAGGGTTGTAAGTGTATAAAAAATATGCTGTGACAAGACCAACAAGCGTTATGGTTTTTGTGGATGCTACACCGGACCCCAGATATATCAACTGCTCACATGGTAAGTAGAAAAGGGCCTTTTATTTTTGTTTTTAGGGATATCATTTTTTTTCTGTCTCTGAAGTGAGTTGATTTATCTGGCACGTATGTTTTTTGTTTTTTTTTAAACCCAGCATCTACAAAACATTCTTTTTTACGTTATGATTAGACCAAGAAACGGCTGGAGAACCAACACCTTATACATCGACATGTTCTAACCAACAACCGGTTCCTTACCGGAAGCCAAAAGATAAATGAAATAGTAGGTATTCTGGTTTTTGTAAGAAGACTAGGGTTAAAAGAAAAATTTATATACTTTTATAATGGTTGATCAAGAAAATGTTAAGCACAGTCAGAATCCCAAAGAAAATGTGTATTAACGGTTATGCTATGTTATAAATTGTAGATCCGGAAAATGTTAGAAAGTCGCAAGCAGATACTATGAACCTGACAGAAAAGTCTAACATGAAAAGAGCACATATGAAAGCTTCTTAGACGGTGAACCAGAGCCTAAAGGTGTTTACTGGAAACCAAAAGATAAACGAATTAGTAAGTATTCTGATTTTGTAAGGAGACTAATGTAAAAGAAAATGTCATTACTTTTATAATGGTTGATCAAGAAAATATTAGGCAGTCAGATCCTCAAAGGGAGAAAAGTATTAAAGGTTATGCTATGTTATAAATTGTAGATCAAGAAAATGTTAGAAAGTCACAAGCAGATACTGTGAAGCCGACAGAAAAGTCTAACAGGAAAAAGACACACAGTGAAAGCGTCTCAGAACCGGACTGCACAGAAGATGAAGAATTTCATGAAGGTGATAATTATCCTGATAGCAGCAAGGTGTCAGATGGCGGTTCAAATAAGGTGCATTAGGTTCTTCTGAAGATTCAGAACCAATCAGCTATGTCCAGTTTGTGAAAATATGGGATCGTAACTGGACAAGTTTCATGGTGTACTTTATTCAGAAGAATTTCATTTCATTAATTTAGACAGGATAACATCATTACGTGAGGCTCAAAATGCTATGCGCCAAGGCATTCAACATATCCTGGATGATGTTAGCAACAGAGCATTGAAACGACCAGGTCCCAATTTGTATTAGCCTCGTTCTGCTGTCCTCACTACAGATGCATCCGGGGACACCTCTTTAGAAAGAAATCACATACACACACAAACGCACATGCAAATATGCAAAGGGATATCTCCTTTATTCAGAGTACTGTAACATATATAGCATTTCACATGGGTCAGTTTTTTTAGCATATGACTTTAGGAAAGACCATATATGGTAACAGGATACATAAAAGCAACTAGAAAAAGGTAGCAAACATAAGGAGGGGGAAGTAACTATGGCATATAATACTGTCTTGTCTAAGATCTAGCAATGTTTCTTTATTAACAAATGTTTCTTATCAAAACAAGTCAACTACAGAACAAAATGGGGACACAGAGCTCAGAACACAAAAAGAAAAGACCTTGTGGTTTCTTGGCAAAATGATAACTGTTTCAGCAGTTTTTTTTATATGTTACACAAGCAGGAATAGAATAGACTTACAAGAAGTATATGCCCCTTCAATCCCCTCTTACGTCATGAAAATGACATCATAAGTGCACAGCATGAGCTTGGAGGGAGAGATATTCCATATATGTCCTATGATATATATTTCAATAAGAAGGTGTTTAACCCCTTTTGGGACACCAAGAGCAGCAATAAAGACATGGGGGTCAAAGCTTCCGGGAAGGTCAGGGGTCTGTGGTAGGGACTGGCAGGTATGAACCAGGGCTGCAGTAGAGCGATGAACAGCTGAGTTGACTGTACCATTTAATCACGGACCAGGCAAGGCAGGCAGCCAAGAGTGAAAGAGTCAGTCAGTAGGGAGGCCACGCCAGGTTCGGAGAGGAACATGAGCCAGTGTGGTGATGCGGTCCACATCTTCCTCGAGCACAGTACCATCATCATCAAGGTTAAGGCAGCAGTTAGAGAGGTGGAACTTCCGCAGCCATCTTCCGCAGCCAGCAAGTAATCTAGGGACAGGCGATTCTGGTACATGGCAGTGCAAAAGTTCAAGAACATCCTGCAAGTGAAGTATGCAGTTGAGCAGGTAGATTGGGATCCGACAACCCCAGGAGCCATCTTTGGCCCATGTAGCAGGTCCATAAGCAGCAATGATCCGTTCAGCAGGCCAGTTGTCACCCCATTTTCCAATCTGTATAGGGTGGAGAAGGCTTTTGGCGACCCCCTAGTGTCGAACACAGGGGCTCCCAGGCATTCGCCGTCGGCCAGCAGTAGCAGAAAGGAGCGGGGATGGATCCAAGTACACATGTACCAGTCCGTTGAGCAGGCAGCCAAGGGTAAGCAAACAGGCCACAGAGTCAATATCAACCATCAGGAGCTGGCCATCGGGCGTAGGAAGTTCCATGGGGCAGGTACTGAAGAGGAGGACCTGGTAAATTGAAGATGCAATAATGGAAGTCCGCAAGGGGCCAATGATATGTTTTCCGGGTTACCCCACAAACCAGACAGACAACACAGATATTACATGGCACAAACAAACATAGAAAGATGATGGCAGAAAAGGGCTATAGCCCATCAAGTCTGCCCACTCTACTGTCCCATCCCCTTAAGTCTGTGCCCTAGTGGCCCAATCCTTTAACTCGGCCCTCACAGGGATCTCACATAGGTATCCCATTTAGAGCTCCAGTAGGCCTTAAACTTGTTTTAATCCGTCAAGGAGTCAGGGCTGAACTTAAATCTACAAATAAGCACATTTATACAAAAGGAAAAAGAAAAACAACATCATAGAACATAGCACTAGCAAAGTAAATTTCCATGTAATACATGGCACAATAATCAGAAAAGGCATAATCAAAGGGTCTGGAGTCTAAATGTATGCTTGAACTTCTGAAAGAGAAAACAAAAAATTTAGTCAATGGGCTCCATTGCTCTGCCTATTTTATTCATAGAGCATGTCTTCAGTCAAGTCACACAGTCATAAGAGATCATGCAATCAGGGACACAGCTGGCTAGTTTGTACTTCAATCTACAGAAATATGAAGATCTTGCTAGGTAAAGCAAGATACAGTGTCCAGGGTTAGGTACAGAGGTAGAATGAAGTATTGCACTGGCAATGTTAAGAGGAAAAGAAACATTTTAAATCTTAAAGGGCAAGGTCATTTCAAGGTTACTTGAAGCACAACTTTTTCTTCCTGTTTATTTTGTTTCGGTTCAGCAAAAGATTCTTTGTGCCAAAACTGATCCAAGATAGCTATGTATGTATTCCAACTGCCTGATAAGAGAAGGAGAAGAAATACTTCACATCATCATCATAAGGAAACACATACCCACTGTTAAGAAAAGTGATAGGGGAAACACCCCTTGCCAGATACCGATGGTAAATCAATTACCAACAAGCTGCTTCTCCCGGACCTGTAAAAGAGACTTGTACAGTGTACTGTAAAACAAAACAAAAAAATGAAACACTACAGCAATGCTAATGCAGATCCACTGGGCTTAACAGATTAAAGTAGTAAATTGCACTTTCCACTAGAACATATGAATTAGTGTCAATTCATAGTTGCTTTATACAGTTCCTACCCCAAAGAGCTTACTTAAACAAAAATAATTTGGAACTTTACTCACACCTGCCTATTCCAACTAGAAGGTTATAATAAGGACATAATGTAATGTAATGTAATGTAATTTATTTCTTATATACCGCTACATCCGTTAGGTTCTAAGCGGTTTACAGAAAATATACATTAAGATTAGAAATAAGAAAGGTACTTGAAAAATTCCCTTACTGTCCCGAAGGCTCACAATCTAACTAAAGTACCTGGAGGGTAATAGAGAAGTGAAAAGTAGAGTTAGAGGAAAAATAAAAATAAAATAAACATTTTAACAAGACAGCATTGATCTAAATACTTTGGAAGGTAGAAGAGAGGAGAGAAAGGAATAGAAGCAGAAGGGGGAGCCGTTGAACAGTAGAATTCTGGAGAAATTTAAATGATAGAAATCATGCACATACTTTCAAACACGTGACAGTGCTGTAATTGTCTGCAACAATCATGCTTCCTTGCTTCACCAAATCCACATTAGCCACAAAGCAAACCTGAATCTGCAACCTTTCCCATGTTTCTAACCCAAATTATTTTTTTTCCTTTTCCCCTGGTAATTTCTCAACATCACCAATTTCTCTTTCTCTGTATCTTGTCTTGTTTCCCCAGTGCTTTCTTTGACCAAGTTTCCAAGTTTGTTAAAAACTCGATTAAATTCCAAATACTAAGCCTTTGACAACAATAAAAAGAAGGGTAAAGACAAATGAAAAGAATAAAGATTAAAAATTACAAAAACATACAAACAGAATTACAAGGAGAGAAAGAAGAACTTCAAGGAGTAAAGGAAAGAGAACATAGATGGAAGAAAAACAATAGGGCAAAGGGAAAATTTTTTTGTGTGTGATTAAAGCTCCTTTGAATTTATCTAAATGTCGCTAAACCATAAGATTAGGAGTTAATCCAGTCCAAGCATGATTGTGTAAAGCCTGAACCAATTCAGAACTAATTAGCATACCTTATTTTTTATTTTAGGCAAAATACATTGCAATCCCTAAAACCATAAACTAAGAACAATGTGCTTGGCTCCTATTCCTCTTCAAACTTCAAAATGTGCACAGTGCTGTAACTTTTGGCAATAATCCTATTCTTAGATTTTTTTATATTAGGGGCGATAGTGTTTGTTTTTCCGCTCAATGTCCACAGCTAAATGGGGCGTTTCGGGAGGCGTGTCGAGGGCGGGAGTTGGGCGGGACGTGGGCTGGCTTAGACTTAGTTGTACAGCATGTATAACCGAAAGTTTAACAACAGAGCTTAGACGGAACTTGGATGTTGACTTAGACCATGTAAAACATGGTCTAAGTCACAAAAACCCACCTAAACTCACTAGATAAGCACTTCAAACACATAACACAGACCCCCACATACTACCCCAGTGATCACCACTTTAAATTTCAACCTCCAGACCATCATCACCTGGCCGCCTGGCATAGGAAAGCCTAGTCGTCCAGCTCAGAAGCGGCTTAAGTCATCTTGGGGGTGGGTTATGGACCCTTTAACCCACCCATAGAGAAGAGGACCCATGCCCATAAGCCCCTGTAATCACTGCATTGATATTGAAACATGTGCACTCCCTTATACACCCCCAAAACCCTTTTGTACTGGCATATAAGTGGCTCCTGCAACCATGAGGGCTATTGGGGTGGTAGATAAGTGGGTCTAGGGGATTCTGGAGGTGGTTTGTGGGGCTCATTGTCACCTATAAGGGAGCTATAATGAGGAGAAGCCATGGCACCCTTTTTGTGAAGTTCACAGCAGTGCCCTGTAAGGTACCCCGCTATTTAGGTGCCTTGTCTGGGTGTTCAGTCCATCACTTTGCAGACCCCTCCCACGTCCAACAAGACTTGTTCTAGGCGTTTTGGACTTGGATGGAAAGTTGGACGGAAATGTGGTATAAAGATGGCCGATTTAGCGGCTTGGATGATCTGATCGGCAGGACGTATAATTAGCCGATTTTTGAAAGTAAAAAAAGTTGGACGTCTCTTTCGAAAATGTGTCTTAGGCTCTTTTTAACTTTGGACGACTTGCGAGATGGACGTAAGACGTCCCTTTCAATTATGCCCCTCTATACCTTCATCGTCCATAATGCCAAAGGTTCTTAGCCAACTGTTAAAGGAAAAGATGGACAAAGGTCTGTTGGTTCAAGGTGGCAAGCTTTTACAAATAACAGTTGAACCTTTAGCTATTCGTTTCATAGACTCTCTAAATTTCCTACCTATGAAACTTAGCAAACTTCCAAAGGCCTTAGGTTTTCCGGGCTGTAAGGGTTATTTCCCGCATTTTTTAATGCTCAGGAAAATCAAGACTATGTAGGGTTTATGCCAGATATGGAGCATTATGGTGTGGGAAACATGATGCCTGAAGAAAAAGAGGAATTTTTTAAATGGTACAAGGACAACCAGCACAAGACGTTTGATTTGCAAAAAGAGCTGGCTTATTACTGTCAACAGGATGTGGCTATTTTGTGACAGGCATGTGTTCTCTATAGAGCTGAAATCATGAAAATGACACAAAAAGATGTGGTTGTAGAATGAGAGGGTACTTCATAAATTCTAATGAATTGTTTAGACCCTTTCCAATATATAACCCTAGCCTCTGTATGTATGGCCATGTTCAGATTTATGTTTTTAGAACCCGAGACAGTGGCGCTCATCCCCCCGGATAACTATCACAGACACAAAAAGAGATATTCATCCCCTTCTATTCAATGGTTGCTGTATCAAGAGGCTGCACAAAATATACAGATCATGCATGCTCTGAACGGGGGTGAAAGAAAGGTGGGGGGTCTTATTTTCTTGACGGTTACGCTGTCATTGATGGGGTAAAACAGCTTTTGAATTTAATAGTTGCTTTTATCATGGCTATCCGGTCTGTTATAATGATAAAGACCAGAATCCTGTAGCAGCCACGACCTATTGCTTTCTTTATTACAAAAAGCAGCTAAAGACAGCCTACTTGGAAAGCCTGGGCTTCAAGGTCGTGAGTCTGTGGGAGCATGAGTGGAAGCAGATGGTCAAAGAAAATGATAGGGGCTGTGCAGACTTCCTGGCTAGCACTGCTTTACCGCAACCCTTGCTCCCATGAGATGCCATTTTTGGGGGTAGAACAAATGCTGTTTCTCTATACTACAAAACAAACCTGGGGAAAAACTACACTATACCAGCCTATATCCTTATCCAACAGGCAGGCCATCCGCAAATCATTTTTGACAAATTTGGTCCACCCACAAATTGGTTTGGTTTTATAAAAGCAAAAGTATATCCTCCGAGAAAGCTTTTTCCCGGTGTTACCTGTCAGGTTGGGCGGTAAGCTTATGTTTCCTTTGTGCCGTACATGCGCCGACGCACGGCAACAGGAAACGTGCCCATACGGATGAGGAGAAAGCTTTCGTGGGGACTTGGTGCACGGTGGAGATGGATGTTGCCATTGCAAAAGGGTATGTGGTTGTTGAAATCTATGAAATCTTGTATTTCGAGCAAAAATCTCTTTTCTGAATACATCAAAATACACCTCCGTGAAAAACAAGAGGCTTCCGACTACCCCCAGTGGTGCAATGATACAGAAAAACAAAATATGTACATCTCTGATTTCTATAGAAAAGAAGGTGTACTTTTGCGTGCAGACCATATTCAGCTAAACCCAGCTAAACGCCAAATAGCAAAACTGTTCTTAAATTCTCTGTGGGGGAAATTTGGTCAAAGGACAAACCTGCTTACCGTTAGCATTGTCAGAGAGCCCGATGATCTCTTTAAATACCTGTTTTCCCCTGAATTTGAGGTTTCATCATGCGACTTTATCGATAATGAAACGGCCTGCGTGTCAAGGAAGCACTCAAAAGATCGCACTACTTTGCCCGGTAACACTAATGTTTTCATCACCTGTTTTACAACAGCCTATGCACGTTTAGAGTTGTACAAACTTCTAGATAGTCTACAAGAACGTCTGTACCACGATACAGATTCTGTGATATTTTTGAGCCGCGAGGATGACTGGAACCCCCTCTGGGTGATTATTTAGGGGAGCTCATCAGCAAGATACCTGCAGATGAACATATAACAGAGTATGTATCAGCAGGTCCTAAAACATACGGTTACAAACTATCACGTCGAAAGACCTGTATGAAAGTGAAAGGGATAACGTTAAATGTAGAAAACAGCCAGAAAAAGCAATGTTACTTACCGTAACAGTTGTTATCCAGGGACAGCAGGCAGCTATTCTCACTAGTGGGTGACGTCATCCGACAGAGCCCCGATACGGACATCTTGAAAGCATGTCTTGCTTGAAGAAACTTAGAAGTTTCGAGATGCCCGCACCGCGCATGCGCCAGTGCCTTCCCGCCCGATGTACCGGGCGCGTCTCCTCAGTTCAGGTAGCTAGCCTGAGAAGCCAACCCAGGGGAGGTGGGTGGGACGTGAGAATAGCTGCCTGCTGTCCCTGGATAACAACTGTTACGGTAAGTAACATTGCTTTATCCCAGGACAAGCAGGCAGGTATTCTCACTAGTGGGTGACCTCCAAGCTAACCCCAATGGGATGGTGGGAGAGTTGGCAATTTTAAGAGAACAAATTTTGTAACACTGTTTGGCCAAACTGTCCATCCCGTCTGGAAAAAGTATCCAGACAATAATGAGAGGTGAATGTATGAACCGAGGACCAAGTGGCAGCCTTACAAATCTCCTCAATTGGTGTCGATCTGAGGAAGGCTACAGAGGCTGCCATTGCTCTGACCTTATGGGCTGTGACCTTACAGGGAAGGGATAATCCAGCCTGGGCATAGCAGGAAGAGATACAAGCCGCCATCCAGTTAGAGATGGTGCGCTTCGATACAGGTCGTTCCAACTTGCTTGGATCAAAGGAGACGAAAAGTTGAGGAGCAGTTCTGTGTGGCTTTGTGCGATCCAAGTAGAAAGCTAGAGCACGTTTACAGTCCAGAGTGTGCAAAGCAGATTCCCCAGGATGAGAATGAGGCTTTGGAAAGAACACTGGAAGCACGATGGATTGGTTGATGTGAAATTCAGAGACCACTTTAGGCAAGAATTTTGGATGAGTACGAAGGACCACTTTGTCATGATGGAATACAGTGAACGGTGGATCCGCCACTAGGGCCTGAAGCTCGCTGACCCGGCGAGCTGACGTGAGGGCCACTAGGAAAACCACCTTCCAGGTGAGATACTTAAGTGGAGCCTTGTTGAGAGGTTCAAACGGAGGCTTCATAAGATGAGACAGGACAACATTGAGATCCCAAACCACAGGAGGAGGTTTGATAGGAGGGTTGACATGGAAAAGACCTTTCATAAATTTAGAAACCACAGGATGAGCAGACAAAGGTTTCCCCTGTAGAGGCTGATGGAAAGCCGCAATAGCACTCAGGTGGACTCGTATAGAGGTAGACTTGAGACCAGACTGAGACAGGTGTAGAAGATAGTCCAATACAGAAGATAGGGAAGCACGCTGTGGTTCTGTGGCATTGGAAATACACCAGGAAGAGAATCTAGTCCATTTCTGGAAATAGCATTGTCGAGTAGCAGGCTTCCTTGAAGCCTCCAAAACCTCCCTCACTGCTTGAGAGAACTGGTGAGGAGTAATGTTGAAAGGAACCAAGCTGTCAGGTGGAGGGACTGCAGATTGGGATGAAGTAGTGAACCCTGATGTTGAGTGAGTAGTGAAGGAAACACTGGAAGAAGTACTGGCTCCCTGCAGCTGAGTTGAAGTAGGGCCACCGAGGAGCAATTAGAATCATGGTGGCATGGTCTGATCTCAACTTGACTAGAGTCTTTTGAATGAGAGGAAACGGAGGGAACGCATATAGGAAGCGATTCCCCCAATCCAGTAGAAAAGCGTCTGCCTCGAGGCGATGAGGAGTGTATATCCTGGAGCAAAACTGAGGCAGTTTGAAGTTGTGGGGGGCTGCAAAGAGGTCTATCTGAGGCGTCCCCCACCGTGCAAAGACTTGATGAAGGGGGTCGGAGTGGAGCGTCCATTCGTGAGGCTGGAGAAGACGACTCAACTTGTCTGCTAAGACGTTGTCCTTCCCCTGAATGTAGACAGCTCTGAGGAAGGTGTTGTGGCGGACTGCCCAATCCCACACTCGAAGAGCTTCCTGGCAAAGAGGGGCCGAGCCCGTGCCCCCTTGTTTGTTGACATAATACATGGCGACCTGATTGTCGGTGCGAATTAGGACCACCATGTCGTGAAGCAGATGTTGAAAAGCTTGGAGAGCATTGAAGATGGCTCTGAGCTCCAGGAGATTGATTTGATGAAGTCGTTCCGCACTGGTCCAGAACCCCTGAGTGCGAAAACCATCCAGATGAGCTCCCCATGCATAGTTCGATGAATCGGTCGTGAGAACTTTCTGGTGGGGAGGAGAGTGAAACAGCAAACCTCTGGATAGATTCGAAGAGGTCATCCACCAGAGAAGAGACTGCCGTAGAGCAGGAGTGACCACAATGTGGCGGGACAACGGATCGGACACCTGAGTCCACTGAGATGCCAAGGTCCATTGAGGAATTCTGAGATGTAGTCTGGCAAAAGGCGTCACATGAACTGTGGATGCCATGTGACCCAAGAGGACCATCATGTGTCTCGCAGAGATGGAGTGGCGAGAAGACACCGACTGGCAGAGTAGAAGAAGAGCCTCCATGCGTTGAGGAGGAAGGAATGCTCGAAGTTGGATGGTATCCAGTACCGCCCCGATAAAGGGGAGAGACTGGGTGGGCTGAAGATGTGACTTGGGAAAGTTGATCTCGAAGCCCAAGTTCTGCAGGAAACAAATTGTAGTCAAGGTCGCCGAAATGACCCCCTGGGCCGACGGTGCCTTGATGAGCCAGTCGTCGAGATATGGAAACACCTGGAGACCTATGTTCCGGAATACAGCGGCCACCACCACCAGACACTTCGTGAAGACTCTGGGCGACGAGGAAAGGCCGAATGGAAGCACTCGATACTGCAGATGTAGATGTCCCACCCGAAATCTGAGGAACTTGCGGGAGGCCGGATGAATCGGGATGTGAGTGTAGGCCTCCTTGAGGTCCAGAGAGCATAACCAATCGTGCTGCTCGAGGAGGGGGTAGAGAGAGGCAAGGGTCAGCATACGGAACCGTTCCTTGACCAAAAACTTGTTGAGGACTCGAAGGTCCAAAATGGGCCGCAGATCGCCCGTCTTCTTCGGGACCAGGAAATACCGGGAGTAAAACCCTTGGTTTTGCTGATCCAACGGGACCGGCCCGAAGCCGAAGCAAAGCCTGAGCCTCCTGGAGGAGAAGAGCGGTCTGCGTCAAGTTGGAAGGATACTCTCTTGGAGGGTGGTCCGGGGGGACCCGTTGGAAATGAAGAGAGTATCATTCACGGAAGCGTAGACCTGGGAAGGGTGAGAACGCTTGAGAGAAGACTCGACCAGAAGGGACTGATGAGAAAGTTGAGCTCCCTCAAACCACTTCCTCCGGTAGCGCATTCCAAGTGTCCACGACCCTTTGGGTGAAAAAAAACTTCCTTGCATTTGTCTTGAACCTAACTCCCTTCAGTTTCTCCGAATGCCCCCTCGTACCTGTTGTCCCCTGTATATTCTTATGTTCTTAAGCGAGAATATATCATACCCTGCTTTGATAGCATGACAGAGTTGCAGCCAGCGGAAGTAATGCGAGCGGGGTAAGTCATAACAGAGACATAGAGCGTCAAAAGTAATCCAAGCACCATTTTCAATTAGTTGACCAAGATACCTTGTGATACCTGCAGACTTCCAAGTACTCCAGCAGATGGGGTTTTTTTGAATAAGTATTTTGGGGTTGTTCCAAATGGAGACAAAAAGAGTGGAGTTCCAATCATTAGGTAACACAGAGTTCAGTTCCTTAAGGGCCTGTTTAGTTGAAAGTAAATGGCAAGGTGAAGAAACAAAAGTGTTTGCGTTAGCAAGAAAATAAGTTTGCAGGTCCGCAGGTTGTACTAGATGTTCTTCTATTGGCACCCACAAGGGTTTTGAAGTAGTGTTACTATTGTCAATCCATATAAAGCCTTGCCTCAAAATGAATGAGGTATGGTATTCATAGAAACTGGGGAAACGTACTCCTCCCTCAGATTTGTCTCTCTTCAATTTCTGCAAACTGATACGAGGTGTAGTATTGTTCCATAAATAACGCACAAGAAGGGCTTCGATTTTCTTGTAGGAAGATCTAAGTAGATACAATGGCAGCATGCTAAGGACGTAGTTGATGGAAGGCATTATCATCATCTTTATGGTGGCAAGACGTTCCCACCAAGACAAGCGCAATGGAGACCATCTGGAAGTCAAAGAACTAATGGTGCTAAAGATGTATTCAGTGTTGTAATCTATCAGATCCTCAAGGCATGGACCAAAGTATACACCAAGGTATTTCAGCTTCCTGCTCGTCCATTGCAGCCCTAGACTCCGAATAGATTCACATAAATCTGGAGAATTCAATGATAAGATTTCCGTTTTGGATTTGTTGAGCTTGTATCCTGAAACCATGGAATATTCAGAAATGGTTTGTAGGATGTGTGTGATAGACTCAGCAGTAACATATAGTAACACATCATCTGCATAGGCAGAAACCTTAATCTCTACCTCCCCATACTGAACACCTTTAATATTGTGATCTCGAGAAAAGGCCAATAACAATGGTTCCAATGCCAAGTTGAAGAGTAATGGGGAAAGCGGGCAACCCTGTCGGGTGCCTCTAGTAGGGAGAAAGCAAGCAGATGAAGTCCCATTTATAGAGATCTTGGTGGTAGGTGATAGTACCCTGATCATGTCAATGAAATAACTGGGGAAGCCAAACCATTCAAGAACAGCAAACAGGAAGGACCACTCAATTCTGTCGAACGCCTTCTCCGCGTCCAGCCCCATGGCCATCAGGGGGACGTCCAGAGAAGCTGCCTGAGCGATAATACGAGTATTGTCACTTGATTTAAAGCCGGTTTAAGCAGGCATGATAATATGTGGAAGCACAGGCTGTAAGCGAGAAGCTATAAGTTTTGCAAATAGTTTGGCGTCAGTGTTAATTAGAGACAGTGGTCTGTAATTTGGTATGTGTAAAGGGTCTTTGCCCGGTTTAGGAAGGACGATGATGTCCTTCAGTGAAGGTTCCAGAAACATCTCCCGATGATATCAGATATTCAAAGAGAGAGAGTAGACGAGGACTCAGTTGGTCACGAAAGCACTGATAAAATTCTATAGTAAAACCATCTGGCCCAGGAGTTTTGGATTTGGCCATAGTGTCCATAGCAGAGTCAATCTCAGACAACGACAAAGGAGCACACAAGAGGTCATGCGCATTTTCAGGTACAGTTTGGTGATGGAGCGGAGATAGAAAATCAAAAATATGCTCCCTAGATGCAGGCTCCGCAGTATATAACTGCTGGTAAAACATTCAAAATCGTTCAAGGATCAACAATGGGTCAGTGAGGAGGGCTCCATTCTCTGAATGAATGGCTGGAATTGTAGTTTTATCAATTTTCCCTTTCAAATAACGGGCCAGGGTGTGACCACACTTGTTAGATTCAGTGAAATATTGTGCATGTTGAGAGAAAATTTGGGTAGCAGCAGTAGTGCTAAGGGTGCGATTATAAGTGTAACGGAGGTCCCGCAATCTATATAGAGCATGTAAGTCAGAAGGATCAGCACAGTGCTGTTGTTCTAGGAGTTTAATCTCAGTTTCCATTTGATGCAATCTAGTCATAGCAGATTTCTTTTTGAAAGCTACATAGGAAATAATCGAACCTCGGATGCATGCTTTAAAGGCATCCCAGACAATGGGCCAACGTATAGATGTTGGTGAGTTGAATAAAAAATATTCATCAATTGCTATGGATATGTGTTTTTTAAACTCGTCATCTTGTAAAAGTGAGTTGTTAAACCTCCATTGTGATCTTACAGGGGGAGTACCAAGAGCTGAGAGGTCCAGGATTATTAAAGCGTGATCAGACACACTGATTGCTTGTATTTCAGAACTGGTGATATGTTTGACAAGCGATTGACTGATCAAAAAATAGTCTATACGGGAGTAGGAGTTATGAGGGCATGAGTAAAAAGTGTATTCAAAAGTATCTGCATGATTGATGTGCCACGGATCAATAAGGTGAAATTGAGAAATAATATCCTGGAGTGAGTGCCAATTCTTAGATTTTTTGTATAGAGTGCTTGATTTTCTGTCTTTAACAGGGTCTTGTATGACATTAAAGTCACCACCAATGATATGATGTAATTTGGAAACTTACTAATATTGTCAGCTAAGTCCATGAAAAATTGAGCGTCATCTAAGTTAGGACCATACACATTCAACAGCATAACATTATGGTCCGCAACTTCCAGCAGAACCTGTGACCACCTACCTAAGGAGTCAGATGAGTGTGACTTAATTGCAAGATCTGGTCTCTTACGTATAAATGTTATAACTCCATTTTTCTTGGAGACAGCAGCAGAGTAGAATGCAGGGTGAGCCCAAGAAGGAGTTATTTTCTGTGCTTCATCGGTGTCAAGATGTGTCTCCTGCAAAAAAAGCACGTCAGCCTGGAAGGTGTTAATATAGTTGACAATTTTTTTTCGCTTTATAGGATTGTTTAAACCTTTAACATTTAGTGATACACATCTCAAGGGCATAGATCCAAAATGTATGAGACTTGAACAGATGCAAGAGAATACATAAGGTAAAAAACATGAATTTTAGCTTGATTTGGAAATCACACTGGGCAGCATGAAAGATAAAGGGATCATCATATAAATCAACAAAAGTACTTGCAGTAATATAACAGTCGTACAGTTGAAAAATCGCTGTCAGAATGCAGACATAGTGAAAGAAAAACAGAAAACTATTATACAGAGAAAGGAGTAGAGAGTTGCGCGGGGACAGAAATCCCACCCGTCCCCACCCGTCCCCGCCAAAGTCCCACCCGTCCCCACCCGTCCCCGTGAGGAATCCCACCCGTCCCCACCCGTCCCCGTGAGGAATCCCTCCGTCCCCACCCGTCCCCGTGAGGAATCCCCTCCGTCCCCACCCGTCCCCGCGAGGAATCCCCTCCGTCCCCGCCCGTCCATATAAACTTCAGAAATAGTTATTTCATTTAATTATGCTACTGAATTAAAGGCTCTGGTAGAAACCATTTACAAATAAGCAAAAAGACTTTATTAATTTGAAAATATTAATTGGGAAGAATACATACTTTGCAAATGGGTTTCTACCAGAGCCTCTAATGTTTATAAATTTTTATCAACACAACTAATATACTACTTTATCCTGAAGCAAAATAAAAAAAAAGAAATATAATTCTTTTCCTACCTTTGTTGCCTGGTTTCTGCTTTCCTCATGTTCTCATTCAATTCCTTCCATCCACTGTCTCTCTTCCTTCTGCATCTTCCATTTGCTCTGTTACTGTGCCTCTCCCTTTCTTCCCCCTTCCAAATTGGTCTGGCACCCATCTTCTTCTCTCCGCTCCCCCCATAGTCTGGCATCTGTCTTCTTCCCTGCCAGCGTCTTCTCCCTACTCTCTCTTCCCCATTTCCTTTCAGCGTCCTTCTCCCCCCATCTTCCCCATGTCCTGTCAGCGTCCTTCTCCCCCCTCTGTCTTCCACATGTGCTTTCAGTGTCCTTCTCCCCCCTCTGCTTCCCCATGTCCTTTCAGCATCCTTCTCCCTCTCTGTCTTCCCCATGGCCTTTCAGCGTCCTTCTCCACCCCCCCCCCGTCTTCCCCATGTCCTTTCAGCGTCCTTCTCCACCCCTTTATCTTCCCCATGTGCTTTCAGCATCCTTCTCCACCCCTTTGTCTTCCCCATGTGCTTTCAGCATCCTTCTCCCCCCCCCCTCTGTCTTTCCACAAGTGCTTTCAGAGTCCATCCCCCCCCGCCCTTCCCATGGCCTTTCAGCGTCCTTCTCCACCCCTTTATCTTCCCCTTGTCCTTTCAGCGTCCTTCTCCACCCCTTTGTCTTCCCCATGTGCTTTCAGCATCCTTCTCCCCCCCCCCTCTGTCTTCCACAAGTGCTTTCAGAGTCCTTCCCCCCCCCCCCGCTCTTCCCATGGCCTTTCAGCGTCCTTCTCCACCCCTTTATCTTCCCCATGTCCTTTCAGCGTCCTTCTCCACCCCTTTGTATTCCCCCATGTGCTTTCAGCGTCCTTCTCCCTCCTCTGTCTTCAAGTGCTTTCAGCGTCCTTCTCTCCCCCTCCTTCTCTACCGCCCCGGGTGCAGCACAGCCGGCCAGGTCCCCTTACTTTTGTGGCACTTCCCCGACCGACTGACAACAGCCCCGGTCCGACAAACCTCCCTGCCCTTAACTGCGAATCTAAATTACCTTATTACAGCTGCTGTAAGAAGATAATTTAGATTCGCGGCTACAGGGCAGGGAGGATTGTCGGACCGGGGCTGTTGTCGGTCGGTCGGGGAAGTGCCACAAAAGTAAGGGGGCCTGGCCGGCTGTGCTGCAACCGGGGCGGGGTGTGGCGGGGCGGACCGCCCCGTCCCTTGGTTAGCCACTCGAACCGCGAGGCTACTCTCCTCCTTACCTGCACTGCCTGCAGCACAGAGCCAAACGGAAGTCTTCCCGACTCAGTCGCGCGGCTCTTCTCTCTACCTTCTCTGCTTGCAGCACAGAGCCGAACGGAAGTCTTCCCGACGTCAGCGCTGACGTCGGAGGGAGGGAGGGCTTTAAGCGACCCTAGGGGCGTCCCCACGGGATCCCCGTGACCCAAAGGGGGAACCCGCGGGATGCCCGCGGGTCCCGCGGGATTCCCGTCGTCCCCGTTCCCGTGCAGCTCTCTAGAAAGGAGTGGACCAAGGGTCAGTGAGCCCACAAAGAGGGCAGAGTCAGCTACTCACAACGCATTGAAAGGTACTTATTATCAGCATACATAACAATTAACTGCACCATAAAAGAAAAGGAGCAGAGTCTAAACAATAGAGTCACAAGCAGATACTTATCAGGTGTTGTCAATTCTGCTAGGAGAGAGGTTTTCAATGTAATCTACCAGTTCATGAGGAGATGTGAAATCCTTAGTGGAGTTGTTATAGGTTACCCTGAGTTTCGCCGGATAAAGCATTCCAAATCTTGCTCCAAGCTGTTTGAGCTTCGGGCGATACTCCAGCAATTGTTTGCGTGCTTTAGCCGTTTGCTTGCAGAGGTCTGGCACAAATAGCAGCATGTGGCCTTCCAGCTTTATTGGAGCCTTTAGTCGTGCTCTCTGCATGATGTCGAGTACCTGAGGGTACCGGAGCAAACGCACAATAACCGGTCTGGGATACCTGTTGTGATCAGAGGCTTGGTGAGTAGGAATCCTGTGTGCATGTTCAATTTCGAATGCTTGGCTAAATTCAAGATCCAGCAATTTTGGCACGGTGGATTCCAAAAATTTAATCAGGTCGCAGCCTTCCCGCGATTCAGGTAGGCCTAGGATCCGAAAGTTGTTACGACGTGCGCAGTTATTACTGTCAGCTAATTCAGCCTCAAGCAGCGTGATACGCTTATTCTGCCGTTGCAGAGCTTTGATGTTTTCGGCATGAACCTGGGTAGTGTTTTCAACAACATCCATGCGTTTGTTAAGATCTGTAAGTTCAGCTTTGAAAGTGCGAAACTCCGTCTTAATTTCGTCTAGATCATTTTTCATGTCCCCCATGAGCGTGCGCAGGGCGCGAAATTCCGATAGCAGGGAAGTTGCAGTTTCTTCGTACAGCTTCGCAGCAGATTTAGAAGGGGAGGCCGGCTCCATGCTGTGTTTTTTTCCAGATTTCACGGTAGCCATGGTGTTTAATAAGGTGCGCAGTTAGTTTTGGCAGCAAAAGCACCCGATAAAGTACGCCGAAATTGAGACTAAAGCTGATTCAGCGCCGGAGCAGAGCCTCTAAGCAGCCATCTTCGCTCGCTAGCGCCCCTGTGTTCGTGTGTTTTAAAAAGGAAAATTTATTTCTGTATGTTTTTTTTGTAGGGAAGTGGCGGATCTTCACGATCACAGAAACCTGTGGACAAGGTGTACATACCGATGATAAATCTATCCTGTTTGTGTTTTTTCTGCTCATTTCAAAGAGAACCAGCGGTAAATGAACATAAACTAAAATTAAGACCTGAAGATTCTTGTGATTATGGTTTGTGGACCGGCATAGGCCTTTCCAAAACACCAACAGAACTTAAATCAGTTATAAAGGTAGTTGTATACTGCATTCTAAATAAATGTCTGCAAGGTGTGAAGGATGAAGATTGTGGAGCCTGCTTAATGCGAGCTGGGGGGCAAAAACACTATGATTGCTTGATATGGGGGCAAAAGGATATACAACAGAAACTCAGGAAAACTTGTAACATGTTGTGCCTGGAACGTGTGGTAAATGTAGTCACTTTTGTAGGCTATAAAATGAAAATACTGATGCTTTGTAATGAAAGCATTAATATAATCATTGATTTCATCAGAAATATTAAGACCTCTATAAACAGGCCATGACTACTCAATAGATTTGGTCAATTTCATGAGAGATGGTGGATATGTAGAGATTGTAAATGATTTAATCCGTGACACTGATTATAAATCATTCTTCAAAAGAAATGCTTTATAAAACATGGTTTTATTCTTGGGATTGTGGGAAATACATTATGTAACTGCTTGTTTGTTTGTATAAAACTTTAAACATTTATTGTTGTAAAATAAAGATTTTTTTAAAAATTGCAAATGTGTGGTGTGTTTTAGGAATGGCTAGCCACGTGAATTATCAGCCCAAACTAAAACAATAGAAGGTGTGACAGATTATAAGGAACTAGGCTCTAGGCACGTAGGGGTCATTTTGATATCTAAAATGACTAACCAAGACAAACAAGATCTAGGAGAGGCCTTAGACATACAATAAAGCCTTCGTGAATGGGTAACTTCTATAGAGGGTTGTAAGTGTATAAAAAATATGCTGTGACAAGACCAACAAGCGTTATGGTTTTTGTGGATGCTACACCGGACCCCAGATATATCAACTGCTCACATGGTAAGTAGAAAAGGGCCTTTTATTTTTGTTTTTAGGGATATCATTTTTTTTCTGTCTCTGAAGTGAGTTGATTTATCTGGCACGTATGTTTTTTGTTTTTTTTTAAACCCAGCATCTACAAAACATTCTTTTTTACGTTATGATTAGACCAAGAAACGGCTGGAGAACCAACACCTTATACATCGACATGTTCTAACCAACAACCGGTTCCTTACCGGAAGCCAAAAGATAAATGAAATAGTAGGTATTCTGGTTTTTGTAAGAAGACTAGGGTTAAAAGAAAAATTTATATACTTTTATAATGGTTGATCAAGAAAATGTTAAGCACAGTCAGAATCCCAAAGAAAATGTGTATTAACGGTTATGCTATGTTATAAATTGTAGATCCGGAAAATGTTAGAAAGTCGCAAGCAGATACTATGAACCTGACAGAAAAGTCTAACATGAAAAGAGCACATATGAAAGCTTCTTAGACGGTGAACCAGAGCCTAAAGGTGTTTACTGGAAACCAAAAGATAAACGAATTAGTAAGTATTCTGATTTTGTAAGGAGACTAATGTAAAAGAAAATGTCATTACTTTTATAATGGTTGATCAAGAAAATATTAGGCAGTCAGATCCTCAAAGGGAGAAAAGTATTAAAGGTTATGCTATGTTATAAATTGTAGATCAAGAAAATGTTAGAAAGTCACAAGCAGATACTGTGAAGCCGACAGAAAAGTCTAACAGGAAAAAGACACACAGTGAAAGCGTCTCAGAACCGGACTGCACAGAAGATGAAGAATTTCATGAAGGTGATAATTATCCTGATAGCAGCAAGGTGTCAGATGGCGGTTCAAATAAGGTGCATTAGGTTCTTCTGAAGATTCAGAACCAATCAGCTATGTCCAGTTTGTGAAAATATGGGATCGTAACTGGACAAGTTTCATGGTGTACTTTATTCAGAAGAATTTCATTTCATTAATTTAGACAGGATAACATCATTACGTGAGGCTCAAAATGCTATGCGCCAAGGCATTCAACATATCCTGGATGATGTTAGCAACAGAGCATTGAAACGACCAGGTCCCAATTTGTATTAGCCTCGTTCTGCTGTCCTCACTACAGATGCATCCGGGGACACCTCTTTAGAAAGAAATCACATACACACACAAACGCACATGCAAATATGCAAAGGGATATCTCCTTTATTCAGAGTACTGTAACATATATAGCATTTCACATGGGTCAGTTTTTTTAGCATATGACTTTAGGAAAGACCATATATGGTAACAGGATACATAAAAGCAACTAGAAAAAGGTAGCAAACATAAGGAGGGGGAAGTAACTATGGCATATAATACTGTCTTGTCTAAGATCTAGCAATGTTTCTTTATTAACAAATGTTTCTTATCAAAACAAGTCAACTACAGAACAAAATGGGGACACAGAGCTCAGAACACAAAAAGAAAAGACCTTGTGGTTTCTTGGCAAAATGATAACTGTTTCAGCAGTTTTTTTTATATGTTACACAAGCAGGAATAGAATAGACTTACAAGAAGTATATGCCCCTTCAATCCCCTCTTACGTCATGAAAATGACATCATAAGTGCACAGCATGAGCTTGGAGGGAGAGATATTCCATATATGTCCTATGATATATATTTCAATAAGAAGGTGTTTAACCCCTTTTGGGACACCAAGAGCAGCAATAAAGACATGGGGGTCAAAGCTTCCGGGAAGGTCAGGGGTCTGTGGTAGGGACTGGCAGGTATGAACCAGGGCTGCAGTAGAGCGATGAACAGCTGAGTTGACTGTACCATTTAATCACGGACCAGGCAAGGCAGGCAGCCAAGAGTGAAAGAGTCAGTCAGTAGGGAGGCCACGCCAGGTTCGGAGAGGAACATGAGCCAGTGTGGTGATGCGGTCCACATCTTCCTCGAGCACAGTACCATCATCATCAAGGTTAAGGCAGCAGTTAGAGAGGTGGAACTTCCGCAGCCATCTTCCGCAGCCAGCAAGTAATCTAGGGACAGGCGATTCTGGTACATGGCAGTGCAAAAGTTCAAGAACATCCTGCAAGTGAAGTATGCAGTTGAGCAGGTAGATTGGGATCCGACAACCCCAGGAGCCATCTTTGGCCCATGTAGCAGGTCCATAAGCAGCAATGATCCGTTCAGCAGGCCAGTTGTCACCCCATTTTCCAATCTGTATAGGGTGGAGAAGGCTTTTGGCGACCCCCTAGTGTCGAACACAGGGGCTCCCAGGCATTCGCCGTCGGCCAGCAGTAGCAGAAAGGAGCGGGGATGGATCCAAGTACACATGTACCAGTCCGTTGAGCAGGCAGCCAAGGGTAAGCAAACAGGCCACAGAGTCAATATCAACCATCAGGAGCTGGCCATCGGGCGTAGGAAGTTCCATGGGGCAGGTACTGAAGAGGAGGACCTGGTAAATTGAAGATGCAATAATGGAAGTCCGCAAGGGGCCAATGATATGTTTTCCGGGTTACCCCACAAACCAGACAGACAACACAGATATTACATGGCACAAACAAACATAGAAAGATGATGGCAGAAAAGGGCTATAGCCCATCAAGTCTGCCCACTCTACTGTCCCATCCCCTTAAGTCTGTGCCCTAGTGGCCCAATCCTTTAACTCGGCCCTCACAGGGATCTCACATAGGTATCCCATTTAGAGCTCCAGTAGGCCTTAAACTTGTTTTAATCCGTCAAGGAGTCAGGGCTGAACTTAAATCTACAAATAAGCACATTTATACAAAAGGAAAAAGAAAAACAACATCATAGAACATAGCACTAGCAAAGTAAATTTCCATGTAATACATGGCACAATAATCAGAAAAGGCATAATCAAAGGGTCTGGAGTCTAAATGTATGCTTGAACTTCTGAAAGAGAAAACAAAAAATTTAGTCAATGGGCTCCATTGCTCTGCCTATTTTATTCATAGAGCATGTCTTCAGTCAAGTCACACAGTCATAAGAGATCATGCAATCAGGGACACAGCTGGCTAGTTTGTACTTCAATCTACAGAAATATGAAGATCTTGCTAGGTAAAGCAAGATACAGTGTCCAGGGTTAGGTACAGAGGTAGAATGAAGTATTGCACTGGCAATGTTAAGAGGAAAAGAAACATTTTAAATCTTAAAGGGCAAGGTCATTTCAAGGTTACTTGAAGCACAACTTTTTCTTCCTGTTTATTTTGTTTCGGTTCAGCAAAAGATTCTTTGTGCCAAAACTGATCCAAGATAGCTATGTATGTATTCCAACTGCCTGATAAGAGAAGGAGAAGAAATACTTCACATCATCATCATAAGGAAACACATACCCACTGTTAAGAAAAGTGATAGGGGAAACACCCCTTGCCAGATACCGATGGTAAATCAATTACCAACAAGCTGCTTCTCCCGGACCTGTAAAAGAGACTTGTACAGTGTACTGTAAAACAAAACAAAAAAATGAAACACTACAGCAATGCTAATGCAGATCCACTGGGCTTAACAGATTAAAGTAGTAAATTGCACTTTCCACTAGAACATATGAATTAGTGTCAATTCATAGTTGCTTTATACAGTTCCTACCCCAAAGAGCTTACTTAAACAAAAATAATTTGGAACTTTACTCACACCTGCCTATTCCAACTAGAAGGTTATAATAAGGACATAATGTAATGTAATGTAATGTAATTTATTTCTTATATACCGCTACATCCGTTAGGTTCTAAGCGGTTTACAGAAAATATACATTAAGATTAGAAATAAGAAAGGTACTTGAAAAATTCCCTTACTGTCCCGAAGGCTCACAATCTAACTAAAGTACCTGGAGGGTAATAGAGAAGTGAAAAGTAGAGTTAGAGGAAAAATAAAAATAAAATAAACATTTTAACAAGACAGCATTGATCTAAATACTTTGGAAGGTAGAAGAGAGGAGAGAAAGGAATAGAAGCAGAAGGGGGAGCCGTTGAACAGTAGAATTCTGGAGAAATTTAAATGATAGAAATCATGCACATACTTTCAAACACGTGACAGTGCTGTAATTGTCTGCAACAATCATGCTTCCTTGCTTCACCAAATCCACATTAGCCACAAAGCAAACCTGAATCTGCAACCTTTCCCATGTTTCTAACCCAAATTATTTTTTTTTCCTTTTCCCCTGGTAATTTCTCAACATCACCAATTTCTCTTTCTCTGTATCTTGTCTTGTTTCCCCAGTGCTTTCTTTGACCAAGTTTCCAAGTTTGTTAAAAACTCGATTAAATTCCAAATACTAAGCCTTTGACAACAATAAAAAGAAGGGTAAAGACAAATGAAAAGAATAAAGATTAAAAATTACAAAAACATACAAACAGAATTACAAGGAGAGAAAGAAGAACTTCAAGGAGTAAAGGAAAGAGAACATAGATGGAAGAAAAACAATAGGGCAAAGGGAAAATTTTTTTGTGTGTGATTAAAGCTCCTTTGAATTTATCTAAATGTCGCTAAACCATAAGATTAGGAGTTAATCCAGTCCAAGCATGATTGTGTAAAGCCTGAACCAATTCAGAACTAATTAGCATACCTTATTTTTTATTTTAGGCAAAATACATTGCAATCCCTAAAACCATAAACTAAGAACAATGTGCTTGGCTCCTATTCCTCTTCAAACTTCAAAATGTGCACAGTGCTGTAACTTTTGGCAATAATCCTATTCTTAGATTTTTTTATATTAGGGGCGATAGTGTTTGTTTTTCCGCTCAATGTCCACAGCTAAATGGGGCGTTTCGGGAGGCGTGTCGAGGGCGGGAGTTGGGCGGGACGTGGGCTGGCTTAGACTTAGTTGTACAGCATGTATAACCGAAAGTTTAACAACAGAGCTTAGACGGAACTTGGATGTTGACTTAGACCATGTAAAACATGGTCTAAGTCACAAAAACCCACCTAAACTCACTAGATAAGCACTTCAAACACATAACACAGACCCCCACATACTACCCCAGTGATCACCACTTTAAATTTCAACCTCCAGACCATCATCACCTGGCCGCCTGGCATAGGAAAGCCTAGTCGTCCAGCTCAGAAGCGGCTTAAGTCATCTTGGGGGTGGGTTATGGACCCTTTAACCCACCCATAGAGAAGAGGACCCATGCCCATAAGCCCCTGTAATCACTGCATTGATATTGAAACATGTGCACTCCCTTATACACCCCCAAAACCCTTTTGTACTGGCATATAAGTGGCTCCTGCAACCATGAGGGCTATTGGGGTGGTAGATAAGTGGGTCTAGGGGATTCTGGAGGTGGTTTGTGGGGCTCATTGTCACCTATAAGGGAGCTATAATGAGGAGAAGCCATGGCACCCTTTTTGTGAAGTTCACAGCAGTGCCCTGTAAGGTACCCCGCTATTTAGGTGCCTTGTCTGGGTGTTCAGTCCATCACTTTGCAGACCCCTCCCACGTCCAACAAGACTTGTTCTAGGCGTTTTGGACTTGGATGGAAAGTTGGACGGAAATGTGGTATAAAGATGGCCGATTTAGCGGCTTGGATGATCTGATCGGCAGGACGTATAATTAGCCGATTTTTGAAAGTAAAAAAAGTTGGACGTCTCTTTCGAAAATGTGTCTTAGGCTCTTTTTAACTTTGGACGACTTGCGAGATGGACGTAAGACGTCCCTTTCAATTATGCCCCTCTATACCTTCATCGTCCATAATGCCAAAGGTTCTTAGCCAACTGTTAAAGGAAAAGATGGACAAAGGTCTGTTGGTTCAAGGTGGCAAGCTTTTACAAATAACAGTTGAACCTTTAGCTATTCGTTTCATAGACTCTCTAAATTTCCTACCTATGAAACTTAGCAAACTTCCAAAGGCCTTAGGTTTTCCGGGCTGTAAGGGTTATTTCCCGCATTTTTTAATGCTCAGGAAAATCAAGACTATGTAGGGTTTATGCCAGATATGGAGCATTATGGTGTGGGAAACATGATGCCTGAAGAAAAAGAGGAATTTTTTAAATGGTACAAGGACAACCAGCACAAGACGTTTGATTTGCAAAAAGAGCTGGCTTATTACTGTCAACAGGATGTGGCTATTTTGTGACAGGCATGTGTTCTCTATAGAGCTGAAATCATGAAAATGACACAAAAAGATGTGGTTGTAGAATGAGAGGGTACTTCATAAATTCTAATGAATTGTTTAGACCCTTTCCAATATATAACCCTAGCCTCTGTATGTATGGCCATGTTCAGATTTATGTTTTTAGAACCCGAGACAGTGGCGCTCATCCCCCCGGATAACTATCACAGACACAAAAAGAGATATTCATCCCCTTCTATTCAATGGTTGCTGTATCAAGAGGCTGCACAAAATATACAGATCATGCATGCTCTGAACGGGGGTGAAAGAAAGGTGGGGGGTCTTATTTTCTTGACGGTTACGCTGTCATTGATGGGGTAAAACAGCTTTTGAATTTAATAGTTGCTTTTATCATGGCTATCCGGTCTGTTATAATGATAAAGACCAGAATCCTGTAGCAGCCACGACCTATTGCTTTCTTTATTACAAAAAGCAGCTAAAGACAGCCTACTTGGAAAGCCTGGGCTTCAAGGTCGTGAGTCTGTGGGAGCATGAGTGGAAGCAGATGGTCAAAGAAAATGATAGGGGCTGTGCAGACTTCCTGGCTAGCACTGCTTTACCGCAACCCTTGCTCCCATGAGATGCCATTTTTGGGGGTAGAACAAATGCTGTTTCTCTATACTACAAAACAAACCTGGGGAAAAACTACACTATACCAGCCTATATCCTTATCCAACAGGCAGGCCATCCGCAAATCATTTTTGACAAATTTGGTCCACCCACAAATTGGTTTGGTTTTATAAAAGCAAAAGTATATCCTCCGAGAAAGCTTTTTCCCGGTGTTACCTGTCAGGTTGGGCGGTAAGCTTATGTTTCCTTTGTGCCGTACATGCGCCGACGCACGGCAACAGGAAACGTGCCCATACGGATGAGGAGAAAGCTTTCGTGGGGACTTGGTGCACGGTGGAGATGGATGTTGCCATTGCAAAAGGGTATGTGGTTGTTGAAATCTATGAAATCTTGTATTTCGAGCAAAAATCTCTTTTCTGAATACATCAAAATACACCTCCGTGAAAAACAAGAGGCTTCCGACTACCCCCAGTGGTGCAATGATACAGAAAAACAAAATATGTACATCTCTGATTTCTATAGAAAAGAAGGTGTACTTTTGCGTGCAGACCATATTCAGCTAAACCCAGCTAAACGCCAAATAGCAAAACTGTTCTTAAATTCTCTGTGGGGGAAATTTGGTCAAAGGACAAACCTGCTTACCGTTAGCATTGTCAGAGAGCCCGATGATCTCTTTAAATACCTGTTTTCCCCTGAATTTGAGGTTTCATCATGCGACTTTATCGATAATGAAACGGCCTGCGTGTCAAGGAAGCACTCAAAAGATCGCACTACTTTGCCCGGTAACACTAATGTTTTCATCACCTGTTTTACAACAGCCTATGCACGTTTAGAGTTGTACAAACTTCTAGATAGTCTACAAGAACGTCTGTACCACGATACAGATTCTGTGATATTTTTGAGCCGCGAGGATGACTGGAACCCCCTCTGGGTGATTATTTAGGGGAGCTCATCAGCAAGATACCTGCAGATGAACATATAACAGAGTATGTATCAGCAGGTCCTAAAACATACGGTTACAAACTATCACGTCGAAAGACCTGTATGAAAGTGAAAGGGATAACGTTAAATGTAGAAAACAGCCAGAAAAAGCAATGTTACTTACCGTAACAGTTGTTATCCAGGGACAGCAGGCAGCTATTCTCACTAGTGGGTGACGTCATCCGACAGAGCCCCGATACGGACATCTTGAAAGCATGTCTTGCTTGAAGAAACTTAGAAGTTTCGAGATGCCCGCACCGCGCATGCGCCAGTGCCTTCCCGCCCGATGTACCGGGCGCGTCTCCTCAGTTCAGGTAGCTAGCCTGAGAAGCCAACCCAGGGGAGGTGGGTGGGACGTGAGAATAGCTGCCTGCTGTCCCTGGATAACAACTGTTACGGTAAGTAACATTGCTTTATCCCAGGACAAGCAGGCAGGTATTCTCACTAGTGGGTGACCTCCAAGCTAACCCCAATGGGATGGTGGGAGAGTTGGCAATTTTAAGAGAACAAATTTTGTAACACTGTTTGGCCAAACTGTCCATCCCGTCTGGAAAAAGTATCCAGACAATAATGAGAGGTGAATGTATGAACCGAGGACCAAGTGGCAGCCTTACAAATCTCCTCAATTGGTGTCGATCTGAGGAAGGCTACAGAGGCTGCCATTGCTCTGACCTTATGGGCTGTGACCTTACAGGGAAGGGATAATCCAGCCTGGGCATAGCAGGAAGAGATACAAGCCGCCATCCAGTTAGAGATGGTGCGCTTCGATACAGGTCGTTCCAACTTGCTTGGATCAAAGGAGACGAAAAGTTGAGGAGCAGTTCTGTGTGGCTTTGTGCGATCCAAGTAGAAAGCTAGAGCACGTTTACAGTCCAGAGTGTGCAAAGCAGATTCCCCAGGATGAGAATGAGGCTTTGGAAAGAACACTGGAAGCACGATGGATTGGTTGATGTGAAATTCAGAGACCACTTTAGGCAAGAATTTTGGATGAGTACGAAGGACCACTTTGTCATGATGGAATACAGTGAACGGTGGATCCGCCACTAGGGCCTGAAGCTCGCTGACCCGGCGAGCTGACGTGAGGGCCACTAGGAAAACCACCTTCCAGGTGAGATACTTAAGTGGAGCCTTGTTGAGAGGTTCAAACGGAGGCTTCATAAGATGAGACAGGACAACATTGAGATCCCAAACCACAGGAGGAGGTTTGATAGGAGGGTTGACATGGAAAAGACCTTTCATAAATTTAGAAACCACAGGATGAGCAGACAAAGGTTTCCCCTGTAGAGGCTGATGGAAAGCCGCAATAGCACTCAGGTGGACTCGTATAGAGGTAGACTTGAGACCAGACTGAGACAGGTGTAGAAGATAGTCCAATACAGAAGATAGGGAAGCACGCTGTGGTTCTGTGGCATTGGAAATACACCAGGAAGAGAATCTAGTCCATTTCTGGAAATAGCATTGTCGAGTAGCAGGCTTCCTTGAAGCCTCCAAAACCTCCCTCACTGCTTGAGAGAACTGGTGAGGAGTAATGTTGAAAGGAACCAAGCTGTCAGGTGGAGGGACTGCAGATTGGGATGAAGTAGTGAACCCTGATGTTGAGTGAGTAGTGAAGGAAACACTGGAAGAAGTACTGGCTCCCTGCAGCTGAGTTGAAGTAGGGCCACCGAGGAGCAATTAGAATCATGGTGGCATGGTCTGATCTCAACTTGACTAGAGTCTTTTGAATGAGAGGAAACGGAGGGAACGCATATAGGAAGCGATTCCCCCAATCCAGTAGAAAAGCGTCTGCCTCGAGGCGATGAGGAGTGTATATCCTGGAGCAAAACTGAGGCAGTTTGAAGTTGTGGGGGGCTGCAAAGAGGTCTATCTGAGGCGTCCCCCACCGTGCAAAGACTTGATGAAGGGGGTCGGAGTGGAGCGTCCATTCGTGAGGCTGGAGAAGACGACTCAACTTGTCTGCTAAGACGTTGTCCTTCCCCTGAATGTAGACAGCTCTGAGGAAGGTGTTGTGGCGGACTGCCCAATCCCACACTCGAAGAGCTTCCTGGCAAAGAGGGGCCGAGCCCGTGCCCCCTTGTTTGTTGACATAATACATGGCGACCTGATTGTCGGTGCGAATTAGGACCACCATGTCGTGAAGCAGATGTTGAAAAGCTTGGAGAGCATTGAAGATGGCTCTGAGCTCCAGGAGATTGATTTGATGAAGTCGTTCCGCACTGGTCCAGAACCCCTGAGTGCGAAAACCATCCAGATGAGCTCCCCATGCATAGTTCGATGAATCGGTCGTGAGAACTTTCTGGTGGGGAGGAGAGTGAAACAGCAAACCTCTGGATAGATTCGAAGAGGTCATCCACCAGAGAAGAGACTGCCGTAGAGCAGGAGTGACCACAATGTGGCGGGACAACGGATCGGACACCTGAGTCCACTGAGATGCCAAGGTCCATTGAGGAATTCTGAGATGTAGTCTGGCAAAAGGCGTCACATGAACTGTGGATGCCATGTGACCCAAGAGGACCATCATGTGTCTCGCAGAGATGGAGTGGCGAGAAGACACCGACTGGCAGAGTAGAAGAAGAGCCTCCATGCGTTGAGGAGGAAGGAATGCTCGAAGTTGGATGGTATCCAGTACCGCCCCGATAAAGGGGAGAGACTGGGTGGGCTGAAGATGTGACTTGGGAAAGTTGATCTCGAAGCCCAAGTTCTGCAGGAAACAAATTGTAGTCAAGGTCGCCGAAATGACCCCCTGGGCCGACGGTGCCTTGATGAGCCAGTCGTCGAGATATGGAAACACCTGGAGACCTATGTTCCGGAATACAGCGGCCACCACCACCAGACACTTCGTGAAGACTCTGGGCGACGAGGAAAGGCCGAATGGAAGCACTCGATACTGCAGATGTAGATGTCCCACCCGAAATCTGAGGAACTTGCGGGAGGCCGGATGAATCGGGATGTGAGTGTAGGCCTCCTTGAGGTCCAGAGAGCATAACCAATCGTGCTGCTCGAGGAGGGGGTAGAGAGAGGCAAGGGTCAGCATACGGAACCGTTCCTTGACCAAAAACTTGTTGAGGACTCGAAGGTCCAAAATGGGCCGCAGATCGCCCGTCTTCTTCGGGACCAGGAAATACCGGGAGTAAAACCCTTGGTTTTGCTGATCCAACGGGACCGGCTCGACGGCCCGAAGCCGAAGCAAAGCCTGAGCCTCCTGGAGGAGAAGAGCGGTCTGCGTCAAGTTGGAAGGATACTCTCTTGGAGGGTGGTCCGGGGGGACCCGTTGGAAATGAAGAGAGTATCATTCACGGAAGCGTAGACCTGGGAAGGGTGAGAACGCTTGAGAGAAGACTCGACCAGAAGGGACTGATGAGAAAGTTGAGCTCCCTCAAACCCCTTGTGGTGAACGATGCGGTATCGAGCATCCAGCTTACTGGGAACTGCAGGTATGGAATACGGTGTCTCAAAACAGCGCATGAAAGTCTGGTCCAGCAATTTATGTAGAGGAAGCCGAAGAGTCTCCGCCGGAGGGTGAGGCAAATGCATGGTATCCAAATACTCTTTAGAATATTTGGACCCAGTGTCCAAAGTCACATCCAAGTCATCCGCCATCTGTCGGAGAAAGGATGAGAAAGACAGTTGGTCTGCCAAGGCCGGCCGACGAGACGGACTAGAAGAAGTGGAAGCCTCCGGGTCCAGGGAGAGCTGAGATCGGCATGGAGAATAGGAGGTAGATGGTTCCTCGTATTCTGGCCCCTCCGGCTGGGACACATCCGACGAGGAGTACCCCAAACGCTGCATCTTTTTCTGCGGAGACACCTCCGAATGACGTGAGGAGTGCCGAGAAGAGTGCCGAGATCGATGCCCCTCCCGGTGACGGGACGGAGAACGAGATCTTCTATGCATCGATTGATCCTTCGAAGCCTCAAAGGAATGGATAGGACTCGATGCAGTGGATCGCAGAGGTGGCAGAGATGCGGATTCACGCAGCGCCACCCATGTCTGGTATGGAGTGCGGAAGAACTCCTCCTGCGATGCAGTATGCCCAGGACTACGATTATCAGGAGCCGTCCTAGCACCCTGTTGTCGTGGAGGTGTGATGGGCTCCAAAGGCGGCATCTCAGGAAGGGAAGCCCTCCTGGAGGATTCCGCCGCCCTCCGCCGATCCCCCTCGTCGAGCAGAGAGATCGAACGACGAGGAGGAGGGGGAGGGGGCGGACCGCCCCCTGAAACCGGGGTGGGAATCTCACCCTGAATGTTGGCGATAAGCCGGGGTCCCATAGTGTGCATAAGCTCGACAAACTGAGCTTCTAGCAGGGATCGAAGCGAAGCCGATATGGAGAGATCCGCAACGAAAGGGGGTCCTCCTGCACGGTCTTCGCGTTCCTTCGTGGCCAAGTGCTTCTGCTTGCTAGCTTTAGGCACTTTGATGACCACGGGAGGGACAGTGGAAGGCGGTACCTGAACCGAGGAGACGGAGGCAGGCGCCGATGCAGAACTCGAAGCTGAAGCCGGGGCAAACGATGCTGGCTTCACGATGCTCGATGCAGGAGTCGCAGATGTAGGTTTCAAATGGACCGGCGAAACCTCAACAGCCGCAGCAGCAGAGATGTCCTTGGCAGTCTCCATCTTGAACATCGACTCCCAGAGCAAGCAGCGCCGCTTAAACGAGCGCGCAGTGAGCGTGGAACAAGGCCGGCACGATTTCGGAACGTGTTCCGGACCAAGACACTGAAGGCAGCGTCGATGCGGGTCCGTCAGCGAAATCGCACGCTGGCACTTGCTGCACTTTTTAAAACCGGTGATTGGTCGGGACATAGGCCGGAAAATCGACGCTGCAAGGTCGAAGCCGCTAGGCCGCAGCCACGAGGCCGGCCCGGCCGAACCGCCGGAAGAAATAATTTTTAACTTTTTTTTTTATAAATAAAATAAAAGTTGAAAGAAATTGAAAGAAATAAACAAAAACGCGGGTTAAAGAAGGCAAAAAAACTGAAATTCAGTCAGCGCAGAATGAAGACAACTTCTCAGCTCCGCGGAAAGAAAAGAACTGAGGAGACGCGCCCGGTACATCGGGCGGGAAGGCACTGGCGCATGCGCGGTGCGGGCATCTCGAAACTTCTAAGTTTCTTCAAGCAAGACATGCTTTCAAGATGTCCGTATCGGGGCTCTGTCGGATGACGTCACCCACTAGTGAGAATACCTGCCTGCTTGTCCTGGGATAATCAATTTTACTAGTTTAAAAGATCTAGTTTTTGACTACAAACAGGGTGCAAAGGGTTTACCCCAGAAAAAGATAGGGATGCAACAAACCGGTATTATAAGAAACAAAAAGAGGTGGGCTATAGAGACCGGTGTGATTAAAAAAACACAGCAAGTTGTGTATGAGAAAAGAGTGAAGGAGGAGAATGGGTTCAGCACACTACACTACGGATACTAAAACGGTGGATGCCCGCTGGTCGCACCCTATTAGCAGGACCGTCCAATTCAGGCTTCTTTGTAAAAAAAACTGTTAGAACATGCTGGCTGTGTATTGTCTGTCACACCTGACAATATTGTTTGGTGTTATAGTTGTTGGCAACCTTTGTATAAAGAAATATTAAATAAATATCCTTTTATTACTTTTAAGGACATTTTGCCTGATACTTTTAACGATGACCGAATGTTTCCAACCCATAAAGTAAAGGTGGTTATTGTACATGATCTAATGCAGTGTTTTTCAACCGCCGCAGGGCCACCATCAGGGCAGTACTACCAGTCCTGCATTCAGGGGCCCGGAGCTGACAGGGGGCCCGAGGCAGGGGCACCAGTAGCTCGCCAAGGCAAAGTGAGTCGATCACCCAGGACTCACTTTGTCTTGGCGATCTAATCTATCGAGCCGATAAGTCTTCTTCTCCCCAACGTCAATTCTGCAGTCGGAGAGGAAGTTCGGGCCAGCCAATCGCTGGCTGGCTGGGCGGAACTTCCTCTCCGATTGCAGAATTGACGTCAGGGAGAGCATGCGTCGGCGTCGGCTTTGGGGCCTGTTATCCATTGGTGGGTCCTGTTCCCCGATGGCAGCGGCAGTGGCAGTGGCTTGGGGAACGGCAGGGAGAAAGAAAGAAAGGGGGCAGGCAGGGAAACAGAAGGAAAGAAGAGAAACAGAAAAAAAGAAAGAAAGGTCAGGGAGAGAGGAAGAAAAAGTTGGGGGAGGGAATGAGGTGTGGAGGAGAGAAAGCATACAGGCTGATAGAAGGGAAGAAAGATTGGATGCACAGTCAGAAGAAGAAAGTGCAACCAGAAATCACCAGACAAGGTAGGAAAAATGATTTTATTTTAAATTTAGCAAAGTGGAGGAAGTATTACCACTGTTTTCAAAGGAATTTGCCCAAATAACTTAATAGTTAACTGGGTAAATTCCCAGAGATGAAAACTTCCCTTCACTTACTATGCACAGTTCTGAATTTATATCTGCTGTCTATATTTTACAATATGGTCCCCTTTTACTAAACCGCAATAGTGTTTTTTAGCGCAGGGAGCCTATGAGCGTCAAGAGCAGCGCTGGGCATTCAGCGCAGCTCCCTGCGCTAAAAACTACTATTGTGGTTTAATAAAAAGGATGGAGGGTATATTTGTCTATTTTTGTATGCTATAAAAACCAAATACAGAGAGAGACTGAGAGCTGTTGACGAAGAGCTACGTGTGTGTCTTTCTTCGATTCCAGCCAGAATATCAGCTTTGTGTTCAGCCAAACAGGCCCAGGTTTCGCACTAAATAAAGTATTTAATAATTTTTCACTATTCTGTTTACTTAATATTTCATAATAAAGTAATTATAAAATACTTTCTTTGTGTTTATTTGATTCCTATTCAAGAGAATTACTTTATATATAGTCAATATAGGCACAGAGTTAAATTTTTTAACATTTTCTAATGGTGGTCTGCCTCGTGATTTTTTTCATGAAACAAGTGTGCCTTTGCCCAAAAAAGGTTGAAAAACACTGATCTAATGGATTCTACCTGTAAAAGCGGCGAAATAGAGAATGTCTTTACTAAGTACGTACATCACAGAAACCTGAGCATCATATATATAGTTCAGAATGTTTTCTGCTAGGGTAAAACAAGCCGGACTATAACTTTAAACACCAAATACATGGCTCTCTTTAAGAATCCTAGAGATAAGTTACAGATAGCCATTCTAGCTAGACAGATGTACCCTGGAAAATCACAATTCTTTTTAGAGGCCTTCGAGGATGCCACCAGAAAGACGTACGGTTATCTCTGTGTGGATTTAAATACCACAACGCCTTAGGCTTACAGATTGAGAACGGATATTTTCCCGCCAGACTGGACAACAATTTATTGTGTAAAACCACAATCAGCCCGTAAAAAGCTGTGAATATATAACCAGGCCCCTTCATATAAGCTGGGACATGTCTCAGGTAACTTGTTTAGCTGTGTAAAGAAAAACCTGCCCCTTTAAAAACTTTTAGTCCAAGCCTCGCTGCAGCACAGATAAGCCGTCCTGAATACAGCTTCTGATGATTTGGTGGCTGCTATAGCTGAAATCGCTCTCAACACCCTAAAAGGTAACATCCCGCTTTCACAAAACCAGATAAAGGTTTTAAAAGGGAAGCGTCACACTATAAAAAGACTTTGTGATAAAAGATTAGCCCTTATTAGCCCTTAAGAAAAAAAGAAGCAGTTGGTGAAACAAAGGGCCCTTGTTAAGTTTTGCTTTACCATTGATAATGGGTCTTCTGACAAACCGCTGATGCATCATGCTGAAAAAATGTACCTGGTCCCTAGTCAACAACTCGAGTGCTTGAGAAACCCCATAGATCGGGGAGAAAATATTAGAACCTCAACCATACATAGAATAGACGCGGAAATGAAAAACATACTTACATAAGAACATAAGAAACGCCTTCACCAGATCAGACCGCGGTCCATCTAGTCCGGTGCTCCGCACACGCGGCGGCCCATTTAGATACTCCTTTTTGGAGACCCGACTTTACCGCAAGAAGGTGTGCATCCAACTTGCACTTGAATCCCAGTACCATAGTCTCCGCCACAACCTCCTCTGGGAGTGCATTCCAAGCACCCACCACTCGCTGTGTGAAACAGAACTTCCTGACATTTGTCCTAAACCTGCTGCCACTCAGTTTCAGGCTATGACCTCTTGTCCGTGTCACATCTGAAAATGTTAGCATTTCTGCTTCTTGGTCTATTTTATCAAATCCTTTTAATATTTTAAAAGTCTCTATCAAATCCCCTCTCAGTCTTCTCTTCTCGAGGGTAAACAGTCCCAGTTTCCTGAGTCGTTCCTTGTAGCTCAAATGCTCCATTCCTTTGACAAGTTTCGTGGCTCGCCTCTGCACTTTCTCCAACAGAGTTATATCCCTCTTGAGGTATGGAGACCAGTGTTGGACACAATATTCCAAGTGTGGTCTGACCATTGTTCTATAAAGTGGCATTATGACATCTTCCGATCTACTCGTGATCCCCTTCTTAATTATGCCTAACATCCTGTTTGCTTTCTTTGCCGCCGCCGCACATTGTACCGATGGCTTTAGGGTATTGTCAATCAGTACCCCCAAATCCCTTTCTTGTTCGCATTTTGCTAATGTCACCCCCAACATCTTGTACTCATGTTCCTTGTTTTTCTTTCCTAGATGCATCACCTTGCATTTGTTTATGTTAAAGTTCATCTGCCACTTTGTCGCCTACTTTTCAAGCTGTTTCAGATCTTTCTGGAGGTCCTCGCAGTCCCTTTGAGAACCAACCGCCCGACATAGTTTTGTATCATCTGCAAACTTTATTATATTGCATGTTGTTTCCTCTTCTAGGTCGTTTATAAAAATATTGAACAAGATAGGCCCAAGAACAGAGCCCTGAGGCACGCCGCTAGTCACTTTCTCCCAGTCCGAGAATTTCCCATTTATGTTAACCCTCTGCCTTCTGTTTTCTAGCCATTTGCCGATCCATCTGTGTACTTCTCCTCCTATTCCATGGCTTACTAGTTTCTTCATAAGCCTTGCATGTGGGACCTTGTCAAACGCTTTCTGGAAGTCCAAGTAAATTATATCCACTGGATCTCCACTGTCCATTTGTTTGTTCACTTTCTCAAAGAATTGTAGTAAATTTGTCAAACATGACTTCCCTTTTCTGAAGCCGTGTTGATAGCCCTATTAATTTGTGATCCTCCAAATGTTGTACAATGTTATCTTTTATTAGTGTTTCAATTATCTTCCCTGGAACCGATGTGAGGCTCACAGGTCAGTAGTTTCCTGGATCATCTCTTGATCCTTTTTTGAAAATTGGGATGACATTTGCTATCCTCCAGTCTTCTGGTATTTGTCCAGTTCTAATAGACATGTTAGCTACGGATTGTAATAATTCACTAATTTCCACCTTAAGTTCCTTTAATACTCTTGGGTGAATTCCATCCAGTCCAGGGGATTTGTCACTTTTTAGTTTGTCAATCTGAAAGTGTATCATGTCCAACGTCACATTTACTGTCGTGAGGCTTTCCTCTATTGCAGTAAACACTACAGGAGAGGTTCTTGAAGATAGGAAGTGAGGTAAAATGAACAACTCAAACAGTGTGCAATCCTCACTCAGCAGGATAAACCATTCAAAACAGAACAGACCAACTTGTGACGTTCTTCAATTTTCTTTATTCAAAAACTTTTCTTTTTTCTTATCATTCTTGCTCCAATGCTCAAATGCCCTCGGCTGCAAGAGGAAGCCAAATTAAGTGCTCCTTGCTGGAACCCTTGATAAGCCAGTTTGGCGAAACGGGTCCCGTCGGGCATTTGAGCATTGGAGCAAGAATGATAAGAAAAAATAAAAGTTTTTGAATAAAGAAAATTGAAGAACGTCACAAGTTGGTCTGTTCTGTTTTGAATGGTTTATCCTGCTGAGTGAGGATTGCACACTGTTTGAGCTTTCCTCTATTGCCCCGGTGAATATCTTCCCTGCGGTTGGTACTGCTGAAATGTCCTCATTTGTGAAGACTGAGGCAAAGAATGAATTTAACCTATCGGCAACCTGTTTGTCCTCTTTAATTGACCCTTTCCTTCTCTGGTCGTCGAGAGGGCCCACTGCCTCTCTTGCTGGTTTCTTTCCTTTTATATATCTAAAAAAAGGCTTGAAATACTGGTATGTCTGACCATGAAAAAGTTAAACTTTACTCAGAAGTGTTACAACGCTATCTCGTGTTGAACAGACAAAGGGATATGGAAAAGCTAAATGTGTATCTACAGGGACCGGTTGATGCTTCAACAACCCCCTCTCCAGAAAATAGTATACCTCCTGACTGTGGTTCAAGAAGTGTTAAACAGCATCAATATGCGCTATAGGAAAAATGCCAAAGTCCTGCTTAACAAACTGTCAAAAAACAAAAGTGTTGCATCCTGGGAGGGAAATGGTACGTTTGTATACCAAGGAAAACCTATCAGTGGTTCTAACCTGCTCGACCTCGTTTGCAGTGTTACACAGACCCATGCTCTTTCAGAGCAAAGAAGGACCCTAGGCTGGGGGAGTTCATGCAAACCCTAGATGAATTAAATATGCCTTCCTCGGTAATGGGTAATGCTGCCAACAGAGATGTACTGTTAGGCCTCAAGGAGAACCCAGCTATGAAGGTTCCTGAACTATATACGAAACCTACCAAGACCAAAGAACTCCTACCTCATAAAAACCGTAAATTACCCAGTTACCAGTGGCTGAGTGTATAAAAACATATCTTCAATAAAATAATACTTTTTAAAAAATGAAAATAAAAGACTGCAGACATTTTGATTTTTTAAGGTTTACTTTTTTTATTTAGAAGCAGCATGACATTCATGGTAGGAAATACAACCCTAGGGAGTATGAAATGGATTTTGAAAAGGTCTTCACAAGACTTGTTTTTTATTTTTTACAAATTTCAGTACCATTTCATCATTTTGCATTAAATCTTCAGAATACATTTCTAAAATATTTTCAAAAGGTTGCCCTTTACAATGATGATGTAAAAAAAAACAACACACAATGATAGCCACAGGCCTCAGACAGCGGGTGCTGTAACTGTCTGTTATGATATAATATGGCCTTACAGTGTTAATTGAAAAAGTTCATAATGCTGTTAGGAAAGAATAAACTATCCAGTGGTTGTCCGTAAGAATCAAAAAATTCTCCTATCCCATCACCGGTCACATAGAGGGCCAACCAATGTTCACCCGGTAGGTTGTGTGGGTGTGTGTTCACGACAATTCCCACGGGTTTCCTTGGTATTTCTAACCCTGTTAACCAGTCACTGGGCAGTATATCTAAAAAAGATTCTGCAACACAGGAGTCCTTCTTTAAAATAAGGAAGATCTGTACGGTGTTCATGTTCAAGAATGGTCAAAAAGAACATTCCTTCTATGATTAATTTCTATCACATTGTCGAAACCCCATAAACAATCATGTTCACAGTGTGAGGTAAAGCTCTGGCAAAATGTATTTCAGCCCGCAGGATACCGGTTTTGATCAGCGAGTAGTGGTCAGTGCACTCCTGGTCCGGCGATAGGTCAATGGCTAGCAACATATAACCTTTGTAAAACTCCTGACCAGGAGAGTGTTGTCTTTCAGATGTTTAACGGTCGCATATATTCTCTCACACAATTTCCATTTTCAAAGTCGGGTTGTAGAGGTTTTCTGGGTACTTGTTCACCATCCACATACAGAGCCGCAAAATGAATATCGCAATGTTTAAAATTGAAAGGATTTTTAGCATAATTACCACTGAAAGCATCGTTATCCACAAAGCCCAACATGATGAGCTTTGGCAACTGCCCCAAAAAGAGATTTTCCTGATTAGTCACACAGGTGCCGGTCGGTATGCTAAACTCCTTCAACCCCACACGGTCTATCGCATACTTGGCATTAGCTTTCAGTAGAGCTTCAGCATGTCCCAAGCGCACTCCAGGGGCCACTTTAACTCTCTTTACAAAGAGGGTTGCATTTAGGATAAGGAGTTTATAATTTTGGTCAGCATCACCGCTCATTAAACAGAAAGAGTTTTTGTTACGAGACAGTTTTATTTTAAGATCTACGCAGTTGATGAGTAGCTTTTCTTGAAAAAAATAGATCGCTGTGTAAATGCCCCAACAGCTCCACCTTGTGGCTAGATGCTGTAAAGTGAGCCCTTTCGGTAAAACCCACATTATGTGCTCCTATATCTCTCACGTCGTGATGTTTGGCTGTATCCTTATAAAACAGGCTGCTTGTGAACTGTGATTTGAGGGCTCCTTCACCGTAATTGATGATCAGCTCTATGAGGGCTCTGTAGGGGTAACAGTTATTACTCTGACTAATCAGCTGGTGTCCCAGGGTAACATCCAATTGGCTAAAAATAGATGCAATCGGGTAGTTTACCAGGGCTAATTTGGTGGCTGCATCAATGTCTAAACCGTCTTCTTTCACAATTTTACAGGTCAGATGCAGGAGAGTGTTGTTTAAATCAATGTAGTCTTCACCGTGCCCTGCTATGTAGAAGTCCAAAGTGCTGTTTCCGATAAAGCTGATAATGGTGATTTCCACATAAATGCTTTTTTCGATACTGGTTTGGGTCGGGGATAGCTCAAACAGATTTAGTTCTGATTTAATACATTCTTCAGAGCCGTGGTGTACAAAAGCCATGGTTTTTTTTAAAATATATCACATTTCCTAGAACAGGCCCTTCTCTTCTTGGATCCACCGGATAGCTTCTGTGATTTGTCACCTTGGGGTTTCTTTCTTTTAATAGGTTTTGAAGGTCCTTGCAGAATCTTTTTAGGATGGGTCCTCTTTCTAACCACAGCCAGTCCTGACCCCGCCTGCTCTGCGGAATGTTTTAATTTATTTAGAACGGTTGTTGTGACGTGGCCCATGACATCTTTAGCTATGTTTTGTGCAGCTCCTTTCACATGTGGTTTAATAATTTCAAAACCCCTTCTCAAAAGTGGTATTGCTTTTCTAAAGAGACTACGAAATACGCCACCTACACCAGCACTGTACATGACAGGGGCCCCGTGATATCCTGAAAGTCCATAACAGGCTTGTGCTGTGTAATCATTTTTGTATGCTTTGGGGTCTCCGTATCTTTAGATACCAACATTTTAAACACAACAGTCTTCCTGGGTCGCAGGTGAAGCTTAAGGATCACCTTCTCGTAACGAAATGAGACGTTCCTGTTCTGATCCATCTTTATTTCAAATATGATGGTGTCGATGTGCTGCTTGTTCACAGGTATAGTGCGGTTTATCATACGTGAGGGTAATAAACTTATCCACTGACCCTAGAGTTGGAACACAGCGCAACAGTTGTACAAAATGGTCACCTACTAACTGCTGCTATACAATATCGGTGTACACGTAGAGGGTATTAAAGCCGGCTGCGATATTTGCTGGGAAATGAGAATGCCTTGTATTAACGTTAGCCTTTACCCCCAAAATGGTTGCCAAATCACCCCCTGCAAAAATAACAGACTTATTCTCTGATTTTACATGAATTCTTCGCGTATTGGGGTCATATATGATTCTTGGCGGTCTCTCAGACTCATAGAAGCTTTCTAATAACCTCCCCGTGGTCGCATAATATCCTCTCTGGATTGTAAATTGGTGTACATTTCCTTCTCCAGAGGTGACAATGTACTTTATGTCTTCCTTAATATTTTCCCAAGTATGTGGGTATTGTATTTCCACCACTCCGCTTCCCACGGGAACAGTAATTTTGCAAGCGGTGCTGCTTGCCCAAAGCTTCCCTCTGACGCGCCCAGGCGGAAACAGGAGGCTGCGTCAGAGGGAAGCTTTGGGCAAGCAGAACTGCTTGCAAAATTCTTATATCCTTATAAAACTATCCTTAAAATGGGAACTATCCTTATAAAACAGGCTGCTTGTGAACTGTGATTTGAGGGCTCCTTCACCGTAATTGATGATCAGCTCTATGAGGGCTCTGTAGGGGTAACAGTTATTACTCTGACTAATCAGCTGGTGTCCCAGGGTAACATCCAATTGGCTAAAAATAGATGCAATCGGGTAGTTTACCAGGGCTAATTTGGTGGCTGCATCAATGGCTGCTTGCAAAATTTAGTTCCCTGTTTTATAAGGATAGTTTTATAAGGATAGTTCCCATTGCCTTTCTTACCCACGTTGCTTGTTTGTTTTACTTTCCATCGATGGGGGGGCTTGCATTTCTGATCGGGGGGGGGGGGCCCCGTGTTGCTAATCGATACTTTGGGGGGTGTCACCGTTCTAAGAAAAAAAAAATTGGAGTTAAAGGTGAGTGGTGAGATGGGCCTGGTATGGAGGGAGAAAGAGAAGAGGGCAAGGCAGAGCAGGGCAGATGATGGAAGTGGGGAGAAGGGAGACAGAAGGGAGCAGGGCAGATGATGGATGTGGAAAGAAAGGGGCAGGGCAGAAGATGGATGTGGAAAGGGGCAGGGCAGATGATGGAAGTGGGGAGAAGATGATGGACGTGGGAAGGGACAAATTAGCCTGTTTAATGGATGAAACCGAAGGAGTCAATTGGATGCCAAGATAGCAAAATGCCCGGTCAGCCCATTTCAGTGGGAAGACCCCCGGCCAGGTGTCCCGAAGCTCGGGTAGGTAGGACTTCGAGATTCAGCCAAAACCCCGAAAAGTCCCCATATTCAGCCATCACCATCAAAAGAGCAGGCAGAGCTTGGACAGGACGAGTAAGATGTACCAGAAGATCATCTGCAATGCGGACAATTTAAATTCCACCGCACTAATGGAGACCCCAGGAATGTCCGGATTACGCAGAACATCACGCACTAAAGGGTCTAAGGTAAGAACAAACAGCAGGGGGGACAAAGGGCCATGGTGAGACCACATCTGGAATACTGTGTGCAATTCTGGAGGCCACATTACCGTAAAGATGTGCTAAGAGCAGAGTCAGTTCAGCGGATGGCCACCAGGATGGTCTCGTGGCTCAAGGATCTCTCATACGAAGAGAGGCTGAACAAGCTGCGGCTCTACTCTCTCGAGGAACGTAAGGAGAGGGGAGACATCTCCGGACGTATCGAGGTGGAAGAAGATATTTTCCTTCTCCAGGGACCCTCAGCCACAAAAGGGCATCCGCTTAAACTCAGGGGTGGGAAATTTCATGGGGACACCAGAAAGTATTTCTTCACCGAAAAAGTGGTTGATCATTGGAACAAGCTTCCAATACAGGTAATCGAAGCCAACAGCGTGCCAGATTTGAAGGGTAAATGGGATGCCCATGTGGGATCCTTAAGAGGGTGGAGTTAAGGATGGGTCATTAGGAGAGGGATCTCCAGGAGAGCAGACTCAGGGGGGTGGGTCTGTGAAGTGGGCAGACTTGATGGGTTATGGCCCTTATCTGCCGTCATTTTTCTATGTTTCTATGACCTGCAAAGGGACCTAACGAGACTGGAAGAGTGGGCAAAAAAGTGGCAAATGAGCTTTAATATAGAGAAATTCAAGGTCATGCATGTAGGGAAAAAGAACCCGATGTTCAGCTACAAAAAATAGGGGTAAGTAACCTTGAAAGAGACCTGGGTGTGTTGGTGGATACAACGATGAAAGCATCGGCACAAAGTGCGACAGCCTCAAAGAAAGCAAACAGAATGTTGGGTATCATCAAAAAGGGTATCACAACCAGGACATAGGAAGTCATCTTGCCTCTGTATCGTGCAATGGTGTACTACACATCTGGAGTACTACGTCCAGTACTGGTCGTCGTACTCCAGATACTTGAGGGAGTCCAGAGAAGAGCAACTAAATTGGTAAGAGGTATGGAAAACTTTTCATACGCTGACAGGTTGGAAAAGCTGGGGCTATTCTCCCTGGAAAAGCAGAGACTTAGAGGAGACATGATAAAAACCTTCAAAATCCTGAAAGGCATAGAGAAGGTAGACAGGGACAGATTCTTCAGACTGTGGGGAACCACAAGTACAAGGGGGCACTTGGAGAAATTGAAAGGGGACAGGTTTAGAACAAATGCTAGGAAGTTCTTCTTTACTCAGAGAGTGGTGGACACATGGAACGCGTTCCCGGAGGTTGTGATAGGGCACGCTACGGGGGTTCAAGGAAGGTTTAGATACATTCCTGAAGGATAAGGGGATTGAGGGGTACAGATAGAAGTAGAGATAGGTTATAGGAAAAGTCAGGGACTACCTAACAGGTCATGGACCTGATGGGCCACCGCTGGTGTAGACTGCTGGGCACGATGGACCTCTGGTCTGACCCAGCGGAGGCAACTTCTTATGTTCTTATTAGTCCAATAAAATGATGGGCACTAAATTTTCTTCCCTCTATGCCCCATGCTTCCTACCCAAATGCAAAATATAAATTGGTGGGCTTCCCAAAGCCCTGCCAGCTGAAGATCTCTTCCTCTAGGAAGGAAGGGGAGCTTTGTTCAGAGATGTTTGGAGGTTGCATAGAAGAAAAACTGTACACTGGCACTGGTATGGTAATCTTTGTTTTGAATTTTAAAATAAAAGAAATAAAGTGGAAATAAATAAATATATGGGGGCGGGGCAGGGGCGAGGCTTGGTGTGGTATGGTAGCGCATGGCAGGGGACCCAGTGTACTTGTGTGGCTAGAGGCCCTCGACGAATTAATCCTGCTTTGCTGTTTGTCATTACCTGAATGGCCTCCCACAAGATCATTGTGTCCCCCCCCCCCAGCAAGGGGAAGGCTGTGTCTGTCAACCATATCGACAGATATGCATACTAGTGCTGCCCGATTCAGGAAAAAAAACTTTGATTCGATTCGATTCAGCCTATTGAATTGGTTTATCGATTCAATTTTCCTTCCCAACAGGGTGTTTTTTTCAAACATCCTGGTGGGTTTATTTTATAGCCTCTTCACCCCCTTTGCCTTCTCCTAACCACACTGGCGCTGTAAACCACACTGGTGGTGTAAACAAAATAAAGAAACAAAAAGGACTTTTCCTCTCTGTTAAATCCTAGCTCACATTTGCGGTCTAACACCAGCTCTGGCAGGATACCCCAGGAATGTCCGGATTACGCAGAACATCACGCACTAAAGGGTCTAAGGTAAGAACAAACTGCAGGGGGGACAAAGGGCTCCCCTGCCGAGTGCCCTGCTGAATGTCAAAAGGGGCAGAAAGCAGCCCATTAACCCAAACAGCCGCGAAAGGCTAAGCATAAAGAGAGGAGACGACATCAAGAAAAAATCCCTCAAAACCATAATGCCGCAACGTGGCAAACAAGAACTTCCAGGAGACCCCATCAAAAGCCTTCTCCGCATCGAAGCTAACAAACAGGGAAGGCAATCAAACATGAGCCACGTATTCCAAAGAAGTTAAGATACGGCGAATAGAGCGGGCCACCCGACGATTACGGACGAAGCCCACCTGTGAATCAGTGATAAGATCAGGGAGAACACAGGCCATTCTGTTAGCCAGGATCTTAGCAAAAAATTTCGCCTCAGTATTAAGAAGGGAGATAGGCCGATACGAACTAAGCAAGGTAGGATCCTGTCCCGGTTTCAACAGAACCACGATAAGTGCATCCTGCAGAGACTGTGATATGTTTAAATGATTTTTATTATTCCAGCAGTAAGAAGCAAATACAAACAGTAGTACCATTCAGGAAATAACATTTTTAACAATATAATCAGTTCCCCTCCCATCCCCCCCTCCCCTCCCCAAGAATCCATGGCCAGTCCTACAGCTGAGAGTGGGAATAAAATCTTAAAGATTCAAAAGTCTACTGCGAGCACGCGGTGTGAGGTTCTGCCAGAAGTGCTCCCACACCTGACAAAATTTGCGACCCGGGCCAAGAGTCAAGTCTCCCACCATGCATTTCTCCAGTGTTGCGTGCACTATCATTAGAGATCTCCATTGTGCATATGAGGGGGGATCACGGGAGAGCCAGTTGGTGAGGATGGCTTTTTTCCCCATCAAAAGGGGTTCTGCCAGAAGTGCTCCCACACCTGACAAAATTTGCGACCCGGGCCAAGAGTCAAGTCTCCCACCATGCATTTCTCCAGTGTTGCGTGCACTATCATTAGAGATCTCCATTGTGCATATGAGGGGGGATCACGGGAGAGCCAGTTGGTGAGGATGGCTTTTTTCCCCATCAAAAGGGCTCTGGAGATAAATGCTGACATTCCCCTGGGTTTGGGCGAGGCTATATTATAAAATCCAAATAACGCCCTCGGTTGCGGAAGCCATCGCCTTCCCCAAAGCGATGGGGATTACTGCGTCGCATTCTTGCCCGAAATGCAATCAGGTTCACGCATCTTTGAGTCATATGTTTTGGGCCTGCCCCGCAATCCAACAGTTTTGGAGACATCTTGGCCTATATACCACATTGCTTGTGCGCTAAGACTATCAATGCTGTACGTACGTTGTGTACTGCTTGTCTACCCTATACAAAGCTGACTTGTATGGATGCAATCACATCGGGGAGAAGGGTCGCTAATCTATCAGCTAAGATTTTGGACAGAATTTTGATGTCTACATTCAGCAAAGAAATTGGGCGATAGGACTCGGGAGCAGAACTGTCTTTGCCAGGCTTCAATATCAACGTGATTAAAGCCTCATTCGCTTCTCCTGGGAAATGTTCATCCTGGATTACCTGGGAGTAATAGTCCCTTAAAAAAGGACTAAGCAGCCCTGAGAGCAGTTTATAAAATTCTGCCGTAAAGCAATCCGGCCCTGGAGCTGAAAAATTTCGTTGATTGTGGATAGCTTTATGTAGTTCTTTAGGGGTGATGGGTGCATTAAGAAACCTAACATCCGAGTCAGAGAGCGGCTGTAAACCGGAATCCGTGAAATAGTCCTTAATAAGGGGTTCAGCTCCCGAGTCCCGGCGCCCATATATCTTCCCGACATGGGACTGAAAAATTTGTGCAATGTGTTCAGTAGTGTGTTAAAATTGGCCCGTACTATCCTTCAATCCCAAAACATAACGGTGACCCCGCACCTGGGAAGTCAAGCGGGCTAATAACTTCCCTGTCCGATTTCCATAGCGATGGTAGCGAAATTTTTGATACAAGAGCATTTTCACCGTGCGCTCATGTATATAGGAGTTGAGGGTCGTTTCCACGGAAGCTAAGTGTTCCCTAGTGTGGCGGGTCGGGAACAGGGTATACTGACGCTTAGCGCTTGCTAGTTCTTTTTCCAACCGCAGTATTCCCCGGGACAAACGGCGATTACGCGCTATTACATAAGCTATACAATCTCTGAGCACCACCTTAGCCGTGCTCCAAAACAGTGTCGGATCATTGCTATGCTGACCATTAAAGTCTAGGAATTCACCCCATTTAGTCGTTAGGCTTATCTGTTAGGTATGTTTTGAAATGGTCATCAGAAAATAGATAACTAGGGAAGCGCCAACATACAGGTCCGCGTAAACCGAAGCCAGATCATCGTGTGATCTGAAATCACCGCCGGGCCTATTACCACTGCATCCACATTTAGAAATGCTCTGCGCGTGGTAAGGATGTAATCTATCCTAGATTGTGTGTTATGTGCTCTGGAGCAGTGTGTGTAATCCCGTTCAGTGGTATGGAGAATTCTCCACGGGTCCACCAGATCTAAAGTGGCGCAAAGATAGGGCAGGCCTCTGGTATGAGATATACTCGCACCAGGTCCCGGCTGAGAACGATCACAAGTCGGGTCAAACACCTGATTGAAATCCCCTGCAATGTATACCGGATCAGTAACCCACCAAAGAAGCATGGCAGTTAGACCCTCAAAGGAATGGTCATAAGTATTAGGTGCATATACATTCATCAAGTAAAAGGAATATGTGCCTACTGACAACTGCAGCGAGAGGTAGCGGCCCTGTGGGTCTAAGGCTACTACTTTCGCAGTGTAAGGTAATGTCTTACTAATCAGTATCGCCACCCCTGCCCGCTTATGAGTTGAAGATGCTGCATGCACTGCGGCTACCCAGGACCTCCTCAATTTCTGATGTTCCAAGTCTGTAAGTCGGGTTTCTTGCAGACAGGCTATGTCAACCTTATGTCGTTTGAGCTGTGTTAAAATTTTTGTTCGTTTTATGGGAGAGGTAATGCCCGAAACATTCCAGGATACTATTCTCAAAGTGTTAGCCAGCAGGTATAAAAGGTATAAAATGCTAAGTGCGGAAAAAATCCACCCCAGGTTCCCAGCCATACCCAGGGCAGCCACATGACGCTCAGGACCTGCCCGAGTAACCAGTACCATGGTAAATGTCAGGTGCAGGAGTCTCGCAGAAGGGTCTGATCCCACCCTTCCCAATAATTGAAAGAATACCAGCAGCAACCACGTAGGCCAAGGACTCCCCCCTCCCTGGAACCCCAACCCCCCCTCCCTTCCCAACCTTCTCCCCAATTGCATGATGTGGTCACAGCCTCAGGTTCGCCCTAGGCGGGTCCCAAAGGTGTGAAAGATCACAAAACAATGTCACTCCGGGCCCCGAGTTCCCATACAGTAAATACAATAGTCATAAAAGCAGTCTGCAGAGCAAATGAACGTTAGGATGAGCTCAAATATATCAATTTCTGAACTAGAACAAGAAAAAACACAAAATTGTAAACAAACTTAAACCAGAATAGCAAGTAACAGCCATATTATCTAAGATCCAGGCTTCCCCCAAACCAGGAGATCCCGGTGCATCCACAATGCCACAGGCACACAGGAGCATGTGACAAACAAGGAAGCACACCATGTGCTCTTTCATGTAAGGTCCGACTGGGGCAACACCTGAGTGTTCACATAAAGGGCCGCCTCAGCCGCAGCCTCAAATACCTGCCAGTGTCCCTAATGGTAAATTTTCAAAGTGGCTGGATATAAAAAGAGAAAGCGTATTTTTTTTCCAGCCAAAGAGGAGCAAAGTGGGTAGAATTGCTTCCTGCGCTCCGTTAGGGCCACAGAGTAATCCTGGAAAAATGCACACCTGACTCCTCAAATGCTAAAGTCTCCCGAAGTTGTTTATATTTGCGCAAGATTTCCACTTTATGGTTATAGTTTAAAAGTTTGGCTATTACCATGCGAGGCCTCGCCTCTCTTGCTTGTTCTCGGCCTAGCCGGTGTGCTCTCTCCAGTCGAATAGGCCCCAGGCCCTCCTTCAAGGGAAAGGAACTGGTCAGCCAGGCCTCCAGCACCTGCAGGAGCTTAGGACCGGGTACTGTTTCCGGAATCCCCAAAAAACATAAGTTAGATCTTCTGGATCTATTTTCAAGATCATCCAGTCTTTCTGCTTGTTTATGAGTCAGAGCCTGCAGTTCCTGTAACGTGGTGTCATGTGCCTGCTGTGTATCCTCGATGCTGGAAACCCGAGTCTCCAGCGCTGTGGTGAGGCTAGTAGTCTCCATAAGTAGATTTTCAAGCTTTTGGAGCTGTTCAGAAAGTTTTTCTATGCTGGGCTGCATTGCCACTGTTACTGCTTGAGTAAGGGCCGTCAGCGCCTCCGGCGCTATTTGCTGAATCGCGGCTGTGGAGGTGACCAGCGCCATTTTGTCAGCACCGTGCTGCGGGTGGTCCTGATCCTTTTTTTGAGTGAGGGTGGACATCGGCGACGCAGGAGAGGACAGAAATCTGTCCATATATTGTGCACAGCAAGCGCTGCAAAGCGCTGTCTCCCGGCTCACCTCCAAAGGCTAGTAACAGGGCGCTTCAGGACTCGGGGCCCGGGAGCTCAGGCAGCCTGCTTCTGCCTTGGCTCAGTGCATCATGTGATCTCCCGCAGAGACTGTGATAAAAACCCATGCTGATCATACTTATTGAAGGTAGAAGTCAGCACCGGTGTAATTTCCATAGAGAGCAATTTATAAAACTCCGCGTGATAGCCATTGGGTCCAGGGGCTTTCCAAAGAGCGCTAGACTGGATCACCGAAGCCACCTCCATCGAGATAGGGGCATTCAACATCTGTTGGTGAATAGCTGATACACAAGGAGTCGGGATGTTATTGAGATACAACTAACTTGGCATCTCCGGGGTCGTAGAGCAGGCATATTACCTATGATAGAACTGGTGAAAAACTCACAATGGCCGCATCAGTACAAACCGGCCCCACCCACTCCTTTATTACCTGGAGCACCCGCCGGGGACCATCAGATGTACGGACCAGGTTAGCTAAGAGTCTCCTGCGGGAGCGGGAGGTACGGGCTTGCAAAAGCTCATTTAAAGAAGCCTGCGATGCCAGCAGAGTGCTCCTCTGGGAAGGGGTGGGATGGCAAGCATACCACATCCTGTCCGCCCGAACCTGCCTCTCCAAGTGAAGAATTTCCCTATCGCGTGTCTTTTTCTGAAAGCTAGCATAAGCAATAATCTCACCACGCAAAACTGCTTTAGCTGCCTCCCAATATAGCACTGGGTCCTCCAGATGAACCTCATTATGAATCTGATAGTCCTTCCATTTCCAAAGTAAATGATCAAGAAACCCAGGATCCCTATATAAAGCCGGAGGAAAGTGCCATCGACGGGTGCCGCTCCCGCCCGCCCCCACACTCAAGGTGCACCAAACAAAGGTATGATCCGAAACGCAATAAGGACCGATCCCCACCGCAGTCATAGAGGAAAAAAGACTGGTGGACAAAAGCCAGTAGTCTATCCGAGATTGAGTGCCATGAGCACGGGATAGGTGAGTGTAATCACGCTCCCCAGGATGGAGAGTGCACCAAACATCTACCAGATCCAGAGTCGAGCAGAGATAAGGAATCCCCCTAGAAGAATCAATACGGTCCTGTGGACGGGGATCGGACTTGTCAATGGTGGAATCATGAACAAGGTTAAAATCGTCCCCAAACACTCGAGGCAAATCAGGAAAATCACTCAAAGCCTTGAACAAAGAAAGAAAGGTAAAAAGCTTTATTATAAACATTTGGAACATAAATGTTACAGAGAAACAAAGGCATCCGATTTAAAAGGATAGAAAACAAAACAAAACGATCAGACGGGTCCACATACACCCTATTCACCGTCACATCCAGGGTTTTCCGAATGAGAATCAAAACTCCAGACCCGCCGCAGCGCAGCAGCCCCCACCACCCATCCAACCCACCAGTGGGCAAATTTAGCATGTTCCTGAGAGGTCAAGTGCATCTCCTGCAAGAAAGCAATATCCGCCCCGTGACAGTTCAAGGTCTGCAGTATCTTTTGTCACTTGATAGGGGAAGTAACCCCATTAACATTCCAAGAAATTAGTTTAACCATTGAAAACCAGAGGAATGAAAAGCAATAATGAACCAATAACAATAAAGGGGGGAAGGAGGGGGGCCGTCCCAGCCTACAGCCTCCCCATGTCGCAATTCCAGGAACACGGCCTGTAAAGACTCCCAATAGGGGCCCAACATACCCCAGGATGGCCTTCCCCAGCTCGGCCCCCAACCAGAAAGAGAAAAAAAAAGCAAAAAAAACCCACAACAAACCAAAAAAGGAAGCAACCCCAGACCAATCCCAACCTACCCCATTCCCCACACCCCCCAGAAACACCAGTGTCCCTTAGGACTACCCAGGGCTGCCCCGAACCTACCAAAGCCCCGCCCTCCCGAACAAGCCCCAAAAGAAATAAACAGAAAGAAACATCAGTAGTTTACCCCGCAAATCCCCCAGAGAAACCTGAAGTATAACTGGGGCAGCAAACTCCAGCAAGAAAAGGAGCTAAGATCACAAACAAAAATGCCCCAATCCACCCCTCCAACCAAACCGAGCAACCCTACCCAGACCCCATCAGTCCAAAAATACAAGGCCAATATCACCAAAAGGACCCCATCAGCCCTGAGCCGGGGTAAAAAAAACCAACCCAGCCGACACCTCCCAGCCCACAAAACCAAAACCCAACCATCCGTTCCCCACTCATCCAAACATACTAGCAGAACCCCCCCTCAGAAACATAGAAAACTCTTAACAAGTGTCCCAATGTCCAAAAAAACAAACCAACAAACAACAAGACACCAGGCTGGCAAAGTCAATGGGGCAGGTGCAGAACTGGTAGACGGAGTAGTCATCTGAGCCATGAAATGTGTGGCATCTGCCACGTGATCTAAAAAGTGAGCCTTGCCTTCATAGTAGATCTTCAGCTTGGCAGGATATCAAGGCAAATTGCACATGTTTACAGTGCAGCTCAGCACAGAGAGAGGCGTAGGCTCGTCGTTGGGTAGAAACCCACGGAGAATAATCCTGGAAGCATAGAAAGCACAGTTACTTACCGTAACAGGTGTTATCCAGGGACAGCAGGCATATATTCTCACATGTGGGTGACGTCATCTACGGAGCCCCAGCGCGGACAGCTTTTCAAGCAAACTTGATTGAAGTTTCAAGTTTGCTACACTGCACCACGCATGTGCATGCCTTCTTGCCCACTAGAAGGCGCATCCCCACCTCGTGGTTCTCAGTTCCATAACCAGCAAAGAAGCCATCCCCGGGGAGGAGGGCGGGTTGTGAGAATATATGCCTGCTGTCCCTGGATAACACCTGTTACGGTAAGTAACTGTGCTTTATCCCAGGACAAGAAGGCATGATATTCTCACATGTGGGTGACCTTCAAGCCAACCAAAAAAGGGCAGGTGGGAGGATGGCAATTTAGGAAAACAGGTTACGTAATACCGACTGGCCAAACCGGCCATCGCTTCTGGACAAAGTGTCCAGACAGTAATGGGAGGTGAACGTATGAACCGAAGACCAAGTGGCAGCTTTACATATGTCCTCCACAGGAGTAGACCGGAGGAAAGCAACAGAAGCTGCCATAGCCCGGACCTTATGCCCCGTGACTCGACCATGGAGCGTGAGACCAGCCTGAGCGTAGCAAAAAGAAATACAAGCAGCTAACCAGTTGGACAAGGTGCGCTTGGAAACAGGATGTCCCAATCGATTAGGATCAAAGGACAAAAACAATTGAGGAACCTTCCGATGAGACTTGGTACGTTGGAGATAAAAGGCCAACGCCCTCTTACAGTCAAGCGTGTGAAGGGCCGCCTCACCAGGATGAGAGTGGGGCTTCGGAAAGAACACCGGAAGAACAATGGACTGATTGAGGTGGAAATCAGACACAACCTTAGGCAAAAATTTAGGATGGGTGCGAAGAACCACCTTGTCATGATGAAACACAGTAAAAGGTGGATCCGCAACCAAAGCCTGCAGCTCACTAATCCGACGAGCGGACGTGAGCGCAAGCAAAAAGACCACCTTCCAAGTGAGAAACTTAAGATGAGATTTGTCGATAGGCTCAAAGGGAGGCTTCATCAGTTGAGCTAAGACCACATTAAGATCCCAAACTACAGGAGGAGGTTTCAGAGGAGGGTGAACATTCACGAGACCCCTCATGAAACGAGTTACCAGAGGATGAAGAGAAAGAGACCGACCCTCGAGATGCCGATGGAACGCCGCAATGGCACTAAGATGCACCCGAATGGAAGTCGTCTTCAGCCCAGACTTAGACAGATGCAACAAATATTCCAGCACCGAAGACACTGGAACTGAACTCGGGTCCAGATGGTTCGAGGAACACCAGGATGAAAATCTGGTCCACTTCTGGGAATAACAAAGCCTAGTCGAGACCTTGCGTGAGGCTTCCAAAATCTCCCTCACCGACTGAGAAACAGGAACCGAAGTCAAGGGGAAAGGAACCAAGCGGTCAGATGTAAAGACTGAAGATTGGGATGTAACAGCGAACCCCGACTCTGAGACAGCAGAGAGGGAAAAACAGGCAGAAGCAGAGGTTCCTGACACTGAGTTGAAGGAGCAGGGAGAACCAGTGCTGTCTGGGCCAACGAGGCGCAATGAGAATCATAGTGGCTCTGGTCGATTTGAGATGTACCAACGTTCTCAAGATCAGAGGAAAAGGAGGGAACGCATAAAGGAACCTTCCCCCCCAGTCGAGAAGGAAGGCATCGGCCTCGAGACGGTCCCGGGAGTACATCCGAGAACAATAGAGGGGCAGTTTGTGAGTCTCCGGAGAGGCAAACAGATCCACCTGAGGAGTCCCCCAGCGGTCGAAGACCTCGCGTAGAACCCGGGAGTTCAGCGACCACTCGTGCGGCTGGAGAAGACGACTGAGTTTGTCTGCCAGACAGTTCCTCTCTCCCTGAATGTAAACCGCACGTAGGAAGATGTTCTGGGAGACCGCCCATTCCCAAAGGCGCAGGGCTTCCCGGCACAGGGACCAAGAGCCCGTTCCGCCCTGTTTGTTCACATAATACATTGCCACCTGGTTGTCCGTCCGCACGAGGACTACCTGATCGTGTAGCAAGTGGCAGAACGCTCGAGCCGCCAGAAAAATGGCCCGAAGCTCCAACACATTGATGTGACAAAGACGGTCCTCTGCCGACCATAGACCCTGAGTCCGCAGACCGTCGAGATGAGCCCCCCACGCGTACTCCGAAGAGTCCGTGGTCAGGACCTTACGATGCGGAGGAACGAGAAAGAGCAAACCCCCGGAAAGATTGGAAGAGTTGGTCCACCAACGGAGCGAGCGTCTCAAAGAAGGAGTCACCGTTATTGGACAAGAGACTGGGTCGCGATCCTGACGCCACTGCGAGGCCAAGGTCCACCGAGGAAGCCTCAGATGCAAGCGGGCGAACGGAGTTACGTGGACCGTCGATGCCATGTGACCCAGAAGAACCATCATGCGCTGAGCCGATACTACAGGCATCAGCGAAACCTGGCGACTCAATCGAAGCAGGGCCTCCAACCGAGGGGGGGAAGGAACGAACGGAGGCGAACCGTGTCCAGCACGGCTCTGATAAACTGAAGGGATTGAGTCGGGCACAATTGAGACTTGGGAAAGTTCACTTCGAACCCCAGACGTTGAAGGAAGATGATAGTCTGTTGGGTCGCTGAGATAACCCCCTCCCTGGTCGACGCCTTGATCAGCCAATCATCCAGGTAGGGCAAGACCTGTAGCCCCCGAAATCTCAGGGCTGCAACGACCACCACCATACACTTCGTGAAGACTTGAGGGGACGAAGCCAGTCCGAAGGGGAGGACCCGATATTGAAGGTGCAACTCCCCCACCTGAAACCGTAAGAATTTGCGGAAGGCGGGATGCACCGGAACACGAGTATATGCTTCCTTTAAGTCTAGGGAGCACATCTAATCCCCTTCCTCCAAAAGAGGATACAACACCGGAAGCAACAACATACGGAACTTCTCCCGGACCAGGAACTTGTTGAGCTTCCGGAGGTCCAAAATGGGGCGTAAGTCCCCGGTCTTCTTTGGGACCAAAAAGTAACGGGAGTAAAACCCCTGCCCCCGTTGGTCGGGGGGTACAGGTTCCACTGCCCGAAGGCTCAACAAGGCCCTCGCTTCGGCGAGAAGAAGGGGAAGTTGGGCTTGACTGAATGGGTAAGCACCCGGCGGATGTTCCGGCGGCGTGGCTAAGAAATTGAGCGAGTAGCCTTCGGAGATAATCCGGAGCACCCAAGCATCTGATGTGATCCCGGTCCAGGCCGCATAAAAGGCTCGGAGTCGACCCCCTATAGGAAGGGGGTTCGGCGAGAGTGCGGAGGGGGCCCGCCCCCATCCGCACATCCCGTCAAAAAGATGGCGCCGGCTTGGACGTCGCCTGCGCCTGAGGTTTTTGTTGGCCTCCCCTACCCTGTTGCAGCGGGCGCCGGGGCGGAGGTCTAGAGAAGGCCGGCGTGGACTTCTGGGGGTTTCGCCTTGGGGGAGGCCGAAACGGCTTCTGCGGCGGGGCCCGAGGTTTAGGACGGACCAAGGAGGCAAGGGAGCGCTCCTGTTCCGACAGACGTTTGGTCGCCACCTCCAGGGACTCATCAAATAATTCAGAGCCAACACAGGGTAGATTGGCCAGACGTTCCTGCAAATTCGGGTCCATGTCCAGGGTACGCAGCCATGCCAGCCGGCGCATGGCCACTGCAAATGCGGATACCCTGGAGGCCAGTTCAAATGCGTCGTAGACAGCGTGAAACAGGTACAGACGCAGCTGAGATAAGTTGGACATGAAAGTGGCAAACCCCTCCTTGTGGGAATCCGGCAGGACCCCTTGATAACGAGGCAAGTCTTTGACCATGGCTCGAAGATAAGATGAGAATGTAAAGGCATAATTAAGGACCCTGGTAGCCATCAATTAGTTGGAATAGAGGCGACGACCAAACTTGTCCAGGGTCCGTCCCTCCCATCCGGGCGGGACCGCCACCGAAACCTTAGCGGGCTGCGACTTTTTCAGCGCCGACTCCACCAGCAACGACTGGTGAGACAGTTGTGCTTTCTCGAAGCCCTTACATGGGATGGTCCGGTACTTGGACTCCATCTTAGAAGGCACCGCTGTGACTGTAAGAGGGGAGTCCAAACTACACCTTCCCTGTGATCCTGGATTGAATTCCTGGTGGTAGTTTGATTGCGCTTTGACAGGGCTGTTGGTACGGCGGCTCCTGTTTGCCTTTTCCCTGCCTATCCGGCGGTGGTGTCTGTTGTGCAATTATGGCCTTCGGCTGTGGCTTCTTCAACCTCTTTTGGTTAGCAGTTTCCTGGCTGTGAGACGGCTGTGTGGATCCTCCTTGACCCTTTCCTTGCCTGCTTACTACCATGATGTCCTGCTTCGTTGGATGGCCCTGGTTTCCTTGTGACAGGCTGTTGACACCTGAAGACTCCTGCCCCATATTGTAGAGGCAAGAAATCTCCGAAACATGTCCAATTTATTGTCAGCTTTACATCTCTTTTATATCATTCTACATGAATCAGTGTTGTCAGCATGTGTCAGCATTAGAGAATGACACGGGGAAAAAATTTGTCCCCGTCACCGCCCCGTCCCCGGCCCACCATCCTCTGCACCGCCCCGTCACCGCCATTCCCTTCACCGCCCCGTCACCGCCACTGCCATCCCTTTCACCGCTCCGTCACCGCCACTGCTACCCCATTCACCGCCCCGTCACCGTCACCGCAGCATACATTTATTCTTTCTCTGAGGTCTCCCTCTCCTGCTTTTCTTGAGCAATGCAATTTACCTTTTGTTCCATGTCAGGCAGTGATATATGAATCTCGTTTTGTGGAAGGTTTGCTGACTTAAGGCTTTACCGAAAAGGAGCAAGGTGTGTATTAGAGGGAAGAGAACAGATGACTCGTGGTTCTAATTACCAGGCCCCCTCCGCAATAACATTGCACATGGATATGAAATGATCCTTTTTCCAGTGCAAAAATGAACAAAAGGCTGTTACTGCATGATCTGCATAGTACTGTCCATTTAACAGACTGCAAAAAAATGATTGGGTCCTGATTTTCCTATGGTAATTCAGGATTTTTGCAATTAAATAAAGGATTAAATATCTCCTAAAGGTGGTGGGAAAGCATCAGGGCCAAGCATTTTCAGGTTACCGAAAATGACTGATTTCCTGGTTTGGGAATGGCACTGCTGTGTGTTCCATTCGAGCCCCCTGTGGGCATGTCATTGCATAGTGAGCATATTTCAATATACTAAGGGTATGATGCACAAAGCTCCATCAATTCCAGTTAAAAATGCTGGGTTGGGAGCGATTTCCTTTTACCAGGCTATGCTACACAACTAGCATGCTGTTTGTACGGTAAAAGAGGAGAGGGGCTGTGCCTGGTACTTGCTTAGCAGAGCAATCGCTAGGCACAGCTCCTCTTCCTGATCAGCTGATCACAGCTCTTGAGCCGGCAGGGGACGCCGCGAATCAGCAGAGCAATCGCTAGGCACAGCTCCTCACAGCTCTTGAGCCGGCAGGGGATGCCACGAATCAAATGAGGAGCCAGTATATTGGGGGGCGGAGTCAATGCGGCAACGTGCAAGTCGGGTAGAGAGTTGGAGGAGACAGACCACATGGCGGAGACAAACATGGCCGCCGGAAAAAAAATCAAACACCCGGTCCCGAACCAAAGACACACGGTGAAGACAAGGTAAATAGCGGTACTTAGAAGGGGGTACATTGGCCTGCGGGGACAAATCTTTTCACCGTTTTTGCGGGCGGTGAAAACTTTTGTCCCCGTGTCTGCGGCGATTTGGCTATGGAGTCTCCATAACCCGCAGCCAAACCGCTGCCACGCCGCGGCTCCCTGCGGGGATCGCTCCCCGTGTCATTCTCTAGTCAGCATGTGACATAAACACAAACCATATATGGACACAGGTCACATGAAACTTTAAAGAAAATAACAAGCATTTTTACTAGCTAGAGACTGAAGTCCACAGAGGGTGCTGTGGTCAGCAGAGCTTCTTATCTAAAGCTGATTGCAAATATGGCTTTATGAAAACAATTGAAGTCACTTCACAACAAGATAACACACATCTTATCAAACATAAATGTCCTTGTACTATTTCAGCAAGAGAAGGCAAACAGAGTCTGGATTTACAGCTTTAAACACATAACCTAAGGAAAACTACCAAAGTACATGATACGTGTCCCTTCAATCCCCTCTTACATCATGAAAATGACATCATAAATGCACAGCATGAGCTTGGAGGGAGAGATACTCTAGATATGTCTCTCGAGGAGGGGTTTTAGGAGCTGTAATACGAATAACACAGTACATGAGCAGTCAAAGACAAGAGTGCAGATAATAATAGAGATTATAACAATAAAAAGGTCTTTTACCCAACCCTGCATTCAACTGATCCCAAGAATTAGATAAATCAGAGTTACATTTGAGCTCAGCAAAGAGGTCTGCTAATTTCTGAATGGCCATAGTAACCTGTATTGTCAGGAATAAAAGTGCAACACCATAAAGTACTGGGAAGAATTTTACAGAATTCTCAGCTAGAATAATATCTAGGGCCATACGATTTTGAAAACCATCTGAGAAGTGGAGCTTAATTGATCAGCAATACCTTGCAAGGTGTCCCTAGAGTAGTTCACAAAGCGTTGCTGATTATAATAAATTTAACTAATCCGATCAACATTCTTATTAATAGTAACAAAGGGAATAAGGAACTCAAACCCAGCCTTAACCTGAGCTCGGGCCTTAAATTCATCTGGGACCCCTCTTGGGACCCCTATAGCATCTATGTATACATGCAATCAGATTTATTTCTAGACAGATAAGAGGAAAAACCATGTGAATAGGAAGGATGCCTTTCAGAAAGAATATGCAGGAGCATGGTAACCGTAGTTAAAGTGCACTGGCCTATCCACTGGCTGGGTAGCTGAACAGGGAGCCAAAAGTCTCCATAGAGCCAGTAAATATCACCTAGGGTAAAAATTTGATGCTGCAACAATGGGGCATACCTATGAGCCAAGACAGAACAATAACCTGGGGGTAAATTACCTACAAAACTACCCTGTGTCAGATTAGAAACATGACATGTGTAATTACCCTTAAAGATGGTAACGGCAATATCAAGCTTTTTCTGTCCAGGCAGCAAAAGGTATTTAGAACACCATAGTGCACAAAGGGGATAGGTAAAATTAGAGGAGGTAGATAGATCCCGTAAGAAAACTGATGGGTCGGATAGCTAGACCCACCCTTAAACCACATGTCCATAATGTACATACCTTCATCAGTAGGTCTAGGGTTGTCAATAGTAAGAGAAAGCTTAATAATTTGTGCAGGAACACTTTTCCTATAACAGTTTCCAACCTTACGAAGGGTCATACAAGTAAGCAGTGATTTACCATTTTGGTCCACTTTTTTTTCAGAGTACTTTCTGGTTTATAAGCCCAGTCAGTATCAATATTCCACCCTACCGCTCCCCAGAATGCACACTTATCCCCCCAACGTGAGTCAGTAACACATATATATACATATGTCTTTAGTTTTAGGAATCTCTGAGGACCAATGGCACAGCCTTGGGATATCAATTGATGAACAGTCCACAATGTCACAATACTCAAAAGAGAAGGTGGCAACTTGCACACTACTGAAATTATACCAAAAGGTAGTATACTGTCTATCTTTCTGGATTCCAACTGAAGGACAGCCTTTTCGAGGGAGTAGTCCAGCTTGACGTCATGTTCGTAAAGAGGTGTCGGGGGTGCTGTTTACAGCAGGAGTGTCATTTACAGATGGGTATGGGCAGAAAGTGTCGTGGACCCAAAACACATCATCCCTGTAGACCCAATTAGAAATGACCCAAACAGGAAGAAAAACTAGCAGCAGCGTTGCCAGTAAGAGAATGATAAAGTTGGTAGAATGCTGCAATGAGATCATCATGTTGTTCCACTGGAGGAGGTGAAATTTGCGCAGGGAAGACTTGCTTCTGGGGTTTTAGGTTAACCCTCTTTAAGCGACTTGCGTGGATCCAAACAGGAAACTCCTCAGTGAGTGCAGCGGGCCTGGTCACAGCGATCACAGTAGTTGGAAGGCCAAAGGGGAAATCCGTCTGCTTCTGATCCTTCAAAAGCTTCTGGACAATCACCAGGCTGGAAAAAATGGGTAGGAATCTGTGGAGAGAAAGGAGAAGTGCAAGACAAGCCCTAATATTTCAATGAGCTTTTGGACGTATTCCTCCTGTATCAAGGGAAGATCACTACTCTCAACTATTGAGGGTTTGTCTACCCATGGGGCGGGGAAAGGTCATCCCATGAGAATCTCAAAGGGAGAGCAGCCAGATGTCTGTGCATACAGAAAGAGATACTTGAAAAGAGATGCTTGAAAAGCATTCCAAATATCATTCAGCAGCTGTACTCCAATGTGATCCAAATAAGAGATAGAAAACAAGAGAGAAACCATGTTGCCTGTACTGAATGTGGCAACATGTAACAATACCAGTACTTGGTATAGCTATGGCAAAAGAGATACAATACTCAGTTACTTAAGGTTCTTAATTGAACATTCCAAAAAGATATGTTTTTGCGTGCTGCATATGACTATTATGGCACTTCAGAGAGTCCATACTGATGTACTGAATGTATTCAGAAATGTATACTGAATGGATCATATGAAGGGAACACCACGAAATAAACGCTGTATAAAGTAAAACTTTTTCTTAAACATATAACCCCTAACTAAACTATATTCAGAATATGAAAGCTAAAAGTAAAAGAACATTGCGCAGTTAGGCTAGTAAGAAGTGGAAAAAGAGCTCTAGAAATGGCCAATGTTATGTATCCTGGGGTACCCACTAAACTAAAACAAGTAGACATGACACAGACAAAACATAAAGTTTTAAGCGTGAAGCTATTATTCCATCTGTCAAGTGTGCAGGGCTGAATTTAACTCTGCAAATAAACACATTGATATAAAAAACCAAAACAAAGAAACAATAATGTATATCATAACCATCTCATATTTGGAAAAAGGCATAAAGCTAATGTCTCTATCTCTGCAGTGATAAAGAGGACCCTTGGAAAACATTAGAAATATCTGTGCCAAAACTGATCTGGGATGGCTATGTATATATCCGAACTACTGCTAAGAAAAAGAAAAAACATTTTAAATTAGCAACATCCTAATTTCAGCTAAAACAATAGAAAGGAATTATGTTTTCCAATTTGTTTTCAATTCACAAACGTGCAAGCTGTAATTATCGAGCTATATATATCTGTATCAAGGAGCAAAAGGTCAAGAATTAAAATATCACTAGCAAAAAGTTAAAATGTCGAGCGAGCACTACGATAACCAATACCATGATATTGGGCAATGAATAAGGGAGAGCTAGCAGCTGGTATCCAGGGTTTCCCCTCTTTGCACCAAAGTCCGTCCAAAAGGGCGGCTTTGGGCACTCGCCAAACACCAGGCATCAAGTTCAGAGGGGGAGTAACAAAGGACTGAAGCTGTGAAAAAAAGAGAGGAAGAGAATCCTTTTCACCCTTGAGACCCAGGAGCCCATTTAAAAGAAGGGCTTGGACATCGTGAAAAGTGTGAAGGGTAGTGGGGTGACCAAGGGTCAGAGGAGTAACCATCTCTACCACCATAGCACAAGCAGCCAGGGCTTTCTTGAACAGGAGTGACTATAGAAAAAAAGGCAACAGAGCGTAACTTACCGCCATGTTCTCCCTTCATGGTGTTACAATAGTCCCAAACAAAGAGATAAAACATATGGGCATAAGCAGGAAGACCCAGACCTGGGCTAGAAACCAAAGCACATCTCAAATGTCCAACATTTCATGAGTCCATCTGATAAGAGCAGTCATTTCAGAAACCAGGGTCTGCCTCAGAATCTGGTCATAGAAGGAACAAGCAGAGATCCATTGGCGGCAGTGACCAATCATATCAAGAAAAGTAAGCATGTCTTTCTTGGTAGCTGGGCGGGGCAGACCCAGAACAGCAGCAATGCAGAAAGTGCAGATTTTCCTCTGACCATGAGACAGGACAAAACCCAGGTATTTCACTTCAGATTTACACCAGTGCAGTTTATTTCGTGACACCTTGTGACCACACACAGACAACCATTGTAAAAGGTGCAAACTATCAGCCTGACAGGTCTCCTGAATTATGGAACACAAAAAGAGGTACAGAATGAGGACAGAACCATGAGGGGCAGAACATGACTGTAGAATAGTCCGGAGGACAATGAAGAGCACCACAGGGGGGTCAACATAGCCCTGGGGCATTCCACACCAGGTATACTATTGCTTAAAGGTGAAGGCAAAAAGGGGCTGAAAAGCCTCACCAACAGGGACCAAAAAAAACTTTCTTTAGGACAATGACAGAAAAAAAATTGGCTACCGATGGAATGGAGGAGAGAAAGGAAAAAACATCAAGGACAATGGGTGCAATGAAAATTACCAAAACATTAACAGCCCTAAAGTCTAGGACGAAGCGGGGGATGCCATCAGCTTTGACAACAGGATTGATAGTGGTTTTGATAATACCGGAGGAAAGAAAAGTGACAAGCAGTGGAATCTCACCGTACTGCTTGATGCAATGAGAATGAGTAACTTCAAAGAAGCACTATAGGGGGTACATGAAATACAACATTGTCAGTGAAAGCCCAAAACCGGGAAGTCTGAGGGGAGGGGCAAAAGCATTCATGCACGGACCCTGATAATGAAAGCAAAGAACAGCGTCTGGCAGTCAAAAGTGCATTTGTACATTATAGAATTCAGACTGTCAAAATAGAAAAAAATGAGGTTTACAGTCAGAAAGAGAAAACCAGAATCGCATTCCTTAAGGTCAGTAACTAGATGTCCAAATAAGCACAGAGAAAATTCACAACTGGCTAATCTTCTAAAAACAAAACAAAATTTTGCCAGCACAGAACTCAAAGGAAGCAGCCGTAGAAGAAACGCACAAAATTAGTCAGGATCAAACTATTGTATGTTCAAAAGGAAGACAAGAAATAGTGCTTGTGTACAAGCTGCGAAGGAAAGATCTTAGACTGATTCAAACAGCGCTTGCAATTCATTCCACATAACAGCATGTCCTACCTCAGTGTTAAACATATAAACAGTGCAAACGTATACGGGAAAGGATTGGTGACACAGAGAGATGTGAGCTGAAGGAAGAATGTCACACACACACAGGCAACATAAGCCTTACAAGTCTCATCTGTCTAGGAGGGGGAGAATCAAGTTTCAAGTTTCAAGTTTTATTCGGATTTTATATACCGCCTATCAAGGTTATCTAAGCGGTTTTTACAATCAGGTACTCAAGCATTTTCCCTATCTGTCCCGGTGGGCTCACAATCTATCTAACGTACCTGGGGCTATGGAGGATTAAGTGACTTGCCCAGGGTCACAAGGAGCAGTGCGGGGTTTGAACCCACAACCCCAGGGTGCTGAGGCTGTAGCTTCAACCACTACGCCACACACTCCTCCATAAATCCTAAGTGCCTTTATGACTCATTACAAAAACAATATAACAATGCAAAAATATTTGCTTATCTTACCTTATAAGCGAGGTACAGTAATAAGAGACAATAAAATCTTAAACTCTATAAAATTTTAACCTCACAAATGACAGAGTGGGCAGGGGGGTTCTATAAATAATTTCATTCTTCCCGAAAGAATGGCAGCTGCTTATATTCACGAGGGGCGCTTATCGAAAGTACCCCGAGATTTTCCCCAAAAAACTCCGTAATAGAACCAAAGCTTGAACTTAAAATAAAGGGTGGGAACAGGTCACCAATACCAGTGAGTATTAAAGAAAAGAAAAAAATTCAGAAATACTCACAAAATATTGGTGATATCATCTGCCCATCCCGGACGAGCCCCCAACTGAAAAGGATTAGGTCCCAATTCCTGCCCCATACTTTCTCTCTGTCATTTGGAAGTCAGATGCATCTGGGGACATATTGTAGAGGCAAGAAATCTCCGAAACATGTCCAATTTATTGTCAGCTTTACATCTCTTTTATATCATTCTACATGAATCAGTGTTGTCAGTATGTGTCAGCATGTGACCTAAACACAAACCACATATGGACACAGGTCACATGAAACTTTAAAGAAAATAACAAGCATTTTTACTAGCTAGAGACTGAAGTCCACAGAGGGTGCTGTGGTCAGCAGAGCTTCTTATCTAAAGCTGATTGCAAATATGGCTTTATGAAAACAATTGAAGTCACTTCACAACAAGATAACACATATCTTATCAAACATAAAGGTCCTTGTACTATTTCAGCAAGAGAAGGCAAACAGAGTCTGGATTTACAGCTTTAAACACATAGCCTAAGGAAAACTACCAAGGTACATGATACATGTCCCTTCACCTTTCATCACACCAGTCAGAGTGCTGTACACCTTATTCTACACTTTGACATTAGCTTTTGCCAGCTCACATCCCTCAGCCTCTCTTCTGATGACATTCATGGGCCCATTACTACAATGAAACAAGGAGGAAATGTGAAGGGGGTGGGGGGAGCTTTGTGCAGTGCTTCTACCAACAGCCTGGAACCCATGCTGCTCCCTGTCACCTTGTCAAACTCGCTTCATATTACCCCCCTCACCAAACCATGGAAATGGACATGCTGCATGCATTACCCACTCCATGTAAACAGTAGCTCTTCTGAGCTCCCCTTGGGAGAACACCATACAAATAGCAATCTGCAAATGTTTCCACTTCCAAATGCAAGTAAAGGCCTGACTGTCTCAATCTGTCCTCTGTTCTCTGGATCTCAACCCTTTGGCTCAGATCAAAATATGTAGGGGTTGCTATTTGCCCGCAGTAGCTGGTGTTTTGCAAACTAGTGGGAATGCTCACATGGTGCACATTCATTCCCCTAAAGAGCTGATGGCTGCAATGTTATTTTGTGTGGTCTCTCATTTGTGAAGGTTGACAATTCCCCTCCACCATCTTACCTAAAATCAAAGCTCAAACATTGTATGTACGTTACTGAGCAATGGAGCACAATACTAGCTTTGCAAAGACATATTTCACCTTATGAAGCAATGGAATCCTTTGGAATGTGTGGGGGCACACCATCAACACCTCTGACACTCATACAAATCTTCGTAGTGTCTGACGTGTTAACACTGTGCCAGCTGGAAATAATCCTTATGGCGCTTTTTCAGGAGTAGACTCAAACTGTGTCGTAGTCTTGCACACATGCTGGGAAAACATTCCCACTGGGGGGAAGGTCTATCATGCCTTCGTTTTAGAAGTTTGCTAGGAATGGGGAGAGGGAGGAAGACAAGTACTGAAGGGTACAATTTGTTCATCATCTTACTAACAATGAACATCAGAACACATCACCAAATTCTGGGGGAGGCATGTTAGACCCCCCCCCCAGGTAGATCCTGAGGCACAATGCAAGAGTTGACTCTCAAGGTTTCGGATCTCAAGACCCTTTCTGAACTATTGCATTATCACAAGTACCCAAACCCAGGAAGTGGATGACTGCCATTCTACCAATTGTGGGTCAGATGAACTCCAGAAGTGTATTTCCTTGTACTTTTGGAAGGAAGTCACCCAAGGGAGGGGGGAGAACCGCAGTAGCAGTGCTATGTAAAGTCATCGCACTGGGCACACTTCTTGACTCCAGCCAGACGGGTAAGGCAGTTAGAGTTAAGCTCATGTTCACCGTTGTCAGAATCCAATGCAATAGGATGCAAAAGCTTTTTGCAGGGGGGCTAAGGGTCAATACGTGATGCACACACACTCAAGTGCCTACCTAGCACTTTGAAAAGAATCACAAAATGACTACAGCAAAGAAACAGTATATAGTACAATAAAGAAATATTTTATTTATTTACAATGTGTGTCCCTCCCCCCTCCACCCAACACAAACGACACCCTAATGGCCATGTCGGGGCACTTTTAGCGGTCTCCCCCAACCCCTTGAACGCCCCCATCCCCGGCCCCCCTGATTAGGGGCTGGCTGTTCCCTGGCCTCTGCTAGCTGCAGAATTGCTGCAGTGAGCCCCCTGCCTCACTCCCTCCATCCCAGCTCTCATTCCTTCCATTATTCCCTCCATCCCAGCTCTCACGTCCTGCCTCATCCAGGCCAGCTCCTGTACCCTTGCCTGCCCACATGCCTCCATCCTCTCAAAGTGGAGAGTCTGGAGGGCATGCAGGCATTGGAGCTCCCCCAGAGCAGCCACACAGGCTGCTGCGGTGGTGGTGGTGGTGATGGTGGGGAAGAGGGTGGTGGGAGCTGGTGACATTCCACTTCCTGCTCCATCTCCTCACTGCTAGAGGAGGGGAAGGCCAGACCTGTCCAAGGAGTTCCTAGAAACAGATAAGAAACAAAACACACAGTCAGATTGTTCCTCCCTCAAGGTCAGTTTCCCCCTGCCTTGCAGAAACCTGTCTTCCCCTCACTGACTGTCACTTCTCGCCGATTCTACGCCTCCTGCTGACGTCTGTTCCCCCCCAAATCATCCCATCTTGCATCTATGCCAGGCCCTCTCTTTCCTGGGCTACAGGCCTGGCTGCATGGCAGGAAGGTGGTGTCCTGGCTGGGTGAGGCGCTGCCTACAGAGACAGGAGGACATGGAGAGACAGAGGGTCAGATCCTCCCTACTCTCTGCTAGGGCAAGAGAGAAAACCGTTCTGGTCCCGCCCTCATCTGCCCCCCCTCTTACCTGGCCTTGAGGCCTGGCCTAATGGCAGGGAGGAGGTTTGTTGGATGGGCGAGGCGGGGCCTGCAGAGACAGAGTCACATCATCTCTTTCAAGGTCAATCTCTACCCCCCTCTCCCTCTCCATCAACTCTGCTAGGCCAAGAGAGAAAACCGTTGTGGTTCCATCCTCTCACAACCTCATCTACCCCCTCTTACCTGCCCTGGAGGCTGGGCTGTCTGCATCTGTGGAGGGGGCGTGGCTGGGTGAGGCAGGACCTACAGAGACAGGAAGACATGCAGAGACAGAGAGTCAGATTCTTTCCCCCCTCAAAGTCTGCCCCCCCCCCGCCTTGCCTCGTTGAAACCTCTAATCCCCCTGCTGCCACGTCTCCTGCCCTGCTGACGTCTGTCCCCCCCCCTTCACCCTCATCCCATTGCACCATCTAGGCCCTGCCCCCTCTTACCTGCCCTGGAGGCTGGGATGTCTTGAGCAGAGGCACGGGGCTGGCTGGGCGAGGCAGGGCCTGCAGAGACATGCAGAGACAGAGTCACATCATCTCCTCCTTCAGGGTTAGTCCCCCCCCACACTTCCCCTCACTATCACATCTTCTAGGCCAGGAGTAGGCAATAGGGGGGGTGTTCTCGAGAGGCACAGCCAGGTCAGGTTGTGTGGATATCCACAATGTATATGTATGAGATGCATTGCCATGCTCTGCCTCCTTGAGATGCACGTCTATCTCATGCATATTCATTGTGCATATCCACACAACCTGACCTGGCTGTGCTTCTCGAGGACACCCCTACCCCTGGCCTAGCCTAATCCACACCTCCTGCCCTGCCGACGTCTGTCCCCCCCCACCATCTAGACCCTGCCCTTTCTTACTTGGCCTAGAGGCTGGGCTGGCTATGGCTGAGGAGGGGTCGTGGCTGGCTGGGGCGGTTCCTACAAAGACAGAAATTGCAAAAGCACAGAGAATCAGATTGTCTCCCTCAATGTTACACTCCCCACCCTCTCTCCCAAGCTCCTCCCATCTATAACATGCACTCTCTTACCTGCAGGACTGGATGGTCTGGCTAGCGCACAGGAGGGGGCCTGAGTGTCAGAGCTGGGTCCTAGAAAGACAGGAAATCCAAAACATCATGTCAGCTTGCCTCCTCCTTCACTGTTAGCCCTCTCTCAAGCCAGGCACTTCACTGTTAGCCCCCCCTCTATGCCAGACACTATCTTACCTGTGGTAGCAGCTCCACCTGATGAAAAGGAAGAAGAGGCCTGGCTGCCAGAGCTGGGTCCTAGAAAGAAACTAAAGCCTAAATATCTACACAGTTCATGTCCTCCAATGTTATCCTCATTCACTTAGTACTGTGTTTCCACCCCTCCACCCCTGCATTCCACCACCCTGAATAGGCCTATTAACCTCATTATCTGCATCTACCGTTCTACAGCAGCGACTTTCAAGTAGGCCCTGATATGGTACCCATCCCCCCTCCCACTCCTGAGTGAGAGGTGAGGACATGGCATATGGCATGGCATATGGCATATGGCATGACTGTTCTTACAAGTTGTATGATATATATATAGACCCCCCTCTCCGTGCTGCAGGTTATTGGTGTTTGTGTCTATGTGAGTCACATTATAATAAACACAGCCCTCTACATATATGCTTATAAACAGCACAGCTACACCCTCAGACAGAATATGATGGGTCTTAGGTTTTGCATGGAGGGGAGTGGCAGCAGAAATACCACCATTGACACACCTGGGTTAAACTTGCATCTGCCCTCTTGACTTCCATAGATTGCAAGGGACGTAGAGGGTGAAGCTGTGGTGTTTGTAAGCATATATGTTGAGCACATGTAACACTTTCCATAGAGCTCTTCCTGCTAATGAGCTGTTCCACATGCTGCCTGTGAAATACTGGAAAGAATGCTCATACTTACCTGCACCTTCTGAAGCGGTGTCATACTCACTTCCGAGGCCCAGTAGGTAGACAGGCCCCAGCCTGGCCGCCAACTCTTCCTCCTTTGAGCTTAACGCCACCTCTGATGGGGGTCCCCCCGTGGCAGTTGCATGCTGCCGTATGACCCTGGACTTCTGTCTCACCTGGGCCTTGATGTCACGAAAACGGTGTTTAATTTGTTCCATACTGCGGGCTGTCAAGGCAACGCCATTGACAGCCCGCAGTATGCTGGCCCAGATGAGACTTTTGGCTGCCGAGGAGTTACGGCGGCTAGCCTCCCCAAATAAATGATCATATTTGTCCAGGACCTTACGGAGCAGCAGATGGTTCTCCTCCTCGGAGAATCGGACTGCCCTCAGCCGTTCTGCCTATCCTTCCTCAGCCTGGCTTCCCCCATGTCCTCTACCCTTGCCTGTCATCTCGCTAACCTACCCAGCCACGGTTTGACAGCTCTATCTGACAGCACCCATATTGACTTACAGTGAGATGTTTGTTGTCACCCACATGTTCTATGATAGACCTCACTCCTAAGATTTAGTAAGGAATATGGGTACATGTGTGCTTTCATGAGGCATCACTAAAAAGGGGCTAACATGCTGTATTATCAGCAAATCGCACGTGCTATCCCAGATTTACCACGCGTTGTATCGATGCACGCTGATGATATATTCGTACGACATAGGCGCCAGTGCCACCAGCGCCAGTATATATGAGACCTCACATCTACCCTTCTTTTATTCAAGATAGGCTGGGCATGCTGCTGGTTGGCGTACAAGTAAGGTTGCAGGATATGTGTGTTGTTCTCTCAACTTAAACGATATGGTGTGCACTGTACTAAAATGTATTTTCTCCCATGCAGGGGTTTTATATTTTTTGGGGTCAACCAAACCTATTTGACACAATGTAATAATGTACTTTGTATTGTCTGCCTTGAGGATGTTCATTATAGTGAACAGAAATGTGGTGTGCTTATGTAGACTTATGGTATACAGGTTGAGTTCAGCGGCTTGAATTGTGTGTTAATGTCTTTTTGGTTGTTTCACAGATAATATGGCACCACTCTGAGGTTCCCTGCCCCCACCTCACATAATAAGTAGAATGGAGCTACACAGATGTGGAGATGAGCTCCTTAATTTAAGAAACTTTCATGAAAGCTTTGTTAAGGAACCAGTTTGAATGAGTAATTAGTGGTTAGTAATGTATGTAGAAAGTAATATCTTAAATGCTCTGCCTGAAATCATGGCTTCTGTATAAGTTCAAACACACAATGTGCATTATGATATAGACTGTTGTGTTTGCTTTATCAACTAATGGAAGGATATATCATGTGTTTGAAAAGGTACAGACACCTATGCAACAGGTATGTTATTAGAAGATGTGACAGCACACCTGATACTGGAGGCTGAATGGAGAAGCTATGGACATCTCTGGGAGTAAGGTCATTAACTACACGAGGAAGGCTATGAGTTAGATGAACTGGTTTTGACAGAACATAGAGTAGCTGCGGGATTGGTGGTACAGGGAGAGGGATTTTAAAAGGGCTGCCCTATAGAATAGGTGGAGAGCTTTATCTTATATGAGCGGGGGGGGGAGTAAAGGTCGGCTTAAAATACTGATGACTTTTTGTAGTTGAGCCCAATTAGAGGGAGCTGAGGCCCTAATTAGAGGGAGACGTTGCCTATATATGCACACCAGATAACTAACTCTGTATTACCTTCCACCTATATAGGTAGTGAGGTGTGTTAGACCAGTGTTCTTCAACCTTTTTACACCCGTGGACCGGCAGAAATAAAATAATTATTTTATGGACCGGCAAACTACTAAGACCGAAATAAAAAAAACACATTTTCGCCCTGTCTCCGCAAGCTCGGTCCCCACAAACCATCTGATCCCATCTGCACAAGCCTCAGTTATGATTTTATATTGAACGTATTTTATTAAAGTATAAAAAGAAACAATATTCTGTACAATTGTCATTTTATAAATATAAATATTCAGAACAAGGACCAACAAAACCCCTGTCTCCCCTCCCCTTCACATATATCCCCTCTACTATCAAGAAAACTGAACAAGCCAAATTATTACAGAATGCTACACAGAAATATCATGCTAACAGAATACTGTCCATAATAGGAATAGTGTTAGGCTTTGCAGTCTCCAGTTATGTCTCTAGCGGATATATATTTCAAATCTGATATATTGTAATGACAAAATAGAAATAAAATTATTTTTTTCTACCTTTTGTGGTCTCTGCTTTCATCTTCTTTCCACTCTTCCTTCCAGCGTCTGCCCGTTCCATCCACTGTCTGGCCTCTCCCCCTTCCATATGTATCTGACTTCTTTTTATGCCCCTCTCCCCTTTCCATCCAGCCTGTGCCTCCTCTCTCCTTTTTACATCATTCATTCCAGCTTCACTGCTTTCTTCATTTTTATCTCTCCTACACCAGATCTAGCATCTTTATCCCTCTCTCATTTCTCTGCTGATCCCCTTTCCAGCATCAATCTCTCTCTACTTTCTCATTCCTGTCTCTCCCCTTTCCCTCCTCTAATCTCCCTGCCAGCTGTTTCCTTCCTTTTTTCCTTCTCCCTTCCCTCCTCCCCCTTATCCAACAGCAGCTCTCTTCCCATCCCTTTCCCTCTTCCCCTCTCTTTCTACCTCCCTCCAGGTGCAGTAGCAGCTCCCCCTTTATCCATCAGCTTCCCAGCCTCCAACAGTGGCTTCCTTCCAGCAGTTCTCAGTACTTGCCTGCAGCAGTGATTTCCTTAGGCAGCCTTGGGTCCGTTGCCGCCTCTAAGGAAAGGGGAAGTTGCCAAAGTGAATCACTGCCCTGGTAAGTACAGAGCTGCTAGGAGAGGAGACAGCCACTGTTGAAGCCTCCCCATGATCTTACTCCTGCTGTGCCCTGCACTTTCACGACCCCCCCCCCCCCCAAGCCGGCAAAAACAGCTTTGCACCGCAGGCCCTGTCGCCCAAGACGAGCCGGAGGCCCCTACCCGCCGCATCCTGCACGTGGGCAGACTCTCAGCACAGACGCTGCTGATGGCCCCAATCAACACGCTGACCATCTCCTCTCTGCCTGCACTTTCCCCGAGGCCCTCTTCGGCGACTTGGCAGGGGCAGCGATCAAGACAGGCTGCCAACGTCGGGACCTTCCCTCTCCTGAGTCCCGCCTATTTTGTTTCAACTTCCTGTTTCCGCATAGGCGAGACTCACAGAGGGAATGACCGACGTCGGCAGCCTGTCTTGATCGCCCGAGGTTGGGAGGAACAGAAGATTTCCGCGAACACCACCGGGGCAGGAAATTTAACGGCGTCCATCTCGCCGGCCCTGTGTGGACTGGCAGGAATTTTCTGCGGACCGGCATCGGTCCACGGACCGGCGGTTGAAGAACTGTGTTTAAGACTTTGAAACCATAAAAGTGTGCTTTAAAAGGGATGTTTATGCTACTCTTTTCTGTAGGACCAGCGCCTGGTTGTTGCGGACCATAAACTGCAATGACTTTGGATTGTTTCCTCATATGAAAAACTGTTCTTGCAGCCTAGTTGGTCTCTTTGTACAAATAAAAACACCTAACAAACCACAACTTGTGTGCTTTACATTTAATAGAGTTAGATGCAAGGCATGTGTACCTTTAGCCCTAGGTTTGGGGGGTGGGGGGAGGAGGAGGCCTGCTAGGTAGATGATAGGCTGTCCTGGTAGAGGTGACCTATAGCAAAGTGCAACATGTGTTAGGAAGATTATTTAATTGACATGGTCTTAAACAGTAAAAAAAAAAAAGGTGTTGGACACAGCTGAGCTTGTAGTGAGGTCAGGTGGTTACCTTGGCAAGTGCAATAATATGAAACTTGGACATTATGTAGCTTGGACATTATGTAGCCTACCTCTTCTCTCCCCCCCCCCCTCCAATCAGGATCACACAGTATTTAGGGGTAGGTGTGGTGATATAGTCCAGATATTTTACCTATAACTGTATCCTGTAGGCACACATTTCCACACACAAAGGAAAGGTTCCCCCCAACTCAGTCTAGGTCAGGGATTTTAAAAGGGCTGCCAGCTAGAGGTGTCACAATCTCTGGGACAAGAAATAAAGTGTGGTACATTTTGCCAAGAGATTGGAAAGGATACTAATGTGACAACAACCTTGGGCTAATGTGGAAGTAGGAAGGTCAATCTATATATCATAGGAGGTGGGAGATCAGACCCTCCCGGTTAGCCAGCTGGGCCCTGGGCATGGGAATAAGGACTGTACAACACCATGACTGCCATTCCTCCCCGGTTCCTATACCTATTCAGCATTGGCCCTACCCTATACAGTTTATTAGGACTACACACCTGCCTTAGGTCAACCCCCCAAAAACATGTGTTCCATATACACTGGCTATGAACTGCCCTCCCAGCCTCATAATGCTAGAATAATCATTCATAGACTTCTCCTCTACACATATCTCCTACTCTCTTAGCCCCCTTTATGCAGACTGCTTCACGGTGCCTAACCATCTGAGGCTTGCTATATATGTCTCTGGCTCCCCCCTGCCCTCCCAGGACATGACATGGTTTCAAAATACATCTGGCCAGCCTGTCTCTCAACTCCCCTCTAATGTTGGTTACAGTGCTGGGATGGGGGGGTGTATGTGGTTATGTCTCTTCTCCCTGCCCCCCTCTCATGTGTGGCTGGACACAGTATCTGCTGTGAGTTTGGAATTGCCTCCTACAATCAGAAGCTGAGGTTCATTGATCCCACTGGGGGTGCATATATCCTGCTGAGGCTTCTGCCTGGGAAGTCCCTCCCCTTGTTTGAACCCCCCTATTGTGCCTTTCTGCCTGCAAAGGGTTTTAGGTTGAGTAGTCCATTTATGAAAGGAATTGTAGGAAAAGTGAAGAGAGAGGCTTGTTTTTATCTACAGTGTTTCCCTTTCTGTGACCAGCCTGGTATTAGAATTTGTGGGCCTGGTTGAAAGCAGTGGCATGGCCTTCCCTGTCACAATACACTGGTATAGTGAGGGAGAAAGGTGGGCTGGTTGGTTCCACTCTGGCCCCCCTCCCAATGCACATGTCCCTTTACTTTAGCTTCCAACTAGGCCATAGCTTGTTGCCTGTGTTATCTTCATGGTGTAAAGTAGTGAAATGATACATATCTGTCCTCATGAGAGTTTACAGAATGTGAGGATTGGGTATCTCACGAAATGCCACCAGACTCCCTGTATACAATCAACACATAATGAGAGAGGGGGGGAGAGGTACCTAACAGTGGGAAGACCAATGAAGCCCTGAGTAGTTTAAGTCACCTGACATTTCACAGCCCTGATTGGGGAGAGGGGGAACCCTTACACCACTCTCCTGAAAGAAGAAAGCTCAGTGCAGTATGTAGCATTCAGGCAGGGGGGGGGGGCGTTCTTTTAGTAGAGTGAAGCAAAAAGTTACAGCAAAACTGAATGTTGAACACATTATCAGCCTGTGTGACGTTATCACAACCTGTGATAGAGTGCACTGGAATCAAAATGAACTAACTTGGAACAGGGTAGAGCGGTTTCTTTTTCCTGCCATGCTTATTCCACAGCGGCCCTCCAAAGAGTGTTATTCTTATGCCTAGGCCAGAAAGCAGGTTTGGCCCTGGGCCCATCACTAATTCTAATAAAGCAACCATTGTTGGATTTACAATACAAATTGACACTCAAACCAATAACCCCCCTCCCGTAGGAAGTGGTGATAGATCAAAGGTAGCAATTGTGATGGATGAGCACCATAACAGGTGTTTGGTTTGGGATGGACCACAGGTTCAGCAGTACTAAAACATGAAACATATCTCCCATCTCCATCCCCATCCCCCTAATCTTCAATGAATGCCAGGAGGGATGGCCACTTTCTGCAGGAGAAAAGCAGCTACAGAGAGAGGCAGAGGGAGAGAGAAGCCAAAGGGGGAAAAAAGCAGATAAAAGAGCAGGAGAGAGAAGCAGAGGCAGGAGACCAAGAGGGGAATCAGTGAGAGTTAGCTCCACCCCCACGACATCGACCACCGAAGCTCCGCCTTAAAAGGGGAGGGGCCAATGGAACAGAGTAGGAGAAAAGCAGCTACAGAGAGAGGCAGAGGCAGAGAGAACAAAAGGGGGAAAAAAGCAGATAAAAGAGCAGGCGCAACCACAGCAGACCCAGAAGGCATCCGCAGCAGACCGGCAAGCAGACAGCAATGGAAGCAGCAGATGGAAGCAAGATGTTGAGCTACCCAGTTTTCTGCATTGTCTGCCATATGTATGATTACCTCCCCTCTGGGAGGCGGTCTTACGTATGCGCCCGATGCAGAGAACTGGAGAGCCTGAAGAGACAAGTCAGACTCCTGGAGGGCAGAATATTGGAACTGGAGGCACTTCAAGCATGGGAGGAGGGAGACAGAGATGCAGAGAACGTCCAGACAGAGGAAGCAGAGAACAAGACAGAAGACACCATCGAGGAAGAAGTCCGAGAGCTGGAGAAGTTCATAGAGGGATACAGGGAGGCATACAGGGAGGTCTTGGAAAATCACCAGCAACAGTGGAACTGCCGAAAGACACCTACAGAGAGTGTGGACCACCCGACAGACAACCACCAGGAAGAAATGGGTGATACAGTAGCGAGAACGAAGGATACGGACCTGCAGCAGGAGAGATAGACATACACCAGGGACACGGACCTGAGGCTGGAGAATCAGGAGAAGATAGAGAGGACAGCAATCGTCGTGGGCGACTCCATCATCAGACAAGTTGACAGCCACATAGCGGAAGGAAGACTTGATTGGCTGTTGACCTGCCTATCGGGAGCCAAGGTAGAAGACATAGTGAGCTGCATCGACAGGATCCTCAACAGTGTGGAAGAAGAAGATACGGCAGTGGTAATCCATGTGGGGATGAACAACATGAGCAATAGGAACTACAACAGGGAAGTACTGAAGGACCAGTTCCGGATGCTAGGAAGGAAGCTGAAGACCAGAACGCATTCGCGGAGATCCTGCTGGTACCCAGGGCAGATGAGAAGAGGCAGATGGAGCTGCAAGCAGTCAATGCGTGGATGCGGCGCTGGTGTGAGGAAGAAGGATTCCACTTCGTGCACAACTGGACAACGTTCTGGGGGAAGAGCAAGCTCTACAGGAAGGATGGTCTCCACCTCAGCAGAGACGGAACGAGGCCACTTGCAAGCAACATCAAGAGAGAAGTGGACAAGTTTTTAAAATAGGAAGAAGGGGAAAGCCAACAGTCGACAGAGAGAGAGAGTCGATGGTTCGGGAACCGGTATACCCAGAGGATACCGTGCAAGAAAATAGAGGGAAAGACTCACCGGATTACAGGCAAGAGAGAACGAAAAGGACACAAGAGGGAAGGAAATGCAAGAAAGGAAAAAGCTGCAAACTCAAGTGTATGTACACAAACGCAAGGAGCCTTACAAATAAGATGGGTGAATTAGAAGCCATAGCACAAAAAGATAACATTGACATCATAGGCATCACGGAAACATGGTGGACTGAGGAAAACATCTGGGACACTGTGCTACCGGGATACAAACTATACCGCAGAGACAGAGTGGCTCAAAAAGGTGGGGGCATTGCCATATACGTCAAAGAGGAAATTGAATCTGCTGGAAAGAACACGCCACAACTGACAGATAAGTTAGAGTCTCTAGGGGTCAAAATTCCAGGAACAAATGGCCTGGAAATGAAGATCGGCATCTACTACCGATCCCCAGGGCAGTCCAAAGAAATTGATGGAGAAATGACAGATGAGATTAAACGCAACTGCAAGGGAGGCAACACAGTTATCATGGGTGACTTCAACTATCCGGGAATAGACTGGAACCTAGGCACCTCTCTGCATTAGAGAGACCAAGTTCTTGGATGCTGTAGGCAATTGCTTCCTGGAACAACTTGTCAAGGAAAATACTAGAGGAAATGCAATTCTGGACTTAATTCTAAATGGCCTGCGAGGACTAGCACAAGATGTAGAAGTAGAAGGGACGCTGGGAAGCAGCGATCACAATATGATCCGCTTTGATCTGGACACAGGGGAGAAACATCGGTTCAAAACAACAGCCACGGCACTGAACTTCCGAAAAGGGAATTACGAAGGAATGAGACTCATGGTAGGGAAGAAGATTAAGAAGAGGATAAGCACTGTAAAAACGCTAGAGCAAGCTTGGTCCCTTTTTAAGGACACAGTCATCGAGGCGCAAAATCTATATATACTGCATATCAATAAGGGATCCAAGAGGAAAAAGAACACAGAACCGGTATGGCTCACTGTAGAGGTAAAGGAAGCAATCAGAGACAAGAAAACTTCATTTAAGAAATGAAAAAGGTCAAAAACGGATGAAAACTGGAACAAGAACAAACAACATCAACGCAGGTGCCATAAGATGGTAAAAGGGGCCAAAAGAGACTACGAGGAAAAAATAGCCAAGGAGGCGAAGAACTTCAAGATGTTCTTTCGATATATTAAGGGGAAACGACCCGCAAAGGAAGTGGTGGGACCGTTGGATGACCATGGAATAAAGGGGGCACTAAAGGAGGACAAAGCAATCGCTGACAAACTGAACACATTTTTTGCATCTGTATTTACCGAAGATGTACACAGCATACCGGATCCCATCGGGCTATATGCTGGAAACGAAGACGGAAAGCTGACAGGATTGACGGTCAGTCTAGAGGAGATATGTAGGCAGATTGATAGGCTTAAGAGCGATAAATCCCCGGGACCGGATGGCATCCATCCAAGGGTCATCAAGGAACTGAAAGGGACATAGCTGAACTGCTTCAACTAATAGCCAATCTGTCAATCAAATTGGGAAAGATTCCGGAAGACTGGAAGGTAGCGAATGTTACACCGATCTTCAAGAAAGGTTCGAGGGGAGATCCAGAGAACTACAGACTGGTGAGTCTGACCTTGGTACCGGGAAAGATGGTAGAGTCACTGATAAAGGACAGCATCATTGATCACCTTGATGGACACGGGCTGATGAGGCCAAGTCAGCACAGTTTTAGCAAAGGCAGATCGTGTTTGACGAACTTGCTGCACTTCTTTGAGGGAGTAAACAGATAGACAAGGGCGGTCCGGTCGACATTGTATATCTGGATTTTCAGAAGGCGTTCGACAAGGTTCCGCATGAACAACTACTTCGGAAAATTGCAAGCTATGGAATTGAGGGTGAAATACTCACGTGGATTAAAAACTGGCTGAAGCATAGGAAACAGAGAGTGGGGGTAAATGGACAATACTCGGACTGGAAGAGCGTCACCTGTGGGGTGCCGCAGGGCTCGGTGCTTGGACCCGTGCTCTTTAACATCTTTATAAATGATCTGGACATAGGTACGACGAGCGAGGTGATTAAATTTGTGGATGATACGAAGTTATTCAGAGTACCGTATTTTCTCACATATAATGCGCGCGTTATAGGTGGTTTTTACGTACCCTTGCACGTTATACGCGTTAGCGCATTGTACAAAATTTTTTTTACATAGTTCCCCCCCCTGACGTCCGATTCACCCCCCCCCCCCGCAGGATCGCTCGCACCCCCACCCCGAAGGACCCTCGCACGCACTCCCACCCGCACCCTGAAGGACCGCTCGCACCCCCACAGCCTCCCGACCCCCCCCATCATGTAGAAGCTCCTACTGCTTCTTCTTGGCGGTCCCGACACCCGACATGATCGGGGTAAGAAGGAGCTCAAGCCCTCTTGCCCCAGCCAACCGCGGCACCCCCGCGGCACCCCCGACACGATCGGGGTAAGAGGGAGCTCAAGCCCTCTTGCCCCAGCCAACCGCGGCACCCTGACACGATCGGGGCAAGCTCCCTTGCCCCCCCCCCCGACTCCCCGACACGATCGGGGCAAAAGGGAGCCCAAGCCCTCTTGCCCCATCGACTCCCCAACTCCCCGCTAGTTGTTCGGGCCAGGAGGGAGCCCAAACCCTCCTGGCTACGGCGACTCCCTACCCCCACCCCGCACTACATTACGGGCAGGAGGGATCCCAGGCCCTCCTGCCCTCGACGCAAACCCCCCTCCCCCCAACGACCGCCCCCCCAAGAACCTCCGACCGCCCCCCCCAGCCGACCCGCGACCCCCCTGGCCGACCCCCACGACACCCCCACCCCCCTTCCCCGTACCTTTGTGTAGTTGGAGTCAAACTCGCCTGCCGGCAGGCAGCCAACAATGGAATGAGGCCGGATTGGCCCATCCGTCCCAAAGCTCCGCCTACTGTTGGGGCCTAAGGCGCCTGGGCCAATCAGAATAGGCCCGGGAGCCTTAGGTCCCACCTGGGGGCGGGGCCTGAGGCACATGGGAGGTGAGTGGGTTGTAAGAATATCTGCCTACTGTCCCTGGATAACAACTGTTACGGTAAGTAACTATACTTTATCCTAGGACAAACAGGCAGCATATTCTCACAAGTGGGTGACCTCCAAGCTAACCAGAAAGGGATGGTGGGAGAATTGGCAATCTAGGAGAAAAAATGTTGTAAAACAGACTGGCCAAAATGGCCGTCCCTTCTGGAGAAAGTATCCAGACAATATTGAGAGCTGAAAGTATGAACCGAGGACCAAGTGGCATCCTTGCAGATTTCCTCAAGAGGAGTAGATCTGAGGAAAGCTACAGACGCCACCATTGCTCTAACTCTGTGACCCGTGACTCGACCCTGCAAAGGGAGACCAGCCTGAGCATACTAGAAAGAGATGCAAGCAGCCATCCAGTTGGAGATGGTTCTCTTTGAAACAGGATGCCCCAACTTATCTGGATCGAAGGAGATGAAAAGTTGAGGAACAGTTCTGTGAGGTTGAGGGCGTTGCAAGTAGAAGGCCAAAGCACGTTTGCAATCCAGAGTGTGAAGCGCTATTTCTCCAGGATGAGATTGAGGTTTTGGAAAAAACACTAGTAGAACAATGGATTGATTGAGATGAAATTTTGAAACCACTTTAGGTAAGAATTTTGGATGTGTACGGAGGACCATCTTGTCATGATGGAAAACGGTGAAAGGTGGATCAGCAATTAGAGCTTGTAACTCACCGACTCTTCAAGCGGATGTGAGGGCAATGAGAAACACCACTTTTTCAAGTGAGATATTTAAGATGAGCCGAATCTATTGGTTCAAATGGAGGCTTCATCAAGTGGGTAAGAACAAGATTGAGATCCCAGACCACTGGAGGCGGTTTGAGCAGTAGATGGATATTGAAAAGTCCTTTCATAAACTTGGAAACCACAGGATGAGCAGAGAGAGGTTTCCCGTCAATAGGTTGATGGAAAGCAGCAATTGCACTGAGATGGATTCTAATAGATGTAGATTTGAGGCATTTTTTTTGTTGTTTTTTGAAGTGGTGCTTTTGTCAGAGTTTTTTGCTTACATCAGAGCCTTTCATGATGTCATCACATTTATTACGTCTGGCTGCCCTCCCCCCTCTGGTTTAAATATCGGAGCGGGAGCCGGCGTTCATTGTTGCATGGAAGCTTTTTTCATTTTTGCACGGTATGTACATTGTTGTGCTCCTTTCTGTAATGGCAGTTGTTAAATATTTTATGTTAGCTTGGGTATGCGGTCTTGAAAAGTTTTTAGCCCATATCTATAGCCTTTTTTGACATACATGTTTTTTTGCATTTCAGATTACTTTTTGAAGCAGTGCTATGGTTGTTACCTTTCTTCAGAATTAAGTTTCTTTTCTGGCGGGGTCTCCTGAAGCAGACACCGAAACGGGGCCGCGTCAGGACCCTTATGAGCTCTTGCTTCTTAAAATCAAGTCAAGCTAAGTTGAAAGTATCAGTGGCAACCTGATTTGCAAGAATAATTTATTTTTGTTCGTTTTGACTTATATGCATACAGTATTTTCAATTAAGCAATTATGTGACATAAATTCAGTTGAAACATTTTTCCACACCTCTGATCTGGTCTCGCTTTTAACATTGATTGAGCAATGATTGGAAGACAAACTCTTTTTCCAAGAGGGGGTAACCTCTCCCTCTTTTGTTTTTATATCTCTGAGCTAAATTTTTGTATAGCGAGCCCTCCTCTCAGGTTGTGTATATCACTGAGTCAGTCTGTTTCCAATAGTCTAGTGTCTTTTCTGACTCTTAGTAATTTTGTCCCTGCTGAAGTTATAACATAGATAAGATTGGATTGGCATGACCTGCCCCTAGTGAATCCATGTTGATAGGGATCCCTCAGATTCCCCTCAATATTGTGTCTAATTTCCCTTTAAGTAGAGTTTCCATGAGTTTACACACTATTGATGTGAGACTCACTGGTCTGTAATTCGCAGCCTCCGCTCTGCAATCCTTTTTGTGCAGAGGAACATCGTTGGCAATTTTCCAGTCCAGGGGGAATCTCCCCGTACTTAGGGAGAGATTGAAGAGCATGGCTAACGGTTCCGCCAAAACATCGCATAGCTCTCTGAGCACTCTTGGGTGCAAATTGTCCGGTCCCATGGCTTTGTTCACCTTGAATCTTGACAGTTCTCTGTAAACATCAGCTGGTGTGAACTCAAACTTCTGAAATGGGTCTTCCATGCTTTGCTTTGCTTCCAGCCGAGGCCCGTGCCCTGGTGCCTCGCAGGTAAAGACTGAACAGAAGTAATCATTCAGTAGTTTGGCTTTATCGGAATCTGTTTCCACATAATTCCCGTCTGGCGTTCTAAGGCGTACTATCCCGTTTGCATTCTTTTTCCTGTCGCTAATGTACCTGAAGAAGGATTTGTCCCCTTTCTTAATGTTCTTCGCTAGAGTTTCCTCCATACGAAGTTTGGCCTCCCTGACTGCTGTTTTGACCGCTGCAGACTTCGTCCTGTATTCAATGTTTGCTTCTTTATCCCCCGTGCGTTTGTATGAGAGAAATGCTCTTTTCTTCTCCTTGACGAGGTACGATACCTCCTCTGTGAACCATTGGGGTTTCCTTTTTCTTTGTTGTTTGGTTACCGATTTTATGTAGCGGTTAGTTGCCTCATGAAGGATCGATTGTTGTTGTTGATCAATTTTATAAGTAAACTGTAAACTATTAGCAATAAATCAATCTAAAGACTTAAAAGTTTGATAAAGAAGAAATACAAATTCACTTATCTGTATGTCAGTGGTGAATGGAAACTGGACTGTTGGCTGAGCCACTGAAACAGAAACTGGTAAAGCTCTAGTGCAAGTGAAACCCAAAATCTTCTGTAATTCAAAAGAACAATTTGTGTGGCTGCCCATGAACACTACTCCGGCTGAGTTTCAAATGTCTTCCTCAGGAGGGATGGATGTAGATGATCATTGATATCACCACCCTTTATTTGAGGGCGCTTATGTTCAGTGAGATAATTTAAAGTCCAGATGGCTAATAGTAATTAAGCAACAGCCCGGTGTTTCTTGCTGCCGGTTCTTGTTTGAAGACTGTTTGAGTATCTGTCGAGTAAGTTTTTGCTTGCATATTTACATTGAACTACTGAATTATCATTGAACTTGAATGATAATATATGTGGAGTGAAGTTATTATTGATGTGTTTAAACCTTTTTTTAATATTGCCTAGATCTCAATGTGATCATCTATGTCCACTCCTCCTGAGGAAGACATTTGAAACTCAGCAAGTCGAGTGGAGCAATATTGTGTTCATGGGCAGCCACACGAATTGTTCTTTTGAATTACACAAGATTTTGGGTTTCACTTGCACTAGAGATGTTTGGGATTACTCTACCATCGGACATTTGAAATTGAAGAGCCTTACTATGTTTCAGTCCAGTTTCCATTCGCCACTGACATACAGATAAGTGTACTTGTATTTCTTCTTTATCAAACTTTTAAGTCTTTAGAATGATTTATTGCTAACAGTTTACTTATAAAATTGATCATCAACCATTTTGGGACTTTGGAGAACCGAGTGATGCTATGATGGTTCTCTGGTCCATTGGTCTTCTTTTCAAGTGGCCGATGTGAGAAGTGAGTACATGGTTGCGCATCACATTTCAACATACAGGGTATTTCATGCCAGTATCTCATACAGATACATGTAGTTTAATCAAAATAATATTTATTCAATTTATATCCAATTAAACTTGAGGTTAAAATCAGAATTAAGATGATAATTGGGGAGTGGGTTTCCTTACCCAGCATTTGGATCTAGTAGATGTCTGGTGCACTCTGCACCCTTATGATATTGATTTCACCTTTTACTCTCAAGCCCATAAAGTGTATGCCAAGATGGATTACCTCCTTCTAGATAAGCGCCTGTTCTCCATGGCCACTTATTCAGAAATTTATGAGAGCACCATCTCTGATCATGCACCGGTGGGACTCCAGTTGAGTTTTGCTCCCACATATCGGACCTCCTCCTGGAAATTGCCTCCTCACTTATACCATGACCCGGACTTCTGCACTTTTTGAGAGCGCTTTGGGTAGATTATACACTTACGAATGACACGCCTGAGGTGGGCCCTGTTATTTTCTGGTATGCACATTATCATGTATCTTTCGGGTCAGCAGAAAAACGGGAGGGGGAATTATTGTGGTTGTCTGGGAGGCTACACGACTTTTGGAGGGCCCACATCAGCACCTTGTCAGAGGCGGATCGTCTGGAGCTCCGAGAGGTTCAGGGTCAGCTTGAGGAGCTTCTTAATAAGTGTATGGAACGCTGTTTGGATTACCAGCGGTATCAGCTTTACCGATAGGTGGCAAAACTGGGAAGCTGTTGGCTAACTTGATATGCCCGCATAAAAAATGACAGGTTATTACCACTATTAAGGATGCCCGGGATGTACGTCATGTGGGGGAGCACCAAATTGGGATGCAATTTTGTTCAATGCTACCAGACTTTGTATGGGCATCAGCCTTTGGATAGGGAAGCCCTGACCAATTTTTTTGCTGATCTGGGACTGCCTCAGTTGACAGAGGACCAGATGGTGGTTTTGAATGCACCCCTTATGGTGGACGAGATGTCTACCACGATTGGTTCCCTTACTTTGGCCAAGGCACCGGGCCCGGATGGCTTTGACCCTGAATATTGTCAGTTGTTACAGGACCTGGTGGCTGGCCCAATTAGTCAGATGTTTAATGAGGTAGCGGGAGCTGATGGTTGCTTTCCTGAAAACTTGACGCATATTGTGCTACTGCTGAAGCCGGGGAAGAATCCTGAATTGGTGGGTTCCTTTCGCCCCATTTCATTATTGGACCAGGATATTAAATTACTAGCTATGACACTGTTTTTGCCAGAATTGATCCACTCAGATAAGGTGGGTTTTGTGCCTGGTAGACAAGCCTCGATGAATCTGATGAAAATATTGGGGGCCATTCATGAACATAAGGGTAAGGGGGCAGTCTGCAGTGGTGAGATTGGATATGGAAAAAAAATTCAATAGCATCTCCTGGGAGTATTTATTTTAGGTTTTGGAGGGTTATGGTTTTACGGTGTTTCTTTCTGGATTGGATTAGGGCACTTGTATACTCACCCCAGGGCTCAGTTGCTCATTAATGGGGGCTTGACGGATGCATTTGGGTTGCAGTGGAGGACTAGGCAGGGTTGCCCACTCTCCCCATTGCTGTTTCTTTTGGCTATTGAACCTCTGGCTCTCAAGATACGACAGGCTCCTAGTGTCCGGGGAATCTGGGGGTGGGAGGTGGGTGGGAATGCAAAATTAGCCTGTTTGCGGATGATATTTTACTCTATCTAGATCAGGCTCCCACTCACTTGACTGAGGCGCTGGCCATCGTGTGGGATTTTGAGGCATTGTCGGGTTTGCAAGTCAACTGTAGTAAGTCTGAGCTTTTGTTATTGGCTGGAGGCATGCTTTGCTCCCTACCCCACCCTCGGCTACTCCTGTACGCTATCTGGGTGTATACTGGAGTACCAATCCTGTTACCTTTTATTCTATGAACGTCTTCTGCCATCTCAATCTCATTGGGAAATTGGGCAGGTGTGGCAGGATCTCCCGCTGGGCCTGTTGGGGCGTGTGGCATTGGTAAAAATGGTCCTGCTCCCTATGTTACTTTATCCTCTTCAGATGGTGCTGCTCTGGCTCTGTCGTCAGGATGAACTTCATTTTAAATCTTTAACCTCAATGTATTATAAGGTGACCTTACGCACCTATTACACTCGTATACAGTTGTATTGCAGTGGAGGTCTCCCTACGCCACTATGTCATAAATGTGGGACGGGGACACACACTTTGGGACATGCTTTTTGGTCCTGCCCCATTATCCAGTGCTTCTGGAGGCGTATAATCTCTTACATGTCAGGGTTAATTGGGAGAGCCTTGCACCGTACCCCGGCCCACTTTGTCTTGGATTTGTCAGAGGCTTTTGGCCATTTGCCTAGGGGGCATTGGGCTCTGTGTAGGATGATGAGTTTACTGGTTGGATGGTCCCTGACTTTCCGGTGTTTTGGCATTGGCAGAACCAGTTGCATCAGTTGGCCATCTGGGAGGCGCGAAAGGCCATCTGGGAGGGCTAGGAAGTGAAAGATATTATTTTTGAATATATGGGAGCCATATCTGCAAGCCTTGCATCCAAAGGGCCACAGTGCGGTCTCACAATGGGTGTCCTAATCTGGACGCTCTGTTAGTTGGGCTGGGAGAGTAATGGTGCCTGCTGGTGGGGCGGGGCGGAGAGTACCCTTGGGGGGAGGGAAGGGGGGTATTGAACGGTTCTGGCATTTAGTTACGGATAGGATGAGTGGGATTGGGTGGGGGAGGGGTGGTGTGGCCTCTTCAGGGCTCATAAGAGTCCAGGGCCTTGAAGAGCCTTTCCGCCCTCATTAACCTCATTCATCTCGCTCGCTCTATGTATAGTAGGATGGGTGGGCGTTTGTTGTTACTCTTCATCTGTATAAGCTTGTCATATTCTTGTATATGATACATCATTGTTTGTACTGTGCACCCCCTTGGGGTGCTCTGGAGTTGTATTTGCTGTTGTTTGCATCAATAAAAATTGTTTGAACCTAAATCTTTAATCTCTTGGTTTATTGATAAAATAAGTTTATTGAGCTCAACAAGAAGAAACAAAAACAAGAAAAATATCAAGAACAAGCTCTCAATTTTCTAGAAATAACAGAACCAACCACAACCCCCCCAAACCCAACCCTCCGACCCCCCCTCCTATGTTCCCCCCAAGTCCTCCTTCGGCTACATATGATAACAGGAACCACTAATGGATGCAGGTACAGCAGTTCAGCCATAGATAATATGGAGGGGGATAATAACTAAAGTATCAACAGTTCAACAGGCGGATACGAGCCAGTGGAGTCATGGTGGTCCAAAAGGGCTCCCATATGTGCTTAAAGGATCGACCACAAAGGGAAGAAAAGTCCAGCACATCTCAGCGTTCCCACATCAGAAGCGTGATCATATGACACTGCCATAGGGAATAATCAGGCGCTTCCACCTCCAGCCACTTGAGTAGAATGCATTTCATAGCCACAAGAATAGTCCATCTAAGGAAAGCAGCAGTCCCACTTTGGCGTGGAAAGTAATGGGGAGACACACCAAAAAGAATCAGCAGAGAACGTTGTACAGTAACATGCCAGATAAGCTCTACAAATAAAAATATATCTTCCCCAAAAGACCTAACAGTAGGACAGGTCCAGAACATATGTCCCAGCCCCGCTTCCGGAGCCTGATATCTAAGACAGGCAGCTGACTCTCGAAAACCTGAGAGATAAGCCCTCTTAGGAGAGATGTACAGCCGTAGAACTAACTTATAATGTTGTTCCCAAAAGGTAGTATATTTACGATAAACATATAACTTGTGAACAGCTTGTAATATCACTGTATCAGACAATGCCCGATTGAGATCCCTGGCCCAAGCATCTCTTAGTTGAATGTGGTCAAGCAAAGGGGACTCATCTTTCAGGTGGCGATGATGGAATTTAAGCGGAACAGGGAGCTGGAATCCAATGGTGAATGCCGTAGACAGCAACTCCTGACGAGAAGCTGTTAGATGGCAAGATGGCAAAGAAGTGAGGTAGTGATGAATCTGCAAATAGGCAAACCCATCAGTAGAAGGAAGATCAAAATCCTCCTGTAGTTGAGCAAAGGACTTAATCCTGCCGGCATCATCCACCAACTGAAACATATAATGAATCCCCTTTGCTTCCCAGGGGACAAAACTGGCACGGTCCACCCCAGGAAGAAAATTACCATTAAAACAAAGAGGGAGAAATAGTATGGCTGACCGAATGAAATTTACAGACCCAGTGCCAAACCCTCCGCAAAGGATGGTGAAGCACCATGCTAGGAAGAAACTCAGGTGAAGAGGAAGGAACAGAATGTAAATAGGCGCTGAAATGAGCAGTCCGAAAGCAAGAGAATTCCAAAGAAGTGTTGGTGAAGGCAGAAGAACCCCAAAAAGGTCATTAATATGTCACAAGCGAAGATTCAATAAGCCCAGCCCACCCTTATACCATGGAGTCGCCGCAACATGATACGATAAGCGAGCTCTCCTGCCAGCCCAAAGGAACTGCTGAACCAAGCGCTCCAACCTACGTTCATCCCGAGAGGTCAAATAAAGGGGGGAGCACCTGAAAGACATACAACCAACACAGGACTATAAGCACCCGACCCAGAAGCGAAAAAGGAAGCTCACACCACAAGTGCAATTTATTGGTAAGGGCCTGGAAGAGCGGCTCCATATTAAGAGAATACAGATGAGAGAGGTCCAACGGGATGAGCACCTCCAAATAACTCATGGAGGACTCAGCCCACCGCAAGGGAAATGAACCTCTCCAAGCAGTATGGACCGCAGGACCTGAAGGTAAGGCAATTGACTTATCTAAATTTAGAGAAAGACCAGAGTAGAAATCAAACTCAGAAATAAGGTCCAATGCAGACGATAAAGAAACCTCCAGCTGAGTAAGGAGCAAAAACATATCATCAGCAAAAGCTAAAGTCTTCAATTCCACCCCATGCTCCGGACCTCATCAAAATGACGAAAGGTACAAAGCAAAGGTTCCAAGAAAATAAGAAAAAGCAGCGGAGAGAGAGAGCACCCACGGAAAATAGAAAAAGAATCAGTGCGTGTTCTGTTAACCAACAAGGATGCCCTCGGATTGGAATACAAAGAACGCACCGCATTGAGGTAAAAGCCCCCAAGGCCTACATACTCTAGAGTACGGAACAAAAAGGATCAGTGAATGCTAACAAAGGCCTTGGAGGCATCCAAACTAACAAACAATGCAGGAATGTGGTGATGTTGACAATAAGCTAGTGCAAAGAGTACCTTCCGAACATTACAGACCGACTGATGACCACGAATGAAACCCACCTAATCCTCATGGATGATGGTCGGAAGATGGGGAGCCAGACAATCTGCTGGAAAAGAAGCTTAAGATCAACATTAATCAACGAGATAGGATCATCAGCCTCCTTTCCAGGTTTCAACAATAAGGTAATAAGCGCCTCATTGGCATAGCGGGAAAAAGAGCCGCGAGTAATTGCATCATTATAGTAATCCAATAGGGGGCCACACAATTGGGGAGAGAGAATATGATAAAATTCACCAGAAAAGCCGTCTGGGCCCAAAGCCTTTCCAGAATGGAGAGACTTGATAGCAGCCTCCAGTTCAGCTGCCCTAAAGGGGCAGTTGAGAGCAGAAATAGCATCCTCAGAAAATTTAGGCAATCCCGAAGATTGAAGATAATCCGTCAATAAGTCTGGGAAAGCATCATCAGGGCCAGCATACAAACGCTCAAAAAATTCCAAGAAACCGCAGCCGTATGGGACACCCTTCCCCCTCCCAGGCTCCGGAGCGTCAAAATCAGTCGCTGACCAGTCCTATATGCAACCATGTGTGCCATAAGCCGACCCGGTTTATTGCCAAAGTGGTGGAAGCGGTATTTATGATAAGTCGCCCATTTCTGAGAGCAGGAGTGGAGGAGAGAATTAAGAGCCTCTTGGATGGACAGATAATGTTCCCGAGTCATCTCCGAAGGAGTAGAGTGAAAGGAGCGCTTAACCGCTCGCAAGGCTTTTTCTAAATTTAAAATTCCACTATGAATACGTTTATTCCTGGTGCAGAGAAAGGAAATAATATGGTCCCGGAGTACAGTTTTAGCAGTTTCCCAAAACAAGATCGGATCATCCAGATGTTGATCATTAGTGGCTGAATATTCATCCCATCGGGCCAGGAGGAATGTGCGAAATTCAACATCCTGCGTAAGATAAAACGGAAAGCACCAACGAGGAGAGCGGACATAAGCGACATCCAAGTGAATGTCCACCCACACCTGGGTATGATCTGAAATATTCAAGGGGCCAATCTCTGCCAATACTACAGAGGAAAATAACTCCTGGGACACTAAAATGTAATCAATTCAAGACCAGGTATTATGGGCCCTAGAAAGGTGAGTAAAATCATGAACCTTGGGGTGTAGGAGACGCCAAGGATCTATTACAGAAAGGGCATCACACAAATCAGAGAGAAGACGACCCTTAGCCCCCAAATGGGCAGACAAGGTACCAGACTTATCCAAAGCCAGATCCATAACCAAATTAAAATTTCCCACAAGAAGGGGGTCCCCATGATATTTGAAACAAAGCTGAGTTAACTTCCTCAACAAAGCCGATTCCAATGAATTAGGCCCATAAATAACCAATAACCAATAACTCCAAGCCCCCAACGACAAACGTAGTAGAAGATAGCGGCCATCCGCAGCTTTAGCAAAAATCTGAACACCCAACGGCGAAGATTTAGGTACCAATACCACTATGCCACCATGACGCCCAGAGGAAGAGGCAAAATAAACGTCCCCCCACCCAGCAGAAGGAAAAGAGCAGGAGCAAGCATGTGGAGAGCGGTGAGCGGAGAGAGCGGGTGCTTGTAAGGAAAGAGGAGCAGAGAGGGCTGAGATAGCGGAGAAGAGCGGATAAGCAGTTGGGAGGTGGAGGAAGCTGCACAAGGGGAGCGGAGAGGAGCGGATAAGCAGTCGGGAGGCGGAGGAAGCTGGTAGAGGAGAGGAAAAGTAGTCAAGAGGCAGAGGACGCTGGAAAGGGAAGCGGAGAGGAGCACAGCGATCAGTAGCAGTAGAGAGAGAGGCGATTGGGACATGGAGAGGGGAAGAGGCGGGTATAAACTCCGCCCACCCTCCGACATCACACCCGATCTCCCCCATAAAAGGGGACGAGCCAACGGAACGCAGCCGTTCAGCGTGGCAAAGGCGCTCACCTTAGCGAGAACGCCTTTGCGAAGAGCCAAGTTGCAGACGACAGGACACCTTAGGGTAACAAGAGGACCTTTCTAGCCCACTAACAAGCAGGTAAAACACTCTCACAAAGCAGGCTCACTAACAAGCAGACAAAACACTCTCACAATGCAGGCTCACTAACAAGCAGGCAAAACACTCTAACAAACAGGCAAAACACTCTAACAAGCAGGCAAAACACTAACTATATAGTAGGCAGACCTTTCTAGCTCACTAACAAGCATGCAAAACACTCTAACAAGCAGGCTAAACACTTTACAAGCAGGCAAAACACTAACTATATAGTAGGCAAACCTTCTTGGACACCTTAATCCTTTAACTCTCAAACTACCTCACAGGCAAACTTCTCTAACTGACTAACAAGCAGACAGACCGTCTCAGACACTCTAATCTTTTAAACTCTCATACTGACTCGTAGGCAGACTTTTCTAACTTTCTAATTAACCAACAAGCAGGCAGATCTCACTTACAACTTGAAAATGGCAGGGAGAACAAGAAGCGCCAAGACTACTATCAAGACCAGCATTCCAGTCACCAAGGGGTTCCAGGGGGTGGCCACGGCCTGCGTTCAGACGGAGGAGAACCCCAGGATGGTGGACAGAGGTCTCTGTGCAGACGAGGCCATCCCCCAGCAGTACACTCTGTCTCTATGCAGACAAAGGAGGTGGGCCAGCTGGACGGAGACATCTTGCAGGAACTGAGGAGCCTGAGGGAGAAGCATCCGAGAGGATGAGGCCTTCATCGACTAAGTCATCCAGGAGCTGTCCCAGATCACCGAGCAGGCACATGACAAGTCCATCCTCGAGACGCCCAAACCTTCAGCTTTGAAACCAACGATTGGGGTACAGGAAATGGCTGGAGACGCTGTCTCCTGTCAACTGGTAACCTCCTCCACAGGCAAGCATAGAAGACCCCCCTTTTTCAGTTTCTTCTTCTTTTTCTCACAAAAGGGCAGTTTCACATCTACCCCACAACTCACCCTGAGGAACAGATTCCAGATCTTACATGAAGAAACGACTGACGAGGAACAGGAAGATGCTCAACACAGGTCTCCAGTTCCGGGGACAACTGATCGACTCCCCCCGAAGAAGCGCAGAGTAATAGTCATTGGGGACTCCATGCTGAGGGGCACCGAGGGACCAATTTGCAGACTGGATATGCAATCAAGGGAGGTTTGCTGTCTGCCTGGAGCCAGGATCTGAGATATCACTGCCTACCTAGATAGACTTCTCAAGCCCCCTTCCCCATGCTTCTCATCCACGTTGGAACGAACGACATTGCTAGGAACACCCAGGAGGACATACCCAAAGACTTTGGAGCCCTGGGTGAGAAGCTGAGGCGGACAGGAGCGCAGGTGGTCTTCTCCTCGATCCTCCCAGTTAGAGGCAAGGGAAGAGCCAGGGATGAGCGTATCCAGAGGACTAACGAGTGGCTAAACGGATGGTGCAGGGAGATGAACTTTGGATTCCTAAACCATGGAGCCATGGAGAGGCACTGCAGGGACTTCAGGGACCAGACGGACTACACCTGACCAGTAGAGGTAAGAACGTCTTTGGACATCAACTAGCCCGCCTACTTCGTAGGGCTTTAAACTAGGTAAGTTGGGGGAGGGTATCCACTCACATACCAGCGCAGTAAGTAACTATCCTGAGGAGGTAACTCGCGACTCCACTTCTGAGTTCGAGGTAAGTACCCACATTGCAAACAATTCTTTAAGAGTCACACTAACTCAGGCGGGAAAATCCCCACAGGGACTTGGCAAACATAAGGTAACAAAATTCTGGAATTGGAGACGAAAATAATAAACGCCGAGCTAGACGTAGTGGTGATATCCGAGACTTGATTCACGGACTCTTATGAGTGGGATATGGCTATACCGGGTTACAACTTACTTCGTTGAGACAGAGAGGACAAGTTAGGAGGAGGGGTAGCGCTATACACTAAAGAAGACATCAAAACTACCAGAATCACAGATGTCAAGTACACCGGAGAATCCCTCTGGGTGAACCTGGCCAGAGGTACCGAAAAATGCCTGCATCTTGGTGTAGTTTACAGACCTCCAAGACAGCTGGAAGACAAGGACATAGAATTAATCGAGGACATAGAGAAAATCACTTTATGTGGGGACACTGTACTGTTAGGAGACTTCAATATGCCCGATGCAGATTGGAACACACTTTCAGTGACAACCAGGAGCAGCAGAAGGCTATTAACCTCCATAAAAGGAGCACGACTCAAACAAATGGTATTGGAGCCCACTAGGGATCAGGCGATACTGGACCTAGTACTCACAAACGGAGAAAGCATCTTGGAGGTTTCGGTAGGCTAGCTTCCAGCGACCACAACATGGTATGGTTCAACCTCAGGAAAGGTTCCACTAGATCAAACACGTCAACAAAGGTACTCAACTTTCGGGGCACTGACTTCAAACTCATGGCAGATTTTGTCCATTGGGCACTACAAAACCAAGCCGAAACTGATAACGTGGAGGCGATGTGGTCAACCCTGAAATCTACCCTACACGAAGCATCAAACCGCTACATCAAAACAGTGAGCAAACGTTGAAGAAACAATAGACCCCAATGGTTCACTGCAGAGATCTCGGACCTCGTTAAAGAAAAGAAAAGAGCATTTATTTCCTACAAACAATCTGGGAAAAGGGAGGCTAAAATAGACTATATAGCCAGGCCTAAAGCAGTCAAAATGGCAGTCAGAGAGGCCAAGCTTCGAATAGAGGAAAATCTAGCGAAGAACATTAAGAAGGTGGACAAATCCTTCTTCAGGTATATTAGTGACAGGAAAAGAAACACAGACGGGATAGTATACCTTAGAAAACCAGACAGGAATTATGTAGAATCAGATTCTGATAAAGCAGAACTTCTAAATGAATACTTCTGCTCAGTCTTCACTTGCGAGGCGCTGGGGTCCGGTCCACAATTGCAGGCAAGACAAAACTCGGAAGACCTGTTTCGGAATTTTGAGTTTACACCCAGCGATGTCTACCGCAAACTATCAAGACTCAAGGTGAACAAGGCCAGGGTGCTCAGAGAGTTGTGTGATGTCCTAGCGGTACCGTTATCCATGCTCTTCAATCTTTCCCTGAGTAAGGGAAGAGTCCCCTTGGACTGGAAAATAGCTAACGTCACTCCACTGCACAAAAAGGGTTGCAAGACAGAGGCTGCGAATTACAGACCGGTGAGTCTCACATCTATAGTGAGTAAACTCATGGAAACACTAATTAAACATGAATTAGATACAATCCTGAGTGAAGAGAATCTACGGGATCCCCACCAACATGGATTTACCAAGGGTAGGTCCTGCATATCCAATCTAATTAGCTTCTTTGACTGGGTCACAAGAAAACTGGATTTGGGAGAGTCCTTGGACGTCATGTACTTGGACTTCAGTAAAGCTTTTGATAGCGTTCCACACCGTAGGTTATTGACCAAGATGAAATCGATAGGATTAGGAGAAACACTAACTACATGGGTCAATGATTGGCTAAGTGGTAGACTTCAGAGGGTGGTGGTTAACAGTACCCTCTCCAAAACGTCGGAGGTAACCAGTGGAGTGCCGCAGGGCTCGGTCTTGGGCCCGATCCTTTTCAACATATTCGTAGGAGACCTGACTCAGGGGCTTCAAGGTAAAATAACATTATTCGCCGATGACGCCAAACTATGTAACATAGTAAGTTATAGCAATTTGCCCGATGGTATGACACAGGACCTACACTTGTTAGAACATTGGTCCTTGACTTGGCAACTTAGCTTCAACGCTAAGAAATGTAAGGTCATGCACCTTGGCAGAAGAAATCTGTGCAGAAATTACACCCTAAATGGTGAGACCTTAGCTAGGACTGCAGCAGAGCGTGATTTAGGAATAATCATTAGTGAAGACATGAAAGCTGCCAATCAAGTGGAGAAGGCTTCATCCAAGGCTAGACAAATGTTGGGGTGTATCCGTAGAAGTTTCGTCAGCCGGAAGCCCAAGGTCATAATGCCGTTGTACAGATCCATGGTGAGACTTCATCTGGAATTTCTTCAGGGTATGCTGGCTGGATTTGAGGTGATTGAGGCAGGAAAGTCTGTTGGTCATGTGGAAAAGTTTGTTGGTCACAAATTTAAAATTGGCAGGAAGTTCGTAGGTCACAAATTTGAATTGTGGAGGGAAAGTCTGTTGGTCACAGATTTGAATTTTTGAATTTTGGCGGGAAAGTTCATTGGTTCTACCTACCCAGGCGCAGTGAGACCTGGACAACTGCAACAATCATGACATCAGATGCGGAAACATAAGAGAACAGCTCATACATATTTATTTATTAAGATTTCTTAGCACCTTGATAAAGGATTCCATTTAAGGTGGTAAACAATTATAACTTGATTTAAATACCTTATATTTTATTAATAGCATACTTATGGTAAAATTACCATATATGCTCAATTTTAAGCACAGGCTCTAGTAGTACTGAAAAATATTTGCAAGAAGCTTTCAAAACAAAAGTCCTAAAATGGAGAAATATCCAATATGGAGTAAAGTTCCAAAACAAAAATACCCAATATGGAGAAATAATTCCACATATTGAAATTGCAATCTGGACGAGTGAGCAAAAATTAAAGGCCCCATTTACAAAGCCACAGTAGTGAGTACTAGTGTTGCACATGCAACGCAGCCCATAGGAATTGAATGGGCTGTATTGCATTTGTCACATGTGAATTGCTACCATGGCTTTTTACCTCTCCTCATTTTTATACTCACTCTTTTAAGAAGATGGCACTAATTATGTCTTAGGACTTGATATAATTTGTATGTGAGTACTGTGAGGCTCACAATGCATGAAAAATGGGTGTTGGTTCTTTATTCAAGAGTAGTATAGCAACATACCATACTGAAAAGTCATACAAACAGCTTATATAGGGGTCCTTTTAAGGTGCGCTAACAGATTTAGTATGTGCTCAGTGGCGTACCTAGGGTATGTGGCCCATCATTTTTTGACACCCCCCCCCCATGTAAAAAAATATTTTTTGTAATAACCATGAAACTAAATAAATGGTCATAATAGAAACAGGCAGTGAACATTTTCTTTTATTGAACCTCATATATGTAACCATTATTCCAAACATACCATAAATTATGTCTGAATTGTCATGACATCAGAAGTACATATGGAGTAGTTGCAGGTGATGCCTGGGACAGTTCTGATTGTGTTAGTTCGGTTTTATGTGTTTTTTGAATTTTTTTGGGTTTTTATTTCTTTTTTGACGGTTTTGTAGTTTGTGGTCGAGGTCAATAGGTTGTAGAGTTGGGGGTCGAGTGTTGCAGCTCGAATGGCTAGGAGGTTGTCGAACTGTTTTTTTCTTTTGACGTTTTTGGTTGGAGGGTGTGTGAATGGTGCGTGAGTTCTCCTACCCCTAATCACTAAATATGAACACTCTATTCAACTTACGGAACATTTCTATTTCTGTGTAAACAACTTGGCACTTCCTAGCCTTGCAACACACAAACTGACGTTAACATTATTAATGTTATCAGATGTACACTGCTATACTCTTTAACTCGTTGTACGAGATATTCACTGCTATACTCTTCAATTCGCTGTACGTAAAGTTTCTCTTTATTTTATTGTATTTACAGTTTCTTTTATTGTGAACCGCCTAGAAGTCGCAAGATTGTTGGCGGTATATAAGAATAAAGTTATTATTATGTCTGGCTGAGGTGGATTGAATTATTTAGCTGAAGAAATTAATTACCCCCCCCCCATTCCACACACATTAATTCTCTTCCATTTTTGTTCCCATTATAAAAAACACTGATAAGTTCTCAGAAAAAAAATGCATTAAAATAAGAAGTGAAAACAAAGGCCCCTACAGATGAGAACATAACATAAGAATAGCCTAACTGGGTCAGACCAATGGTCCATCATGTCCAGTAGCCCATTCTCATGGTAACCAATCCAGGTCACTAGTACCTGGTCAAAACCCAAAGAGTAGCAACATTCCATGCTACCGATCCAGGGCAAGCAGATGTTTCCCCCATGTCTTAATAACAGACTATGGACTTTTCCTCCAGGAATTTGTCCAAACCTTTTTTAAAACCAGCAACGCTATCTGCTTTTACCATAACTTCTGGCCACTTCATTTTTAAGCTGAGATCTTTCCTTCCAAACAGAGACTTTGCTAGATGTCAAATACAGCACAAGGTAACTTCACACAGACTTAGCTGTGCAGGAAATGTGAATCTCCTCATACACCCACCATATAGTGCAAAAATGTGCAAAGGTCTGGTTTTTTCTTTCAATCACTACATAGACTAATGCCACACAAGCAGCGCTGTTACAAACATATTCTGTAGGTCAATGCTAAGGTTAACAAAGTTTCCTTCCTTGGACCAGAAGGAGATACTGACAAACCACTGGAAGAGATCCCAAAACAACTACCCAGGAACAACACCCAAAGACCCACTCAGTGTGTGAACCAGTTGAGTGGAGTGGACTAACAGGGGGGTGGAAATGGGCCTGGAGTTTGCTCAGCAGAATTTCCCAGATCACCTCTTCCTCTCAACACATTGACACGTTGCCACCACCACCACTAGGAACACCTCATCGGGTAGGCCAGCAATGCTATAAACTTTATAAAACACATTATTATATTTTCTTATAAAGCACATATTTTAACCGAACTCTCTGATATCCTCAGCCTATCCATTCACAAAAATAGAAGGAAGAAAATTTCCCATTTCCTGCTGTCTCATGTCCCCAGCCTATACAATATTTTTCTTCTGCAGAGTGCAGACCCTTCAAAAGTCTGACCAAATCCTCATTTCACTTGCATTATAAAGTACTGAGGATGCCATCTCTCCCCAATCCCAGGTCCTAAAGTCTAAGACAGTAGCACAAACTAGTGCTGCCAGATTCAGGAAAAAAAATTTCGATTTGATTCAGCCTATTGAATTGGTTTATCGATTCGATTTTCCTGCCCAATTGGGTGTTTTTTTCAAACATCCTGGTGGGTTTATTTTATAGCTTTTTCACCCCCCTTTGGCTTCTCCTAACCACACTGGCGCTGTGGTGTAAATAAAATAAAGAAACAAAAAGGACTTTTCTTCTCTCTGTTAAATACTAGCTCACGTTTGTGGTCTAACACCAACTCTGGCAGGATACACATTTCAAATCTGACATATTGTAATCACAAAACAGAAAATAAAATTAGTTTTTCTACCTTTTTGTTGTCTGGTTATTTTTCAAATCTTGTTGGTCCAAGGCTCTGGTTGTCTTCTGATAACTTGCTTGCCAGGGTCTCCTTCTTTCTTCTTTCTTCGTGCTAACCATCCATCTGCCATCTCTGTCCTCCCCTTCCGTTTCCCTTCCGTCCCCCGGATGTCTGGCATCTTTCCTTTCTTTGTCTCCCTCCACAGATCCACCTTTTCTTAACTACCCTTTCATCCAGCAGCTCTCCCTCCTTCCCCGCCACCTCAGGGTCCACCGTCTCTCCCTTTCTTTTCCCAACTACCCTCCTAACCCTCCTACCCTCTATCCCCCCTCCACACCATCCCTTGTGTCCAACTTCTCTCCCTTTCTATTCCTTCCCTCCCTAAAACCCATGTTCATCATCTCTCTCTCTCTCTCCTCTATTTTCAGAGCCATTATTTCTTTCCACCCAAAGTCTGGCATATGCACGTCTCTTTGAACCCCTCCCCCTTCCCTCCGTGTACTTCTACACCAGGGCCCCCCTCCCCTGAAGGCCTGTCCCCCCTTAAAGGTCTGCATCCCACCCCTGAAGGCCTGTCCCCCCCTTGAAGGCCTGCCTGCCTGCTCCCCTTGAAGGCCGGCCCCCCTTGAAGGCCTGTTCCCCCCTTGAAGGCCTGCCTGCCTGCTCCCCTTGAAGGCCTGCCCCCCCTGAAGACCTGTTCCCCCCTTGAAGGCCTGCACCCCCCCTGAAGGCCTCCACCCCCCTGAAGGCTTGTCCCCCCCCCTTGAAGGCCTGCCTGTTCCCCTTGAAGGCCTGCCCCCCCTGAAGGCCTGTCCCCCCCCCTTGAAGGCCTGCACCCCCCGAAGGCCTGCACCCCCCCGAAGGCCTGCATCCCCTGAAGGCCTACACCCCCCTCGAAGGCCTGCCCCCCTGAAGGCCTGCACCCCCCCAAAGGCCTGCACCCTCCGAAGGCCTGCACCCCCTTGAAGGCCTGCATCCCCCGAAGGCCTATACCCCCCTCGAAGGCCTGCCCCCCTGAAAGCCTGCACCCCCCGAAGGCCTGCACCCCCCCAAAGGCCTACACCCCCCTCGAAGGCCTGTCCCCCCTTGAAAGGCCTGTCCCCCCCTCCACAAGGTCTGCCTGCCCGCCCCACCCTGAAGGCCTGCTGCCCCCCCCCCACTACCTTGAAGGACCACTCGGCCCCACCACCACCATGAAGCACTGCTCATTCCCCCGGCCTCCCCGCTTCATTTCCCTGGGGAAACAGCCTGCAGCAAGATCGCGCGATGCCAGCGATCTTTGCTTGCTTCGGCTGTTTCCTCCGCCGCGGTCCCGCCCTTCCTCTGGCATTGCGATCTTGCTGCAGGCTGTTTCCAGACGCGACACCCGGCACAGGGGGAGGGAACCGGACCGGACCGGGAGCACCCCCTCAGGGCTTGGCACCCGGGGCGGACCGCTCCCCACACCCCCCCTTGGTACGCCACTGTATGTGCTAAATGCTAAGGCGCCCATCGCATTTAATGGATGCCTTAGCATTTAACGAACACTAAATCGTTTAGCACGCCTTTATAAAAGGACCCCATAATGTTAAAACCCCAGCCTTTAAAGGCTCAAACTGCTGTGTAATTTTAAAAAGAAACACCTTGGAAACAATTTTCCATAGGAAACAAATTTTATTTTTTAAAAGAACAAGTTTAGGTTGAAACAGAAATGAAATGTGACTTAGGGCTCCTTTTATCAAGCCGCGCTAGCAGGGTTAACGCACGTGACTTTTCATCACGTGTTAACCCCTGCGCTGGCCAAAAATTACTGCCTACTCAAGAGGAGGCAGTAGCGAATAGCGCGGCCAGTGGTTTAGCACGCGCTATTATGCACATTAAACCGCTAGTGCGGCTTAATAAAAGGAGCCCTCAGTTTCTATTTTCAAGGACTAACAGAAATGTTGATTTCAAAACCTAAAAGATATCCAAATATATAAAACAATGAAAAATAGATTCAGAACTCAAACATTTCCCTCTCACATGGGCGTCGGGACATCTTACTTACTTAGGTATAGTTATTTCCCGGATCCTTCCAAAATATATGCTCTCAATATAGACCCTTTAGTTCTCATTACAGTACAAAAATTAGAGAATTGGAGGATCTATCCACTTTCTTTAATGGGCAAGATAGCATTATATAATATGGTACTGGTGCCCCAATGGCTTTATGTATTTCAAATGATACCTGTTTTATTATCTTCCCGTCATGATAAACTAATTGGGAAATGTTTACAAAAGTTCTTGTGGAACGGGAAGAGAGCACGTTTGTCATTGTCTCATCTGGCGCGCCCTAGAGATCGCGTAGGCTTTGGTCTCTGTAGTCTTCGTTTATTGTCTCAGGCGTGTCAGATGAGACATCTAAATGATTGGTATCGGGGGACAAGCCATTTTTTCGGCCTCCCGGTAGGAACTTTCACTTTGTGCTCCATATCATTTTAGTTATCTGCTTCATGTTCTTCACTTGCCCAGGAAAACTTCAACTGGACGGGATCTGTTCTTATTACCTCTGCGGCGTCTCTGGAAATTATTGTGCAAACAGCTCGGGATTCCGTTTCAGGTGACTCCTTACTTACCACTGCGGGGCAATGGGGCCTTTCCCGCAGGCATGGACCCAGTTTCCTCTCAGGTTTGGACACTACAATCTACTCAATATGTCTTTCAATTGGTCCATTCTGATGGCTCCTTAAAATCGTTCGAGGAACTTCAACGAGATCATGGTTGGAGGCCAATTGATTGGCTTTCTTACCTTCAACTTTCCTCCTACATTTACTCCTTGCCACGAGAATCCATCTCTGATCGCTGTATGGAATCCATTTCTGAAGCGTTGAGTCTGTCTGCACAGGTACCGATTCCATTGAGATTTCACCATCGTCATCTACAGGAACACCTGGGTGAACCTTCTTATGAAGCCCATGCTCTCAACTGGACACAGGACCTTTCTTGTGAAGTGACAGCAACCATGATTCGCAGGGGGTTCCTTCGGACAGCTCGTGTGTCCCATAGTGTGATCCTGTTTGAAATGAATTATAAATTTTTGCACCGGTTATACAGGTCTACTGCATACCAATTTCGGGCAAAGATGTGTTTGTCCGACCGTTGCCTTAAATGTTCTCATTCTCCATCTACTCTTGGACATCAGTTTTGGTCTTGCACTCGGATTCGCATCTTTTGGCAGCAGATGTGTAATCATATTTGCAACATGTGGAATTACAAATTTACCTTGGATCCGCTGATGCTGTTCTCACTGGATCACATTCCCCTGTCCACCCCAAAGGGGTTTCGGAGCTTTCTTTCTCGCTCCGTGCTATTGGGGAAGAAAGCAATTCTATTATGCTGGATTACCTCGGAATTTCCGACACTTTCCCGTTGGCGGACTCTGATGATACATCAAGCAACCATGGAGCGTTTGTGCTTTTCTTCCTTGGACTCTGCCTTGGGCTGGTTATTTTGTCAATGTTGGACACCATTCTGGGACACTTTAACACCAAGAGCTCGTAGTCATTTGTTGAATGTCTGATTATCTTATTGGGACTGCACTGGAGTGGATTTTTTGTTGTTCATAGTTTTTGTTTAGGTTGTGGGATGGGGATGGTCGGTGGGATGGGGGGGAGGCTCAGGTATATGGTGCATTTGGGCTGTGCTTTGGTATCCATGTTATTCTGTTGTACACCATGTATATTTGAGAGTTTATTTTTCTTTTTTGAAAACTTAATAAAATATATTTCTCAAAAAAAAAAAAAAATTTTAAATATTTGTGGTACACAAATGCAGAAGTTTGGCAAACATTTACCAAATTTTTCTTATTACCTTTTAAACAAGTTGTAGTTAAATCCATTCCAAGACTAATTTTGTATAAAACAGCTTAAATAGAAATTTTTTGAAATGTCCATTGCTCCATATAATTGATATTTTTAATAAAAAGTTTTGTCATTTTATGTGGGGTATTTTGTTTACTGTTTTACAAAAGGTGAATAAGCCTGCTGAAATGCCCTATATCTAAACACTTTTAGAAATATTTATAATACTACTAGAACACGTGATACAAGTTCTTAAGTTGAGACTTTTACAGTAACACTCCAAAGTTACTGCCCGTGTTCTAGGAAAAAATAGTGATTCGACTGAAGTATGGTTGCAAGCTACTCTAACGCCCCTCTTCTACAAAGCTGCACGGTAATGGCCCCGAATTTAAAGGGCTTTGGGGCTGTTGCTGCGTGGCAGCCACTAGCATGGCTTTGTAGAAGATGGTGGTAAGTGTTTTTCAGTTAACTAGAACATAGTCAACTGACAATATATAAAATGCTATTTTACTGACATGAAGCTGGTTATCCCTAATATTCCAGACCTTTTTCACAGAAGAAGGGGACAGCTATCCAAAAAGCTTAACCAGCCCTTATAAGGTTCAGAAAGGAAAAGAATTGCATATCTCTTGAACTGTAGAAAGTTAGAGTAGTAATCTCACTGATCTGTGCTTAATTTATATTTTGAACACATGAGCACATAATATTGAACACGTGAGCACAAAGGTCCGGGGATGTAACATGCTTGATTAACTGTCTTTTGGGTTTCAATAGCTTACAGCTCACTCCACAAGGCTTGTCCCAGTTGTGTTAACTGAGGACCTTGCACTAACATTCAAGCTGTTATTTTATTATAGTTCCCTTTTCTTTGGGACTTGGTGCAAATCTCCCAATATATTCGGTGATTCATGAAAAATTTTTATATTTGAACACAGATTAATTTATTCTTCTACTAGTTTTGGTTTTCACCCAAATCATATTTAGACCTTGATCATATGGAAATTTTAAGAAAAATATGCAATTATTTCTGTGAGAGTTCATTTTTTGCAGGTACCACACTGACCAAGGTCCTCAAATTCAAGGACACAAATTTCAAAGAAATGGGAGACTTCGTTCACCAGGCGCTACAAAGCCAAGCAGAAACTGATAATGTGGAAGAAATGTGGTCGACTTTGAAAGCCACCATACAAGAAGCAACAAATCGCTATGTTAAATCAGTAAGTAAACGGCGAAGGAACAATAAGCCACAGTGGTTTACTGCAGAGATCTCAAACCTCATCAAGGAGAAGAAAAAAGCATTCATCTCTTACAAAAAATCAGGGAAGCAGGACTCTAGAGCAGACTACCTGACCAAATCAAAAGCCATCAAAACAGCAGTCAGAGAGGCTAAATTCCACATGGAAGAGTCTCTGGCAAAGAACATCCAGAAGGGAGATAAATCCTTCTTCAGGTATATCAGTGACAGAAGAAAAAACTCAGGCGGGATTGTAAGTCTTAGGAATCCAGACGGAGACTATGTGGATAAGGATTCGGAAAAAGCCCAACTATTAAATGAATACTTCTGCTCAGTCTTCACCCGAGAAGCGCCGGGGCTTGGCCCTCAGCTACAGACAAGGGTTGGCTCAGTTGACCCTTTTAGTAACTTTGAGTTTACGCCCAGCAGTGTCTACGGTGAGCTGTCAAAGCTCAAGGTTAACAAAGCAATGGGGCCGGACAACCTGCACCCCAGGGTGCTTAGGGAACTGAGTGATGTCTTGGCGGAGCCACTGTCCGCGCTCTTCAACCTCTCCCTTAGTACAGGCAGCGTCCCGTTGGACTGGAGGACGGCTAACGTCATTCCACTCCACAAGAAAGGCTCAAAGATGGAGACAGCAAACTACAGACCAGTGAGTCTAATATCGATAGTGAGCAAACTAATGGAAACTCTAATCAAACACCAATTGGATAAAATCCTGGATGAAAAGAATCTACGGGATCCCCGACAACATGGATTTACTAAGGGGAGATCATGCCAATCCAACCTGATCAGCTTCTTTGATTGGGTGACGGAGAAGCTGGATATTGGGGAGTCCCTAGACATCGTGTACCTGGACTTTAGCAAAGCATTCGATAGCGTACCACACCGCAGGTTGCTGGGCAAGATGAGTTCTATAGGATTAGGTGACACATTGACGCAATGGGTTGGGAACTGGCTTGGAGGTAGGCTTCAAAGGGTGGTGGTGAATGGCACCCCCTCCGAAATGACGGAGGTGATCAGTGGAGTGCCACAGGGCTCAGTCTTGGGCCCAATCCTATTCAACATCTTTATAAGGGACTTGGCAGAAGGGCTTCGAGGTAAAATAACATTATTCGCCGATGACGCCAAACTAAGTAATGTAGTGGGCAAATGCACAACAGACGAAGATTCAATGCCTGACAACATGATGCACGACCTACTCCTGCTGGAGCGCTGGTCTAGGACATGGCAACTCAACTTCAATGCCAAAAAATGCAAAATTATGCACCTGGGCAGCCAAAATCCATGCAAGTCTTATACCCTTAATGGCGAGATCCTAGCAAAAACGGTAGCAGAACGAGACTTGGGGGTGATCGTCAGTGAGGACATGAAGTCTGCCAATCAAGTGGAGCAGGCTTCATCCAAGGCAAGACAAATAATGGGTTGCATACGAAGGGGTTTCGTCAGCCGTAAGGAGGAAGTCATTATGCCATTGTATAGATCCATGGTGAGGCCCCACCTGGAATACTGTGTGCAATTTTGGAGGCCACATTATCGCAAGGATGTGCTGAGACTGGAGTCGGTGCAGAGAATGGCCACCCGGATGGTCTCGGGACTCAAGGATCTTCCATATGAGGAACGGCTTTACAAATTACAGCTATACTCGCTCGAGGAGCGCAGAGAGAGGGGAGACATGATCGAGACGTTCAAGTATCTTACGGGCCGCATCGAGGCGGAGGAAGATATCTTCTTTTTCAAGGGTCCCACGACAACAAGAGGGCATCCGTGGAAAATCAGGGGCGGGAAACTACGAGGTGACACCAGGAAATTCTTTTTCACTGAAAGAGTGGTTGATCGCTGGAACAGTCTTCCACTACAGGTGATTGAGGCCAGCAGCGTGCCTGATTTTAAGGCCAAATGGGATAGACACGTGGGATCTATTCACAGAGAAAGGTAGGGGAGGGTCATTAGAGTGGGCAGACTAGATGGGCCGTGGCCCTTATCTGCCGTCTATTTCTATGTTTCTATGTTTCTATGTACTCCTTGGTGGTTTGAGAACCTTAAAAATACTACAGTGGTGCCTCACACAACGAACTTAATCCGTTCCAGGAGCAAGTTTGTTATGTGAAACGTTCGTTGTGTGAAACGCGTTTTCCCATAAGAATACATGTAAAACAAAATAATTCGTTCTGCAGCCCTGTTTTCCCATAAAAATACATGTAAAACAAAATAATTCGTTCTGCAGCCCTACATTTCCCTCCCTCCACCTCACCTTATATGCAGAGTTTGCCAGCTTTCTTTTTCACCCAGCCGCACGCTTTCAAAAAGCTGTGCACGCGCAGCTGCTGAAGTTGATCAATGTTCTCTTCTCCTGCAACTTCCGGTTTCCGGTTGCGTCAGAGGAGAAGATTGAACAACAGAGCATGCGCGCATGTGCTGCTCTTTGAAAGTGTGTGGCTGGCCGAAAAAGAAAGCCGGAAAACTCGGCATCTAAGGTAAGGTGGAGGGTGCTGCTGTTCCCGGCTCACATTAGGAAGCGGCGAGAGTAGTTCCGCCCCCCCCGGGCCCCTCGGGCGACTTCGTTGTGTGAAACGAAGTTCGTTATAGGGAGCAAGACAAAAAGTTCGTTATGCGCAGCGTTCGCTGTGCGAGGCGTCCGTTATGCGAGGCACCACTGTATTTTATTTTTCTTTTCAATTCATAAAGTCAAGTGTTACTTCCTATAGCAACAAGACATAGAGGCATTTTCAAAAGAATATCCACGTCGGAATTGGAAAGTCCTGCTCACAACATCCAACCCCCCCCCCATCCATCTCACAGCAATTTTCAAACAGGAAAGGCATCCAGATTTCCTGTTTGAAAATACGTGAGTGTCTATTTTGAACAACCAATTTTATAAACTGAAATGCTTAAACTATAAATGGGGAGTAGGGAGCACAGGGATGTCTGTCTGGCAGCATTCGTATGAAAATGGTGGTTAGTGCAGCGGACTGTAAGCCAAGAAACACTGGTTCAAAACCCAATAACTTTTTTTTATAAAAGCAATCCCTCTGAACTACAGAAAAATATTTACTGTACTTAAAGATACCTGTAGGCTGTTGAAGTGGTGTACATTCAGGCATTTCTCTCTTCCTGGAGGGAGCCCTAGGGAACCTCCTCCCACAAAACACATTATTAGAGTTAGAGTGGGATTTGAACCTTTGTTCCTTGGTTTACAGTCTATTGTACACTAGCCCCCTCTTCTATGAAACCGCGCTAGTGGTTTCTAGTGCAGAGAGCCATGCTGAATGGCCCGTGCTGCTCCCGATGCTCATTGAATTCCTCTGAGCGTCAGGAGCAGCGTGAGCCATTCAGCAGCTCCCCACGCTAGAAACTGCTAGTGCAGTTTTGTAGAAAAGGGGATAGGTTTCTCCTTTGACCTGCTTGCTGCTATGTTCAGAATGGCTATATTGTAGTACCTGCAGCTAATATATAGCCTGGTTTTCCTTTATGGTTTCACTTCCAGGTAAGAGAAAGAGGGGGACAGCAACCACTGGGGGTTAAGGAGGGTCCATGCCTTAATCTCTCCAGTGGTCAGCAACTCAATCAGAGCACCTTTTTGTAACTTGGATGTGACAAACAAAAGATTAGGTTCTTACCTTTGCTAATCTTCTTTCCTGTAAATCCTCACTTTATTCCGGACCAGTGGGTTATTTCCCTCCTCCCACCTTCTGTAGGAAGCTTTTAGACTTTTACCCCCTCCTTCTCATACCTCATCACTGAGCATGCTCTTGTCCAAAGTAGTCAGTCTTAAAGCAACTGAGAGAACAAGAGAGAGAGGAATGGGGAACTCCCCGGCAAGCAAATCAATTCTGCTCTCATAAACAAATGCAACAATGCAAAATGAAATAACAAGTTATAAAACATTGAAAATCTGAGTGACAAAACAGTGCTAGAAGCCTTTTAATGTTAGAAGGGGGTGCCTGAACTAAGGACCCCCCCATTAAGTGCTAAACCCATTCTGATGGCATTCTTCAAAAGGCTGGTCAGAAAACAGAAATCCAGATTACCAGTTAGCAGACAATTAGCGAATCAGCAATATATAGGGCAGGTTTCCCAGAATAAAGTAAGGATTTACAAGAAAGAAGATTAGCAAAGGTAAGAACCTAATATTTTGTTCTTTATTCCGGGACTAGTGGGATTAACAGAGCAGTCCTGAAAAGTCAGGATGCTGCCATCATAGAGGAACCAAAAGCAGCATCCTACTTGGCCTGTGTCGATCCTGTAAAACTTTGTGAAGGTATGCAAGGAGGACCAGGTAGCAGCCCTACAAATCTCATCCAGAGACACAACTGATGACTCTGCCCAAGAGGAGAAAACTCTGGTCGAATGAGCACGTATCCTGAGGGGGGGGCTTCTTTCAGGCTGCCACGTAAACTGTGGAAATGGCCATGCGAATCCACCTGGAAATGGTAGCCTTAGAGGCTGGAAGCAACAAGAAAAAATCCAACGGGATCTGCAATAATTACACCAACAAGGAAAAACCAAATAAAATCTGCAGACTGTGTATAAGATGCAGGCAATATTTATTAAAATTAAAATGCAGTAATGTAAAACCTTATTACCAACCAAGGGACCCGACACGCCGTTGATATTTGGTTTATCTTTTTTATAATTTTTAAACCTATATATTCTGTTAATATTCAAGGCCGTATAATTATTCCGACATGCCGTTCAAACACATAGTACGAGTGTGCTCCAAATACATTTAGCACATTGCTGGCAATCTTATCTTCTTAGTCTTCCAGTCAGTTCAGCCATTTATACGTTTTGTCTAAATGTTTAAACATAGCACTGCTAGTTCCCGTGGTCCATAATGCATACAATTTTTCCTTAATATTGTTCAATTTTGTGCTTAAGAGCTCAATACTACAATCACTAAGGCCATTTCACATCATTACCCCTTTTTTTCTTTTTTCTTAACCAGTGGTTTCCAGGACTTATATATAATTTTTGATTACATGTCTGCTCTTGTCTTCCTCTCCCCTTTTTTATTTTTATTTTATTTTTTATTTTCATTCTGCTTGTGGCATTACACCTTTCCAGTATAACAATTAAAAAACCCATGTTGCTCATATGTGAGCTGCTATTGTGTTTTATATTAACATCTTTTGTTTTTATTTTATAACATTTTATTAAAGTATGTTTTAGTTGTAGGTTATACATTTATATGATGTCATATCTATATATAGTATTATTATGTTCTCTATAACAGTTGTCATCTTCATTTTTTGCAGTTTATTTTATACCTTATTTATCATGGTAGGTGTCCTCTTATTACAGCTCTACACTCTTGAGGAACGTAGGAAGAGGGGAGACATGATCGAAACATTTAAGTACCTCACGGGACGTGTCGAAGTGGAAGATGATATTTTCTTTCTCAAGGGACCCTCGGCCACAAGAGGGCAACCGCTCAAACTCAGGGGTGGAAAATTTCATGGCGACACCAGAAAGTATTTCTTCACAGAGAGAGTGGTTGATCATTGGAACAAGCTTCCAGTGCAGGTGATCGAGGCAGACAGCGTGCCAGACTTTAAGAATAAATGGGATACCCATGTGGGATCCCTACGAGGGTCAAGATAAGGAAATTGGGTCATTAGGGCATAGACAGGGGGTGGGTAAGCAGAGTGGGCAGACTTGATGGGCTGTAGCCCTTTTCTGCTGTCATCTTCTATGTTTCTATGTTTCTATTACAAATAATGGGTGTCTATTTACAAATTTGCACTGTTCCACACAAAGGTTTCATCACAGCTTCATCACGTGACACTTTCCTTTTGATTTTTCCCCCTTTTTTTCCTTTTTTCTTTAATCTTGATCTTTCATTTTCTATTTCACTTTTTTTAGTTAAGTTAGTGAATACACTTATATATATTTTTTTTCACATGTTTCTTTCCTACCCTTAGCATATTATAAATAGTTTGCTTTTTTAGTTCACAGAGTTGTAGACATATCACCTTATGATATCACAACATCACGTTCTTTTCTGGCATGGCATGTTAACACCACTTTGTTTTTTCACATAGTCATCTTATACACTGTTTGAATTATTTCAGTATTGTATTTATATTTATTAGGACCCCTGACAAAGGTGTGTTGTCCGAAACACGGACCGTGTCGGGACCCTTGGTTGGTAATAAGGTTTTACATTACAGCATTTTAATTTTAATAAATATTGCCTGCATCTTGTACACAATCTGCAGCCTTAGAGGCTGGCCAGAACAAACAGGTGGTCAGAGAGATGAAACTTGGTAACAAAAGTCTGCACACGTCAAAGGTCATGGAACACCATGGGCCACCATGGACTATGGAAGGAAGACATAAAGAAGATCATCCCAGGTTGTCACAACCCTAGCCCTAAAGCTCGGCTTGTGCCAGGGAAGGCTCCGCCTAACCCTAATCTTATCTTGAAGAGGGCTAACCAATGTGACAGGTTAGACACAAATAGAAAGGAAGGCTCTGAATTCCCATTCAAACCCCATATTATAAAACCCTGGGGAGGTGAGGAATATGGGGAGAACAGCCTGGAGCAGAGGGAGGTGCCTTATACTAAGGAATAGCCTCAGAGCAAAACCACAAGTTCAGGTAATTCACAGCTGCTGGGCCTAATTAGAGCCCAGGGAAAAACCCAGCAAAAGCTACAGGCTGCCCTTCCCCCTTTCAGGACAGGGCGGGGTCGGGTCAATGCTTTAGAAGCAGCCCTGAGAAAGACCAAGTTAGTCTACCCTGGGTCCCCAGGAAGGAGGTTCTCAGGACGGGTCTCCTGAACCTCAGAGAAACCAGGATATTGAAATGGTTGATGCAGCCCCTGCTCCTGAAGCCAGCCAGCTAGCTAACCCGGAGCCCATGGAGTTTAAGGACACTGCCATGGAACCAGAAGCCTCAGCCATGGATGAGAGTTAAGTACAATGACTTTACTTTTTGGCTGTGCTTAATTTTTGTGGACTTTTCTTTTCTGGTTTTTGGGGAAACCTGCATGTACCTGTTTTTAAGCCCGGTGAGCAGTGCTGAGCTCACGGCTGTAAAGGTGCCTAAATCTGGTAGCATTAAAGCCAGGTTTTATTTGTTTGTAAGATTTTTGCTTTTTGCCTTTTTGCGGTTGATTTGGGACTGCATTATAGACTGTGTGCAGGGGTAGTAGATTGGGGAGAATCCACACAAGTTCCTTGGGTGGGATTGTGGGGCCATTTGTGGCAAGCTTATTGAAGAAGTGGATTCAGCTACTCCCCTCCCCCAACCAACTGCTTGTTGAGTTGGTTGGGACAGGCCTGTTGCAAGCCAGGCCTAATTGGAACTCTTTTATACAACTGAGAGAGTGCAACAGTCTTATTTCTGCCCTGCTTGGGACAGCAGGCTTATTAGGACTGAACTATTATAGACTGTTACAGTACTTACCTTTTAATACCTGTAAGAAAGGTGTGGGCTTTTGTTGTACAGCCCGGTTATTCTTTTCATGGTTTTTGTTGTTCATGAAATTAATGGACTAACCCCTGGTGAGGGGCTATGGACTCAATAAATTGAGACTCAGTTATATTTGAAACTTTATTGTTCCTGACCTTTTTATTATTCCTTACTGCATAAGAACCAGCAGGACTTCCAGCGTCTTCTGGAGGCACGTCCAGCGCGGTCTATTCTGAGTGCTGATCGGGGACCAACGTTCAAACCAGCACCGGCAGCGCCACAAGGTTCAGGGCTGAACCATAGTGTCCAGGCCTTTGCTGCCGGCCTGACTGAAGTCACCATGAGATCGAACATGGGGATCCTCACTGATCCACAATGCAATCAAGCGCTCTTTGAGAGAGACCACTCATCGGGGTCCAGAGTCTGATGACAGAGAGTCCGCTTGAATGTTATCCACTCCAGCCACATGCACCGCAGACAGCGCCTAAAGGTGCTTCTCTGTCCATCAAAAAAGCAGCTGAGCCTCCATGCTCAGTGAGGGACTCTTCATGTCCCAGTGATTAATGTAAGCCACCACCTTGGCATTGTCTGAGAACATATGGATGGCTCAATGATGGAGATGACCCTCGAAGTGGAGAAGAGCCAGCCGAATTGCCCAAAGTTCCAGGTGATTGATCGATCACTTGCACTCTGAAGGCACCCATCGGCCCTGAACAGGGACAGACATGTACACTGCTCCCCAGTCCTTGACAGGATTACCCAATCTGAGATCCAGAGTGGAAGGTCCATGGACAGTGAGAGAGGACACAACCACCATGCTAGACTGTTGCAGGCCACAGTCCAGGGCAGGAGTGCATGAAACTCCTGCAGCAGACGCAGATGAACCCTAGCCCATAGTACTACATTGATCATTGCCACCATAGTCCCCCAGGACCTGGAGATACTGCCTTGCTCTTGAGATCAGAGAGGCCAGAATGTCTCTGATAAACTGTTGTAGCTTTGTCTGACGGGTCACGGGCAGAAACACTGTGAAATCGAACCCTTGTGAAATCCTGGATGGGCTCGAGGTGACTCTTCTGAAATTTGATCACCCAGCCCAGACCCTGACCTCCCTTGGACAGCAAGGGAGCTCTGACCAACCAGTTATCCAGATACTGTCACAATCCTATCCCTGTGGCTCAGCCTTTGCCAGGACAGGTTTTAGTAAAACCCTGCCCAGTAATCCAGAGAGCTAACCACGGAGATAGGATTGTGACCAGAGTTAAGGAGAAAGCTGGTTTTCCCTGGGATGCAGGTTTTTCTGATCTCCAGGGAGGAGAGGAGTGTGAGCAGAACAGCCCACAACAGCCCCAGAGGAATCTCTCTCCCTCTGGTGACTCACAGCTGAAGGGAATAATTAAAGTCCCAAAGAAAGCCAGGCAGATTTTGCAGATAACCCCTCCCCCTCCAAGGGCAGGGCGTATTCACCTGAGTACTTTGGAAGCTGCTTTGGGGAGGAGAAAGGCAGTTTATCCGGGGCCAGCCCCAGAGAGGGTCTCTCGCGGCTGGGCTCCTGAGTCCCAGGACTTTGAAATGCAGGAGCCAGATACTGACCTTTCTGACAACCAGCCAGCAACAGAAGAACCTATGGAGTATTTGGAAACTCCCAGTCTGCCTGAAGACCTCTTGATGGAAGACAGCTAAGTGGCAGGGCTGGGAAGTTTGGGGGTTTATTAGCCCACTGTGTATGTTTTTGAACTGCTTAGAAAGGGTGCTTTCCTTTATAAGTTGATTGGGACTTGTGCTGGTTGGGACTGCCCTGCTTGGGGTGAAGCAGGAAGGAAAAAAAAAAAGGGGAAAAAAAACACGTTTTTTTTTTGAGGTTTAAAACTTCCAGCCAAGTTAAGCTGGCTGAAACTGTTACTGCTTGAGAGTGTGCGAGGGAAGTAATTGTGGGGAGAATCCACAGTCCAAACAGGTTGGGTTAGTGGGGCCATTAGTGGCATTCTGAAATTCAGAAACTTAATTAGTGGATTCGCTTGCTCCCCTCCCCCCACCAACTCCTGCTGAGTTGGCTGGGGTCAAGCCGGACTATCTTAAGGCTTGTGCACAGGGCTTTTGAAAATGTGATGAAGATGGACTCTGTTTGAATGTAAAGACAGCCGCATTTTTGCTTTTGGTGGTTTGTTTCTTTTTACTTACCTAGTCTTCCTGATGAAAGGCTAAAGCTGGAATCTACTCTTTTTGACTAGCCCTAGTTTGGTTTTGCTGACATGGATTGATTTTTGTGATTTTGTTCTTGGACTATTTGTATGTCAGCTCTTGCCCTTACCACTGAATAAAGTGGATATTGCAGGATCAAGGAAAAATTGACTCTTTGTGTTTCTTTTTGATTTCCTGCCTAAAGGTAAATGTTATACAGCAGGACTTCCTTCCTTCAAGGGAAGCACGCCAGAGCAGCGCTAATGTAAGCGTGAGCCGGGCCTACTTGAACCACGGGTACCGGCAACGCTACAATACGGGTGAACCAAGACCCCCCAGAGTGTGAAAATGGACTGCCACCACCACCATTACCTTGGTGCAAGTCCAGAATGCAACTGGAAATGTTGCCCCTGAACATGGAATCGCAGATATTTCCATTGGTCCAGGAAAATGGGAATGTGGAGATATGCCTCCGTCAGATCCAGGAAGGCTAGAAACTCCCCCTGCGCCATTGACGTGATCACTGAACACACCATCTCCATGCAGAAACAAGGAACCTTGAGGTCCAGAATCAGTCTCCAATTAATGGATCTTTCTTTGGAACGATGAAGTATATCGAGTATCTCCCAGAGCCCAAGTCTCGCTCTGGCACGGGTTTAATTGCTGCAAGAGCCAAAAGTCTGTGGGATTATGGCCTGCACCCGAACCACCTTTTTGGGGCGGCCCGCAGGGGAATCCAGAAAATACTTGGTCAGAGGACAGAGAAACTCCAACTTGTAACCATCTTTGAGAACCTCTAGAACCCAGCGGTTGGAGGTGATGGCCTCCCATTCCGCCAGAAAGGCTACCGGTCTAGCGTCAGAACTATTTCTTAGCAGAAGCCGCTGGCTGACTTGTCACAGACTGTTGATAGCGGAGCCCGCTGAAGTGTAGTCTGGCATACAAAGAGGATCATTGTCCTGAGGAAGAAACAGAGTATGGACAAGAACTCTGAAAGGGACAAAAATTAGAACATCTCAAATTCCTAGAAGGGCGGGACCTGCTCCCAGGCAAAGCCTTGTGTTTACAATCCTGAACATTGGCTATAGGGTCATACAGACCCTGGTCGAATAGAAGCTGACTCTTAAAGGGCAACTGGCTCAACGTGGCGTTAGAAGAGGAATCGCCAGACCATTGCCAGATCCAGAGCATTCTGCGAGCCAAATCAGAATAGGCACTCAGCTTGGCGAAAACTTTCAAGATGTTGTACAAGGCATCAGCCATGTAATCCACTCTGGAGATGAGAAAATCCAAATCACAAACCACCACAGTGTCAGCTTGGAATGACATGCCCAAGCCATGAAGGAGGAGGTGGTCGCTGCTTTAACACCAACCACAGCTGAATCAAACAGATGCTTCAGGACCACCCTCCATCGGTGGGAAGAGATGTACACTTGGTGATCTGCATCACTGAAGAATCCACCTTCGGGGAAACAAAGCACTTGTTAAAACCATCCACTATGGGATAAAGACATGCCATGGCTTGAGCACATTTCAAGGGACCCCCTGGAGTGTCCCAGATATATGCAAGAATGTGAACAACATCTGGATGATCAAGGAAAGAGGCAGATTGTGGCCTCTGATCACTCATGAAGGAACATTCAGCAGTATCCGGCTGTTCTGACTGCAGCTTCAATTTCTGCAGAGATTCAGAGATAAAATCCATAAGATGCGTGGGCTTGAAAAATCTGCGCACTCTGGGGTCCTCCACCAAATCACAGGCTCCACACAGGTTTGGATCCTGGAGATCTGCCAGATTTGCCACATCCATGGCTGCTGAAGTGCTGCCTGGCGAAAGCAGTGGAATGGATGAGTGTTTGGTGCAAGTCTAGTTCCCCTATGATCAGTACTGAGGTCGATGGAAAGGAAACAGTCAGAGACTTTTTAATTAAGTATGCCTGATAAAGAATATTCACAAATTCCGGGGGAAAACCATCCTCCATGGAGGAAGCAGACTTCTGCGCCTCAGCTTTGAAGATATTTTTCGCCAGATCTGTGCTTGCGTTTCACCAAAACTTCACCAGCACACGTCCCAGGGCCCCCGATACTAATTTTGCAGGAGTTGGGGCAGAAGGTGCTTGAAGAACCTCCCTGGAGGTCGAAGGCCCTGCATCCGGGCAAACTACCGCCCTCGCATCCGACAGCCATCCACTGCAAATGAAGCATGAATCCATCCCATCCTGTCCTGGAGAGGCCATGTATGAAGTTTGCTTGCAAAAATGAAGCTCACAAATATGAAAAATATACTGTATTTTTCGCTCTATAAGATGCACCTACATGTAAATGAGGAAAAACAAACAAAAAATAAGAACCAAATAGTGTACCTTGTCCCACCACCTTGCCCTTTACCCTGTCCTCCCTCTGGTGGTCTCTAGTGTTAGGCTGGATCAGGGTACTCCCCCTGGTACCTTTTTTTTAAATTCTGGCGGACCAGCGCTGTATCTGCATGAGCTTTCCGTGTTCCTGACCCTCCCTCACTGGACAACTGCCTCTGAGTCCTCATCTCTTGTGGCAGAGTGGCACACAAGGCAGGTGCAAGCTTTTCGTGCTCCTGCCTGGTCGCTATCAGTTCTCATGAGTCCTGCGAGAACTGATGGCAGCCATTCAGGGAACGGCATTGGGCCAGGCAGGAGCGTGAAAAGCTCGCATCTGCTTTGTATGGCGCTCTGCTGCAAGAGATGAGGACTCGGAGGCAGTTGTCCAGCGAAGGAGGGGCAAGAGCGCGGAAAGCTCCTGCCGATACAGCGTTGGACTGCCAGAATTTAAAAAAGGTACCGGGGTGGGGGGCTCCATAAGATGCACCTACATTTCAGCCCACTTTTTTTGGGGAAAAAGTGCATCTTATGGAGCGAAAATACGCTTTAAATTGGGAAAAATCCAAGATGGCTACCACAGGTGCTGATTTAGAAGAAAAAGTGCCTGGGAAAACTACAGGAACCCTTAGAAAATGATGATTTGTGGCTTTTAGAGGTGGGGAAGAGTAGAGCATACAGGGAAACACCCAAAACCCCTTTTCAAGACCCCCCCAAAATTGCTGATTTAGGCTGTCAGCTTCCTACTCACTGTGACATGTACTGAATGAAAGAAACAGCAAGCACAGCTGTAACAGCTCACCAGGAGATTCTGTGCCTCAGGGAACTTAGAAAAGTGGATTTCAAGTCTTCTGACTGCCCTACCAGCTGGACCACCACAGCTGCATTCCTCCACCACCAGTGCCCATGTCGTACAAACGCCTGGTGGAGGAATACAGTCTGGCTCCAATCCCAGTCGTACCTCCACGGAACCGCTCAGCATGCAGACAAACTTGGGGTGAGCTAGCTCCCTCAGCAAGTGGATCCTGGAACTGCTCAGCAAGTGGACAAACTTGGGGTGAGCTAGCTCCCAAGGGAATAATCCTGAAGCCCCGATCTGATGTGCAGGCTGGCCAGGTGGCTTACTGCCAAGCAGGGAACCCCCCAGAAGCAAATGTTCTCCAACAGTCTGTGATCTCCCACAGTCAAGGATGTTCCCGCAGGGAACCTCCGCAGCACGAGGGGAAAAAACTGCGACTGAAAATTACTGAAAGGTACTGAAACATCTCAAAACATGAGCAGAAAAAAATAAGCTCCTACACCTGGCTTGTAGAAAAGAAGACTGCTGTGGACATAAGCATGCTTATTGATGAGGTATGAGAGGGAGGGGGGTAAAAGTCTCTAAAGTTTTGATGCTTCCTACAAGATCCTCGGTGGGAGGAGGGAAATAACCCACTGGTCCCAGAATAAAATGGGATTGTACATGAATGGGTCTAGATAAAATATCCTTCTTTTTGGATATGGATGTTTCTTCCCATTTAAAAATCATTGTTGGACATCCTACTTTGGGCCTTCCCTAATCCCACCCACAACATGCTCCCTTGTTATTTGGACAAAAATCCAAACTCTCACTTTCCAAAATCATGATTTGGAAGATTTTAGTAAATTGACTTTTTAAAAGACATTTTGAGACATGCATCTGCTTTGAAAATGAACACTGTGGAAGGGCATTTTCAATAGGACATCTAAGTCCAAGTTTGGACATTTTGGGAAAGATGTCCAGAAATCCAGTAGAGCAGGGGTCCCCAACTGGCCGTCTGACAGCTGGGCCGCGAGAGATCCCCTTATGCAACATCTTTCCATGCCTCCTTCCCATCCTGCACAGCAGAACCCCGCCGAATCTCTCACTGCGAGGCCGACATATCTCATTCCAAACAGCAGCGGTGGCATCACTAAACAGGCTGCTTCGCTGCTTTCCCTGCCGGGGCTTTCCCTCTGCTGCCGCGTCACTGATTACATCATCAGTGATGCAGTGGCACAGGGAAGATCCCGGCGAGGAAGGATAAGAAGCAGCCTGTTCAGTGCTGCCGCAACTGCTGTTTGGAATGGAGGTATATCGGCCTCATAGTGGGAGGGTGGGTGGGGTTCTGCTGCATGGGGGAGATGGGAGGGAGAGATGGAAAGATGCTGCGCAAGGGTATGGGTTGGTGGGGTCATCGGGGTTCTGCTGCACGTGGAGGATGAGGAGAGATGGAAAGATGCTGCTTAGTGGAATGGGTTGGCAGGGTTGTCGGGGTTCTGCTGCATGTGGGGGATGGAAGGGAGAGATGGAAAGGTGCTGTGCAGGGGGATGAGTTGGTGGGGTTGTTGGGGTTCATCTGCAAGGGGGGATGGGAGGGAGAGATGGAAAGATGCTGCATAAGGGGATGGGTGAGAGATGATCGTTGTCTTACGTCGGTTCCTGGGAAGATAGTTGAAGCACTAATTAAGGATAGCATAGTACAACACCTGGATAATCACGACCTGATGAGAGCTAGTCAACACGGCTTCAGGAAGGAGAAGTCATGTTTGATGAATTTACTTCAATTTTTTGAGGTGAACAAACAAATTGATAGCGGAGAAAGCATTTGACAAGGTTCCACACGCAAGGCTTCTGAAGAAACTACAAAGCCACGGAATAGAAGGGGATATACTAAGATGAATAGACAATTGGCTAGAAAACAGAATGCAGAGGGTGGGCATAAATGGGAGAAGATAACAAGCAGTGTGTCCCAGGGCTCGGGGGCCCATCTTATTCAATATCTTCATAAATGACCTGGAAGAAGAAACAACAAGTAATATAATCAAGTTTGCAGATGACACAAAACTATGTCGTTCAAATTGGTAACCAAACTTCAGGATTGCAACCGTCACGTTTGAAAGTCACTCAGAGGTATAGAGTTCTTCAAGAAGAGAGTTGCGCCCTCTAGTGATGAACAAGGCTTTTAGGCTACACGCAGTCATATTTCACTGTCTTTACAATTACATTTAAAATCTTCCCTGTATTTTTTAATGCTAAACAGTATTTTTTAATGCTAAACAGTAACTCATCACTCTATGTACTTATCCACCAACATTCTAGGAATCACGTCAGTTCTAATTCTGACGTGTAATAAACTCCTCCCCCTGTACTCTTTTAAACCGGACAGCTGATGCTATGTTTTCTCTGACAGTTTAAATTCTCAGCACCGACAGCGTTCTTTTGACGGTATGTATTGTTGTGCCTCGCTTCCTACAGTAGCTTTATAATTAATTTAGAATTTTTGCCGTAGTGAGGATAGTGAAATTTCTACTCTCATACCCGGCTGTTTATATACATTCTATATTTCAGATGTTACCACATCGCAAACTTGAAGCATTCTATCAGCATTGAAAAGGTTTTTCAGTTTACATATAATAGGGTCTCCTGAAGAAGGAATCGAAATGGGGCCACGTAGAGACCCCAAACCTGTTATAAACTGAATTATCAAGCTGCTCTCAATTTTCTCACAGAGCGATGTTCATTTGAAAAGATTTGTAAAGATAAGAAAAAACAAAGTATTTTCATACAAGTGTTTGAAAGACTGTAAAGACATTTATTTATTTATTTTTGTAATCAAACTTGGAGCGTAACCAGCACTAATAAAGTTGCAACGACTGAAAAGTATACTTTGGTTCATCACTAGAGGGCGCAACTCTCTTCTTGAAGAACTCTATACCTCTGAGTGACTTTCAAACGTGACGGTTGCAATCCTGAAGTTTGGTTACCAATTTGAATGAGAAGACAGTTCTTTTGTTTGAACTCTAATATTTTTCTGACTTCCACTAATATTTAACTATTAGTACCCCAGTGACATTATAAAGAAACAAAACTATGTCGGGCAGTTGGGTCACAAAAGGACAGCGAAGAACTCCAGAGAGATTTGAACCAGCTGGATAAATGGGCAGAAAAGTGGCAGATGAAGTTTAATATAGAAAAATGCAAAGTGATGCAACTGGCAGAAAAAACAAGGAACATGAATATAAAATGTTAGGTGTAACATTGGGCAAGAGTGAACAAGAAGAGGTGCTGATAGACAGGACCCTGAGGCCGTCGGCTCAATGCACAGTGGCGGCAAAGAAAGCAAACAGGATGTTGGGCATGATAAAGAAGGGAATCACAAGTAGATCGGTGGACGTCATAATGCCGCTTTACAGAGCAATGGTCAGACCACACTTGGAATACTGTATCCAACACTGGTCTCCCTACCTAAAGGATATAACACTGCTGGAGAGGGTGCAAAGGCGAGCCACAAAGCTAGTAAAAGGTATAGAGAATTTGAGCTACAAAGAACGCCTCGGAAAACTGGGATTGTTCACTCTCGAGAAGAGAAGACTGCGAGGGGATATGATAGAGACTTTTAAAATACTATAAGATTTTGACAAAATAGAGCAAGAAACAACGTTATTCACATTGTCTAATGTGACTTGGACAAGAGGTCATGGACTGAAACTGAGGGGCAACAGGCCCAGGAGAAATGTCAGGAAGTTCTGTTTCACACAGCGAGTGGTGGACTCTTGGAATGCTCTCCCAGAGGAGGTTGTGACCGGAGACCACCATTCTAGGATTCAAGGGCAAGTTGGATGCACACCTTTTTGCAAATCACATTAAGGGATACGAGTAAACAAGGTCTTCATCAGGGAACACTAGCTTAGCCTCTGCGTGTGCGGGTCGCCGGACTAGATGGACCTAAGGTGAAGGCATTTCTTATGTTCTTAAAAAAAAAGACATCCCCTGAAAATAAACCCTATTGCATTTTTAGACCCAAAATTAATATGACAGTGTCTTATTTTGGGGGAAACATTGTACTATTTGCACTACAGGCATACAGGCACTATTGGGCACCCCACCTTTACACACTCTCAGTGGCATACCTAGCATATGTGATACCCGGGGCCCATCATTTTTTTGACACCCCCATTTGTACGAAAAACATTGTTTTTAGTAACAAGCCACACATCACACATGAGTACCTAGGAAAAGGCAGTGAGCAGTACATCAATACACCCATTATAAAACTAAACAAGCCAGACTAGTACAGATCAATCCTGCAGTCAATCCTAACAAAAAACCATGTCTTTCGAACACACAGAACACAGAAAACACCTTTGCCTAGTATGGAATATGTCATCACAAACTAACCCCTCCCCCTTTTACAAAACTGTAGTGTGGATTTTAGCCATGGTGGTAACAGCTCTGACACTTATAGAATTCTGAGCATTAGAGCTGCTACCACCACGGCTGGCACTAAAAAACGCTCCACAGTTTTGTAAAAGGGGGAATAAAATAGAAATACATAGACAAAGGTTAAATTGAACCAATAAGAAGCTGGACTCTGCATACAGTGCACCACAGAAACAGTGACACGTGTCCTAAAGAAATAAATAAATAGAAAAATTTTTTCTACCTTTGTCTTCTGTGATTTCTGCTTTCCTCATCTTCTTGTAACTCTCTTCCTTCCATCCACTGTCTGCCATCTCTCTTCCCCTATATGGCATCTTCTCTCCTTCTATGCCCCTTCCAGAAACTGTATGCTTCCCCTTCCATCTCTCCTTTCACCCCCTTGGTCTGGCATCTCTCTCTTCTCCTTTCCTCTCCCACACCTCTCCTCTGCAATCCCTTTTTTCCCTCATTTTCCTTTTCAATTTATTTTCTGCATCTGTCTAGATTACGTTCTTACTACCCTCTCATCAATGTCCTTTTTCACTGTCTACCTAAAGCTTGCCACCTCTTTCCCTCTCCCCTCCAGTGTTTCCCTAACTCAATCCTTTTCTCCCCATCATGTGCCCTCCTTTTATTTATCTCCTCCTTCCATCATGTACCCTCTTTCTCCAACCCTTCCATCTAGTACCTTCTCCTTTCTCTGTCCACTTCCATCCAGCTTCTGCTCCCCTCTTTCTCTCCTCCCATTTCCTTCCTGCATTTGCTCCCTTATCTCTCCCATCTGCACTTCCATCCAGCATAGGCTCCCCACTACCATCCAATGTCTGCCCTTTCTCTCACCATCCACCCCTCTTCAATCAGCATCTGCCCTCTTTCTCTCCCTCCAATATCCTTCCCCCTTGTCTCTCCCCTTTCTCTGTACATCAATTCTATCAGCACCATCCTTCCATACCACCCTGCTCCCTTTCTTTCCCTCCACCACTCTTCCATTCCAGCAATCCTGCTCCTTTCTCTCCCTTCATGCAGCAAGGTCCCACGATGATTGTAGCTGCTGGCTGCCAGTCCACCCCACTCCGACGTACTTGCTCTAGAGCAGACTCAGCAGCCGCATGCCGGAAGGTCCCGCGATGACTCGTCTGCTGACTCAGCTCCAGAAGAAGTTACGTCGGAGGGAGTAGACCCGGCAGACGCAGGGAGTTGTGGCAAAGTCCTGCAATGACTGCATCTGCTGGGTCCACCCTCTCCGACGTAACTTACTTCTTCCGGAGCACAGCCAGCAGACGAGTCAGCATGGGACCTTCCTGCATCTCAGCACGGCTGTCGACTCTGCTGCAGAGAAAGTAAGTCAGAGGTAACATGACCATTTATTTTTTTCATCAAAAGGGGACATCTATTAATTGACTGTGTATCCTTTCTTTCATTTCTTTCTTTCTGCACTCAGGCCCAACAATTGTCCCTTTCTATTCCCTCCCTCCTTCCTTCCCATGTCCTTAGTGTCCCCAGTGCCTCCGTCCTGTGTCCATAGTGCCCCCAGTGCCTCCGTCCTGTGTCCTTAGTACCCCCAGTGTCTCCTTATGTCCCCCCACTACCTTCCAGATTTTGGCCACCTCCAAAGCCAGCCTGCCTGTCTACCTATCTCCCTCCCTTCCTGCCGCGCTAAAGCCAGCCAGCTTGCCTGCCTACATCCTGCCCTCCCTGCCATGTAAAAAAAAGCCCTCTCCCCTTCCTTTCCCCCGGCCGCACCGCTACAATCCTACCTCCCCCGCCAACAAGAAGTCTTTTCGACATCAATTCTGCCATCGGAGAGGACGTTCCGGGCCAGCCAATCACTGCCTGGCTGGCCTGGAACTTCCTGGAAAAACTTCTTGTCGGTGGGGGGAGGTAGGATTGTAGTGGCGCCACCGGGGGAAAGAAAGGGCAGGAGGACCCAGACCTGGCTGGTGTGCACCCCCCAAGCCGTGCACCCGGGAGCGGATCTTCCCCCCCCCCCTTGGTACACCACTGCACACTCTGCAGATCAGTATCCAGCCAGGCTGGAAGAGCCTGAGGAGGAAAATCTGAGGTGGTGGTAGAGCAGCAGCATGTGGGGCAGAGGCAGAAGATACCTAGAGGTAGGGAGAGGGGGTACCTGGTTGGCGGTGACAGGATAGGCAGCAATTAGCAGCTGCAGCCAGAGTGTGTGGAGTGCTTAAAGGCACAGGAGCAGAGTTTTGCCAGTGACAATTTTAAACACATTTTTGCACTTTGGCAAAAATGAGTAAAAAACTGAAAAGCTTCTTTGAAAAGGGGGAAGACCCAATGATAATGAGACAGCAGAAGACTCTAAGACTGCCAACAAAAAGAGAGCTGCATTTAAAAGAAAATATCAAGAGTCCTATTTAAATTACAGGTTCATTGCAACAGGTGATTCACATTCTCCATGTCCGCTTCAAGTTTTATTTAAAATTTGATAAATCGCTTAATCAAACTTCTAAGTGGTGAACATAAATAAAATTTTAAAACATTCAAAGGGTACAATACACTTCTCCCTCATCATTCGCAGGGGACATGGGCAGAGCAGGACCGCGAATGCCGAAAAACCACGAATATCCGGCTCTGACCCACCCCCACCTCCCTGCCACCTTCCCAGCCTTATCTGGTGGTCTAGAGGGCTTTCGAGGCAGGAGAGATCTTCCTACGCTCCTGCTCCATGCAGATCACCATCAGGAAATGGCTGTAGGGAGTTCCCGACGTAGTCTCGAGTCTCTGTGTTCAAGTTGGCAGATAAAGTGGCTGCATTCAAAGCCAAACTTGATTTATGGAGCTGACTAGTGAACATTGGGATTTTTGACATGTTTCATACGTGTGTAGGGCTCTGCGGCTCAGCTGATCCTGGCAGGGGGAATCCCCATCAGCTGAGCCGCCAGGAATCCCCAAAACGGCTCAGCTGATGGGGATTCCTTCTGCCACGATCAGCTGATGGAAGCCTATGTTTTTGAGGGGGGTTTTGACTCTTGTGGTGGGAGGGGTCGTGACCACTGAGGGAGTAAAGGAAGGGGGTCATGCCTTAAATCCTCCAGTGGTCTTCTTGTCAGTTTGGGCACCTTTGTGGAACTTAGACACAACTCAAACAGGTCTGCCAGCATCTTTTCCTCTAGGAAAGCTTTGATTAGAGCTGGGGTACGTCCAGGTTGAAGTCCACCCATAACACACCTTCCAACACACCCCTTTGCTCTCTGGCTGCATAGCAGTTTAGAAGTGCTGCTGCACATCCAGAAAGTTGGTTTTGATTATCAGACTTGGACGTCCCTACTATTAGGACGTCCAAGTGCCGACTTAGGCTGGTTTTTGGACTTTTTAAAGTTTTGATTATGAGTCCCAGTGTTTAAGATGTTGATTTTGCATACCATTTAGTTTTAAAATCCATGGAAAAGGCATAAACATGACTGACAGTTTTTGCTTTGACACCCTGCATCACTAGCACAGATTTAAGGAAAGAATAACAGAAAATAGAAAAGACAGAATGTTCTATTGTAAAATATTTGAAGAAATCAGGGATAGAAAATTCCTGGGTGCTAGGTTGCCAAAAATTTCCAGTTTGGGCCCAAAAAAGGAGATGCCTGCTAAAGGCTACATAACTTACTCGTTGCTAAAGTAGCGTGATACTCCTAGAGGAAATCTGAACAACTGCACAATGTAAACACTGCTGCCTGTGTTGCTTCTTCCTATTGGTCATCTAGAAGACACCGTGAAGTAGTATTGGCTGTGTTACAGAGCCTGCCTGGTAGAATTACCATGTGCTTCAACCATGCAGCAGCTCAAAGCAGGCAAGGAGAGAAGAGCAATGGCTGCTTGCACTCATTTTTGTGAGTTGCCCCATCCTTTCCCTCCCCAACAAACAAAGCCTACTCTCTACTCCTCAGATCACTTTCCTATTGGTTTTCATTGTGCTATTACTAGCTAGAATGGAGGTGGAAGACATTCTGGTTGCTGGTGGGGAAAGAACAAGTTGGAGACTAGGAAAAGGATGGGAGAGCAACTCAAATGAGGGAATGGAAGAGCAAAGACATGTTGAAAACAAAACTAAAGATCACTTTAAAGCTTGTGTAATAAATGGGGCTATGACCAGCATATATTTGGCAGTTACCACATAGAACAAACATTTACTGCATTGTAAGTGATCAGCAGATAGCATGGATGCACTTACCCAATCCCCAACCAAGCAATATCATAAGAACATAAGAATTGGCACTGCTGGGTCAGATCAGTGGTCCATCGTGCCCTGCAGATGGCTCATGCGGCAGCCCTTAGGTCAAAGACAAGTGCCCTAATTGAGTACGTTCCAGTTCAGCAGGAACTTGTTTAACCTTGTCTTGAATCTCTGGAGGGTGCTTTCCCCTATAACAGCTTCCGGAAGAGCGTTCCACTTTTCTACCATTCGCTGGGTGAAGAAGAACTTACTTACGTTTGTACGGAATCTATCCCCTTTTAACTTTAGAGTGCCCTCTCGTTCTCTCAACCTGCCTTTATCTACTAAGTCTATTACCTTCATTATCTCAAATATTTTGATCATTTCATAAGAATATAAGCAATGCCTCTGCTGGGTCAGAGCTGAGGTCCATCGTGCCCAGCAGTCCGCTCACGCGGTGGCCCAACAGGTCCAGGACCTGTGCAGTAATCCTCTATCTATACCCCTCTATCCCCTTTTCCAGCAGGAAATTGTCCAATCCTTTCTTTAACCCCAGTGCTGTACTCTGCCCTATTACGCCCTCTGGAAGCGCATTCCAGGTGTCCACCACAAGTTGGGTAAAGAAGAACTTCCTAGCATTCGTTTTGAATCTGTCCCCTTTCAACTTTTCCGAATGCCCTCTTGTTCTTTTATTTTTTGAAAGTTTGAAGAATCTGTCCCTCTCTACTCTCTCTATGCCCTTCATGATCTTGTAAGTCTCTTATCATATCCCCTCTAAGTCTCCTCTTCTCCAGGGAAAAGAGTCCCAGTTTTCCCAATCTCTCAGCGTATGAAAGGTTCGAGTATCGCCATATCCTTCTTAAGGTACGGCGACCAATATTGGACGCAGTACTCCAGATGCGGACGCACCATCGCCCAATACAATGGCAGGATAACTTCTTTCGTTCTGGTGGTAATATCCTTCTTGATTATGCCTAGCATTCTGTTTGCCCTCATAGCGGCCGCTGCGCACTGTGCCATCGGCTTCATTGTCATGTCCACCATTACCCCCAAGTCCCTTTCTTGGGTACTCTCATTTAATAACATCCCTCCCATCATATAGTTGTACCTCGGGTTTCTGTTTCCCACATGTAATACTTTACATTTCTCAACGTTGAACTTCATCTGCCATCTCGTCGCCCATTCCCCTAGTTTGTTCAAGTCCCTTTGCAATTCTTCGCAGTCCTCTTTAGTCCGAGCTCCACTAAATAGTTTGGTGTCGTCCGCAAATTTTATCTCACACTTCGTCCCTGTTTCTAGATCATTTATGAATATATTAAATAGCAGCGGCCCGAGCCCCGAGCCCTGCGGGACCCCACTCGTGACCCTCCTCCAGTCCGAGTAGTGGCCCTTCACTCCTATCCTCTGTTTCCTACCCGCCAACCAGTTTCTGATCCATCTATGTACGTCTCCTTCCACCCCATGGTTCTTCAGTTTCCGGAGTAGACGTTCATGGGGCACCTTGTCAAAGGCTTTTTGGAAATCTAGATATATACTATGTCCAGAGACTCAGGACATAGTATATTTGGAAATCCAAATATACTATGTCCAGAGACTCAGGAGAGTCTCTGGACATAGTATATTTGGATTTCAGCAAAGCTTTTGACAGCGTCCCACACCGCAGGTTACTAAACAAGATGAAATCAATGGGGTTGGGTGAGACGATAACTGCATGGGTCAATGATTGGCTGAGTGGTAGACTTCAGAGGGTGATGGTCAACGGTACCCTCTCTGAAACATCAGAGGTGACCAGCGGAGTGCCACAGGGCTCGGTCCTGGGTCCTCTCCTTTTTAATATATTCATAAGGGACTTGACACGAGGGCTACAGGGTAAAGTGACATTATTCGCCGACGACGCAAAACTGTGCAACATAGTAAGTGATAGCGTTTTACATGATAGTATGACACAGGACCTTCGTACGTTGGAAAACTGGTCCTCGACATGGCAGCTAGGCTTCAATGCTACGAAGTGTAAGGTCATGCACCTTGGTAGCAGAAATCCGTGCAGAACTTACACCTTAAATGGAGTAACATTAGCTAGAACCTCAGTAGAAAGAGATTTGGGAGTAGTCATCAGTGCAGACATGAAGGCTGCCAAGCAGGTAGAGAAGGCCACATCCAAGGCAAGGCAAATGATGGGATGTATCAATAGAAGTTTCGTCAGTCGGAAACCAGGAGTCATAATGCCGCTGTACAAGACCATGGTGAGACCTCATCTGGAATACTGTGTGCAATTCTGGAGGCCACATTACCGTAAGGACGTGCTTAGAGTTGAGTCAGTTCAGCGGATGGCCACTAGGACGATCTTGGGATTCAAGGGTCTCTCGTACGAAGAGAGACTGAGCAGACTGCGGCTCTACACTCTTGAGGAGCGCAGGGAGAGGGGGGACATGATTGAGACATTTAAATACATCACAGGACGTGTCGAGGTGGAAGATGACATCCTCTTCCCCAGGGGACCCTCGACCACAAGAGGGCATCCGCTTAAACTCAAAGGGGGGAAATTTAGGAGTGACACCAGGAAGTATTTTTTCACGGAAAGGGTGGTAGATCACTGGAATAAGCTTCCGGTGCAGGTAGTCAAGGCCACAGGCGTGCTTGACTTTAAGAGCAAATGGGACATGTATGTGGGATCCCTACGTAAGATGATTCACTAGCATCTAGACTTATTGGGGTGGGTCAGTAGTGTGGGCAGACTTGATGGGCTATGGCCCTTTTCTGCCGTCATCTTTCTATGTTTCTATGTTTCTATGATGTCTATGGGTTCTCTTTTGTCCATCCATTTGTTAATTCCTTCGAAGAAGTGCAATAAGTTCGTTAGGCATGATCTCCCCTTGCAGAAACCATGTTGGCTGGTTATCAGAAGTTCGTTTCTTTCTAAATGTTCATCGATGTTTTCTTTTATCAGTGCTTCCGCCATTTTCCCCGGAAACAAGGTCAGACTCACCGGTCTGTAGTTTCCCCTCTCAGTCTCCTCTTTTCAAGGGAGAAGAGGACCAGTGTCTCTAATCTCTCACTGTACGGCAACTCCTCCAGCCCTTTAACCATTTTAGTCGCTCTTCTCTGGACCCTTTCGAGTAGTACTGTGTCCTTCTTCATGTAAGGCGACCAGAGCTGGACGCAGTATTCCAGGTGGGGGCGTACCATGGCCTGGTACAGTGGCACGATAACTTCTCCGATGTGTTTGTGATTGCACGGACGGTTTCATTGACTTATCTACCAGTACTCCCAAGTCTCTTTCCTGGGGGGGTCTCTCCGAGTACTGCACCGGACATCCTATATTAGTGTATAAGATTTTTGTTACCGACATGCATCACCATGCACTTATCCACGTTAAACCTCATTTGTCATATCGCAGGCATTCCTTGAGCGTGTTTATGTCATGTTGCAGGTCTTCATAATAAGAACATAAGAACTGCCATCTCCGGATCAGACCTTCGGTCCATCAAGTCCGGCGATCCGCACACGCGGAGGCTTAGCCAGGTGTACACCTGGCGTAATTTTAGTCACCCATATCCCTCTAAGCCTCTCGTAAGGAGATGTGCATCTAGTTTCCTTTTAAATCCTAGAACGGTGGATTGCGCAATAACTTCCTCTGGGAGAGCATTCCAGGTGTTTACCACTCGTTGCGAGAAGCAGAACTTCCTGATATTTGTCCTGGACTTGTCCCCCTTAGCTTCAGTCAATGTCCTCTTGTCCGTGTCACATTGGACATAATCCTTCTGTGTTTCCACTACTTTGAATAACTTCGTATCGTCCGCAAACTTAATCACCTCTCTTGTCGTACCAATGTCCAGATCATTTATAAAGATGTTGAAGAGCACGGGTCCAAGCACTGAATCCTGCAGCACTTCACTCGTGATGTTTTTCCAGTCCAAGTATTGCCCATTTACCCCCACTCTCTGTTTCCTATCCGCCAGTCAGTTTTTAATCCACGTGAGTATTTCACCCTCTATTCCATGGCTCACAATTTTTTTGAAGTAGTTATTGTAAAACTAAACAAGCCAGATTAGTACTTATCAATCCTGCACAATCAGTGTTAACAGAAAACCATGTCTTTCGTGAACACAGAAACACCCTCACCCAATAATCACAACCTAAAAATAGAAATATGTAGAGAAAAGTTAAACAGAACCACCAAGAAGCCAGACTGCATACAATGCAACACCACAGAAACAATGATGCATGTCCCCTAATATTGTGCAAAATATAAAGATAGCAAATGTAAATTTGAAAATAAATGAGAAACAATCATCACTTTACAAATTAACAAACAACAATAAATCAAAAATGGAAAATAAAGATACCATTTATTGGACTAATCCATTTTTCAATTAGCTTTCAGAGGCCAAAACCTCCTTCCTCAGGAAAGTAAAGAATACTGATGTTATGGTATCTTTCCTGACCCAAGAAAGAGGGTTTTAGTCTCTGAAAGTTAGTAAAAAAATATATAAAAATTAGTCCAATAAAAGGATCACCTTATTTCCATTTTCTATTGATAAATGTTTATCAACATAGCTACAATATTACTTTATCCTAAAGCAAAACAATAAAGAAATAAAAGAAATACAATTTTTTCCTAACTTTCTCATCTCTGGTTTCTGCTTTCCTCATCTTCTCATCACTCTCTTCTTTCCATCCACTGTCTGCCCTTGCTCTGTCCTTTCCATATGATATCTGCCCTCTTTCTATGCCCCTTCCAGAAACTGTCTGCCTTCCCCTTCCATCTCTCCCTCCTCCCATGGTCTGGCATCTCTGTTTCCTTCCCTTCCATTGCTCCCCTTCTTCCTTTCCTTTTCTTGTCTTCCCTTGACTTCTCAATTTAATTTCTGCCTCTGTCTAAATTGTTTCTTACTATCTGGTCCTCAATTTTCCTCTTTAAACTGTGTCTACCTACATCTTGCCACCTCTTTCTTTCACCCCTCTAGTATCTCATTAATTCTTAGGCCATTATTGAGTTGGCTTGGGGAAATCCACTGCTTATCCTAGGATAAGCAGCATTGAGATCTAGCTAGGGACCTGGGTTGGCCACTGTTGGAAACAGGATACTGGGCTTGATGGACCTTTGGTCTGTCCCAGTATGGCAATTCTTATGTTCTATCCTGTTCCCTTTTTTCTTTATCCCGCGTTTTAAGTTTATTATTTATTTGATATACCACCTACCATTACATCTAGGTGGTTTACAATATATTTGAAAAAAAACCCCCAACAAACACCCCAAAAACATATCTAAAAAGACAGGTGTTTAAAAAAATAAAAAGAGCATCATCAGACTGAAATACAGAGTCAGAGAGACACAGTGACTGGAGACAAAAGGGGAGAGGGGAAAAATACAATATTCAAACAAAAGAAAATTAAAAAGGTCATACAAGTAGGAGAGGGTAAAGCTAATGATTTGTACTAAATAATAGGAATTTCTTAGATTGTGTAGGCATCCTTAAATAGAAAGGTCTTTAAATTCATCTTCTATATTGATAAGGATTTTTCTTGCCTGAGATGGCTTGGAAGAGCATCCCATAAGGTAGGAGCAACAACAGAAAAAATGGTTTTGCGTGTAGTGTCAAACTATATGGCAAAGTGATAGAATAAAAAGGAGATTTTGCTGTGTTTCAAGTTTATTTAAAATTTCTTATACCACCTAATCAAACCTTCTAGGCGGTGTACAAAAATGTTAAAACCATCTACTAACTAAAATACAGTTTAAAAACACACAATACTAGGGCAAATACTAGCTTTTAAGGACTGATAAACTAACAAAAAATTAACAAAGACAAAAAGGAAAGGAGGGCTGGAACTACAATATGTAAAGAAAAAGAAAACATGTAAAGGAGAAGAACAATAGGAAGGGGAACAGGTATTAAGACTCCTTCTAAATGCTAGGTTGTCCTTAAAAGGACAGTTAGGTATCAAAAGCGTCGAGAAAGAGAAATGTCTTTAATTTTGACTTAAAATCTGTTAGTTTTTCGCGTAAATAGTTTGGAATACTGTTCCAAAGAAAAGGGGCGCTAACAGAAAAAATTGCAGACCTTAATGTATTTATGTTTCAATGATGGGATAACAAGATTTTGAGCTGTAGATCGCAGAGTCCTTGTAAGGTTGTAAGGGATAAGTAGGTTATTAATAAATTCAGGCTGATTATTTTGTCTGGTTTTAAATGTTAATAAAATAATTTTATAGGTGATTTTATGTTGTATAGGCAACCAGTGAGCTTTATGTAAAAACGGGGTGACATGATCATATTTTTTTGCATTAAATAAAATTTTTACTGCAGTATAATTGGAGTCTTCTGATTTCTTTTTTTGTTGTGCCTTTAAAGAGGGTGTTACAATAATCGATACATGAGTTCACAAGAGAGTAAATCAAAATGTTCAGAGAAGCAGGTTCTAATAGTTTAGATAGAGATCTTATCATATGCAATCGATAAAAGCAATGTTGGACTACTGTGCTGATATTTAAATGGTATGTTAGTTTACTATCAAACATGATTCCTAGTAACTTTAATGAAGATACCACTTTGATAGATTGAGTTTTGAACTTAAGGGGAGTTTGAAGGGTGTGTCCGTCTTTGATGGGGAAAATCATAAATTTGGACTTATCGATGTTCAAAGAAAGCATATGTGAGTCGAGCAAAACATTTGATTTTTTTTCTAGTTTTTGGTTAATAAGAATTATTTCGTTTGCATTGTTTAAGTCAATTGGATGAACTAATTGAATGTCATCTGCGTACGCAAACGTTGTAAAACCGATAGATTGTCCTAAGGTTAAAAGAGGGGCTAGGAAAATATTAAACAGTAAAGAAGACAAAATTGAACCTTGTGGAATTCCATATTCTGTTATTGAATCTGAGGATGTTGTGTTGAAGGCGACTTTGGAGGACTGATCAGTAAAAAAGGAAGAAAACCAGTCCAAAACTTGATCTGTGATTCCTATGTCTTGCAAATGTGACAGGAGAAGCTTATGATCTATTGTGTCAAATACTAATGACAGGTCTAACAAAATAAGAACAGAGTGATGGTGATCAAGATGGTAAAGGATCTTAGTGGTCAACCCAATGAGTGATAGTTCAGTGGAGTGATGCTGGTGGAATCCAGTCTGATTTAGATGCAAGACATTTGTTTGTTCAACGAAATCTGATATTTGGCAAAAGACAATTTTCTCAGTGAGTTTAGCCAGGAACAGTATATTAGCAATTGGACAATATTTAGAGGCATCAAGTGTACTGATTTTACAGTCTTTGATTATTGGATAAATAGTTGCTTCTTTCCATATTTTAGGGACGATTCCTATTGATAAGCTGGTCTAAAATGTCTGGACCAAAGAATGAGAAAAAGCGCTTCAATAAGGATGGTGAAGTATTTCTGATTTTGCCCCTTTTATATTTAGAGAGTTCAAGTCTCTCTGAAGGTCTTGAAGAGTGGGTAAGATAAACCTAGAACATTTAGATCAGGGGTGCCCACACTTTATGGGCTTGCGAGCTACTTTTATAATGACTAAGTCAAAATGATCTACCAACAATAAAATTTAAAAAAAACACAAAGCACAATGAAAGGCAGAGAAAATGTTAATTATTCATATTCCGGGTTTTTTCAAAGAGGTCACGGCAGATGACTTATGCAATGTCACCTCGGTAACAAAATACAAAAATAGACAAATACACCCCCTCCCTTTTTACTAAACCACAATAGTAGGTTTTAGCACAGGGAGTTACGCTGAATGCCTCGCGCTGCTCTCAATGCTCATAGGCTCCCTGTGCTAAAAAACGATATTGCGGTTTAGTAAAAGGGAGCCATAGTGCAAAATATAGACAGCAGATATAAATTCTCAAAACAGACACATTTTGATCACTAAATTGAAAATAAAATCATTTTTCCTACCTTTGCTGTTTGGTGATTTCATGAGTCTCTGGTTGCACTTTCTTCTTCTGAATGTGCATCCAATCTTTCTTCCTTTCTTTCAGCCTCCTGTATGTTTCCTCTCCTCCAGAGCTCATTCTCTCCCCCAACTTTTTCTTTCTGTCTCCCTGTTCCCCCTTCTTTCTGTCTCCCTGTCTGCCCCTTTTCTTTCTTTCTCCGTGCCCTCCCCCAAGCCACTCGGTTTGATGCCACCGCCATCGGGGAATAGCCCCCAAGCCACCGCTGTCTCAAGCTTTCCCTGCAGAAGCGTCGCACTGACCAGCATTCCGCTCCCTGACGTCAATTCTGACGTAGGATAGGAAGTTCCGGGCCAACAAGGCATTTCTCCTCATTCCATCCAGCCTGAGCCCCATCTCTCCTTGATCCAGCATTTCCCTTCTGTGTTTGTCAGAATTACCATTCCACCTATTTTCCAGCATCACCCTTCTTTGTGTCCATCTCACCTATATCCATATCTCACCACTTTTTCAGAATCTTCATTTGTCTCTGTCCTTGTCTTTACCCCATGTTCACCATTTGCCCTTTCAATGTCTTTATCTCCCCCCCCCACTTTTTCAGCATTACTTCTATGTCTCTATTTCACCTCCTCTTCATGTCCCCTCTGTATCTCTATCCTTATTCAGTAGGTCCTGCTTACCCTTTCTCTTCTTTGTGTCACTATCTCCATTTTCAGCTTTCCTCCATTTCCCTTTGTTACTGCACCCGGTAGCCAGAATCTTTCCACCCTCCCTCCACTCCGGCCCAGCCCAGTATGAAATATTTCCTTTTGTTTCCCTCACCTCTCTCTTTCTCTCTCTCTTCTCCTCCCTCACCCACGAGTCCTGCGTCTGGCCCTCTGCCTTCTACCTGCACCTGGCAACACCCCCCTGCTCCGCGGCTCTCTTCAGCAACTCGTCAGCAGCGGTGATCAAGACAAGCTGCCGACATCGAGGCCTTCCCTCTACGAGTCCCGCCTTTGTGGAAAAAGGAAGTTGAAACAAGCGGGACTCGCAGAGGGTAGGCCCCGACATCAGAAGCTTGTGTCGATCGCTGTTGCTGAGTTGCCGAAGAGAGCCGCGGAGCAGGGGGTGTGGCCGGAAGCAGGTAGAAGGGAGAGGGAGATAGGAAGGCTGTAGAAGCTCTGGAGCATGACACCGACCCCGGCCAGGATGATTTCTTTTTCAGGCTGCTGCTGCTGCTGCTGCCACCCCCCACTCGAAATGACAAAAAACAGCCTAATGCCTGTGTCGGCGTCTTTGACGTCGGGGAGAGGAAGGCTGATAGGCCCGGTAGATCGGGACGGCAACACGAGTCTATCACGGAGCCCGGGATGGGCTCTGCGGTCGACTCACGTTGCCTTCCTGAACTAACGGTTGATCGCGATCGACGTGTTGGGCACCCCTGATTTAGATAGAGAAAAATTAAAGAATGTGGACAAATTATTTGATTCCCCAGAACAGGGGTACATAAGAACATAAGAATTGCCACTGCTGAGTCCATCATGCCCAGCAGTCCGCTCACGCGGCGGCCCTCTGGTCTAAGATCAGCACTCTAACTGAGACTAGCCCTACCAGCGCACGTTCTTGTTCAGCAGAAACTTGTCTAACTTTGTCTTGAATCCTTGGAGGGTGTTTTCCCCTATAACAGCCTCTGGAAGAGCGTTCTAGTTTTCTACCACTCTCTGGGTGAAGAAGAACTTCCTTACGTTTGTACGGAATCTATCCCCTTTCAACTTTAGAGAGTGCCCTCTTGTTCTCCCTACTTTGGAGAGGGTGAACAACCTGTCCTTATCTACTAAGTCTATCCCCTTCAGTACCTTGAATGTTTTGATCATGTCCCCTCTCAATCTCCTCTGTTCGAGGGAGAAAAGGCCCAGTTTCTCTAATCTTTCGCTGTACGGCAGCTCCTCCAGTCCCTTAATCATCTTAGTCATATTGTATTAGCAACATTTGCTTGTGGAAAAGAACTTCTAATTTTTTGAATTTTTTTGATAAAGTGAGAAGCAACAGCTTGAGCTAAAGGTAGTAAGGCTGTCAGATTTTGTTCTGTCTTCTGTGTGATAAGTGATCTTACAATTGCATATAACGTAGAGGTATTTTTGCTTTTTTAAATTTGTTTGGTATATAATTCTCTTTTTTATCTATTAATTTCAGATTTGTAGTAGCAATGTTGGCAGAGAAGGGCAGGAGGTGCCGTGTGCCGGCTGCAACCAGGACAGACCACGTCTCTATCCCCCTTGGCACGCCACTGCTCCACCTGATAATCCTTGCTAGATCACTATCATTCCAAGTAGGCAAATGGAATAATTGTTTAACCAACTTCATTTCAAATGAACCCTCCTACCAAACCTTCAGGAAGTCAATTAAAACCTATCTCTTTGATAAATTTCTCTGACTTCTTTCCTGTCTTGTATCTTTGAAATGCTGCCGGATAAATTTTGACATGCTATTGTAATCTGAAAGTCTTTTTGTAATATTGCTGTCTGTATACAGTCTCTTCCTCTGTAAACCGCTCTGAACTGCTTGTGGTATTGCGATATACAAAAATAAAGTTATTATTATAATGTGAGGAAGTAATAGTGTGTCGATAAATGCCGGAGAGTTTTCTTGTTTTATTTTGAAAACAAGGAGTAATATTTTGAAGGTGATATGGACTGCCAGTGAGCATGTTTTAGGAGAGGAGTGACATGATTGTATTTTTTAGCCTTGTAGATGAGTTTGACTGCTGTGTTTTGTATTATCTGAAGTCTTCTGATTTCTTTTTGGTTAATACCTTGATAAAGGGAGTTGCAGTAGTCCAGATACAAAATAATTAAAGAGTGACTGAGGATATTGAGGGATTTTTGTTCCAAAAGACCTGAAATAGAACAAAACATTTTTAACTTATAAAAGCATTTTTCCCTTCCTTCCATCCAGTATGTGCCCCCTTTCTCTACCATCCAGCATCTTCCCCTCTCACTCTCCTTTCCACTTCCATCCAACATCTGCTCCCCTTTCTTTCTTCTCCACTTCCATCCAGCGTCTGCTCCCTCTTCCTCTCCCCACTAACATTCAATGTCTGTTCCTTCTCTCTCCATCAGCCCTTTCTCTCTCTCCACCCCACTTCCATCAGCATCTCTACCTCCACCCCTTTCTTCCAGCATCTGACCCCTCTTTCCCTCCACTCCAATTCCACTCATTATCTTGCCCCTTTTTCTCTCTCCCCCTCCACCCCACTTCCCTCTTCTTCCACCACCCTTCCATATAGTATTCTGCTCCCTTCTCTCTCCATTCAAACTAATTCCACCCAGTATCCTGCCCCCTTACCTCCTCACTGCTGCTTTCCTAAACCAGCAGCAGTAGTAAACTTAAATGCAGCCATCATGGGACCATCATGCACCCTCCTAAGGCTCTGTTCTGGAAGAATGAAGTGACATCGGAGGGGTGTGGGATGCCTGAAGGTCCTGCAATGGCTGCATTTAAGTTTACTACCACTATTACTAGTTTGGGAAAGCAGCAGTATTGGTAGAGAAGGGCAGGAGGTGCCATGTACAGCTGCACCCCCTTAGTGCTTGCACCCAGGACAGACCTGATCTGGCTCTTGGCTCAAATGAACCTGGGGGTGGCAGCCTATTAAAAATGGACAGGCATGGGTGAACATGAAATAAAAAAATAGCCACTAAACTTTCTTACCATTGTTCAAAGGATTTTACTTGTCAGGGAGAATATAATAAAAGATAAGGACTTAATCCAAGAGCAGGTAAGAAAGTTTTAAGAGTGGCTATATAAACCACAATTGGATAAACCAGAATACAAAATCAGATAGACAAAGATGGGATAAAATATAAAATATTGATCGGAAAAAATATCTGTGTTGTAGACATTAAAAAGAAACAGAAAAGGGCAGGAATTCATCTTGGGGCATTAGAATTGATTGATAAGATCTGTTGAAGGCTAGAGAAAATACAAACCAGATGCCCGCAGCTTAGTTTCACAGAGGCTCATTGTTCAATTTGTGCCCAGTCTGCTTTAGGGGGGGTATGCTCAATAGACCCATAGGCAGACACAGATTGGCCTTTGACCTGGTTGCTATAGAGATGGATTTTTCTTCTTACTCTGAACTATAGGGAGCACACACCAAGGGGCCCTTTTTTGCAGAGTAAAGTTAGAAATGCTAATTAGATAGACATGTACAAGCATGTGTAGATGCACATATGAGTATATGACTCAATTTTTAGTAAGCTATTAAAATATAAGTTAGTACTTAGATATGTAGGAACTTTCATTTAAATGCCTTGGATTAGTATGTAGCTACCTCAAAAATGTATCAGAGGACTTATATAGGAAAGTTAGAGTTCTTTGGAGTTGGTTAGCCTCTCCCCCTTTTTTCACTGTGAGACAAAGGACTTCTTAGTGCACGCTGTCAAATCAACCAGTAGCATATGGGAGAGAACCAGTTTGGATTTTAAGGAACACAAGAAAATATTTTCCTTTGTAAGTATATTATAATATTAGAAATTGTTTTCTTCTGTATTTTTCTTTATTATGATTTAAGCTAGTACTCAAATGTAACTTTTAGGAATTCTTTTGTAAGGGGAAAACCCACGCCCCCCCATGTGAATATATAGAAGTAAGCCTTATAAGGTACCAAATATTTTTGACCAATTATATGCAGGTAGAAGAATGTCATCATATATTAGATATTGTGACAGGGAAGTGCCTGTCAGCAGTTTAAACCCGGTTTTAAACCCTGCCTTGCAAAGGGCTGTCCCTATTCCTAAGCCCAGGAAACTGTCTAGTATCCCGGTGCCTATCACTAAGAGCCAACAGGCAGGGCAAGGCAGAGAGGCAAGGACAGAAACCATAACGTCTAGTTTGGGGCACTATAATTCCTTTTATGATCCCTTGGGCAAAGATCTGACAAAACCTACGAGAAAGAAAACCAGCACAGGCATGGTTAATGAGGGGTGTGTGGCTAGCAAGCAGGACGAACCCAGAGGGAGAGTGAGATTAGGCTTGCAGCATAAAATGAGCCCAGGTGGAAACAATAGGAGGAGGGCTGAGGAGATTACGGACACTGTGGAGAAGACGGGAGAGAAGACTGGAAGGAGGAATGCAGGGAAGAGCCAGGCTGCACTAAGCAGGAGAGAGCCTGTCAAGAGGTCTCTGTCCCAGACCTTAGCTAAAGCACAGCTGGTCTTACAACCCTCCCGAGTGACCAGACTTCTAACTCCTCAACAGCAGTGCAGGGAAGTAGCAAGACTTCCAGGACAGGGCTGTCCGTTAGCTGGCCCTGAAGGGAGTTCTTACCCTAGCTCAGAGAATGGTGATTCCCTAATGGAATTAGAAAGGGCGTTATCTGAGAGCAGTGACATGGAATGCAATCTCGCAGCATGGGAGCTCCAGGAGAGTCCCAGATAACGAGGTATGAATGGGGGAGGGGAATGAAAGTGAATGTTTGGAAGTAGCGTTCTTTCTCCCTTAGTCTAACTGTGAACTAGCATGAATACATTACGTAGAGCCCGAGAGGAAAGCCTGTGAAGATAGGGAAGGAGGTGAGAACCTGTAATTAACCTCCTCAGAAAGCTTGCACGGAACTTAGAGTCCCGATATAGTTTAACCCTGAAGCAGGAACTTTGGGGAGGTGACTAACAGCAGTCTGAAACGGTTGGGTTATAAAGTTCCCTAGCCCTACCCTGAGAGCTTGGGGTAGTGGGGCATTGGGCTTCAGGTGGGACAGTGCTAAAGCTTCCTAACGATTTTTCAAACAGAAAAAGCAAAAGCAGGAGAAAACGTTTTTGGTTTTATTTTTGGCTTTTCTGCCTGGACATCAGGCTGGACTGTATGAAAATATGTTTTGTTTAAGTCTCCTCAACACAGAGGGACTGCTTGAACCCTAGTGCTGTAAACTGAGGGAAATAAACGAAAAGCTGAACTTTACCACTAACGCAGCCTCCATTAATTATTTCACTGTTTCCCAGCGGAAGTCCTCCTGGGAGCGCTTGGTCCTTACGCCTGGGGCGGGAGCTGGGTTGCTGGCGCTAGGCTTACCCCCGGCCCCGCCACAATATATAAATAAATGCAACAGAACAGCATTCGAGACCGTTCTTCAGAAAAGTTGCATTTACACTTCTGACTGTAATATGTCTCCATTGTACAAATGCCTTTTGACTAAACTAAACTGAAACTTAGCTTTATATACCAGGTCATCAACCAGAGAAAGCTCGACACAGTTAACAATGATTAATAAAAATATGCTAAAATTGCAAGGAGATTAGTTTTCAAAATGTTTAGCAAACAGAAAAGTTTTTAAAGATTTACGGAAGGATTGGAAAAGACTGCGACATCTCAAAATTAAAGGAAGTTTGTTCCATAATTGGGAAAATTTAAAAGCCAAAGAGAGGCTGAAATTCTTTACTCCTTTAATTCATTTCCTAAAAGGGAGGGAAAGTTTAAATTGTTGAGTGCCTCTTGCATAGGAAAATCTGTAAACGTTCCATAGAAGAGGAACAAGAGGAATAAAAATACCATATAAAATTTTGAAAATAATGCATATACATTTGAACTGAATTCTGAGATGAACCGAGAGCCAATGGAGGCTCAAAAGCAAAGGAATCACATGATCGAATTTGCTTTTTCCATAAATCAACTTTGCAGTGGTATTCTGAATCAACTGTAGCCTTTGGAGGCAGATCTTGGTGATGCCAAGATAAATAGCATTACAATAATCTAGCCGAGATAGTATAATTGATTGGACCAAGACAGAAAAATGACGTTAATGAAAAGAGATCTAACCTTCCTCAGCATTCGTAAACTGAAAAAAACATCTCTTAACCAGAGAGTTTATTTGATCCTTAAAGGTAAGGGAAGAGCCAAAAAGTATTCCCGAAATCTTGGAGGAAAACTCAATTTGCTGGGAGGCTTCAGAATCCAGAAGTACAGGGGAAGGAAGATAGTCCAATTTGGGGCCTAACCACAAAAGTTTAGTTTTGGCTGCATTTAACTTCATCTGGACAGACATAGCCCAAGCTTGAAGTTTGGAAATACAGTGGTTTATTTTAAAAACTAAATTGGTAATATTTGAATCAATCTCGATCAATATAAAGATATCATCCGCATAGGTAAAAAGCATTTCCCAAGCTGACAACTTATAAATTAATTTCTACTAAACAATATTTGATTGGAAATATTTGTACAATTATAATTATTCCAGAGCATCTAAGGGCAGGGTTAGGAGATAACTCTGTTCAGACCACACCTCCATTCCCCTTGGCATGCCACTGCCCCACCTGATACTTGGCACTGATACTATCTCTGGGCAGCTGTAAGAAGGTAATTTAGATTCGCGGTTAAGGGCAGGGAAGTTTGTCGGACCCGGGCTGTTGTCGGTCGGTCGGGGAAGTGCCATAAAAGTAAGGGGACCTGGCTGGCTGTGCTGCATCCGGGGCGGTAGAGAAGGAGGGGGGGGAAGGACTCTGAAAGCACTTGAAGACAGAGGAGGGAGAAGAACGCTGAAAGCACATGGGGGAATACAAAGGGGTGGAGAAGGAAGAAGGGGTCGTCTTATACGGCGAGTATAACACAAAACTCTATTTTTTAACTAAAAGTTGGGGGGTCGTCTTATACGCCCAGTCGTCCTATACGCCGGCAAATACGGTACATTCCATGCTATGAATCCCAGGGCAAACAGTGGCTTCTCCCATGTCTGTCTCAATAGCAGACTATGTACTTTTCCTCCAGAAACTTGTCCAAACCTTTTTTTAAACCTATCTACAATAACAGCGGTTACCACATCTTCTGACAATACATTCCACAGCTTAACTAGTCTGAGTGAAAAACTATTTCCTCCTAAAGGTGTCTCCTAGTCTTTGTAATTTTTGATGGAATAAAAAATTGATTCACTTATACCCTGTTCTACACTCAGGATTTTGTAGACTTCAATAATATCTCCCTCAGCTGTCTCTTTACCAAGCTGAAGAACCCTAACCTCTTTAATTCTTTCCTCAAATGAGAGGAGTTCCATCCTCTTTATCATCTTGGTTGCTCTTCTTTGAATCTTTTTAAAAATTCCGCTATACAGAATCTTTTTTTTTTTTTTAGATATGGCAATCAAAACTGAATGCACGTCACATCATGGAGTGATACAGAGGCATTATGATAGTTTTATTTACCATTCCTTTTCTAATAATTCTCAGCATCCTGTTTGCTTTTTTTGTCCCTTGACACGCATTGGTCAGAAGGTTTCAACGTATTGTCTACGATGACACATAGATCTTTTTCTTGGGTGCTGACCCCTAAGGTAGACCCTAGCATCTGGTAACTATGATTGGATTGTTCTGCCAAGCAATCCAGTTCCAGCAATCCCCACAAAGTCATCCACACATACTCACACACTTCAGGTACATACTCAAACTCCCTGTAGGCTAGTTCCTGCCCTCCCTCTTTACTTGATAAATAGCACTGAATATCTACCACAAGGATATTCATTAATAATATAGGAAATGAGTCTCCTTAGAAACTCAGACACAGTAGACTAGATGAATATTTTTAATAGACTCAAAAGATATAGCTTATCACCAGTATCTACAATAGTTGAGTTTCACATATGTACCTATGGTGCCTCTCTTCAATCTTTATTCTGTAATAATGTTCTTTCATTCTGATTTTGAAAGTTCTGTTTTTTGCCCTGCACTGTTAACCATGCTTATAAAGAATACATTTCAAAAATTACAATCCTAATCCACTGCACACTCACGACAATTTCTTCACTTATGTGAACTGCTAAAAAAGAATCTATTTTATAAAGCTGACAGGCTTTTATACATACACTCTCAGAATTTTTCTTAATCGCACACTAATTTATAACTGTTTCAATGGTAGGGTGTGTGTGTGTGTGTACTGTATTTTCACGTAAATAACGCGCACCCGTGTAAAATGCGCACACGGGTATAGCTCGCGGGGAACACAAATTTATGTAATAAAATGTTAATATAGCGCGCACACGCGTATACCGCGCATGCCAAAACCTCCTCCTGCCTACTCCGAACCGGCATCCTCCCCCTGCTCGCGTCACCCCCCCTCCCCCTCTGATCCGAGATAATCTGATCCGGCATTCCCCCTGCGAACCGGCATCCTCCCCCCCCCCCCCGCTCGTGTCACCCCCCCTCCCCCGTGATCCTACATCCCCCCCAGCACCGCAAATACAACTCTTACCCGGATTGGGCACCGGCACCGGCATCAGCACCAATGCACAGCATGTGCCAGTGCCAGTGCCCAAAGATCCTCCCTTGTTGGTTTGGGCTGGGCTGGGCTGGGCCGGGCGGTGCGAGAGAGATCCTCCTTCTTCCTCTGCCGGGCTGGACTAGGCTTTGAGCATTTGCGCATGCTCAAAGCCTTCTGGTCTCGCTCTCTTAACCAACGAGGGAGGATCTTCGGGCACTGGCACTTGCTGTGCATTGGTGCTGGTGCCGCTGCCACTGCCCAATCGGGTAAGAGTTGTATTTGCGGTGCTGGGGGGGATGTAGGATCGCGGGGGAGGGGGGGGTGACGCGAGCGGGGGGGGGGGGGAGGATGCCGGTTCGCAGGGGGAATGCCGGATCAGAATGTAAAAAAAAAATTGTAAAACGCGCTCACACGTATAACGCGCATAATTATGCACGGTTTGTAAAATCGTGTATAACGCGCGCATTATATGCGTGAAAATACGGTACTTCATGCATGTATATGTGCATTTTATAACATTCATTCGTATGTTGTAATTCCACTTCAGCTCTCCCTAAATTGCACCTTTAGGAATACCTATGCATAGATCAAATAAAAGTTTGCATTCTCTTTAATAAAGCAATTCTATGCTTGTACGAGGTCTGACAATTAAATCTACAAACTTGCCTCCGTGCACTTACAATGGCAACACTGTACAAACAACTCAGTAATGTTTCATAACCTTGATATATCAGAGTCTCATAGCTGTGTTCATGTCGACATGTGGTGTTCATTATTGTTGTTGCATGTTTTGTGTGTTGTCGCAGAATGTCGGAGCTTGAATTAGAGCAATGAACAAACATTAAGGGCTCCTTTTACAAAGGTGTGCTAATGTTTTTAGCGCATGCACTGGAATAGCGCGCGCTACCCAAAAAACTACCGCCTGCTCAAGAGGAGGCGGTAGTGGTTAGCGTGCGCTATTCCATGCGTTAAGGCCCTAACGCACCTTTGTAAAAGGAGCCCTAAATTTCTTGTTAAACTTAGCAAAAGAGTGGAAGTGAAATCAAGGACATGTTTGTCCAAGTTTATGGGGATAATGCTATGAAGGAAATGGCAGTGAACAAATGGATTAAACGTTTTTCTGAGGGGACAGAAAGCGTCACTGATGAAGAAAAGTCAGGGCGGCCAGTAACGAGCAGAACTGATGAAAACATTGCAAAAATGTGTCAAATTGTGCATCAAAATCATTGGCTGTCTGTGAGAAGCATTGCAAGTAGCCCTTTTACTAAGGTGCGGTAGCTGATTTAGTGCGTGCTAACGCGCTCCATAAGATATAATGGATGCGTTAGCATTTAGCATTCCCCTAAGTAAGGAAAATCTTAACTGAAAATCTTGGCATGAGAAAAATGTGTACAAAAATGGTCCCCAAGAAGCTCATCGTTGAACAAAAGCAAAGGAGAGTTGAAGTTTGCCAAGACCTTTTGGAGAGACAAGACAATGTTTTGGGCTGTGTTATCACTGGTGATGAAACATGGGTGTATCAATATGACCCTGAAACAAGGTGTCAAAGTGCACAATGAAAGTCGGCCAATTCTCCATTACCAAAAAAGTTCTACCAGTTCAAATCAAGAGTCAAAAGAATAATCTTTTTTGATATCAGAGGGATTGTTCATTATGAATTTGTACGAACTGGACAAACAATTAACCAACTTTACTATTTGGAAATGCTGAAAAGGCTGCATGAAAAAAAGATGAAAATTACCTGAACTTTTTGCCAACAACTCATGGATCCTGCATCACGACAATGAACCAGCTCACACGACACTGTCTGTAAGAGAGTTTTTAGCCAGAAAACAAATAAGTGTATTCGGACACTCTCCCTATTCACCAGATCTGGCCCCCAATGACTTTTTTCTTTACCCAAAGATAAAGGAAATATTGAAGGTAGACATTTTGAAGGCGGTCAGGACATCAAGGGTAATATGACAGCTCTAATGGGTATTCCAGAAAAAGAGTTCCAAAATTGCTTTGAAAAGTGGAATAGGCGCTGGCATTAGTGTATAGCTTCCCAGTACTTCAAAGGTGACCGTAGTGATATTCAGCAATGAGGTATGTAGCACTTTTTCTAGGATGAGTTTGCATATTTTGTTGTCAGACCTCATATAGCACAATTTTATAATAGTCCCTTTCCTCATGCTATATATTCATGCTATACTTTCAGAATGTGGATTGCCTCTAACCTACCTCTTGAAAGATACTAAGAGCTATTCTTCCTAACCCATTCTTTTGTTCTATATAGCTTCCATTTTAGACAAAATAATTTCAGCTGTAGTCATTCACCCTTTTCCTGCTCTAGAGTCTATTGATGTAACTTTTAATTGTAAGGCCAAAACATTTTTGTTCAAAGAAATACAAAAAAGAAATGTTTCAGTACTGATGCGGGATATATACCCCCCTTTTATAAATCTGTGCTAGCAGCTGCCGCACAACAACAGCCCCAAAGCTCTTTAAATCCCTATGGGCTTCGGGGCAGTTACTGCAGTGGCTTGCACTATATGGCTTTGTAATAGAGGCCTATAGATAGCAAAAATGTGAAGGATTGTCAAATCCCACATAACAAAAGTAAATGTAATTAAAGGAGTTACAGAAACACCACTTCAAGTCTTACTCAGAAATAAAGATTCATGTAACAAGTCAGAAACGAAGATTTCATTTAAAATGCTATATTACACAGCACACCTTCCCAAGATGCTTTGAAAACACCTCTAAATGTCTTTTGTATACACTTTAGTTATAAACACATGACTAAAAGGATGAAGACTCCAAAATGGGTATGCAATCAGATGAGGTGTCATAAAGAAATCTTTCAGAGTTTACTCTTTGTGATACGAGATTTTTAAATCCAATAAGCTGTTGAGCTGCAGGCATTTCTCTGAAAAAGGTATTATGCTTTATTTTCTCCTGTGTAAATAAATATTAATACACAAAGAATCATAAAGACCTCCAGATAGCAGCAGACCACCAAGTTTCTTCTGTCCTACATGTACCAATTATTCAAACTTTATAGTAAATATTCGCTGGACTTTGAGGGGGCATCTCTTGTACAATGTAGACAGGATGTCCATAATCTCCACTGACTTTTTCATAGTGAGGGCAGAATACACCATCTGCTGTCCTTAAGGGAATGACAATGTCACTAGGCTCTGAACCATTGTTATTGCCACCGCGTTTTGGGGTGGCTAATGAACTGAGTGACAAAGTAGCTGTGTGTTGTGAATGCTTTCTGTGCCGTCTTCGGTACTTTAATAAAAGCACCACCAATGTGATGATGATGATAATGAAGATTATGCATCCAGATGTAATCCCTGCAAATAAGGCCACTTCAGATCCAAGTACACCGGTATGTCCAGCATTTTTACCATCTGTACTAGAACCTGGAAAAAAAGAAAACGAGCAAAAGTAAGTACAACCAGCATATCGCATTGACTGATTTTTTTTTATTTTCTTGTCATTTCAAAATATTCAGAGGTATGGTTGCCAATTAAAAATAACTTAAATGTTTAAAGTTATATTTATTTTCAGCCGCATAATCTGTGTTAAGTGCCACCTTAAAATTCATATACATATTTAAAGGAAGAAAAGAAATTAGAACTTGTAGCACAAAGTTAAATTATGGGTTTCTCTCAAAAATAATTTGTATATTTTGCAGATATAACTATTTCTTGGTTAGGAAGAATTAGTACTATCAAATTGCTGGGTTTTCCTTGATTATATGTTTGTTCACTCAGCTTCTTATTAAGAATTCAGCTTATTTCTTTTCTGAATTAAAAAAGCATATGATGGAGAAGTTAAAAAAACCTAGAATCAGTTATGAAATTTTGATGGTTTCCTGAATTTCAAATATTATCGGTATGCTGTTTTTGAGATCTTATTTTCTAGAAAAATACAAAGTCTAAAATGCACTGGGTTAGGTTAGACCAGTGGTAGGCAATTCCAGTCCTCGAGAGCCGGAGCCAGGTCAGGCTTTCAGGATATCCACAATAAATATGCATGAGATAGATTTGCATCTCAAGGAGGCAGTGCATGCAAATCCATCTCATACATATTTATTGTGGATAAGTCTAAGTATGTAGTACACGTGTGACTGTCCAACTGGAGCAGTGTACGTGTCTTTGAGCACATAACCGAAAATGGCTTGAGACAAGCGGTTGGACAATCATACATGTACTACAAAACCGCGCGATAATGGCCCCAAAGCCCATAGAAATTTAAAGGGCTTCGTTACCGTGCAGCAGCCGCTAGTGTGGCTTTGTAGAAGAGGGGGTTAGACTTATACTTGTATTTTTATGTTTTTATTGTGAAGAGCGAATAATAAATCATCTTTCAGAACATCTAATAATAATAATAACAACTTTATTTTTGTATACCGCAATACCATAAGAACATAAGAATTGCCATCTCCGGATCAGATCCTGGGTCCATCAAGTCCGGTGATCTGCACACCCGGAGGCCCCGCCAGGTCTACCCTGGCATAGTTTTAGTCCCCATATCAGAGCGGTTTACAGAGGAAGAGACTGTACATATACAGTGATGTTACAGAAAGTATTGTCAGGTACATTTGTTTGGGTTTTTTTTGAAAATCATTTTTATTGAGGAGTCAACAAGAGAAACCAACGAAGTACAAGGATAAAATGAGATGGCATCCAGCAATAATATCATAATGTGCACTAACAAAAAACACTAAGCATTGCATGGAAACCCCAGGATATCCAAAAGCAGGAACAATGCGTCTCCCATGTCATCTCCAACAAATTTTATAACATAACAGACCCTCCCCTGAAATCCCCTTCGCAGAGAACTACACACACACTAGATCAGTCACCCCAGCCTCTCCCACAAACATACCCCAAATACACACACCCGTCAATCACACCCCCCCCTTACCCTCCAATCTGGAGACCAGAGGTAAGCGCAAAAACACCTGCCACAGGGCCAAATATGCCAGCACCTCAGAATTAGAGGAACTTTTATGATAATTAAGCTCAAATCGGGCCAACTAGGTCATTTGATGAATCCAACAATCCAGAGGGATAGACCCCACTTGAATCCAATATTGTAGGATCAGACGTTTAACCATCAACAAAGTCAGGTAAATAAATCGCCTCTGAGGAACAGTAAGGCCTTGTTCTTCCAACAGGGTCTGGTCACCAAGTAGCAACGTTTTATAATCCCACTCTATAGTGCGTTGTAGAACTAAGTGAAGCTGCGCAAAGGAGAAGTTCCATAAGGAAAGCTCAGGACACTTCAAAAAGGAATGCAAGAATGACCCTGACGCCCCTCTGCACTTGATGCACACAGGCTCCTCCCAGAAACCCATGTGAGCACCTCGTGCCATGGTAATGTATGCCCTATGAATTACTTTAAATTGGGTCTCCTGCCAGGCCACAGATTTCACAAAGGCATACAGGGTTTGAAAAAGTGCCAAAAAAGAGTCAGGGATGTACTGTGTAGCCAAATCCCGGTTCCATGCATCACATAACAGAGTCAGGTGCCCCCTAGAGGCAGACGATCGCACCACCCTGTACCAGATCGAAAGAGAACTCAGTAAATGCACATCCAGGGGTCCACAAGTCCACTCCTCACCATGCTGCAAACAAAGACTCTGAACGTAATGTCGAGCTTGTAAATAGGCAAAGAATTGAGTTTTGAGAATGCCCCACTTGTCCTGAAATTGGGCAAAAGAATCAAAGACCCCCGTATCCCCATCCATCATATGAGAAAGGGTCCTGGCCCCCCGAAAAGCCCACGCAGCAAATGGGGAACTACCTAACCCCGACGGAAAGCAGGATTGCCCTGAAGTTGCAAAAAGGTTGATGCCCGCGGAGAGAGCGTCTGCACCCGTCGCCACCACCTCCATGCCTGACAAAAAGGACGCAAAAACTTCATTTTGGATTACAACTCGCCCCTTAACCCCCTAGGTACAAGCAAAAGGTTCAAAAAAGTATATGGGGCACACCAGCCCGCCATCCAGCAGATGAGAATCGAGCCATCCCCGTCACTCCCTCATGAATAAAGCGTATTAATGCCGCCACGTTGTAGGCACGAATATCAGGAAGGCCCAGGCCCCCCTCCTGCTTATGTTCAAATGTATTTTATTGAGCACAACAAAACAGCAAACAGGAAATAAACCAAAGACAAGCAAGCTCATCATTTTAAATAACAGTAACTCCACAGAATGCACCTCCCTAAATAACCCCCCCCTCCCAACACAACCCTACCTAAAATAAAGTAAATTAACCCCTCCCCAGGGTCCTCCTTCCAAGCAATACACATTCAGGAAATCAAACAGTGGTCAGGCACATCCAAGGAAACAAATGGAAACAAAATGTAAAAATCAACAATTCAACAAGCGGCTGCGAGCCATCGGGGTCATAGTCGTCCAGAACGGCTCCCAGGTACTCTGGAAAATACAGCCTGGAGGAGAAGAAAGGTCAATCACATCTCGTTGTTTCCACATCAAGAGGGAGATCATCCGGCATCTCCAAAGAGAGTAATCTGGAGCCGCAGCTTCAAGCCAGGTAAGTAAAAGGCACTTCAGGGCCACTAGAACAGTCCATTTAAGGAAGGTGGTAGCTCCCCTCACACGAGGGAAATAATGAGGAACAGTTCCAAACAATAATAGAGGGGAGCGACGGATTGTAATGTTCCAAATTCGCTCCACAAAGACAAAAACTGCATTCAAAAAGCCTGAACATTGGGGCAAGTCCAAAACATGTGTCCCAAGCCCGCCTCGGGAGCCTGACAGCGAAGACAGGCAGCAGATTCCCGCAGGTGGGATAAATAAGCCCTCTTGGGGGAGACATACAAACGGAAAACTAACTTATAATGTTGTTCCCAGAAAGTGGTATATTTCCAGAAGGCAGGCAACCTATGGATAGCATGCAGAAGCACATCATCCGGCAAATCCACCGCCAGGTCTCGTGCCCAAGCATCTCGTAAGGAGGAATGATCAAACAAGGGGGACTCATCTTTCAAATGGTGATGATAGAATTTGAGGGGGACTAGAAGTTGGGAGCCTATAGTGAAAGCCGTAGATAACAGCTCATAACAAGAGGCATTCAAAGAGCCTGAGGGTAAAGAAGAAATATAATGATGAATTTGCATATAGGCAAAATAATCAGTGGGTGGGAGACCAAACTCTTCTCGCAACTGTGCAAAAGGTTTAATTTTACCATTATCATCAACCAAGTGAAATACATAGTGAATTCCCCTCGTTTGCCACTGAGCAAAACTCGGCCCATCGATCCCAGGTAGGAAGAAGCCATTAAAACGGATAGGCAGGAAGGGAGTTACAGAAGCAGAAAGAGCATGGAATTTACAGACCCAGCGCCAAACCTTCTGCAAGGGACGGTGAAGCACTTTCGCAGAGAGAGATTCAGGCACAAGAGAAGGAAGAGCATGAAAATAGGCACTAAAGTGAATAGAACGAAAACAGAAAAGTTCCAAAGAAGTGTTAGTGAAGTACCCCTAAAAAGGTCATTAATGTGGCGCATGCCACAACCAACAGTCAAATAGCGAAGGTTCAGTAAACCCTGTACGACGGAACCGCGGCCCTCTGGTAAGGCAAACGAGGCCGCTTTCCAGACCAAAGAAATCGCTGAACCAAACGTACCAAGCGTCTCTCATCTCGAGAAGACAAATAAAGAGGGAGGACCTGAAAAACATAGAGCCAACAGGGGACAATAAGCATGTTGTAAAGGTGCACCCAACCCAAGAGGGAAAAGGGGAGAGTACCCCAGAGCTGCAATTTATTCTGAAGGGCCTGAAACAGCGGCTCCACGTTCAAGCGATACAAAGTGGACAAGTCCTGAAGGATAAGGACCCCCAAGTATTTCAAGGCTGTACCCTTTTGCATGTACCTAGGGGGTTAAGGGGCGAGTTGTAATCCAAAATCTTCATTTCAAGGCTGACTCTGCCCAACAGAGAGGAAAAACACCCCACCACCGGGAACGCAACTCGGGCGGGAAAGGCAAGGCTAGGGACTTGTCCAGATTTAGTGACAGACCAGAATAAAATCCAAACTCGGAAACAAGATCCAACGCTGCCGGTAAAGAAGCTTCAGGCCTAGTGAGAATCAAAAACATATCATCCGCAAAAGCCAGCGTCTTCAACTCAATCCCATCAACGCAAAGGCCCCTCACATCTGCAAATCCCCGAAGAGTACACAGCAAAGGTTCTAAGGAAAGAAGAAACAACAAGGGGGAGAGGGGGCAACCCTGCTGGGTGCCATGAAGAATAGAGAAAGAATCCGTGCGGGTCCTGTTGACAAGAATCGAAGCCCATGGGTTAGAGTAAAGAGAGCGTATTGCCGCAAGGTAAAAGCCCCCCAACCCAATATATTCCAAGGTACGAAACAAGAAAGACCAATGGACACTATCAAATGCCTTAGAAGCATCAAGACTGACGAACAGAGCAGGAATCTGGTGGGAATGACAGTGGGCAAGCGCAAAGAGAACCTTACGGACATTACAGACTGATTGATGCCCTCGGACAAACCCAACTTGATCCTCATGAATAAGCTCAGGAAGATGAGGGGCAAGACGATCAGCTAACATGTGGGCAAAAAGCTTAAGATCCACATTGATCAAGGAGATGGGGGCGATAGGATCCCGGGGAGTCAGCCTCCTTGCCAGGTTTCAACAGTAAAAAAATAAGGGCCTCATTGGCATAACGTGGGAAAGAGCCCCGGGCAATAGCAACGTTAAAGCAAGCCAGCAAAGGGCCACAAAGATGAGGAAAAAGAAGCCGATAAAAGTCACCCGAAAAGCCATCCGGGCCAGGAGCTCTATCAGGGTGAAGAGCCTTAATAGCAGATTCCAATTCAGCCGCTCTAAAGGGGCTATTAAGAGAAGACGCTACTTCGTCGGACAGGCGAGGGAGACCAGAAGACTGAAGATAGTCCGTCAATAAGTCCGGTGAAACGTCATCAGGAGCAGCACACAACCTGCTAAAAAAGTCACAAAGCACTCCGGAAATATCAGCCGTTTTGGACACCATCCCCCCACCTGGGGTCCGGAGAGACAAGATCAGTTTCCTATTAGTCTCAGCGTTAACTATACGGGCCATGAGACGCCCAGGTTTGTTGCCAAAACGTTGAAAGCGATGTTTATGAAAAGCCAACCATCGTTGGGAGCGAGAATGAAGCAACAAATTTAAAGCCTCCTGAGTAGACAGGTAACATTCTCGAGTCTCCCGTGAAGGATGTAAATGAAAAGATTGTTTAGCCACTCGGAGAGCCCGCTCCAAGTTGATGATACCTCTATTGATTCGCTTGTTGCAAGCACTCAAAAAAGAAATAATATGTCTCCTAATCACCGCCTTACCAGCCTCCCAAAACAAAGTTCGATCAGTCAAATGGGCAGCATTGTGAGTAGAGTAGTCCTCCCATTGGGCCTGCAAAAAGGTTTGAAATTCTTTATCCTTAGCAAGATAGGCTGGAAAGCACCAAGATGGGGTCCGAAGATATTCAGAATCCAGAGAAACATCTACCCAAATCGGAGTATGGTCCGAAATGTTCAAGGGACCAATCTCTGCCGACTGGACAAAGGGGAACAACTGTGAAGACAAGAAGATATGATCAATTCGGGACCAGGTCCCATGGGCCCGGGATAGATGCGTATAATCACGGACTTCAGGATGTAAAAGACGCCAAGGGTCTACCACAGAAAGGGTATCACAGAAGTCAGAAAGGAGGTGACCCTTAGACCCAAAGAGGCAACAGAGGTTCCAGATTTATCGAGATCCAGTCGCAGGACCAGATTAAAGTCACCCAAAATGAGAAGAGGATCCCCAGAAAAGCGAGAGCAAAGTTGGAGCAAACATTGAAGGAAGGCGGATTCCCCTGAGTTGGGGCCGTACGCTACAAGCAAAAGATAGGATCGGGCACCCAAAGTGAGGCGTAAAAGCAAGGATCTCCCATCACTGGCCTTGTCAAGTATCTGCACCCCAAAAGGCGAAGATTTACGGACCAATACAGCTACTCCACTACGGCGGCTCTGAGAAGAAGCAAAATATACCGCACCCACCCAAGAGCGGGCCAGTTTAATGCTTGTCTTTGGTTTATTTCCTGTTTGCTGTTTTGTTGTGCTCAATAAAATACATTTGAACATAAGCAGGAGGGGGGCCTGGGCCTTCCTGATATTCGTGCCTACAACGTGGCGGCATTAATACGCTTTATTCATGAGGGAGTGACGGGGATGGCTCGATTCTCATCCGCTGGATGGCGGGCTGGTGTGCCCCATATACTTTTTTGAACCTTTTCTCCCCCTGTTGTTTCCACCTGGTGGCCACATATTGGATGATATGACCTCGCAACACTACCTTTGAAGCTTCCCAAAACACCGCCGGATCAACATCCGGAGTGTTGTTATACAAATCATAGTTTACCCACTGGGCGCGTAAATACTCATGAAACTTCTTATCATAGTAGAGAGCGGCAGGAAACCGACAGGAGCTATCCCCTCGGCACTCCCTAACCGCCACAGTCACTACGACCGCCGAATGATTCAACAGGGTAGTGTCTTCAATAGAAACTTTGTCCACTCGAGAAAATAGAGCATGGGATTCTAGTACATAATCTAATCTAGAATACATGGAATGGGGATGTGAGTAAAATGTATACTCCCTGTCAAAAGGATGTAAAGTTCTCCAGGTATCCACCACTGCTAACTGGTCACAAAGAAAATTCACACCCTGCTGCACTGTATTCTTGGGCTGTGGTCTGGCAGGAGAACAATCAACAGTCGGGTCAGCTGTAAAATTAAAGTCACCGCCCACGACCAAGTGATAAGTAGGATATTGAGCTATAATACCCAACAACCCCGAGTAAAAACTAAGGTCATAAACATTCAGGGCATACAAATTACAAAAAAGAAACTGAAAACCCCATAATTACCCCAGGACCAAGACATATCGGCCAGTTTTATCCTGAATGGTCTTATGAATGTGAAGGGGTAACTGTTTATGAACCAGGATAGCCACCCCCCGTTGTCGGCCATTATAGGCAGAGTACCGCATATCCCCTACCCACTCCCTGCACAGCTTCTCGTGCTCAGCACTTGTTAGGTGAGTTTCCTGAAGGAAAGCAATATCCACCTGGTGTTGCCGGAGCCAAGTAAGAATTTTCTTTCGTTTAATAGGAGAGTGGACACCATCAACATTAAGAGTAACCAGTCAGATTAATCATAGCTGTGCAGCATAAAAAGCCACCAGTATTGCCACAGAATAGAAGGAGAAAATAGAACAAGAGACCAGACCCCCAAGCTAGGCCTGACTCCCATCGAAGAAAGACCCCTTAGAGCCCAATATACTCCTATCCTCCCCCCCAGCCCCACACACACCATCCAAACATACGCCAACTCCCATTCATACACCACAGCCAAACCCCCCAACTCCCCCCTTCTCCTTCCCCCTTCCCCTCCAAGCATGCCCGCCCCTCCGACATGCAATCCCATAAACAGACCCCTCAGCCTACCCGGAGACCCTTCGCCCCCATCACTCCCCCGGTCTATATCCCCCGGACCCCAAAGTTCAACAAAGCAAAACAGTAAAGAATGTCCGGTCCATCGGCAGGTAAAAGTCCATCAGGGCCCAAGTCATCGATCCCAACATGCAGATCACTCCCTTGGCCTGGTCCGAGAGGCCCTCCCAGTCACTTTCCGATGTCCCGGAGTAAGGAGGATAGAACCAAACCAGCCCCCGAGACTCATCAGCTCACCGGGTATGACAGCGGATCAGCAAGTCCCATAGCAAGCAGGCTGAGAGGGCCCCCCAACACCCCAAAGTACCAATCCCGCCGCTGCGGTCAACAAAGTGCCCGAGGGCCCCTCCAGAGGAAAGAAGTTGCAGAAAAGCGGCATTAGGTAGGTAACTTCGCCAGGAAGGCTCGAGCCTCCTCCACCGTGGTCAGAGTGTGAGTCTTCCCATTGTTCCACACCCGAAGCCTAGCTGAAAACACCAGGGCAAACTTTATCCCCCGATTATGCAGGTCGGTGCAGTAGGGCGACATTGCCTTCCATTGGGCAGCCACTCGGATCGAGTAATCATTAAAGGCCAGCACTTTGGAGCCCTCGTATTCCAATGCCCCCACCTTGCGGAACGCCCGAAGGATCAGTTCTTTCTCACGCCAATTTGTGTAGCTGGCTATAGCAGTGCGGGGTCTCCCAGCTCCAGCTGCACGTGCTCCGACACAATGAGCCCTCTCACAGTCGAAGCACCTCGCGCCCTCCTCAAGGCCCAGTGCAGTCGGCAGCCACTTGCTGAATATATCATACAGCGCTGAATCAGCAACCGACTCCGGGATCCCGACCAGCCTCAAGTTGTTGCGCCGGCTTCGGTTTTCCTGTTCGTCCAGCCTGTCAGCCAACTCCTGCGACTGTTTCTGCAGCTCCGCCATCTGCGCCGCCATACTCATGTACGTGTCTTCCTGATCAGATATGAGTTGCTCGACCTCGTTCAGTCGCCGATTATGGGAGTCAAATTTTTCATGCATTTCATCTACTGCAGACTGGATTTTGTTCAGTCTATCAGCCAAGGCCGCCGAAACAGATTTTGTTATGTCGGTGATCCAATCGCCAGCCGGGAACGTAAAAGTGGCCTGGTCCGCCGCCATCTTGGAGGGGGTTGACAGAGGTTTTTCCCTGGAGCTCCATGCCGATTTTATAGGCATATCCGGCTCCCGAACCCAACTCCAAAGTTCCCGGTAGAGGCAGAAGCTTGTCCCCAGCAGGAATGCAGGACATGGCCCCAGGGGATATAGAGAGAGCAGGTAGTTTTGCCGATTTTAGTGAAGTGGGGTGGGAGCTCTCCTCACGAACGTCCTTCTAGGTAGACTGCATCACGTGACCCCCCCATCAGGTACATTTGTAATAAATTTCAAATTAAATTGGTGACCCAAGGAAGGTTAGGAAAAGTCCGGAAATATGTCAGAGGTACAACAGGTAATTTCAGTGATAAGCAAGGTGGGGAGGGTTCAGAGAAATTTATCAGAGATAGGTTTTAATAGATTTCCTGAAGGATTGGTAGTAGGGTGCACTAGAAATGAGGGTGGTTAAACATTTATTCCATTTGCCAGCTTGGAATGACAGTGTTCTATCAAGGAATCTCTTATAGACACAGCCTTTCAGGGAAGGGAAAGCAAATAGGTAGGCGCTACGTGTGCAGGTGGTGCCTGGAAACATCCACAGTCTTTTGTTTTTATCGTTGGATTGTTCTCACTGTGGAATATTAGGTCTTCTTTTTGTTTTTGTTGTGTTGTTTTTCCTTTCCCCAATTTATATTCATTGTAAACTGCTTAGATTTTAACCTTGGTTTTATATTTGCGTTATATTACATAAATTAAACTTGAACTCCAATGTAGAGAGTTGCGCGGGGACATAAATCCCACCCGTCTTCGCGAGGAATCCCCTCCGTCCCCGCCCGTCCCCGTGAGGAATCCCCTACGTCCCCACCCATCCCTATAAACTTTAGAAATAGTTATTTCAGTTAATTATGCTACTGAATTAAAGGCTCTAGTAGAAACACATTTAAAAATAAGCAAAAAGACTTTATTAATTTGGAAATATTAATTGGGAAGAATACATACTTTGTAAACGGGTTTCTACCAGAGCCTCTAATGTTTAGAAATTTTTATCAACACAACTAATATACTACTTTATCCTGAAGCAAAAAAAAAAGAATTTTTTTCCTACCTTTGCTTTCCTCATGTTCTCATTCAATTCCTTCCATCCACTGTCTCTCTTCTCTCTGCGTCTTCCATTTGCTCTGTTACTGTGCCTCTCCCTTTCTCCCCCTTCCAAATTGGTCTGGCACCCATCTTCTTCCCTCCGCTCCCCCCATAGTCTGGCATCTCTGTCTTCTTCCCTGCCAGCGTCTTCTCCCCACTCTCTCTTCCCCATTTCCTTTCAGCATCCTTCTCCCCCCCATCTTCCCCATGTCCTGTCAGTGTCCTTCTCCCCCCTCTGTCTTCCCCATGTGCTTTCAGTGTCCTTCTCTCCCCTCTGTCTTCCCCATGTGCTTTCAGCATCCTTCTCCCCCCGTCTTCCCCATGTCCTTTCAGCGTCCTTCTCCACCCCTTTGTCTTCTCCAGTGCTTTCAGCGTCCTTCTCCCCCTCATTTTTACCCATTTCCCTTAAGTGTCTTTCCTTCTCCACTCCACCTTTCCTCCCTTTCTCCCTCCCTGCCCCTTACCTTTGTGGCGCTTCCCCACCCAACCGACAACAGAACAGGCCCAGTCCGACAAACCTCCCTGCCCTGTAGCCGCAAATCTAAATTACCTTCTTACAGCAGCTGGAGTATTGAAGCTGCTGTAAGAAGGTAATTTAGATTCGCGGCTACAGGGCAGGGAGGTTTGTCGGCCGGGCCTGTTGTCGGTTGGTTGGGGGAAGCGCCACAAAGGTCCTGGCCGGCTGTGCACCCCCCCCATGGCTGCACCCGGGGCGGATCTCCCCCCCCTTTGGTACGCCATTGCCTTTTCCCTACCTGCCCTGCTGCACACAGCTGACCGGAAGTCTTCCCGATGTCAGCACTGACGTCGGAGGAAGGGAGGGCTTTGCTTAAGCCCTCCCTCCAACGTCAGCGCTTTCATCGGGGAAGACTTCCGATTGGCTATGTGTGCTGCAGCAGGGCAGGCAAGAAATGGAAAACGAGCCTCGCAGCAGGGCAGGTAGGAAAATCAGATGAGTCTTGCATTGAACCCCGTGGGATCCCCGAGAACACGAGAGGCGTCCCCACGGGATCCCCTGACCCTAGGGGACATCCCCACAGGATCCCTGTGACCCGAAGGGGACCCGCGGGATTCCCGTCGTCCCCGTTCCCGTGCAGCTCTCTACTCCAATGCTCATAGGAATTCTTTGAACGTCGGAGCTTTTACTTCCATGGCCTGAGATAAAAAACCCTAACGCAGCTTGATAAAGCAGGGGGGGGGGGGATTTAAGTTTGCAAAATAGCAAATACTTTATTTCTCAATACTTTATTCCTTTATATGCCTCTTCTGGCACAAAGATTTTTGATAGACATGGGAAGGGCTCTTTTCCAAGTCTCAGAAGGCTGGGAATCCTGCCACTTTTTGCACGGAAACATAATTTAACCCTTAGTTTGTATAGCACAATTGCTTACCATAAAGCAGCAGAATGGTTTTCTGCTTTATTTTCTAAGCAGGATCAACTAAGTTATTTGTACTGAAATATGTCTTTCAATGTACCCTCAATGTTCATACAGTACTTTCCAGAGGCTCATTCAATTACTTTCAAGTATTTTCCATACATGTGTTTCTCCTATTGTTAATGAACATTATCCACAACACCCTTTACTCCATATCCTTTCTTATTCTAAAGGACCTTGAGGTTTGGGAGTGGCTGTAGGGAAGGAGGAGGCCACTACATTCTTTATTATGAAGTTTTTTTCATTTTCTTTACAGTTTATCTCAAACAGAGTCTCTGGACAGAAGAATTCATGTCCATGATCTAAAATTTGAGCCTTGTGCTTTCGAACATCAGTGCGTACTTCCAAAATCCTACTACATTAAGATTGTAATTCTAGCCCTGTTCCTGCTCAACATGCTCTACAGCAGTGTTCTTCAACCTTTTGACACCTATGGACTGGTGGAAATAAAATAATTATTTTGTGGACCGGCACCGATCCACGGACCAGCAGTTGAAGATCACTGGGCTAAGTCGTGCCCATCTTCACTCAATCTCCACCCCAGATCATAGTACTAATTGTAACACCATAACACCATTTTTTCCATTCATTTTTCATATATACACACAATATAATTGTATTAACAACACATAATGGTTAATCACAAAATTAAAATACACAAAGCACACTGTATGCTTTTTAACATTCATTATTACCAGAAAACAGATAACCCCATGCAGGACCAAAAACTAAAAGTACTAATATTTACAAACAAACCCTAAGATGAAAGACTCTGCAAGCAGTACAACCCCAGAGGAAAAGAAACAAATGCATTTCTTCTTGAACAGACAAATCAATTACTAAATTAAAAAAAATAAAAGCATTTCCCCTACCGTTGTTGTCTCTCTCCCTCCATGTGCCTTGTCTGCCCCCCAGTGTTATCTTCAGGCCGGTCCATGGTATGATCAACGCGGCTTCTTCAGGCCGGCTCCCTGAGTGCTGCAGTGCATAAAGCTGTGGGCAGCGGCTCCTTGCACGCGTCCTGCGCCTCATCTGGAAGCCTTCCCTCTGACGTTGCAACGTCAGAAAGAAGGTTTCCGGTTCAGGCGCAGGACGTGGGTAGGGGCCTTTACCCATGGCTTTGTGCACTGCAGCACTCAGGGAGCCGGCCCGAAGACGCAGCGTTGATCACACCGTGGACTGGCGGCTGAAGAACGCTGTCTTGGGCCTGATGGAGTGGCCCTGTGGATCGGCGGTTGAAGAACACCGCTCTACAGGTCGCATTCATATTTTCAGTTTCATTTTACTCTCTGGACAGAGCAAATGGATATGCTCAGATGCACTTAGCATATACAAGTTTTTATAGCTTCTCATAGTTCCATTGGAAGTGGTTCCAATACTGTAATCAAGCCGTACCTTTCTCATAGGTCCTTGGCTCATGTATCGATCTTTATTCTCTGTGTTACTGTTCTACTTGTTCTACTTTATACTTCTCTGCAGTATGCAAGGATTTTGTTAATCTGCTTTACATGTTGTGACCTCTAGACTATTCCTAGGTCACTTCTGTGTTACCTTTTATCAATAGTATATTCGTTTTTACTTACGTACTACACTCACTTCTTTGTAAGACTATTCCTCATGAGAAGACTAAAAACCCCTCCATGGTGGTAATGAAAGCCTGTAATTTTGATCCACCATCTAACTCATTTTAAAAGATTTTCACATGGTTCTCTGGTTTCTGTTTCTTGAATTCATACATAAAACTTTGTTCTGAGACTACGCTGCTTTATAGCTGGCCTTATGGGATTACGCTTATGCATAGGTCATATGGCGTCCTCAATCCATGTTATCCTATTTACCTCAGTGCTTCAGTGTTCTCTGGCATCTCAGTGGTCTTTAGCTTTCAATCTCTTATCCAAAAGATCAGGGTCAATTTACCAGTTCAACAATCTCTTCAGTGATTGATGTATCCAGTCATTCTCCTTTGCATACTTCTCTGTGCAACACTGAGGTTTTTCTCCTGGTTGCCTTGTTCCTCTCGTGGTTTTTGCTACTTATGACCACTTTCCATGGAGCTTCCCAGGAATATTCTTTTCAGCACCTCGACTCTCCAGGCACTTTGCCTCTTTTTGTTGAGTTAACTTACTATCAACTTTCTGTTTCAGTTGGTACCACTGGCTCAGAAGTAATTTCTTTGATTTTTGGGTAACATGTGGCTGATCTCAGTTACCCATGGTCCCTCTTCTATACCAAAGTATGAGGGTACAGGAGTTCAATGACAAGGGGTTGTTACTTTGTTTTTCCTGTTCCTGTTCCTTATTTACTACTCAGCTTGTTCTCAGTTCCTTATTTCGCTGGGGAAAAATTATATATTTTTTGATTCCCCAGTTTCTAACATGCCATTCACAGGGGATAGTAGTTTGAAGGTTCCACTCAATTGTTCAACAGACTGGCAACCTAATGTATCTTATTACTTACTTATAATTTTTATCTCATTTTAAATTGTTTGTATCTTCCCACTGTAAGCTTTTAACTTTGATGAAATTTTAGATGATTTCAATTTTAAATATCTATTTGTACTGTATGTATAATGTATAATGATTGATTGTTGTGAACCGCCTAGATCTCCCCGGTATAGCGGTATATAAAAATAAACTATTATTATTATTATTACTTTCCTTCTAGAAATATACTTTCATGGGCTCAGGTCCCACTTTTAGTAACACACCTTAGTAATACTGTAACCTTACTAAGCTCCTCTTTTTCAGTAAGCCCCCCCCCCAAAAAAAAAAAAAAAGAAAAACAAGGATCTTAAACAATTCTGTTCTCTTTCCTTTTTAAATCTCTGCTTGTATCATATGCTTCCCCTATCTATTCTCTGCTGATTTCTCGTTTAAGGCTTATTACAATCCTTTCTCAGCCTTTGTGAAATGAAAAAAAAAATTATATATATAATACTTAGAATGTTATTAATCAGGAAGTTCTTTTCTCCACAGTAAGCCACTATGTCGTTCTAGTTTTATACATCGGCTTTTCTTCCTTTATTCCTTTTTAGCTTCTATGGCTATTCTTTAAATATGAATCATGCTTTTGTTATTTATGAAAATCTGTTCCCTTTTTCATTTGTATCTACTCTGGGACATGACTGGAGTCAATGGCTCATTTGGTCTCCTGCTCCATATGGGTACATTTACCAGTAGTCTTTTCTTATTTGATTCTTGAATCTTTTTGGCGTCTCCATCGCCTATGTTTAAATTCACCTCCTTTTATCTCTAGCAGGGCATGGAATTCCCCTATTCATTTTTTCCCCTTATGTTTCTTCCCTTGCCTCCATGCTCTTGTATAAGATATTGGGTGTAGGTTTTGCGAACCCAACTCTCCCTCCCATTCCCTTTTTAAAGCTAGGGAGTTCCACATGTGAGAATATGTTGCCTGCTTGTCTAAGGATAAAGCACTGTTACTTACCGTAACAGGTGTTATCTTGGGACAGCAGGCCGATATTCTCACAACCTGCCTACCTCCCCTAGTTAGGCTTCTTCGCATGGACATAGAACTGACAACCTTGTGAGCTGATGTTGGGCGGGAAGGCACTCGCACATGCACGGTGCGGGCAGTCTAAAAGCTTGTTAAAGCTTAAAGTGATTCTACACTTTTCACTGTCCAAACCAGGGCTCCGTGGATGACGTCTCCTGAGAAAAAAGAATGTTAATTTATAGTGCCAAAGCACAAGGGAAAACCCTGGCTGTCTTCGTAGTTTGGCATGGGAAAGGAATCTAACTTAACAGGCTCTACACCCATGTTAGATTCCACCACTTATCTTTGCATGTTTGTATCCAGACAATAGAAAAGACCACCTTACAGGCTCTACACCCATGGTGGAATCCTGAAGCATACGGAAAGACAGCTTCAACGTGGAGTGATGCTGGTTAAGCATGTTGAAAGGATAACTCAGAAAACCATTTAGGGACCATTTGGTTTTGTATTGTCTAAAAACATAGTAAGGAATCTAACTTGACAGGCTCTACACCCACGTTAGATTCCCCCACTAGTCTCTGTGTGAACAAGTGCAGACCATAGGAAACAAACTACCTTACAGGCTCTACACCCATAGTGGTTTCCTGTCACAGTATCCCAATGAAGAATTCACTGATGTAGATGTACCAAATGTGATGAACATCAATTTACATCTACATGTGAGCTTGCACAGCGGGGTCCATAGAAAAGAAGTAGAAAGCTGCTGAAAATTTAAAAAACAGAACTCAGTGCCTCAACATGAAGAAGTGATGGAGGTTAAAAATACCACTTCCCGGGTCACGTGACGCTATGAGCAGATAAGGACGTTTTTCCTGATCGGCTCCGGGGCCCTGCTCTTCCTCATGGAGTGTTAGTTTACTGATTTAGCACCCTGGCCGGTTCTTACAGTGGCGATTGAGCCCAGGATCCCATGGACAGATATTTAACACCTTCTCAGGAGGCAGCGCGCATGAAACCAGCTCGTAAGGACCGGGATCGTCCGAAGCCTGGTGAGGCCAAGATGCCAGCTGTGTCGGGCACCGCTGTGTTGGAGTTTACAGATACGGCGCTCAATGATATCAAAACTGCGGTAGCGCAGGTATTGGGGCCTCAAATAGAAACTCTGGCTACCCAAATGACCCGCCTGGAACAATTACTAACAGACACTGCTGCTCGCACTACTGATCTGGAACAGCGGGTGTCTACGGCGGAGGATACGATCAACTCGCATGAGTTAGACCTTGCAGCTCTGCAGGAGACGGTATGACTACAGGCGGACAAACTTGATGATCTTGAGAACCGGTCTTGTCGCAGCAATCTTCGTTTTTTGGGTGTCCCTGAAATTATTCCGGATGCGCGAATTCTTGCTGAGTTGGAAGGATGGCTAGAATTGGAGTTTTCGGATATCATGGCTTCTGACTCTCTGTGACTGGAAAGGACCCATCACCTTGGAGTGCGGCCTGCTCGAGAGTCCCGACCACGTGTGGTAATTGCCAAATTTTTGAATTATTGGCACAAAATGGACATCTTGCACCAGTACAAGGCTAAAAGAGACTCATTGAAATTTAAGGGCTCTGTTATCCGCATTAGTCAGGACTACTCAGGTGCCCTAACTGAACGGAGAAAGGCCTTTTACCCTCTTTGTGTGAAGCTGGTGGATCTTAAACATCGATTTCTGTTCATATATCCAGCTTTACTGAAGATCCAGCATGATGGCACTTGGCACTCCTTCAATGTGCCTACGGAGGCCAAAGATTTTATTAATGTTACTCTTGGCTCCTCTGTAGAGCCTCCGTGACTATGTTCTGGGTTTTATACTTTGTGACTCAAGGCCGAGGTGGTTCTTTTTGGTCTTTGTACTATTCTGCACTGATACTCATTCTTGTTTTTTGGTTGTATCTCTGTTCTGGGAGAAGTAGGGTCCCGTCTTGTGTCTCTCACGGACCTACTACATATTCCTGAGGGGATATGTCTTTTGGGTTTGTTCGGGGATGGGGAGGGATTTGGGGGTTTGGATGGGAACAGTCTACGGGGTTGCTATATAGGGCACTGTTTTTCACTGTCTTTTGTTTGGGTTTTTGTTTTCTGAGCTTGCTACCTTCTGACTTGTTATTTGATGGGTGTATCATGGTAAACACTTGGGTGAGGCTGGGCACCCGGGTGTGAGATATGTATGATATGTTCTATATATATTGTTTGTTTGGAGCCCATGGGTGATAGCACACTTCCTGGAACGTTTCTGGTATAACGTCCCAGGTCAAACGAACGAAGATTTTAAGACAATTGAAGCATCATCTGCTGATTTGGCCTGTTTACAAGAAACTAAATTAACAGTGGAGGAACATAGAAAACTGCAGCGGGGCTGGGTGGGCTCTGTATATTATGCTTCCTCCCAGGGGAAAAAGGCTGGGGGGTCCTGCTTGCTGGTCCGTAAGAGTTTGAAGTGTGCTGTCACCTTACTCCATCAGGATCCGCAGGATAGAGGTTTACTACTCCATATATCCTTACAGGGTATTGACTTTCGGTTGTTGGTCACTTATGGCCCTAATACTTATTCTCAGACTTACTTTACTTCTCTGGTTTCTTTGGGTCTGTTGGACACATCTTTGCCCCTTATAGTGGCTGGTGACCTTAAGCAGATGTTGGATGCCTCGCTTGACCGATCAAGCCTTACTGCTTTACCTACAGGCATTGTCTCTAAAGGCGTGCCTTTTCTCTGTAAATCCCTGGGCTTGGTAGACCCTTGGAGGTTCTCCATCCCTTTGACAGGGATTACACTCACCAATCTCGTGCCCATGGGACTTTTTTCCCGCCTAGACTATCTTTTGGTTTCGGAATCCTTATTCCCCCGGGTTGCAGAGGCCACTATTGGACCTATAGAGGTGTCCAACCACTGCCTCATTTGGGTGGATATTTCCTGGGGTATTTCTCCTCGGGGGACCCTTCGTTGGCGTTTCCCATCGTACCTGCAAGATGATCCTGATTTTCTAGCTTATCTGCGCAAAAGTTCGGATGATTATCTCTTGACCAATGGCCAACACAAATCAGACTCGGCCCTCTTCTGGGAGACGGTCAAGGTTGTTATTAGGGGGCATATTATATCTTATATGGTGGCTCGTCGCAAACTATTTCGAGTGGTATTATTCGCTTGGAAAAACAATATTCTCAATTGAAGCCAGATATTTACAACATTCTATCCCTGCTTTATGGGAGGAACTTCAGTTGGCCCAGGTTGCCCTTAATGCCTTGTTACATGATCGTAACAAGCGCTCGCTTTTATATCGGAAGTATAGGTATTATCGTTATGGGAACAAGACGGGCAGAATGTTGGCCACTTTAACTAAGAATTGGCAGGAAGATAGCTATATTTCACGGATTCGGACGAGTCCGAACTCTTACTATACGAAGCCTAAGGACATAGCGGATGCTTTTTACCGCCATTTTTCGGAGTTTTATGCTAGTCCAGGCCCTTATTGTGGTCCCGATGTTCTGGATTATATGGAAGATGCGGGCATGCTGAAATTCACAGCCCTGCAGAGGCAAGCTTTGAATCGGCCTATACAGGGCACGGAGATTCAAAAGGCGATAAAAAACTTACGCTCTTGTACGGCTCCAGGCCCTGATGGGTTTTCAGTTGAATTTTTTAAAATGTTGTCTCTGCGGGTGTGTGAACCACTCCTGGGTTATTTTGTTACAGCTTCGGAGGCTGGGTCGTTTCCACCTTATGCAAATGCCTCTACTATTACCTTGCTCCCCAAGCCTGGTGAACCTAGAGATGAAATCGAATCTTATCGTCCCATTTCTCTCATTAATGTAGATCTTAAAATTTTGGCTCGCCTCTACTGCTCCATGTTATATCACCCGAGCAGGTTGGTTTTGTGCAGGGCAGACACTCCGTAGTGAACGTTCGGAGAGTATTGTTGGCTATGTCCAGAGCCCAATCAACATCGACCCCGGGAATTCTTGCGAGCTTGGATGCCGCTAAGGCGTTTGACCAGGTTCCATGGCCTTATCTTTTCCAGGTCCTGGAGTATGTGGGCATTGGAGGTTGGTTCGGTTCCGCTCTACAGGCGTTATATTCAACTCTGTTGGCTTCTATTTTGGTGAATGGGATCCCCATGCACTCTTTTGCGGTTGGTAGAGGGATGTGTCAGGGTTGCCCTCTATCTCCCTTACTCTTTCTATTATACTTGGAGCCACTTCTCCGAACGATCCAGAGGGATGATGACTTGGTTGGGCTGCCAGAAGGCTCTTCCCAATTGCGAGTGTTAGCATTTGCTGACGACTTATTGCTGGCCCCGGCACAACCACAACGATCCCTGACCTGCGCTCTGGGACTTCTGGATGAGTTTCGTCTGTTTTCTGGTCTGACGCTGAACCCACAGAAGTCTTTGGTGCTTCCCTTACAACTGGAAGTTCGTGACACTCGAGGGGGCACTTTTCCATTGGTGTGGGCCTCTTCTTCCATCCGCTATCTAGGCATCCTTATACCACGGGATTTGACTACACTTTACTCTCTTAACATTCTCTCCTTGTTAACTAAAACTGGACAAAGACTGCAGGCCTGGTGATCTTACCCTTTGACCCTCCTGGTAAAATTGCTCTGTATAATATGATGGTGATCCCTCAATGGCTATACCTTCTTCAGACTTTGCCCTTACTTTTCAAGTGCTGTCATCTCAGGTTGTTTCATAGATCTTTACTTTTGTTTTAGTGGGGTGGTAAACGCTCTAGGATTCCTTTACGTACTCTTAATCTACCTCTTGCTCAGGGGGGTCTGGGGTTATTGCATTTGGGCAGGCTCAATGTGGCTTGGCAACTTCGACATGTGACTGATTGGTTTTGTGGAACCTCTCATTTTTCAGCTACTGGGGTGGAGTGTCTTGCTTTTGTTCCCTACCATTTTAGTTACTTGCTACATGTGAAGAGCCTGCCTCCACGGGCTCTGCATTTTGGGGATTTGTTTTTATTACCAGTGCGTAAAGTTTGGAAACAACTCTGTACTCAATTGGGTGTCCGATTTGATGTGACCCCGTGTTTGCATACAGCTGGTAATGGGAATTTTCTCTCTGGTATGAGTCATGGTCCAAGAAGGGCTTGTATTATTTGTCTAAAGTCTTGCAGCCTGATGGCACGCTTCAATCATTTCAGATGTTACAAGACTTTTACTCTAGCGGCTGCGGACTGGTTCTTTTACAGACAATTGCAACATTATGTTAATTCTCTCCCTGGCTCAGCTTTATCAGAGGAGATTCAGGAGAAACTGTCTGAATCCTTTTGTTTGACTGCACAGGTGCTCTGATTTCTTCAGGAGCTGGCTGGTGATTTGGATTATACTACTTTGGCAACTCTGTGGACCCAGGATTTACAGTTACAAATTACTACGGCTATGTTAAAGCGGAGTGTTCTGCTGGGGGCCAAACTCTTGGCTTCTGCAGCGGAAAAGGAAAGGCACTATAAATTTTTGGTTCGGGCTTATTTTGCGCCTGTTCGAGCCTACAAAGGGCATGTCGGCTCTACGGACAGTTGCCCTAAGTGTGCAGCCCCCAGAGCCACCCTGGGCCATATGTTTTGGTTGTGCCCGGGTATTCGGGCTTATTGGAAACGTATTTGCCTGCACATCCAGTCTATATGGCATTGCACTTGGGTGCCCACAGACACTTTTCTTTTTACTTTAAAACTTTCTTTGGTCCCTGTTAAACCAGGGGCTGCTGCATTTGTACAAAAAGCTATCTTCATGGGACTCAAAACTATTCTTCAGTGCTGGTTGTCTCCATACACTCCCACAATATCGCACTGGCGATCCCAGATGATCCAGCTGGCGGGATGTGAGCGACAGGCTGTTGTTGATATGGATTCTAAGCGAGGCTCCCTTTATCTTCGGTGCTGGTTACCTTTTTGTTCAACCTTGACACCCACTGTGCGCAGTAGACTACTGAACGAACCCATATGGCATGCTCATGGTATGATGGACCTTGGTGTGGCTGTTCCCTTGGGTGGGTGGGGGGGGTTGTTTTGTACCTATGCTTCTGGATTGATTGTTCTTTGTTTGGTGTATTTCTTCAAATTAATAAAATAGATTTAAACATAAAAGTAAAAAAAAAAAAATACCACTTCCCAAGGAAAATATTTAAGGTGAGAAGAAGACAAAGTCTCAAAGTAAGGTTTCATCAGCTTGATGAGAACATTAAGGTCCCCAACACTGGAGGCAGTTTGAGAGGTAGTTGGATAAAGTGCAGACAGACGATGCTGCTGCTCAATGCAGAAAAAGTTGGATCGGGTGTGTCAGTGTCCTCTAGATACAGACAGACTCTTGAAGATCCATGGATGCTCCAATGGATAGCTGAAAACGGTACCGTGAAGCCTCAAGGTGGTATGCTCAGGCTGGGCTGGATCCGAGGGAGTTGCTTTTTAAAAAAAAAATTTTAACGAACTACCCTTGGAAGAACGCATCGAGTTTCTCCCTGAAAGAATACACTGATTCCAGTTGCTCAACTGGTATCATGGGTGCAGCAGGAATGGATGACCTCAGAATGGATGACCTCGATGAGGATGTATACCTTAAAGGAGAGAAACCTACAAGGGTGGAGAACGATAGCATCGCCTTTAGGTCTGCATCAAGGGACTCTCTGCTGTTGAGACCTGTGACTCTGTTCATTAATGAAGAGGAGGCACCATGACCATGTAACATCAAGTGGTATCAAAGGTGTCACAGGCGTCGAAGCGTGAATGCCTGAAAACACAATGCACTTTAGAAATGACAACCTGTATCGTCCTTGAAGCCATGCATCAAATGGACTCTATACTTAATTGGTAGGGCATTCTCCACTGTGATACATCTGCGTCGACATGGTAGAAACGTAGATTACAGAAAGGCATGCATTATGCATCAACCGAAGTCGATGCTAATATGCCACCGATGCAAGTAGAGGATGTCTATCGGTTCCAGCCCAGTCGCTGGAAGTCTGACCACAGACCTATTCGAATAAACAAATAAAAGAAGAAAAACTTTTGACATTAATCAATAGTAGCTCTCTTCTTCTAATCTGTCAGAGAGGGCAAGCCAGGGTAGATTTGAAACAAGACCGAAAATCCATCGCTGATCACAACAGGCAGTAAGGATGGAAAATTGTGTGAAGACTGCTGAGCTTCGAACAAAGTTTGAAGAAAGTTCAAAAGTTCATTTTCCTTTTACTTTTCTAGATTGCTTATTTTTGAAAAGAAAAGAAAAGAAAAAACAGCAACTAGAAATACAGTGGTATCTCGGTTTACGAGTGCACTGGTTTGCGAGTGTTTTGCAAGACGAGCAAAACATTCGCAAAATCGGCACCTCAGAAACCGAGCGTGCCTCGATTTGCGAGCGGCGCCCCCCGCGATCCGGTTCTTCCCCCCCGCAATCCGGCACCCAACCCCTCACGATCCGGCACTCCCCCGCCGCGATCGGGCATCCCCCCGCCGTGATTGAGCACCCCCGCCGCGATTGGGAACCCCCCCGCCACTTCTTACTGTCATCTGGGCACCGGCTCCAGCATGTCCTGTGCATTGGCCTCCTCTTCTTGCTGGGCCTTGAGCATCTGCGCATGCTCAGGGCCTGAGAGTTCACGTTCTCTCCGAGATTCGGAGATCTGCCGTCATATTCTATGTTTCTAATTGCTGCTTGAGAACTGTTACCTGCTTCTAATTGCTCCTCTGTACTTGCCCTCGGAAGAACTTTGGAGGAAAGCTCTTGCTGCTCTGCTGGCCCGGACGATCTTAGCCATATCCCCTGAGTGATGTCACTCGGGGGAGGGAGGTGAAAAAGGCCAAGCCAGTGCTGGAGAAAAACAGAGATTTCTTTGGAAGAATTGCTGCTTAAGAACTATTACCTGCTTCTAGTTGCTCCTCTGTACTTGCCCTCAGGAGAACTTTGGAGGGAAGCTCTTGCTGTACTGTTGGCCTGGATGATCTTAGCCACGCCCCCCTGAGTGATGAAAAAGGCCAAGTCAGTGGGGCGTTCCTTTGGGGGACTATGGTGAGAAAATTTATTGTTTGATGAATGTTTTTCTTTTTTTTTTCTCTTGGAGCAATAAGACCCTGAAGCCTGTAGGTAGAGGAGGAACTAGGATGGTGGAAGTCAAGCGGCTGCAGCCCGATCATCAAATTTTTTGTTCTAAAATTTCTACCTCGTGATGCTGCTCTGTGACGCTGTTTGCATTTTTCTTGAAGCATGCCCTACGCTAAAAGAAAAGGAGTAGTGAGATAGCTACAATCTTTGCCTCTCACCTCCTCACCGGTATAGCCAACACTGCAGCGCTTTTTTGAATTGTGGACAACAGCTGACCCTCAGTCATCCCAATGACGGCAGACTTCCATGCAGTCTCGGAGTGAGGGAGCATCTGAGTCTTTGGAGTTCCAGACATCACTATCACCGCCGATGATCTCTGTACTGCTCTGTCCAGCGAGCGGGCAGAGTAGTGATTCCTTCTCCGGAGAGGAGGGGGGAGTGATGCCGGAGAAGGTAACAGGTGAAACTACACTCCAGGCTGGAGCACAGGGACAGAACACTGAGGCTGAGGATTTGGGAACCTCAGCTAAACATCCTGAGGTAACTCTGGAAACTCTATTGGAGGCCATAAGGAGAATAGATGAAAAAGTGGATAAAACCTCTTCTGATATGCAGGTACTGGTTAATAAAGTGGACTCTTTTTCATTAAATGTTGAAAAGGTGAAACAGGAGTGTTTTGATAAAATTGAATCTGAGGCTGTCTCTTTGAAAAACTCTATTGCTACAATTTTAGAGAACAATCTTTAACCTCAAGGAAGATTAAGATGATTGAAAATCATAATCGTTGCCTGAATTTGAGAGTATTGAACTTTCCAAAAATTCCTACTATGCCACTAATTGAGCTCTTTAAAAATTTCTTATAGAAAATCTGATGTTTCCGGCTGACTAGATACCACCAATAAATAAATTGCTCTATTTGCTTGTCTCAAGGAAAATCTTTGAGACAAATGAATTTCCTGCAATTGGATTAACTGTGTCAGATAGTTTACCTGTTACAGAACTTAACGGCAGTTTTGTAAAGCTCATATTCTGATATTAGAGAGCTACACTGATTGTTAGTTTTATATTTGAGCAAGATCTTAATTCTATAATGAGATTATTTTTTAAAAGCTCTGTTTCAAAATTTGGCTATATCATGATGTAACAAAATTAACCCAAGAAATGCACAAGTTATTTCTTGCAATGAGAGATGAGACAAAGAAATTGGGTGCTACCTTTATGTTAACTAGAAAATGACACAGGGAAAAAATTTGTCCCCGTCACTGCTCCGTCCCTGCAACCACTATCCCCACCCTGTCCCCGTAGCATCCATACAAGCCTCAGTACTGCAATATTTAGTTTATTCCTTCCTTATAAATCAAAGTTCTGGCTGCTGAACTAGAGAAAGAGATGTTCAGTTGGCAGGGCTTTGTTTATAAATTTTTATCTTAAATAAATAAATATAGGGATATATATATATTTTTTTCAATTGTGATAATAACTTTTTTTTAATTTTATTTATTCATTTATCATTATTTCAACAAAATAAGCTTATTGAACAAACAAAAGCTTTTCCAAATTAAAATATTCAAAGAAAGTAAGATTCAATCAAAATTAAAATACATACAAACTTTTAGATAGTCCACATTAAAGAGAGAAACAATTCACATTCAATGGGAATGAGAAAAAATAAAGAATTAAATTAACAAGATCAAAATCTAATAGTAGTTTGTTATCTTCAATTTAAATCAGACCAGTAAGTTGGAGTCAATTGGAATTCTGCATTATCACTCCCTTCCCTTCCAAAAAATATTGCAATTGGGAGGGTTCATAAAAAACATAAGAATTCTGATTCAAGTAAATTACACATTTACAAGGAAAGCGCAATTGAAATTTTGCCCCCAAAGTTTTAACATTCTCTTTCAATTCCAGGAATCTTTTCCTTCTTGCTAGGGTTGTTCTTGAGACATCAGAAAATATAGAAATTTTTCCATCCATAAAGGAGACTTCTTTCAACCTAAAAAATAGGCGAAGAAGCGCTTCCTTATCTTGAAGAAATACAAATGTCACAAGAAGCATTGTTCAAAGTACAACTTCTTCCTCTGAGGTTTCCAAAATTCTAGATATATTAATAGAACTTAAATCCACATTAGATTAAACAACTTCTGAAGAGGAAGCTTTTTAAGAGAAACCGGTGTATAATATATTTTATGTAGAGGAGGAAGCCCTTCTTCGGGGTATTTGAAAACTTCTTTAAGAAATTTATAGAACAAATCTATTGGGGACATTGTAAGTGTTTTTGGGAAATTCAAAATTCTTAAATTCAACTGTTTAGTGTAGTTCTCCATGTTTTCCATTTTCCTCAAAAACACCAGTTTGTGCAGAGTAAGTAAATTACAAGAAGATTGAACTCCTTTAACAGATTGCTCTAAAGATTCAACTTTCTCCCCTTGGGCTTTTAAGTCCTCTTCAAACCTTTGCATATTCACATTTTGATTTTGAACAAGTGGTAGGATTCCTAGACAAACCTTGTGGAGAGAGTCCAGTGCAGTCCAAATTGAATCCAAGGTGATTTCAGCAGGTCTATCTAGAGCAGTGATTCCCAACCCTGTCCTTGAGGAACACCAGGCCAATCGGGTTTTCAGGCTAGCCCTAATGAATATGCATGAGAGAGATTTGCATATGATGGAAGTGATAGGCATGCAAATTTGCTTCATGCATATTCATTAGGGCTAGCCTGAAAACCCAATTGGCCTGGTGTTCCTCCAGGACAGGGTTGGGAACCACTGCTCTAGAGGTTGAAGAGTTGGTAATTCCCCCTGCATTGCTGAAATTGCTATAGCCGCCTTCGGTGAAGATGGTCCAGTCGGAGGGTGTGATAATAACTTAAATGACAATATTCATATCACAATTTAAAATAATTAATTAATAATTTAAATAGTGCTCAGACCCACAACCTTAGTGTTCTAGTGTAAAGACACACAACACCAGTTGCTATCAGACCATCATGGCACTATTAATGTCTGTACCACCATATAACAATCCAACATCCATTTACTATAAAATAAACTTACTGCTTCTGGTCGTTTAATAAGCAGCTGGTGTCATAAAGTGCTTGTGCATGTGCTAATAAATAATAACTTCTGGAAGCCAAAAATTACAAATATCTTCTCTTCTACTAAAGTTTCGCCTTGTGCTTCCTCAGGAAGGGATTATCTAGAAACAGCCTCCAAAGAAGGACCCATCCGACCTGCTCCATCAGAATAGGCTACTGACTGTCAGCCTAATTGTGATATGAATATTGTCATATAAAATTTTATCAACACAACTAATATACTACTTTATCCAAAAGCACAAAATAAGAAAATAGTAATTTTTTTTTTTCTATCTTTGTCTGGTTTCTGTTTTTCTCATCTTCTCATTCAATTCCTTCCATCCACTGTCTGCCTTCTCTCTACATCTTCCATTTGCTCTGTTACTGTGTCTCTCCCTCCACCACCCCCCAATTGGTCTGGCACCCATCTTCTTCCCTCTGCTCTCCCTATAGTCTGGCATCTCTGTCTTCTTCCCTTCCAGCATCTTCTCCCCACTCTCTGTTCCCCATTTCCCTTCTAGCGTCTTCTCCCCACTCTCTGTTCCCCATTTCCCTTCCAGCATCTGTTCCTCTCTACCCCCCTTCACTGTCTGTTCCTTTTCTTTCCACCACCACCCTTCGCTCTCGCCACCCCCTTCAGCATCTGTTCCTTTCCACCACCCTTCAGCACCCCTCGCGTGGTCTGAGCATCTCCCTCCCCCTTACCTTTGTGGTGCTTTTTAACTTTATAGAGTAACTTGTTCAAGCCGCTGAAGCCTGTCTGAAGTCATGTGCGTGTGTGGCCTGGAACTTCTTCTCCGACATTACAATTGACGTCGGAGGTGAAGTCTTGTGAGTCCGACGCTTGTATGTGCCTGGCCTGGCTCGGGGAAGCAGCAGGGAGAAATCAGCATGGTGGCTTGGGGGGTAGGGAAAGAATCGGGAAGTGGAGAAATCGGTGCGATGACTTGGGGGCGGCAGGGGAACAGAGAAAGAAAGACAGGCAGGCAGGGGGAAAGACAAAGAAAGAGAGACAGAAAGAAATATTGGATTTACAGTCAAAAGAAGGAAGTGCAACCAGAGACTCATGAAATCACCAGACAAAAAGGTAGGAAAAATGATTTTATTTTCAACTTAGTTATCAAAATGTGTCTGTTTTGAGAATTTATATCTGCTGTCTATATTTTGCACTATGGCCCCATTTTACTAAACCGCGATAGTGGTTTTTAGCGCAGGGAGCCTATGAGTGTCGAGAGCAGCGCGGGGCATTCAGCGTAGAGAGTTGCGCGGGGACAGAAATCCCACCCGTCCCCACCCGTCCCCGCCAAAGTCCCACCCGTCCCCACCCGTCCCCGTGAGGAATCCCTCCGTCCCCACCCGTCCCCGTGAGGAATCCCTCCGTCCCCACCCGTCCCCGCGAGGAATCCCCTCCGTCCCCACCCGTCCCCGCGAGGAATCCCCTCCGTCCCCGCCCGTCCATATAAACTTCAGAAATAGTTATTTCATTTAATTATGCTACTGAATTAAAGGCTCTGGTAGAAACCCATTTACAAATAAGCAAAAAGACTTTATTAATTTGAAAATATTAATTGGGAAGAATACATACTTTGCAAATGGGTTTCTACCAGAGCCTCTAATGTTTATAAATTTTTATCAACACAACTAATATACTACTTTCTCCTGAAGCAAAATAAAAAAAAAGAAATATAATTCTTTTCCTACCTTTGTTGCCTGGTTTCTGCTTTCCTCATGTTCTCATTCAATTCCTTCCATCCACTGTCTCTCTTCCTTCTGCATCTTCCATTTGCTCTGTTACTGTGCCTCTCCCTTTCTTCCCCCTTCCAAATTGGTCTGGCACCCATCTTCTTCTCTCCGCTCCCCCATAGTCTGGCATCTGTCTTCTTCCCTGCCAGTGTCTTCTCCCTACTCTCTCTTCCCCATTTCCTTTCAGCGTCCTTCTCCCCCCCCATCTTCCTCATGTCCTGTCAGCGTCCTTCTCCCCCCTCTGTCTTCCACATGTGCTTTCAGTGTCCTTCTCCCCCCTCTGCTTCCCCATGTCCTTTCAGCGTCCTTCTCCCTCTCTGTCTTCCCCATGGCCTTTCAGCGTCCTTCTCCACCCACCCCCCCGTCTTCCCCATGTCCTTTCAGCGTCCTTCTCCACCCCTTTGCCTTCCCCATGTGCTTTCAGCATCCTTCTCCCCCCTCTGTCTTCCACAAGTGCTTTCAGAGTCCTTCCCCCCCCCCCGCCCTTCCCATGGCCTTTCAGCGTCCTTCTCCACCCCTTTGTCTTCCCCATGTCCTTTCAGCGTCCTTCTCCACCCCTTTGTCTTCCCCATGTGCTTTCAGCATCCTTCTCCCCCCTCTGTCTTCCACAAGTGCTTTCAGATTCCTTCACCCCCCCGCCCTTCCCATGGCCTTTCAGCGTCCTTCTCCACCCCTTTGTATTCCCCATGTGCTTTCAGCGTCCTTCTCCCTCCTCTGTCTTCAAGTGCTTTCAGAGTCCTTCCCCCCCTCCTCCCGTCTTCCCCATGGCCTTTCAGCGTCCTTCTCCCCACTCCTTCTCTACCGCCCCGGGTGCAGTACAGCCGGCCAGGTCCCCTTACTTTTGTGGCACTTCCCCGACCGACTGACAACAGCCCCGGTCCGACAAACCTCCCTGCCCTTAACTGCGAATCTAAATTACCTTATTACAGCTGCTGTAAGAAGATAATTTAGATTCGCGGCTACAGGGCAGGGAGGATTGTCGGACCGGGGCTGTTGTCGGTCGGTCGGTCGGGGAAGTGCCACAAAAGTAAGGGGACCTGGCCGGCTGTGCTGCAACCGGGGCGGGGTGTGGCGGGGCGGACCGCCCCCTCCCTTGGTAGCCACTCGAACCGCGAGGCTACTCTCCTCCTTACCTGCACTGCCTGCAGTACAGAGCCAAACGGAAGTCTTCCCGACGTCAGCGCTGACGTCGGAGGGAGGGAGGGCTTTGTTTAAGCCCTCCCTCCCCTCCGACGTCAGCGCTGACGTCGGGAAGACTTCCGTTCGGCTCTGTGCTGCAAGCAGAGAAGGTAGGGAGAAGAGCCGCGCGACTGAGTACATCCAGCTTTGTTTAAGCCCTCCCTCCCCTCCGACGTCAGCGCTGACGTCGGGAAGACTTCCGTTCGGCTCTGTGCTGCAAGCAGAGAAGGTAGGGAGAAGAGCCGCGCGACTGAGTACATCCAGCCCCGCAGGAACCCCGCGACCCTCGGAGGCGTCCCCACGGGATCCCCGCGACCCTAGGGGGCGTCCCCACAGGATCCCCGCGACCCTAGGGGCGTCCCCATGGGATCCCCGTGACCCAAAGGGGGAACCCGCGGGATGCCCGCGGGTCCCGCGGGATTCCCGTCGTCCCCGTTCCCGTGCAGCTCTCTAATTCAGCGCAGCTCCCTGCACTAAAAACCGCTATCGCGGTTTAGTAAAAGGGAAGAGGGTATATTTGTCTATTTTTGTATAGTTGTTCCTGAGGTGACATTGCATATTTTAAAGTCATCTGCCTTGACCTCTAAAAAAACCCCAAATACAAATGATAATTAACATTTTCTCTGCGTACAGTATGCTTTGTGTATTTTTTAAATTTTATTGTTGGTAGATCATTTTGACTTGGTCATTTTAAAAAGTAGCTCGCAAGCCAAAAAAGTGTGGGCACCCCTGCTGTACTGTCTTAAAGAAAGATTTGGCCTCTGAAAGCTAATTGAAAAATGGATTAGTCCAAAAAATGGTATTTTCTTATTTCTCATTATTTGTTTTATTTCTATTTGTTAATTTGTAAAGTGGTGATTGTTATGCAGCAGTTTTTTTCAAATTTACATCTACTGTCATTATATTTTGCACAGTATTAAGAGGACGTGTCACTGTTTCTGTGGTGTTGCATTGTATGCAGAGTCTGATTTCTTGGTTCAATTTAACTTTTGTCTACATAGTTCTATTTTTAGTTTGTGATTATTCCATATTGGGCGAGGGTGTATCTGTCTGTGTATATGAAAAGGACATGGCTTTCTGTTAGCATCGACTGTACAGGATCATTTGACTGTGCAGGATCTGGCTTGTTTAGTTTTACATTGCCTATGTGCTCACTGCAGTGTTTAAGATGCTGCTTTTTTGTAGGTACACCCTTGTTGTGTGACTCATGGATTATTACTAAAAATATCTTTTTTATATAGAGGAGGGGGTTGTTAAAAAAATGATCAGCACTGGCAGTCATATATACTAGGTACGCCATTGGATTTAATGACACTATTCTAACTTTACTGTTGATGTAGGTGTTGTCCCACCCCCCTACTTACCCTCCCCCCCACACACACTATAAAGAATTAAATTAAAGTTGTATTAATAGCAAGCAGCTTTTGAATGACATTATAAGCAAATAAAAATAAAATATTTTTAATACATATGTAATTATTACCTGCATCTTTACCTAAACTGTTTTGCCCTAGCTCTCACTTTGCACTACAGCAAAATAAAAAAGTAGCAGATAAAGATCAATCAAACAGGTCTGAGACCTAATTGAACCTAATGACTTAATTAACACATTTCCCTTTTTTAAACCTCTATACCATTTGAAAGAGGGCAAATATCTAATTATTCCCTTCTAGAATTGGATACTTCTTAAATTTAGTAAAAATATTCTGGCATAAGTGGCAAACCTTAAAAAAGGAAGTCATATTGAGCATTGGAAAATAATAATAATTAACTAATAAAAATAGTACACATTTAGGGCTCCTTTTACTAAGCTGCGATAGAGGTTTTAGCGTGCGCTTAGCGCGTGCAGAATTGCCGCATGTGCTAGATGCTAACGCCAGCATTGAGCTAGCGTTAGTTTTCCCACGTAACATGGGGGTTTGCATGCGCTAAAAACGCTAGCGCACTTTAGTAAAAGAGGGGGTTAATTTTTCCCACCACCAAATTTCCCCATCCCACCCCACCCGGCTACTTTTTCATGCCACCCAGCTGGAAAAAATTTCTGGGGAGAACACTGAGGACCATTTTTACCAAAGCCATTCGTCCCATGAGGCCCAAAGGAAGGTCCTACCACCCTTGGCACAATTTCCCGATGGCATCAAGATGACGGAGGACATTCATGGAATAAAACGTGGCAGCGTTGGTACTCAGATATTTACCCAGATGGCGGAACAGCCAAGGGTGGGATAAGAAGCAAGGCATGCCATGATTCCACAGGGCCTCCAGTCAGTAACAAGAGCTCAGACTTACTGCAGTTAACCTTCAGGCCCAAAAGTGCCCCGAAGGCCCGAACGAGCACCAGCGCTGCCGCCAAATAAATAGGATCCTGATCCAAATAGAGTAAGATATCATCCGCAAAGAAACTGATTTTACATTCCTGCCCCCCTCCAACCCAGATTCCCCGAACATTAGTAGCCTGTCGTATCTTGAGGGCCAGAGGCTCAATAGCCAAAAGAAACAGTAGCGGGGATTTCGGGCAACCCTGATGCGTTCCTTGTTGCAGCTCAAATGTGTCCGTCAAACTCCTTTGATGAGCAGCCTAGCCCGGGGATGAGTGTACAATGCTCTAATCCAGTCCAAGAAACCCCCCCGTGAAACCGAAGCCCTCTGAAACCTGAAACAAGTATTCCCAAGAAACACTATCAAACGCTTTCTCCATATCTAAGCCCGCCTCTGCAGATTGTCCCCCCTTTCCTTTGTGCTCATGGATGACCCCCGCCGCAGCACTTTCATCAAATTCATCAATGCATCGCGACCAGATACAAAGCCCACCTGATCCGGGTAGATCAGGTCCGACAATAAACAATTAAGACACCGCGCCAATGTCGTAGCCAACACTTTGACATCCTGGTCCAGAAGGGAGATAGGTCGGAAGGAACCCACCAGTTTGGGGTCCTATCCCCGGCTTCAGCAGCAGCACAATGTGGGCCAAATTGTCGGGAAAAGTACCTGCACCTCCCGCTTCTGCGTTACACATCTGACTAAGCGGACTTGCCACTAAGTCCCTCAGTATCCGATAATATTCAGGACCCAAGCCATATGGTCCCGGTGCTGTGGCCAAAGTGAGGGAACCTATCGTGGTAGACATCTCGTCCGCTGTTATACGTGCATTCAAAGCCGCTACCTGGGCCTCAGTTAACTGGGGTAACTCCAAATCTGCGAAGAAGGTGGTCATGGCTGCCTTATCCAAAGGTCAGCACCTATACAAAGACTGATAGTATTGGACAAATTGCGAAGCTATGTTGTGCTCCCCCACATGATGGGCAGCCTTGGGGTCCTTAATGGATGTAATAATCTGTTGTATTTTGTGTGGGTGGATCAGGTTAGCCAGCAACTTCCCTGTTTTGCTACCCCAGCAATAAAGCTGATACTTCTAACATAAGAACATAAGCACTGCCTCCGCTGGGTCAGACCAGAGGCCCATCATGCCCAGCAGTCCGCTCACGCGGTGGCCCATCAGGTCCAGGATCTGTATAGTAATCCTCTATCTATACACTTCTACACTTTTCCTTCAGGAAATTATCTAATCCCTTCTTGAACCCCAATACCATACTCTGTCCTATCACACCCTCTGGAATCGCATTCCAGGTGTCCACCACCCTTTGGGTGAAGAAGAACTTCCTAGCATTGGTTCTGAATCTGTCCCCTCTTAATTTTTCCGAATGCCCTCTCGTTCTTGTAGTTTTTGAAAGTTTGAAGAATCTGTCCCTCTCCACTTTTTCTATGCCCTTCATGATCTTGTAAGTCTCTATCATGTCCCCTCTAAGTCTCTGCTTTTCCGGGGAAAAGAGCCCCAGTTTTTCTAATCTTTCAGCATATGAAAGGTAATTCATACCTTTTATCAATAGTGTCGCTCTTTTTTGAACCCTCTCGAGTATTGCCATAGCCTTCTTAAGGTATGGCGACCAATACTGGACGCAGTACTCCAGGTGCGGAACATTGAATTCTCGTGGACTTCCTCCATCACCGATTGAAGTTTGTTGAGGCGGTTTGCCAAAGCTGCCATCACTGAGCAGGTTATCCTTGGATCCAGTCTTAACTGCAGGTGAGCGTGGCTTGTCTCGGGGTGGTTTTGTGGCTCTTATTGGCATGCCAAAATGCTTTCTGCTACCCGACTGCGGCAATTATGGACCGGAGCACTGTGCTCCAAATAAGATTCAGGGCTGGGTACAGTACAGTAGCTGATAATAATAGCAGATTTTGGCGGGGTCGGTGCAGAGCTCTCCTCTCCTGCATCTGTTCAGGCAGACTGCATCACCTGACCATCTACTTCTTAGTTTGTACTTAGATTTATTTTCATGATAGATTATGGCTCTGTATTTACTTAAACAAGTTGTTATACTTGTGAAAAAGTTATAATTAATAAAAATAAATTTTTTTAAAAAAAAGTGAACTGTCACTTTAAGTTTTAAGAAACTTCATGATTGCCTGCACTGCACATGCACGAGTGTCTTCCTGCCAGATGCTGGCTCACTGTACCTCAGTTCCATAAGCAAGCTAAGAAGCTAACAAGGGGAGATGGGAGGGATGTGAGACTATCTGCCTGCTGTCCCCGGTAAACACCTGTTAAGGTAAGTAACTGTGCTTTATCCTAAGACAAGCAGGGAGCATATTTTCACGTGTGGGACTCCCTAGCTGAATATAATGGGATGGAGGCAGAGTTTGCCATTAGGAAGAAAATTAATTCTTTAATACTGCTTGGTTGACATGATCATCTCATCTAGAATGGGATTCTAGACAGTAGTGAGATGTGAATGTGTGAATTTAGGACTAAGTAGCTGCTTTGCAAATTTCATCAATGTAAGAAAGCTACTGATGCTGCCATAGCTTGGACTTTGTGTGCTGTTACACAGCCCTCAAGCTGCAGCCCAGCCTGAGCATAACAGAAGGAAATACAGGCTGCTAGCCATGTGGAAATAGTTTTCTTGGTTACAGGCTTGCCCAATCTGTTAGGATCAAAGGAGATAAACAGTTGAGGTGAAGTCCGGTATGGCTTAGTCACACTTACAGTCCAATGTGTGAAGAGTTATTTCTCCAGGATGAGAATGAGACTTTGGGAAGAAAACTGGAAGCACAATGGATTGATTGAGGTGAAATTCCTTGACTATTTTTGGGAGGAATTTAGGATGGGTGTGGAGTACCACTTTATCATGAACGGTAGGTCCAAGACCAATGCTTGGAATTCACTCACTAGACTGGCAGAGTTGAGAGAGATCAAGAAGACCACTTTCCAAGTGAGAAACCTGAAATGGGTCAAATGATTGGTTCAAATGATGGTTTCATCAAAATGGCCAGGACTATGTTAAGATTCCAGACAATCGGAGGTGGCTTGAGTGGAGGTTTGAAATTGAAAAGTCCCTTCATAAACCTGGAAACAAGAAGATAGTGACCAGAGATTTATTGTTGACAGGAAGATGGAAAGCACTGATGGCACTGAGGTGAACCAGACTAGGAAAATTTCCAAGTTTTGCTGGATCGCTGCTTCAGGGGTGTAGCAAAATCTAGCAAGATTCTTTCAACTGTAATCCACAGGGATGAAATCCAACAGGGCTTTAAAAAAAAAAAAAAAAAATATGGCGGCATAGACAGCAAGTTCCCATGCAACATTTGGACTGAGTATGAAGTTGGAGTCATCCTGGGAAACAGATAAGTCCTTATTTTTTCAACTGTCTTCATCTATAGTGGGGTTTAGCTGTGCCTAATTTTTGGGTTTTCCTTGCATTTTGATGGGTTATCCTCAGGGCAAACCAATTGTGAGTCGCCTGTGCTTTAGCCCATATAGTTGGGCTCAACTGAGGTTTTTTCTCCCTCCCTGTTTTATGCCATTGTTTGCTGGGCATAATAGACTGGTGTTGCCTTTTTGTTCCTGTGGGTACCCAGATTGCAGTTTGTTTTTGGGGCAGTCTGTTTCTATATATTCCTAATTGAATACTGTTGCCCATTTCTCCAGCTTTCCTAATCTCTGAAAACATTTCTTCATCTATCTGCTCATTTTGTCCTGGGGGATGGTAGTATAACCCTACCTTTATATTCCTTACCTTTACACATGGAATTTCTATCCATAAGGGTTCCACACTGCTATCTATGTCATGCAGAATGTTCATTTTATTTGATTTAATTCCCTCTAACATATAGCGCAACCTCCCCTCCAATTTGATCTACTGTACCCTTGCGATATAATTTGTACCCAGATAACACAGTGTTCCATTGATTGTCCTCCTTCCACCAGGTCTCCGAGATGCCTATATTATATCTATCTCAAAATTCAGTGCTATATACTCTAACTCTCCTATTTTATTTTTTAGGCTTCTAGCATTTGTATATAGACACTTCAAATTGTGGTTTTTCCTTGCAACTCAGCAACTGCTGAGACGACAGGGAAAATCTGAGTCTTTTACTCTGCCTTCCTCTTAAACCCTCCTGGCTTTCTTTCACCATTATTGGAACCAGGTCTCCCTAAATATCCTGCTTCAAAAGTATCCTTCAAGGATACCTCACATTGAACCATCTGCTCCTGGGCGACTGTTGGCTTTTCCCCACATCTCAGTTTAAAAGCTGTTCTATCTCCTTTTTAAATGTTAGTGTCAGCAGCCTGGTTCCATCCCGTTAAGATGTAGTCCGTCCTTTCGGAACAAACTCCCCCTTTCCCAGAAGGTTGCCCGTTTCCTAACAAATCTAAATCCCTCATCCCTGCACCATCATCTCAACCACGCATTGAGACTTCGGAGCTCTACCTGCCTCTTGGATCCTGCGCATGGAACTGGGAACATTTCTGAAAACGCAACCCTGGAGGATCTGGATTTCAGTTTTTTACCTAGCCTAAATTTGGCTTCCATAAACTCCCTCCCATATTTTCCTATGTCATTGGTACATACATGTACCGGACAGCTGTCTCCTCTCCAGCACTATCTAAAATCCTATCTATGTGACGCGTGAGCTCTGCCACTTTTGACCAGGCGATCTTCATGCCCACCAGCCACCCAGCTATCTACATGCCTAATAATCAAATCATCAACTACAACTGCTGTCCTAACTTTTCCCTCCTGGGCAGAAGCTCTTGGAGAGACATCCTCAGTGCGAGAGGATATTGTATCCCCTGGTGGGCAGGTCCTAGCTACAGGATTATTTCCTACTTCACCAGGGTGAAGCTCTCCTCCAAGGCAGCACAGGGGCTACCAGACTGGAGGTGGGATTTCTCTACAACATCCCTGTAGGTCTCCTCTATGTGCTTCTCTTTCTCCTTGAGCTCCTCTAAGTCTGCTACTTTAGTCTTAAGGGAATGTACTCGTTCTCTGAGAGCTAGGATCTCTTTACAGCGAGCACACACATATAACTTCTCGCCAACTAGGAGAAAGTCATACATATAACACTCAATGCAAAAGACTAGATAGCAACCTTCTTGCTGCTGAACTACTGTCTACATCTTGTTATTGAGCTAATTAATTAACCTTATTAAGCTACTAGGAATATATTAGACTAGTATAGAGAGCCTTATGATTTTATTAAATGTTTTATTTATTGTTTTTTTAGATGGTCTTGGGTTATATTACATTACATTAGTGATTTCTATTCCGCTTGTGCCTTGCGGTTCTAAGCGGATTACAAATTAGAAGATATTGGACATTACCGATAGAATTATATAACAGTGATTCTTGTACATTACCTATTATAGTTGAGAAGTTACATATAAAGATTCAAGTAGTTATAGGATACAGTGGAGAAAACCAATATGTTCGGGTAATAGAGGAAGATTACCTAGCATTGATTTTTTTTTGGAAGGTGAGGTTCGAGGGAATGACTGATGTGCTATTTGCAGGGGAGAGAGCATGTACGAGTGGGAGGAGATTAGTGAGTGAGGACGTGTTTTTTGAATAGGACTGTTTTGATTTCTTTTCGAAACACTTTGATGTCTGTTGTTTTGATCATCAGTTTGGTGATGGTGGGGTCAATTTTCGCTGCCTGTGTCGCCAGAAGGCTGTCGTAAAGTTTCTTTCGTTTGGTACCATTATGAGGGGGGAAGGTGAATAGGTTCTGATTCTCCTTGATCTGGGTGAGTGGTAGCAGTGAAGGCGGTTGCTTAAGTAGCTGGGGGCGGTGCCATGGCTTACTTTAAATAGTAGACAATAGAATTTGAATTGGGTTCTTGCTTTTATTGGAAGCCAATGAGAGTCTACATAGGCGGGAGTGATGTGGTCAAATTTTCTAAGAGCGTAGATGAGTCTGATGGCTGTGTTTTGAACGGTCTGCAGTTGTTTTATCATGTTGTTTGGGCAAGGTAGGTAGAGGCTGTTGCAGTAATCTAAGGTACTAAGTATGAGGGATTGTACAATGAGTTTGTAGTGTTCTTTGGTAAGGAATTTTCTTATTTTTCTTAGGTTTCGCATGGTGAGGAATGCTTTTTGTATGATTTTGTGGATTTGTGTTTGCATTGTGCAGCATCTGTCTAGTTGTATTCCCAGAATTTTGAGAGTGCTCTGAATTGGATATTTGGTTGCGTTTACTTCCAGTTCTGTTAGGGATGGTTTTTAATCCTTCTCTAGTAGTAGGAATTTGGTTTTCTCTGCATTCAGTTTCAGCTTATGATTCTTCATCCATTTTTCTACAGTTTCCAGTGTTGTTTTTAGGCGTCCGTTGGAGATGGGGTCGTGGATGTCGTAGGTGAGGAGGATGGTTATATCATCCGCGTAGCTGAAAGATGTTATGTTTAGGGCATCTAGGGCAGTGCCTAAGGAAGTTATGAAGAGGTTGAAAAGTATGGGCGATAGAGGGGATCCTTGTGGTACTCCGCATGGGTTTGTCCAGGGATTAGATAGATGATCTTTTGACTTAACTCTATATGATCTTGTTTTAAGGAAGCCTTGGAACCAGTTGTGAACTTTACCTGATATTCCTATGGCATCTAGTATCTGGAGTAGTATTGGGTGGTCAACTAAGTCGAATGCTGCTGAGAGATCGAGTTGAATGATTAGTAACTTGTTTCCTTTGCTGAGGTGCTGTCGGGCTATGTCTAGTAGAGATACCAGTAGTGTTTCTGTGCTGTGATTAGCTCTGAAACCAGATTGAGTTGGATGCAGAATGTGGTGGTCTTCTAGGTAATTGGTGAGATATTGTGCTACTATGCCCTCTATAAGTTTGACGTATAGTGGGATAGAAGCAATTGGTCTATAATTTGTTGGGTTGTCTATTGGGCCTTTGGGGTCTTTTAGTATGGGAGTGATTATGATTTTGCCAAGATCCGGAGGGAACAGACCTTCCCTGAGGGTGGTTTGCAACCATAGCGTGAGGCATGCTATGAATTTGGTGGACGCTGTAGCAAGTAGATAGGGTGGACAGTTGTTCAGATCACAAGAGGATTTGCTGTATTTTTTGTACAGCCGGTCGAGGTCTGACTATTGTGTCGTTGGGAAGTTGTTCCAGATCCTATCTGCTGGGGTGGCTTCGTCTATTGTGGGATTTATTAGCAACTCGTCATTGATGTTATGGGAGTGGTTGAATGTGGATCTGATTGTGGCGATTTTATTTTTGAAGTGGTCCGCTAGTTGAGAAGCTGATGGGGTCTGGGTTCCTTGGGTGACGAGGAAGGGTTTGGCATCGGTGAGGTTTTTTGGTGTTTGGTTTTTCGGTGCCGATGAGTTTGGAGTAGTAGTCTTTACGTTTTTCCTTCAGTTTGATGTTGTATTGTTTGATTTGGGATCTCCATTCTGTTTTAATGTGGTCTTGTTTCTGTTTCTTCCATGACCTTTCTAATTGTCTACATTGCCTTTTTTGGTGTTGTAGTTCTGCGTCAAACCATTTGTCTGAAGGTCTGCGTATTTTGTTTTTTGTTTTTAGAGGTGCTAGTTTGTTCAAGGTGGATTCACTTGTGGAACGCCAGGTGTTTATGAATTCTTTGGGGTTGTTTAAATCTATTGCTGGATCTACTGTGTCCCAGAATGTATTAGGTTCAATTTTCTGTCTGGACTTGAGGCTTGTTTTGCATGGAGGAGGTTTGATGTTGTTATGCTCCCAGTTGATAGTGAAGGTGTACTTGTAGTGGTCAGACCATAAGGAGGGATTCCATGAGCTGTTGGTGATGTAGATGTTTTGTGTGTTGAGGTTGGGTGATGTGTACGCGGCAATATCAAGTTGATGGCCCTTTTCATGCGTGGGTTCAGGGTTGAGTAATTGGTAGGATAAGGTGGTGAGGAATGTAAGAAAATCCATTGCTTGTTTGGAGGTGTTGTCTTCTAAGTGGAGATTGATGTCTCCTAGGATCAGGTTATGTGTGGAAGAGAGGGAATTCTGGAAGATAAATTCTTCAAGTTCTTGTTTAGAGGTGTTCCATTTTCCTGGTGTGACGTAGCAGAAAAGGCAGTTCAGAGTTCCTGTGAGAGTGTTGTCAGAGAGTTGACATGCTAGAAGGTCAAGGTGAGGGGTGGAGTGTTTGTTAAGGATTTTGATGTTGAGGTTGTTTTTTACAATGATTGCAAGACCTCCACCTCTTCTGTTTTCTCTGCATACTAGCTCTAATTTGTAGCTTTTTGGGCAGAATTCCGTAATGCGAGGGTCTGAGTCGGAAGTGAGCTTGCCTTAGTTGGTGGTTTTGTTCCCCAGATTGTGGGAATGTTTTCTTGGTTGGATGAAGGACAAGGTATCAGGGTTCTAGGGGTTTGGAGTTTCCTGTTGGGTTGAACCAGTCTGTGTGTTGTTGTGATGATGGGTATAGGATGTATGTGGTATCCTGCTGTTTTCCATTTATCTATGAGAAGGGAGAGCAGAAGTAGAACTAGGATGAGTTTAGGTGTGCGTGTTGCCATTTTTTTTTTTTTGTGTGGCTTGGGGTGTTGGTGCTGAAGATCGTTGCTCTTTTGGTGTAGGCTGTCTTTTTGGAGGGCCTTTACTTAAGCCTAGACCTATAAGTAGGGTTCATGTGGGAAATTTTGAGCAAGTTGTGCGAGTGGGTGATGTGAATTGTTCTTGGTGCTTGTGGATGTTTAAACTGTGTGGTGCAAGATGTCTGTCAACAGTTAAACCTTACAAGGAATTCCAAAGATAAGATTAAGTATAGCCAACTATTACTAGGTATTCCAACAATTAAGTAAAACCAGCAGTTAAGTATTTCAGCTAATATGTTGAACAATAAATAACAACAATTAAGTTTAACAGGGTATAGGTACAATTTTAGCAAGTATAACAAGGTGTGCCAACAGTTATGTCTATCAATTGTGACTAGCAAGGTACAGCAAAAGTTGGTAGTGGGTAAAGTGGTTACCTGTACTTGGAGGGTTTTGTTTGTTTTTTCCCCCTGTTATGTGAGCTTCAGAACCCTGCAGTTGTCGCTGAGGCGCTTCACAAAGGCGCGCACTAAGGCGCATGCGCCTTCGTCGGCGCGCCGAATGGCTGAGCGCCGTTGGCGCTGCTAATCTTTTTATGTGTTCCCTCGCGGCCAGGGAGAGGGGCGGAGCAGGGCTCCCACGCTGTCCTCTCCTCGGGGAAGCTGCTGGGCTGACTTCTCCCGCTGGTGGTCAAAAGGGCCTGAAGAAAACGCTGCTAATCTTTTTATGTGTTCCCTCGCGGCCAGGGAGAGGGGCGGAGCAGGGATCCCACGCTGTCCTCTCCTCGGGGAAGCTGCTGGGCTGACTTCTCCCGCTGGTGGTCAAAAGGGCCTGAAGAAAACGCTGCTAATCTTTTTATGTGTTCCCTCGCGGCCAGGGAGAGGGGCGGAGTAGGGCTCCCACGCTGTCCTCTCCTCGGGGAAGCTGCTGGGCTGACTTCTCCTGCTGGTGGTCAAAAGGGCCTGAAGAAAACGCTGCTAATCTTTTTATGTGTTCCCTCGCCGCCAGGGAGAGGGGCGGAGCAGGGCTCCCACGCTGTCCTCTCCTCGGGGAAGCTGCTGGGATGACTTCTCCCGCTGGTGGTCAAAAGGGCCTGAAGAAAACGCTGTTAATCTTTTTATGTGTTCCCTCGCGGCCAGGGAGAGGGGCGGAGCAGGGCTCCCACGCTGCAGAAAAACCCAAACGAAGGAGCTTTTTACGCCACCAGACATCCCTCAGGTTCGTAAGACCCAATAAACAAGTCTGTGGAGTAAACGAAACCAACTCTCCCAACCAGGCAGTCAAACATCCAGTAATCATAACCCAATAGGGTCTGACCCTAGCACAATCCCACCAGACATGGAAAAAGATCCCTCCCCCCTACCCACATCTCCAACAAATATCGGGTACATTAGGAAACATAACATGTAAACGAGCCGGAGTATAGTACCAGCGAGATACAATTTTATATGCATTCTCCTGAACCAACACACACACTGACGCTTTATGTATTTCAGAACATATTATGGCCCATTGACTCTCCAACAGTCTAAACCCTAAATCTACCTTCCACTTATCCTAATAAGAAAAAATAGGTTTAGTCCAGCCCCGAAGAAAAGAATACAGGACAGAAATCGGGCGAGGTACCCTCCCCAATAATAACCATAAATTTTCCACTTGTTCCCGACCCCCCCGGAGAATCAACCAACCACCCCTGGGCCTGGATATAATGTCTAAGTTGTAAGTAATAAAAAAAATCACCAGGAGGCAAAGAATACCTCTTTTGCAAAACATCAAAGGGATGAATCTCATGACCCTGCATTACATCCCGATAAACCCAAATCCCCCTCCTCTCCCACTTAGCAAAACTCCCAGAGGACCCTCCCACTGGAAAAGTTGATTCATGACATATAGCCGCCAAAGAAGAGGTCCCCCTGCCCATCCCCCACTGCCTCTTCATCAATCCCCACAAAATAATTAAATGCTTAAGAAAAGGGTTCTCCATCCCCCGCAACCGATCCCCAGTTGACAAAGAACTCCATATCCAGTCTCGCAGAGGCTGCTGTCCAACCCAAAATTGTTCCATCTGCACCCCCAAATTAACCCCCTCCAAAGACCAATCCAAAATAAAATGAAGCTGAGCCACCTGATAATATCAGAGGAGATTCGGTACCGCCCTCCCACCCTGTTCTCTAGGGGCCCATATAACCCTTTTAGTCAACCGAGAAGCTTTATATCCCCAAATGAACCTGGAGAAGGTTCTCTGCAAACCTACCAAAAGGCCCCTGGGAAAGGGAATAGGCAGCATTTGAAATAGAAACAACAACCGGTGGAGGATATTCATTTTCAACACCGCTATTCTTCCCCACCACAACCACAGCCCCTTCCACTGCTGAAGATCTCGTCTCACCTGTACCAACAGCGATCCATAATTAGCTGAATAAAGTTGAGTCAAATCCTTAGTAATCTGAATGCTAAGATATCTAAATTTCTCCCCCGCCAGTCGAAAAGGAAAGCCCCGTAAAATCCCCCTTTTTACCCCCTCTTCCAAATTGACACCCATCAATTCTGTCTTATCCATATTAACTGTAAACCCTGCTAAGCCCCCATACAGTCGAAAAATATCCAAAATAATAGGAAGAGTACCCCCCGGGTCTCGAATATACAACAGAATGTCATCTGCAAAAAGTGCAATGCGATGTTCATATGCCCCCACCCTAACCCCCTGCAAACCAGGATGCATACGGATCGTCTCTGCAAGAGGTTCAATGGACAATGCAAATAACAGAGGGGACAACGGGCACCCCTGCCTTGTACCTCTTCCGATGTCAAAAAATTTGGTATAAGACCCATTTATTTTAATACACACCCTAGGCCGAGCATACAGGGCTTGTACCCACCTACAGAATAAAGGGCCTAAGCCTACTTTGACCATAACAGCCCAAAGAAAGTCCCAAATGACTCTATCAAAGGCCTTCTCCGCGTCAATAGCCAGTACTGCTATCCCCCCTGTAATTGCTGGGCTTCCCACATCACATGCAAAGTATGTCGCACATTATCGCGCACCTGACGCCGGTGTATAAATCCCGCCTAGTCTACATGAATAAGCTGGGGTAAAACACAAGCCAACCACAGAGCCAACACCTTAGCTATAATCTTAACATCTACATTTAAAAGGGAGACAGGTCTATAAGCCCCACAATTCATCACCTCCTTTCCCGGCTTAGGTAAGACAGTAATACCGGCATCACCCATATAGCCCGATAATGGGCTACCAGTTCAAACCTCATTCACTACTCTAGCCATTAAGGCACTCAGTGTGTCCTGGAACTTGTTATAAAACAGACCAGAGAACCCGTCAAGTCCAGGCGCCTTTCTAGCCTCTGATCACCCCTCGCACCTCGGATTCAGAAAATGGCTCCTCCAATCTATCATATTCCGGCTGGGACACCCTGGGTAAAGCCAAGCCATCCAAAAAATCACCCAGATGGTCCCCCAATGGTCTAGGCACCCCTTTATATAAATCAGCATAGGAGACCACATGATGCTGTGAACCGGTGAGCATCTAGTCTTGCCAGCTCCGGAACCCTGTCCCTCACATTGAGTTTAAGCGGGATTTACAGTGCTGCATTTTTGGTGATTTTGTTCTCTAGCAGAGTGATACTATATGGACAGATATCTGGCCAAAACTCAGCCCGCTATGTCGTCTAAATCGGCAAAAAAAGACAAAGAGAAAAACAAATCGGGTGAGGACAAGATGGCGGAGTCCTCCAGCGGCGTGCTCACGCAGTTCACCGCGGAGACTCTATCAGAGTTAAAACATCTCATTTCCCAAGCATTAAGCCCGAGTATGGAGCAATTATCGGCACAACTTACAAAGTTGGAAGCCTTACTGAAAGATCATTCCACGAGGGTCACCGCGTTGGAGGAGCACGTTTCTTCGGTGGAGGATGAGGCACATGCAATGGAAACAACAGTTACCTCTTTGCAAGCACAGCTTCACCAACAGCAGGATAAATTGGAAGACCTTGAAAACAGGTCTCGGCGGGGGAACTTACGTTTCTTTGGTTTCCTGGAATCCATCGCTGAAGCAGTTCTTCTCTCCGTTCTGGGTGGTAATTGGTAAGCTGCATAACTATAGACATAAGGTGGAGATTCTTCGGGAGTTTCATTTAAAGAGGAACTCTTTACTCTACGACTCTGTGCCGATTCGGATTGGGCAGGATTATTCTGCAGCGCTCACCGATAAACGAAAGGCCTTCTATCCATTGTGCACAAAGCTGGTAGAACAAAAGCGCCGTTTTATGTTTCTCTACCCAGCTATCTTGAAGATCTACTCGGAGGGTAAATGGCATGTATTTGACTCGGACACCTTGGCTGGAGAGTTCCTTAATAGATTGGGTACTTCTCCCTCTCCACCACCTCCTTGACTTATTTTAACATTATGTTGAGGTGATACAGAGTAGACATGATTATTTGTGATTTGTGCTTTATGGGCACTGAATCTCGCATTGAGTTACAGTTTTTGCACTGGGGAGGGACAGGTTATGATGGCACCAGATACGTGCTCTGCCTTCCTGCTTCCTATTGGTAGCCGGATGGTTTCTTGTTTTGGGGGTTCTGTATTTTGGGTTGGGGTGTGGGATTAGGAGGGGGGGGTTTACGGTGGGTTAGAGTGTCTGTGTATTGTATGATTGGTTTACGCTATGGGTTTGTGGGTTCTGGTGGTGCTAGTTGTCCCTTGGGCGAAGGCTGGGCGCCTGGGGGTCTACTGGATCAGCGTTTTTGGTGGGTCCTCTATTTGTTCTTTTGGTGAGTGGTAGGACATTCAGACTTTTATCTTGGAATGTTAGTGGTATAACTTCACCAGTGAAGCGGGCCAAGATCCTTCAAAGATTGAATCATCATAAAGCGGACCTGGCTTGCTTACAGAAGACACGCGTCACTAACAAGGAACATGCTAAATTGCTTCGGGGTTGGGTGGGCCAAGTATTTTACACTTCGTCTCCGACTAAACACACAGGGGTGGTGCTTTTGGTGCGTAAGGGCTTTCCGGGGAAAGTGGAACAGCTATCTACTGATGCCAAGGGGAGATTACTTTATTGCCGGGTGACAGTGTCTGGACAAGTGTTTAATTTGCTTATGGTTTATGCCCCGAACCAATATGATCATAAATTTTTTTCGTCTTTGGTACAGTTTGGTAGGAGAGACCCTCAACATCCTTTGCTCGTGTTGGGTGACTTCAATCAGGTGTTAGACCCTCTGCTAGATAGAACGGGGTCGGAGTCCTCGACTCGGGTGACTATTTCCAAGGGTATTCCGTACTTGTGTGAACTCTTGGATTTGCAGGACCCCTGGAGGTTATTGCATCCTAATGAAAAAGACTTCACTCACCAATAAAGAGCCCATCACTCTTTTTCTAGACTAGATTATATTCTGGTGTCTACTTCTTTCTTTTCTATGATTGACTCATCGGAGATAGGTCCCCTTTCGGTCTCTGACCACTGCCCAGTGTGGGTCGATGTTCTCCTGGAGGACTATCCTGCTTCTGGTGGGGGATGGCGATTTCCTGCACATTTGGTTGCTAATCCGGATTTTGTTAAATTTCATAAGGCGAAATGGGAAGATTATATTACTTTTAATGCAACCCACCGGGAGACGCCATTTTTGTTGTGGGAAGCGGCTAAATCGGTCCTCTGGGGGGACGTCATCTCATATGTGGTGGCTCACAGGAGGCGTGTCGCCCGGGGTATTATTCGGCTGGAGCGGGATTGCCAAATACTCAAGAAACGCCATTTAGCGCATCCTACGGCTCAGTCTCGGGAGCTTTCGGTTTCAGCCCAGGTTGCGCTTAACACATTAATACATGAACGTACAAAAAAACGCCTTTACTATTCTAAGTTTCATTACTATAAGTCAGGACGTTTATTGGCTGCTTAGGAGACCTAGGAGACCGAACCGCTATATTCCTTGTTTGAAATTACTTGATGGGACTACAGTGACGAAAACCTCGGAGATCGCGGATTGCTTTTTTCGATATTATAAACGGTTTTATGCTGCTTTGGATGGTGTTCCGGGCCCGGATGCGGGTGATTACTTGGAGGACACGGAGATGCTGCGGTTGTCTTCTTCTATGCGCTCCTCTTTGAATGGCCCTATTTCGGGGAAGGAGTTGCAACTGGCAATTAAACAGTTTAAGTCTCGCTCGGCACCCGGCCCGATGGTTTCACCCCAGAATTTTATAAAGTATTGTTTCCGCAACTTTGTGGCCCGTTAGAGGCTTATTATACCACAGCGTTGGGGGTGGGTACCTTCCCAGATGGTGCTAACCAGGCCTATATTACGCTTATTCCGAAACCGGGTAAGCCAGAGACCGATATCGATTCTTATCATCCCATCTCCTTAATTAATGGAGATATCAAAATTTTGGATTGGCTAACCGCTTGGCTTCATTGCTACCGCAGTTGATTGTCCCAACTGAGGCACTCGCTTTTGAATGTCCGTCGATTGCTGACGGCAATACACAGAGCCCAGGCTGCTCACACTGCTGGTATCTTGGTTAGCCTTGATGCTGCTAAAGCCTTTGATCAGGTTAACTGGAGCTACTTATTCATAGTTCTCACTCATATGGGCATTACGGGCTGGTTTCAAGATATGGTTCGTTTGCTGTATAATGAACCCACTGCTTGTGTCCTGGTGAACGGTACACGTGCGTCGCCTTTTTCCATTGAGCACAGGACGAGACAGGGTAGCCCTTTGTCTCCATTGTTGTTTTTGCTTTACCTAGATCCCTTTTTGCGCACTATTCAGAGGGACGATGAATTGAGTGGTCTCCTGGAAGGGGACAATCAATTTCGTGTGTTAGCCTTTGCGGACGATATGATGCTGACTTTGGCGGATCCACAACCGTCTTTGTTCCGGGCTTTGGCACTTTTGGATGAGTTTAATATGTACTCTGGCTTGGTCCTTAATTATCAAAAATCTATGGTGCTACCACTTTCACCTTAAATCCCAGGACAATGGAGGGGAGACTTTCCTTTAACAATGGCACCAGATCATCTTACTTATTTGGGAATTCAAATCCCCAGGGATCTTATGAAATTGTACCAACTGAATGTCTTGCCACTCTTGTCCCTGACTAAACAGCGGTTGGGTCTTTGAAGGGAGTTTCCTCTTTCTCTGATGGGCAAAATAGCATTGTATAATATGGTTTTGGTGCCTCAGTGGCTTTACGTGTTTCAGATGCTTCCATTATTGCTGCTTGCTAAACATGACAAAGAACTTGGTAGATGTCTAACTGCTTACCTGTGGAATGGGAAGAGGGCACGGTTGTCATTATCAGTGTTAAGAACATAAGAACATAAGAAGTTGCCTCCACCGGGATCAGACCAGAGGTCCATCGCACCCAGCGGTCCGCACCCGCGGCGGCCCATCAGGTCCATGACCTGTCAAGTGTTCCCTGCCCTAAAAAAACCTATCCTTACTTCTATCTGTATCCCTCAATCCCCTTTTCCTTCAAGAATTTATCCAAACCTTCTTTGAATCCCTGTAGTGTCTTCTGCCCCACCACTACCTCCGGGAGTGCGTTCCATGTGTCCACCACTCTCTGGGTGAAGAAGAACTTCCTGGCATTGGTTCTAAACCTATCCCCTTTCAGTTTCTCCGAGTGCCCCCTTGTACTTGTTGTTCCCCACAGTCTGAAGAATCTGTCCCTGTCTACCTTATCTATGCCTTTCAGGATCTTGAAAGTTTGTATCATGTCTCCTCTAAGTCTCCTCTTTTCCAGGGAGAACAGCCCCAGCTGTTCTAGCCTGTCGGCATATGAAAGGTTTTCCATACCTCTTATCATTTTCGTCGCTCTTCTCTGGACCCCCTCAAGCAATGCTATGTCCTTCTTGAGGTACGGCGACCAATACTGGACACAGTACTCCAAATGCGGGCGCACCATTGCACGGTACAGTGGCATGATGACTTCCTTTGTCCTGGTGTTAATGAAACCAATGGACCAGGGAGGATTGGGGCTGCATAGTATTCGGTTATTTTCCCAGGCTTGTCAGATGAGGCACCTGAATGATTGGTTCCGGGGAACCCGTCATTTTTCTGCTACTCCATCTGAACTTATCTTTGTGCCCCATATCATTTTAGCTATCTCTTACATGCCCAACGTCTCCCGGGTTGCCCTGCTCCTTTGGGTGGTATTCTCTTCAAGCTTCTTCGACAGGTTTGGCGGAGATTATGTACCCAACTGCAGATAGGGCCTTCTGCTACGGCTTATTTGCCTTTTTGGGATAACATGGATTTCCCTCCGGGGACCTCACAATTTCCTCAGTCGATGTGGAAAACGACTAATTTGCAATATTTATTTCAGGTGGTTAATTCTCAGGGCACACTGCTTTCTTTTGCAACATTACAAACTGAAAATCACTGGCGCCCTTCTGATTGGTTGGCATACTCTCAGATGGCATCTTATGTACGGTCCCTTCCGCGGGCCGGACTTACCAATCTCAGTCAGGAGGCTCTTTCTGAAGCGTTATGCCTTTCAGCTCAAACGCAGAAGTATCATCACAGATTTCTCCGAGAGAGCCTGGGACATATACCTTATGATTTTTATGCAACTAAATGGTCCGCAGACTTATCTTGTGTGATTACTGGAGAGACTATTCAGAAAGGTCTTAAGCGCACAGCCGGTATTACCACTCAGGTTACTTTAATTGAAATGAACTATAAGTTTTTTCTTAGACTCCATCGCTTGCCTGTTTATCTTCACCGAGTTAAATTTCTCCAGACAGACGCTTGCTTAAAATGTACTCAACTTCAGGCAACTTTGGGTCACCAGTTCTGGGCCTGTCCCTTGGTGCAGGACTTTTGGACTCAGTTACGCCGCCACATCACATCTATGTGGCATCATAGATACGTTAATAGTCCTGAGTTGCTTTTCACTCTAGAGCACATATCCCGTGCATCTCCCAAGGGGTTTCGGGGTTTTCTGGAACGAGCTGTTTTATTGGGGAAAAAGACTATACTGCAATGTTGGACTGTTCCTGATCCACCAACACTATCACACTGGCGTTCTCTTATGATTCAGCAAGCTTCGATGGAGCGTCTCTCCTTGGTTTCCTTGGAGGTACCACAGGAAAGCTTGTTTTGCCACATCTGGGAGCCTTTTTGATTAACTTTAACTCCTGCTGCTCGTAGCCACCTTTTGAATCCTTGATTAATCATACGCTCTAACCGTTGTACAGTTTGTATTATGGGGGGGAGTTGGGTGGGGGGGGGGGGGACAGGGGATGGGAGGTTGGGGGGTGAGGTACAGTACTGCTTGTATTAGATGCGTTTGCACTACTATTTTGTTTGCTTGTCATTTTGAAATTCAATAAAAACACTTTCACATAAATCAGCATAATAATTCAAAAAACAGGTCTGTATATCAGAATCCATGTGAGATATCCTCCCACCACTCCCTTTAATTTCCTGGATCATATGGACTGATCTATGCTTGCGCAGGAATCTCGCCAACTGAGCCCCGGATTTGTTTCCATATTCAAAAAGACTCTGTTTCACTCTGGCTCTCATGAAAGCGACATCCTCCAACTGAAATTGCTGTAATTCTCAAAGTATATCCCTCAATTTACAGTCCACTGCTGGATCCAACGTGTCCTTATGAGATAACTCCAAGTGCAACAACTCTTCCCTCAAATATAAGGTCCATTCCCCTCTACATCTCTTTTTCCTCGCTCCCCATTTAATCAACACTCCCCTCACGACTGCCTTCAGGGCATCCCAAAGAATCCCATCCCCTACCTCTCCCGCATCATTTTCAACCAAATACTGGTTAATGGTAAACTGAACCTCCTCCAGCACCTTGGGATACCCCAACAACGATTCATTTAATCTCCAAAAAATACGCCCTTTCTGCTTTCCAAACCCCTTCCAGGACACCCAAACCGGGGCATGATCAGATATCTGAATACCCTCAATTTCTGCCTCCCCCATTTCCCCCCTCAAATTCTGATGAGCCCATATACTATCCAACCTGGTATAACTTCTATTAGCATGGGAATAAAAAGTATAATTCCTCTGAGTAGTATGTGTAGTTCTCCAACAGTCAAAAAAATTCAACTTAGACATTAAATCCAAAAAAGCTTTCCGATGAGACTTAGCATATCCCAACCCTCCCCCAGAATGATCCAAAAAAGCATTAGGGCCACATTAAAATCACCCCCCACAAAAATGACTCCCCGCACAAATTCCAAAAGAGGCGCCTCCAAAAAATGATAATAAGCAGCCTGTTTAGAATTGGGACCATAAATGTTGACAATAGTAAATGACTTCCCCTGATAAGAGCCCTGTGTAGCCAAGCACCAGCCTGCCTTATCCCGATATTCCCCATCAATACCCAGCCCTGCACCTTTAAGGATCAAAATCGCCAGCCCCCCTTTTTTCCTTTCCCCCCCTTCCTGATGTGTAAATACTCGCTCAAAACCAGGGTGATTCAACAAATGAGCATCCCTACCCCTCAAATGTGTCTCTTGCAACAAAGCCACATACAATTTAAACACAACACTTCTTTCAACACAATACTATGCTTCCCTGGGTTATTAACCCCATTCACATTCCAAGAACCTAGCTGAAAGGCAACTACAGAGTTAACATTAGTGGATACCCCACTCCCAAATCCCCGTTTACCCCCTGTACCCCCATCCTCCTCCCAGCCAATACTGGTCTTGATCTTCCATGACCAGTCATACCGATAAGAAATGAAGCACACACCCAACTGCTCCCCAGACTCATCCATATTCTCATACACCTAATACATACCATACAAATTCACTCCCTTATCTACCCCACAAATCACACATAACCAAAATCCAAACACTGCCAATAAGACTCAGAGAAAAAAAAAAATCCACCATCCCGGCCTCAGATTTCGGCCGAGCAACTTAAAAGTCCAACAATTCAACTCCAAGTCCTCTCTCAGGTAACATTAGAAGTGGAGGACCCCTGTTCTGGCCCCAGAATATTACGGCAATCCAATTCCTGTAGCACCTTCCATGCCTCCTTCACCGTATGCACCTTCAGCAAAGTCCCGTTGATAATAAGCCAAACACCAAATGGAAGCAACCATCGATATCTATGTCCTTCAGCCCTCAGCAGGCGGGTCACATCATGAAATGCCTGTCGCTTCTGAAGTGTGGTCCAAGCCAAGTCCTGGAAAATGCCCACTTTGATCCCCGCCATTCCGGGGACCCCCGCGCCTTAGCCATAATGCGCTCCTTGGTACCATAATCTCCAAAACAAGCAATTATATCTCTCACATTTGCCCCTCTCGGGGTTCCCACACTGTGATACGCTCTCTGTATATACATCCGACTTTTCTCTGCCACATCAGTGAGTCCCAATAGCGAACCACAAAGGTCCCGCACCACAGCTACACTGTCCCGATATTCCTCCGTTTCCGGGATCCCCTTAAAACGAATGTTGCACCTCCTGGATTGATTTTCAAATCTTCCACATGCATTTGTAATTCCTTAAGGAGAGAGTCGTGGGAGTTCACAGACAATTTTTGTTCCGCCACCTCCGCAGCCATCTTTGCCACCTGACCCTCGGAAGCCGCCACGTGGGTGCCTAATTCCCGCACCTCTGCCTTAATTTCCGCCAGTGCCGATTTGACATCTTGGCGTACCCCCAACATCTCCTGCCGAAGCTCCTGGAACCACGGGGGCGCTGCCGATATGGAAGCCACTGCCCTTTCATCCACCACCGCCGCCTGGCCTTCCTCTTCCATTCCTGACAAAACAGGCGTCAGCGGTTTAGTTTTATCAGCTGAACTAGGCCCAGGCGCCGCATCAACTTTCTCCCCCGTCTCTGCAGAGAAACAAAATTTCTCCAGCTTTTTTCATGTGGCCATCATCCAAAATCAAAAACGCTCCCAACCTGCACACTCCCGAGTCACAGAAGCAATGAGAGCTCCAAAATCGATCAATTTATCAAGCAGCTACACAGAGCGCTCGAATTATGCAGCCATATCAGGTCGTGACATCACTTCCTCTCCTGTATGCTAATTTATTATTTGATTCTTTACAGGTAATGAAATATAAAGAGTTCTCCTGTTGTTCTAATTAGAATAATTGACAATAAATTAAGACTATAAGTATAGAAATGAGCGAGGGGTGGGCGGGAGGCAATAGAGATTAAGCCAGACCCTACTCTGCCTGCCTGCCAGAAACTATCTCTATTAGCAGGTTCAAGCTTACAAAACTGTAGAACTATAAAAGGCTATTATCCTAGGGAGACTAGCTAAGTAAAGTTTGTTCTTTTAAGATCTAAACTACCTTTAGAAGAGAACCTACAATTGAGCTTTTCTCCCCAAAGCTCTTTAGAAGGGAACCTACAATTGAGCTTTTCTCCCCAAACCTATCAAAGCTCAGAGCAAAATAATGTATACTTACCCAAAGATATGTCTTCTACTCTTCTCCTCTCAGAAAGAGAATGTCTTCTTCTCTCCTCAGAAAGTAGGCCACCTGGATTAACCAGTCATCTAAATAGGGATGAACTTGGACACCTTCTTCCCAAAGTAAAGTTGCTACCACCACCATCACTTTTGAGAAGGTACCATCCTGAGACCAAAAGGCAAAGCTTGTAATTGGTAATGATCGCCTAGCAGCGAAAACCTCAAACGCTGATGAAGAGGCCGAATGGGAATATGCATATACACCTTCTTGAGGTCTAGAGTAGAGAGTTGCGCGAGGACAGAAATCCCACCTTTCCCCACCCGTCCCCGCCAAAGTCCCACCCATCCCCACCCGTCCCCGTGAGGAATCCCACCCGTCCCCACCCATCCCCGTGAGGAATCCCTCTGTCCCCACCCGTCCCCACGAGGAATCCCCTCCGTCCCCGTGAGGAATCCCCTCCGTCCCCGCCCGTCCCTATAAACTTCAGAAATAGTTATTTCATTTACCGTATTTGCCGGCGTATAAGACGACTTTTCAGTACCTTAAAATCCTCCCCAAAGTCGGGGGTCGTCTTATACGCCGGGTACTGTTTACATGCCCTAACATCTCCTTCCTTACCTCCTTACGGTGCTTACGGTACTAGTAAACCTGCCGGGACATCAGCGGGGCCATGGCGGGACATCAGTGTGACAAGGGTGCCAGCTCCTTCATCCTGCGCAGCGGGAAGCAGCGGCGCTCTGGCCCCACCCCTTTTCTCTTTACTACGTCTCTCGCACATGCGGCCGTGTGTGGAGTCTAGCCCTTAAGGAAGTTGCGGGGGCGAACAGGAGGCTTTTGAAGGCTTTTAAAGGGAAACTGTCATGCCAGCAAACTTGCTAGGGACTTGCCCGGCACTTGCTCTCTCCCTCTATGTGTTATCTTCCTTCTATCATTGACAGTTTCAGTTTGGTTAACAGTTTAGAAAACAAATAGCATGGCAGCTCCCATGGGTTTATTGTTCTATTCAGCTTTAGTGAATTAATTAAAATTGTTGAAATAAATTCTGATGTTCTTTTAAGTTTTATTTGTTGTGCAGAAGGTGTGCGGAAGAAGGGGTAGTCTTATATGGCGAGTATATAACAAACTCTATATTTTAACTGTAAAAGTTGGGGGGTCGTCTTATACGCCCAGTCGTCTTATACGCCGGCAAATACGGTAATTATGCTACTGAATTAAAGGCTCTGGTAGAAACCCATTTACAAATAAGCAAAAAGACTTTATTAATTTGAGAATATTAATTGGGAAGAATACATACTTTGTAAACGGGTTTCTACCAGAGCCTCTAATGTTTATAAATTTTTATTAACATAACTAATATACTACTTTATCCTGAAGCAAAAAAAAAAAAAGAAATATAATTCTTTTCCTACCTTTGTTGCCTGGTTTCTGCTTTCCTTATGTTCTCATTCAATTCCTTCCATCCACTGTCTCTCTTCCTTCTGCATCTTCCATTTGCTCTGTTACTGTGCCTCTCCCTTTCTTCCCCCTTCCAAATTGGTCTGGCACCCATCTTCTTCTCTCCGCTCCCCCCATAGTCTGGCATCTGTCTTCTTCCCTGCCAGCCTCTTCCCCATTTCCTTTCAGCGTCCTTCTCCCCTTCATCTTCCCCATGTCCTGTCAGCGTCCTTCTCCCCCCTCTGTCTTCCACATGTGCTTTCAGTGTCCTTCTCCCCCCTCTGCTTCCCCATGTCCTTTCAGCGTCCTTCGCCCTCTGTCTTCCCCATGGCCTTTCAGCGTCCTTCTCCACCACCCCCCCGTCTTCCAAGTTTCAAGTTCAAGTTTATTAATAATTTGATGAATCGCCTATTACAATTACTAAGCGATGTACAAAATCCAAGTAAAGAATAATAAAGAGAAACTAACATTTTAACAATATGATTACATAAAATACAAACATGAGTCGGGAGGGAAAATATTAAAAGTTACAATCTTAAATTTATGGTAGAAAAAAGGAAAAAACAAAAGGTAAGGGGTAATTAATCCATAGCACAATTAGGAGCATCTCTAAAAAATATAAAAAGTTTCATGTCCTTTCAGCGTCCTTCTCCACCCCTTTGTCTTCCCAATGTGCTTTCAGCATCCTTCTCCCCCCTCTGTCTTCCACAAGTGCTTTCAGAGTCCTTCCCCCCCCTCCCGTCTTCCCCATGGTCTTTCAGCGTCCTTCTCCACCCCTTTGTCTTCAGTGCTTTCAGCGTCCTTCTCCCCCCTCCTTCTCTACCGCCCCGGGTGCAGCACAGCCGGCCAGGTCCCCTTACTTTTGTGGCACTTCCCCGACCGACCGACCAACAGCCCCGGTCCGACAAACCTCCCTGCCCTTAACTGCGAATCTAAATTACCTTCTTACAGCTGCTGTAAGAAGGTAATTTAGATTCGCAGTTAAGGGCAGGGAGGTTTGTCGGACCGGGGCTGTTGGTCGGTCGGTCGGGGAAGTGCCACAAAAGTAAGGGGACCTGGCCGGCTGTGCTGCAACCGGGGCGGACCGCCCCCTTCCCTTGGTAGCCACTTGAACCGCGAGGCTACTCTCCTTCTCCTTACCTGCCCTGCCTGCAGCATAGAGCCGAACAGAAGTCTTGCCGACTGAGTACATCCAACCCCGCAGGAACCCCGCAACCCTTGGAGGCGTCCCCACAGGATTCCCGTGACCCTAGGGGGCGTCCCCACAGGATCCCCGCGACCCGAAGGGGGAATCCGCGGGATTCCCGTCGACCCCTGTCTCCCCTCCCCTTCACATATATCCCCTCTACTATCAAGAAAACTGAACAAGCCAAATTATTACAGAATGCTACACAGAAATATCATGCTAACAGAATATTGTAGTCACACATGACAGGAATAGTTTTAGGGGAGTGCAACTAGGGCAACTGCCCCCTGGTCAGAGAGCGCCCTAAGCCAGCTGGAAGCTAAAGAAGCACTGCCTGGGCTTTGCAGTCCCCAGTCTAGTCTAGAGAAGTAAAAATTCTCTGGGTTGGAGAGATGTGATTAATGATCGCAATTTCCATGTGAAAATGCCTGACCTTGAAAGTTTGGTTTACAGACTTGAGATTGAGCATTGGCCAAAAAAAAATCACCATTTTTGGGAACCACTGGGCAATAAGAACCAACATTTTGGCCTTGGCCCCTTTGTGAAGGGGGTACAGACTGCACAGCCCCCAGCTCCACCAGGACACTGAGGGTGTCTGACTGCCTGAACCCTGGCTGGTGCCTTGCAAGGGGGCTCCAAATAAAAATCCACTAGGAGACAAGCAATTTCCAGCTTGTAACCATCTCTTACCACCTCTAAGACACATTGGTCTGAAGTAATTTTGGTCCACTCCTCCAGAAAGAGAGATAGTTGTCCTTTGATGTAGAGGAGCAGACTGAGACCCCATCACTGCGTAGCCCTAGGAAATTCAGTGGCTAGGTTAATTCTGGGTATTTCGCGTAGAGAACATATTACTCCAGTGCCAAAGAAATTGAATTGGATTCTGGTTACTCAATGGGTTTGTTTTAAGATGCTGTTAGTAGTCTATCAGAGTTTATATGGGCATGTGCCAGTGAACTATTAGAGTTTGTGGGAGGTGTATCAGCCAGAGAAGGCATTGAGGTCAGAGGGTACTATGAGGTTGGTCTCTATGAAGGAGAATGCTATTCGATATGTTAAATTTAGAGTGGTGATGATGTCTGTGGCAGGAGTGAAACTGTGGAATTATCTTCCTGGCATCCTGAGGACCTGTTCAGATCGGTTAAAGTTTAGAAAAATGCTAAAGACTGAATTATTTGTTGAGGCCTTTTTCTAATATTCTGCTGCTAGTTGGTCACAACTTTCAGAATTTAAATTAAGGTGATTTAATGTAGCATAGTTTGTTAAAATACTGGCTTTGCAGTATTTGAGGGGTACTGTAAATATGTGATTGAGCTGTAATTGAAAATGTTTTTCATGTATTTTGTCTGGATCTATTGTGAATGTTTTACTGTGAACCACTTAGGGATAAGCAGTCTATAAATTTTAGAAATAAATAAATAAATAAAAATTTCCTTGTGATAGGACTGCTGTTTCAGTTGAAATTGAAGGTTGAAAAAAAGATTTTGGCCAATGTTCCGGCAAACATTGCCCTTTAGTGTCCCCCAGATCCAAGTCCACCACAAAAAGGAGTTTACCCCAGAAAGGGAGCTTAGCCAACCTAGCTTTTTGAAGCCTTAAGCCTAAGCAATTGTGTTGCTGTGACGGCCAAGGTGACTTATTTAGTGGATGCCCAGAGTAGGTCATAGAACAAGTCTGCCAAGTAATCTAAACCAAGCTCCAAAAGGGATAGAATCTGTAATCAAATCCTCTGGTGATGTACCTAACTAAGGCAAGCCCATGCTACGTAAGAACCGCACATGGTGGTATGCATACACAAAGTTGTGACCTCGAAAGATGCTTTGAGAGATGACTCTAACCTGCTATCCTGTACATCTCTTGACAGCAATTTTGCCCTCCATCGGCAAGGTAGTCTTCTTAGTAAAAGCAGTGATCAAAGAGTCCACCCTTGGATAACAAGGCACCTCCAGCTCCCCCATTGGAAGTGGGAATAGTTTCACCATGGCCCAGTATACATGCAACTCCGCTTGAGTGGAGTTCCATTTTGCTGAAATGAGCACCTTAACGGCCACATGAATATGGAAAGTCGTAGAAGGACTTTTTGTACCAGACATCTTAGGGCAGTGTTTTCTAACCTTTTTACACCCATGGACCGGCAGATATAAAAGAATTATTTTCTGGACCGTCAAACTACTAGAACAAAAATTTAAAAACCTAATTTTCGCCCCATCTCCGTGAGCTGGGTCCCCGCAAATCATCTGATCCCATCCACACAAGCCTCAGATATGATTTTATATTGAATGTATTTTATTAAAGTATAAAAAGAAACAATATTCTGTACAATTGTCATTTTATAAATACAAATAATACAGAACAAGGATCAACAAAACCCCTGTCTCCCCTCCCCTTCACATATATCCCCTCTACTATCAAGAAAACTGAACAAGCCAAATTATTACAGAATGCTACACAGAAATATCATGCTAACAGAATATTGTAGTCACACATGACAGGAATAGTTTTAGGAGAGTGCAACTAGGGCAACTGCCCCCTGGTCAGAGAGCGCCCTAAGCCAGCTGGAAGCTAAAGAAGCACTGCCTGGGCTTTGCAGTCCCCAGTTATGTCTAACACCAGCTCTAGCAGAATATATATTTCAAATCTGATATATTCTAATCACAAAATAGAAATAGAATTATTTTTTTCTACTTTTTGTCATCTCTGGTTTCTGCTTTCATCTTCTTTTCACTCTCTTCCTTCCAGCGTCTGCCTTCTCTGTCTCTTCAATCATCTGCCCCTTCCATCCACTATCTGTCCTCTCCCCCTTCCATATGGTATCTGTCTTCTTTCTATGCCCCTCTCCCCTTTCCATCCAGCTTGCGCCCCCCCTCTCTCCTTTTTACACGATTCACTCCAGCTTCACTGCTCTCTTCATTTTTATCTCTCCTACACCAGATCTACCATCGTTGTCCCTCTGCTTATTTTTCTGCTGACCCCTTCCCATCATCAATCTCTCTACTTTCTCATGCCCGTCTCTCCCCTTCCCCTCCTCTAATCTCCCTGCCAACTGTTTCCTTCCTTTTTTCCTTCTCCCTTCCCTCCTCCTCCTGTCCAGCAGTAACTCTCTTCCCTTCCTCTCCTCCCAGCAGTATCTCTCCTTCTCCTTTCCTCCAGGTCCAGTAGCAGCTGTCCCTTTTTTTCCCTTGCCCAGCAGCTTCCCAGACTCCTTTCCCTCCTCCTCTCCCAGCAGCATCTCTCCTTCTACCTCTCCAGTAGCAGCTGTCCCATTTTTTCCCTTGCCCAGCAGCTTCCCAGACTCCTTTCCCTCCTCCCCTCCCAGCAGCATCTCTCCTTCTCCTTCCCTCCAGGTCCAGTAGCAGCTGTCCCTTTTTTCCCCTTGCCTAGCAGCTTCCCAGACTTCTTTCCCTCCTCCCCTCCCAGCAGCATCTCTCCTTCTCCCTCTCCAGGTCCAGGAGCAGCTGTCCCTTTTTTTACCAAGCCCAGCAGCTTCCCAGCCTCTAACAGTGGCTTTCTCCCCTCCCAGCAACTCTCCTTACTTGCCAGCGCAGCGATTCAGGAAGGCAGCCTCGGGTCCTTTGTTGGGTCGCACCACCTCTGAGGAAAGCGGAAATTGCATCATCAGAGGCGGCTGCAACTCAGCAAAAGCCCCAAAGCTGCCTTCCTGAATCGCTGTGCTGATAAGTAAGGAGAGCCGCTGGGAGGAGAGAAAGCACACTGTCGGAGGCTCCCCATGACTACAGCTTGTTGATCTTGCCGGAGATTGGAGAAACTGGGTCTCTTTTCCCTGGAGAAGAGGAGACTTAGAGGGGATATGATAGAGACTTACAAGATCATGAAGGGCATAGAGAGAGTAGAGAGGGACGGATTCTTCAAACTTTCGAATAATAAAAGAACAAGAGGGCATTCAGAAAAGTTGAAAGGGGACTGATTCAAAACGAATGCTAGGAAGTTCTTCTTTACCCAACGTGTGGTGGACACCTGGAATGCGCTTCCAGAGAGCGTAATAGGGCAGAGTACGGTACTGGGGTTCAAGAAAGGATTGGACAATTTCCTGCTGGAAAAGGGGATAGAGGGGTATAGATAGAGGATTACTGCACAGGTCCTGGACCTGTTGGGCCACCGCGTGAGCGGACTGCTGGGCACGATGGACCTCAGGTCTGACCCAGCAGAGGCATTGCTTATGTTCTTATGTCCTTCATAATAAGTGAAAACAACTCTTCCCTCTGAAACAAGCGGGCCACTGTGGGATTATCCCCTCCTCATGAGGAAGCACCCCTTCTTCCAAAGGGTCTCCAAGGAGGATCCCAAGAAAGGGACATCTGAGCCCTGATCTGATAGGCCAATGATTTCCTCCAAGTCCTCCGACACCTCTAGCCATGCCCTTTTGGTCTGTAGAGCCTCAGAAGCCCCTGGACATGATGCAGATGCTAAATTGGTATCAGTTGTTTTAACAACTAAGCTTGATGCATTAACAGCACAAACTCAGGGGTGAAAGATCACAGGCTCCTTGACCTGCATAGCCTCTTCTGCAGAAGAATGTCCTGCCCTAAAAGGAGAAATCACCATTAATCTATCTGACTAGGAGCATATCAGTACATCATAAGACTATAAGAATTGTCATACTAGGACAGACCACAAGTCCATCAAGCCCAGTATCCTGTTTCCAACCCAAATCCCAAGTAGTAAAACAAGATGGCCACCGTGTGGTTCATGTGAAGTGCCATGGAACACAATAAAATTTCCCCCAACAATACTGTTGACCTGTCCAGGCTCCCATGCACCAATGCCACATTCAGAGGGGGACTTGAAGGAGAGATGCGAGCATAATTATCACAACTCCCCGATGCTGATTCCTGCTGCCACAATTTCAACAGGGGCAGCCAAAACATCAATAAAATAAGCCCAGTACTCACAGTTGTTGCAAATGCTGGCAGAAGTAGAGAGGACCCTCTGCAATAATTTCCCCTGCTTCAACTGGACCCAGACTGTTTCACTGTTATTTGGGTTGTGTTTTTGTTTCGTTTCTTAAAGAAGTTGTTTGGGTTGTGTTTTAAGAACATAAGAATTGCCACTGCTGGGTCAGACCACTGGTCCATCGTGCCCAGCAGTCTGCTCCCGCGGCAGCCCTTAGGTCAAAGACCAGTGCCCTAACTGAGACTAGCCTGGGCAGACTTGCACGGTCTGTGTCTGTGTATGGCCGTTTGGTAGAGGATGGGCAGGGGAGGGCTTCAATGGCTGGGAGGGTGTAGATGGGCTGGAGAAAGTCTTAACAGAGATTTCGGCAGGTGGAACCCAAGCATAGTACCGGGTAAAGCTTTGGATTCTTGCCCAGAAATAGCTAAGAAGAAAAAAAAAAAAAATTTTAAATTGGTTGGGCAGACTGGATGGACCATTTGGGTCTTTATCTGCCGTCATCTACTATGTTACTATATTACTAAGCCTTATCTGCGTACGTTCTGGTTCAGCAGAAACTTGTCTAACTTTATCTTGAATCTCTGTAGGGTGTTTTCCCCTATAACAGCCTCCAGAAGAGTGTTCCAGTTTTCCACCTCTCTGGGTGAAGAAGAACTTCCTTACGTTTGTACGTAATCTATCCTCTTTTAACTTTAGAGAGTGCCCTCTCGTTCTCTCTAGCTTGGAGAGGGTAAACAACTTGTCTTTATCTACTAAGTCTATTCCCTTCATTATCTTGAATGTTTTGATTATGTCCCCTCTCAGTCTCCTCTTTTCAAGTTTCTCTTTTTTTAATTTATTTTTTATAGTTTTCAATCATTTACTGTCGTAATAAACAAAAGAAAAAAAGGACATTCATTGACTTTAACACTTACATAATCAATTTCATACATAATTCCTTTTCAAGCCCACATTAATGGGGAGTCATACTTAATGTGACCATTTTTTTTTTCATCAAAACGGGACATCTATTAATATTCAGTCCCGCCCCCAATCCCTCCCTAGCCCAACCCACAGCCCTACCCTAGCCCCGCCCCCAATTTCATCCATTCATTTTATTGTACACACAATATCTTATTAATTCATAATGGTAAACATAAAATATTAAAAAACCCACAATGCACACTGTACGCAGAGAAAATATTAATTATCATTTACAAGTTTCAGGGTTTTTTCAAAGATGTCAAGGGAGATTACTTTAAAATATGCAATGTCACCTCAGTAACTATAGAAAAATAGACAAATATAGTGCAAAATATAGACAGCAGATATAAATTCTCAAAACAGACACATTTTGATCACTAAATTGATAATAAAATCATTTTTCCTATCTTTGTTGTCTGGTGATTTCATGAGTCTGGTTGTACTTCCTTCTGACTGTGCATCCAATCTTTCTTTCTTTTGGATTCAACATTTCTTTCAGAATCAAGCCCCATCCCCTTTGGGTCCAGGTCTCTCTCTCTTTTCCCTCTGTTACCCTCCCCAGATTCAGTGTCAGTTCTCCTTTCTACCTTTGTTCCAGGTCTCCCTCTCTCTCCCCCTCTGTTTGAACCTCCCAAACTCCTGCATCTGCCTCCTGTCTTTCCACTTTTGTCAAAGCCTTTTTCTCTGTAGTCTTTCTAATGTGCTTACAACCCCCCCTTTCTCTGCCTCTTTCTCTCCTTCTTTCTTTTCTCCCTCCCAGCAGATTTTAGCATATCTCTCTCCTCCTTTTTTCCCCTCGGATCTAGTATCTGTCTCCTTCCTCTTTTCCTCCTTCCAGGTCTGGTATCTGTCTCCTCTCCTTCCCCCCTGCTCTGGCATCTCTCTCTCTGCTCCCTTCCTCCTGTTCTTCCCTGGTCTTCCTTCTCAATTTATTTTCTGCCTCTCTCTAACTTCTTTTTTACTATTCAGTCCTCAATTTCCCTCTTTCACTGTGTCTACCTATAGCTTGACACCTCTTTCCCTCACCCCTTCCAGTAACTAACTCTATGCTCTTCCCTCAATCCTGCATGTGCCCTTTTTTCTTTCTCCTCCCAACTTCCTTCCAGTGTCTGCTCCCCCTGTCCCTCACACTTCCATTCAGCGGCTGTCCCTCCTCTCCCTCACAGTGTCTGTTTCCCTCTCTCTATCCCTTCCATCTACTGTTCACCCTCTATCTCGCCCCTTCCATTCACTGCCCTCTGTGCTCTTTCCATCCAGTGTCCGCCCTCTCTCTCTTTCTCTCTCTTCCACATGGCATCTTCCCTCTTTCTATGCTCCTTCCATAAACTATCTATCCCGTGCCCCTTCTCTCCTTTGTACATGATTGATTTCAGCTCTGTCACCTCTCTGTTTTTTTCTTTCTGTCACCACCCCCTCCCCTATGCTCTGGCATCTCTCTCTTCTCCTTTCTTTCCTTCCCCCATGATCTGGCATCATCCCTTCCCTGATTCCCGGCATCTCTCTCCTTTCCTTTTCTTCCATCTCTCCCTCCCCCTCCATGCTCTGACATCTCCTCCTTCCTTTTCCCTTGGTCTGGCATACCTTCCTCCTTCCCTCCAAGCCCTGGCATTTCCTTTCATTCCCTCCCTCATCTTCCTGCAACACTCTCCCCAATTCTCTCCCCCTCTGCTCCCTTTACTCCTTGTCACCCAAGGCCTGGTGTCCTGAACTTCATCGGGCAGCAGCAGCATTCACAATTCACTGCTGTTGCCGGCTTCAGGCCTTCCTCTCTGTCGGGTCCTGTCTTCATGAAAACAGGAAGTAGGCAGGATCCGGCAGAGAGCAAGGCCTGAAGCCGGCAACAGCAGCGAATTGTAAACGCTGCTGCTGCCCGAAAAAGGTAATGGAGCACCGAGGCAGACCGCTTCTCCCCCTCCCATTCGAACCCCCGCTGACCCTCCTATCTCTCCCTCCTGACCCTCCCAGCGAGTTGACAACCTCCCTCCTGTAGCGTCGGCAGCTGCAGCAAGCTAAACAGGCTGCTTTCTGGCTTTCTCCTGCCCGTGAATCCCTCTGCCGCATCACCGATGACGTCGTCAGTGATTCTTCGCCGGCAGGAGAAAGCTGCGAAGCAGCCTGTTTAGCTTGCTGCGGTTGCCGACGCTACTGGAGGGAGGTTGTCAACTCGCTGGGAGGGTCGGGAGGGAGAGATAGGAGGGTCAGCGGGGCCTGAATCCAGGCTGCGATCCCCTGTCCCGTTGTCCCCACTCACAGCTTTGGGACGCCTTCTCTGAAAACGGGACATTTCGGGACAGGGGATGTGAAAAAGGAACTGTCCCGTTCAAAACGGGACGTATGGTCACCTTAGTCATACTACACTTTCAAATCAAAATTTATAAGTATTATAAAGGAATACATTCAGGATCCACCCTTATGGATTTCGATGTATTCCTAACTTAATAGGAATTATTCATTATCTCCTCTTATTCTCAGTTTTTTGTGAAACAAAGATCATCATTCATTAATTAATAAGTCATTTCTTTTCTCTAGCCATTAAAAATTGTTGTAGTTCTATGGGATCCCAAAATACAAATTCAATGCCTCAAGTTAGAGTTTTAGCTCTCGAGGCATCGTGTAAGTGTCTTACACGATGCCTCAAGAGCTAAAACTCTAACTTTTAATTTCAAAAATTCTTTCCTCCTTAATTGAGTAGCTCTAGAGACATCTGGAAAAATCCTAACCAAGTCACCACAAAATTTCATTAATAACATCTTATCCATCTCATTCATGCATGTTATCACTAGGGTAGACGATGTCTGCCGTCATTTTTCTATGTTTCTATGTTTAAGAATTGCCGCTGCTGGGTCAGAACAGTAGTCCATCGTGCCCAGCAGTCTGCTCACGTGGCGGCCCTCTGGTCAAAAACCAGCGCTCTAACTGAGACTAGCCCTACCTGCGTACGTTCTGGTTCAGCAGGAACTTGTCTAACTTTGTCTTGAATCCCTGGAGGGTGTTTTCCCCTATGACAGAGCGTTCCAGTTTTCTACATCCTGACTATATTCCAGAAACTCTCTCAAATTAATTTCAGTTGTTACCAAATGGTCCACGTCCTGGGCAGATTCTAACTTTTTCTTAGGAACCTAATAATAATTATTAATAGGAAAATTCTCTGCATTGGGTAAGTATTTCTTTAAAGAAGTTCATCAACAAAATTTCCGGTGACAATAAATGAGTTACTGGGAAATTAACCAAGCGGAGATTCTTCGCTCTATACAAATTTTCCAATACTTCCATTTTAGAATGTATCACTGAACAAGGCTGCCCTGTGAACTTCAATAAGATAAGTTGCTCAGCATTTCATATTCTGCTCTTTTCACTGGTTTTCAGCATTATATCTGCTTAATTTCTCTTCTCCTCCCTTTTTCTTACTTTAAAACCGCCCAAAAAAAGCCACAAAAATTAACCCTTCTCTTTCCTCTGTTAAATCTTATTTCCTCTTCCTCTTCATAGGAATAAGGGTAAGACTTTATTAACTCTAATTAAATCCTGGTGCCTGTGGCTCGGGTGACTAAAGTAAGGAAGATCCTGTTATAAATCCTGTGTTTTAGGGTAGCCACTGATTTGTTATAGAATATGCATTTTTGTTTAAAATACTGTGTTTTAGGTGGTATAGAGCCTGTATTTCTGACTTACTAGTTTTTAGCCATTGTGTCTGCTGATTAAATGGAGAAGGGAGGGGCTTTGATTTACTTCTAAGGTTAACTGCATTATGTTTGGGACAGTGCTGTGAACAAGGCTGTCCTGTGAACTTCAATAAGATAAGTTGCTCAGCATTTCATATTCTGCTCTTTTCACTGGTTTTCAGCATTATATCTGCTTAATTGCTCTTCTCCCTGATTCTTACTTAAAAAAAACTCAAAAAAGTACAAAAAAAACCCCTTCTCTTTCCTTTGTTAAATCGTATCTCCTCTTTCCCTTCATAGGAATAAGGGTAAGACTTATGGTCCCACCAACCCCAGGGACCACTTTTCATATATAGAGACCCAAATAATCAGGACTATTCAAATCAAGTCGCTTCACAACCAACCAAGATGACCTTTATTCTATGCAATCACTGTGGTGCTTTAATTCCAAGACATACTATTTGGAGGCTTAAGACTTGCCCCATCTGTCTTCAACTTCCTAGTATTAAGGAGGAGCTCTGCAAACTTAAACAGGAATTGAATACAATTAAAGCAGCTTTCATCACTCCACAAAATTATACCAACTTACCACTTCTACCTCAAAGAATAAAACAGCCCAGGAATAAATGGGTCACAGTAGGCTCAGGAAGACTGCGACATGTAACACAGAAACATCCACCTTCACAAATATTACCTCTACAGAATTCCTTCGCTCCACTAGTGCACTGCGATACTCATGAAAACAGAAGGGAGGTGGGACTGGAACCAATGAAGGTAACTCAAGAGAACAAGCGCACCCTAAGCACAAATAAAAAGGCCAAAAACAGAAAACTATTACTGTTTGTGAATTCCATCATCAGAGGCATTAACCTTGGAACACAGGGCGAGGAGACCAAAATAGTGAAATGTCTTCCAGGATCCTCAGCTACCAGGAGTTCCAGGCAAATACAGACTATAATTAAGGAAGAAACTAAGGATTTTAACACTGATGTTGTTATCCATCTGGGAACAAATGACCTGGCCAACAACTCCACACTTGCAGCACAGAAAGCTTTTCGGGAGCTTGGTGATAGCGTGAAATCTTTTGTAAACACTTTAGCTTTTTCTGAAATACTGTCTGCATATGGAAAGGGAGAGCAAAGAGTGAAAAACACAGAGGACTTTAATAGTTGGCTCAAAGCCTGGTGTCATCAAGAAGGCTTCAGGTACATAGGAGGATGGGGAAATACATGGAAGGACAAGAAGCTATATTGCACTGATAGGCTACATATTACTACAGCAGGAAAAAGAAACCTTGCAGAGAAATTTAGATAATATTTTTCTAGGCATTTAAACTAGAAGGTGGGGGTGGTGTATGTACGAAGGACAATTATAGAGACCACCCCTGGAAAAAGAAAAGATGTGATAGTAGTAAAGACTGCAACATAAGCAACTCATTTTTTAGTATTGCAACGGAAAGTGAAACGAAACAAAAATCCATACAAAAAAGGAGATTATCGCTGAAAAATAGCTGGAAAGCGATGACCACAAATGCTCACAGTCTAAGCAACAAAGTTCATGATCTGCAAGCCCTGATGTTAGAGGCAGATCTAGATATTGTCGCTATCACAGAGACATGGTTCAGTGAATCACATGGATGGGAAGCAAACATACCGGGATATAATCTTTTTAGGAAGGACAGAGATGGTCAAAAAGGTGAAGGAGTAGCTCTCTATGTAAAGATCAATATCCAAGCGACCGAAATGCAAGAGACCTGGGGAGAGGAAGAAGCGATATGGATTGCTCTGAAAAGAGAAGATGGAACTTCTATCTATGTGGGTGTAGTCTACAGACCTCTGACTCAATCGCAGCAAATTGATAAGGATCTGATTGTGGATATCCAAAAATTTGGAAGGAAAGAGGAGGTTCTGCTGTTGGGAGATTTCAACCTGCCGGATGCGGACTGGAATGTTCCGTTTGCAGAATCGGAAAGAAGTAGGGAGATTGTGGATGCCTTTCAAGAGGCTCTGCTCAGACAAATAGTGACGGAACCCACAAGGGAAAAAGCGATATTGGATCTGATCCTCACAAATGGAGAGAGTATCTCTAATGTTCGAGTGGGTGTTCACCTGGGAAGTAGCGATCATCAAACAGTTTGGCTTGATATAATGGCTAAAGTGGAGAGCGGCCGCACGATACTTAAAGTCCTAGATTTCAAATGTATGGACTTTAATGCAATTGGAGAGTACCTGAAGAAAGAGCTGTTAGGATGGGAGGACATAAGAGAAGTGGAAAGACAGTGGTCTAAACTGAAAGGAGCGATAAAAATGGCTACGGACCTTTATGTGAAGAAAATCAATAAAAACAAGAAAAAAAGGAAGCCGATATGGTTCTCCAACCTAGTGGCTGAGAAAATAAAGGCGAAAGAGTTGGCGTTCGTGAAATAAAAAAAACCCCAAGAAGAGGAGAGCAGAAAGGACTACAGGGTGAAACTGAAAGAAGCCAAGAGAGAGATACGTCTGGCGAAAGCACAGGCGGAAGGACAAATGGCTAAAAATGTAAAAAAGGGAGACAAAAATTTTTTCAGATATATTAGTGAAAGGAGGAAGATGAAAAATGGAATTGCTAGGCTAAAAGATGCTTGGAACCAATATGTGGAGAGTGATGAGGAGAAAGCAAATGTGCTAAAGAAATACTTCTATTTTGTGTTCACAGAAGAAAATCCTGGAGAAGGACCGAGATTGTCTAGCAAAGTTACACAAGAAAATGGAGTAGATTCTGCGCCGTTCACGGAGGAGGGTGTTTATTAGCAACTTGAAAAACTGAAGGTGGACGAAGCGATGGGACCAGACGGGATCCATCCCAGGATTCTAAGGGAGCTCAGGGAGGTTCTGGCGAGTCCTATTAAAGACTTGTTCAACAAATCTCTGGAGACGGGAGTGATTCCTGGGGATTGGAGGAGAGCGGATGTGGTCCCTATTCATAAAAGTGGTCACAGGGATGTAGCAAGAAACTACAGGCTGGTGAGCCTCACTTCAGTTGTTGGTAAAATAATGGAAGTGTTGCTTAAAGAAAGGATAGTGTACTTCCTTGAATCTAATGGGTTACAGGATCCGAGGCAACATGGCTTTACAAAAGGTAAATCGTGCCAAACGAACCTGATTGAATTTTTTGATTGGGTGACCAGAGAGCTGGATCGAGGACATATGCTAGATGTAATTTACTTGGATTTCAGCAAAGCCTTTGATACAGTTCCTCATAGGAGGCTGTTGAACAAACTTGAAGGGCTGAAGTTAGGACCCAAAGTGGTGAACTGGGTCAGAAACTGGCTGTCGGACAGGTGGTTAATGGAAGTCACTCGAAGGAAGGAAAGGTGAGTAGTAGAGTCTCTCAGGGATCGGTGCTGGGGCCAATCCTGTTCAATATGTTTGTGAGTGATATTGCTGAAGGGTTAGAAGGAAAAGTGTGCCTTTTTGCAGATGATACCAAGATTTGTAACAGAGTAGACACCAAAGAGGGAGTGGAAAATATGAAAAAGGATCTGCAAAAGTTAGAGGAATGGCCTAATGCCTGGCAACTAAAATTCAATGCAAAGAAATGCAGAGTAATGCATTTGGGGATTAATAATAGGAAGGAACCATATATGCTGGGAGGAGAGAAGCTGATATGCACGGACGGGGAGAGGGACCTTGGGGTGATAGTGTCTGAAGATCTAAAGGCGAAAAAACAGTGTGACAAGGCAGTGGCTGCTGCCAGAAGGATGCTGGGCTGTATAAAGAGAGGCATAGTCAGTAGAAGGAAGAAGGTGTTGATGCCCCTGAACAGGTCATTGGTAAGGCCCCACTTGGAGTATTGTGTTCAGTTTTGGAGACCGTATCTGGCGAAGGACGTAAGAAGACTTGAGGTGGACAAGAGGAGGGCTTGTGCCAGAAGACGTATGAGGAGAGGCTGGAAGCCCTGAATATGTATACCCTAGAGGAAAGGAGAGACAGGGGAGATATAATATAGACGTTCAAATACTTGAATGGCATTAACGTAGAACAAAATTTTTTCCAGAGAAAAGAAAATGGTAAAACCAGAGGACATAATTTGAGGTTGAGGGGTGGTAGATTCAGGGGCAATGTTAGGAAATTCTACTTTACGGAGAGGGTAGTGGAATGCCTGGAATGCGCTCCCGAAAGAGGTGGTGGAGAGTAAAACTGTGACTGAGTTCAAAGAAGCGTGGGATGAACACAGAGGATTTAGAATCAGAAAATAATATTAAATATTGAACTAAGGCTAGTACTGGGCAGACTTGCACGGTCTGTGTCTGTATATGGCTGTTTGGTGGAGGATGGTCTGGGGAGGACTTCAATGGCTGGAAGGGTGTAGATGGGCTGGAGTAAGTCTTTTTTTTATTATTATTTATTTATATTTTAAACAAATTATCAAGAATAAACCTTGTACAGAATATGATTAAGTCAACATAATAGCTAACAAAAGAAATAACATTTAATATAACTAAATTACTATTTACTCAATCAAATTAAAGTCCCAAAATTTGAGGATCCAAGGTGCTCCCTGAGTGAGAAAACTATTTAAAAAAAAAAAAATAAAGAAATTGAAATTACAAATTAGACGGTTAGTTGAGAGTGAAACAAGAGTAAATTTATACATTAGGTTTTTCTTTCTCCCCTTCAAGGCACTTCTAGAGAGAAATCCTGTCAACTGAGAGGGTTCAAATAAAATATAGTTGCAAGACTTATACTTTACAATACATTTGCAAGGATATCATAAAAGAAATAATGCCCCCATTGCAGTGACCCCAGGCTTAAGAAGCAAAAATTATTTCCTTCGTTTCTGAGATTCCCTTGTCACATCTGGAAATATTTGAACTCTGTGTTCAAGAAATTCTTTATGTCTATTCTTAAAATAAAGCTGTAATATCCAATTTTTGTCCGGTGATAAGACCACCGAAGCTAATAGGGTAGCTGGAATAGCTACCTCCCTCATTGAAGATTCCAATAATGTTGTTAGATCCATCTTGGCCTTGTTGTTCTAATGGATGTTGTTCTTCCAAATTTTTTGGTGTTGGCAAGTAGTACATTTTAGAAAAAGGGGGAAAGGCATCATTTGAAACATTAAGAACTTCACAAAAGTACTTTTTCAAAACTTCTTTTGCTGATAAAGAAGGAATCTTTGGGAAGTTCAAAAATCTAAGATTATTCAACCGCATGTTATTTTCCATCATTTCCACCTTTCTCCTAAGGTTGAGGTTATCTTTAATCAGTGTCGTTTGCACCTGATTTATTTCACTTATCTTTTTATCTATTTTTTCCACATTGTTTTTCATCAATATATTTTCCTGTTTAAGTCCATTTAGTTCATTTCTTTGTTCTGAGAATTTCTCTTCTAATACTTTAATTTGTGGTGACAATGTTTGTCTCAGAATGATTACTAAATCCCATATAGAGTCTAGGGTAACATTCGTGGGTTTAGGAACAGAAAATATACTTGCAGGTATTGTCCCAGCTTCCACTGAGATGGCAGTCTTCTCTCGCTGCATGCCTTGCTGCAATTCTAATACCTTCGTTGTTCCCACCGCAGTTACGTTCTCCTCAAGTGCTTCGCCCATTTCAGCCTCCCGGGAAACGGAGTCTGCATCTTCGGACTGGCTGCTTTCCGGTGGAGAGCTAGCACACTGCGGTTGAGGGGGCGGGGTCCTGGCGTTGGGGCTCAGAGTCGATTCTAGCCCAAGGAAACTCACCGCGGCCTCACTCCTTCCTGGCGGTTCCAGCGGACGACTCCCCAAAGCATCTACCTCTTGATTTAGTCGCCGCAAAAAATCCTCCATGGTTGTCTGGAGAGGAATCTCCGGGCGCCTTGAGGCTCCAGAGGCGCCTTTTCCTCTCCTCTTCGGCATCGATAAAGCAGGAGGTAATATTTTATCCGGATCTCTGCTAGCATCTTACTCACTCTCAACAGCTCACAGCCAACTTGGATCCCGTTGGGCTGGAGTAAGTCTTAACAGAGATTTCGGCAGTTGGAACCCAAGCACAGTATAGGGTAAAGCTTTGGATTCTTGCCCAGAAATAGCTAAGAAGAAAAAATTAAAAAAATTTAAATTGAATCAGGTTGGGCAGACTGGATGGACCATTCGGGTCTTTATCTGCTGTCATCTACTATGTTACTGTAGAATCCTTAACCGCAGATACTAAGACAGCTTGAAGTGTAGTACATTGAGCTTCCACTACATTTAACCTTTCATCCAAATAACCCCGGTCAGAATCCACATTTTCAAACTTATTAGAAATAGACTGTGAAAATTCTACTGTTTGTTTCACTATTGATCTGAGAAACCCTTCCACTCTAGAAATACCTAACCACAAATCTTTCAAAGTAATATCTTGTGTTTCCTCTGATAGTGGTTGATCTTCCACTGCACCTGAAAAATCAAGTGCCTTGGGAATTTCAGTAAAAGCTAACTTATTTATCTAAGTGGAGGGTACCACATACTCGGTGGAAATAGTAGGATTAGTCTTGATCCCACTATCACTCGATAATGGGGGAGGAGGAGGAGTTTGATCGAGGGAACTCATTGAGGCACCCAATATAGAATTCATATTTAAAGCTACAAGTGGGGATTATCCATTAGCAACGTCATATGCCAGTTATAGCTGGCGTTGAACTTTTAGGCTTAATTTTCCTTTTCCCCATATTCAAGCTAGCCAAACAGTATAATAATATAATACAACCTTAGTTCCAGCTCCCCTGCTCCTCGTGGCTCCAAGGGGCTCCCAAGAGCATAATTACCACTTAGGGCACGCCCCTGCGGCCATGGCGTAGATTTGAACTGGTGGAGACGGACCCAATGATGTCAGGCAAGGCCAATGATGTCAGACCCAATGATGTCAGACCCTGCAAGGCAAGCACCAGTGCAAAGGAAAATCACTGAAGTTCAGCTGCTGCGTGAAGCTCCGAGGTGGCAACAGAGTCTCCTCTAATGTCCCTCAGTTTCTCTAATCTCTCACTGTATGGCAACTCCTCCAGCCCCTTAACCATTTTAGTTGCTCTTCTCTGGACCCTTTCGAATAGTACTGTGTCCTTCTTCATGTACGGCAACTAGTGCTGGACGCAGTATTCCAGATGGGGGTATACCATCTGTTCGTGATCCCCTTCTTAATCATTCCTAGCATTCTGTTCGCCCTTTTCACCACCACGCATTGCATGGGCGGCTTCATTGACTTGTCGACCAGTACTCCCAAGTCTCTTTTCTGGGGGGTCTCTCCGAGTACTGCACCAGACATTCTGTATTTGTGTATAAGATTTTTGTTACCGACATGCATCACCTTACACTTATCCACATCAAACCTCATTTGCCATGTCGCAGCCCATTTCTCGAGCGTGTTTATGTCACGTTGCAATCCTTCTGTGTCTTCACTACTCTAATTAACTTCGTATCATCTGCAAATTTAATCACCTCACTCGTCGTACCAATTTCCAGGTCATTTATAAATATATTGAAGAGCATGGGTCTAAGCACCAAACCCTGTGACAATCCACTCGTGACGCTTTTCCTGTCCGAGTATTGTCCATTTACCCCCACTCTGTTTCCTATCCACCAGTCAGTTTTTAATCCGCATGAGTATTTCACCCTTGATTCCATGGCTCGCAATTTTTCGAAGTAGTTGTTCATGCGGGACCTTGTGGAACGCCTTCTGAAAATCCAGATATACAATGTCGACCGGGTCATCCTTGTCTATCTGCCTATTTACTCCCTCAAAGAAGTGCAGCAAGTTCATCAAGCAAGATCTTCCTTTGCTGAAGATGTGCTGGCTGGTTCTCACAGATTGTGTCCGTCAAGGTGATCAATGATGCGGTCCTTTATCAGCACCTCTACCATCTTTCTCGGTACCGAGGTCAGACTCACCAGTCTGTAGTTTCCCAGATCACCCCTTGAACCTTTCTTGAAAATCATAAGAACATAAGAACATAAGAAATGCCTTCACCTTAGGTCCATCTTGTCCGGTGACCCGCACACGTGGAGGCTACGCTAGGTGTTCCCTGAGGGACACCTTGTTCACCCGTATCCCTCAATGTGATTTGCAAGAAGGTGTGCCCTTGAATCCCAGAATGGTGGTCTCTGTCAAAACCTCCTCCGGGAGAGCATTCCAAGCGTCCATCACTCGCTGTGTGAAGCAGAATTTCCTGACATTAGTCCTGAGTCTGCTCTGCTGCCCCTCAGTTTCAGTCCATGACCTCTTGTTCGGCGTAATATTCACCACTTTCCAGTCTTCCAGAATCCTTCCTGATTTGATAGACAGATTGGCTATTAGTTGAAGCAGTTCAGCTATAGCCCTTTTCAGTTCCTTGATTACCCTTGGATGGATGCCATCGGTCCCGGGGATTTATCGTTTTTAAGCCTATCAATCTGCCTGCATACCTCTTCTAGACTGACCATCAACCCTGTCAGTTTCCCATCTTCATTTTCGGCGTATAGCCCGTCAGCTTCCGGTATGTTGTGTATATCCTCTTCGGTAAATAAATAAAAATTTCCTTCTGATAGGACTGCTATTTCAGTTGAAATCGAAGGTTGAAAAGAAGATTTTAGCCAAGAGATTGTTTTAAGAGGTTGTTTGAGTTATGTTTTTGTTTTGTTTTTTAAAGAGGCACAATTTAAACACTCAAGGCATGAGATTTCTGGCTTAAAAGGAGCCCAATAGATAGAGTACTGCAGGAAGGGGGGAGGAGAGGGCATAATGGTATGATTCATCATGGAACGTTTCATCTCGACCACACTGAAACAGCTGCGCTGAATAGCCCATGTCTGGTAGCCATGCTGGCCACTCGGAGCTGACTCCTTCTCCAATTCCCTTCTCTCTTCAGCTTCTCCCTCTTTATCAGCTCCCAGCCTGGGGCAGGGAGCCTTCCTGACCTTCTGGTGCTCAGTTACCTGCAGTGCAGCCATTGGTGATATAATTGGAGTTGAGCTGCCCTAACATCTTGTCTGATAAGCTGAGGTGATGGGAGAGGGCAAACTGGTCAAGGGTGAATGGGGCTCATCCGCAGCTGCCAGGGAATGGGGGAGGGTAATTTTTTTTGGGGGGGGCATCACCTGAAATACTGAAATGGCCATGATGAATTGTCCTAAACCAGTAGGGAGAGGGACCTGGCCCCACCGAGTATACACCTAAGCCCACTAAGAACTGTTCCACCCAAAAGGGCTCTACTCATCCTGAAGGCCAGGAGTCCGCATCAATACAGAGTTGCATAGGCTATGTCCATTCATCTGCTAGATTAAGAGAATACAATATTGGAAATGAGGCTGCTGCACAGGAGGCTGTATGGCAGAGCTCTAGTGTTCTCTCTGTTTCTACCTGATGGTTGATGGATGCAGTCCACAAGCCTCTGGATTGATCCATGGGTTGACATGGAATAACAGAATTTTGAAATAAAAATTTATTGACTTATATACGGTATATGTCAATCCCATCCATAGTCTACCTATTTTCCATCCACGAGAATGCCTACATAATACTGTATATCACACAAAAGTAGGGGTTATGTTTCTATGTGCCTATTTTTTATAGAAATAGAAACATGACGGCAGACAAAGGCCAAATGGCCCATCTAGTCTGCCCATCCACAGTAGCCATTATCTCTTTCTCTCTCCGAGAGATCCCACGTGCCTATCCCAGGCCCTCTTGAATTCAGACACAGCGTTCTTGAGCACATAAAAGGCAGTTCTATACTTTCTAACTAGAGAGGTGAAGGAAGCCATAAAAGAAAAGAAGGACTCCTTTAAAAAATGGAAACACACGAAAACAACCGAAGCTTGAAACAAACATAAAGATGATCAGAAGAAATGTCACAAGGTGATGAGGGATGCCAAAAAGGACTATGAGGAGAAAATAGCGCAAGAGGCCAAAAATTTCAAGCCCTTCTTTAGATACATAAAAGGAAAAAAATCTGCAAAAGAGGCAGTGGGACCGTTGGATGACCAGAGAAGAAAAGGGTACATCAAGGAAGATAAACAAATTACAGACAGACTAAATTCCTTCTTTGCATCTGTCTTTACGAAGGAGGACACCACAACAATACCAGAAGCAGTGAAAGTGTTCAAAGGAGTAACAGAGGACAGCCTCACCACAGTAGAAGTGGACTTGGACCAGATATACTACCAGATTGACAATCTTAAAAGCGACAAATACCCTGGACCTGATGGAATTCACCCGAGAGTCTTAAAAGAACTGAAGGTTGAAATCGAAGAGCTTTTGCAAAAGCTTGCCAACCTGTCAATTAGATCTGGACAGATACCGGACAATTGGAAGAAAGCGAACGTCACACCAATTTTCATAAAAGGATCAAGAGGAGAACTGGGCAACTACAGACCTGTGAGTCTAACGACTGTAGCCTGGAAAGATGGTTGAAGCACTGATTAAAGATAGCATAGTCTGGCACTTGGATACACACGACCTGATTAGAGCCAGTCAACATGGCTTCAGGAAAGGGAAATCATGTTTGACGAATTTACTTCAATTTTTTGAGACCGTGAACAAACAAATTGATAGTGGAGAACCGGTGGACAATATACTTGGACTTCCAGAAAGCGTTCGACAAGGTTCCACATGAAAGACAAAGCCATGGAATAGAGGAAGCCATGGAATAGAGGAAGCCATGGAATAGAGGAAGCCATGGAATAGAGGAAGATATACTAAGATGGATAGGCAAATGGCTGGAGAACAGAAAGCAGAGAGTTGCTTAGGCTATGTCCATTCATCTGCTAGATTGAGAGAATACAATATTGGAAATGAGGCTGCTGCACAGGAGGCTGTGTGGCAGAGCTCTAGTGCTCTCTCTATTTCTATCTGATGGTTGATGGATGCAATCTACAAGTCTCTGGATTGATCCATAGGATGACATGGAATAACAGAATTTTGAAATAAAAATTTATTGACTTATATACGGTATATGTCAATCCCATCCATAGTCTACCTATTTTCCATCCACGAGAATGCCTACATATACTGTATATCACACAAAAGTAGGGGTTATGTTTCTATGTGCCTAATTTTTATAGAAATAGAAACATGACGGCAGACAAAGGCCAAAATGGCCCATCTAGTCTGCCCATCCACAGTAGCCATTTTCTCTTTCTCTCTCCGAGAGATCCCACGTGCCTATCCCAGGCCCTCTTGAATTCAGACACAGCGTTCTTGAGCACATAAAAGGCAGTTCTATACTTTCTAACTAGAGAGATGAAGGAAGCCATAAAAGAAAAGAAGGACTCCTTTAAAAAATGGAAACACACGAAAACAACCGAAGCTTGGAGCAAACACAAAGATGATCAGAAGAAATGTCACAAGGCGGTGAGGGATGCCAAAAAGGACTATGAGGAGAAAATAGTGCAAGAGGCCAAAAATTTCAAGCCCTTCTTTAGATACATAAAAGGAAAAAAACCTGCAAAAGAGGCAATGGGACCATTGGATGACCAGAGAAGAAAAGGGTACATCAAGGAAGACAAAATTCCTTCTTTGCATCTGTCCTTACGAAGGAGGACACCACAACAATACCAGAAGCAGTGAATGTGTTCAAAGGAGTAATAGAGGACAACCTCACCACAGTAGAAGTGGACTTGGACCAGATATACTACCAGATCGACAATCTTAAAAGCGACAAATCCACTGGACCTGATGGATTCACCCAAGAGTCTTAAAAGAACTGAAGGCAGCAGCAAAGAAAGCAAATAGAATGTTAGGCATGATAAAGAAAGGAATCACGAGAAGATTGGAGAAAGTTATAATGCCGCTTATAGGGCAATGGTCAAACCACACTTGGAATACTGTGTCCAACACTGGTCTCCCAACCTAAAGAAGGATATAAAACTGCTTGAGAGGTTGCAGAGACGAGCAACAAAGCTAATAAAAGCTATGGAGAACTTGGAATACAAGGAACGACTTAAGAGACTGGGATTGTTCTCCCTTGAGAAAAGGAGACTGCGATGGGATATGATCGAGACTTTCAAAATACTGAAAGGAATTAACAAAATAGAGCAGGAAAAAAAAATTATTTACAATGTCCAATGTGACATGGACAAGAGGACATGGACTGAAGCTAAGGGGGGACAAGTCCAGGACAAATATCAGGAAGTTCTGCTTCACGCAACGAGTGGTGGACACCTGGAATGCTCTCCCAGAGGAGGTTATTGCGGAATCCACCGTTCTAGATGCACATCTCCTTACGAGAGGCATAGAGGGATATGGGTGACTAAAATTACGCCAGGTGTACACCTGCCTGGGCCTCCGCGTGTGCAGATCGCCGGACTTGATGGACCGAAGGTCTGATCCGGAGATGGTAGTTCTTATGTTCTTATAAAATTATTCTTTCATATACCACTGAAGCCAAAATTAAAAGGTCCTAGTTTTAAAGAGATTGCCCTGTACTGATACAAAATAGCTTTGATAATTGCACTTTAAAAAAACTTAAAAGAATGAATTGCCACTCAAATTCTTACCCTTACAAGTAATGTCATATAACTTGGAATTTTAGAACTTTAAATTAAAAAAAAAAAAAAAAGATTATGTACTTACCCTGGTAAGCTTCTTTCCAGTAGATAGGGGAGACATTCTATACAAGTGGGTAGTATCCCAATAGCCGTGTGCCAAATGCAGAAGGAATCCAATCCGTTTTTTTTTTTTATCTGCCTCCGCTCTACTTTAATGTGCTCTCTAGCTCCACCTACAGTTAGTACCCTCGCACCGAAAGCCACCGTACAAACGTGAAGTAGAGGCTCCCATGGTAATGAAGTCCATAAACAAGTGTTCTACTCAAGAATTAACATGAGAACATTAACTGTAAACAAGTAACAAATGCATCAAAGGAGCACAGAAGTGACCCCCTGCATAAAACAGTAACACATATACAGATTCTTCCCAGCACAAGGGCTGACTGACATCAAGAATCAACTTGAAGACGCATAAATGGTTAGTAGGTAGGTGAAGGAAGGACAGGGCGGGAGTCTAGAATGTCTCCCCTATCTACTGGAAAATAACTTACCAGGGTAAGTACATAATCTCTTCCAGTGCAATAGAGGAAACATTCTAGACAAGTGGGACATATCAAAGCAGTCCCGAAATGCCAGGGTGGGTTGACTGTGTCGCCCAGGAAAACTGAGGATCCGAAGGTAGTCCTGTCTCATTGCCACATCCACTATGTAATATTTGGCAAAATGTGAGCAAAGAATACTACATTGCTGCCATATAGTTCTTCGAAGAAGACTGCACTAACTTCGGCTCTTGAAGTCATAGTCCTAGAAGAATGCGCTGTAACAGAGATGGGAGACAGAGTCCCGGCCAGAATATAAGCTGACGAAAGGGCCCCATGGATTCATCCAGAAATGGTGGCCTTGGAAGCAGGGGCACCCCGCACAACAGAATGTATCAGCACAAACAGGTCATAGAGACAAAAGTTGTCAGTAATCTCCAGGTAACAAAACCCTGTGCACATCAAGTTTCTTCAAAAGGCGATCCTGTGGCCTGGAACAAGCAGACTGAAAATCAGGCTAACGCACCTCCTGAGGAACATGGATGCTGAAGTCAACTTCGGCAGGATAGAAGGAACTATGCATAAGGAAGACCAGACACTAAGAATCGGTAGAATGACTCTCGATAAGAAGAGCCCGAAATTCGGAGACATTGCTTGCCGAAGTAACAGCGATGAGAAGACAACTGGGAAAGTCAAGGCCAAGAGGGAAACATCCAGAAGAGGCTCAAAAAGAGCTGTGGTAAAGCCAGACAGCACCCAATTGAGATCCCACAAAGGGAGCAGTGGTGTAATAGGTGGTTTAAAGCAAAGAGCCCTTTGCAGAAATCTAGAAATAGCAGGGTGAGATGGTTAAGACTAAGGATGGTCCTGGCTCTGAAACAAGAGATCCCCGCTACTTGGACACGAAGGGATGTCATAGCTGGATGTCCAGATCAGCTGGAAGAAAGTCAAGAACCACCTAAATCTGAGCGGAATATGGCTCTGACCATTTCTGGTCACACCAATGCTGGAAAGTCTGTCATGCCCCAGTGCAGGCAGACCTAGTAGCAAAAGCCATGCTGTAAGAGCAAAGTAACCAGATCCTGAGAAAGCAGGTCAGAAGGGTGCAGAACTGAAGGCCGCTATCTCTGCAAAGTTGCAGATCTGCGTACCACAGCCTGTGAAGCAAGTCCAGAGCCACCAGAATGACAAGGCCCGGAAGGATCACTATCCGCCAAAAGACTTAGCCTAGTATGGGCCAGGGAGGAAGGACATACAGGGCGGCACAAGAGCACTGAGATCTGTGCTTGTCAGGCTCGGGTCTTCGTTGTGCCCTGTGCTGCTACAAGGACGAAGCTGGGCTGATCCTAGCTCTGCACAATGGCTTGGAATGCCACTGAGGATAGCTCCCATGTGGTTGAGGGACATAGGCTAATGCCATTGCGCTATTGGAGAAGACTCCGACCACTTGGTCCTCCAGAAACTTTTAGAAGCAAACCACAGCCAGCCGAAAGGCTTCCAGTCCCAGCCTGTCAATCAACAATGTCTAGTGGGAGAGATTCCAACCTCATTGGATGGGACGACTAGTACAGTGGGCTCTTTAGTCTGAAAAGCTGGCATATGACATCACTACGACACAGGAGTCGATCCACAGCAGTACGCCCCTGAAGAGCAACTGAGGGAGAAGCCACCAAGCCACGCTGGTTTGAGTCTCTAGAGTCCAGGAAAGACTGGACTGAAATGCAGACTCATGCAGATCCCAACGAGAGAGGAAGGCATACTGGAGAGGACACCTGTGCTCTCTCACCCAAGGAACCACATTCAATGTGGCTTGAAGGGACCTTAGGACCTGAAGATAGCCACATGCCGACTGAGCAAGTTCCTACAAGAAGGAAGAAACTGTGAGAACCATCAGCTTGATAGACGTGGCCCGCTGCTGCATCAAACACCCAGATATTCCAGATGCTGCATGGGCGTCAGACTGCTCCATCCGGAGCTCACAATTCAACCAATGCCCTCCAGAACAGGGATCACCGGATCCGCTGTATGGCAACCCTCGGCCAACAAGGGAGCTCTCATCAGGCAGTCGTCTAAGTAAGGGTGTATTGGCAGACTCATGTTCTGTAAATAAGCTGCCATGACCAGCATCGTTGAAGGTATGGAGAGCCGAGAACTGGCAATGTTTTTCCTTTTTCTTGGTTTATTTATTTTTTTTTTTAAGCACAAAACCGCAAGCTTGCGGTGCAGCTGGAAACATTGACATGTGCACGTAAGTTTCTGTGAGATCCAGAGAGGCAAGGAACTCTCTCTCCCAGGGCCACTGCTGCAAAATCGTGGAACTATGAGCACCACTTATACGCGCTGGAGATCCAGAACAGGTCCTCAATCACGGATCCTTCCTGAGCTAAGATGAAGGATATCAAGTAGCTGCCAGAGCTTGAGAGATTGGATTGCCCTGGATATCCAGCACACTTTTTACAGTAGCTTGCACCTTAAGCGCTGTGTCAGGTCGACCTGCGGTAGAACCCACAACCCAATCCATCAGAAGCTAGGGGAGTCCAAAGTGAAGCCTGAGCAAAGAATGTTCAAGACCCAAAGGTCGGACGAAAGGTGAGCCCAGGCCAGCAGACAACCGAGAGACTGTCCCCAACTTGTAGAGGGGCAAACTTTGGCCTGGTAGCATTGCGCCTTTGTGCGTGAAATGGGAGGCAGATGGTTGCACCTGCAGTACTGCTGATGGGAGCTCTGGGAAATTTCAGAGTTGTAACAGTCATAGGCGGAATCGCCTGTAGCCACGAAAAAGTAAAGTGACTAGAACTTCTAAAGATTCTGAGGCTGCTATCAGGCAGAGACATAGGGCTACAGTCTACCACAGAATTCATGAGGTCATCCATTCCCTTGCCAAACAAAAACTGCTCCTTAAAGGAAAGATTAGCCAAAGGAGCCTTGTATGTGGAATGAGCAACTCACTGTCAGATCTAGAGTATCCTGCGTGCAGAAAGAGTACGCCGGCACCTTAGCAAGCACTCGCATAAGCATCAGCAACATAAGCACCATCAGCCAAACGAAGTAGAGGAGGCAGCTGACCAGCCTCATACTCCAGCGTGCACAGCCAAGACAAAAACAGGTGCGAGTGACAAAGGATGCCACCGAAGTAGCCTTAATGCCTAAAGCAGCTGCATCAAAAAGTCTCTGGAGGACAACATCCAGCTAGTGGACCTGCATATCCTTAAGCACCATACCACCCGCACTGGGAAAAGAGGTGTGTTCAGTCACTTGTGCAATCAAAGAATCTACCTTAGGCTGATCCAGAAGCTACTGGCTCTTCTGTGACATAGCCCACACTATCTTAAGAACTCCTTCCAGAGAAACAATGCTCTGAGAATAAAATGCTCAGATCAGAGTGCCAGGGAAAGGCAGAAGACTGGGAGCGCACTCCACAAAGCCAGGAGGAAAAGGTGGACAAAGCTGAATGAATGACCAAATTCAACTCCTACAGAGACTCAGAAATAAGATCTGGCAAAGCTGCTCCTGATTTCCCCCACCACCCGCGCCTAGAAGCGCTGAACTGGGGAATAAAGGGCCAGCGAGCTGGTCAGCATCCAAAAAATCCCCCAGATCAGAATCAGGCAGGACTAGAACAGTGCTTAGGGAAGCAATGCTGCTTAGAGAAAGAACAGAGATGGTGGGGACTGCACAGGGGAAAAATGCCCACTGCTATAAAGGTTGAGAAGGCCTCCGGCTCCTGGGGCACAGTCACCCAGAGATGACTGCAACATGTGTTTCTTAGGCTGAGGTGGGTCCACAGCCCTACGAATAGAACCAGCAGCCATGCTGAGCCCCGAAAACAAAATAGGCCACCCCACTGGGCTAACCGAGCATTTAGTCACCTGCTTAATCAGAAGAGAGGCTAAGCTTTGTGCTACCGCCATTCCTGGCAAAGGTGCCTAATTTGCATAATCCTGGCAAGAAATCACACTAGGAGAGTCCAAGGCTCCATCCTAATAAGTTTTGAGGCAAAATTTGAAGTTTTAGAGAAGTAGGGAGCTTTTGAAATAAAGATATCTAAAAATCCAAGATGACAGCCGCTGAGAAATTCATGCCAAAATTGCAATATTTTTTCACATATAGCAAACTGTAAAAATGGAGATTTTAGGATTTTTTAGGTGGGGGAACACATTCAAAACTGCAAAATTCAGAACCCCCTGAATAACCTTACTGGCTATGACAGCCTTTACTCACTGTGACCTGGGTTGGAAATGTGCTGCAGTCTACCACAGCTCTCTTAAAGTAGTTGGAATTGGAGAACTACTGCCTCATGCTGGGAATGCCTCCAGGATACTGATCTTCAGACTGCCAGTCAGACATCATGCCTGACTTCATCTCCACTCTTATGGACCAACGGACACGCTCAGGGACGAGCAGAGGCATGAAACGCAGTCGTCACACTGCGAGATACTGCTGAGTCTCCAAAGTATGCCCCACAGCCTGCACTGAACGATGTAAGGCAATAGGAGAAGTGGGGATGGCCCAAACTCCTCAGAAACAGATGCAGGCTGGCTGATAGGTACCACCAGGGATTGGCCTGTTAGTTGCAGATCGAAGTCTGAGAGTTTTCCATGCAAGCAGAGCTAAAGAATTGCTCTAAACAAAAGAAAATCCCAAAAAAGGGATGGAAAAACACCGAATAAAATAATAAAAAGGGGAGAGCAGAACACACACATCCTTCTGGCACACGTGCAAAAGAAAAAAAACTGTAGGTGGAGCTAGAGATCACACTGAAGTAGAGCAGAAGCACAGAAAAAAATCCAGATTGGATTCCTTCTGCATGGCATGTGGCTATTGGAATACCCACTTGTCTAAAATGTCTCCCCTATTGCATTGGAAATAGAAGTTTCAAAGCAAGCACCAGTCACCCATCAAGAATGGGAATGTAAAAAACAAACACATAAAAAATGTTTTGTACTACACATTATTTTATTCCCAACACTTTTTTTAAATCTTTATCTTTATTGAATTTTCAAAATAATCACAAGATAACCTTGTTCAAGAAAATCAGTTGTAAAAGGTACGAGTACAAATTAAATCAATTCTCAAAAGAAACATATTAAACTTTCTTAAACCACAAACAATCCTTGGAGAATTCCTGGAAAATGTGAAGAGAAACAATAATTCTTACAATATGGGCTTAGCAGTAAGGTTCCCTGTACGACTTAATTAACACTAGCAGTAGACAGGGGGGGGTCACGTGATGCGTCTGACTTGAAAGGATGTGTGCCCTCGAGCTCTCCGAGCCCCGGTTTTCAAAACTCTGCTAAACTCCCTCTATAATACTGCCTGATTGGTGATAATCTTCCCGGAGACCTTCTTAAGGTGCTTTGCGGGAGTGCGACCTCTGGAATGGTGGTTTGCATCCGGAATGCCGGTACGTTCAGTGAAGATGCCAAAACACAAGTCTGCCTTCCCCGTGCCTAAAATGGCAGCATCGCCAACTCCATCTTCTGCCCCGGCGCAATGGGGAGAGTGGGCACAAGAAATTTCCCGCATGGTGACCGCGTCTCCATAAGCTTCAGTCAGCAGTAGACTGCATAAATAAACGCTTTGAGTCGCAAACGAACCGCATTGCAGCGGTGGAGCAGTGCATCTCTGATGGGGAAGATGCGGCACTGCGGTATCGCACTAGTGTGGTCACAATGCAGGCCCAGGTGCAAGCGCTGACTGGCTGACTCGATGAACAGGAGCATCGCCAGCGCTGGAACAACCTCCACATGGTGGGTCTTCCAGAGCTCCGGGCTGACTAAGATCTCTACCACTTCTTTCAAATTGGCTCCCGACTAGGCTGGGCCTAGAGGCACCGCCGACCGGCTTTATCTGCGAGTGAGCGCATTGCATGGGCCAACGCTCGGGGGATAACAATCGCCCTAGGGCTGCAATTGCTCGTTACCTCAACTGGAAGGAAAAAGAGCTTACCGGAAAGTGGGACAGTTGGACTACGAGGGAAAGAAACTGTTGCTGTTCAACGATTATTCACTCTATGTGGCCTCCCACCGTAAAGAAATGGTGCCCCTTTGCACCGCGCTTCACCGACGAGGAGTGCGGTTTGCGCTGGTGTACCCGGCGTCGCTGCGCATTTGGAGAGAGGGGAAACCTCACACCTTTGCTTATCGAGCGGCAGTGCAGCATTTTCTAGACTCCATGCCGGCCATGGCTGACGGGGTGGGGAGGCCCCTGAGGCTGATCTGGCCATTTGACGCAGCAGCTTGCCCTCAGTATTTTCTCTCTGTGGCCTTCATCTATTTGTGAGACCTATCGGATACCTTGGCCGCTGAGGGTAGTTCTGCCTGGACTCTGTTGGCTTAAGTGGGGGTGAGCTGTGGTGTCTAGGGCGTTCGGGGCCTGGTGACCCTTTTTTGCTCTGTTTTGGTCCCATGCTTCGGACTGCTTGACGTCGACGGCAGTGAACTTTGATCGCCTTCTTTGCTGTTTCATCCCTGCTGGGGTCTGTCTGGACCAGGCTGATTGAGGGAGGGCGATCTGCTCCGGTGCTGGCAGGTTCTTCTTTCAGCCTGAGCAGTTGAATCTTTGTGGGAGACTGTGGGTCTATGAGAGCTCAGCTAAGGACTTTAGGCTGCTCCGCTTCTTGGGAGTGGGATTTTTTGTTCTTAGTTTTTTCTTTTGTATTGAGGGATTTGGGGGATGGCTCTGGGGATGCTTTTCTCTGGGGGCCAGGGTGAGGTTGGTGGGGAGCAGGTGGGGGTTTGGGGGGGTGGATGGTGTGATTGAATGTGGGTATGTGTGGTGGTTGATGTGTGGGTAGGGGGGAGGGCTATATGTGATGTGGTGCAGCGTTCCTGGGGGTGGTTGGGCATGCTTCTGTGTCCCATGGCACTCTTTAGTGTGTTCCTGCTCAAGTTTTCCTGGATGGGAGGCCTAGCTGGGGGGCTGACTGTCCACTGTACTAATTTGTCTCCTGTTATTACCTCTGGGAAACTTTTTACTAATGACTAAGTTGACTATAGCTACCTTAAATGTGGACGGGATTCACTCTCCTGTTAAGAGGAAGAAGGTTTTGACCTGGTTCCAACGGTGGGGGACTGATATCGCTTTTGTGCAGGAAACTCATATTTCCATTACTGAACACCTCAAGCTTAGGAGAGACTGGGTGGGTGAGGTTTGCTCGTCCTCCTTTGGTACCCGGAAACGAGGAGTTGCCTTCCTTATTCATAAACAACTGCTCTTCCACACTCATAAGGTTCTCCAAGACCAGGAGGGCCTATATGTTATAGTTTTGGGGGAATTTTGGGGCACAAATGGTTATTATGCCATCTGTTTGCTCCTAATGTGTATAATCATAAATTTTTTCCGCTCTGCTTGCCAGGATAGCCATGCCGCTGGTGGGAGGGGACTTTAACATTACTGTAGATCCTGCCCTGGACTGTAGTCCGGCAAAGGCGGGGGCAAGGGACCATGGAGCCAAGGGGGTACATTTTTTACTTAGCCAGTTGCAGTTATTGGACACCTGGAGGATTTTGCACCCAACGGAATGCACCTACACCTTTTACTCACACCCCCACAATGTATATGCCCGGTTGGACTACCTGTTGATCTCACCCTCTCTGCTCCCCAGGGCTTCTGGGAGGTTCCCTTATCGGATCACTCCCCAGTTGTCATGGAACTTCAGTTTATGCCGGAGTCCGGGGAATGGCATTGGAAATTTTCGTGTTACCTCTATCGAGATCTAGAATTTCATAAATATCTTCAGGAACAGTGGTTGGAGTATAGTTATCATAATAACACTGAAGACGTCCACCCAGTGACATTTTGGGAGGTCTCCAAGGCAGTTCTGCGGGGGTTCATTATTGCTTATCTTTCTTGCAAGTGGAAGAAAATGGATGCTGAGTTATTGGCTCTCTCGGGGGAGCTTCAACAATTGAGGGCGTGCCACTTTCTGCAGATGATAAACTTCACTTGTTGACCGTAAGGCACCAGATTGATACCATCTTGACGCAGAGGGCCTCTCGCGATATTTATTTTCAATGGTATAAATTGTACTCCTGGGGGGTTAAGACAGAGAAGCTGTTGGCCAATTTGGTCAGGCATCTGCGCACATGCCAGGTTATTCTGTTCATACAGGACAAGAAAGGTACTCGTTTCACCCAGGAACAGCAGATTTAACAGCAATTTGTTCACTTTTATGAATCTCTGTACGCTAACAGACCCTTTTCGGAAGCTGATAGAGATGTCTTCTTTCAGGGGCTTACGCTTCCTAAGCTGACAGTAGCTTAGCTGGAGCAATTGAATATCCCTATTAGCCCTGGAGAAGTACAGCTTGGTATCAAGAAGCTCAAGTTAACTAAAGTACCTGGCCCTGATGGATTTGGTTCTGAATATTACAAGATCTTATTGGATCAGGTCTCCCCTGTTTTGGCGGGGGCATTCAATGCATTGTCTGCAAACCAGGGTTTGGAGACACCTAATTTAGCTCACGTTGTGCTCTTGCCTAAACCGGGCAAAGACCCGGCCCAGGTGGGGTCTTATCACCCCATTTCTCTTCTCAATCAAGATGCCAAGCTTTTTGCCGTGATTATGACGACCAGATTGAATGCATTTTTGCCGCTTTTGATCCATGAGGACCAGACCGGGTTCGTGCTGGGCCGCTACGCGTCGATGAATCTAGCTCGCGCTCTGATGGCTCTTCATTCCAGGCGCTGGATGGAGGGCACATCGGCTATTGTTGGCCTGGATATGGAGAAAGCATTTGATAGCATCTCATGGCCATACCTCTTCTGGGTTTTACGTCAGTTTGGCATAGAGCAGGGATAGGGAACTCCGGTCCTCGAGAGCCGTATTCCAGTCGAGTTTTCAGGATTTTCTCAATAAATATGCATTGAAAGCAGTGCATGCAAATAGATCTCATGCATATTCATTGGGGAAATCCTGAAAACCCGACTGGAATACAGCTCTCGAGGACCGGAGTTCCCTACCCCTGGCGTAGAGGGTCCCATTCACCAATGGATTTGTAGCTTATATATTCAACCGCAAGCAAGACTTTTGGTGAATGGTCAGTTCACTGACCCATTTGCATTGGGTAGGGGGATGCGACAGGGGTGGCCATTGTCTCCGCTTCTTTTTGTGTTAGACATCGCACCATTGGCCGCTAAAATTCAAGGGGATTCGACTCTTCGGGGTATCTGGCTTGGACAGAAGGAGAGCCGCATTAATCTATTTGCTGATGATATTCTCATTTATCTAGACTAACCCCGCCAGGATCTAGGGAGGGTCCTAGCCTTTGGGGATATTTCTGGCCTTCAAGTTAATTGCGATAAATCTGAGCTTCTCCCATTGCGGTCTACTACAGTGGAGAACTGGCATGCGGGCCTCGAGATCCCACTGGTACGGGGGCCGATGCGTTATCTTGGTGTGTATTTAAGCCCAGATCTCAAGCTTCTGTACCAATATAATGTGCGACGCCATTTGGATGAGATCTAGCAATTGTGTGTTAAATGGAGAGACCTTCCATTGGGACTCTGGGGGCGTGTGGCTTTGTCTGGTACTTCTCCCCAAAATTCTGTATCCCTTGCAGACTATACCTCTCTGGGTTACGGATAAGGATGTGCACTTGTTTCGCTCTATCCTCTCTTCCTTCCTCTGGCGTCATAAGCGAGCCCGGATTAGCTATGCTACTTTGGCTCTGGACAAATCAGGGGCGGTTTAAATCTCCCTGATCTTCGTTTTTACAATGTGGCAGCTCTGTTTCGGTTTATCCATGAGGGCTGGTCGGGTGGAGGCATGGTGCACCCCCCATTCGGTCTTGTCCCTTCTCGACGCCCCACAGTCAGTTATTCTGGGCGGGGAGAATAAGTTTGCATTTCTCCTCCTCCTGCGACGTGCATGGAGGTGGTGGCGGCATCGGCAGAGGAAAACTCCGGAAGCTTCCCTCTTGTTGCAGCTGTATGGGAATGTCGATTTTCCCCTGGGTGTAGGACACTCTTGGTTTCAGTAGTGGGAGCGAAGAGGGTGTAGATCACTTCAGGATTTCCTTACCGTGGGGGGTGGTCAGTTTCCTACATTTGCCCAACTGCAATCCCATTGGCATTTGCCCCAGACTCATTTCTGGGCCTACCTTCAAGCTCGACATTACTACTTGTCCCTTGGTCGCAAGTTGGGGGCTGCTTGGCTATGTGGTCCCTTGGATGTTCAGTTTTTTCAGGTACTGCCCGTTTTAACAAATTAGCCACCTGGTATCGTATTTTGAAGAATGCTTCAGATCTAGGATCTATTGATAGATTGGCTTCACAGTGGCAATTAGACCTTGACATTACACTTGACCGCAGGACATTTCTTGATCTTTTTGCCAACGTGCACGCCTTGGGGGGGGGCTCCATGGATTTTCGGGAAATGCAATTTAAAATCCTGCACCGAGCTTACATTTCCAGGGCGCAGGGGGCTCTCATATGGGCCTCTGGGAGGAGGGGTCTGCACTAAGTGCAATTGATCCTTGGGTACCTTCATTCACCATTTCTTGGAATGTCCCGCTACTGCCTTATGGTTGCGAGTTCTCCCGTTTTTGGAGCGCCTTGTTCAACGTGCTGTGCCCTGGAACTATGGTTTCCTGCTATTGGGAGATCAACGCAATTTGATAGAGGGAGGGCTTACACCACCCCAGTGCAGGGTTCTTTACATGGCTGTCTTGGTGGCAAAAAAGCTCTTGTTGCAACACTGGGTGGCTGACTCAGTGGCCTCTTTTCTGCAGTGGATTGCTCGTTTAGCTGAGGTGGTGCATTATGAAATACGGCGCACCCCCCGGTCTGGGAACCTCAATCATAGGTGTTACCTAGCTCTCTGGCAGCGGGCCTTAACTCAGGGCTGGAGGCTGATGACCCAATCCTCTGACTCCTCTGGGAGTGGTTGCCACTCCTTTCTTTTTGGCTCCCTTGAGCGGCTGCACTGGTGTGTTTGGTTGGTTGGGGAGTATGACTGTGGGGTGATTGATGCATGCTTGTTGTGACTTGTGGCTGGGTGTTTGGGGTCTGCGTGTGTTTGGGGGTTTTATGGTACTTAAAAATGTCAATTGTGTTGGGCATCCAACTGAAGGGTTTCTGTACTATGACTCATTTGTTGCCATGATTTTCACTTGTTGATTTCCTTGGCTGTTCAGCTTTTCTCTGTTTTTCCCCCTCCTGGTTGTATGTTCCCTTTGCAATAGCTAATAAAGATATAAAAAAAAAAACCCCCAAAAAAACCCACTAGCAGTAGACAGCTTCTTCATATCAAGAAATGCGCGCAAGTGTTCAGGTAAAAAAAAAGACATATTTAACTGCAAGATACTTAGATACAAGATACATAGATAACTGCAAGTCAACTGAGTATTTCAATACTTCAACAAGATATTTTCTTAGCATTTCCATAGGTGACATTCCAATTGAATGAGGAAAGTTGAGAATTCACACATTTAATCTTCTATTATAATTTTCCAATTGTTCTATTTTCTTATTCAAATTTATTTTATCTTTGACCAGTTCTGAAGATAGAGTTTGTAAATCAGTAACCTTAGTCTTAACCTGGGATACTTCCATATTAAATTGGTCTATAGTACCCTGCAGTTTCTCTCCCAAGGCATTAAGAGTACTCACGAGTGCTGCAATTTCTTTAGAAGAGCTGGAAACTGTTGTGTTGATCTTCATGAGAGTCTCCAATATGCTCTCCAGTGACACTGCCTCAGATTTCTTTAGTTGGGGAGAAATCTCCAAAGTTTCTTCTGCCTCCAGCTGTTTCCGTACGGCTACAGCCCCTGCTCCCAGGGTCTCCCTCGAGAATATCAAGTCGGGAGTCACATCCGGGTCAGCTGCATTAGGTGCTGGGAGCGGTGGTGGAACTGACATCAGAGGGGAGAGAGATACCTCCCAGTCCGAAGCCCCAGCCTCTCTTCCAGCTGGGAAACCGCCAGACTCTGCCCCGATGAGAGGGGAACCTGCTCCGACAAACTCCAGCATGGAGTGCTGTGAGGGAGTAGAAGTTTGTGCCACAGGGGGATCTGCTCGAACTACTCCCTTTCTCTTTGAATGTGGCATACTCGGGACAGCTGAAACAAAATGCTCAGACGCTCCTGCAGATCGAAGTCAGAGATGCCGAGGGTAAGCTGCAGCTATCTTGGAATCCTGCAAAACCCTCCCCCCCAACACTTTTTTTTTTTTTTTTTTACTGAAATACAAAAAGTTTAATAAAGTCATGATTTTACTTACAAAATTTACAGCCCCAAAAGTGAACATTTTAAGAAAAAAATTTTTTATATGTACCTGCAGGGACATTCACAAATGGGCTCATTGTGTAACTTCTCCTGTTTGTACCAGGTTCCTGTTCTAAATATCTTGTTGAAACAGCATCCTCAGATGACCCAGCAGAATCAGGATCTGTAGAAAAAAAAGTTTCACTGTAAATATTGTAGAACAAACATCACTTCTGGTGGAATTCTGCACAAAAAGTATTCAAAATTCTGCGTTAAAACGCCCCCCCAAATTCTGCACAAAAAATTTGCAAATTTGACAACATTTAAACATTATTTTTGCTAATTATCCAGAATTTCAGTACAATTCAGTATTTTCATTAAATTATACTAGAGAAAAAAAAGAGCCTTCAAGTTTTTTTCACTTAACCCCTCCTTTTATAAAACTGGAGTGTGTTTTTTAGCACCGGTCAGAACAGTAACAGATCCGAGCGGCGGAGCTCTTACCACTGCAGCCGGCGCTAAAAACTGTGCTATAGTTTTGTAAAAAAGGGGGGGGGCTAATTACTTTCTTCTAGCAGCACACCTTTGTAAAAGCCCACCTCAGTGAAGTTTGGTTGATTTTCTTTTTTTAAAATTTTATTAATTTTCAAAACAAGAACAAAGTGCATTAAATTTTACATACAGTTATGTTCATAGACAGCACTTACAATCGATCAATAACAATACAAATTATATTTCCCCCCCTCCCTTCCACTACATCCATCAAGGAATAATACAATATATATTTCCCCCCCCCTCCCACCCTCCCTGGATGCATGCGAACCTCCTTTTAGAAATCAAAGACTTATACTAGTGATCAGTTTTTACAAATGTCATCAATGGACCAGATCTCATTAAATTTTTTGTAATGACCCAGTTGTTCTGAATTCATTCGCTCATATCTATAAAACTGGCACAGGGTTTCCCACCAGAAGTTAAAATTCAGTCTATCCCAGTTTTTCCAATTTTTTGTAATTAACTGCATCGCTATCCCTGTCATAATAAAAAGTAATCTATTCTGGGGTGTGGCTTGGTAGCCTAACATGGTGGAAGCTTAATCATTGAGCTCCATCCCTCTGAAAGCCTCTGCGGTAATATTATATACAATTTCCTTCAAGGCAATTGATCTCCTGATGTGAGATCAATTGCCTTGAAGGAAATTGTATATAATATTACCTCAACGCGTCAAACAAAGAATGAATCGTCTTTCGCGGGAGGAAATGCAAAAAGAATTAAAGCTGATCCCCCATCTCCATCCAGAGTGCCTCTTCCGTCGGACGAAGTGAATAACAACGCAGGCATTATAGTTGAGTTACGAAATATAATGCTGGAGGTAAAGGAGGAAGTTTCTAACTTAGCTAAGAAAATACAAATTGCTAATGCTTGTGCTGTTTAGATGGAAGAGAGAATGGAAAAAGCAGAAGAAACTTTATTACAATGTAAATCTGATCATCAATCCATTCAACGATTGGAAGATAGAATTGAACAGATTGAGAACAAGTCCAGACGTAATAATTTGAGGATTTTAAATTTAAAAGAAGGATTGGAGGGAAAAGATGACATTTCTTTTTTAGAAAATATTATTCCTAAACTAGTGCCATTGAGCCCTCGATTTCCATTAGAGATCAAGAGAGCTCATAGAATCCTGATAAAATCAAATACAAAAGGGATTCCAAGACCATTAATATTTAGAGTAATGAGGTATCAGCAGGCAATAAAAATATTAAATTTGACTAAAGCTAATAAAGATTTAATATATAAAGGGACAAAATTGATCTTCGTTCCTGATTTTGCTAAAGCCACTTCTGAAAAACGTAAAAAATTCTTCCAATTAAGACCTAAATTAAAGGAGATAGGAGCAAGGTACAGTCCTATATACCCTGCAATAATGAGGATTACATTAGATAATAAGACCTGTCAATTTGAAGATCCGGAAGAGCTCATAAAGTTTCTTTTACAACAGAAAGAACCAATGAATATGTAATTTTAGAAAATTCATAAATGAAAGGAAAGGATTTGACATAAAGAAGATTGGTTAAGTGGCACTAGTTAAAAACAGGCAAATAACTGATGGGTTAGAGTATAAATGATTATTAATTATAGAAGGAAGAGGAAAAGTCAAAGGAACACCATAATGCAGTTTAAAACTAAACGGAGAAAAATGCGAATGTGTGGAACTGGATATAAGAATTAAAGGCGGTGAAGTGCTTGGTGATCGACTGAGAATGTCTGTTCTTCGGTATCAGGAAATCGGTATGAATTGAACAGTGCTTTTCTGACTGTAGGGTCATCGGACAGAGTAAAGAAGGAGGGAAAATAAATAAATAGCTATACAAGGATATTGGCGGAATAGAAATCACTAATGTAATGTAATGTAATAATTTGATAAGGTGGCACAGAAGATGGAAGTTCATGAGACAGTGATGCTCCTATAGTAAACGTCGGTTCTCGTATAGGAAAGATGGACTGATTTTACAGTTTGACTTTATTACAGTAATAGTCAACTTCACAAATGACAATTAATGGCTTCACATACAAAGGACTGAAGTTTCTTCCATCATTTCAACGTTGTTATTTGTGAAAAACAAGGGAATAGATCCAACGAGGTGACACATTCAACGGATTTGAAGAAGATCGCTACTATACGGCTGCAAAAGGACATGGAGTTCATAATCAAAAAACAAACAAACGCCTAAAAAGTGTCCTAAATGGCTACTTGGACGATCAAAAAGCCTGATCGTCCAAGTACCCATAACCAAAGCTGGTTTTTAGACGCATCTAAAAACAGCTTATGCCTTTCCCCTGCCTCTAAACGCAGAGAGAAAAAAGGTGTGTTTAGAGGAGGGGAAAGGGCGGGCAGTGGGCGGGAGGTGGGCCAACCTACACCTAGGTGTACAACACATATAACCAAAACAGTTGACAGGTTGCCTAGTTGGCACTTAGACCTTTTTGACTTAGACGAAGTGCCGAAAAAGGGGCCGCTAAGCTGATGGCCGCTGGTGTGATCAGTTCAGCGGCCCAGAAACCTACCCACCGCAACCATCGCGGCAGGAGAGATGCCCAATCTCTCCTGCTGCGATACATCACACCCCCCCGAGATGCCCACCCTCCTGCCTGGATCGTTGTGGGGGGGGGGATTCTGTAACCGGTTTTGTTTTTGACAGACACCGGTTACAGAATCCAGCTTTTAGGGGAAGGACTGGCTCCTCCTTCGCCTAAAAGCCCTTCTGTTGGACGTTTGGGGCTTAGGCATTTTTTTAGTTCATTATGGCCAAAAAGTGTAGATGTTGTGATGGTGTACTTTTAGACGTAGTGGTGATCTGGGCATTTAGTAGAGGCAGGCCATAATCAAAACAAGGACGTTTGTTTTGATTATGGACACTTTCCCTGCTTCTGCTTTGAACGTTTAAGGACTTAGGCCAAAAAGGGACTTAGATGGTTTTTTTGATTATGCCCCTCCATGTGTCTTAAATCTGGCTATGGGGAAAATCTTTTGTGCCAGATGAATGCATTTTAAAATCTTTGGTGGATACACATTCCGCTTTTTATGGAAGTCAGTAGAGGCTTCCCTTCTTTGCTCTAATGAAGATCATTAAGTCACTGTTATTGCCTGTCTGCATGGAATATAGTATATCACTTGTGTGTGATAGGAACATCGACTGAACAAAGGGAAAGTGCTGTCAGTTTAGAAACGAGCATATGTAAAAGCATACACTTATAGCTGACAGTTGGGATCTCTATGCAACTGCCCTATGCACACTGATTACATACTGCTTCTGAAAAAGTCAAAATCTAAAGTACAAATACTTTTGATTAAATACAATTAAAAACGGAGTTATGTGATCTGAAGAAAGTTTGTGCCGTCAATATATCTCAATTCATTCAAGGAAATTACAGTCTTACTCAGTTACAAAACATCCACTCTTCATTTCTCACAAAGATTGCATTTCTAATCTCATCATAGTGTTAACATAATTAAAGTTGGAGAAAGTATTACAAAGTCTTCATAAATAGATGCCATTTGACTTTATTGATTTAAAACGTAGTGTTTTAGTAATATGTAGTAGCAACAGGTCTTAGTAATTGATAAATATAGGGAAAAGGTAATATTTTTATTTAATTACTTCAAACGAATTTGGATTAAAGATGGGAGAAAACTAATTTATTCTTTAACAATAAATAAGTATTAATTGATTATAATAGAATTAATTCATCTATTAGTGAAGGATTATACTAATCTATAATAATAAAACGCTGGGCCCATGTGCCTAAGGCCCCGCCCACAGGAGTGGCCTAAGGCTCCCGGGCCTATTCTGATTGGCCCAGGCGCCTTAGGCCCCACCAGTAGGCGGGGCTTTGGTACAGCTGGGCCAATCGGGCCTCATTCTGCCGGTGGCTGCCTGCCGGACAGGCGGGTTTGGCACCCGTCTGTCCGGCCAACGAGAAAAAGGTACGGGGAAGGGGGGTGGCGGTGGTCGTGGGGGTTGGTCGGGGGTCGTGGGTCGGCTGGGGGGGCAGTCGGGGGGGGTAGACGTTGGGGGAGGGGGGGTCGTCGAGGGCAGGAGGGCCTGGGATCCCTCCTGCCCGTAATTTAGTGGGGGGGGGGGGTAGAGAGTCGCCTGGGCCAGGAGGGCTTGGGCTTCCTCCTGGCCCGAACGAGTCGGGGGTGCCGTGGTTGGCCGGGACAAGAGGGCTTGGGCTCCCTCTTGCCCCGATCGAGTCGGGGGGTCGCGGCTGCCGCAGGGCAAGAGGGCTTGGGCTCCCTCTTGCCCCGATGTTGTGTTGGGGGGGGGAGTGATGCATCGTGGCAGGAGAGATGCCTCATCTCCCCTACCGCGATGCCATCACTCCTCTACCCGAACTGCCGCGGGTCGCGGCAGTTCGGGTAGAAGAGTGATGGCATCGCGGTAGGGGAGATGAGGCATCTCTCCTGCTGCGATGGTTAGGTTGCCGGGCCGCTGAACTGATGGCGCCAGCGGCCATCAGCTCAGTGGCCCCTTTTTCGGCACTTAGACCTGGTTTTCTTTCGTCTAAGTCAAACAGGTCTAAGTGCCGACTAAACTGTTTTGGTTATAGGTGTTGTACGCCTAGGTGTAGGTCGGCCCACCTCCCGCCCGCCCTTTCCCCTCCTCTAAATACACCTCTTTTCTCTCTGTGCGTTTAGAGGCAGGGGAAAAGCCTAAGCTGTTTTTAGATACGTCTAAAAACCAGCTTTGGTTATGGATACTTGGACGATCAGGCTTTTTGATCGTCCAAGTAGCCATTTAGGACACTTTTTAGACGTTTTTTTTTTATTATTACCCCCTTAGTTTCTTAAAGAAACAAGAAGCTGATATATATTTTATTCAGGAAACTCATCTTTCAGCCAATGAATCATCAAAATTAGAGGGAGATTGGGTGAAACATTGTTTTTATGTGCAAACCATAGGTAAAAAAGCAGGGATTGCTATTTTAGTACACAAGAAATGTAATGGAAGCTTTAGATTAATTTCTACAGATGTCATGGGAAGATGGGTCCAAGTGGGCATGAGCTTAGAGAATAATACCTTGATGCTGATTAATGTTTACGCACCTAATTCGGGTCAAATTGAGTTTTTTAAATCTCTTCAACAGTTGTTTTTACCACTGACTACAACTAAAATGATTGTGGCTGGAGATTTCAATGCGGTTATGATGCTTTGATAAAAAAAACAAGTAGAATAATAAAATCATTGGGTTTGGATAATCTAGTTCAATCATGTGGATTAAAAGATATATGGAGGATTTTACATTTTAAAGATCAGGAATTTTCATTTTGTTCTCAAATACACAAATCCTTTTCAAGAATAGATTATTTTTTGTGTCAGATATTTTAACTCAACAAATCACAAAAGCTGAAATTGATCCGATTATTTTTTCGGATCATGGAGAAGTATAGATTGAATTAAATATAAATGAACAAGATTATAGTAGACCTGTTTGGAGGTTTAATAATGCTCTGCTAGCTGAAGATAATTTTATAGAAGAATTACAACAAAAAATTAATATTTTCAATTAAATACATCAGAAGAAATCTCATTAGAAATTCTCTGGGATGCTTTTAAAGCTACTATAAGAGGACATATTTCATTCTCAGTACACACAACGAAAAAGCATAAAATGGAATTTTTTAGTTTGGAGAAAAAGATTAAAGATTTAAAATTAAAATTGTATTCAAAATGAGAACAAAGCATGTTGCAAGAATTATTGCAATACAAATACAAATATGAGATTTCCTCTAGAATAGTTGAAAAAGTTATTTTATCAGCAAGCATTGTATTATGATAATTCAAATAAGGCTGGAAGAATGTTAGCGAATTACCTTAAAGTAAAGAAAGAGAAAATAAAAATAGCAGCTATAAAAGATGAAAAAGGGAAAACTCATTTCCAAATTAATAACATTTTAGAACAATTTTTGAAATTTTATAAAACATTATATTCTTCCGAGTTTGATTCAAATAAAGAAACTGAAGGAATTGAATTTTTAAAAACAATTGAAGGTCCGAAAATTCCTGATCATTTAAAAGAATCCCTTGAAAAGCTGATTACATTAAAGGAGATACAGACAGCATTGAAGTCTCTTAGTGTTGGATCCGCTCCAGGTGGAGATGGTTTACTGTTGAATTTTATAAATCATTTCAAACTATATTATTACTCCAATTATTACATTTATATAAATTTCAATTGAATAATAGTTGTATTATAGGTACCATGGCGGAATTTTTAACTATAGTATTACCTAAGCCAAATAAAGATCCTACTTTGGTTTCAAACTACAGGACTATTTCATTAATTAATGTGGATGGAAAATTGTTGGCTTTGAGGTTGGCCATGATAACTTTATGAAAGTTTTACCAGAAGAAAGACGAACCACGGACAGAAGTGTACAAAAAGACCAACTGTTAGGCCCAGGTGCTCAAAAGAGGAACTTGGTATATTAACGGGACATTTACGGGGAAATGAGGGAGAAGCATATGGGAAGAATCAACAGGCAAACAACAAGATTTGACAGACCAAGAGGAGGATAAGAAGGACGTATCACAGGGGAAAAACACAATGGGCAAAAAAACAAGAGCTGACAGCTCAAGATGAGGATAATAAGAAGCACATAACACAGGAAAAGAAAATGAAGACAAAAAACACCAGGATTTAAACTGCATGTATACTAATGCAAGGAGCCTAAGGAACAAAATGGGAGAACTAGAAATCATGGCTGACTGCTCTGGAAAAAGGCAGGTAGAAGTTCAAGCTGGCCCGCTGAGCCTTCCAACTGGCTCGGTGGGTTGTAGTGTCGGGGAGGGGCGGAGTGTGCTCCCACGCCCAGTGAAGTCCTCCCGACTGCTACCGGAGAAAAGGCAGGTAGACATTCAAACTGTTCTGCTGAGCCTTCCAAGTGGCTCAGTGGGTTGTAGCATCGGGGAGGGGCGGAGTGTGCTCCCACGCCCGAGGGTTCCTCAGACTCACCGGCGGCAGACAGAAAAGAATGGTGTAACCCAAGGAGAATGGAAGATTTTTTAAAGATTGGAGAGTTTATGTGCTGAGCTTTCCAGATTTGCTAAATCCTGAGCAGGTAAACCGTCTGGTGTTCGTGTGGTATTTCTGCCATTGGGCCGTGAGTGGATGTACGATACAGAAAATTTGCTTAAAGCCCATGTAGATGAGCCATCCGGTCTATCGTCCCAGTGTGTTATCTCCCAAATCGCCTTCCTTTCTTCCGAGGGCCGGTCACGAGTCAGTAGCGCGATTCCCCCAAAGCAAATGCTGGTTCCCACGGTACTCAGGTCTTAGGCGGCCATTCCCAGTTTCACTTTTAGATTTGGGACATGTGTTTCGCAGTCCTGTACATGCGTCTCACGGTCCCAGCACTCGCAGCTCCCCTGGCGGCGGTGAAGTTTTACTTTTTAGATTCAGGACGTGTGCCTCGCAGTCCCAGCCCATGTGGCTCCTCAGGTTGTTCACCTCGGCGTACACATGGGCCCCACTTCTGGCAGCCTGGCCGGAAACATCGGGAGGCCGGAGCAGTAGACAGACAGCGGCAGTGCGGGGAGTCCTTCACACCTGGGCTCGCACTTTCCTCTCTCTTCCCCTTCTATCTCTCTTTCCCTTCTCCTTTCGCGCTGTGCAACCCCAAGTGTAAAAGCTGTAGAAAGAAGCTCAAGCTCCTGCCAGCTCTCAGTAAGATCCCCAGGGAGGATGTAAGTTGCAAATATGCAAAGTGGTCCCTCGAAGAGAGTCCAAACTCTCGTCAGAGGTCCACAAAAGGTCGGATCTGCCCCTCATCAGTAACCAGTTGTGAAAGAAAGTAGATGCCCTTCAGGTGCCAAGAAATAAAGGTCATAGAGTCCATGCCCGGCACGAAATTTCCATTAAATCTAATAGGCAACAAAGGTGATACCCTAAATGGGACCCTAAGAAACCTACAAACCCACTTCCAAACATAAGAACATAAGAAGTTGCCTCCGCTGAGGCAGACCAGAGGTCCATCCTGCCCAGCGGTCTGCTCCCACGGCGGCCCATCAGGCCTTATTGCCTGAACAGTGTCCCTGACTAATTTTGTAACTGCCTCTAATCCTCTAACTATTACCTACCTCTACTCCTATCTGTACCCCTCAATCCCTTTGTCCTCCAGGTACCTGTCCAGACCCTGTTTGAAGCTCTGTAGCGTGCTTCTGCTTATCACATCCTCCGGTAGCGCATTTCATGTATCTACCACCCTCTGAGTGAAAAAGAACTTCCTGGCGTTTGTTCTAAACCTTTCCCCTTTCAATTTCTCTGAGTGCCCCCTTGTACTTGTGGTTCCCCGTAATTTGAAAAATCTGTCCCTGTCTACTCTTTCTATGCCCTTCATGATCTTGAAGGTTTCTATCATGTCTCCTCTAAGTCTCCGCTTTTCCAGGGAGAAAAGCCCCAGCTTCTTCAGTCTGTCAGTATATGAGAGGTCTTCCATACCCTTTATTAGCTTAGTTGCTCTTCTCTGGACTCTCTCAAGTACCGCCATGTCCTTCTTGAGGTACGGCGACCAATACTGGACACAGTACTCCAGGTGCGGGCGCACCATTGCACGAAACAGTGGCAGGATGACTTCCTTCGTCCTGGTCATGATACCCTTCTTAATGATGCCCAACATTCTGTTTGCCTTCCTTGAGGCTGTGGCGCACTGCGCCGAAGCCTTCAATGATGTGTCTACCATCACTCCCAGGTCTCTTTCAAGGTTACTCACCCCTAGCGGTGATCCCCCCATTTTGTAAGTGAACATCGGGTTCTTTTTCCCTACATGCATGACCTTGCATTTCCCTATGTTGAAGCTCATTTGCCACTTTTTGGCCCACTCTTCCAGCGCTGTCAGATCCTTTTGGAGATTTTTGCAGTCCTCCTTGCTTTCAACCCTGCTGTATAATTTGGTGTCATCCGCAAATTTAATAACCTCACATTTTGTTCCTGCCTCCAGGTCGTTACTAAATATATTGAACAGGAGCGGTCCCAGCACCTACCCCTGCGGAACTCCGCTCGTGACCCATTGCCAGTCTGAGTAATGGCCCTTTATTCCAACCCTCTGTTTCCTGTCCACCAGCCAGTTTTTGATCCATCGGTGGACCTCCCCTTGCACCCCGTGGTTCCATAGCTTCCTTAGCAGTCTTTCATGTGGTACCTTGTCGAAGGCTTTTTGGAAGTCAAGGTAAATGATGTCTATAGATTCCCCTTTATCCACCTGGCTGTTTACCCCCTCAAAGATATATAATAAGTTAGTGAGGCATGACCTGCCCTTGCAGAAGCCATGCTGGCTCGGCTTTAGCTGCCCAGTGTTTTCAATGTGTTCCCAGATGCAGTCTTTAATCAGCGCTTCCATCATCTTTCCCGGGACCGAGGTAAGCTCACCGACCTTACAAAGAGTGGAATATTTAAACATAGTGGTGCACTACAAAGCCAGCACACTATGTAATATGAACTGAAGTGTTCTCTAGTGAACAAGGAAAGCTCTGAGGTATTAGAAAATGTAGAAGTACACCTAAACCAGTCGTTGATGTGATGCATGCCACAGCCTGTCAAGTAACGCCAGTTAATAAACCCAAACTCCCTTTGTATATCGGTTTAGCTGCTATACTATAAGGCAATCAAGGCTGCATGCCCTTCCACAAAAATTTTTGAATAAGCTGTACAAGCTTCCAATCATTAGAAGTATGAAGATAGATAGACAAAACTTGAAAAACATATAGCCAACAAGGAACTATGAGCATGTTGTAAAGACTGACTCTCCCCTGAAAAGAGACAGGATAATCTTGCCACAGACGCAATTTAACTGTAGTGGAGTGTATCAAGGGATGAACATTAGACGCATACAAGGTGGACAATTTTAAGGGTATAGTAACCCCCAAGTACCTTAAGCCCATGGTAGGGGAAAAACATCTGGCCAGGTGGTCTGAATTATAGGCATTGCCATGGATTTAGATAAGTTCAAGTTTAACCCCGAGTAAAATCTATATTCTGCGATCAAATCTAGGGCCACCGGTAATGAAGTGTGGGGTTGTGTTAGGATAAGAAACAAACCATCCGCAAAGGCAAGGGTCCTCAACCTGCTGCAAAGTATACAGTAGTGGTTCCAACGTAAGGATTGAAATAAAGGCTTACTTTACCTCACTGGGGATCCGTCGTGAAGGAAAAAACACAAGGCTTACATTGTATATCCCAAAGCAGATAATTTTTTATTCCAGTAAATAAAAGTATTATAGCAGCATTTGGCATATCAGAAATAAATCAGTTTGTACATATACAATTCCCCTCTTTTCCTAAACATGCTGACCCAGATTCCAACTGGCATAATTGGGTAACCCTTTCTGGGACTACCTACCGTGCTCTTGCCCCTTTGTCTACTAAACCTATCTCCCACTCCCGCAAGGCTCCCTGGTATCTTCCATACCACAGGGAATTAAAGCAGAAATGTCGAGCCCTGGAACGTAAATGGAAAAAATCGAAATCCCCCTCAGACAGACAATCCTGGAGAGACAACATCAAGTTCTATAACACAGTACTAAAAAAAGTAAGGAAGAATTTCTATGGAGATAAAATCACCAGATCAAAAAACCAAAATAGTACACTGTTCAACATCTGGCGCAACCTAACCTCAAAAAACTATTCCACTATTCCCCTTTCCCCCCCATCCGGAAACGACCTAGCTAAATTTTTCAACGAAAAGATTACTACCTTACGGAGTTCTTTTCCCCCAGCAGTCTCTTACAATTCTCTGCCTCCCAACGACTCCAACCCTATCCCTGCTGATAGATCCTGGACTGCCTTTGAACTCGTATCCGAATCCCAGATCTCTAAACTCTGTCTCAAACTGAAATCTTGCAATTGCATCCTGGATCCTTTCCCTTCCTTATCTTTACGAAAACATTCCCGCGCAGGCATCTCCTCCCTTACCAGGCTTATATATTCTGCTTTACTATCGGGCCTGTTCTCCACAGAAATGGGATACATTACCTTGTCCCCTCTTCTGAAAAAAGCCGATCTCGACCCTTCCTTACCATCTAACTACCACCCCATAGCAAATATCCCTCTCCTAACTAAACTGCTAGAGGCCACAATCGCCACCCAGCTCGCTCTCTTCTTACCTAGAGAGTTTCTCCATCCTCCATCCCTACCAATTTGGCTTCAGACCCAGCTTCAGCACCAAATCCCTCCTAGTTTCCTTAATTTCTAAGGTGCAACAACTACATTCTCGTAATAAATTCGCTGTCCTATTACAATTCGATCTCTCTGCAGCTCTCGATGTTGTCCACCACGACATACTACTTTATCAACTTTCCAAGATAGGAATTGACTCCACCGTCCTAAAGTGGTTCTCAAACTTCCTACGCTCTCGCTCCTACACTGTCAACACAAATGGCACCATGTCCGTTCCTTGGACACAATCTTGCGGTGTCCCTCAGGGATCACCCCTATCCCCTATTCTCTTTAACATCTATATGTCCTCCCTGAACTCCTCCAATTAAACAATATGCACATACGCTGATGCATCCTTGTCCTCCTTGAGACAGACCAGAACCTCATCAACCTCCACGAGAACATTACAGCTTGCATAATGAGACTCCATTCCTGGTCCTCTTCGGTACAGATGAAATTGAATGAATCAAAAACAAAATTACTCTGGCTCGGCCCAAAATTAGAACACCTGCCCACCCTCTTCGCACTACCCTCAGGCGCTGCACTGCAGCTTGAGTTCTCAAGCAAGGTCCTTGGCATCATTATCAATTCTTCTCTCTCCCTCAATGACCACCTCAACTCCTTGGCTAAATCATGCTTTTTTCAGCCTCCACATGCTGAGGAAAGTAAGATCCTATTTTCGCCAACAACATTTTGCCGTCCTTGTCCAATCCATCATCCTCTCCAAACTAGACTACTGCAATGCCATCTACTTAAGCCCATCAGAAAGTCTTCAAAGACTCCAGCTAATCCAGAATACTGCAGCCAAGTTGATCTTTGCAAAACGCAAGTCTGACCATGTCTCCCCGCTCCTAACCAAACTTTACTGGCTCCCAGTGATTTCCAGAATCCATTTCAAATGCTCCTGCCTGGCTTTTAAGATCATTCACGGCATCCTTCCTCCCTTAATCCTACTATCTTATAACTCCTCGAGTCCCGAATCTACCAGACCTGCCCAAAGGTATAAATTATCCTTCCCCTCTCTACACAGTATTCGCTATGCAGGCAAACTGGGAAAATACCTTCTCTTCAGAATCACAGGTCTTTGGAATGACCTTACTACCCCGCTGTGGAACCTGGGCTCCCTCCAATTATTCCGCAAGCAACTGAAAACCTGGCTTTTCACTAAAATGTAATTCTATCCCCCCTTATTCTTCTCTTCTATATATAAGTTCATGTAAACCTTTTTTTCCCTTCTCTTCTTATATTTTAAGTTCTTGTAAACCGTGCCGAGCTCCACATCCATGGAGATGATGCGGTATATAAACTTAAGGTTTAGTTTAGTTTAGAGAAGAAAAAACTCATACAAACAGAGCATATTTCTCTAAGTATGGCGCAGCTTCTCTAAAGAAACTCTGCCATAGAATGGGGGTTTTATACAGAAAGTTTCTTTGTCTTCCAAGACCATCCCCTGGCTGAAAATGTACCACCCTATTGGAGCAAATATGCTATCTAGTCCACCCCTAGTCTACATTTCCATTCTTTCCTGGGGGGCCCTGGACAGGCATAACTTCTGGAACTTTCTTCTTGAAGTTTTCATTCTTCACATGGGTACATCAGTATCAGTGCCTCAATACATTAGCCTGGCATCTCTATCAGTTTCCGGATAGAGTGTCCTGCTGACTTGCATTTCCTTTCAGCATTTCCTTTCAGTTAAATAGCTCATTGTCTTTACAGCACTGTTTTGTGTCCTTGAGAAACTCTTCACAGCAAGAAATCTACACACTCACATGCCATACATTAGCATCTCAGCATCTGAACTGAAACTAGTTTGTACAAACCCGTGACTTCAGCAACTCCCATAGTCTCTATCTCAAGATAAACAATAAGGGGGAAAGGGGACATCCTTGGCGAGTCCCCTTTTCAATGGCAAAAGAGTCAGTGGTTATGCCATTAATAAAAAAGGAGGAACTAGGGTTAGAATAAAAGGCTTTCACTGCCCCCAGAAACCACACATGAATGCCGACATGGGCTAGCGTGGCAAAAAGAAAAGGCCAACTAATATTACTGAATGCTTTGGAATCATCCAAACTAGTGAAAAGAGCAGGAATTTGTTGGTGCTGACAATAAGCCAAGAAAAGTACAACCCTCCACACGTTGCAAGCAGACTGCCAGTCCCTGACAAATCCTACTTGATTCTCACCAACCAACCAACCCCGGCATAAACTGTGATAGACGCGTGGCCAAATAAGAGACAATAATTTGAGATCAACATTGATCAACAAGATCGAGCGCTATGAGTCTGAAAGGTCAGCCAGTTTCCCAGGCTTGGGGATCAAAGTGATCAGGGCAATATTCTATAAAATTCACCCGAGTAACCATCTGGGCCAGGGGCTTTATGCCCCCCACTTTTCTGTATAGCACAAAATAGTTCCTTAGCCTGTATCAGGGAATTAAGCAATAGCACGGATTCAGGAGAAAGCTAAGATAAACCGGAAGAATTCAAGTAATCATTCATCAAGTCAGTAGATGGTGACTTTCAGGAAGGGTCTAGAACTGGTTTCAAGGATTTTTGAAGAAAAGATCTTATCAAGTGATTTGTGACGGTAACTATTCTCATTCATGGAGCAACCCATCTGGTGTGCCCCAAGTAGAGAATGGAAAAAATCTGTCCCCGTCACTGCACCGTCCCCGGCCCACCATCCTCTGCACCGCCCCGTCACTGCCATTCCCTTCACCGCCCCGTCACCATCACCGCCATCCCTTTTACCACCCCGTCACCGCCACTGCCATCCCATTCACCGCCCCGTCACCGTCCCCGTCTAGCACCCATCTTCTTCCCTCCGCTCCCCCATAGTCTGGCATCTGTCTTCTTCCCTTCCAGCGTCTTCTCCCCACTCTGCCTTCCACATTTCCTTTCAGGGTCTGTTCCTCTCTACCCTCTTTCAATGTCTGTTCTATTCCTTTCCACCACCACCCTTCCCTCCCTCCTTTACCATCTGTTCCTTTCTACGACCCTTTTTTCATATCTTCTATCAGTCACCCCACCATCACTAGCAGTCTCTCTTCTCCCTTACCATGAGCAAATAGAACTTATGAAAATTGTATTGCTGAGGCACTATTTCTAGTACGCTTTTTTTTCCAGATGGATAATGACATCAATTTTATAATTCTTACTGTCTGCTCTGATTTCATTCACAATTTGGTTTGTGTTTTGTACCTGAGGATTCCATGAGGCATTTAACCTTTTCCTGTCTCTTCTGTGATTTCAAGTTGATTCCTTCAATAATGGAGTCTCAAGGCAGTAGCAGTTTTCTATTTTGGGCTCTTTTGACATTGTTTAAGGGATTTCTTGTACATTTGGTGCTGGTCTTCTTTGATGAGGTCACTTCAGAATCTATTTCCAAGGAAGAGAAACTTTTTCCCTTTCACCCCCTCCTTCCTTGTGTGAGCCGGAACATGCGGTCCCCGCAAGCAAGTAATTTTATATCATTTTCATTCTATTCATTCATAGAAATTAAAGTCTAGTTAATGCCAGTCACATAACAAAACATGATTTTACAAAAATAATTCCCTGCACAGTCAAGCCTGCAAGGATTACTAGATGTCTTTCAGCAGCTCCCCTCCCTCCCTCCCTCCCCCTTACCTTTGTGGCCAAGTCAAAATGATCTACCAACAATAAAAATTTAAAAACACAAAGCACGCTGTACGCAGAGAAAATGTTAATTATCATTTATATTCCGCGGGTTTTCAAAGAGGTCAAGGCAGATGACTTTATGCAATGTCACCTCAGTAACAACTATACAAAAATAGACAAATATTCCTCCTCCCTTTTTACTAAACTGCGATAGCGGTTTTTAGCGCAGGGAGCTGCGCTGAATGCCCCACGCTGCTCTCGACGCTCATAGGCTCCCTGCGCTAAAAACCGCTATTGCGTTTTAGTAAAAGGGGGCCATAGTGCAAAATATAGACAGCAGATATAAATTCTCAAAACGGACACATTTTGATAACTAAGTTGAAAATAAAATCATTTTTCCTACCTTTTTGTCTGGTGATTTCATGAGTCTCTGGTCCTTCTTTCTTCTCCTGCCCCCCCCTTTCTTTCTCTCTCCCCCTGGCCCCCCTCTTTATTTCTGCCTTTCTTTCTCTCTCCCCCTGGCCCTCCTCTTTCTTTCTGCCTTTCTTTCTCTCCCCCTTGACCCCCTCTTTATTTCTGCCTTTCTTTCTCTCTTCCCCTGGCCTCCCTCTTTATTTCTCTCTCCCCCTGGCCCTTCTCCTCTTTCTGCCTTCCTTTCTCTCCCTCTTGACCCCTTCTTTATTTCTGCCTTTCTTTCTCTCTCCCCCTGACCCCTCTTTATTTCTGCCTTTCTTTCTCTCTCCCCCTGGCCCCCCCTCTTTATTTTTTCCTTTCTTTCTCTCTCCCCTTAGCCACCACAAAGCCATCGTGCCAATTTCTCCACTTCCATGATTCTTTCCCTACCCTCACCCCCAAGCCAGCAGCCGATGTCTCCCTGCTCCTTCCCCGATGTCTTGAACTTCATCGGGCAGCAGCAGCATTCACAATTCACGGCTGTTGCCCGCTTCAGGCCTTCCTCTCTGTCGGGTCCTGTCTTCATGAAAACAGGAAGTAGGCAGGACCCGGCAGAGAACAAGGCCTGAAGCCGGCAACAGCAGCGAATTGTAAACGCTGCTGCTGCCCGAAGAAGGTAATGGAGCACGAGGCAGACCGCTTCTCCCCCCTCCCAGCCGAACCCCCGCTGACCCTATCTTCCCCCCCTCCGTGAACCTTTCCGACCCTCCCAGCAAGAGCAGCAAACCTCCTTCGCGGCTTTCTCCTCCCTCTGCCGCGTCACTGATGACGTCATCAGTGATGCGGCAGAGGGAGGAGAAAGCCGACGCTACTGGAGGGAGGTTTGCTGCTTTCGCTGGGAGGGTCGGAAAGGTTCACTTGGGGGGAGAGATAGGAGGGTCAGCGGGGGTTCAGCTGGGAGGGGGGAGAAGCGGTCTGCCTCGGTGCTCCAAGGCCTGGCGCCATTACCTTTTTCACCCCTCCCGCCCCCCCTTGGTACGCTACTGCTCTCCAGCTCTCCTTAGTTTGCCGGTTTTCTTTTTCGGCGACCGGCACGTTTTCAAAAGAGCCGCGCACGCGTGGCTGCTCAAAGTTCAATCTTCTGCTCTGCTGCAACTTCCTGTTTCCGGTTGGGTCAGAGCAGAAGATTGAATACTGAGCAGCCGCGCGTGCGCGGCTCTTTTGAAAGCGTTCCGGTCGCCAAAAAAGAAAGCCGGCAAACTAAGGTGAGGTGGAGAGAGGAAGCTGGTTAAACGATCGAGCCGGCGTGCGGGTGGGCGGGTGGGGGCTGCCGGAACCGCACACTGCTGTGACAAGACTATTCACCGCTCCACGGGGCGGTGATGGCCTTGTCCCCATCCCCGCAGAGGCTGCTAATTTTCATTCCCCGTTTTTGGCGGGTTACCCGCGGCTAAACGCAGTAGCCGCGGATAAACCGCCACCGTGTCATTCTCTAGCCCCAAGGTTCTCCGCTATCACCTATCTTATTCAACATCTACATTTCCCCTTTAGGACATTTATTACAGAGTTTAAATGTAAAATTTTATATATACACAGATGACATTTCTATTTTAATCCCTCTAAATAATTTTACCACTGAAATTTTAAATCAGATATCTTCTATTATGACTCAGAACAGTGGAATCTGTACCTAAACTGAAAATTCTTGGAGTTATAGTTGACGTAGACTTATCATTTCACAGTCATATCAGTGAAATAGTTAAATCATGTTTCCATAGACTACGTCTTATCCGATCAATTTCTACTTTCCTAGACCCTAAATCGATTAATATTCTGGTCCACTCTTTGATCATATCCAAAATCGATTACTGCAATTCTCTCTTAATCAACATAACTCAGAAAGAAAAAAGACGCCTTCAGATAATTCAAAATACTGCAATAAAATTAATTCATAAAGCAAAAAAATATGATCATGTCACTCCATTAATGATTAAATCACATTGGCTTCCCATTTCTCACCGAATTACCTTTAAAATTATATTTTTGGTATATAAAACACTAATTTTCAATGAACCACAATTTATATCAAAAATGATTATCCCATATAATGCCTCACGCTCGTTACGATCATCCTCCTCAAATCTATTATCAATTCCCTCCTTAAAAATTATTGGCACACAAAGAAATGACATATTTTCCGTTATGGCCCCTACACTATGGAATTCCCTTCCTAACTATATTAGAATTGAAAAAGATCTTTTATCCTTTAAGAAAATTTTAAAAACTTTTCTATTTCAAGATGCATTTGATATGTAATATGGCACATTTTAATTCTTACATTCTGTTGTGACTATTAAACTCACGAACCCCTTTTACTCCTTATTGTGTTTCCCTTTTTATGTAAATTTCAACAGATTATAATATTGTAACTTTCCCCTCCTTCCCTACTCATTCATGTTTGTCCTTAATTCAATTGTTATAATACCAATTAATGTAAATTGTTTGTCTTGTGTTTATTTCGTTTAAATTGTATATGAGACCACCACCTGGTGGCTTTTAAATTGTACATCGCTTAGAAATCTCATATAAGCGATTCATCAAATGCTAAATAAACTTGAAACTTGACAATTAATTTCAAACTGAAACTCAATACGGAAAAGACCAATCTTTTCTTGGCTAGTTCCAATGACAAAATAACAAACTCATTGCTTCATCTTAATGGTCATGACTCCCCGATTATTAAATCTATCAAAATTCTGGGAGTCACACTAGACCAACATTTAACACTAGCAGAACACACGAACTTAGTGGTACAAAAATGCTTTTTTACATTGTGGAAATTGAGAACCATAAAAAAATATTTTGATCCTTTATCATTCAGACTATTGGTGCAAGCATTAGTTTATCTATTTTAGACTATTGTAACATCATCTATTTAGGAGCACCCAAAAAATTCTAAGGAAGTTAAGGATAATTCAAAATACAGCTGTTTGATTTTTGGTTTAAAAAAGAATGAAAATATTAGTCCATGTTATCGTTTACTTCATTGGCTGCCTTTGGAGGCAAGAGTATTATTCAAATTTTCCTGTATCTGCTTTAAGTTGATATCTGGATTGTCTACAGCTTACCTTTTTCCTCATTTTGTGTTGCATAGACCATCAAGAGAAACTAGAAACTTCTACTTATTTGCTTATCCAAAAATTAATGGTTGTAGATATAAAACCTTCTTAGATAGGACCCTAGCATTTCAAGCTGGCAACAATCTTGGTTAGGTAAATGTATTCAGCAAGCTATGTTATCTATTTGCAGTTTTTGGAAATTAATTAAGAGCGGAGTACCACAGGGGTCGGTGCTGGGACCGCTCCTGTTTAATATATTTATTAACGACCTGGAGGCAGGAACAAAATGTGAGGTTATTAAATTTGCGGATGACACTAAATTATACAGCAGGGTCATAACCATGGAGGACTGCGAAGACCTCCAAAAAGATCTGACAACGCTGGAAGAGTGGGCCAAAAAGTGACAAATGAGCTTCAAAATAGGGAAATGCAAGGTCATGCATATTGGGAAAAAACCCCCGATGTTCACTTACAAGATGGGGGGATCACCGCTAGGGGTGAGCAACCTTGAAAGAGACCTGGGAGTGATGGTGGACACAACATTGAAGGCGTCGGCGCAGTGCGCCACAGCCTCAAGGAAAGCGAACAAACTGTTGGGTAGCATTAAGAAAGGTATCACAACCAGGACGAAGGAAGCCATCCTGCCACTGTATCATGCAATGGTGCGCCCGCACCTGGAGTACTGTGTCCAGTACTGGTCGCCATACCTCAAGAAAGACATGGCGGTACTTGAGAGAATCCAGAGAAGAGCAACTAAGCTAATAAAGGGTATGGAAGACCTCTCATATACTGACAGACTGAAAAAGCTGGGGCTTTTCTCCCTGGAAAAGTGACGACTTAGGGGAAACATGATAGAAACCTTCAAGATCATGAAGGGCATAGAAAAAATGGACAGGGACAGATTTTTCAAACTAATGGGAACCACAAGTACAAGGGGGCACTCAGAGAAATTGAAAGGGGAAAGGTTTAGAACAAACGCCAGGAAGTTCTTTTTCACCCAGAGGGTGGTGGATACATGGAATGCGCTGCCGGAGGATGTGATAGGCAGAAGTACACTACAGGGCTTCAAAGAAGGACTGGACAGATACCTAGAGGACAAAGGGATTGAGGGGTACAGATAGGAGTAGAGGTAAGGTTATAGGGACAGGATTAGAGGTAAATTACAAAATTAGTCAGAGACCACTGTTCAGGCAGTGGGCCTGATGGGCCACCGTGGGAGCGGACCGCTGGGCAGGATGGACCTCTGGTCTGCCCCAGCGGAGGCAACTTCTTATGTTCACTTTGTTCGATAAGTTTATTACTTACTGAGTTTTATTATTGAAATTCTATTTTACAAATATTTGTATTTTTTACTGTATTATTGTATTTCGCTGATTGTCCAGCTCTTTTTAGTGTAAACCACCTAGAACTTTTGGTAATGGCGGTATAAAAGAATAAAGTTATTATTATTATTTGCTTTGTACATATCCTCAAAGAAGGCTTTAAAACATTTAGCAATGTCCTCTGCCTTCATCACCTGACCTCCGGTAGGTACTTGGACAGAAAAAAATGGTCGATGACCAAGCGAGCAAAGAAGGCTGCCTGGCTTGTTCCCAAACCAATGCAGCCAGTATTTGGTAAATGCATTCCCTTTATGGAAATGAGCCTGCAAGAGAATTCAACGCAGCCTTGGTTGCCACGTAATGTTCCCGCGTAGAGGAAGTAGGTTGTTGTATATTAGCTCGCCCTCTCTAAAGCAATAATTCCCTGATTAATCCTGTGATTTCAGGCACTAACATAGGAGATAATCTGACCAAGTAAGACGGCTTTCGCTGTCTCCCCAAAAAGTATAGGGTCATCAGCATGCTGCTCATTATGAAACAGAAAATTCTCCCATTGTGTTTGAAGGTAGGCAAGGGAGTCTCGATCCTTGCTAAGATAGGCAGGAAAATGCCAATGCTTGCCCTGACAGTAATACAGGTAAAGTCAAAGGGCCTATGGCAGCTGAATGGACCTGCGAGAACATGGAGGTAGATAGCAAAATATGATCAATATGGGACCAGCTCCCATGTGTGCGAGACAAGAAGGTGTAATCTCTGATTTCAGGGTGGAGAAGCATCTACAGGTCAATAATATTAAAGGTGGTACAGAAATCAGATAAAAGTGTGCCCTTGATTCCTAAAGAGGTAGCAGGGGAGCTGTAAGCAGAAGAAAAACAGATAGAGAGAGGCCTAGGCCAAAGGGGAAAGACAGGAGGCAGATGCTAGACTATGGGAGCTGCAGACAGAAGAGACAGAAAGGGGGAGAGACCCTGAGGAGGAACAGAGAGATGCAAGATCATAACATAGGAGGGAGAGAGAGGGAGACATGTTGCCAATAGGGGTGGAGGAGAGAGGAAGAAAAATTGGACTCATGGAGGGACAGAGAGAGATGTTGGTTGTGGAAGGGAATGAGGTCCGAAGAGGAAGCATGCAGGAAGCAGAAAGAAAAAAATGTTGGATGCACAGTCAGAAGGAAGTCCAACCAGAAACTAATTAAATCACCAGACAACAAAGCTAGGGGAAATTATTTTATTTTCAATTTAATGATTGAATTGTGCCAATTTTGTGAATATTTGCAAATATTCCTCTCCTGACCAAGTTGCTGGAGTCTATCATATCTACCCAACTTTCATCCTATCTTGAAAGATTCTCCATTCTCCTACCCTACCAACATGGCTTCAGACCCAACTTCAGCACCGAATCCCTATTGGCCTCATTAATCTCAAAGGTCCAACATCTTCACTCTCGCAATAAGTTCGCTGTTCTTCTTCAATTCAACCTTTCTGCAGCCTTCGACATGGTCCATCATGATATACTAATCCTCCAACTTTCTGAAATTGGCATAAACTTAACAGTATTAGATTGGTTCTCAAAATTCTTACGTTCCCGCTCCTACTTCGTTAACATGAATGGCTCCTCATCCCTCCCATGGAAACCGATTTGTGGAGTTCCTCAGGGCTCACCGCTATCTCCGATTCTCTTCAATGTTTATATGTCCTCCCTGAAACTCCTCCAACTGTCCCCCCTTGGAAACACTTTACACTTACACCGATGACATCCTTGTCCTCCTCGAGACCGACTCTAACCTCACCAATCTCTCTGAGAACATCTCCTCATGTATATCGAACCTCCAATCCTGGGCCCTCACCGTACAAATGAAACTAAACAAGACCAAAACAAAACTACTTTGGCTTGGCCCAAAATTAGATCAGCTACCCACCTACATCCCACTGTCCTCTGGCACCACATTGCAGCTTGAATACTCATGTAAAGTTCTGGGCATCATCATTGACTCCACACCGTCCTTCAATGACCACCTTAATTCCTTAGTAAAAAAATGCTTTTTCAATCTTCACATGTTAAGGAAAGTGAGATTCTGCTTCCATCAACATCACTTTGCTGTCCTCGTACAATCCATCATTCTTTCCAGGCTGGATTACTGTAACTCCATCTACTTAAGCCTGACAAAAAAAGCCTTCATAGACTCCAGCGGATCCAGAACACTGCGGCTAAACTAATCTTCACAAAAAGCAAATTTGACCACGTCTCCCCGCTTCTGTCTAAGCTTCATTGGCTCCCAGTAATCCTTAGGGTTCACTACAAATGCGCCTGCCTAACCTTCAAGTCTCTACACGGTATCCTGCCTCCCCTTTTTCCACTATCTTGGAACTCCTCTAATCCCAACACCACCAGATCCACTCAAAAAATCAAACTATCCTTCCCCTCTTTAAAAGGCATATCCCATGCAGGAAAATTAGGAACTTCCCTCTTCTTCAGGATCACCAAACTCTGGAACAGTTTTACTACCCCGCTTCGGAGCCTGACCTCCCTCCAACTCTTCCGAAAACATTTGAAAACTTGGCTTTTCTGCAAAATGCAATGACCTCCCCCTCATCGATATACTAAGTCTCTCTAAACTTCTCTTCTTAGTCCTTCTACTTTCTTTGTAGTTCCTTTCTATACCAATTCCTGTAAACTGTGCCGAGCTCTACTTCTGTGGAGATGATGCGTTATACAAACTTAAGGTTTAGTTTAGTTTACATCTGCTGTCTATATTTTGTACTGTTAAGAAAAAAATACATTTGTTTCTAATTCTCTGGGGTAGTACTGCATGCAGAGTCTTGAATCTTAAGGTTTTGTTTATATATATTAGTACTTTTAGTTTGTGGTCCCATATTTGCATAGGGGTTATGTGTGTTCTGGTAGGAATGAATGTTGAGAAGCATACGTACAGTGTGCTTTGTGTACTTTAATTTTGTGCTTAACCATTATGTATTGTTAATAAGATTATATTGTGTATATATATGAAAAATGAATGGAAAAAATGGTATTACAATTAGTACTATTATGGGGGCGGTGTCTGGGGCAGAGATTGGGTGGGGTCTGGGGGCAGAGCTTGTGGACCTCCCCAAACAAAAAAGCATTCCGCTGCCTATGAGTTGAACCATCCCAGAGGCCCAGCCTCCCCCAGGACATTACAGGAAAGCACAGTTACTTACCGTAACAGGTGTTATCTAGTGAAAACAGGCAGAAAATCTCACATGTGTGTGACGTAATCCACGAAGCCCCAGTATGGAAGGTCCCAAGTGCATCGCCACTTTAAGAACTTTAGAAAGTTTGCGACCGACCGCACCACGCCTGCACGAGTGCCTTCCCGCCTGATGTAGGCGCGCGGCTCCTCAGTTAGCCTCCTCCTTAGCTAGCCAACCAGGGGAGGTGGGTGGGTTGTGAGAATATCTGCCTGCTGTCCCTGGATAACACCTGTTACAGTAAGTAACTGTGCTTTATCCCAGGACAAGCAGGCAGCATATTCTCACATGTGGGTGACCTCCAAACTAACCAGAATGGAATGGTGGGAGTGTTGGCCTTTTAGGAAAATAAATTCTGTTATACTGTTTGGCCGAAGTGCCCAATCTTTCTGAAAAAAAATTCAGACAGTAATGTGAGGTGAATGTGTGAACTGAGGACCAAGAGGCAGTCTTGCAGATTTCTTCTATCAGAGTGGAACGCAGGAAAGCTACTGAAGCTGCCCTAGCTCTAACTTCATGGGCTGTGACTCGACTCTCCAGTTGCAGCCCAGCCTGAGCGTAACAGAACGAGATACAGCCAGTCAGTTGGATAGTGTTCTTTTGTAAACAGGATGCCCCAATTTGTTAGGATCAAAGGAGATGAAAAGTTGGGGAGACGATCTATGTGATTTAGTCCTTTGCAAATGCTAAGCTAAAGCTCGTTTGAAGAGCCGTTTCACCAGGATGAGAATGAGGCTATGGAAAAAATACTGGAAGCACAATCGACTGATTGAGATGAAATTCAGTAACTACCTTTGGTAAAAACTTTGTATGAGTACAAAGTACCACTTTATCATGGTGGAACACTGTGAATGGTAGATCCCCCACCAAGGCTTGAAGTTCGCTCACCCTTCTGGCAGAAGTGAGAGAAATGAGGAAGACAACTTTCCAAGTAAAGTATTTGAGATGAGCATTAGATATTGGTTCAAATGGAGGCTTCATCAACTGAGCAAGAACCCCATTGAGATCCCATACCACTGGAGGCGGTTTGAGAGGGGGGCTTGACATGGAAGCTCTTTTGAGCAGAGACTGTTTTCTTATTCTTTTGACTCTGCAGCAACGTGTGCATCTGGTAGCGCTATATAAACAATTAATAGTAGTAGTAGTAGTTCATGAATCTGGAAATGAGAGGATGGGCCGTGAGAGGTTTAACATCCACTGACTGATGAAAGGCTGTGATTGTGCTGAGATGAACCCTAATAGATGTAGATTTGAGTCCAGTGTCAGACAAATGGAGAAGATAATCCAAGATTTGAGAAACTGAGATGGATGTCGGTTGCTCCTGATGAAGAAGACACCATGAAGAAAAATGAGTCCACTTTTAATGATAATATTTTCGAGTGGACCGCTTTCTGGAAGCTTCTAAGATAAGTTGAACAGTCTGAGAGAGATGAATATCAGCAGAACTCTGCCCGAGGAACCAAGCTGTCAGGTGTAGAGACTGAAGGTTGGGATGTAGAAGAGAACCTTGACTCTGCGTGAGTAGAGATGGAAATAGTTGTAGAGGTATTGGTTCTTTGATACTGAGTTGAAGTAAAAGGGAAAACCATGGTTGTCTGGGCCACCGAGGAGCTATCAGAATCATGGTGGCAGACTCCTGCTTGAGCTTGACAAGCGTCCTGAGAACAAAAGGAAAAGGTGGAAACGCATACAGGAACTTGTTCATCCAATCTAATAGAAAAATGTCTACTTCCAGGCGATGAGGTGCGTAAAACTGGGAACAGAAGCAGGGTAGCTTGTGATTGTGGGGAGACGCAAAAAGATCTACTTGAAATGTCCCCCATTGGGAGAAAATGGCATGGAGAGTGGCTGAATTCAGAGTCCACTCATGAAGTTGAAGAATACGACTGAGCTTCTTTGCCAGAATTCTGTCCCCGATTATAAACGGCCTTTAGAAAGATGTTGCGAGGAGTCTCCCAATTCCAAATCTTTTGAGCCTCCTCACAGAAAAGGAGAGACCCTGTACCTCCCTGTTTGTAGATCGGAGAAAGTTATAATGCCGCTTTATAGGGCAATGGTCAGACCCCACTTGGAATACTGCGTCCAACATTGGTCTCCCTACTTAAAGAAGGATATAAAACTGCTGGAGAGGGTGCAGAGACGAGCAACTAAACTAGTGAAGGGTATGGAGAAACTGGAATATGAGGATCGACTTAAAACACTGGGATTGTTCTCCCTTGAGAAAAGGAGACTGCGTGGGGATATGATCGAAACCTTCAAAATACTGAAAGGAATCGACAAAATAGAGCAGAAAAAACTATTTACATTGTCCAATTTGACACGGACAAGAGGACATGAAATGAAGCTAAGGGGGGGCAAGTTCAGGACTAATATCAGGAAGTTCTGCTTCACACAGAGAGTGGTTGACATCTGGAATACACTCCCAGGGGAGATTATTGCGGAATCGACAGTCCTAGGCTTCAAAAGCAAACTAGATGCATATCTCCTTGAGAGAGGCATATAAAGATATGGTTGGCTATAAAATAAGCCAGGTGTATACCTAGCAGGGCCTCCGCGTGTGCGGATCGCCGGACTTGATGGACCGAAGGTCTGATCCGGAGATGGCGCTTCTTATGTTCTTACTTGATTGTCCATCTGGACAAGGAGAACTTGATCTTGTATGAGATGCTGGAAAGCTTTGAGAGCATTGAAAATCGCTCTGAATTCTAATAGATTTATATGATTATGATGGCATTTATCTCTGGAGATCCATAGACCTGGTGCGTAAGCCATCCAGACGAGCTCCCCAAGCATAGGTCGATGAATCTGTGGTAAGGACATTCTGATAGGGAGGCGTTTAGAAAAGCAAACCTCTAGAAAGATTGGTAGATTGCATCCACCACTGAAGTGACCGTCGAAGAGATGAGGTTACTGCAATGTGGCATGAGAGAGGGTCTAGAGCCTGTGACCAATGAGAAGCCAGAGTCCATCGAGGAATTCATAAATGAAACCTCACAAATGGAGTGACGTGGACTGTTGAAGCCATGTGCCCTAGGAGAACTATCACATGTTTTGCTGACAAAGATTGGGTCTGGGCAACCTGCTGACAAATCTGAATAAGGGCATCTTGACGTGGTTGCGGAAGAAATGCCCTGGGTTGAGTTCAGAAAGGCTCCTATGAATTGGAGTTTCTGAGACGGTTGAAGTTGAGATTTGGGGAAGTTGATTTTGAATCCCAAACTCTGGTGTGTTGCCGAATGCACAGCTTGAGAAGGCAGATCCTTGATCAGCTAGTCGTCCAGGTAGGGAAAGACTTGAAGGCCCTGACACCGCAAAGCCGCTGCTACTACTGCCAGGCACTTGGTAAAGACTCGCTTGAAGGATGATCGGGAGGTATGATGAGAAAATGAAGGGAGTATCCTTCCCTAATGATCTTGAGAACCCAGAAGTTGGATGTTATTAAATCCCAACAATGAGAATAAATTTGCAGATGACCTCTGATGGATTGAGGGAGAGGCAGAGACGACTGGATTGAAACTATTGTGACAAACCCAGGTTCATTTCGAGTTTTGGCCAAAACAAATCCGAGTCCGTCCCGGGTTTTGCCCCAGTGATCAGGAGAAAACACAGTGTACCTAGATGCAGGAGAGCTGATCAGGTGATTAACCAATTAACTGAGCAAGCTGACTTCTGCTCTGATAATGATATGGAGGTAGAAGAGGCAGGGCAGGAAAAGATTAGGAGGAAAAGCTACACTCCATGCAGACCTGCCCCTGCCACTGTCAGAAATCTGAGTCAATTTGAACAGCCGGTTAAAACCAGGACTAGGGAGAAACCTGCCTGTAATAGCAGGAAACAGGTTAGTGTGGGGAAAACCCTTCCTCCACCTTCTCAGAGGCGGAGTGGCTCTCCACAGGATATAACGTGGCTCCTGAGAACAGGAAGGGGGTACACAGGAGGGAGGCATTCAAAGAGTGGAAAGCTGGGAGAGTGAGTCTCTCTCAGACTGGCCTATGGTAGAGGCAGAGGAGTTGTCTCCTACCGGGAATCCATGGGAACAGCCAGAGGAAGAAGCTATGGAGGTACAGGCAAGCCATGCAGGCACTGAGACTCAGCCATTACCCATGGAAACACAGTAAGCATGAGAGTTGGGTTTTTTCCTGTTGCTTATACCTCCGTGCTGCCAGCTAATCTATAGTTTGTGTGAAGTAAATTTAGAAACTCTCCTGGAAAGCCAAACTTGGGGGCTTTCTCTGAAGCAGTAAAGTGTGAGGTTCTAGCAAACGTATGAGTGTTTGCTTTCCCTGGATTGTTGGCAAGCTGAGCAAGTACATTGCCCTCCCTCGCAGCTGTGCCTGATTACTGCAGCAACGTTTCAGAGAGAGAGAGAAACGTAGGCATGATACTGAAGTTTTGAGCAGTACAAATTATTTTTGTTTGATATGAACTGTTTGATAAAACATGATTTGCTTAAGGCATTACTGCTCTGGTGAAGAGGACTGTGTTACTCACCTGATTTAAGTCCAGAAGCAGGGGACTATTCTCAATGCAGTGATAACCAAGCTTTAACTTTCTGTTTGCATTATTTGAACTTTCTTGCTATGATTGCATGCAATATAAGTTTACACTGATCGGCAAGGCTGAAGCCTCTATTTTTTATTTATTTAACCCATGGCTGGAATAAAGCTATTTTTGTTTTGCCATCTCTGACTTGGACTCTTTGACCTTGCTTATTCCTGAGGCAGATATTGTGCTGATAGTAAGACCTGAAGGATTCCCTTGGTAGTAAGGGGCACGCTGAATCGGAATTTTGGTCAAGTATCCATAGTAACATAGTAACATAGTAGATGACGGCAGATAAAGACCCGAATGGTCCATCCAGTCTGACCAACCTGATTCAATTTAAATTTTTTTTTTTTTTTTTTTCTTCTTAGTTATTTCTGGGCAAGAATCCAAAGCTTTACCCGGTACTATGCTTGGGTTCCAACTGCCGAAATCTCTGCTCATCTACACCCTCCAAGCCATTGAAGCCCTCCCCTGCCCATCCTCTACCTAACAGCCATACACAGACACAGACCGTGCAAGTCTGCCCAGTAACTGGCCTTAGTTCAATATTTAATATTATTTTCTGATTCTAAATCTTCTGTGTTCATCCCATGCTTCTTTGAACTCAGTCACAGTTTTACTCTCCACCACCTCTCTCGGGAGCGCATTCCAGGCATCCACCACCCTCTCCGTAAAGTAGAATTTCCTAACATTGCCCCTGAATCTACCACCCCTCAACCTCAAATTATGTCCTCTGGTTTTACCATTTTCCTTTCTCAGGAAAAGATTTTGTTCTACGTTAATACCCTTTAAGTATTTGAACGTCTGAATCATATCTCCCCTGTCTCTCCTTTCCTCTAGGGTATACATATTCAGGGCTTCCAGTCTCTCCTCATACGTCTTCTGGCGCAAGCCTCCTATCATTTTCGTCGCCCTCCTCTGGACCGCCTCAAGTCTTCTTACGTCTTTCGCCAGATACGGTCTCCAAAACTGAACACAATACTCCAAGTGGGGCCTCACCAATGACCTGTACAGGGGCATCAACACCTTCTTCCTTCTACTGACTACGCCTCTCTTTATACAGCCCAGAATCCTTCTGGCAGCAGCCACTGCCTTGTCACACTGTTTTTTCGCCTTTAGATCTTCGGACACTATCACCCCAAGGTCCCTCTCCCCGTCCGTGCATATCAGCTTCTCTCCTCCCAGCATATACGGTTCCTTCCTATTATTAATCCCCAAATGCATTACTCTGCATTTCTTTGCATTGAATTTTAGTTGCCAGGCATTAGACCATTCCTCTAACTTTTGCAGATTCTTTTTCATATTCTCCACTCCCTCTTCGGTGTCTACTCTGTTACAAATCTTGGTATCATCTGCAAAAAGGCACACTTTTCCTTCTAACCCTTCAGCAATGTCACTTACATACATATTGAACAGGATTGGCCCCAGCACCGAACCCTGAGGGACTCCACTAGTCACCTTTCCTTCCTTCGAGCGACTTCCATTAACCACCACCCTCTGGCGTCTGTCCGACAGCCAGTTTCTGACCCAGTTCACCACTTTGGGTCCTAACTTCAGCCCTTCAAGTTTGTTCAACAGCCTCCTATGAGGAACTGTATCAAAGGCTTTGCTGAAATCCAAGTAATTTACATCTAGCATATGTCCTTGATCCAGCTCTCTGGTCACCCAATCAAAAAATTCAATCAGGTTCGTTTGGCACGATTTACCTTTTGTAAAGCCATGTTGCCTCGGATCCTGTAACCCATTAGACTCAAGGAAATACACTATCCTTTCTTTCAGCAACACTTCCATTATTTTTCTAACAACTGAAGTGAGGCTCACCGGCCTGTAGTTTCCTGCTTCATCCCTGTGACCACTTTTATGAATAGGGACCACATCCGCTCTCCTCCAATCCCCAGGAATCACTCCCGTCTCCAGAGATTTGTTGAACAAGTCTTTAATAGGACTCGCCAGAACCTCTCTGAGCTCCCTTAGTATCCTGGGATGGATCCCGTCTGGTCCCATCGCTTTGTCCACCTTCAGTTTTTCAAGTTGCTCATAAGCACCCTCCTCCGTGAACGGCGCAGAATCTACTCCATTTTCTCGTGTAACTTTGCCAGACAATCTCGGTCCTTCTCCAGGATTTTCTTCTGTGAACACAGAACAGAAGTATTTGTTTAGCACATTTGCTTTCTCCTCATCACTCTCCACATATTTGTTCCCAGCATCTTTTAGCCTAGCAATTCCATTTTTTATCTTCCTCCTTTCACTAATATATCTGAAAAATTTTTTATCTCCCTGTTTTACATTTTTAGCCATTTGTTCTTCCGCCTGTGCCTTCGCCAAACGTATCTCTCTCTTGGCTTCTTTCAGTTTCACCCTGTAGTCCTTTCTGCTCTCCTCTTCTTGGTTTTTTTTATATTTCATGAACGTGTGCTCGCTGCGCCTACAGGAGCGGGTGTGACACTATGCTCTTGAGTAGATGGTCAAAAAGACTGAGTAGATTTTGCAGTAGCAGATTTCTGAGATTTCTGAGACCTCTGCTGTCTTTGCTTCTTCTGCTGAGGTCTTGCAGCAGCTGGTTTAGCAGTATAGCTTCGCTGATAAGACATGAATGGCTTAAGAGGACGTGACACTGAAGACTTGGGCTTAGGCTTGACCAAAGAGTCCCAAGATTTTTCATGAGCGTTAAGCTTTTGAGTAGCATTCTTAATTGTATCTCCGAAAAGCTCAGCTCCAAGAAATGGAATGTTAGCCAAGCGATCTTGAAAATTCATAAGAACTATCATTGACATTGAAAAGAAAAACATTACCGTATTTTCGCGGATATAACGCGCACCATTGTAAAACGCGCACAGGGGTATAGCGCGCAGAAATCACGATGATATGTACAAAAACTTTTCTATACCGCGCTCAGGCATATAACGCGCATGCTGCCCGACTCTCCTCCTGGCCACCCCGACTCTCCTTTCGCTCTCCCCGACTCTCCTCTGGCCACCCCCGACTCTCCTTTCGCCCTCCCCGACTCTCATCTGGTTGCCCGACTCACCCTGACTTTCGGTGCACTGCCCCGACTCTACCTCTGGTTGCCCCGACTCACACGTTCACCCGCCCTGACTTTCGGTGCACTGCCCCGCCTCTCCGTGCCTGTCCCCCTTGAAGTCACTGTCCCCCCTTGAAGGTCGCCTGTCCCCCTTGAAGATCTGCCTGTCCCCCTTGAAGTCCTGTCCCCATCCTGAGAAGCCTGAGGCCCCCCCTCGACGGCCGATTCTTCTCCCCCCTCGGCAGGACCACTCGCACCCCCACCCCGAAGGACGCCGACTCCCCGACAATATTGGGCCAGGAGGGAGCCCAAATCCTCCTGGCCACGGCGACCCCCTAACCCCACCCCGCACTACATTACGGGCAGGAGGGATCCCAGGCCCTCCTGCCCTCGACGCAAACCCCCTCCCCCCAACGACCGCCCCCCCCCAAGAACCTCCGCCCGGTCCCCCAGCCGACCCGCGACCCCCCTGGCCGACCCCCACGACCCCCCACCCGCCTTCTCCCCGTACTTTGTGTAGTTGGCCATGAAGGGAGCCCAAACCCTCCTGGCCACGGGCGACCCCCTAACCCCACCCCGCACTACATTACGGCCAGGAGGGATCCCAGGCCCTCCTGCCCCTCGACGCAAACCCCCCTCCCTCAACGACGCCCCCCCCCCAAGAACCTCCGACCGACCCGCGACCCCCCTGGCGACCCCCCCACCCCCCTTCCCCGTACATTTGGAAGTTGGGCCGGACAGAGGGAGCCAAACCCGCCTGTCCGGCAGGCAGCCAACGAAGGATGAGGCCGGATTGGCCCATCCGTCCTAACAAGCTCCGCCTACTGGTGGGGCCTAAGGCGCGTGGGCCAATCAGAATAGGCCTGGAGCCTTAGGTCCACCCCTGGGGCGCGGCCCTGAGACATCAATGGTCGGGTTTTGGCCCATGTGCCCTCAGGCCGCGCCACCCAGGTGGGACCTAAGGCTCCAGGGCCTATTCTGATTGGCCCACGCGCCTTAGGCCCCACCAGTAGGCGGAGCTTAGGACGGATGGGCCAATCCGGCCTCATTCCTTCGTTGGCTGCCTGCCGGACAGGCGGGTTTGGCTCCGTCTGTCCGGCCAACTTCCAAAGGTACGGGGAAGGGGGGTGGGGGGGTCGGCCAGGGGGTCGCGGGTCGGTCGGAGGTTCTTGGGGGGGGGCGGTCGTTGGAGGGAGGGGGTTTGCGTCGAGGGCAGGAGGGCCTGGGATCCCTCCTGCCCGTAATGTAGTGCGGGGTGGGGTTAGGGGGTCGCCGTGGCCAGGAGGGTTTGGGCTCCCTTCTGGCCCATTACACAAAGTACGGGGAAGGTGGGTGGGGGTGTCGTGGGGGTCGGCCCAGGGGGGTCCGCGGGTCGGCTGGGGGACGGGCGGAGGTTCTTGGGGGGGGGGCGGTCGTTGGGGGGAGGGGGTTGCGTCGAGGGCAGGAGGGCCTGGGATCCCTCCTGCCCGTAATGTAGTGCGGGGTGGGGTTAGGGGGTCGCCGTGGCCAGGAGGGTTTGGGCTCCCTCCTGGCCCGATATTGTTGGGGAGTCGGCGGTCCCTTCGGGGTGAGGGTGCGAGTGGTCCTGCCGGGGGGGGGGGGGGTGTATCGGACGTCGGGGAGTCGGCCGGGCAAGAGGGCTTGGGCTCCCTCTTGCTCCGATCGTGGATGCGGGTGCGGGTGGGAGCGCGTGCAAGCGGTCGTTCGGGGTGGGGGTGCGAGCGGTCCTGCTGGGGGGGTGAATCGGGCGTCGGGCGGGGTGGGAACTATGTTTAAAAACTTTTGTATACCGCGCTCAGGCATATAACGCGCGAGGGGTATGCGCGGTACGTAAAATCACGTATAACGCGCGCGTTATATCCGCGAAAATACGGTAAAGGGTGAAATAGAGAGAAATTATTACTCCAAAAAGAACAAAGATGGATACATAGACCGCAAACTATTGAACACAAGGATGGAACATCAACATAGTATAGAGAGCTTTTTTCTAAAATTTTATGTATTAACAACAGCAGTTGGCACACAATTCTAGTATTTATTTTAGCATTACCGATTCAAATAATGAAGTTTTGCGATCTTACAAACCAAATCAATAGGTACACTCTCTGAGCAAATCAGGTAACACATGCAGGGTCGTATAGATACAACTATCAAGGGAGAGTTTATACTATTGGGCAAACTACTAATAGGGTAATGCTTACTGTTTTCCAGGTTTTTTGAGTTCTGTGTTTTTCCAATTATTTTGTAAAGGGTTTTAGATTTAGTTATAAAAGAGATTGGCCGATATGGCTCAGAGAGTGATGCCTCCTTCCCAGGTTTCAATAAAGCACAATTACTTACCGTAACAGGTGTTATCCAGGGACAGCAGGCAGCTATTTTCACATAAGGGTGATGTCATCGACGGAGTCTGGATGTGGAAGCCTCACTAGCAGACTTGCTTGTAGAAACTAGAAGTTTCAAGTTAGCCACATCGCGCATGCGCGAGTGCCTTCCCACCCAGTGCAGGGCACGTCTCCTCAGTTCAGTTAGCTAGCAGAGAAGCCAACCAGGGGAGTTGGGTGGGTTGTGAGAATAGCTGCCTGCTGTCCCTGGATAACATCTGTTACAGTAAGTAACTGTGCTTTATCCCAGGACAAGCAGGCAGCCTATTCTCACATATGGGTGACCTCCAAGCTTACCAGAATGGGATGGTGGGAGCGTTGACAAATTAGGAGAATAAATTTTGTAATACTCTCTGGCCAAAATGACCATCCCATCTGGAGAAAACATCCAGACAATAGTGAGAAGTGAAAGTATGAACCGAGGACCAAGTAGCAGCTTTGCAAATTTTCTCAATAGGTGTAGATCTGAGGAAAGCTACTGAAGCTGCCATTGCTCTGACTTTATGGGCTGTGACTCTACTCTGTAGGTGTAATCCAGATTGGGCATAGCAGAATGAGATACAAGAAGAAATCCAGTTGGAGATGGTACACTTAGAGATTGGATGTCCCAACTTGTTTGGATCGAAGGAGAAAAAAAGTTGAGGAGCAGTTCTGTGTGGTTTGGTGCGTTTCAAATAGAAGGCCAAAGCACGTTTACAGTCCAGAGTATGAAGAGCTGATTCTCCAGCATGAGAATGAGGCTTTGGAAAGAACACTGGAAGAACAATGGAATGGGTTGAGATGAAATTCTGAAACCACTTTAGGGAGGAATTTAGGATGAGTACGGAGGACCACCTTGTCATGATGGAACACAGTGAAAGGTGGATCAGCAACTAAAGCTTGCAGCTCACTGACTCTTCGAGAAGAATTGAGGGCAATGAGAAATACCACCTTCTAAGTGAGATGCTTCAGATGAGCCGTAGACATTGGTTCAAATGGAGGCTTCATCAATTGAGCAAGAACATTGAGGTCCTAAACCACTGGAGGCAGTTTGAGAGGAGGTTTGACATTGAAAAGTCCTTTCATGAATCTGGAAACCACAGGATGAGCAGAGAGGGGTTTCCCTTCAATAGGCTGATGGAAAACAGCAATTGCACTGAGATGGACTTGGATCGATGTAGACTTGAGGTCAGAGGCGGATAAGTGTAAAAGGTAATCTAAACAGAAGATAAGGAGGATTGTTGAGGCTCCTTATTGTGAGAAAAACACCACGTAGAAAATCTTGTCCATTTTTGGTGATAGCATTGTCTAGTGGTAGGCTTCTAGAAGCCTCTAAAATGTCTCTTGCAGGTTGAGAAAACTGAAGAGGGAGTTATGTTGAGACGGTACCAAGCTGTCAGGTGTAGAGACTGCAGGTTGGGATGAAGCAGAGATCCTGACTCTGTTTAAGCAGAGATGGAAAAACTGGTAGAAGAAATGGCTCCCTGCTGTGAAGTTGAAGTAGAAGGAAATACAAGGTTGTCTCGGCCACCGAGGAGCAATCAGAATCATGGTGGCATGTTCGTTCTTCAACTTGACAAGAGTCTTGAGAATGAGAGGAATGCATCTGCGTCCATTGCAGAAGAAAAGTATCTGCCTCGAGGCGATGAGGCAAATATATCTGAAGCAGAACTGAGGCAGTTTGTGGTTGTGGGGAGCTGCAGAGATCTATCTGAGGTGTTCCTCACTGTGAAAAAATGTGATGAAGAAGCGAGGAATGGAGTGTCCATTCGTAAGGTTGCAGAAGACGACTCAAGTTGCCCGCCAAGCCAATTTTTCGCCCCTTGGATGTAGACAGCTTTGAGGAAGGTGTTGTGGCAAATTGCCCAGATCCAACCTTCAGAGGTTCTTGACAAAGGAGGAAGATCCCGTCCCTCCCTGTTTGTCTGACATAATACATGGCGACTTGGTTGTCCATCCAAATGAGAACTACCTGGTTGTGAAGAAGATGTTGAAAAGCTTTGAGAGCCTTGAAGATCACTCTGAGTTCCAACAGATTGATGTGACACTGACGATCTGTACTGGTCCAATGGCCTTGAGTATTGAATCTATCGAGATGGGCGCCCCAAGCATAGGTAGAGGAATCTGTTGTGAGGACCTTCTGATGGGGGGGCACTTGAAACAGCAAGCCTCTGGAGAGATTGGAAGAGAGCATCCACCAGCGGAGAGACTGTCTCAATGAAGGAGTGACTGCAATGTGTCGAGAAAGTGGGTTGCAAACCTGCGTCCACTGAGATGCCAGGGTCCACTGAGGAATTCTGAGGTGAAGTCTGGCAAAAGGAGTTACATGGACTGTGGAGGCCATGTGACTCAGTAGCACCATCATGTGTCTCACTGAGATGGAAGAGCGGGAAGACACTGTATGACAGAGTTGAAGGAGAGCTTTTAGACGTGGTTGCGGAAGAATTGTAGATTCTGAGAGGGTTGAAGTTGTGATTTGGGAAAGTTTATTTCGAATCCCAAACTTTGTAGGAAACCACGTTAGTCCATTGGGTCGCTACAATAACCCCCTGAGATGTTGAATCTTTGATGAGCCAGTCATAACTGAAGACCATGGTTCCTTAGAGCTGCTGCTACCACCACCAGGTACTTGGTGAATACTCTGGGAGAGGAAGCCAGGCCAAAGGACAGCATTCTATATTGATAATGCAAATTCCCACCCGAAATCTGAGATATTGCTGGAAAGCCAGATGAATGGGATATGAGTATAGGCCTCCTTGAGATCCACAGAGCATAACCAGTTGTTCTGATCGAGAAGGGGATAAAAGATGCCAAGGACAACATTCAAAATTTTTTCCTTGACTAAAAATTTGTTTGAGAGCCCTGAGATCCAGAATGGGTCTCAGATTGCCCGTCTTCTTCGGAACAAGGAAGTAACGGGAGTTAAAAAAAACCCTGTTCTGCTGTTCCAAAGGAACTGGTTCGATGGCACGGAGACAAAGCAGAGCTTGAGCTTCCTGAAGAAGGGTGGTCTGGGATGTACAGGAAGGATACTCTCTTGGAGGAAGGTCTGGTGGAACCTGAGTGAAATGAAGAGAGTATCCTTCCCTGATGATTGACAGCACCCAGAGGTCGGAAGTGATGGTCTCCCATCGGTAGTAAAAATGATGGAGACGACGTCTAATAGGGGGAAGAGAGGTCAGAGACAGAACGGTGGAGGTTATGCTCTGTTTTAAACAGTCAAAAAGGCTACGTAGCCTTAGGTGCAGCAGAAGGTTGAGATTTCTGTTGCTTCTGATTCTGCTGTTTCTTGAGAGGAGGGCGAGTGTAAGGAGCCGCTCTCGGTACAAACGCTTCTGGAAGATTGGATGGAGGGCGTTGCTGGCTTGGCAGGAGCTGGCTTGGGCTTTGGTCTGACAATAGAAGCAAAGGATTTTTTCATGTTCAGACAATTTCTTGGTGGCTGCCTCGATAGATTCATCGAAGAGGTCATTGCCTTCACAAGGAACATTAGCCAAATAGTCCTGAAGATTAGGCTCCATATCAATGGTACGAAGCCAGGCTAGGTGGCGCATTGCTACAGAACAAGCAGTCGCCCTGGCGGATAACTCAAAGGCATCATAAGAAGACTGAAGTAGATGTAATCTGAGTTGTGGACAGAGTAGCTATGACCCTCTTGAAATTCTAAGTGCTTTTGAGTATCTAGATAACTGAGAAATTTAGGAAGAAGATCAATAAGGAACTTGAAATAAGTAACAAAATGGAAATTGTAATTGAGGACTTTAGAGGACATTAATGCATTTTGGTAGAGGTGACGTCCAAACTTGTCCATAGTTTTCCCTTCCCTTCCAGGAGGAACGGTAGCATAAACCTTGGAAGGATGGGACCTTTTCAAGGACTCCACAAGTAAGGATTGGTGAGACAACTGCGAATTCTCAAATCCTTTGCAATGTAGAGTTTTATACCTGGAGTCCAACTTGCCTGGAACAGCAAGAATTTCATAAGGAGTCTCCAGGCATCGTGTAAAAGTCTGAGACAAAAGCTTGTGAAGAGGAAGCTTAAGTGACTCTGCAGGAGGTTGAGAAAGATGCATGACTTTGAGGTACTCCTTAGAGTATTTAGAACCAGCATCCAATTGAAGGTCCAGGTCAGCAGCCATATGACGAAGAAAAGATAGCTGATCCACTAATGCCTTGCCTCGAGAAGGACTCGAGGACGTCGAGGCAGCCTGGGTCGAAGATGAAGCTTCGGCAGGAAAATAGGCATCAAAAGAGAAAGGAGACTTGGACTAAGCAATAGAAACCACTGAGTCCTCGAGGTCTGGAAGCAGGGACCTCGATCAAGGAGTTGGTGGTCTAGAAGAGCTGGAAGGCATAGATTGAAGCTTAGTGGAAGAAGGACGCTCTTTGAAAGAAGAGGTATGCCTGGAAGTATGTCTCAAGGATGGCTCGATCGTCGGTGAGAGTGGTGCTTGGAAGCAGATCTCGAAGATCGAGGAGACTTCACCCCAGAGATGGACGCAGACGTTGCTACCAATGAATGGATAGGGCTAGAAGCTGTGGATCAAAGCTCAGAAAGCTTGATGGAGGAACCTCGAGGCACTCCCAAAGATTCTGCTCCTTGTATGGAGTGTGAGGATTCCTGCCAAGACACTTGCAAAGAATCTGCTCCTTGCTTCAAGTGCATAGGTGCCAGACCAGACACTCGCAGAGACTCTGCTCCATGCATAGAGTGTGTAGTCTCGGCTGGAGGCATAGGAAGAGGCTCGACCTCGCGGGAGTCTGCAGAATGCCCAGGCTGGATTAGAGTAGCAAGCTTCAGTCCCTTATTAGTGAAGAACTGAATGAATTGCTTCTCTAACATGGTCTGGAAAGAAGCCGGCAAGAATGGATCCGCGTCTGAAATCGGACCACCTGCATTGGCTGGAGGTTCCACAGAGGCAGTGGAAATGTGCTTTGACTTGGAAGTCTTGGCCACCTTCTGCTGGAACCTTCTGCTGAGCTATCTGACCTGAGGATGCGGGGGAAGATACAGCAGGTGTAGTCGAGGTAAGAGCCGCTGCAAACGATGAAGGTCTGATGAGGCTCGAGGTCAGAGTAGTGGAGGCAGAAGGACCCTCGGTCGAAGGTGGGACAGAGGCCGCTTTCGAAGTCGGGGAAGTGGTTGAAGAATCCATCCCGAAAAGCTTCTCTACTAAAATCCGATGACATTAAAGGGCTCGAGGTTCAAGAGTAGCACAGCACTCGCACGACTTCGATCCGGCCCAAGGCATTGAAGGCACCAACGGTATGGGTCCGTGAGGGAAATCGCATGCTGCACACTTCTTGAAGATCGTTGCCGGCTGGGACATAGGAGGAAAAATAGCCGCTGCAAAGTCGAAGCCCACAGGCTGTGGCCGAGCGGCCTGCCCCGGCAGTCGAACGGAAGAAATAAAAAAATTATTTAAACTAGAAATAAAAGAAAACAGCGATTCGTGAAGAAAATAAACACAAACCGCGGAAAGAGAAGGCACGAAGTAACAAAGTTAAACGCAGAGAGTCAGACGGACTTCTCAGCTCCGTGGAAAACTGAGGAGATGCGCCCTACGCTGGGTGGGAAGGCACTCGCGCATGCGCGGTGTGGCTGACTCGAAACTTCTAGTTTCTACAAGCAAGTCTGCTTGCAAGGCTTCTGCATCCCGGCTCCGATGACGTCACCCATATGTGAGAATAGGCTGCCTGCTTGTCAAGGGATAATAAGGTGATAAAGGCCTCATTGACACCCCTAGGAAACACCCCCCGATCTATAACCTGAGTATAATAATCCTGCAGCGGTGTACATATAGCAGGGGACAATAATTTATAAAATTCCACGGTGAATCCATCAGGACCCGGGGCAGAATAGTTACGCTGAGACTGTATCAACCGCTGAAGTTCTCGGACTGTAAGTGGTGCATTCAGGGAAAGCTTAGCGGTGTCCGGCAATTTAGGCATGCCAGAGTCCTCCAAGTAATCTTCCAGAGAGGGGCCAGACCCCCAACTCCGGGGAATCATAGAACTCTCGAAAATAGTCATAAAAAAGCTGTACAATTTTGTCAATTTTGTGATGGACCACCCCCAACCCATCGGAAATACCGGTGATAAATCTATGTCCCCTCGCATGTTTAGTCAGCTGAGCCAAAAGTTTCCCCGAATGATTACCAAAGAGATAATATTTAAATTTTTGATAGAAAAGAATCTTGGTCGTGTGCTCATGAATCAGGGAATTAAGGGCCGTTTCAGTCAAAAGCAAAGATTCCTTGGAATGGGGAGAGGGATGGTGAACATAACGTCGTTTAGTAGCTGCTACCTCATGTTCTAACTTAAAAATGCCTCTAGAGAGGCGGTGATTCCTAGCAATAACATAGACAATACAATCTCCCTGAAGCACTTTCGCAGTATTCCAGAAAAGATTGGGATCGTGTAAATGTTGTCCATTAAATTCCAAATAATCTTCCCATATTTTTGTTAAAAATTTGCCAAAATGTTCATCCAAAGCCAAATAACTGGGAAAGCACCAGTGGCCTGTTCCACGAAAGTGATCTGATATCACCGCCTCAATGTGTGGAAAGGATGTAAGGGAGGTGAGTATACAGTCAATTCTGGAAAATGTTCCATGGGCTCGAGAACGATGGGTAAAATCCCGTTCAGTAGTATGGAATACCTGCCAGGAGTCCATCAGATCTAAGGCTGAACAAAGATAGGGCAAACCTCGAGTTCCATTCCCCACCTGTATGTTGCCCGGATGGGAGCGATCCCTCTGTGGATCCAAAACTTGATTAAAATCACCTGCTAAATACAAAGATTCATTATTTTGTTCCAGCACCAAATGAACCAATCGTTCAAAAAAAGAATGATCATATACATTTGGCATGTATACATTCAGTAAACGAAAAGAATAAGTACCTACTGTAATATGTAGTAATAGGTAATGACCCTGGGGATCTTGGTCTATAATGTGTGTTTTATGGGGGAGGGATTTCCGAAATAAAACTGCCACTCCCGCTCGTTTATGAGGAGCGGAGGCCGCATAAACCGACCCAATCCACGTTCTTCCAAGCTTCTCATGTTCTGTAGCCAAAATTCGTGTCTCTTGAATATAGGCTATGTCAGTCTTATGCCGCTTTAATTGATTCAATATCTTGTCCATTTAATGGGGGATGTAATGCCCGAGACATTCCATGACACTAAACATAAATTAGAAGTTGTCATCTAAGAAGGTAGTGAGATGGATGACAGGAGCCTATGGGAGACTTTTACAGGTTGTGAGACCTATTCCTATATTTTGCTGAAGTTGTTAGTCACAGGCTTGTGCAAACTAGTTTCAGTTCAGATGCTGAGATGCTAATGTGTGGCATGTGAGTGTGTAGATTTCTTGCTGTGAAATCTCCCAAGGACACTAACCAGTGCTGGAAAAGACAATGAACAGTGCTGAAAGGGAAAATGCAAGTCAGCAAAAACACTCCATCTGGGAACCTAAGAACTGATAACATCATGCTGTACCCGTGTGAAGAATGGAAACTTCAAGAAGAAGAAAGTTCTAGACGCTATGGGGCTCATAATCAAAAGAGAAAAACATTAAAAAACCAGCCTAAGTCGAACATTTCTCAAAAACGTCCAAACGCTGATAATAAAATCGGGTGTTGGATGTAATTCTAAACGACTTAGGCCTTCATAGTGCCTCTCAACGTCCAAAGCTAAACGGGGCGTTTCAGGAGGTGTGTCGAGGGTGGGAGTTGGGCGGGACTTAGTCGTACAGCATATATAATCGAAAGTTTAACAACAGAGCCTAGACGGAACTTGGACGTTGTGACTTTTACATGGTCTAAGTCACAAAAACTCACCAGATAAGCACTGCAAACACATAACACAGACCCCCACACACTACCCCAGTGACCACCAACCCCCCCCACCCCCATAAAAATTTTATTCACAACTTTAAATTTCAGCCTCCAGACATTAGAACATAAGCAATGCCTCCGCTGGGTCAGACCTGAGGTCCATCGTGCCTAGCAGTCCGCTCACGTGGTGGCCCAACATGTCCAGGACCTGTGCAGTAATCCTCTATCTATACCCCTCTATCCCCTTTTCCAGCAGGAAAATGTCCAATCTTTTCTTGAACCCCAGTACCGTACTCTGCCCTATTACACTCTCTGGAAGCGCATTCCAGGTGCCCACCACACGTTGGGTAAAGAAGAACTTCCTAGCATTCATTTTGAATCTGTCTCCTTTCAACTTTTCTGAATGCCCTCTTGTTCTTTTATTATTCAAAAATTTGAAGAATCTGTCCCTCTCTACTCTCTCTATGCCCTTCATGATCTTATAAGTCTCTATCAAGAAGAAGTGCAATAAGTTAGTTAGGCACAATCTCCCCTTGCAGAAACCATGTTGGCTGGTTATCAGAAGTTCGTTTCTTTCAAAATGTTCATTGATGTTTTCTTTTATCAGTGCTTCCGCCATTTTCCCCGGAACCGAGGTTCAGACTCACCGGTCTGTAGTTTCCCGGGTAACCTCTTGATCTCTTTTTAAAGATGGGCGTAACGTTGGCTATCTTCCAATCTTCCGAGATCACGCCTGTTTTCAGGGATAGGTTGCGAATTTGCTGCAGTAGTCCCACTATCTCCTCCTTTAATTCCTTCAGAACCCTTGGATGGATTCCGTCCGGACCTGGGGATTTGTCAGTTTTTAGTTTTTCTATCTACCTGCGCACATATTCAAGGCTCACTTCCATGGATGTTAATTTTTCTGCTTGATTTCCATTGAAGAATTGCTCAGGTTCCGGTATGTTGGATGTGTCTTCGTTTGTAAATACAGACGAAAAGAACATGTTAAATCTTTCCGCGACTTCTTTCTCCTCCTTCACCACTCCCTTCCTGTCTCCGTCGTCCAGCAGTCCCACCTCCTCCCTTGCCAACTGCTTCCCTTTAACATATCTAAAAAACGGTTTGAAATTTTGTGCTTCCCTGGCTAGCCTCTCTTTGTACTCTCTTTTGGCTTTTTGAACTACACGGTGACATTCTTTTTGATACTTCCTGTGTGTCCAGTATTAAGAGAAAAGATAAGAAGCAAATGATAAGTAGTGAGACACCACCTAGCTTCTGGCCAAAGTTTAGTGCAGAGGAAAAAAAATTGGCTATGTCAAATTTTAAATTAGTGGGAGAATTGCAAGCAGCACTAAGAAAGCTAGAAATGTTTCCTGTTGAAAAACAAAGGGGATTGCAAAGAGGTGATAATCTGCCCATGAGACCCCTTAAAATATTTATCCCCTCCCTGTAAAACCCTCAGTGGAGAGGGGGTGTTAGGAGAAAATAATTTGAGACGGTGCCTTAAACGGAGATGGGAGGAGCTGAACAGATTCTCTTCTGCGAGAACCAGGGGGGAGAAACCATTTCCTAGTTTAGATGTTAAAAGTTGGAATCTATACAGCACTTCTGACTAGAGTTGAAACTTATTATACTTTCTCAAATTCAGAATAGGAAGGGGGAGTAGTAAGCTGAAATAGATAGGATTCAGGAAGAAAGAGAGCTTTAGTATTGAGCTAATACGAAAAGAATTTCCAAAAGCAAGGCAGAAAGTGTTTGCTTTGGAATTCAATAATTTTTACCAGTGCTTAGGACCCATTTTGCATATTTGAAAGGAGATTGTCAATTTTTTTGTTTGTGCTGTGCTTAGGAATTATTAGCAAACACTGCTTTGATGAAGTGTCACAATGCTCATCCCATGTCAAGAATTTCTTAAGTCCTTCTCTTAAAAATTCTATATTTAGAGGCACTGTTCTTATGTTCCTTTATTCTAACTGTGGTATGCATACTGTATTTGTAGGGGATTTTTTGTTTTCCCTCCACCCCTTGGCCAGCATTTTTGGCTGTCCCTCTTTTTCTTCTTATAAGAGAGGGGGGAATACGTGGAGGGGTATAATAAAAAAAATCTAAGTCCCCTTTTGGCCTAAGGCCTTAAACATTGAAAGTAGAAGCAGGGAAAATGTCCATAATCAAAAAAAACGTCCAAAAGAAGGTTTTTTTAAATAATGGCCTCCCTCTACATTCAGCTGTTTAAACGCCCAGACAACCACTACATCTAAACTTATATACTATAATCAACCTAAAAAAAGCCTAAGCCCCAAACGTCCAAAACAAGAGCTTTTAGGCGAAGGAGGAGCCAATCCTTTGCCTAAAAGCTGGATTCTGTAACCGGTGTCTGTCAAAAACAACACCAGTTACAGAATCCACCTCAACCCTCCCCCCACGACTTCGAGGCAAGAGGGAGCCCAAGCCTCCTGACCCGGGCACCCCCAAACTCCCCAACGACATTGGGGCTGGAGGGAGCCCAAGCCCTCCTGCCCCGCAATCCCCAACCCCCCGATTACGTTCCGGGCAAGAGGGAGCCCAAACCCTCCTGCCCCGGGCACCCCCGAATTTCCCGACATCGAGGCAGGAGGGAGCCCAAGCCCTCCTGCCCCACAGCCCCCCCTCTATTACGATCGGGCCAGGAGGGAGCCCAAGCCCTCCTGGCCTCTGGCCCCCCCACCCCCTACAAGATCAGGCAGGAGAGAGCCCAACCCCTCCTGCCCAGGCGGGCCCTCCTCACTACAATACGGGCAGGAGGGATCCCAGGCCCTCCTGCCCTCGACACAACCCCCCCAACGACTGCCCCCCTGAACCCCGATCCCCAACCCCCCTGAACCTCCTGCCCCAAACGTAATTGTGGGGGTTGGGGATCGCGGGGCAGGAGGGCTTGGGCTCCCTCCTGCACCGAATGTAACCGGGGAGTCGGAGTGCCACCGGGGCAAAAGGGCTTGGGCTCCCTCTTGCCCCGACTGTAATCAGGGAGTCGGGGTGCTGCCGGGGCAAGAGGGCTTGGGCTCCTTCTTGCCCTGATTGTTGTCAGGGGGAAGGGTGAATCACGGTAGGGGAGATGAGCCATCTCTCCTGCCGCGATCATTGCTGTAAGGGGGTAGGCAGGTTGCTGGGCCGCTGAGCTGATCGCAGCAGCCACAATCAGCTCAGCGGCCCCTTTTTCGACACTTATACCTGTTTTGACTTGGTCTAAGTCAAAATGTATAAGTGCCGACTAGGTAACCTGTGAAATGTTTTGGTTATACCTGCTGCACGCCTAGGTCTAGGTCGGCCAACCTCCCGCCCACCCTTTCCCCCTCCTCTAAAAACGCATCTTTTTTCTCTGTCCGTTTAGAGGCAGGGAAAGGCCTAAGCTGGTTTTAGATACGTCTAAAACCAGCTTTGATTATGGGTACTTGGACGATCAGGCTTTTTGATCGTCCAAGTAGCCATTTAGGCCACTTTTTAGACTTTTTTTCCTTTTGATTATGAGCCCCATAGCATACATAGTACTGCTTTTAATCATGAGATGTAACATCTCAACCCTGACAGTCACGGCAGGCTTGCAGAAGACAATACAATATAATGCAATCTTTATTTGGGTAAGTATGGAGAATCAATGTTAAATGAGTTTGAAAGAAAAAAAAACAACAACCCAAACAAAACCCAACAATCTGTTTGATAACTTAGCTAGATAGACCTGTGGTTGTAGAAGCCAAGAATTAATTTTCTGATTAACATAAACAATTTATGAATTAATAGTTTTAGGATATCTTTTGGCTTTAGGAGACATTAGAATTCTTTTATATGGGTCACAGTAGGCTCAGGAAGACTGCGACATGTAACACAGAAACATCCACCTTCACTAATATTACCTCTACAGAATTCCTTCGCTCCACTAGTGCACTGCGATACTCAGGAAAACAGAAGGGAGGTGGGACTGGAACCAATGAAGGTAACTCAAGAGAACAAGAGCACCCTAAGTACAAATAAAAAAAGCCAAAAACAGAAAACTATTACTGTTGGGGTATTCCATCATCAGAGGCATTAACCTTGGAACACAGGGCGAGGAGACCAAAATAGTGAAATGTCTTCCAGGATCCTCAGCTACCAGGAGTTCCAGGCAAATACTGACTATAATTAAGGAAGAAACTAAGGATTTTAACACTGATGTTGTTATCCATCTGGGAACAAATGACCTGGCCAACAACTCCACACTTGCGGCACAGAAAGCTTTTCGGGAGCTTGGTGAGGGCGTGAAACCTTTTGTAAAGACTTTAGCTTTTTCTGAAATACTGCCTGCATATGGAAAAGGAGAGCAAAGAGTGAAAAACACAGAGGACTTTAATAGATGGCTCAGAGCCTGGTGTCATCAAGAAGGCTTCAGGTACATAGGAGGATGGGGAAATACATGGAAGGACAAGAAGCTATATTGCACTGATGGGCTACATATTACTACATCAGGAAAAAGAAACCTTGCAGAGAAATTTAGACAATATTTTTCTAGGCATTTAAACTAGAAGGTGGGGGTGGTGTATGTACGAAGGACAATTATAGAGACCACCCCCGGCAAAAGAAAAGATGTGATAGTAGTAAAGGCTGCAACATAAGCAATATCAGCAACTCATTTCTTAGTATTGCAACGGAAACTGAAACGACACAAAAATCCATACGAAAAAGGAGATTATCGCTGAAAAATAGCTGGAAATCGATGACCACAAATGCTCGCAGTCTAAGCAACAAAGTTCATGATCTGCAAGCCCTGATATTAGAAGCAGATCTAGATATTGTTGCTATCACAGAGACATGGTTCAGTGAATCACATGGATGGGATGCAAACATACCGGGATATAATCTTTTTAGGAAGGACAGAGATGGTCATAAAGGTGGAGGAGTAGCTCTCTATGTAAAGATCAATATCCAAGCGACCGAAATGCAAGGGACCTGGGGAGAGGAAGAAGCGATATGGATTGCTCTGAAAAGAGAAGATGGAACTTCTATCTACGTGGGTGTAGTCTACAGACCTCCGACTCAATCGCAGCAAATTGATAAGGATCTGATTGTGGATATCCAAAAGTTTGGAAGGAAAGAGGAGGTTCTGCTGTTGGGAGATTTCAACCTGCCGGATGCGGACTGGAATGTTCCGTCTGCGGAATCGGAAAGAAGTAGGGAGATTGTGGATGCCTTTCAAGAGGCTCTGCTCAGACAAATGGTGACGGAACCCACAAGGGAAAAAGCGATATTGGATCTGGTCCTCACAAATGGAGAGAGTATCTCTAATGTTCGAGTGGGTGCTCACCTGGGTAGTAGCGATCATCAAACGGTTTGGTTTGATATAACGGCTAAAGTGGAGAGCGGCTGCACGATACTTAAAGCCTTGATTTCAAACATACGGACTTTAATGCAATGGGAAAGTACCTGAAGAAAGAGCTGTTAGGATGGGAGGACATAAGAGAAGTGGAAAGACAGTGGTCTAAGCTGAAACGAGCGATAAAAATGGCTACGGACCTTTATGTGAAGAAAATCAATAAAAACAAGAGAAAAAGGAAGCCGATATGGTTCTCCAACCTAGTGGCTGAGAAAATAAAGGCGAAAGAGTTGGCGTTCATGAAATATAAAAAAACCCAAGAAGAGGAGAGCAGAAAGGACTACAGGGTGAAACTGAAAGAAGCCAAGAGAGAGATACGTTTGGCGAAGGCACAGGCGGAAGAACAAATGGCTAAAAATGTCAAAAAGGGAGATAAAAATTTTTTCAGATATATTAGTGAAAGGAGGAAGATAAAAAATGGAATTGCTAGGCTAAAAGATGCTGGGAACAAATATGTGGAGAGTGATGAGGAGAAAGCAAATGTGCTAAACAAATACTTCTGTTCTGTGTTCACAGAAGAAAATCCTGGAGAAGGACCAAGATTGTCTGGCAAAGTTACACGAGAAAATGGAGTAGATTCTGCGCCGTTCACGGAGGAGGGTGTTTATGAGCAACTTGAAAAACTGAAGGTGGACAAAGCGATGGGACCAGACAGGATCCATCCCAGGATACTAAGGGAGCTCAGAGAGGTTCTGGCGAGTCCTATTAAAGACTTGTTCAACAAATCTCTGGAGACGGGAGTGATTCCTGGGGATTGGAGGAGAGCGGATGTGGTCCCTATTCATAAAAGTGGTCACAGGGATGAAGCAGGAAACTACAGGCCGGTGAGCCTCACTTCAGTTGTTGGAAAAATAATGGAAGTGTTGCTGAAAGAAAGGATAGTGTATTTCCTTGAATCTAATGGGTTACAGGATCCGAGGCAACATGGCTTTACAAAAGGTAAATCGTGCCAAACGAACCTGATTGAATTTTTTGATTGGGTGACCAGAGAGCTGGATCGAGGACATATGCTAGATGTAATTTACTTGGATTTCAGCAAAGCCTTTGATACAGTTCCTCATAGGAGGCTGTTGAACAAACTTGAAGGGCTGAAGTTAGGACCCAAAGTTGTGAACTGGGTCAGAAACTGGCTGTCGGACAGACGCCAGAGGGTGGTGGTTAATGGAAGTCGCTCGAAGGAAGGACTAGTGGAGTCCCTCAGGGTTCGGTGCTGGGGCCAATCCTGTTCAATATGTATGTGAGTGACATTGCTGAAGGGTTAGAAGGAAAAGTGTGCCTTTTTGCAGATGATACCAAGATTTGTAACAGAGTAAACACCGAAGAGGGAGTGGAGAATATGAAAAAGGATCTGCAAAAGTTAGAGGAATGGTCTAATGCCTGGCAACTAAAATTCAATGCAAAGAAATGCAGAGTAATGCATTTGGGGATTAATAATAGGAAGGAACCGTATATGCTGGGAGGAGAGAAGCTGATATGCACGGACGGGGAGAGGGACCTTGGGGTGATAGTGTCCGAAGATCTAAAGACGAAAAAACAGTGTGGCAAGGCAGTGGCTGCTGCCAGAAGGATGTTGGGCTGTATAAAGAGAGGCGTAGTCAGTAGAAGGAAGAAGATGTTGATGCCCCTGTACAGGTCATTGGTGAGGCCCCACTTGGAGTATTGTGTTCAGTTTTGGAGACTGTATCTGGCGAAAGACGTAAGAAGACTTGAGGCGGTCCAGAGGAGGGCGACGAAAATGATAGGAGGCTTGCGCCAGAAGACGTATGAGGAGAGACTGGAAGCCCTGAATATGTATACCCTAGAGGAAAGGAGAGACAGGGGAGATATGATTCAGACGTTCAAATACTTGAAGGGTATTAACGTAGAACAAAATCTTTTCCAGAGAAAGGAAAATGGTAAAACCAGAGGACATAATTTGAGGTTGAGGGGTGGTAGATTCAGGGGCAATGTTAGGAAATTCTACTTTACGGAGAGGGTAGTGAATGCCTGGAATGCGCTCCCAAGAGAGGTGGTGGAGAGTAAAACTGTGACTGAGTTCAAAGAAGCGTGGGATGAACACAGAAGATTTAGAATCAGAAAATAATATTAAATATTGAACTAGGCCAGTTACTGGGCAGACTTGCACGGTCTGTGTCTGTGTATGGCCGTTTGGTGGAGGATGGGCAGGGGAGGGCTTCAATGGCGGGGAGGGTGTAGATGGGCTGGAGTAAGTCTTAACATAGATTTTGGCAGTTGGAACCCAAGCATATTACCGGGTAAAGCTTTGGATTCTTGCCTAGAAATAGCTAAGAAGAAAAATTTAAAAAAAAAAAATTAAAAAAAAAAAAAAAAAATTTAAATTGAATCAGGTTGGGCAGACTGGATGGATCTGCCGTCATCTACTATGTTACTATGTTACTATGTTAAGATGCCTCCCCGAGCCCCGTGTCAAACAACCTCTTCCAGAATAATGGAAAAAAATATAAAAATTAAATATTCCATCTATACTGATTTAGACACCAGAACAGCAGTGATACAGAAGAGAATACAGAAACATGAAAAGTATACTTCAACGATACCATAAATAAGCAAAACAGGCTACAACCAACTCCAAACCAATTGGTCTGCATATGCCACTCCAACAAGTGAGCCCACAGCCATTTTTCCAGTAACTGAAGAAGTCCTTAGACCCCCCCCCCCACACTCAAGATGGGACCTCAGAGGATGTAATACAAATTGCGGCCTCCGTAGAAGAATCAAATGCATACCACTGTCCCTGATGTTGAATGTGCAACACAGCTGGGTAAAAGAACATAAAACGGAGCTTCTTCTCTGCCAAAGATGCACACAAAGGGTAAAACAATTTTCTCTTCTTTGTTAATGCTGCAGAGTAATCTTGAAAAATCCAGATCTCTAAGTCCCCAAATTTCAATGTGTCTTGAAATTGTTTGTATTTTCGTAAGATGTAGACTTTGTGATTAAAATTAAGAATTTTGATAATCACCATCCGGGGACAGGCCTCTCTTGCTTGCTCTCTCCCCAAACGATGGGCACACTCCAGACAAATGGGGCCCATAGCCTCCGGCATGGGAAAATTGTCCCGCAACCAGGTCTCCATGGTAGTCACCAGATCCGCCCCAGCCACTGTTTCTGGAATTCCCAAGAAGCACAAATTGGATCGTCGGGACCTATTTTCCAGGTCCTCCAAACGGTCTGCCTGCACACGGGTCAAATTTTGCAGGGCTTGAATCTACTTTGCCTGCTTCCCCTGGGTCCCATCCAGCATTGTTACACGAGCCTCAAGCTCCATTGTGCGGCGGGTTGTTTCAGTCAGCAGGGACTCCAGCTGCTGCAGTTGCTCTGAAAGGTGCTTCATTCCCGGCTGTATAGCTTGGGTCACCGCCAAGGTTACTAAACTAAACTAAACTAAACCTTAGGTTTGTATACCGCACCATCTCCGCGTGCGCAGAGCTCGGCACGGTTTACAGAGGTTGAGAGGAAAGGAACTACAAAGAAAGGGTATAGGAGAGGGACTGAGAAGATAGAGAGGGGCAGGGAACTAGAGAACGGGAGGTGATTAGATTTTTGAGAAGAGCCAAGTTTTCAAGCGTTTACGGAAGGATTGGAAGGAGCTAGAATTTCTGAGCGGGGATGAGAGGTTGTTCCAGAGTTCCGTAGTTCTAAAGGGGAGGGATGTTCCGAGTTTTCCTGCACGGGATATACCTTTTATAGATGGGAAAGATAGTTTCAGTTTTTGGGAGGGTCTAGAAGAGAGCGCCTCTGGGGAAAACTGGCTGACCTCTGATGTCAGGCTCGGCGCCATTTTGTCTTCCACAGGTCTTATGCGGTCCCAATCCTTTTTTGTAGTTTTAGACGCCATCAAGCTTGCCGGGAGATGTAAATATTTTTCCATGCACCGACTCACTAAGAAAAGGAAAGACCTGAGTCATCGGGCTTGCTGCCAGAGTGCTGTAAAATAGCAAGGTGAACTCGGGGCCCGGAAGCTTGGGCAGTGTACGTTTGTCCCTGCTTACAGCATCACGTGATCTCCTCACATTAAGTATTAAATTCTCTGGAAAGGGGATGAAATTACACTGAATTTAAAACAATAAATTGGGAAGAGCAGAACATACACAATTGCAAGTCATACGTGTAGAAGGAAAAAAAACGCTAGAGGGAGCTAAGTGAAGGACACCAGAGGCAGAGTAAAAAAAATCTGGAGTGGATTCCTTCTGTAGCATGCGGGTTTGGGGAAATAACCCAGCTGTCTAGAATGTCTCACCTATTGCACTTGAAAATATGGTTAGGACTGTTGGTTAAAGGAGAAGCTATGTGATGCAAGATTCTATGTTAGGAATTACTGCCCAGGAAAAGGATCTAGGTGTCATTGTTGAGGATATGTTAAAACCCTCAGCTCAATGTTCGGCAGTGGCTAAGAAATCAAATAGAATGTTAGGAATTATCAGGAAAGGAATGGAAAACAAATATGAAAATGTTATAATGCCCTTGTATCGCTCTATGGTACGACCTCACCTTGAATACTGTGTGCAATTCTGGTCACCATATCTCAAAAAAAACATAGCGGAATTAGAAAAGATACAGAGAAGGGCGATAAAAGGGATGGGACGACTTCCCTATGAAGAAAGGCTAAAGCAGCTAGGGCTCTTCAGCTTGGAAAAGAGATGGCTCAGGGGTGATATGATAGAGGTCTATAAAATATTGAATTGAGTGGAAAGGGTAGATGTGAATTGCTTGTTCACTCTTTCCAAAAATACTAGGACTAGAGGGCTTGTTATGAAGCTACTAAGTAGTAGATTTAAAACTAACCAGAGAAAATATTTCTTCACACAACGTGTAATTAAACTCTAGAATTCGTTGCCTGGGAATGTGGTGAAATCAGTTAGCTTAGAAGGGTTTAAAAAAGGTTTGGATAAATTTCTAAAAAGAGAAGTCCATAGGCCATTATTGAGATGGCTGGGGGAAATTCAAATTCTTAGGATAAGCAGCATAAAATCTGTTTTATTACTTGGGAGCTAGCTAGATACTTGGGATCTGGGTTGGCCACTGTTGGAAACAGGATGCTGGGCTTGATCAACCTTGGTCTGTAAAAAGAGTATGGCAACTCTTATGTTCTTATGATAGTTTCTTAAAATAATAATACGGTAATAACTTTATTCTTGTATACCGCATTACCATGGAAGTTCTATGCGGTTAACAGATGAAGAGACTGTACATTTACAGTGAAGTTACAATTTCGTTAATGTTACATTTACATTTTAGACGATACATATTCGGTCAAGTTACCTTTACATTTTAGACAATAAATATACGGTGAAGTTTTTTTGGCAGCTAGGTTATATGTTCAGAGTAGTTACATTTGCTATAAGTTAGATACAGCGGCGTTACAAATAGCAGTGTTACATGAGGCGGTAGGGTCTAGGGGGGAGAGGTCAGAGGAGGAGGGAGGATAAATCAAAGGAATTTGTCAAAAACGTAGGTTTTAGTTAACTTCCTGAATGTTTGATAGTGGGGGGAATTGGAGATGAGAGTAGAGAGGCATTTGTTCCATTTGCCCGCTTGGAATGCTAGGGATCGGTCAAGGAATTTTTTGTAGAGGCAGCCCTTCAGGGAGGGAAAGGAGAACAGGTAGGTATTTCGAGTATGAGAGGGGCCAGCTATTTCAATGTGCTCAGATGGGTAGATTGGTGAAGAGCCTGCTAAGGTTTTGAAGCAGAGGCAAGCGAATTTAAAGGTGATTCTTGCCTCCACCGGCAGCCAGTGGAGTTTAGCGTAATAGGGGCTAGCGTGGTCGTATTTTTTGAGGCCGAAGATGAGGCAGACGGCGGCATTTTGTACTATTCTTAAACGTTTGATGGTGTTTTTATAGGCTCCTAGGTATATGATATTACAGTAGTCCAATATGCTTAAGATTAATGATTGGACCAGTAAACGGAAGGAGAGGTGGTCGAAGTGGTGTTTGATGGTGCGAAGTTTCCAGAGGGTGCAGAAGCATTTTTTGACCTGGGCGCTGGTATGGTCTTCAAAAGTCAAGCATCTATCTAGGATGACTCCGAGCATTTTTATGGAGGGGTTGATAGGATAATCTAGGCCAGGGGTGCCCAACGCGTCGATCGCGATCGACCGGTAGCTCAGGAAGGCAACATGAGTCGATCGCAGAGCCCATCCCGGGCTCTGTGAGAGACTCGTGTTGCCGTCCCGATCTACCGGGCCTATTAGCCTTCCTCTCCCCGAAGTCAAAGACGCCGACGCCGGGCATTAGGCTGTTTTTGTCATTTCGGGGGGAGGGGGGGGCGTGGTAGCGTGGCGGCGGCAGCAGCCTGAAAAAGCAATTATCCTGGCCCGGGTCGGTGTCATACTCCGGAACTTCTACCGCTTCCAGCAGCCCTCTCCCTTCTACCTGCTTCCGGCCACACCCCCTGCTCCGCGGCTCTCTTCGGCAACTCAGCAGCAGCGATCGACACAAGCTTCTGACGTCGGGGCCTACCCTCTCGAGTCCCGCTTGTTTCAACTTCCTTTTTCCACAAAGGCGGTCTCGTAGAGGGAAGGCCTCGATGTCGGCAGCTTGTCTTGATCACCGCTGCTGACTAGTTGCTTAAGAGAGCCGCGGAGCAGGGGGGTTTTGCCAGGTGCAGGTAGAAGGGAGAGGGCCAGATGCAGGACTCGTGGGTGAGGGAGCAGAAGAGAGAGAGAAAGAGAGAGGGGAGGGAAACAAAAGGAAATATTTCATACTGGGCTGGGCCGGAGTGGAGGGAGGGTGGAAAGATTCTGGCTACAGGGTGCATTAACAAAGGAAAAGGGGGGAAAGCTGAAAATGGAGATAGTGACACAAAGAAGAGAAAGAGTAAGCAGGACCTACTGAATAAGGATAGAGATACAGAGGGGATATGAAGAGGAGGTGAAATAGAGACATAGAAGTAATGCTGAAAAAGTGTGGGGGGGGGGAGATAAAGACATTGAAAGGCTAAATGGTGAACATGGGGTAAAGACAAGGACAGAGACAAATGAAGATTCTGAAAAAGTGGTGAGATAGGGATATAAATGAGATGGACACAAAGAAGGGTGATGCTGGAAAATAGGTGGAATGGTAATTCTGACAGACACAGAAGGGAAATGCTGGATCAAGGAGAGATGGGGCTCAGGCTGGATGGAATGAGGAGAAATGCCTTGTTGGCCCGGAACTTTCTCTCCTACGTCAGAATTGACGTCAGGGAGCGGAATGCTGGTCAGCGCGACGCTTCTGCAGGGAAAGCATGGGACGGCGGTGGCTTGGGAGCTGTTCCCCGATGGCAAACCGAGTGGCTTGGGGGAGGGCACGGAGAAAGAAAGAAAGGGGACAGACAGGGAGACAGAAAGAAGGGGGAAAAGGGAGACAGAAAGAAAAAGTTGGGGGAGAGAATGAGGTCTGGAGGAGAGGAAACATACAGGAGGCTGAAAGAAAGGAAGAAAGATTGGATGCATAGTCAGAAGAAGAAAGTGCAACCAGAGACTCATGAAATCACCAAACAGCAAAGGTAGGAAAAATGATTTTATTTTCAATTTGGTGATCAAAATGTGTCGGTTTTGAGAATTTATATCTGCTGTCTATATTTTGCACTATGGCTCCCTTTTACTAAACCGCAATAGCGTTTTTTAGTGCAGGGAGCCTATGAGCATTGAGAGCAGCACGAGGCATTCAGTGTAACTCCCTGTGCTAAAACCTACTATTGTGGTTTAGTAAAAAGGGAGGGGGTGTATTTGTCTATTTTTGTATTTTGTTACTGAGGTGACATTGCATAGAGTCATCTGCCGTGACCTCTTTGAAAAAACCCGGAATATGAATAATTAACATTTTCTCTGCCTTTCAGTGTGCTTTGTGTTTTTTTTTTTATTTTACTGTTGGTAGATCATTTTGACTTAGCCATTATAAAAGTAGCTCGCAAGCCCATAAAGTGTGGGCACCCCTGATCTAGGCCGTTCAGTTTCATGGAGGTGTTTGTTATTTTATGGGTAGGGCTTGCCAGGAAGATTTTGGTTTTTTCTGTGTTCAATTTTAATTTAAATTGTGAGGTCCATAGTTCTAACTTGGTGAGGATGGAGGATGTGAGTTGTTCCGTCTGTTGGGTGAATGAAGTTAGGGGGATGATGATGGTGATGTCATCGGCGTAAATGAATGATTTAAGGTTTAAGTCGGCTAGTGTCCGTACTAGAGGTGCCAAGTAGATGTTAAAGAGGGAGGGGAATAGTGGGGAGCCTTGTGGGACTCCGCAGGAATTACGCCATTGATGGGAGAAGGTTCCATTGCTGTGGACCTGATAAGTACGGTTAGTTAGGAAGCTTGAGAACCAGTGTAGTACTTGGCCGGAAATGCCGATGGAGTCAAGGCAGCGGAGCATGATATTGTGGTTGACCAGATCGAAAGCGCTGCTTAGGTCGAATTGGAGTACTAGGGCGCTTTTGCCCAGTGAGAATAATTGGAGGAGGTAATTGGTTAGAGCAGCTAAGACCGTTTCCGTGCTGTGGTTTGAGCAGAAGCCGGATTGGGAATCGTGAAGGATGCTGAACTTTTCTAGGTAGTTCATGAGGTCATGGTTAATGAGGCCTTCCATGAGTTTTTGGAAGAGTGGTATGTTGGCGATGGGTCTGTAGTTGGTGGCGGAGGAGATGGGTTCTTTGTTGTTTTTGAGGCAGGGAGATACGAGAATGTGGCCGAGTTCAGTCGGGAAGAGACCAGTGGACAGGCATAGTGAGACCCAATTGAAAAGTTCGGCTTTGAATTGGGGGGGGGGGCGGATTTAATAATGGTGGGTGGGCAGTTGTCTAATAGGCAGTTGGAGTTGGCGTATTTTGAGAAGAGTTTGAGAAAAAGATTCCAGTCTGGGCTTTCGAATGAGCTCCAGGTCATGACGGCCCTTGAACCTGTTGTGTCTACTGCTGGAAGGTTAAATATAGGACCAGTGTTGGGAGTTGTAAGTGACGATTTTAAGGTTTGGATTTTGTTGGCAAAGTGGTCTGCTAGGATTATTGCGGGGGGGGGGGGGGGGGGCGGGAGTTCTGAGCTAGAGCATTTGTGAGAATCAGTGTCTAGAAGGGAGTTGACTAATCTAAAAAGTGTTTACTGTTTAGAGAAGGGGTGTTGATGAGTTGGGAGTAATATTTACTGCGTTTTTCGACTATCAATTTTTTGTATTCGCTGACTTTTTTTCGCCAGTTAAGTCTGTCGTTGTCGGTTCCTGATTTGCGCTATGTTCGTTCTAGTTTCCTTATTTTGCGTTTTATGGCTAAGAGATCTGCATCAAACCATTTGTTTGAGGGCCGAGGGGTTTTTTGGCGGAGTCTTGGGGGGGCGATGGTATTAAGGACTTGGTCGCTGAAGTGTTTCCAGTCAAGGTGGAAGTTGGGGTTGGGGTCGGAGTTAGAAATGAGGGTGTAGTGGGACCAGAAATCTACAGGATTAATTTTTTCTCTTGTCCAGGTCATCGTCTTTGTTTGGTTAGGTGTGTTATTTCCTGTCTGGTTGTTTTTTGAACCAGGATAGTTCAAAATGACATAGGAGATGGTCGGACCAAGGGGTGTTAGACCAATTTTGTTTTGTGAGACTTATGTTTGGAGTAGTGGGGGAGTTGGAAAGGAAGGTGACCATGTCAAGCTGGTGTTCTTTATTGTGTGTTGTGGTAAGAGGGGGCTTGGCGAAGCCTAGTGATGTGAGTAAAATGACCAATAGACAAAAAAGTTAGTGAAAAACAGGATGTTTCATATATAGGCCAAGAGGCCAATATGGAAAATAAGAAGAATGGGAAATATTGTGAAGATTATTATTGCCATCTAGTGTTAAAATTTTAAAGTACAGTTGTGTGGAAATCTTATTGAAGTTAAAGACAGAACTTATTTATTTAATACATTTATATACTGCCTTAAGTCTAGGCGGTTTCCAGTATCAAAACAGTCATAAAATAGACAGACATCTACATTCCAATAAGCATATAAATGTGAACATCATTCACAGTCCATTGACAGGCACATGCCCAAAGCAGCGTGGAATCAATTATATTTCTTACATATAGGCATCAGCAAATAATTGAGGTTTTTAATAATTTCTTAAAGCATATATATTGCTAACAGGTTAGGTCAGGAATTAAGATGAGAACATAGTCGTAGTGATTTTAGAAAATTGAAAATAATGTGTTGATTTTAAAAGGCTTTGCCTATTAAGGAATTAACCTCTCCGCCTCTTTTACAAAGCCGCGTTAAGCTTTTTTTATTGCTAGCCACAGTGGTATTAGCTCTGACTCTCATAGCAATTCAGTGAGCACCGGAGTTAATACTACCATGGCTATGATAAAAAAAGCCTAATACAGAGGGTGTGGGGGTAAATGTAAGGATTGAAAGATAATGCTGATAGGATGAAAAACAATAAGTACAGTAGACAGGAGAGAAAAGGGCAAACTGTGCTCCTGACACAAAAACTGAATTTATTTACCATCTCTGATTAATAAATTTGATACTAATTCTGATATCACAGAATTTGTGTCTAATTTGTAACTGCAGTCTGAGAATCTTCTCACTTTAGGAGGGGATGCTCAGCCTGGATAGATCCTTCCTGTCTACATTGACCAGGCTTTGCAGCATCCTGTCAGGATTAACAACCCAAAAGTAATAACTCAATTGCAAAGCAGAAGAAATAAAAGACACTTCCTCAACTCACTTGCAGAAGGAAAAATGAGGAGGCCGAGCTGAAAAGCTAAAAAAGCACAGTTACTTACCGTAACAGGTGTTATCCAGGGACAGCAGGCAGCTATTCTCACATATGGGTGACATCATAAATGGAACCCGGATGCGGACACCTCACAAGCAGACTTGCTTGAAGAAACTCGAAGTTTCGAGTCGCCCGCACCGCGCTTGCGCGAGTGCCTTCCCGTCCAGCACAGGGCGCGTCTCTTCATTTCAGATAGCTAGCAGAGAAGCCAACCAGGGGAGGTGGTTGGGTTGTGAGAATAGCTGCTTGCTGTCCCTGGATAACACCTGTTATGGTAAGTAACTGTGCTTTATCTCAGGACAAGCAGGCAGGTATTCTCACATATGGGTGACCTCCAAGCTAACCAGAATGGGATGGTGGGAGTGTTGGCAACTTAGGAGAATAAATTTTGTAATACTGATTGACCAAACTGTCCATCCTGTCTGGAGAAAGTATCCAGACAATAGTGAGAAGTGAAGGTATGAACCGAGGACTAAGTAGCAGCTCTACAAATTTCCTCAATAGGTGTAGATCTGAGGAAAGCTACTGAAGCTGCCATTGCTCTGACTTTATGGGCTGTGACTTTACTGTGAAGAGGTAATCCAGCCTGGGCATAGCAGAATGAGATACAAGCCACCATCCAGTTGGAGATGGTATGCTTGGAAATAGGATGTCCCAACTTATTTGGATCGAAGGAGACAAAAAGTTGAGGAGCAGTTCTGTGTGGTTTGGTGTGTTCCAAGTAGAAGGCGAAAGCACGTTTACAGTCCAGAGTATGAAGAGCTGATTCTCCAGGGTGAAAATGAAGCTTTGGAAAGAACACTGGAAGTACAATTGATTAGTTGAGATGAAATTCTGAGACCACTTTAGGTAGGAATTTGGGATGAATACGAAGAACCACTTTGTTACGATGGAACACAGTGAATGGTGGGTCAGTAACCAAAGTTTGCAGCTCACTGACTCTTAGAGCAGAAGTGAGAGCAATGAGAAACACCACTTTCCAAGTGAGATACTTCAAATGAGCCTTATCAATTGGTTCAAATGGAGGCTTTATGAGATGAGTAAGGATAACATTGAGGAGGCTTGAGAGGAGGTTTGACATTGAAAAGTCCTTTCATGAATCTGGAAACCACTGGATGAGCAGAGAGGAGTTTCCCTTCAATAAGCTGATGGAAAACAGAAATTGCACTGAGATGGACTCAGATAGAAGTAGACTTGAGGCCAGAATTGGATAAGTGCAAAAGATAGTCCAAAACAGAAGATAAGGAGGAATGCTGAGGCTCCTTATGATGGGAAAAACACCATGTAGAAAATCTAGTCTATTTTTGGTGATAGCATTGTCTAGTGGTAAGTTTTCTAGAAGCTTCTAAAACGTCTCTTACAGATAGAGAAAACTGAAGAGGGGTTATGTTGAGAGGTACCAGGCTGTCAGATGTAGAGACTGCAGGTTGGGATGAAGCAGAGATCCTTGACTCTGTGTAAGCAGAGGAGGAAAAACTGGTAGAAGGTATGGCTCCCTGCTGCTGAGTTGAAGTCGAAGGGAGTACCAGGGTTGCCTTGGCCACCAAGGAGCAATTAGAATCATGGTGGCATGATCGTTCTTCAACTTGAACAGAGTCTTGAGAATGAGAGGGAATGGAGGAAATGCGTAAAGGAAAAGATTCGTCCATTCCAGAAGAAAAGCATCTGCCTCGAGGCGGTGAGGAGAGTATATCCTGGAACAGAACTGAGGCAGTTTGTAGTGGGGAGCTGCAAAGAGGTCTATCTGTGGCGTTCCCCACTGGGAAAAAATGTGATGAAGAGGCGAGGAATGGAAAGTCCATTCGTGAGGTTGCAGGAGACGACTCAAGTTGTCCGCCAACAATTCTTTGCCACTTGAATATAGACAGCTTTGAGGAAGGTGCTGTGGAGGATTGCCCAGTCCCAAACCTCCAGAGCTTCTTGACAAAGGGAGGCAGACCCTGTCCCTCCCTACTTGTTGACATAATACATGGCAACTTGGTTGTCCGTGCGAACGAGGACTACTGTGTCGTGAAGTAGATGTTGAAAAGCATGGAGAGCTTTGAGGATCGCTCTGAGTTCCAACTGATTGATATGACACTGACGATCCATATTGGTCCAGAGGCCTTGAGTAAGGAGACCATCGAGATGAGCGCCCCAAGAGTAGGTTGAAGAGTCTGTCGTGAGGACCTTCTGATGAGGGGGCGCTTGAAAAAGTAAGCCTCTGGAAAGATTGGAAGAGAGCATCACCAACGGAGAGACTGCTTCAAAGAAGGAGTGACTGTGATGTGTCGAGAAAGAGGATCACAAACCTGCATCCATTGAGATGCCAGGGTCCACTGAGGAATTCTGAGGTGAAGTCTGGCAAAAGGAATCACTTGTTCTGTGGAGGCCATGTGACCCAGAAGTACAATCATGTGTCTTGCTGAGATGGAAGAGTGGGAAGACTGTGTGACAGAATTGAAGAAGAGATTCCAGACGTTGTTGTGGAAGGAATACTCTGAGTTGGACAGTGTTCAGAACAGCTCCAATGAGTTGTAGATTCTGTGAGGGCTGAAGTTGAGATTTGGGGAAGCTGATTTCGAATCCCAAACTTTGTAGGAACCAGGTAATCTGTTGGGTCGCTACAATAACCCCTTGAGATGTTGAATCTTTGATGAGCCAGTCGTCGAGGTAAGGAAATACCTGAAGATCATGATTTCTTAGAGCTGCTGCTACCACTACCAGGCACTTGGTGAACCCTCTGGGAGACGAGGCCAGGCCGAAGGGTAGTACTCTGTATTGATAGTGCAGATTCCCCACCTGAAATCTGAGGTATTGACGGGAGGCCGGATGAATGGGGATATGAGTGTAGGCCTCCTTGAGATCCAGAGAGCATAACCAGTCATTCTGCTCGAGAAGGGGATAAAGGGATGCCAGGGACAACATTCGAAACTTTTCTTTGACTAGAAATTTGTTGAGAGCCATGAGATCCAGAATGGGTCGCAGATCGCCCATCTTCTTTGGAACAAGGAAGTAACGGGAGGAAACCCCCTGTTCTGCTGTTCCAAAGGAACTGGTTCAATGGCATTGAGATGAAGCAGAGCTTGAGCTTCCTGAAGGACGGTCTGGGATGAATTGGAAGGATACTCTCTTGGAGGAAGCTCTGGTGGAACCTGAGTGAAATGGAGAGAGTATCCTTCCCTGATGATGGTAAGCACCCAGAGGTCAGATGTAATTAACGTCCATTGGTTGTAAAAATGATGGAGACAACCTGCTATAGGGGGAAAAAGAGACAGAGAAAAATGGTGGAGGTTATGCTCTGTTGTAAACAGTCAAAAAGGCTGAGAAGCCTTGGCTGCAGCAGAAGGTTGGGATTTCTGTTGCTTCTGAGGTTGTTGTTTTTTCAGAGGAGGGCGAGTATAAGGAGCCGGCTTAGGAGCAAAACGCCTTTAATAGATAACAGCAGGGCGTGCAGGCTTGGCAGGAGCTGGCTTTGGTTTAGATCTGACTATTGAAGCAAATGATTTTTCATGGTCAGATAATTTTTGGGTGGCTGCCTCTATGGATTCATCAAAGAGGTCGTTGCCCTGACAAGGAAGGTTAGCTAAGCGGTCTTGAAGGTTAGAGTCCATGTCAATGGTACGGAGCCAGGCAAGACAACGCATAGCTACAGAGCAAGCAGCAGCTCGGGCAGATAACTTGAAGGCATCATAAGATGACTGGAGGAGATGGAGACGTAATTGAGAGAAAGAAGCAATGACTTCTTGAAACTGAAAATGCATGTGGTTATCCAAATAAGCCAAAACTTTGGTAGAAGAGAAAGAAGAAATTAAAAATAAGTGTTGAAATAAAAATTATAATTGAGGGCTTTAGAGGACATCATAGCATTTTGGTAGATGCGACGTCCAAATTTGTCCACAGTTTTCCCCTCTCTTCCAGGAGGAACTGTGGCATAGACCTTGGAAGTATGGGATCTCTTCAAGGAGAATTCAACAAGCAGGGATTGATGAGATAATTGTGAGTTGTCAAACCCTTTGCAATGCACAGTTTTAAACCTAGAGTCCAATTTTCCTGGAACTGCTGGTATGGAAAAAGGTGTCTCCATGCATTGAGCAAAAGTCTGATTCAAAAGCTTATGAAGTGGAAGCTTAAGCACTCTGCCGGAGGTTGAGGAAGATACATGACTTCTAAATATTCCTTAGAATATGTGGAGCCAGTATCCAATTGAACATCCAAGTCTACAGCCATCTGTCGCAAGAAAGACAAGAAAGATAGCTGATCTGCCAATGCTTTGCCTTGAGAAGGACTCGAGGACATCGAAGCAGCCTGTGTCGAAGAAGAAGCTTCAGCATGGAAAAAGGCATCAAAGGAATCTGGTGACTTGGACGAGGCAAGGGAGACCGGAACATCCTCGAGATCCGGCATCGGAGACCTCAAACGAAGAGTCGGTGGTCTGGTCGAGGTTGGAGTAGATCGAGGCTTCGAGGAAGATGGTCTATCCTGAGAAGAACGATGCCTGGAAGAATGCCTCGATGATGGCCTCGAATGGTGGTGAGAACTGTGTCTGAAACCAGATCTCGAGGATCGAGGAGATTTCACCTCGGAGACGTAAGCAGCCGATGCCAATGTATGAATAGGGCTAGAGGCTATAGATCGAAGCTCCAGAGGCTTGGTGGAGGAACCTCGATGCACTCTCAAAGACTCTGCTCCTTGTTTAGAGTGTGAGGATTCTTGTCGATGCACTCGCAAAGAATCTGCTCCTTGCTTTTCATGCTTGGATGGCAGACCAGACACTCACAGAGACTCTGCTCCCTGCAAAGAGTGTGGAAGCTCATACTGGGGCATAGGAAGCGTCTCGACCTCATGGGAGTTTGCTGATTGCCCAGGCTGGATAAGAGGAAGCAGTTTAGGTCCCATGTTATTAAGGAACTGAATAAACTGCTTCTCTAACATGGTCTGGAAAGAAGCCGGCAAGGATGGATCCGCGTCTGAAACCGGACCACCTGCCTTGGCTGGAGGTTCCTTCGAGGTAGTGTGAGTGTGTTTCGACTTAAGAAGTCTTGGACACTTTAATCACCACCGGTGGAACCGACTGCTGAGCTATCTGACCTGAGGAAACAGGGGAAGATACAGCAGATGACGTCGAAGCAAGAGCCGCTGCAAACAACGAAGGTCTGATGAGGCTTGAGGTGGAAGCAGTAGGCGCAGAAGGAGCCTTGATGGAAGTCGAGGCCGAAGACACTTTCGAAGTCGAAGGATCAGCAGGAGACTCCATGTCGAAAGGTTTGTCCACCAGAATGCAACGACGTTTGAAAGCACGAAGCTGAAGTGTTTGGCAAGGCAGGCACGACCTAGGATGATGTTTCGGCCCAAGGCACTTGAGGCAGCGTCTGTGAGGGTCTAGGAGAGAGATTGCGTGCTGACACTTGCTACAACTTTTAAAGCCTATAGCAGACTGGGACATAGGCGGAAAAATAGACGCCGCAAAGTCGAAGCCTGCAGGCTGCGGCTGAGCGGCCAGTCCCGGCAAACGAACGGAAGAAGAAAAAAAAATTATTATTTTTTAACTAAAATAAAAGAAATAAAATAAAACAGCGATTCGTGAAGACAAAAACACTAACCCCGGTTGAGAGAAGGCAAAAAGTGAAGTTAAACGCAGAGAGTGAAAGACGAACTTCTCGGCTCCGCGAAAAGCTAAGAACTGAGGAGACGTGCCCTGTGCTGGGCGGGAACGACTCGAAACTTTGAGTTTCTTCAAGCAGGTCTGCTTGTGAGGCGTCCGCATCCGGCCTGCGTCGATGAGAATATCTGCCTGCTTGTCCTGGGATAATGATTCTTTCTGCAAAAACTCATAGATACAGGTAACATAGTAACATAGCAGATAATGAAGACTTGAACAGTCCACCAGTATGCTCCATAAAATAATTTAATTTAAATTGTCCTTTTTCTTAGATATTTCTGGGCCAGAAACCTTTCTTTCTGGGCTAGAAGCACCTTCTTTGTTCTACTAGTCATGCTTCTCTCTATACAGCCTAGTACTCTTCTGGCAACAATAGTGAAATGTCTTCCAGGATCCTCAGCTACCAGGAGTTCCAGGCAAATTCTGACTATAATTAAGGAAGAAACTAAGGATTTTAACACTGATGTTGTTATCCATCTGGGAACAAATGACCTGGCCAACAACTCCACACTTGCGGCACAGAAAGCTTTTCGGGAGCTTGGTGAGGGCGTGAAACCTTTTGTAAAGACTTTAGCTTTTTCTGAAATACTGCCTGCATATGGAAAAGGAGAGCAAAGAGTGAAAAACACAGAGGACTTTAATAGATGGCTCAGAGCCTGGTGTCATCAAGAAGGCTTCAGGTACATAGGAGGATGGGGAAATACATGGAAGGACAAGAAGCTATATTGCACTGATGGGCTACATACTACTACAGCAGGAAAAAGAAACCTTGCAGAGAAATTTAGACAATATTTTTCTAGGCATTTAAACTAGAAGGTGGGGGTGGTGTATGTACGAAGGACAATTATAGAGACCACCCCCGGCAAAAGAAAAGATGTGATAGTAATAAAGGCTGCAACATAAGCATTATCAGTAACTCATTTTTTAGTATTGCAAAGGAAAGTGAAACGACACAAAAATCCATACGAAAAAGGAGATTATCGATGAAAAATAGCTGGAAAGCGATGACCACAAATGCTTGCAGTCTAAGCAACAAAGTTCATGATCTGCAAGCCCTGATATTAGAGGCAGATCTAGATATTGTTGCTATCACAGAGACATGGTTCAGTGAATCACATGGATGGGATGCAAACATACCGGGATATAATCTTTTTAGGAAGGACAGAGATGGTCATAAAGGTGGAGGAGTAGCTCTCTATGTAAAGATCAATATCCAAGCGACCGAAATGCAAGGGACCTGGGGAGAGGAAGAAGCGATATGGATTGCTCTGAAAAGAGAAGATGGAACTTCTATCTACGTGGGTGTAGTCTACAGACCTCCGACTCAATCGCAGCAAATTGATAAGGATCTGATTGTGGATATCCAAAAGTTTGGAAGGAAAGAGGAGGTTCTGCTGTTGGGAGATTTCAACCTGCCGGATGCGGACTGGAATGTTCCGACTGCGGAATCGGAAAGAAGTAGGGAGATTGTGGATGCCTTTCAAGAGGCTCTGCTCAGACAAATGGTGACGGAACCCACAAGGGAAAAAGCGATATTGGATCTGGTCCTCAGAAATGGAGAGAGTATCTCTAATGTTCGAGTGGGTGCTCACCTGGGTAGTAGCGATCATCAAACGGTTTGGTTTGATATAACGGCTAAAGTGGAGAGCGGCCGCATGATACTTAAAGTCCTAGATTTCAAACGTACGGACTTTAATGCAATGGGAAAGTACCTGAAGAAAGAGCTGTTAGGATGGGAGGACATAAGAGAAATGGAAAGACAGTGGTCTAAGCTGAAAGGAGCGATAAAAATGGCTACGGACCTTTATGTGAAGAAAATCAATAAAAACAAGAGAAAAAGGAAGCCGATATGATTCTCCAACCTAGTGGCTGAGAAAATAAAGGCGAAAGAGTTGGCATTCATGAAATATAAAAAAAACCCAAGAAGAGGAGAGCAGAAAGGACTACAGGGTGAAACTGAAAGAAGCCAAGAGAGAGATACGTTTGGCGAAGGCACAGGCGGAAGAACAAATGGCTAAAAATGTCAAAAAGGGAGATAAAAATTTTTTCAGATATATTAGTGAAAGGAGGAAGATAAAAAATGGAATTGCTAGGCTAAAAGATGCTGGGAACAAATATGTGGAGAGTGATGAGGAGAAAGCAAATGTGCTAAACAAATACTTCTGTTCTGTGTTCACAGAAGAAAATCCTGGAGAAGGACCGAGATTGTCTGGCAAAGTTACACGAGAAAATGGAGTAGAATCAGCGCCGTTCACGGAGGAGGGTGTTTATGAGCAACTTGAAAAACTGAAGGTGGACAAAGCGATGGGACCAGACGGGATCCATCCCAGGATACTAAGGGACCTCAGAGAGGTTCTGGCGAGTCCTATTAAAGACTTGTTCAACAAATCTCTGGAGACGAGAGTGATTCCTGGGGATTGGAGGAGAGCGGATGTGGTCCCTATTCATAAAAGTGGTCACAGGGATGAAGCAGGAAACTACAGGCCGGTGAGCCTCACTTCAGTTGTTGGAAAAATAATGGAAGTGTTGTTGAAAGAAAGGATAGTGTATTTCCTTGAATCTAATGGGTTACAGGATCCGAGGCAACATGGCTTTGCAAAAGGTAAATCGTGCCAAACGAACCTGATTGAATTTTTTGATTGGGTGACCAGAGAGCTGGATCGAGGACATATGCTAGATGTAATTTACTTGGATTTCAGCAAAGCCTTTGATACAGTTCCTCATAGGAGGCTGTTGAACAAACTTGAAGGGCTGAAGTTAGGACCCAAAGTGGTGAACTGGGTCAGAAACTGGCTGTCGGACAGACGCCAGAGGGTGGTGGTTAATGGAAGTCGCTCGAAGGAAGGAAAGGTGACTAGTGGAGTCCCTCAGGGTTCGGTGCTGGGGCCATTCCTGTTCAATATGTATGTAAGTGACATTGCTGAAGGGTTAGAAGGAAAAGTGTGCCTTTTTGCAGATGATACCAAGATTTGTAACAGAGTAGACACAGAAGAGGGAGTGGAGAATATGAAAAAGGATCTGCAAAAGTTAGATGAATGGTCTAATGCCTGGCAACTAAAATTCAATGCAAAGAAATGCAGAGTAATGCATTTGGGGATTAATAATAGGAAGGAACCGTATTTGCTGGGAGGAGAGAAGCTGATATGCACGGACGGGGAGAGGGACCTTGGGGTGATAGTGTCCGAAGATCTAAAGGCAAAAAACAGTGTGACAAGGCAGTGGCTGCTGCCAGAAGGATTCTGGGCTGTATAAAGAGAGGCGTAGTCAGTAGAAGGAAGAAGGTGTTGATGCCCCTGTACAGGTCATTGGTGAGGCCCCACTTGGAGTATTGTGTTCAGTTTTGGAGACCGTATCTGGCGAAAGACGTAAGAAGACTTGAGGCGGTCCAGAGGAGGGCGACGAAAATGATAGGAGGCTTGCGCCAGAAGACGTATGAGGAGAGACTGGAAGCCCTGAATATGTATACCCTAGAGGAAAGGAGAGACAGGGGAGATATGATTCAGACGTTCAAATACTTAAAGGGTATTAACGTAGAACAAAATCTTTTCCAGAGAAAGGAAAATGGTAAAACCAGAGGGGTGGTAGATTCAGGGGCAATGTTAGGAAATTCTACTTTACGGAGAGGGTGGTGGATGCCTGGAATGCGCTCCCGAGAGAGGTGGTGGAGAGTAAAACTGTGACTGAGTTCAAAGAAGCGTGGGATGAACACAGAAGATTTAGAATCAGAAAATAATATTAAATATTGAACTAGGCCAGTTACTGGGCAGACTTGCACGGTCTGTGTCTGTGTATGGCCGTTTGGTGGAGGATGGGCAGGGGAGGGTTTCAATGGCTGGGAGGGTGTAGATGGGCTGGAGTAAGTCTTAACAGAGATTACGGCAGTTGGAACCCAAGCATAGTACCGGGTAAAGCTTTGGATTCTTGCCCAGAAATAGCTAAGAAGAAAAAAAAAAAAAAATTTAAATTGAATCAGGTTGGGCAGACTGGATGGACCATTCGGGTCTTTATCTGCCGTCATCTACTATGTTACTATGTTACCGCCTTTTCACACTGTTTCTTTGCCTTTAGATCTTAAGATACTATCACCCCGAAGTCCCTCTCCCCATCCATGAATATCAGCCTCTCACCTCCCAGCACAAACTGCTCCTTCCGATTTCTAATCCCCAAATGCATTACTCTGCACTTCTTTGCATTGAATTTTAGTTGCGAGATATTAGACCATTCCTCTAACTTTTGCAGATCCTTTTTCGGTTTCCACTCTCTCCTCGGTGTCTACTCTGTTACAAATCTTGGTATCGTCTGCAAAAAGGCAAACTCATCGGCAATGCCTAACACTTCGGCAATGTTGCTCACAAATATATTGAACAGGATCGGCCCCAGCACCGATCCCTGAGTGACTCCACTACTCAATTTGTCCTCCTTCGAGCAAATTCCATTAACTACCCTCTGGCATCTGTCTGTCAACCAGTTTCTTATCCAGCTCACCACTTTGGGTCCTAACTTCAGCCTGTCAAGTTTGTTCAAAAGCCTTCTATGAGGAACCGTGTCAAAGGCTTTGCTGAAATCTAAGTAAATTATATCTAGTATATGCACTTGATCCAATTCTCCGGTCACCCAATCAAAAAATTCAATCAGATTCGTTTGGCATGATTTACCTTAAGTAATACCATGTTGCCTTGGATCCTGTAACACATTTGATTCTAGGAATTTCACTAGCCTTTCTTTCAGCAACGCTTCCATTATTTTTCCAATAACCAAAATGAGACTTACCGGCCTGTAGTTTCCTGTTTCATCTCTGCGACCACTTTTGTGAATAGGGATCACATCCGCTCTTCTCCAATCCCCAAGAACCACTCCCATCTCCAAAGATTTGTTGAACAAATCTTTAATAGGACCCGCTAGAACCTCTCTGAGCTCCCTCAATATCCTGGGATGGATCCCATCTGGTCCCATCACTTTGTCCACCTTCAGTTTTTCAAGTTATTCATAAACACTTTCTTCTGTGAATGGCATGGTATCTACTCCATTCTCATGTGTAACTTCTCCAGGATCTTCTTCCATGAATACAGAACAGTATTTATTTAACATGTTTGTTTTTTCCTCATCACTCTCCATATATCGATACATATCTTTTAGTATTGCAATTCCATATTTCTTCTTCCTTTTACTAATATATCTGAAAAAAAATTTGTCTCCCCTTTTTACATTCTTAGCCATTTGCTCTTCCGCTTTCGCCAGATGTATCTCTCTCTTGGCTTCTTTCAGTTTCACCTGGTAGTCCTTTCTGTACTCCTCTTCTTGGGTATTTTTATATTTCACGAATGCCAGCTCTTTTCCATTTATTTTATCTGCCACAAGTTTAGTATCGCTTTTTCCCTCGTGGATTAACCCACTAGTCAAGACTCATGCTCCTTTGGCACTGGAAATATTTTTCCAAATGTCTTTTAGAGACATATAATATATCCAGTGATGAGTTGTGCCTGAAATAGTGAAGGTGAAGAAGGATTTTATGTTCAATATGGGTTTACATATAATATGACTCCTCTATCCAACCTCTCTTCTTTTTATTAGCTTTTTTTAAAACTTGATTTTAACTGATGAAGAGATAATTTTTACTCTTTACTTATTATTATTTTTTACCTTAAAGATTTTTCCTGCGTAGTTTGTTTTACATCTACATTGGATTTTTTAAAAATTCGAATATCTATGGTAAGTATTCTTGTTTTCAATATATATACTTCATCACTGTTTGTAGGGGCTTGGTTCTCACGTTTCACCTGATCATACTCAATCATCACCATTCATACAATATCACAGGTAAGAGCACACTCAGCATGCTCATCATTCCATTTTGAGGACCATATCTCACTTGTCATATAGATAGACCTTTATATATACCATATTCTATTTTGGTCCACGGACAATTTCTTGTACACGATTCTCACTTTTCCACCTCCACATATCATCATTTGCATTCTCATTCTATTATTCTCTTTTTTTGCCAACCTTCACAAATTATTAACCTTCACAAATTAGTTATACCCTTAAGACCTCTGAGGAAGACAATTCAGTCGAAACACGGACCATGTTTGTGTCCCCATCTCTTAAAGCATATGTGGATTTTGCTGTTGTAATGTGACTCTACATCATTTTATTGATGGAATAAACGCTTGTATCACGAACATCACCTTTGCAGTCCTTTTTTGTGCTTGGCTTCATCATATTCACTGCGATCTGTTGGGTTTTCTTTTGATTTTTGAAGGATTGAAGCAGACTTCCTTAACATTGTTCCTCTCATAAAAAGAAGCCCAGGAACAGAGGTAAAGATAGACTAGCAATTTTGGAAAACAACAGGTAAGTCCTTACCTTGTCCAACTTTCATAACAATCTTCATTGATTTTGAATGACACACTCCTCCTTCTTTGTTATCCATTCCCTCAGATGACCCATTTGATGTAGCTAATAAATAAAATTAAAAGATCAAAAATATAAATAAATATTGCCATTTATTTAAACATATCTCTAAAATCATGAAGACTGTTACTACAATTACTTATTATTTCTATAGTGCTTCTAGACCAGGGATCTCAAAGTCCCTCCTTGAGGGCCGCAATCCAGTTGGGTTTTCAGGATTTCCCCAATGAATATGCATTGAAAGCAGTGCATGCACATAGATCCTGAATGGATTGCGGCCCTCAAGAAGGGACTTTGAGACCCCTGTGCTAGACGTAAGCAGTACTGTACATTAAACATGCTGCTCAATCGAGCTTACAATCTAATTAAAACAAACAGCATAAATAAGGGTTTGGGGAATTTCTCGCAAAGAGAATAATAAAACAGTGATAACTATTTTGGATTGTTGGCTCAAAAGGTGTCATTTCTCCATATATTTTTAAAGATGAAATTAATTCATACCTGTTAATTTCATTTACAGACTAGTAGGTTGTGCCCCTTTCTGCCGGCAAAAGGAGGTAGACGCTAAATTGTTCTAGTGATGATACTGAAATGAGGCTAGTGAAAATCAAGTTGAAAAAAATCACTAGTCAAGAGCTATAATCCCCCCCCCAACAAGGTAGCTATTCCATTTGCATATAAAAATGTTGGAACCAGGGCGACACTTCAAAACTGTTTTAAAAAAAAACCCAAACAAATAAACATTACTTTAATCAAAGCAGGATACCTCTGTTAGACCTATTATTTTGCATATTGGTTTCATACTGGTATTAATATTTTGAATAATAACAAATGTACAAGAGAAATCCTATTAGTAACCATAGATATGGAAGGAAAAATTATGTTCTTACCTTTTAATTTTCTTTCCCTTAGACGCAGCAGATGAATCCAGAGACCAATGGGATAGCACACATCTACCAGCAGGCGGAGATAGAGAAACTGATTAACAGGTGGTCCTATTGGCTGGCACTCCTCCTGTATCTCCAGTATAGCTCTTTGCCCAAGCATCCATAACCATCAATAGGCATAGCAGGTAAAAAACTTCTTTCCCATAACAAATCTCAAAAGGCAGAACACAACCCTCAATAACAACAAACTTCGAAAGTTGGAAAAGAAAAAAACCCGACAGACAATATCCAGAATGGGTGGGGCTCTGGATTTATTTCCTGCGTCTAAGGGAAAGAAAATTAACAGGTAAGAACATAATTTTTCCTTCTCTAGCAACAGCAGCAGATGAATCCAGAGACCAATGGGATGTAGCAAAGCAATCCTCAATCTGGGTGGGAAGCAAACGCTGCCTCCTCAACAACCAAAGCACTAAACGCATCTACCGCATGCGCCCCCACATCCAACCAGTAATGCTGAGAGAAAGCACTCTCAGAAGACCAAGTAGCTGCGAGACAAAACTCCTCCAAAGAAAAAATCTCTGGACCGAGTCCAAGAAGTAGCCATCGCTCCAGCGGAATGGTCATGAAGTTCTTTCGCCAAACGCCTCCCTGCCATCAAGCAAGCGTAAAGAATGTCCTCCTGGACCCATAGAGTGATGGAGGCTTTGGATGCCGCCATACGTTTGAGGCGTCTCGTGAAGAATACAAAAAGGTGATCTAAACAACTAAAAGTCATTAGAAACCTAGCTCGCTGAGAACGCTACACACTTTCAAAAAATGCAGTGAATAAAAGCACGTCTCCCCATTTCTCCTCCCAGGAGGAAGGAAAAGTGAGAGTGACATAAAAGAAAGGATGCCACTTCCTTAGAAAGAAATTGTGGACCGTCTGAACTGACACCCCAGATTTTGTAAATCAGAAATAGGAATCCCCGCCAAACAAGGCCTGCAACTCAGAAAACCACCGAGCTGAAGCCATGGCCACAAGAAACCCCTTGTCCAATGGTACAGCCCTTTAAAGTATCAAAAGACAAGGATGAAATGAAGCCTTCGGTAAACTGCGAAGAAGTACCTTAAGACTGTACTCCGGACCGGGCTTTCTAAGAGGTGCATGAATATACCGTACTCCGTTTAGGAACTGAACTACATGAAGCTGAGAAGGAAGTGAAGAGCAATATACCTAGCCCTTGTAACAAGCTAAGAATGGCACTTGAAGCTGAAGGGAATTGAAAGCTAAGCCCTCGGCAATACACTTGTGTCAAAAAAGAACTCTATAAGGGTGCAAATGTGGAGAAGTACCCAAGAAAGGAAAAACCTCCAAAAGGAAGCAGAAGCCACAGGTGAAGACATCTGCATCGCTTGGACAAGAGAAGAAACAACCTGCTTTGCATAACCCTTACATGTCAGCCATGACTTTTCAAAAGCTAGGTCGCAATACCAAAGTAGTACGAATATCCATGTTGATCGGATCCCTAAGTGAGCAAATCCTGAGATACCAGGAAATTCAATAGTCCGGCTATCAAAAGACTCAACAGAACCGCATAGCAAGGATGGCGCAGCCAATCCATAGATTCTACAAATACTGTGCCCTGAAAGAAAGCTTGAGATGGCAAATCCAAGCCATCATCAGGCAGGGGAAAACACCGAAAAAGAAAAAACCAGAGGCGAGAAAGAAGCCACGTTGCTACCCCCTCCGACTCCCACTCCCTGTGCCCGCCGAAGAAGCTAGGAAGCTTAGAATTTTGAGACGAGGCCATGAGGTCTAGTTCCAGGAGATCTCACTTCCATAAAAAGAGCTGGAATGCCTGAGCCAAAATTCTCAATATCCAGGATGTAGAAGATTTCACTATTACTAACATTTACACTTTTTAGAGCATACACGGCGCTGTACACTGTAATATACAATAAATGGGCCATGCTCAGATTTCGCGGAGAGAAAGTCTATTCAAACTCTTTTCCTGACCCATAAAATGATCTGCCAACAGAAGAGGAAGATGAGGGTCCACCCATTGAAGTAGAACCACAACTTTACCTGCCAACTGAGTACATCACCTACTGCCCAGGCTGTAGAGAAATACCCCCATCATAATACTGACTGAAAAGATCTTCAGCATCATTCTGGAAGAATAGTCTGAAGCTCCAGAAACGGTAGCCCGACCATGCTCCAGAGTAGAAGAATGAACAAGTACTGAGTCGCCTCTTAAGACCAGACTCCTGGAGCTGAGGATGGAAGGCACCGAGCCTCCCAACCCGACAGCCTGGGATGTTTGGTGACCATGAGCTAGTCCAGCAAAGACCGAGGCATGCCTTTGAAAAGAGAAATCTCGCTGAGCCACCAAATCATACAGAGCGATGCATGAAGAGCCTACCAAATAATTGGAGCCCTGAGATACCGGGAACCATCGGAACAAAAGCGGCTGCTGTAGTGTTATAATGGGAAAGCAAGCCGAAGTTCCCAGTGGAGTCAGCAACATGGATCCTAGAACCTGTACAGAATCCCATACTCTTGGTCATGGTAACCAAAGAAGAATGCAAACCTGAGACTGTGACTCATCGCCCTAGTCTCTGGGAAGAAACACATTTGTCTCCTATATGAATAAAAACATCTCCCCGATATACCTATAAATAGTACAGGAGAAAAGAGCGCTGTGCAAATTTGAAGATTCACATCCAGAGAACTAATCTAATCTAATCTAATCCTTAGGTTTGTATACCGCATCATCTCCACGTTCGTAGAGCTCGACACGGTTTACAGTAGGAGAAATAGGAAGGAACTACAACAGAGGGTTAGAGGTAGAAGTGTGAAGAAAATTTAGAGGACTTGGGATGCCAAGATATAAGAGTTTCCCTGATTCCTAAGTTGGAGAGAGACTTACATTTTTTGACAAAAGCCAGGTTTTCAGATGTTTGCGGAAAACTTGGAGAGCTCAAGTTCCGAAGAAGGGAGGTAAGGTTGTTCCAGAGCTCAGTGATGTTGAAATTTGACCAAGAGGAACCAAGCTGTTAGGTGCAGCGACTGCAGATTGGGATGTAAGAGAGCCTTGACCGAGTGAGTACAGATGGAAAGATCTGCAATGGGATTGTATGAGCTAGTAGAGCACTTATCTTCCCATACCCAATGGGGACCACTGTTTCACCTCAAGGCTTCCTTAGGGGTTTTGCAACAATGCTGTACTCATAAACCACACCCATTCTGAAATACAAAGGGGACAAATCAGAAACATTTTGATGAATTTTTAATGTTGGAAAATTATGTTTATAAATCAAATTATCAGCGTCAGCGTTCTAAGGGATTCCTACAAAAACAGTAGCCAAATGTCTTCCCTCCTAATGAAGCAATTAAAAACTCGAGTAGAGGGGCTGGCTAGGAAAGCTGCACTGCACCGTGATTTCAGTTGGTGGATAAGAGCAGCAAGGTTTAGCAAGCCAAAAACCGCAGAAGAAAGCAACAAAGCTAAGTAGAGAATAATAGCTTTAGACAGAAGACACAAAGTTATAAATGTTCAAGAGACTACTGATAAATGTTCATGAGACTACTGATAAATTTAAGTAACATTGTTAGCTAAGACAGTTCCAGGGACTGTGAAAGTGCTGTGATGGTCAGATGACAACCTATGCTTGTCTTTACAAGTTTTGAGCACAATGGTTGGTGGTCTGAGCACTTTTTAATAATATACATATTTTGTATGATTAATGATTTCTTCCTACCCTGTTTTCCTGAACAGATTATAGCCCGGTATAACTACATCCCAGTCATGGTTCTTTGTGAACGATGTCTCCATGATCACCTGTAAATCCAAATTAGCCTCTTCCATCACAGCCTCTAGATCCATAAAGCACAGTTACTTATATTAATAGGTGTTATCCAGGGACAGCAAACTGAGGAAAAGAAACCACCCTTTTTGTATCAGTCAAATGGCCCGACTGGAAAACGTCCAAATCAAGCAGTCAGTCAAGAAGAAATAAGGTGAATCGCCTGTTAGCGCCAAAACGGTACCATTGCCCACATTTGCTAAAATGTTCGTGAAGCCTTGGGTAGGCGAAAAGGCATGTGCCAAAACCAAAAGCGCAGCTCCAAGAGAGGCAAGCAAACCTAGTGTCGATTCGGAGTCCATAGTAAAAATGTAAATATTCTCCCAGTTTTTCTGCAGAAATGTGTAACCCTGAGAAACTAATTCAGCAGAGTGGGATCCAGCCTACCCAATGCCCCCATCTTGGGCATCATGCAGTAAGTAGAACAACGTCCCTTAGTTCCCGAAGAACTGCCCTGAGGACCAGTAACACTTAAAAGGGAAACACAAAACACAGAGACTCCAAGAACGAACCGGAAACCTGAGGAGGATGCAAAGTTGCAAGCATCCTGAAAAATGTTCACAGCCCCCTGACCTGACATTAAAGCGTCTTGTCCCTCATGAGAAAGCCTGAAGAGTCATTGGAAGAAATCAAGATCCCCTCAGAATGAAGTGCAGAAGGTCAGGGAACGGCAGGAATAGGATCTGTAAGAAGAAAGAAATTCTCCTAGGAAAAATCAAGTTTCGCAATGTAAAGAGGAGTATACTGGAACCATGACAACAGTATGAACTCCATGCAACGTGAGTGAAATACGTATGTCCTTTAAAGTGAATAAGTACTAGACGCAATCAAGTTGGTGATCTATTGCCCCGTGGAAAACAACAGCATCCTAACAGGTATCAGACATAGCTCACATCGCTAATGAGAGCTTCAGGGAAGAGGTTAACAGCCACATAGCGCGTGCTCCTCCGCGGGTTTGATAGAATAGGTAACTGGCTCCTGGTTAGAAGGAGCTGCACAGCCCTTCCGTCTGGTCGGGGGGGGGGGGGGGGGGGGTGCGTCTAGCATGTGCCATGAGAAGATGGCGACAGGAGAAACCAGCGTGATAAGAATGGAAATCTGAAGTCCAGGCCCTCTCAGAAATAGAGAAAGAGAGTCCTGGCCGCAGGAAGATGCGAAGTGTCATTATGCCCATAGAGACAGCTCAAACTTGGAAACTGTTAGTACTACCTTTAGGCATATATATCCTATGCCACTACTAGACACATGCAGTGCAGCACAGAGGCCCAAATAAGAAGGACAGTTACCAACAGACAAAGGCTCAATCTGCAGGGACCCCAAGAGAGACAATGAGATACCCGTGTGAAATACAGGGCACTATCTTACTGCTGATCTCACTGTGCCGTGAGGTGCCGTATGTCGACCCAGTCCTGAGACAAACCGAGACTGGGTGACCTAGCACAGGTCAGAGTCTCTCTTGTAATCCCTTTGAGTGCTAACCCCAGAGTCTGATTAAACTAGCAGCTTCCTTCAAGGGAATACAGCAGGAACACAGCCATAGACATATAAATCTGCCTAAGCTTGTCCCAAAGCTGGTGAAACACGAACAACTTGTCTGAACCAGAAAGGAGAGAAGCCGCGGCATACCCTGACCAAAGTCAGCTGTAAATAAACTACTGGAACGCTGCAGTTCTCCTGCCATCGCCAGAGACCCAAGCACACACCTGATTCTCGCTGACACGTGGCCGCTGCATCAACGCTCCTAGAAATATAGTCGGATTCAAGCCCCGCAAAATTTACCCTGCCGCGGCCTGCATAGAAAGAAAATCAGACTTGGGAATAACCAGAAGAATGGTGCGCTGCTGCCCACAGCGCAGAAAAAACATGTCCCATCTCATGCGCGCTGCTATAAACCGGCACCTGCACAATCAGCTGCACATGGCCGTGAAAGACACCGACGAAAGAGAGCCTCAGAATAAACAGGACTACTACTGCTGCACTGAAACCCAACAAGGAGAACAAGTGCGAGCATGAAATTGCACTGCTACTGCCGCGCTGTAACCAACAAGGAAACCAAGCGCGTGCATGCAAAGAACGGGAAATTCCCGGCTCCCTCAACGGATTTCTAGTCATAAAATCCATTCCTTAAATGTACGATGACCGAACCCACAGTACTAAGACCCCCAAACAGAACCTGAAGTTCAAACAACAGTAAAAACCAGACATACTCACAAACTTGTTGTTAGGGCCAGTTGAAGCCAGTTAGAGCTAGTAGTGCAGCAATAACAGGGCAGAATGTAGCAACTGTGGTCTCTTTTTTTTTTTTTTTTTTTAAACAGAGAAGGGAAAGAAGAAAAAATTGAGACCCAGTCAGACCCTCTAGCAATGGAGGGAGGGTGAGGCAGGGACCTGGGGGGGCCCATGTGTAACCTCTAAAGCCGGCACCTTTCAGCCGGACACCCCTGTCTCACTGAAAAGAAAATCTCAACAGGAGAAATAGCATTGCCAGCTCACTGAAGAGAAGCCTCAACAGGAGAAACAGAATGGCAGTCTCACTGAAGAGAAACCTCAACAGGAGAAAATAAAGTTCCAGTCACAGCCAGAATTCAGGAGCTAGTTGAATAGCGACCATTTCCTGCTGGGAGATAGAGAATACTGGAGATACAGGAGGAGTGCCAGCCAATAGGACCACTTGTTAATCAGTTTCTCTATCTCCGCCTGCTGGTAGATGTGTGCTATCCCATTGGTCTCTGGATTCATCTGCTGCTGTTGCTAGGGAAGGGCATTTTCAATAGGAATTCTAAGTCTGAGAAAAACGTCCAGAAATCCAATAGAGAAAGTGTTCATTTTCTAAACTGTAAGACGTCTATTTTGTATAACTTATCTAGATGTTTTGGCCCTTAGTACATCTATCTTTTTGGCCATTTTAGAATATAAAGATGTTCACATGAAAAATGAACAAAAAAAAGCTTTTCAAACATCTAAGCAGCCAGCATTCTTAGCATACTGCTTACAGACAGCTGAGCAAAGCAGAGGGGAACTCTAAGAGGTACCATAGTGAATGTCACCTAAAAAGTCTAAGGTATTCATGTCACTATAACCTGCTTATATTATATGGAGAGCCTTCTAAAACCTACCCAAAACTTACTGTAATCACCTGTACATCACAACAATAGCTCTTATGCCTGCAGGTATCATCTTTATATAGGTACAGTAGGCCTTGGAGGGCTCATCATACATTAGAACAGGGGTGCCCAATGCGTCGATCGCGATCGACCAGTAGCTCAGGAAGGCAACTCGAGTCGATCGCACTCGTGTTGCCGTCCTGATCTAAGGGCCGATCAGCCTTCCTCTCCAGTGTTCTCCCTAGGGCCTTTTAGCTGGGCGGTCCGCCCAGCTGTCATCTGCCGCTGCCGAACATTAAAAAAAAACCCCAAAAAAACCGGCTTGGAGATTTCAGCCCCTAGCGAACTTATGCTCCGGGCTCTAACGTGTGTGTGCAGGCTTCTCTTCTCTTCCCTCCGAAACCGGAAGTTATGTCCGGGGAGGGGGGGGGGTGAGAAGGGAAGCCGGCACGCACATGTTGAGAGCCCTGAAGCAAGCGTTCGCTACGGGCTAATGCGGGAGACAGGTTAGTGAAGCATTTGTTTTTGTTCCTGCCGGGTCCTGCCTACTTTCTGTTTCCGCGAAGGCAGGACCCGGCAGCATTTCCCCCAATAGGTTGATCACGATCTTGGGCTGATCAGCCTTCCTCTTCCCGACGGCAGAATTGACGTCGGGGAGAGGAATGCTGGTTGGTCGAAGCAGGGAGAGCTTGGGGCCTGTTATTGGTGGCGTTTGGGTCCTGGTCCCCGATGGTAATGGCAGTGGCAGTGGCTTGGGGGAGGGCAGGGAGAAAGAAAGAAAAAGGGCAGGCAGGGAGACAGAAGGAAAGAAGAGAAACAGAAAAAAATGAAAGGGAGGCAGAGAGAAAGAAAGGGCAGGGAAGAGGAAGGAAAAGTTGGGGGGAAGGAATGAGGTCTGGAGGAGAAGAAGCATACAGGCTAAAAGAAGGGAAGAAAGATTGTATGCACAGTCAGAAGAAGAAAGTGCAACCAGAGACTCATGAAATCACCAGACAAGGTAGGGAAAATGATTTTATTTTAAATTTAGTGATCAAAATGTGCCTGAATTTATATCTGCTGTCTATATTTTACACTAAGGTCCCCTTTTACTAAACCGCAATAGAGGTTTTTAGCGCAGGGAGCTTATGAGTGTCGAGAGCAGCGCTGGGCATTCAGCGCAGCTCCCTGCGCTAAAAACTGCTATCGTGGTTTAGTAAAAAGGGAGGGGGTATATTTGTCTATTTTTGTATGGTTGTTACTGAGGTGATAGTGCTTAGAGTCATCTGCTTTGACCTCTTTGAAAAACCCTGGAATAGGAATGATGATTAAGTGTGCTTTGTGTTTTTTTTTAATTTTATTGTTGGTAGATCATTTAGACTTGGTCATTTAAAAAGTAGCTCGCAAGCCCAAAAAGTGTGGGCACCCCTGCATTAGAAGCTAGTTATAGTGACATCTGTACCTGGGACTTTTAATGTCAAAAGTTTGGTTTGATATAACAGCTAAAGTAGAGGGCGGCCACACAAAACTCAAAGTCCTAGATTTCAAATGTATGGACTTTAGTAAAATGGGAGTGTACCTGAAGAAAGAGCTATTAGGATGGGAAGACATAAGGGAAGTGGAAAAACAGTGGTCTAAGCCAGTGTTTTTCAACCTTTTTTGGGCAAAGGCACACTTATTTCATGAAAAAAATCACGAGGCACACCACCATTAGAAAATGTTAAAAAATTTAACTCTGTGCCTATATTGACTATATATAAATATATAGGAATCAAATAAACACAAAGAAAGTATTTTATAATGCTGCCACCGCCAACTACACCGTTGGCGGCGGAGGCACTCAAGTGGCTAAAGAGCCGCAGTTTGCCGGCCTAGGGACAACACTGGAAGGTGGCCAGCTGTGCACCCCCTTGGGACGTAAACCCGGGGTGGGGCAGACCGCCCCCCCCCCACCCTGGTATGCCACTATCTGTACCTCACTCCCTCCCTATGACCAAAAATTCTCCTTTCTTCTATTCCCCGTGTACACAACCATCTCTTTCCCTCCCTTCCTCTCTCCCAAGTCCATTTCTTCTGTGTCCAAAAACGCATTCCCTCCCCCACCTCAGTATCTCTTTCCCTCCCTTCCTCTCTCCCAAGTCCATGCCTTCTGTGTCCAAAAACCCATTCCCTCCCCCACCTCAGCATCTCTTTCCCTCCCTTCCTCTCTCCCAAGTTCATGCCTTGTGTCCAAAACGCACTCTCTCCCCCCTTTTGTGTTCCGTGTTTGCCTCCCAGCCCATCTTTGCAATTTTCTCAGCAAAACGAAGCTCAAGCCGCGAGGCTTGTCTTCTGCTTCCTGCCTGCCCTGCCGCGCACAAATAGCCGAACGGAAGTATTCTCCGACGTCAGCGCTGACGTCGGAGGGCAGGCTTTGCTTAAGCCCTCCCTCCGACGTCAGCGCTGACATCGGGGAACGCTTGCGATCGGCTATATGTTAGCTGCAGGGCAGGCAGGAACAGAAGACGAGCCTCGCGGCTCGAGATGTATTAAACTCCGCGGGTCCCCCGTCCAGCTCTCTCCTGTCCACGTGGGGCGGACCGCCCCTCTCCCTAAACTGGTGGTACTGCCCTGATGGCGGCCCTGACCGTACGGCACACCAGGCAACATCTCGCGGCACACTAGTGTGCCGCGGAACAGCGGTTGAAAAACACTGGTCTAAGCTGAAAGGAGCAATAAAAATGGCTACTGACCTTTATGTGAGGAAAATAAATAAAAACAAGAGAAAAAGGAAACTAAAATGGAGAAAATAAAGGTAATAGAGCTGGCGTTTGTGAAATATAAAAATACCCAAGAGGAGTACAGAAAGGACTACAGGGTGAAACTGAAAGAAACCAAGCGAGAGATACATCTGGCGAAAGCAGAAGAGCAAATGTAAAAAAGGGAAACAAAATTTTTTTCAGATATATTAGTGAAAGGAAGACGAAGAAAAATGGAATTGCGAGACTAAAAGATGATATGTATCAATATGTTGAGAGTGATGAGGAAAAGCAAGCATGTTAAACGGAAGGAACCATATATGCTAGGAGGAGAGAAGCTGATATGCACGGACGGGGAGAGGGACCTTGGGGTGATAAGTGTTCGAAGATCTAAAGGCGAAAAAACAGTGTGACAAGGCAGTGGCTGCTGCCAGAAGGATGCTAGGCTGTATAAAGAGAGGCATAGCCAGTAGAAGGAAGAAGGTGTCGATGCCCCTGTACAGGTCATTGGTAAGGCCCCACTTGGAGTATTGTGTTCCGTTTCGGAGACCGTATCTGGCGAAGGACATAAGAAGACTTGAAGCGGTCCAGAGAGGGCGACGAAAATTATAGGAGGCTTGCGCCAGTAGACGTATGAGGAGAGACTGGAAGCCCTGAATATATATATCCTAGAGGAAAGGAAGGACAGGGGAGATATGATTCAGACGTTCAAATACTTGAAGGGTATTAACGTAGAACAAAATCTTTTCCAGAGAAAGGAAAATGATAAAACCAGAGGACATAATTTGAGGTTGAGGGGTGGTAGATTCAAAGGCAATATTAGGAAATTCTACTTTACCGAAAGGGTGGTGGATGCCTGGAATGAGCTCCCGAGAGAGGTGGTGGAGAGTAAAACTGTGACTGAGTTCAAAGAAGCGTGGGATGAACACAGAAAATCTAGAATCAGAAAATAATATTAAAAATTAAACTAAGGCCATTACTGGGCAGACTTGCACGATCTGTGTCTGTATGTGGCCATTTGGTGGAGGATGGGCTAGGGAGGGCTTCAATGGCTGGGAGGGTGTAGATGGGCTGGAGTAGGTTTTAACGGAGATTTCGGCAGTAGGAACCCAAGCACAGTACCAGGTAGAGCTTTGGATTCTTGCCCAGAAATAGCTAAGAAGAAAAAATTAAAAAATTTATATTGAATCAGGTTGGGCAGACTAGATGGACCATTCGGGTCTTTATCTGCCGTCATCTACTATGTTACTATGCTAAATACTTCTGTTCTGTGTTCACAGAAGAAGATACTGGAGAAGGACTGAGATTGTCTGGCAACGTTACACATGAGAATGGAGTAGATACTATGTTGTTCACGGAAGAAAGTGTTTATGAACATCTTGAAAAATTGAAGGTGAACAAAGCGATAGGATCGGATGGGATCCATCCCAGGATACTGAGGGAGCTCAGAGAGGTTCTAGCAGGTCCTATTAAAGATTTGTTTAACAAATCTTTGGAGACAGGAGTGGTTCCTGGGAATTGGAGAAGAGCAGATGTGGTCCCTATTCACAAAAGTGGTTGCAGAGATGAAGCAGGAAACTACAGGCTCAATTCGGTTATTGGAAAAATAATGGAAGCATTGCTGAAAGAAAGCATGGAAAAATTATGTTCTTACCTGTTAATTTTCTTTCCTTTAGACGCAGCAGATGAATCCAGAGACCAATGGGATAGTACACATCTACTAGCAGGTGGAGATAGATAAACTGATTAACAGATGGTGCTATTGACTGGCACGCCTCCTGTATCTTCAGTATTGCTCCTTGCCCAAGCATCTGTAACCATCATATGATTAGCACATAAAAAACTTCTTTCCCATAACAAATCTCAAAAGGTAATAATACAGAATACAACTATCAATAATAACAGACTTTGAAAGTTGCAAAAGAACAAAACAACAGTCAATATCCAGAAAGGGTGGGGCTCTGGATTCATCTGCTGCGTATAAAGGAAAGAAAATTAAGAGCATAATTTTTCCTTCCTTAGCAACAGCAGCAGATGAATCCAGAGACCAATATGATGTATAGCAAAGCAATCCTCAATCTGGGTGGGGAGCAAACGCAGCCTCCGCAAAAACCGAAGCACTAAACGCAGCCTCGCATGCACCCCCACATCCAACCGGTAATGCTGAGATAAAGTATTCTTGGAAGATCAAGTAGCCGCATGACAAAACTCCTCCAAGGAAAAAACCTCTGGACTGCAGAGTAATGTATTTGGGGATTAATAATCGGAAGGAACCGTATATGCTGGCAGGCGAGAAGCTGATATGCATGGACGGGGAGAAGGACCTTGGGGTGATAGTGTCCGAAGATCTAAAGGCGAAAAAACAGTGTGACAAGGCAGTGGCTGCTGCCAGAAGGATGCTGGACTGTATAAAGAGAGGCGTAGCCAGTAGAAGGAAGAAGGTGTCGATGCCCCTGTACAGGTCATTGGAAAGGCCCCACTTGGAGTATTGTGTTCAGTTTTGGAGACCATATCTGGCGAAGGACGTAAGAAGATTTGAAGCGGTCCAGAGGAGGGTGACGAAAATGATAGGAGGCTTGCGCCAGAAGATGTATGAGGAGAGACTGGAAGCCCTGAATATGTATATCCTAGAGGAAAGGAGGGACAGGGGAGATATGATTCAGACATTCAAATACTTGAAGGGTATTAACGTAGAACAAAATCTTTTCCGGAGAAAGGAAAATGATAAAAGCAGAGGACATAATTTGAGGTTGAGGGGTGGTAGATTCAAGAGCAATGTTAGGAAATTCTACTTGGTGGTGGATGCCTGGAATGCGCTCCCCAGAGAGGAAAACGGTGACTGAGTTCTAAGAAGCATGGGATGAACACAGAGGATCTAGAATCAGAAAATAATATTAAATATTTAACTAAGGCCAGTACTGGGCAGACTTGCAAGGTCTGTGTCTGTATATGGCTGTTTGGGGGAGGAAGGGCTGGAGAGGGCTTCAATGGCTGGGAGGATTTAGATGGGATGGAGTAGTTTTAATGGAGATTTCGGCAGTTGGAACCCAAGCACAGTACCGGGTAGAGCTTTGGATTCTTGCCCAGAAATAGCTAAGAAGAAAAAATTTAAAAAATTTAAATTGAATCAGGTTGGGCAGACTGGATGGACCATTCGGGTCTTTATCTGCCGTCATCTACTATGTTACTATGAAGTAGCCATCACTCTGGCTGAATGGTCATGAAGTTCTTCTGCCAACCACTTCACTGCCCTCAAGTAAGCATAAAGAATGTCCTCCTGGACCCTTCGAGCGATGGAGGCTTTGGACACTACCATACGTTTGTCGTGTCCCTTGAAGAATACAAAGAGGTGATCTAAAAGCAATGAAGAAAAGCTCGCCTCTCCATTCCTTCTCCCAGGAAGAAGGAAGGAAAAGAGAGAGTGGCATAAAAGAAAGGATGACACCAACTTAGAAAGAAATTGTGGTACTGTCCAAACTGACACCCCAGAATTTGTAAATCAGAAATAAGAATCCCCGCCGTACAAGGACTGCAACTCAGAAAACTGCTGAGCTGAAGCCATGGCCACAAGAAACACTGTGTTCAATGTCACAGCTTTTTAGAGTCTCAAAAGACAAGGTTGAAACGGAGCCTTCTTTAACCTGCAAAGAAGTCTCTTAAGACTGTACTCCGGACAGGGCTTCTTAAGAGGTGTACGAATATACTGTACTCCTTTTAGGAACTGAACTACATGAAGCTGAGAAGTAAGCGAAGAGCAAGATACCTAGCCCTTGTAACAAGCTAAGATTGCCACTTGAAGCTGAAGGGAATTGAACGCTAAGCCCTTGGCAATATGCTTGTGCCAAAAAAGAAAGAATATAAAACATAGAAGTCAGGAAGGGTGCCAATGTTGAGAAGTTTCCAAGAAAAGAAAAGCCTCCAAATGGGAGCATAAGCCACAGGTAAAGACCTCTGTATTGCCTGGAGAAGAGGAGAGGAGAAATAACCTGATTCGCATAACCCTTACACGTCAGCCATGACTTTTCAAAAGCTAGATCATAATACCAAAGTAGGATGAAGATCCATGTTGATCGGACCCTAGGTGAGTAAATCCGGAGATACTGGGAATCTCAACAGTTCGGCTGTCGAAAGACTCATCAGATTCGCATAGCAAGGACGGTGCAGCCAATTCGGAGATTCTCTGATTACTATGCCCTGACAGCGAGCTTGAGAAAGCAAATCCATCCAATCATCAGTCAGGGGAAAACACTTAAAAGAGAAACCAGAGACGAGAAAGAAGCATCGCTGCTACCCCCTCTGACTGCCACTCCCTGCGTCTGCTGAAGAAGCTAGGAAACTTTGCATTTCGAGAGGAGGCCATGATGTCTAGTTCTAGGAGATCTCACCTTTATATAAAGAGATGGAACATCTGAGTTAATAGTTCCCAATTTCCAGGATGTAGAAGATTTTACTACTACTACTATTTATTATTTCTAAAGCGCTGAAAGGCGTATGCAGCGCTATACATTTTAACATACAATAGACGGTCCCTGCTCAGATTTTGTGGTGAGAAAGTCTATCTAAACCCTTTTCCTGTCCTATAAAATGATGCGCTGACAGAAGAGGAAGATGAGATTCCACCCACTGAAGTAGAACTATTATTTTACTCGCCAACTGAGTACATCACATACTTTCCTGGCTGTAGAGAAATACCACCATCATAGCACTGTCCTAAAAGACCTTTATCGTCATTCTGGAAAAATGGTCTGAAACTCCTGAAATGGTAGCCTGACCATGCTTCAGTCCAGAAGAATGAACGAGTACTGAGTCTCCTCTTTTTTTTTTTTTTTTTTTTTAATCTTTATTACATTTTGAGATCTTACAAAAAGTGCCTAACATACATGTCATAACCATAAAAATTAAGCACTTATAAACATTCAGAAATAGTTTATCAATACCCCAAAATACCCCCCTCCCTTCCCCACTGTCAAAGAAAAAATCAAAGCATCATATAAACATATACCCCCCCTACCAACCCTCCCATCCCTGGATGTGCAAATAATATATCAAAAAATAAAACTACAACAATTCTACAAAAGACATCAATGGACCCCATACTAATTTGAATATTTTTGTGTTCCCTGACAAATCAGCATTCATTTTTTCATATTTATACACTAAACATAGATTTGCCCACCAGAATGTGAAATTGAGACGGTCCCAATTTTTCCAGTTGCGCATGATCAACTGCATAGCTGTACCCGTCATAATTAAGAAGAGTCGGGCTCTATATTTATCCAATGGGGGCTTAACATGCAGCACAGTTCCACAAATTACTACCTCTTAGGTCTCTTCTTAATACCAGACTCCTTGAGCTGAGGATTGAAGGCACTGAGCCCCCCCAACCCGACAGCCTGGGATGTTTGGTGACTATGAACCAGTCCAGGAAAGACCGAGGCATGCCTTTGAAAAGATTAATCTCACTGAGCCCCCAAATTATATTGAGCGATGCTTGAGGAGTCTACTAGATACTGGAACAAAAGCGACTGTTGCAGTGTTCTCACATGAAAGCGAGCCAAAGTTCCCAGTGGAATCACCACCATAGATCCTAGAACCTGAACAGAATTGGCCTTCTAAACGTCTATTCAATAAAAAACAAACACCACCTTGTTCATGACTTAATCCTTCAACACAACTTACACATTCTCTGTTTAACAGAGATTTGGCTAACTAAAGGGGAAGAGGCATATATCAACCAAGCCTGTCCCACCAATTACAAAGCCAAAACTCAGTGCCGCCCAAATAAAAAAAGGTGGTGGCCTAGCCATCATTTTCCACATGTCCATTTCTCTCAAAATTGGAATCTCTTCTACTCACAATTCTTCACCAGTTGAAACTTTACACTTTATGCTCCCCAATAAGTCGCCCCTCAATTTCCTACTTATTTACTTATCTTCCTTTCCCTGTCTCTAAATCCTCTCTTTCCTCTCTCCTCTCTATAATTATGGACTTTAGCATCTCCTATTGGGTGACTTTAATATACATTTTGACCAACCAAGCCACCCCAACTCTGCAGAATTACTAACTCTAATCTCAGACATCTCCTTAACCCCTCTGATTTCTTTCCTCACTCATCAAGCAGGACATACCATTGACATGATATTTGGCCCAGATACAATAGCCCACCTTTTCCAAAATCTAACAACTCACTCTCTCCCGTGGTCAGACCATGTTCTCCTCAACTTTTTCCTTTACTCACCTACAGAACATGCTTCAATTCCCCATCACACTTACAACTTTAGAGACTATTCTAAAATTACCACCTCCTGTGGGAAGAAGCTGCTTTTATAGATTTAGAATGATTAGATCTCTTGCAAAAATCCTGGAGCCATCATCAATTAATATTTTAATTCATTCACTTATTTCAAAAACATATTATTGTAATTCCTTATATCAGGGACTGTGTCAGAAAGATATCAGGCACTTACAGTTAGTACAAAACACAGCCATCAAAGTGATTACAAACTCTGGAAAATTCACCCATTGGCTTCCAGTCCAATACAGGATAACTTATAAGATTGCCCTTTTGATATTCAAAACCCTCAAAACTAAAGAACCAGCATTCCTTGATAAAAATCTTATACCTTATGAATATAACAGATCCTTAAGATCCTCTGGACAACATCTACTTTGGGTTTCTTCTTTAAAAATAATAAATACCCATAGAACAACAATATTCTCAGTTACCGCACCCACTCTCTGGAATGCATTAACCACTTATCTTCGGGCAGAGCAGAACTTAGATAAATTTAAAGGAGCTTTAAAAAGCTTCTTATTCATTGATGCCTTTGGCTAATTATGCTACTATTCTTTTTTTTTATTAAACTCCTTAGTCCTTTTGTTTTTTTCCCATATATGTTTTCTTTTCTGTATTTATTATAGTTCTGCTCCCTATCCTTTTGTTCTTATTACACTTATTTTGTGTCTTGTTCGCTTGAGTATATTTCGTTTGTTTAATATTGTTGTTTTAATTCTGTTTTTATCTCTGTTCTTATCCCTATTTTATTATTGCTGTAATACGCTCTTTCCCCTTATCCAAAAATTTAAAAAAACCCAATTTCACCTAACCAACCATCAGCAACAGAACTGGCCAACTAATTTGACCAAAAAATAAAAGATATTCGATTAAACTTCAACAACATCTTGCTCTTAAACCTCCAAGACACTTTAAACCCAAACCTCCACCTCCCATTTAATACTTTTTCAAAATTCAAACCTCCCTCTTTAGCTGAACTACTGCAAACCACCCAATCTATGAACACCTCTAATAACCCATTAGAGAATATTCCACCTACAATATTAAAAAAATTATTTTCATCATTTGTTCCATACTTACTAGAAATGATCACCCAAAGTCTTTCAACTAACATTGTTCCGAAATCTTGGAAATCAGCCCTATGGCATTCCACAAGGTTCAATTCTTTCTCCCCTACTATTCAATATCTTCCTAGCCCCTCTCCTGACTCTTGCTCAATCCAATGGATTCACCCCTTTTGCCTACACCGACGCTATTCAACTTCTCCACCCTATTAACCCAGCTAACATTAATGATATCCAAGAAATTAATCTTAAACTAGACAAAATTAGCTTATGGCTTCGAACCAATAGACTCTCATCGAACATCGCAAAATCTTGAGGGATTCTATTCCCACTCAAAAACAATGGCTCCCTAACTGGACAAATAACTAGCGACTCTGCTCCCTTTCAAATTGAGTCCAAACTCAAACTTTTAGGAATCATCTTTGATAAACACCTCAACTACCATGACCAAATTAGCTCTCTGACCAAAACCTGTTTTTAAAAACTTCATCTAATTCGCTCCATAACTTCAGCCCTAGAACCTACTTCTATCCAGTGTTCCCGCTAAGCTGCGTTGACGTGCGCACGCGCACAAAATATTACCTCGCAGCGCACAAGTTTCTCGTCACAGCGCACACAGTGTAGAGCACAGTTCTTCAACCGCCGGTCCGCAAACAAAATCTTGCCGGTCCGCGAAGGATTCGGTCCCCGCCGCAACGAAAGGCCGGCGTCAGCTGACTTGCAACTTCCTGTTGCAGTCGCTATGCCGGGACTCCAGCCTTCGCCGGGACTCCTGCCTTCCACCGCGTTTGCCTCCTGCCTTGTCTCCGCACCTCCAGACCAGCAGCGGCAGCTGTGTATGCTTTTAACTTCGGCACAGAGCTGCCCCTAATCAATAGTTTAGCGCGGTTTCATAAGGCAGCCTCGGGGCCTTTGCTAGGCCGGCCCACATCGCATCATCGAAGCGGGCCGGCTATCAAAGGCCCCGAGGCTGCCTCATGAAACCGCGCTAAACTATTGATTAGGGGCAGCTCTGTGCCGAAGTTAAAAGCATACAGAGCTGCCGCTGCTGGTCTGAACTCTTGGGCCGCTGAAGGAGGGCAAAAAGCAGCTGTCCTGGAGGTTTCCCTTCCTCTCGCCTTTACAGGTTCCTTTTTTCCACCTTTTTTTTTTCCTTCAAACGGCAACGGGCCCCAGCATCGACATCAATCAAGTAAGTTCCACTGTCAATCAAGCGGTTCTGCTCGGCCAAAGCTTCCCCTGTGACATGAGCCACCCTCAGGGGAAAGAAAGTGACCCACAAAGGTGAGGGGAAGGGGGGCAGATGATGGAAGTTGGGGGGGGGGAGAGAGAGAGAGAGAGAGAAGGGGCAGATGATGGAATGGAGGAGATGAGAGAGAGAGAGAAGGGGACAGATGATGGAAGTGAGAAGAAGGGAGAGAGAGCAGAAGGCAGATGGATGTCAGTTGAGAAGGGAGAGCAGATGCTGAATGGAAGTGGGGAAAGAACACATACTGGATGGAAGGAGGAGATAAATAAAGGGGGAAGAAAATAGTAAGATAATGGAGGGGTGAGGGAAAGGGGTGACAAGCTGTGTGTAGACACAGTGAAAAGAGGGAAACGGGACTAAATAGTAAGAAAGAATTTAATTTAGATGGAGGCAGAAAATAGAGAAGGAAGACCAGAGAAGAAAAGGGAAGAGAGAGCAGAGAATGATCAGATCTGAGTGGAGGAAATGAGAAGAGAGATATGCTAAAAACCACAGGGGGGAGGGAAGGATAGAGATGCCAGACCATGAGGGGAACAGAAGGAAGATGATGGATGCTAGACCAAATTGGGGGGTGGGGGGGGGCAGGAGGAGAGATGGCAGGGAAAGACAGACAGTGAATGGAAGGGGCAGATGCTGGACTGAAGAGACAGAGAAGGTTATCATGCTGCTGTACCGGGCCATGGTACGCCCTCACCTGGAGTACTGCGTCCAGCACTGGTACTTTAAGAAGGACACGGTACTACTCGAAAGGATCCAGAGAAGAGCAACTAAAATGGTTAAGGGGCTGGAGGAGTTGCCGTACAGCGAAAGATTAGAGAAACTGGGCCTCTTCTCCCTTGAGCAGAGGAGATTGAGAGGGGACATGATAGAAACATTCAAGGTACTGAAGGGAATAGACTTAGTAGCTAAGGCAGGGAGAACGAGAGGGCACTCTCTAAAGTTGAAAGGGGATAGATTCCATACAAACGTAAGGAAGTTCTGTGGTAGAAAGCAACATATTTATTTGGCTCATAACTTGCTGGCGCCCGATATTTTTAGCTCACAGTGAAAAAAGTTTGCTCACAACACCCGCCCGCTTAGAGGGAACACTGCTTCTATCCAAATTCTAATTCATTCATTGATCATCTCACACATAGACTATTGTAACTCACTCTACCATGGAATAACTCAAAAGGAAATTAATTCAAAATGCCGCGATCAAGCTTATCTATAAAGCCAAAAAATATGACCGTTACCCCTTTACTTCGAGAGTCACACTGGCTACCAGTCTCTCACAGAACAACTTATAAGATCCTCCTTCGAGTCTTCAAAATTAGGACCTCCCACCTGCCAGCCTTTCTAGACAAATATCTAACTCCACATACCTCTGCTAGGGCCCTTAGATCCACTAATCAGAACTTACTGACAGTCCCCTCAATCAAGAACTTATACTATACTAGAAACACTATGGGCTCCGTTTACTAAGGTGCGCTAGTGTTTTTAGCGCACGCAGGAAATTACCACGCGCTATGCTTCTAGAACTAACGCCAGCGCAATGCTGGCATTAAGGTCTAGTGTGTGTGGCAATGTAGTGTGTGCTATTCCGCGCGTTAAAGCCCTAACGCAGCTTAGTCAAAGGAGCCCTATATTTTCCGCTGTCGCTCCTTCACTCTGGAAAACAATGCCACCACACCTCCGCTCTGAAAATTCTCTAAACAAGTTTAAAAAACACCTTAAAACATTTCTATTCAAAGACGCCTTTCTAAATTCCAATTGAGAACCCGAAAAAAGGGAAAATAAAAACTAATAAATAGAGAAACGCTTTCAAGAAGTGACATTCCCCTTCCCCTCTTGTTTTATCCTGCCCCCTTTTCCTTCCTTTTATTTTTTATTTCCATAATGTAATTAAAAATCCTCCTCTCCCCCTCCTTTCTCTCATCACCTTCACGTCTCAATTATGTCCTTGCCTTGGACTCAATCCCCCCTATTTTTTTTAATGCAAAATTAGATATTTTTTAAAATTTCTATTATTGTAAATCGGCCAGATACTTGTGATGGTCGGTATATCAAGCTATAAATAAACTTGAAACTTGAATCCCATACTCTTGTTCTTGGTAACAGAAGAAGAATGCAAACCTGAGACTGCAATCTGTCGCCCCAGCCTCTGGGAAGAAACACATTCCTCTCCTATGTGAACAACATCCCCCGATATTCCAATAATTAGTACAGGAGAAAAGAGCTCTTTGGAAATTTGAAGATTCACATCCAAAGAACTGAAGAAAAGAAGTTCAAATAAAAGAAATCACCCGTTTGTGTCTGACAAATCTGAATCAAGCAGTCGTATAAGAAAGAAAGTACCTGAATAATAATAATAATGATAATTTTATTCTTATATACCGGCAAAACCATAATAGTTCGAGGCGGTTTACAGTAAGAAGCGCTGGACAATCAGCAAAAAGACAATACAAATCACCAGAAATATATACATACAGGATAAAAATAAAGTAAAACAATGAATCCTTAGGACAGCAATCGTCGTGGGGGATTCTATCATCAGACAAGTTGACATCCACATAGCAGGAGGAAGACCGGATCGACTGGTGACCTGCCTACCGGGAGCCAAGGTAGAAGACATAGTGAGCCGCATCGACAGGATCATCACCAGTGTGGATGAAGAAGATATGGCGGTGCTGATCCATGTGGGGACGAACAACATGAGCAACAGGAACTACAACAGAGAAGTACTGAAGGACCAGTTCCGGATGCTAGGAAGGAAGCTGAAAACCAGAACCCAGAGGATAGCATTCTCGGAGATCCTGCCAGTACCTAGGGCAGTTGAGAAGAGACAGATGGAGCTGCAAGTAGTCAACGCATGGATGCGGTGCTGGTGTGAGGAAGAGGGATTCCACTTCGTGCACAACTGGATGACATTCTGGGGGAAGAGCAAGCTATTCAGGAAAGACGGACTCCACCTCAGCAGAGACAGAATGAGGCTACTTGCAAGCAACATCAAGAGAGAAGTTGAGAGGTTTTTAAACTAGGAAGAAGGGGAAAGCCGACAGTCGACCGAGAAAGAGAGTTGATGGTTCGGGAACTAGTATACCTGGAGGATACCGTGCAGGAAAATGGAGGGGAAGACAAGACAGACCAAAAGTGGCACAAGAGGGAAGGACACTCAAGAAGGGAACAGGCTGCAAACTCAACTGAGAAAGAGTGTCGATGGTCTGGGAACCGTTATACCCGGAGGATACCCGGCAGGAAAAGGAGAGGAAGACTCACCAGAACGCAGACAAGGCAGACCAAAAGGGACAAAAGAGGGAAGGACACTCAAGAAGGGAACAGGCTGCAAACTCAAGTGTTTGTACATGAATGCAGGAGCCTTAGAAGATGGGTGAATTAGAAGCTGTGGCACAAAAGGAAAACGTTGACATCATCGGCATCACAGAAACATGGTGGGCTGATGAAAATATCTGGGGCACGGTGTTACCGGGATACAAATTATACTAAAACCACAAAAAATAGAAGACAGAAAGTGAGGTAATGAGAAAACTCCACAATATAAATGGACCCTCACTCATTAGGGTTAAATCATCATTCTGTATATTGCTTGATCAGTCTGTTAAAAAATTCTTCATTGGATTCAAAAACTGACTAACAACCTTAATTACTTATCCTTTATTGAAGTAAAGTTGCTTGCCCCAATAATTACGTGCCCGATGGGACCCGTTTCACCTAAACAGGCTTTCTCAAGGGTTCCAACAGGGAGCACTGTACAATACAAATGTAAACTATACCACAGAGAAAGAGTGACTCATAAAGGAGGAGGTATCGCCATATACGTTAAATAGGGAATTGAATCTACTAGAGAGAACATGCCACAACAGATGGATAAGTTAGAGTCTCTATGGGTCAAAATTCTGGGAGCTAATGGACCGGAAACGAGGATAGGCATCTACTACCGACCCCCAGAACAGTCCAAAAAAATTGATGAAGAAATGACGGATTAGATGAAACGCAACTGCAAGGGAGGTAACACAGTTATCATGGGCGACTTCAATTATCCAAGGATAGACTGGAACCTAGGCACCTCCGGCTGTGCTAGAAAGACCAAGTTCCTGGAAATGGTAGACGATTGCTTCCTGGAACAACTTGTCAAGAAAAACACTAGAGGAAACGCAATTCTGGACCTAATTTTAAATGGATTGCGAGGATTGGCATAAGATGTAAAGTAGAAGGGACCCTGGAAAACAGCGATCACAACTTGGAAACGCTTGAATCTGGTAACAGGGGCGAAACATCGGTCCAGAACGACGGCCACGGTGCTAAACTTCCGAAAAGGGAATTATGAAGGGATGAGATGCATGGTGGGGAAGAAGATTAAGAAGAGGATAAACACTGTAAAGACGCTAGAGCAAGCTTGGTCTCTTTTTAAGGATACGGTCACCGAGGCACAAAATCTATATATACCGCGTATCAACAAGGGATCAAAGAAGAAAAAGAATAAAGAACCAACGTGGCTCACTGTAGAGGTAAATGAAGCGATCAGAGATTTAAAAAACTCATTTAAGGAATAGAAAAGATCAAAAACTAATGAAAACTGGAATAAGCACAAATAGCATTAACGCAGGTGCCATAAGGCGGTAAAAGGGGCCAAAAGAGACTATGAGGAGAAAATAGCCAAGGAGGTGAAAAACTTCAAGCCGTTCTTTAAATATATTAGAGAGAAACAACCCGCAAAGGAAGCGGTGAGACCGTTGGATGACCAAGGAATAAAGGGAGCGCTAAAGGAGGACAAAGCAATCACTGACAGACTGAACATGTTTTTTGCGTCTGTATTTAATAATAATAATAATAACAGTTTATATACCGCAGGACCGTGAAGTTCTATGCGGTTTACAATGATTAGAAATGTTACAAATTGAGTGAATAAACAAAGTTACAGATTGAATGAACAAACAAAGTACAGATTTAGCGACAGATAGTTCTTGCGCTCGGTTGTTAAGGACTAAGATTGAATAGGTTGGTTTCCTAAGTATTTCAGGAATAGATGTGTTTTCAGGCGTTTCCTGAATTCTCCGTAGGTAGTAGGCACAAGCAATTGTTTAAGGTCTTTACCCCATAATGCTGCTTGATGTGCGAGAAGATGTTGATGATGACTTTTAAATTTACAACCTCTAACCGGTGGAGAAATGAAGTTCAGGTGTGAGCTTCGCTTGTGTCTGTTGGTTGAGAAAGAGAAAAGGTCTGTTATGTATTTAGGGGCTAAGCCATAAAGTACCTTGAAGCAAAAACAACCAAACTTGAATTTCACACGTGCCTCCATCGGTAGCCAGTGTAAAAGTCAATAGGAAGGTGTCATATGATCAAACTTCTTCAATCCACAAAGTAGTCTAACCGCTGTATTTTGAACCAGTTGCAATCGCCGCATGTATTTCTGGGGGAGTGCCAAGTAGGCGATGTTACAATAATCGAGTTGACTCAGAATAAGGGATTGTACTAGAATTTGAAATGATGAGGCATCGAAGTAAGCTCTGATGGACCGAAGTTTCCAGAGGGTATAAAAGATTTTTCTGATCAAGGAGTCCACCTGGTTTTTCATGGTCAGGTTTTAGTCCAGTGTTACACCCAATATCTTCATAGTGGGTTGAATTGGATAGCAGAGGTTGTTGATGCACATTGGTGCTTTAGTGTCGAGTGGGTATGGCGCTGCTATGAAAAATTTTGTTTTCTCTGAGTTTAGTTTTAGTCTGAATTCGGTCATCCATTGCTCCATCCGATTTAATACTTCTGTTGCTTTGGGGGTGACTTCCGAGACAGAGTTGGTGAATGGGATGATTATCGTGAAGTCGTCAGCGTAGCTAAATAGTTTTATCCCCAGCTGGGATAGTTGTGCACCCAGTGAGGACATGTAAACATTGAAGAGCAAAGGGGATAGCGGTGATCCTTGTGGCACGCCAGATGGATTGCTCCATATATCTGAGAGATCGTGATTAAAACGGACTTGGTATGTGCGTGATATAAGGAAGCCTCGAAACCAGTTCAGTACTTCTCCTCTGATTCCGATTGCGTCTAGGCATTGTAACAGTTTTCCATGGTCCACCAAGTCAAAGGCGGAACTCATGTCAAATTGCATGATTAGGGCGTTGAGGCCCTTACTGAACAAGTAGCGCAAATTGTCCAGAATGGCCGCAATTACCGTTTCAGTGCTAAATAGAGGCCTAAAACCAGATTGAGTTTCGTGCAGGAGGGAGAATTGGTCAAGGTATTCCATAAGTTGGGTGTGTACCAGTCCTTCCATGATTTTTACCATAAATGGAATAGATGCTACAGGTCTATAGTTGGTTATTGATGTTGCTGGTTATTTACAATTTTTTGGGATTGGGGTTATTATAATATGACCATTGTTGGTGAGGAAATTTCCATTATATAGGTTATTAGTTAAGACAATTCAATAGGAATAATTTAAAACCTAATGGAGCTGCTTTCATAATCTCTGGGGGACATGAGTCCAAGACACAGTATGAATTAGAGTATTTGTTATATAATTTGATGTAGTTGTTCCAATCTGAGTTGTGGAAGGAACTCTAGATCATATCCGCTAGTATTTCATTTCTTGGTATATCAATTGATTGATGTTCGTATGCAGGAATTGTTGAGTAGTTGTTTCTTAGGTTTTTGATTTTTGAGTCGAAATGTGCTAGTTCGTTTGCTGAGGGTAGTTTGGCATTTTGCATGGGTTGAGTGTGGCATGTGGTGTCAAATAAATTTATAACTATGTTGAACAGTTTTTTTGTATTGGCTCCTTTTGAGCCAGTATTAGATGAGTTGATTTTGGACGAGTAAAATGTTTTACATTTTTCTTTTATCTGTTGTTTGTAGAGTTTTATGTTGGATCTCCAAATGTTTCGGTCTGACGCTTTTCCTGTTTTTTTCCAGATTCTCTCTAATCGTCTTACTGATTATTTCATTGTTAGGAGTTCGACGTCAAACCATTTGTTGTATTTGTTTGAACAGCTTTTGCTCTTTCATATTGGGGCAATTTTATCTAAGATGGACGTGCTAGTTTTCATCCAGTGAGCATGGAAGTCAACTTCTTCTTCTTCTTCTACTATCTTCGCTTGTAGATCATATTGTGACCAATATTCCTCTGGATTGATATGGCCACTTGTGAGATGATCTCTTTTTGTCCGTGGGCATGTCTTAGTTTTTAGCTGGGTCCAAATTAGATTGAAATAATATGTGAAATGGTCAGACCAGATATCATGACACCAGGTACCGTTTGAGAGAGAGAGGGGAGGGTCTGTGTTTTCTTTTATGGATATCGCTACAATGTCTAGGTGATGGCCTTTTTCATGCGTTTGAGTGGGTGAAGGAAAATTGTAATTGAGTAGCGAAAGAAAGTTTTTAAAGTCTTTCGCTTCTGGATTGTCTATTTCATCTAGATGTAAGTTTATGTCTCCTGCGATTAGGTTATGTGATGAAGTGATTGAGTTGTGTAGGACGAATTCGCAGAAATCCTCCCTAGCTTTTGGCCAGCTTTTCAGCGGAACATAAAATAGTATAGTTCCTTATTGCTAATTTTGCAAGCTAATATTTCTAATTGATCGGTCATTTTGGAGTCCAGAAGTTCAACTACAAATCCTTCTTTGGCGACAATTGCTAATCCTCCCCCTCTTCTTCCTTCGCGATTTAGTGTGTGTATTTTAAAATGATCTGGTATGAGATCATTTATTATTGGGTCAGCTTCAGACAGAAGCCATGTTTATGTTAGAAAGAGACAGGCTATTTGCTTGTTGATGATCCAATCCTTAATTAAGAATGCTTTGTTCCTGACAGATCTGGTGTTGAGATATGCACAGGGAACGAAAGTAGATGCGATAGGTTTGGTGGGTGTAGTTGTTCTGATAGGTTTTACTTCCCTTACCTTTTTGTTTTTTTGTGGTGCGTTGATGTCTTCCATTGCTTGAGATTACCTTGATCTGATTTTCTCTATCTTCTTGTTGGTTGATTATAAACCTGGTGTGTAAAGCAGGGTAATGGGTTAAGTGTAGCTGTGGATAGAGTGACTTAACCTCCTTAATGTTATTGCATATTAAATAGATTAGTAGGAGCAATATGAGATGAATGCTTGTAGGTTGAACTGACTTCTTATTGTCCTAATGGCTATTTGATACTTCCTGTTTCTAGATAGGTGATTTTAAGTTTCCCGCTGGTTTGGGGGAGAGGGCGGATCGCTTGCCTGCAGGCACAGGCCCGGCCTCCTGTCTTTCTCTCCTGTTGCCCACTGGTATCTATGCTGATTTATAAGTTTCCCCGCTAGTATTGGTGCTGGTTCTTAAGTTTCCCTGCTGGTTCGGGGATGGGCGGATCAATTCTCTTGTCTGCAGGGTCGGGCTCCTGCCTCCGCTGGTATCGGTGTTGATTTATAAGTTTCCCCGCTGGTGTTGGTGCTAGTTTTGAGTTTCCCCTTGGGGGATGGGCAGGTCAATTCACTTGCCTGCAGGGTCGGGCTCCTGCCCGCTGGTATTGGTGCTAATTTTTAAGTTTTCCTGCTGGTATCAGTGTTGGTTTTAAGTTTCCCCGCTGGTATCGGTGTTGGTTTTAAGTTTCCCTGCTGGTTCAGGGGAAGGGTGGATCAATTCGCTGGTATCGGTGTTGGTATTGGTGCTGATTTTTAAGTTTCCCTGCTGGTATCGGTGTTGATTTCTAGGCTTCCCTGTTGGTTCGGGGGATGGGGAATCAATTAGTTTGCTTGCAGGATCGGGCTCCTGCTTTAATCCCCTGCCCTCTGGTATCAGTGCCGATCCTCCAGGTTTCCCGTGGATTGTCTGCTCACGGGGTCAGGCTCCTGCTCTCCCTCTCCTCCCCACGCTGGTTCCTGGAGGCCGACAAAGGCAGCAGCACCTCTGCAGTGCTCCCCATTCAGCTCCCCTGCGCAGCGCCTGGGCGCACGGTCGCTCAGATCCCAATCTCGGATTGTGTCTCTCCGCTCCACCACTGCGTCCGGACGGGGAGCGCTGCTGTCGTGGGCAGTGGCAGCGCTAGTGGGGGAGAGCGGCACTGCTGTAGGTCTCCCGCGGTGGCCTCGGCCCCGATCCAGGCTCTCTGCCGCGCCTCTTTCTCGGCTCTATGCTGCGGAGTGCAGCTCTCCACTGCGGCACGTGGGCGACTCTTCCCCACCAGGACGCGCAGGCCAGGTGGGACGGAGGTCGGGTGGATGCTGGGCGGGCTGACGCTAGGCGTGGATCGACAGCGGTGGCTCCCGTTGCGTCCTGGCCTCGGCTCTCCGCCGCCTCACTGCCCCAGCTCCTGGTCATGGCGTGCAGCTCTCCACCCCAGCGCCCGAAGGCTCTCTGCTACGATGCGGCGTCCAAGGCGATCAAAAGCGGTCGAAAAGGCCAAAGGCAATCGTCCAACTGAAATTAAATGAAATTAAAGGTAAACGGAATTAAATGAAACCAAAAATGAAACTAAAAAAAAAAACCTAAAAACTAGAAATAAAAGAACGAGTAATGCGAAAATGAGCGAGCAGCGCGACCTCCTTGCTCCTTGCTCTTGAAATACCAAAGTTAACATCTAATAACCTCTGGATAAACAAGGATGGCTTCTATGGTCAATTTTGGAAAGTGGCTATACTTTTCCACTTCATTTAATCCTAAGGAAGAGGGTATACACAGCATATCGGAACCCATTAGGCTATATGCTGGGAGTGAAAACAGGAAACTGACATGGTTAATGGTCAGTCTAGAAGAGGTATGCAGGCAGATTGATAGGCTTAAGAGCGATAAATCCCCAGGACCGGATGGCATCCATCCGAGGGTCATCAAGGAACTGAAAGGGACCATAGCTGAACTGCTTCAACTAATAGCCAATCTGTCAATCGTATCGGAACGATTCCGGAGGACTGGAAGGTGGCGAATGTTACGCCGATCTTCAAAAAAGGTTCGAGGAGAGACCCGGGAAACTACAGATCGGTGACCTCGGTACCGGGAAATATGGTAGAGGCGCTGATAAAGGATCACATCATTGATCACCTTGACGGACATGGGCTGATGAGGACTAGCCAGCATGGTTTCAGCAAAGGCTGATCTTGTTTGACAAACTTGCTGCACTTCTTCGAGGGAGTAAACAGGCAGATAGACAAGGGCGATCCGGTCGACATTGTATAAAACTGGCTGGAGCATAGGAAACAGAGAGTGGGGATAAATGGACAATACTCGGACTGGAAGAGCATCACCAGTGGAGTGCCGCAGGGCTTGGTGCTTGGACCCTTGCTCTTCAATATCTTTATAAACGATCTGGACATAGGTACGACAAGCGAGGTAATTAAATTTGTGGACGATACAAAGTTATTCAGAGTAGTGAAGATGCAGGGGGTTTGCAAAGATCTGCAACATGACATAATCAGACTCGAGGAATGGGTATCAACATGGCAGATGAAGTTCAACGTGGGTAAGTGTAAAGTGATACATGTCGGTAACGAAAATCTCCTGCACAAATACAGGATGTATGGGGCAGTACTTGGAGAGACCATCCAGGAAAGGGACTGGGCAGTACTTGGAGAGACCATCCAGGAAAGGGACTTGGTAGTTCTGATCGACAAGTCGATGAAGCCGTCCATGCAATGTGCGGCGGTGGCAAAAAGGGCGAACAGAATGCTAGGAATGATTAAGAAGGGTTCACGAACAACACTGGTCGCCGTAAATGAAGAAGGACATGGTACTACTCGAAAGGGTCTAGAGAAGAGCAACTAAGATGGTTAAAGGATTGGAAGAGCTGCAGTACAGCAAAAGATTAGAGAAATTGGACCTCTTCTCCCTCAAACAGAGAACACTGAGACGGGACATGATCGAAACATTCAAGGTACTTAGTAGACAAGGACAGGTTGTTCACCCTCTCCAAGGTAGGGAGAACAAGAGGGCATTCTCTAAGTTGAAAGGGGATAGATTCCGTACAAACGTAAGGAAGTTCTTCTTCACCAAGAGAGTGGTGGAGAGCTGGAACGTTCTTCCGGAGTCTGTCACAGGGGAAAACACCCTCCAGGGATTCAAGGCAAAGCTAGATAAGTTCCTGCTGAACATGGACATACGCAGGTAGGGCTAGTCTCAGTTGGGCGCTGGTCTTTGACCGGAGGGCCACCGCGTGAGTGGACTGCTGGGCATAATGGACCACTGGTCTGACTAAGCAGCGGCAATACTTATGTTACAAATCGATCAAACAACTGCTTTTACTGATTTTCTAAAACTAAAATAGGATGGGGTGCGCATGATAGTATTATCCAACCAGTCATTCAATTTACCTGCCTGGAAAACAAGAATTCTGTCTAGGAATCTTTTATAATGACAAACATAGTAACATAGTAACATAGAAGATGACGGCAGATAAAGACCTGAATGGTCCATCCAGTCTGCCCAACCTGATTCAATTTAAATTTTTTTTTTTTTTTTCTTCTTAGCTATTTCTGGGCAAGAATCCAAAGCTTTACCCGGTACTATGCTTGGGTTCCAACTGCCGAAATCTCTGCTCATCTACACCCTCCCAGCCATTGAAGCCCTCCCCAGCCATTGAAGCCCTCCCCTGCCCATCCTCCACCAAACAGCCATACACAGACACAGACCGTGCAAGTCTGCCCAGTAACTGGCCTTAGTTCAATATTTAATATTATTTTCTGATTCTAAATCTTCTGTGTTCATCCCACGCTTCTTTGAACTCAGTCACAGTTTTACTCTCCACCACCTCTCTCGGGAGCGCATTCCAGGCATCCACCAACCTCTCCGTAAAGTAGAATTTCCTAACATTGCCCCTGAATCTGCCACCCCTCAACCTCAAATTATGTCCTCTGGTTTTACCATTTTCCTTTCTCAGGAAAAGATTTTGTTCTACGTTAATACCCTTTAAGTATTTGAACGTCTGAATCATATCTCCCCTGTCTCTCCTTTCCTCTAGGGTATACATATTCAGGGCTTCCAGTCTCTCCTCATACGTCTTCTGGCGCAAGCCTCCTATCATTTTCGTCGCCCTCCTCTGGACCGCCTCAAGTCTTCTTACGTCTTTCGCCAGATACGGTCTCCAAAACTGAACACAATACTCCAAGTGGGGCCTCACCAATGACCTGTACAGGGGCATCAACACCTTCTTCCTTCTACTGACTTCGCCTCTCTTTATACAGCCCAGAATCCTTCTGGCAGCAGCCACTGCCTTGTCACACTGTTTTTTCGCCTTTAGATCTTCGGACACTATCACCCCAAGGTCCCTCTCCCCGTCCGTGCATATCAGCTTCTCTCCTCCCAGCATATACGGTTCCTTCCTATTATTAATTCCCAAATGCATTACTCTGCATTTCTTTGCATTGAATTTTAGTTGCCAGGCATTAGACCATTCCTCTAACTTTTGCAGATCCTTTTTCATATTCTCCACTCCCTCTTCGGTGTCTACTCTGTTACAAATCTTGGTATCATCTGCAAAAAGGCACACTTTTCTTTCTAACCCTTCAGCAATGTCACTTACATACATATTGAACAGGATTGGCCCCAGCACCGAACCCTGAGGGACTCCACTAGTCACCTTTCCTTCCTTCGAGCGACTTCCATTAACCACCACCCTCTGGCATCTGTCCGACAGCCAGTTTCTGACCCAGTTCACCACTTTGGATCCTAACTTCAGCCCTTCAAGTTTGTTCAACAGCCTCCTATGAGGAACTGTATCAAAGGCTTTGCTGAAATCCAAGTAAATTACATCTAGCATATGTCCTCGATCCAGCTCTCTGGTTACCCAATCAAAAAATTCAATCAGGTTCGTTTGGCACGATTTACCTTTTGTAAAGCCATGTTGCCTCGGATCCTGTAATCCATTAGATTCAAAGAAATACACTATCCTTTCTTTCAGCAACACTTCCATTATTTTTCCAACAACTGAAGTGAGGCTCACCGGCCTGTAGTTTCCTGCTTCATCCCTGTGACCACTTTTATGAATAGGGACCACATCCGCTCTCCTCCAATCCCCAGGAATCACTCCCGTCTCCAGAGATTTGTTGAACAAGTCTTTAATAGGACTCGCCAGAACCTCTCTGAGCTCCCTTTATTGCTGGGGTAGGTAAACATATGGATTCTACGTGTAGGCCTGTTTTGGCAATTCTAGATTAAGTGAGAGACCAAATAAGCAGGGGCCAAGCCAAATATTAGTTTAAAGCAAAAACAAGAAAATTTAAACAAAACTCTTGCTTCCATCAGCAGCCAGTGTAATTTTTGATAATAGGGACTAATATGATCCCATTTTTTCAAACCAAAAATCAGGCAAACTGCCAAATTTTGAATAACTCTGAGTCTTTAAGGGTTTTCTTGAATGTTCCCAAATAAATATTACAATAGTCAAGCATGCTTAAAATGGAAGACTGAACCAGCAAACAAAATGATGATACATCAAAATATTTTTTAATGGTTCTGAGTTTCCATAGGACCAAGAAACATTTTCTGACTAACAGGTCCGTGTATTCTTCTAAAGTAAGATGTCGGTCCAATGTCAGTCCCAGGATTAGGATTTTTATAGAATAGTCAATAGGAAAATCCTGACCATTCAAAGATATCGATGTATCTTTAATTTTATCATTCGGGTTTGCCAGAAAAAATTAGGTTTTATCTGAGTTGCTTTTGTGCCAAAATGCCACTACTGCCCTAAAATGTTTTGCAGCCATGGCTAGGCCAAATGGCATCTGCCAAAACTGATAGCACAGCTCGAAGAGAACCAAGCGAAGATAGTGCTAATTTGGTGTCCATAGGGAAATTGTAAATATTCTCACAGTTTTTCTCTGGAAATGTCTAACTCTGAGAAACCAATTTACCAGAATGAGAATCAATCCCCGTCTGACCAATTTCCCCATCTTAGGCACTATGAAGTAAATGTAATAACTTCACTAAGTTCTGGAAGAACTAAAACTACTGCCCCGAGTACCAGTAACACTTAATAGGGGTCTTGCACAAACATAACCTTTGGAAGCTCAATACATGGTGACTCCAAGAAAGAATCTGAAATGGGAGGAGGATTCAAAGTTGCAAGTATCCTGAAAAATTCCCAAAGCCCCCTGACCTGACATCACTGTGTTTCCCCCCTCAAGAGAAAACATAAAGAGTTACCAGAGGAAGAGAAGACTCCTTCAGAATGAAGAGCAGACAGTCGGGGAACGGCTGGATGAGAGCTGTAAATTCTGGTAAGAGGAAAGGAACTTTCCCACAAAAAATCCAGCTTTGCGATGTAAGATGGAGTTTGTTGGAATTCTGAAAACAGTACTAACTCCATGCAATGTTAGCCTTTAAATTGAAGACTTACTAGACGTAATCTAGAAACTGAATTGACCGCCCCATGGGAAACAATCTGCACCCTAATTGTTATCAGACAAAGCTCTTATCCCTATAGAGAGCTTCAGGATGATTCCAACAGCCACATAGCGTTTGCTACTCTGTGTGTTTGGGAGAATAGGTAACTTTAGAAGGAGCCCACACAGCTCTTCCTGCCAGTTTGAGGGACTGTCTAGCAGGGTGCCTTGAGAAGATGGTGACCTGATGAAATCTGTGCAAGAAGCTTTGAAACTTGCAGTCCTGGCACCCTAGAAATAGAAAAGACAGTTCTGCCCGCAGAAAGATGTGAAGTGCCATTATGACACTAGAGACTTCCCCAATTCGTAATCTATTCATACTATGTTCAGGAATTAATTCTATAGTGCTACCAGACACACACAGCACTTTAGTGCTACCAGACACACACAGCGCTGCAAAGAGGCACAAAGAATAAGGAAACCTCTAAACCTCCATAGACTCACCCTTCAGGGACCCGTCCGAGAGAGACAAGAAGATATCCGTATGAAAACACAGGGTATTCTCATGCCGCTGACATCTCTGTACAGCAATTTGCCTTCTGCCGACCCATAACAGCAAAAAAACGAGATTGGGTAGCGGAGCCTGTTAGGCAGAATCTCTTTCTTAAGCACTGTCAGGTCATAACAGTACAGTCCCAATTAAAGTAGTTAAGTCTTTTCAAGTAGAGAGAGAGTGGGGAAACACACATACAGTACAAGGTATATCGCTGCAACAGTAGCAAAAGCTAAAACACTCCTGACGTGTAGAACCCCGAAAACAGGGAAGCTGCGGGATACAGTGACCTAAGTCAGCTGAAAAATAAACCCCGTGAATGCTGCGGTGCTCCCGCTAGCGCTGGAGACCAAAGCGCGTGCCTGTTTCATGCCAAAATGAGCTGGCTCTAGCAAAAGTGCATTAAAAACCTACCCAGAGCCAACCATTAAAATATTTTTCCCACTGTCATGGCATAAAATGCTTAAAATGAACATTGAAGAGATATAAATGAATGCTGCTTCGTTTTCTTCAACTTAGGAAAATAAGAACGCGCCTCTTGTGCACAGTCAGGAACCGGCTATGTAAAGAACACACCCGGAGTCGTCCAAACATTCACCTCCACCCGGCCATGGGAACTGTCAAGCAGAGTCTGCCTCAGGGAGAAATCCCACTACCACTGTGGCGCTGCTGCCAGAGTATGAAAACAAGCGCACGCCTACAACACACGGGAAGGTATCATACACTCGAAGCCCTTTAAAGAATAAACTTCATACAAATGTAAATTTACTTGTCAGTCACTAAACAATTCTACAAAAGATAGTGTTTGATAAAAACCATATTCCTTCTGTAGACTCACACTGAACCCGCAGATCCACCACAACCAGAAACCAGAAAAGAAGTTCAAATAAAACATATACTCACAACTTTGTTGATAGTGCCAGCAGATGCCGGATGCTCAGCACTATGAGGGTAAAAATGTTTAACAGTCACTGTGGTCTCTTTTTTTTTTTTTTTACAGTGAAGGGAAAGAAGAAAAATTGAGACCTAGTCAGAGGAGGGTGAGGCGGGGGGGGGGGGGGGGGACGGACGACGACCCAGGTGTAACCCCTAGAGCCGGCACCATTCAGCCAGACACCCCTGTCTCACTGAAGAAAAACCTCAACAGGAGAAATAGAATTGCCATCTCACTGAAGAGAACCCTCAACAGGAGAAAATAATTGCCCAGTCACAGCCAGAATCCAGGAGCTAGGTGAATAGCAACTATCACCTGCTGGGAGATAGAGCATACTGAAGATGCAGGAGGCGTGCCAGCCAATAGCACCACCTGTTAATCAGTTTCTCTATCTCCACCTGCTGGTAGATGTGTGCTATTCCATTGGTCTCTGGATTCATCTGCTGCTAAGGAAAGTAAAATTCCTTGAATCAAATGGGTTACAACATCCGAGGCAATATGGTTTTACAAAAGGTAAATTGTGCCAGACGAATCTGATTGAATTCTTTGATTGGGTGACTGGAGAATTGGATCATGGGCATATGCTAGACATAATTTACTTAGATTTCAGCAAAGCCTATGACACGGTTTCTCATAGAAGGCTCTTGAACAAACTTGACAAGCTGAAAATAGGACCCAAAGTGGTGAGCTGGATTAGAAACTGGTTGACAGACAGACGCCAGAGGGTGGTGGTTAATGGAATTTGCTCAGACGAGGGAAAGGCGAGTAGTGCAGTCCCTCAGGGATCAGTGCTGGGGCCAAGGTATGGAGAACCTGGATTACGAGGAAAGACTTAAGAGACTGGGGTTGTTCTCCCTTGAGAAAAGGAGACTACGAGGGGATATGATTGAGACATTCAAAATACTGAAAGGAATCAACAAAATAGAGCAGGAAAAAACGTTATTTACAATGTCCAATATGGCACGGACAAGAGGACATGGGCTGAAGCTAAGGGGGGACAAGTTAAAGACAAATATCAGGAAGTTCTGCTTCACCCAACGAGTGGTGGACACCTGGAATGCTCTCCCAGAAGAGGTAATGCGGAATCCACCGTTCTAGGATTTAAGGGTAAGTTAGATGTGCATCTCCTTATGAGTGGCATGAAGTGACATGGGTAAGGGTAAGCTAGATGCACTTCTCTTTACGAGAAGCTTAGAGCGATATGGGAACCAAAACTATGCCAGGGTACACCTGGCAGGGCCTCCGTGTGTGCGGATCGCCGGACTTGATGGACCTAGGGTCTGTTCCGGAGATGGCGCTTCTTATGTTCTTATGTTTAATCCTGTTCAATATATTTGTGAGCAACATTGCCAAAGGGTTAGAAGGAAAAGTTTGCCTTTTTGCGGATGATACCAAGATTTATAACAGAGTAGATACCAAGGAGGGAGCGGAAAACATGAAAAAGGATCTGCAAAAGTTAGAAGAATGGTCTAATATCTAGCAACTAAAATTCAATGCAAAGAAGTGCAGAGTAATGTATTGGGGATTAGAAATCGGAAGGAGCCATATGTGCTGGGAGGTGAGAGGCTGATATGCATGGATGGGAAGATGGACCTTGGAGTGATAGTGTCTGAAGATCTAAAGGTGAAGAAACAGTGTGACAGGCGGTAGCTGTTGCCAGAAGGATGCTAGGCTAAAGAGAGAGAGGCGTGACCAGTAGAAGAAAGAAGATGTTGATGTCCTTGTCGATGGTGAGGCCCCACTTGGAGTATTGTGTTCAATTTTGTAGACCCTATCTGGTGAAGGACATAAAAAGACTTGAAGTGGTCCAGAGGAAGGCGATGAAAATGGTAGGAGGTTTGTGCCGGAAGACATATGAGGATAGACTGGAAGCCCTAAATATGTATATCCTAGAGGAAAGAGGGACAGGGGAGATATGATTCAGACGTTCAAATATTACAAAGGTATTAACGTAGAACAAAATCTATTTCAGAAAGGAAATTGGTAAAACCAGAGGGCATAATTTGACGTCGAGGGTTGGTAGATTCAAGAGTAATGTTAGGAAATTCTTCTTTACGGAGAGGGTGGTTGATGCGTGGAATGTGCTCCCGAAGGAGGTGGCGGAAAAGAAAACAGTGACAGAGATCAAACAAGCATGGGATGAACACAAAGGATCTCTAATCAGAAAATAATGGGTATATAATGGGCAAGCTTGCACAGCCTGTGTCCCGTATATGGAAATCAGTTGAGGATGTGCTGAGGAGGGTTTTGATGGCTAGGATGGTTAAGATGGGCTGGAGCAATGATCTCAAACTCAAACCCTTTGCAGGGCCATATTTTGAATTTGTAGGTACTTGGAGGGCCTCAGAAAAAATAGTTAATGTCTTATTAAAGAAATGATAATTTTGCATGAGGTAAAACTCTTTATAGTTTATAAATCTTTTCTTTTGGCTAAGTCTTAATAATATTGTATTTTATTTTATTTTTTAAAGTAATTTTTATTAGATTTTAAAATGAAATTTTACAACACTGTCATGGTATCAACATCAGAAAATAAGACCAAATATCAGGCATGTACAGAAAAATCTCTCCAAAACTAGAGCAGAGAACATCAGTACAATCAAACTCAAGTATGAAGTAAAATCCAAAATAAAGTGGTAAAAAAGAGAAGGAAGAATAATAAATAAACATAATTAAGAAAAAGAAGAAAAGTCAAGAAGAAGAAGTAAGGTTTTCCGTTACATAACAATCAAGATACACCCAAGGCGATTTTAATGTTGCGTGTGAAGGGAAGCTGTTGCCACTAATCTGAAAAGCCTGTTCATATTTTACATAAAGGCATACGGAATTCCACCAAAACATGTAATTCAGTAGTAATGCAGATTTCCAGTTTTTTAGCACATGTGGTATGCCTATAGCCAGTAAGAAATCTATCAGTTTTGGCGGACAAGCAGGCTTAGTAAAACAAGGATGCTGTGAACGAAGTATTATTACATCATGGCATACAAAGCTATGGGACCGGACAAACTACACCCCAGGGTGCTCAGGGAGTTGAGTGACGTCCTGGCGGAACCGTTATCCGCGCTCTTCAATCTTTCCCTAAGTACAGGAAGAGTCCCGTTGGATTGGAAAATGGCTAACGTCATTCCACTCCACAAAAAGGGATGCAGGACGGAGGCTGAGAATTATAGACCAGTGAGTCTCACATCGATAGTGAGTAAACTTATGGAAACACTAATCAAACGCCAATTGGATACGATCCTGAATGAGGAGAATCTACGAGATCCCCATCAACATGGTTTTACGAAGGGAAGGTCCTGCCAATCAAATCTGATCAGCTTCTTTGACTGGGTAACAAGAAAGCTGGATATAGGAGTCCCTGGACGTTGTGTACTTGGACTTCAGCAAAGCGTTTGATAGCGTCCCACACCGCAGGTTATTGAGCAAGATGGGTTCGATGGGACTGGGTGAAACATTAACCGCATGGGTTAGGGACTGGCTTAGAGGTAGACTTCAGAGGGTAGTGGTAAACGGTACCCTCTCCGATACGACGCAGGTGATCAGCGGAGTGCCGCAGGGCTTGGTCTTGGGCCCGATCCTATTTAACATCTTCGTAAGAGACTTGGCTGAGGGGCTTCTAGGTAAAATTACATTATTCGCCGATGACGCCAAACTAGGCAACATAGTAGGCAACCGCACAACAGATGAAAGCACAGTGCCCGACAAAAGCTCAATGCCCGACAGTATGACACAGGACCTACTCCTGCTGGAGCATTGGTCAACTTGGTAACTAAGTTTCAATGCCAAAAAATGCAAGGTCATGCACCTTGGCAGCAAAAATCCATGCAGGACTTACACCCTAAATCAGGGGTGCCCAAGTCCGGTCCTCGAGATCTACTGGCAGGCCAGGTTTTCAGGATATCCACAATGAATATGCATGACAGAAATTTGCCTACACTGCCTTGATATATATGGGTCAGTCCTCTGCTGCAAAGCTAGCCAGTGGAGAGGTGTAATCCCCTGGAGGGGGAGTTCACTCAAGCGTAAATGCTCACTCTTCTCACATGGGCTCTCTGAGGATATCTGCTAATGGAGTGATATTGTAGCTACAAGCAGCTGATGTGACTGAAGTCATAACATTCAGAGATCTAGTAGTGGTTGTTTTTTTGTTTTATTTCTTTATATTACCTTGGTTGTATTAGGAAACCCTGACAATGAAGGAAGTATTGGTGTTGGGACTCCACCACCTATACCAGGAGAAGACTGCTCTTTGGATTCAAGAAAGGCTACAAGCTATGAGGAGAATGAACTGGGACAGTCTCAGGAAATTATTCAGCTCTAGTCTACAAAATAAGGGAAATCCAATACAATAAAAAGGAAAGAAAAAAATTAATAGCATTTATAAGAAAACAATCAATGTTTGCAGGTTACATTGGCAAAGAAATGCATTCAAATTCCACTAACCCTTCTCCCCTTTTTCAGGGTCTGATATAGCAGTCCTTCTATCCAAGGTCCAAAAAATATACCGACGTGATATACAGTAGGATAACATACTTGCAAGGAATTTTTTTTTAATTAATAAGAGGCCCCATCTAAAGCACACAAGGATGAAGAAGCAAAAAATGTCCTCCTCCTTAGTGTTTCACGAGGGATACCATATACAATAAAACCTTGGTTAGCAAGTAACTTCGTTTGCAAGTGTTTTGCAAGACAAGCAAAACATTTTATTAAATTTTAACTTGATACACAAGCAATGTCTTGCAATACAAGTACATACAGTGTACACACATCACAACTGAGCCGATGGTTATTCTCTGACGCTGCAGGAGTGTAGTGACTGTTGTAAATGAGCGAGGTCTTTTAATACAAGAACATATAGTATTTTCTATTAAAGTTTTTGGGTTGTGGAACGAATCGCCTGAATTTCCATTATTTCCTATGGGGAAATTTGCTTTGATATACGAGAGCTTTGGATTACAAACATGCTTCCGGAACTAATTATGCTCAAAAAACAAGGTTTTACTGTATACTCGAATATAAATCATAAGAACATAAGAAGTTGCCACCACTGGGTCAAACCAGAGGTCCATCACGCCCAGCGGTCCGCTTCCGCGGCGGCCCATCAGGTCTGTGACCTGTGAAGTGGTTCCTGACCATTTCTGTAACCTACCTACTTCAAGAACAAATGGGATACCTATGTGGGATCCCTACGAGGTCATGCCAAGGGATAGGGTCACTAGGACTGAATGAGCGGGTCAGTAGAGTGACAGTATAATTACAATTATTCTTTAGGGGGTCAGTAGATTTAAGAGGGTGGGTAAATAGTGTGGGCAGACTTGATGGGCTATGGCCCTTATCTGCCGTCATCTTTCTATGTTTCTATGTTTCTACCTCTACATCTATCTGTAACCCTCAATCCCCTCATCCGAATATAAACAGAGAACATAAGAATTGCCACTGCTGGGTCAGACCACTAATCCATTGTGCCCAGCAGTCCGCTCCTGCGGCGGCCGTTAGGTCAAAAACCATTGCCCTAACAGACTAGCCTTACCTGCGTACGTTCTGGTTCAGCAGGAACTTGTCTAACTTTGTCTTGAATCCCTGGAGGGTGTTTTCCTCTACAACAGCCTCCGGAAGAGCATTCCAGTTTTCCACCACTCTCTGGGTGAAGAAGAACTTCCTTAAGTTTGTATGAAATCTATCCCCTTTAAACTTTAGAGAGTGCCCTCTCGTTCTCTCTACCTTGGAGAGGGTGAACAACCTGTCTCTATCTACTAAGTCTATTCCCTTTATTATCTTGAATGTTTCAATCATGTCCCCTCTCAGCCTCCTCTTTTCAAGGAAGAAGAGGCCCAGTTTCTCTAACCTCTCACTGTGCGGCAACTCCTCCAGCCGCTTAACCATTTTAGTCGCTCTTCTCTGGACCCTTTCGAGTAGTACCGTGTCCTTCTTCATGTACGGCGACCAGTGCTGGACGCAGTATTCCAGGTGGTGGTATACCATGGCCCGATTCAGTGGCATGATAACCTTCTCCGATCTGTTCGTGATCCCCCTCTTAATCATTCCTAGCATTCTGTTTGCACTTTTCGCAGCTGCCGTGCATTGCGCAGACGGCTTCATCGACTTGTCGACCAGTATTCCCAAGTCTCTTTCCCGGGGCGTCTCTCCAAGTACCGCACCAGACATCCTGTATTTGTGTATAAGATTTTTGTTACCAACACGCATCATCTTACACTTATCCACGTTAAACCTCATTTGCCATATCGCAGCCCATTTCTCAAGCATGTTTATGTCATGTTGCAGGTCTTCGCAATTCTTCTGCATCTTCACTACTCTGATTAGCTTAGTTTCGTCTGTAAATTTAATCACCTCGCTCGTTGTACCAATTTCCAGATTGTTTATAAATATATTGAAGAGCACCAAGCACCAAATCCTGCCGCACTGCACTCGTGACTCTTTTCCAGTCCGAGTATTGTCCATTTACCCCCACTCTCTGTTTCCTATCTGTTAACCAGGTTTTAATTCCACGGCTCGCAATTTTTCGAAGTACTCGTTCATGTGGGACCTTGTCGAATGCCTTCTGAAAATTCAGATATACAATGTCGACCAGCTCACCCTTGTCTATCTGCTTGTTTACTCCCTCGAAGAAATGCAGCAAGTTCATCAAGCAAGATCTTTCCTTGCTAACTGGTCCTCATCAGATTGTGTCCATCAAGGTGATCAATGATGCGGTCCTTTATCAGCGCCTCTACCTTCTTTCCAGGTACCGAGGTCAGACTCACCGGTTTGTAGTTTAACAGATCTCCCATCGAACCTTTCATGAAGATCGGCGTAACATTTGCCACTTTCCAGTCTTCCAGAATCCTTCCTGATTTGATCGACAGATTGGCTATTAGTTGAACCAGTTCAGCTATAGCCCCTTTCAGTTCCTTGATTACCCTCGGATGGATGCCATCCGGTCCCGGGGATTTATAGTTTCTAAGCCTATCAATCTGCCTGCATACTTCTTCTAGACTGACCCTCAACCCTGTCAGTTTCCCATCTTCGTTTCCTGTGTATAGACTGTTGGCTTCCGGTCTGTTGTGTATATCCTCTTCGGTAAATACAGAAGTAAAAAATGTGTTCAGTTTGTCAGCGATGGCTTTGTCCTCCTTTAACACTCCATTTATTCCATGGTCATCCAATGGCCCCACCGCTTCCTTCGCAGGTCATTTCCCTTTAATATATCAAAAGAACGGCTTGAAAGTTTTTGCCTCCTTGTGGTCTCTTTTGGTCCCTCTTACCTCCTTGTGGCACCTGCTTTGATGATGTTTGTGCTTTTTCCAGTTTTCGTCCATTTTTAACCTTTTCCATTCCTTAAATGAAGTCTTCTTGTCTCTGATCGCTTCTTTCACCACTACAATGCGCCATGCCAGTTCCTTGTTCTTTTTCCTCTTGGATCCCTTATTGATACGCGGTATATGTAGATTTTGTGCCTTGGTAACCGTGTCATTAAAAAGGGGCCATGCTTGCTCTAGCATTTTTACAATGCTTATCCACTTCTTAATCTTTTTCCCCACCATGACTTTCATTCCTTTGTAATTTCCTTTTCAGAAGTTCAGTGCCATGGCCGATGTTCATGACCCCGTGTCCAGGTTGAAGCAGATCATATTGTGATCACTTCTTCCCAGCGTTCATTCTACACCTTGCGCAGGTCCTCATAGTCCATTTAGAATTAAGTCTAGAATTGCAGTTCCTCTTGTATTTTCCTTGATAAGTTGTTCCAGGAAGCAATCGCCTACAGCAGGGGTGTCAAAGTCCCTCCTCGAGGGCCACACTCCAGTCGGGTTTTCAGGATTTCCCCAATGAATATGCATGAGATCTATTTGCATGCACTGCTTTCATTGTATGCTAATAAATCTCATGCATAATCATTAGGGAAATCCTGAAAACCTGACTGGATTGCGGTCCTCGAGGAGGGACTTTGACACCCCTGGCCTACAGCATCCAGGAACTTGGTCTCCCTTCCGTGGCCGGAGTGCCTAGGTTCCAGTCTATCCCCGGACAATTGTAAAACAACTCAATTCAGCATTTTCACATCCTAGAATCCAGAATCCAGCTGCAGCCAAGGGAAGCCCGTGGTCTGTACTGACCCATCAATCGAAAGGATTCCAGATTGTGAGGGAACAGACATGGCAGACATGGTGATGTTTTTATATATATATATATATATATATATATATATATATATATATATATATATATATATATATAAAATCTGTATTATCTGGTGTATCTGTATTATCTGTATTTATCTAATGTTTATGCAATAAAATATCATATTCCTCTGATGCTTTCTTTGGATGTTACTGTGCACACCCTTGATAAATAAGATACGTGGCATAACAAACCCATAGGATGAAAGATAGAAAAACAAATCTCCTGATTGACATGGAAGGCAGAAACCACCTTCAATAGAAAGAAAGGTACCATCCACAGAGAAACACCAAACTTTGTAAACTGGAGGAAGGGTTTTCTACAGGAAAAGACCTGAGATTTTCTTGCTGAAACAATGACAACCAAAAACACGGTCTTAATCTTAAGATCCAAGAGGAATGTGTCTGACAGGGGCTCATATGGAGTCTGAAATAGGTCCTTCAGCACAACATTAAGGTCCTAAAATAGGAAAGGCCTACGTACTGAGGGTCACAATTTGAGTGCCCCCCTCAAAAACAAAGTCATGCTTGGATAAGACGCCAATGAGTGCATGCCTCTCTGGGCCCTAAAGCACGAAAGACTGGCTACCTGCATCTTGAGAGACAAAACCGCTAGCCCCTTTTCAAGATCAGCCTGTAGAAATGCTAGCTCTTTGGTGCACCATAACTGGAAAGCCTTCCAGGTCTTTGCATAAGCCACAAATGCCGCAGGTTTCTTTGCTTTAAGAAGAGTCATAACAACCACCTCCAAGTAACCCTTACAAGTTAGGGCCGTGTGCTCAAGAGCCATGCCATAAGACCAAACCACTCTGGATTCTCCATGGGAATTGAGGACTGAGGAGCACCGGATGAACCAGCAGCTTGAGACACCTGCATCTTTGCAGGCATACCAGATCCACATACCAAGATCGACGGGGCCAGTCTGGAGCTACCAGAATCACCATAAGAACATAAGAACCAGTCAGACCAGTGGTCCCTCATGCCCAGCAGTTTGCTCCCGTGGTGGCCCCCAGGTCAAAGACCAGCACCCTAACCGAGACCAGCCCCACCTGTGTACGTTCTAGTTCCACTATTCTGTGGATGATCCGGCCCACCTTTGCCCATGGCCAGGGATGAACGAGAGAATCCAGCCCCATGCTTCCTGGTTCGGTCCATCGACTGTGGAAGTGATCTGTCTTTGCATTTTTGGCTGTGGCCATGAGATCCATGTCCAGTCTTACCCAGCACTGCACAATAAGGGTGAATGCCCTCTGGGACAGAGACCACTCACCTGGATCTAGAGTCTGCCTACTGATAAAATTGGTCTGGACCTTCTCTACTCCTGCTACATAGGCAGCCAAGAGGGCTTGCAAGATAGCTTCCACCTACTAGAATAACATCTGTGTCTCTAGGCATAGAGGAGCACTTTTCATACCTCCCTGCTTTTTTACATAAGTAACTGCTATGGTATTGTCTGAAAATACCCTGACTGCCTTCCCTGTGAGGAAAGATTGCAATTCCTTCAGCGTCACACAAATGTCTCTTGGTTCCAGACAATTTATGGACCACTTGCTTTCCAATGAGTTCTATTTTCCCTGGAGTGCTGATGTCAGTTGAGAGGGTCACTCATGAGTTGATTCTGAAAGGCATGCCACTCAATAAGGCATCCCCCTGGAGCCCAAAAGACAAACAGGAGAAACTACCTTCACAACAGTGAGGGGCACGAGAGCAACAATGAAGGAGACCAGATGGTGCCCAATCCTTTTTATTATAAAACAGACTCGACACGATCGTGTTTCAGCCCAAGAAGGCCTGCCTCAGGAGTCTCTAAGAAATGAGACATGTATTAAAATTATACAATTGTATCAAGAAACCTCCATATAAAAAATTACACACATAAATGAATCCATGACATGCAAATAACAAGCAATTGGGCATAAATATCAAAAATACATTCATAAATATTTATAAAAAATTTTTGTGTAAAAATCGATCATATTAAAAATCGCACATCAAACTCATAAATAAATTTTTAACATACAAATGAATATGGATACATTCATAAATACAATAAGAACATCCATATGAATGGTAATGTTACAAATATAAAAATATGAAAGCAAATAACCTTATAAATAAAATCATATAAGTAAACTTTTAATAAAAATAACACATTGAAAATAAATAAAAAATATAATGAAAATGCTCTAATTATACTATTATCTCAAAATTATAAAAAAAAAAACCCCAAAAACCCCCCCTTTCTTTTAAAACAAAAAAGAAGAGCTAGGAAGAATGATCCAAGATGGCGACTGAATAGGTTGTCTGTGTGTTTGCTCCTGACAACCTCCTCGAAGTTTGTGACTTTATTAGTGCTTTTTAAGAATTACCTGTTGAGCATGCCGAAGCGGAGAGGGAGAAGCATCGCTGGGGCCTCGCGGCGCTCCGGGACTACCGGGACTCCTGCCGCGGTTGGTGGCATAGAGGAGCTCATTCGGCGCATGCAGGGCATGTCGGCAGAAACAGGGCAGTTATCCCCGCTGGAGACGCTGCAAGGGAACGGCGCGCAGCAGATCTCCCTGGGGCTCAAGACAACTTTCAGCCCTGAAGCAAGAGCACCGCCTCCAAATCCTCAAACGACCAGTTCCCCGAGGGAGGGGGAGCTTCCGGGTGTCGGAGTGCTCCCTCCTCCAGAGGCAGCAGAATTCGACCCGAGGAATGGAGACTCAGGCTCCCAGCTTTTGCTTGGGAACCTGAGCATGGAGTTTGAGGCATTAACATCCGTAGGAGTAGGTTCAGCACAGCCTGAACAGCAACTGTTATTTGCCAGTGGGTGAGCATAAAACTTTACATTTACAATTTCCTCAACTTGTTAAACCCCAGGTGGTAATGTTGGACGCTCTGTGGGACTTGGTAGCCACTATTCCAAAAACTATAGCTTCTCAATTTAACCAAGTGGAAGAAAAATTTAAAGAACATGATAAGGAAATCATAGGATTACAGAAAATTACTACTGATATTAAATCACAGATTGAAACTCAACAACAAAATAATAAATCCTTTAAAGCAATACAGGACGCATTGATTAAGGACAATACCAACTTAAGAAGAAAGCTTGAATCACTTGAGAATTTTTCAAAAAACAATAATCTTAGATTAATTAATTTTCCTAAAATTCCTATAGCATCTCCTAGAGATATGCTCAAACGTTACTTAGTAGAAATACTTGAAATTCCTGAATCTTCTATTCCACCGTTCACACAGGCTTATTATTTGCCAGTTAAAGACACTAATGATCAAAAGAACTCTCAAGAAGTGAACCAAGAAGTGATTCAAGAACCTTTGGATATATCAGCCTTAATAGAGTCCTCAGACAGGAAAGTAGCCATTCCAGCAACTTTACTCCTATTAGTTGCTCTTACATTGGATAAAACATGGCTATTGAAGTTATTTTTTAAAAATAAACACAAGGAATTTCTGGGATTGAAAGTTCAAATGTTTCCTGATTTGGCCAGGGACACACAGAGGCGTCGAAAGGAATTTTTATTGTTAAGACCAACAATTACTGACCTGGGAGCTACCCTTTTTCTCCGATACCCTTGCAAATGTATCGTTCATTATAAGTCGCATAAATTTGTTTTCTTTGAACACTCACAACTGACAACATTCCTGTCTCTGTCAAGACTGGAGAAAGCTCATGATGTATGATGTATAGATGACTGCCTTATTACAGTTCTACCTATTACTGTTTCTTTCTTCTTTTGTACCCGATTGCTTTAAATTCCGTTTGATTTAATCTTGGATCCTATATGAGGACTTGAGCATGATTTAAGACAGAATTTATTTTTCTTTTGAAATTTAATATGTTGGATGTTTTTTTCTTTATTGAATCTTGCTTTTCTGTACAAGTTTAAACTTGATTGATTATAATTGAAAATGTATAAATATAAATTTAAAAAAACAACAAAAAAACAAAAACAAAAAAGAAGAAAGAAAAAGAAAGCATACCTTGGTGTTGAATGATATAATGAAAGATGTGTTAATCTAAATGTCCAAGTAATGCAATAAAAACACTAAGAATAGACTGAAAAAGAGGCATGAAAAAGAAAAGAAAGCACAAAAAAACCACAAGAAAAAAGAAGAGAAGAGAAAAAAGAAGGAAAAAAAAGAATTATGAAGAAACAAGAAGAGGGGAAATTTCTGTTTACGATACATTCTAAATGAAAAATGTCATATAATGTGAATTCAGTCTATTTAAGTGCATCAAAATATTGTAAATAATAATTTTTGTAATTAATGAATGAAAGATTGGACATGATGCATAACTTGCCAACAAATAAGAAAGAAGGGTTGATGAATGCACTGCACCTGATGCAACCAAGACAACAAATTTAAATGCATGCCAATTTATGTCAAAAATGATCACAGAGATGTGAAAAAGATAATAATCCACAAATGGCTAAATTAGCCATAACTAAAAAAAATTTTGTTCTTTGGTATTTATGATGAATCATCTATTTATGCATAAAAATATGTGAGTCTCATATCAACATACTCAAAATAGATAATGTTCTGAAACGTCTAAAAATAATTAACTCTGAGAAAGCATACAATATGGATGAATTTGAACATATTAAAAATGATTACACATAAAAAATACAAAAAGTAATAACAAAGTAACAAAAACAGGCATCTCGTAGTGTAATCTGCGAATGCTGAAGCTAAAACACATATGGGTTTCATAGCAAAATAATCATACCAAAACCTATTGACATGCAAATGAGAAGAGAAAATGATGAGTAGCCAAATAAAGGTGAAATATCTAAAAGCAAATGATTTTGAAAAAGCATAATTTGTATAGGTGAAACACCGATAGATGCAGTAAACAAAACCCTAACAAATGTGTCAATTATAACAAAACGACCAAACATAAGAATGTGTACTGTCTTACTAATAGCAACAGATTACCAGATAATGAGGGTCAAGAAATGAACATGATGATGATACTAATATAGTGATATTGAACAGTATAACAAACTGAGATGTTTGAGGTATTAAATGCAGAAACACGAAAAGCTAATCTCAGTCTCTGTAAAACCTATACAAGGTACACCAATGCTGTTGGACAAATATTGCACACAATCTTTAAATTAAAAAAATGTTTGAACTAAGGGTACGTGTATAAACAGGCAAACAAAAGTGATGCAGAGAAATACTAAAAGCTCACCACAATATCTATATACCCTTTATGAGGTGCACCAATGCTGTTAAAAAATTTCTGCACACTGCCTTTAAATGGAGAATATGTTTAAACTAGGAGTGTGATGTATGAACCCCATGAGAACCCAACAAGCAAAATGCATCGTGATTCTCTAATAAAAAAATAACGGCAACGCTAATAATAAAAACTTCAAAATTTCCATATCTAGAATTTTTCTAAAATAACATAAGCTTAAAAGAGGTCAGACTAGGTATGGGTGACCATAACATACAGAAGGAATGGCTGGCAACAATTATAGTGAACACTACATGAAAATGAAAATGAAAAGCATAGACAAAATGACACATCTTTTGAATTGCAAAAAAGCGCGAAAGTACAAAGTGCTACTGTGCACGAGTAGTTTTATGAATTTCTGCGGGAAACCAGGAAGTAAAAACGCACGAACATACAAACTGTCAGTTGAATATAAAACTGTGTGCAATAAAGCTAAAGTATTGAATATGCATCTGCAACCATTTTAGAATGAATGCATTTTTAAAATTATAAGTTGAAAACAATAAGTATTCAGCTATGTACCAAAAATGTATGGTATAATCTTTTTTTTTTTAATGTTAGAAATGTGTGATGAATGTGCCAAGAATAAACTAATGTAATGTAAACATACAATTTAAGAACAGGAGCCTATGTTGGTTATGAATAACGTGACCACTTATTTTTTTCATCAAAAGGGGACATCTATTAATTGTCAGTCCCACCCCCAATCCTGCCCTAGCTGTGCCCCAATCCCACCCTAGCCCCACCCTAACCCCACCCCACAATCCCACCCACAATTTCTTCCATTCATGTTTCATGTACACATATCTTATTAATTCATAATGGTAACCTTAAAATTAAAAAAAACTACAAAGCACAATATGCACAGAGAAAATGTTAATTATCATTTATATTTGGGGGGGTTCAAAGATGTCAAGGCAAATGACTTTAAAATATGAAATGTCACCTCAGTAACTATAGAAAATAGACAAATATAGTGCAAAATATAGATAGCAGATATAAATTTTCAAAACTGACACATTTTGACCACTAAATTGAAAATAAAATCATTTTTCTTACCTTTGCTGTCTGGTGATTTCATGAGTCTCTGGTTGTGTTTCCTTCTGACCGTGTATCCTTTCTTTCTTTCTGCACTCAGGCCCAACAATTGTTCCTTTCTATTCCCTCCCTCCTTCCTTTCTATGTCCTTAGTGCCTCCAGTGTCTCCTTCCTATGTCCTTAGTGCCCCCAGTGCCTCTGTCCTGTGTCCTTAGTGCCCCCAGTGCCTCCTTCGCATGTCCTTGGTGCCCCAAATGCACCTGTGCCCATAGTGCCCCCAGTGCCTCCTTCCCGTGTCCTTAGTGCCCCTAGTACCTCCTTCCTATGTCCTTAGTGCCCCTTCCTATGTCCTTAGTGCCCCCAGTGCCTCCGTCCTGGGTCCTTAGTGCCCCCAGTGCCTCCGTCCTGTGTCCTTAGTGACCCCAGTGCCTCCTTCCCATGTCCTTAGTGCCCCCAGTGCCTCCTTCCTATGTCCTTAGTGCTCTCAGTGCCTCCTTCCCATGTCCTTAGTGCCTCCAGTGCCTCCTTCTCATGTCCTTAGTGCTCCCAGTGCTTCCTTCCTATGTCCTTAGTGCCCTCAGTGCCTCCATCCTGTGTCCATAGTGCCCCCAGTGTCTCCGCCCTGTGTACTGAGTGCCCCCAATGCCTCCTTCCCATGTCCTTAATGCCCCCAGTGCCTCCTTCCCATGTCTTTAGTGCCCCAGTGCCTCTGCCCTGTGTCCTTAATGCCCCCAGTGCCTCCTTCCTATGTCCTTAGTGCCCTCAGTGCCTTGTCACCTACCGGGTTCGCAGGGATACGGCAAAGGCCCGCCCCAGGCGCGGCTCCCAATGGGGAGACCTTGCTAGTGACCAAGTTCTTTGGCTTCACAGCAATAATAACAAGCCAAAACTTATCCAGACTATTGCCAAAGGTTTAATTTGTCCAAAAAAAAAATAGAAAACAAAATACAAGGAAACTATTTCACTGATTTCCTTCTTCCCAAACTGGTTTCTCACAATCAATTGCAATTCAGTGAATAAACTGACGTTTTGTCCCAGGTAAGTCAATGCAAGTCCCAGGTAATACTCTGGTAGCTTCACACAGCTTCAAACCAGGAAATCAATGCAAAAAAAAAAAAAACCAACAAAATATTCTTTCACATCTTCCTTGAGACCTGGACTTCTAATAATATAGTCCTGTTCTTTACCAGGCTCTTTACATCACCATCCACAAAATCAAACTTAAAAAAAAACAACGTAGTATTGGAGCCTTTGTTTCTTTAAGCAATAGCAACTCTCCAGCCTTTCAATGACTGGGCAACAGAATTGCCGGGTCCCCTTTTACAATGGCTTTTACAAGCACCCACAAAGACCCAACCCTAGCTCTTCGGGGAACCCTCCCCAATTCTGTAAGTCCTTTGGGTTTTTCAGGTAGAAATAAGAACCCCCAAGCACTAAAAAGAAACTTATTTCAGCTTTTCCCTGGCTTAAACACAGCTGGAGTGCAGCAGCTTAATTAATGCCGAGTACTGCTGCAGCACTGTTTTCCAGCCCAGCTCCCACTGCTGAGCAACACAAAAATGCTCTTTCAAAAACAAACGGTTCTTTAGAAAATTGTCCCAACAAGATATTCTCAATGGAAAACAACAACTTCAATCATTGGTGAGAGACTGCTAAACTCACGTCCATGGATTCCACACCTTCAGCTTCAGGCATTTTCCATTCAGCAGTGTCCATGCTTTCCTCTGGAACCATTAGCTCTATTGAATCCTGGGCTGTGGAACCTTCACATTCCATGTGTTCCTGACCGAGGTCTGGCCTTTGCCTGGCCAGGAGAGTCCTCTCTGCCAGGTCCTCGTGTGCTGTCTGCCTCACTGACTTTGAGAGTTGTTTAAAAAAGTTATGGCTCCTCCCTATCTTAGGTGGCTGGGGTACAGATTTGAGTGCTCTCTGGCTCCCCCTTAGGTCACTGGGGAGATTGCTATTAGGAAACTGATTAAATCTCCCAAGGGAGCTAACTCTCTTACTTGGCTGTGGCGCTAGCCTGGGTTCCATCTCCTGGTTGGGCTCATGTTCCTCAGGATAGGCAGCTCTGCTCTCTGTATCCTCTGGTTCATCATTCTCACCTAGTTTCCTGCCTTGGGGAATGGATTTGCTACAGGATTTAACCCTGACATGATCATCTATAGGTATGGAAATGTCACAGCCTCCTTCCCATGTCCTTAGTGCCCCCAGTGCCTCCTTCCTATGTCCCCTCACTGCCTTCCAGATTTTGTCCCACCTCCATCCCCAAAGCCTGCCTGCCTACCTACCTACCTCCCTGCCGCACCAAAGCCAGCCAGCTTGCCTGCCTGCCTACCTCCTTCCCTCACTGCTGTGCAAAAAAAAATAAAAATAAAAATAAAAAGCCTCCCTTCAGGCCCGATTTAAATACCCCCCCCCTCAGTCCTCTGCTGCTCTATTTACCTCCCTGCTGCTAATCAAGCTCAGAAGCCTTCTTCCCGACGTCAATTCTGACGTTGGAAAGGACGTTCCAGGCCAGCCAATTGCTGCATGGCTGGCCTGGAACGTCCTCTCTAACGCCACAATTGATGTTGGGAAGAAGGCTTCTTAGCGCGATTAGCAGCAGGGAGGTAAGCAGAGAAGCAGCAGCGGTGACGGACTGGGAGGGAGGGGGGATTTTTGATGTGCGGTTTTTACACAGAAAAATGTTGTGTGATGATTTTTACACAGAAAAATTTATAAATATTTATGAATGTATTTTTGATATTTAGGTATTTATGCCCAGTTGCGTTTTATTTGCATGTCATGGATTCATTTATGTGTGTAAGTTTTATGTGGAGGCTTCTTGACACAATTGTATAATTTTAATACACGTCTCATTTCTTAAGATTCCTGAGTCAGGCCTTTTTGGGCTGAAACACGAACGTGTCGAGTCTGTTTTATAATAAAAAGGATTGAGCACCATCTGGTCTCAACCCCTGGAGCCACCAATGTAAGCTGCATTTTGCTCCTGAAGTCCAGGGGAGCTGCATCTGCAGGGAGTGGTTTTGTGGTGACCACCTGGAGAGAGTCCTGGAGTGGCAGCAGTTTCCAGGCAGGTGTCTCTGACTGCCCTGTGATATGATAGCTTAGAGATCTGCTAAGCTATCATATCACAGGGCAGTCAGAGACACCTGCCTGGAAACTGCTATAGCTCAGTAAGTAAAAGCCCTGTGCTCCTCTTCCAGAGGTCATAAATTCAAATCCCAACCAGCTCCCCAGCACATATTTTAATTGTGGCATTCTACCTTGTAGGTGCACCTTGATGATCTCACAATGAGGTCACCATTGTGTAGCTGCAAACCTCCATTTGCAATGAAGTAGAAGCCATGCTAAGGTCTGTATCTTTTTTTTCTGTTAAGCTTTTGCAAATGAAATTATGTATGCAATCTATATATTTTTGTCATGTGCTTTCTTTGCACTCAAGAATGAGCTGATTGGAGCACTGTTTAGTCAGAAAAAAAGGGTAGTTTTTTAGCAAGAAAACTAAAGCTATGTTTTCATGTGCTGTGTTTTAGTTAATGGATCTTTTTCTCTAATTAGCAAATAACATTGCTGTTTGTCCACAAAAATAGAAGGTTTTGCATGCAGTATATCTGTTTTGATGTGCCCCATTTATGTGGTGCCTTATTAAATGTATTTTGAGCTTAATAAAGCAAACATAAAAACTGAGAGAGCTATTTAGCAAACCGCATTAAGGACATCCAAACTGTGCCTAAGTTCCGAAAGAACGTCCATAGAGTGCCTAAGTTCCATCCATAGAACTCAGGTCTATCTGAAGCCTAAACTATGCTCAAAAGTAGACTTCCTTACAATGCCTACAAGACCCAGTTTTACAATTGCTATGCAGCTTGCTAGATCACTCTGTAGCACACTGGTTAAACCTATACCCTTCTATCCTAATGTTGCTGGTTCGAATCCCAGTCACTCTGTCTTATGGAAGAGAAATAAATAAAAGCATTAAACAAATCTGACTCTTAGTATTACAATTATAATGAAAAACAGCATAAAATCACCATTCTAACAACATAATAATAAAATATTATAACATTAAGGACATTGTTTGGATGTCTAAATCTCACCTAAAACCTGATTCTCTAAAGGACGCCTAAAAAGTTACCTAAACAGTGCAGAACTCTGCTCAGTGGGATTCTACAAAGGACCATTCATTCACTCACTAATTCAGAAGAGTCTAACAACAGCAACCGTTCCCCCCCTTTGGAAAGCCGCGACCATCATTCCTATCATCAAAGATCACAATATCAGCATAAATGATCCAACTAATTATCGACCAATAGCTAATCTGCCATTTTTGGGAAAACTTACAGAAAAACTCATATTTAATCAACTCTCTGATTTCATAGAGAGCACTAATGCATTACATCCAAACCAAACAGGGTTCAGAAAATTTCACAACACAGAATATTCTCTAATAGGGCTAACTTCAAATATTCAATATCATTTAGACCATCACAAATCCGTCATCTTGTTCTCTTTAGATATCTCAGCAGCGTTCGACACCATAGATCATAACTTATTGTTACAAAGACTAGAATCAATAGGCATAACAGATAATGTCCTAAATTGGTTAACCTCATACCTCGCTGATTGCACCTCCTCAGTTAAATTTAAAAATGAAATGTCCAAAATTTATTCTTCTACATTTGGCATCCCTCAAGGATCCATCTTATCTCCTCTTCTGTTTAACATATTTCTTTCTCCATTGTTAAGCATTTGTCAATCCATAGGTTTTACCCCATTTGCATATGCAGATGACATTCAATTAATACATCCTTTAGATCCCAAATGTGATAAAGAAATCAAATCCATTAATCACAAATTAGAAATAATTCATTCTTGGCTTAATACAAACAAATTAGCTCTTAGCATAAAGAAGACTAAAGCTGTATTATTTACTTGGAGAAATGATATAACTTTGTCAAATCCATTCATTCTTAATAACACCACAAAAAATTTAGTTCCTTCAGTTAAAATTCTTGGCGTATTAATTGATGAAAAATTCACTTACCATGATCATATTTCTCTTACTGTTAAAAACTGCTTTTTTAAATTACGTCGTATTAGATCAATATCCAAATTTCTGACCCCTAAATCCATTACAATATTAATCCATTCATTAGTAATTTCGAAACTTGATTATTGTAATGCCCTCTTTCTTAACATATCATTGAAAGAAAAAAGGAGATTACAATTGATTCAAAACACCGCAATAAAGTTAATATACAATGCAAAGAAATACGATCATGTTTCTCCGCTGTTAATAGATTCTCATTGGCTACCTATTGGTCATAGAATCACATTTAAAATAATGCTACTCATCTTTAAAACTTTAGCCTGTGATGAACCCCAATTCATATCTAGACTCTTGATACCTTATAATACACAACGCTCACTTCGCTCCACCAACCAAAATCTTCTTTCAGTTCCTTCCCTGAAAATCATTGGTACAAGAAGGGCTGACATTTTTTCTGTGACAGGTCCCCTATGGTGGAATGCCCTTCCCCAATATATTCGTAAAGAAAAAGATATTTTAGTATTTAAAAAATCTTTAAAATCTTATTTATTTAGAGATGCCTTTAACGTTTAAAGCATTGCATGTTTATAATTGCTGAGTTTTTACGTCCCTTTACCTATTGTTATTTCCACTATTCTACCCCAAATGATAATTGTAACTTTTATCCTTTCCTTCCCAGCTATATGTTTGTTTAAGTTAATTGTTTGTTATTAAATTGTGAACCTCTTTTTAATTTATTATATTTTTGTTATGTACATCGCTTAGTGATTATAATAGGCGATTAATCAAATTTTGTTAATAAACTTGACGCCAAATTTAGGCACCTAAATGGTGCCTAACTTTAGACACATTTTGCAAAATCAGGGCCAACGTGCCTCGATTACTGACTTCAAGTCTAGGATGAGCCTCCAATCTTCTGTGCCTTTCTTAGACACTATTGTAAGGAACTGTGCATATCATTTTATTAGTATGTTTGGGGATAGCAAGATAGAAGATATAGAGAGAATCAAAATGGAAGAAAGGAAGATCTTTGCTCTCTCACTGTAAAATGATAGATCCTTGTTTCATAATTAGGTATGTCAGGCCAGTAAGGCTTTTTGCTATCTGGCTGATAATAATTGGCAATTGATCATGTGTTTGGGTTGGAGTGGAATATGGTACTATGCAGAGTAACCAGTGGGCTGAAGCAAGGAATAAACAAGATTAGCTGAGTCATGTCCCATCCACACCCCCCAGGAGCCTAGGTCGAGGTGACCCAGACCTGTGCAGAATTGTGCAGGAGTTCTGGGGACAAGGAAAAAGGGAGTTGATACAATGCACCCAATCACAGGTTGAGGTGGGAAAGTGTGACCGATGCTGGCTGATGGTGGTTGGCTAGTATTGTGTGCTCAGCAGTCTACCCTCTGTGAACTTGGGCACAGGACATGAGCCCAGAAGACATGTCTACAGGAAAGGTTTGGGATTTTCCACCCATCACATGACCTAAATTAATGCATAAAAGCTGTGGAGTAGAAGGTGGCAGCTGAAGAGGTTTGATCCTGATTTGGGACCTCTTCCTCATCTGCAGGATTCTAAGCTGTTACAGAGAAAGACTTGGGTAAAGTATAGGCTTCCTTTGATTTGATACATTTAGCTGTAGCTGCAGGAAGAAACTGATTCACTTAGGGATTAGATAAACCTAGAATCAAGAGGTAGGGTTTTGATAGACCTAGAATCAAAAGGTAGGGTTTTAGAGAAGAGGTTTACTGCAATTTAAGTTGTGATTTATTTGTAAATCCTCCAGTGATACAGATTCTTGGTGTGTAAATAATTTTCCTTTGTAATTTACACAGGTCAACACATCATTTTCATCAGAGTTAATTTTGGGTGGGTGTTGTAGAATTTTCATGCTGATTTCAAATTTGTATTTAGTTTTTCACTGGCACGAAACATTTTTGTGATGAGGCTCATTATATATAATTATAAATGTTAATTGGGCGAGATCTCATGCGTATAATTAATGACAGTTGTCTTTATTTTTTTATGGTACAGACATTATTTATGGTGATTAATATCAGTCTTTATCATGCCAAGACATTGTACTAATCATCCAGATAGTTTCTGTTACGTCTGTGGTTCATTCACGATGAAAGCACAACATTGTCCAATTACTGTAGATCTAGGTGACCAGGATAAGTCTTGATCTCTACATATTTCTACCAGTTGTTCCAATGGACTTCGTGACTGGCTCAATCGATGAACGGCAGCGATGTCTTATGTTCTTATGATGTCATTTTCAATCCCAATGATTGCAACTTTTGCCTTGTGAACACAAGTGGATTCTCAGCTAAAACTAAGCACAAAATTATATATCCTACTCTGGATTCTAGTATTAGGCCTGTTCCTCATGATGACTCACTGCCTGCCTCTGTACCTCCACAAGATGGACTTGCTTCTGTGGAACATGATGAGGAATGTGATGATGATGCAGCAGCTGGTCACAATCCAGAATTATCTGATCCTGATTATGTGAATGATGAAGATTCAGAACCAGAGACCTTCACACAAGCTGAGCTCAATAATCTTATTCATGATCTAAATCTTTCAACAGAAAAAGCAGAACTTCTTGCTTAAAGGCTTACGCAAAAGCACTCATTACAGAAAAAGGAATCATAACTGAATAACATTCTTCACTGTAAATGGCTCATTGTGCTTTTGTCATGACATCAATGGGCTCTTCAACAGTTTGTCACAAGTGCATTGTCCAGATGAATGGCATCTCTTCATTGATTCTTCACAGAGAAGCTTGAAGGCAGTGTTACTGCACAACGGAAATTCCAAACCAAGTATACCAATTGCCCATTCTGCTCATCTAAAGGAGTCTTATGAGAATATGAAGAATATACTAGAAGCAATCGGTTATAAAACACACCAGTAGAACATCAGTGGTGATCTGAAGGTCATTGGCATGCTATTGGGAATGCAAGGAGGATTCACTAAATACTGCTGTTTCCTGTGCTTGTGGGATAGCAGAACTACAGCTGAACATTATGTCAAGCGTGTCTGGCAGCTTTATAATCCAGGGACAAATGTGTCTGGAGCTTTATTAATCCAGGGACAAGCAGTGTGAAATTTATGCCATTGGTGGATCCTCATAAAATATTTCTCCCACCTCTTCATATCAAGCTGGGTTTGATGAAGAACCTGGTAAAGGCCCAGGTTTTCAATATCTTGTTAAGAAATTTCCAAAAATCAGCACTGCAAAACTGAAGGAAGGGATATTTATATGCCAACAGATCAAGTCCGTTATGCAGGATGAAGATTTTAAGCCAGGGGTGTCCAATGTCGGTCCTCGAGGGCCGCAGTCCAGTCGGATTTTCAGGATTTCCCCAATGAATATACATGAGGTCTATTTGCATGCACTGCTTTCATTGTATGCTAATAGATCTCATGCATATTCATTGGGGAAATCCTGAAAATCCGACTGGATTGCGGCCCTCGAGGACCGACATTGGACACCCCTGTTTTAAGCAATCACTCTCAGCAGCTTTCTGGGCAACAATAAGTCTCCTTCATACAAGGAAGGAGTTCAGAATCTCCTGACTTATATAAAAAACTTGACTGTTGCATGTCATTAAAAATACACTTTTTGCATTCACATTTTGATTTTTTTTTCCAGAAAATCTTGGTATGGTGATGACGATGTACAATCCACAATGTCATTGAAGGGACTTGCTGTGACAACTGCAGACCCTAAGACAGAAGCAAAAGGCAAGGCTTCCACAAAGAAACAAGAGACGTCCACAAAGTACACCACATGTGATGACAAGCAAGGAGAACATTTTCACCAGGACATTCAGTTAATGGAGCGTCGCTACCAAGATTTCTGGAATGAGAGTATGATGGCCGACTATTCTATCCCCCTTACTCTTCTCTTCTATATATAAGTTCATGTAAACCTTTTTTTTCCTTCTCTTCCGATATTTTAAGTTCTTGTAAACCGTGCCAAGCTCCACATCCGTGGAGATGATGCTGTATATAAACTTAAGGTTTAGTTTAGTTTAGACTATTGCTGGATGTTGTGCTATGACAATCTAGACACAACTCACAAAAATAAATCATACTCTAACATTTTTGATGAAATATTGGTTGCTAAGTGACACAGTCCAGTATAATTATGTTATGCTGTGTGCTTATTTGACTTTGGACCGAAGATACTGCAACATTTCTTTAAGTTGATGCTGCAGTTCTTAAAACCCTATATGCTAAAACGCTTTAAACTAACATTAGTCATAACTTTAAAAGTTTATGTGACTGAAAAAACTAAATCTGTTCCCATTCCCTCCAGAAAGCCAACAGCCACCTGTCGATGTGAGGAGGGGTGGCCATCACCCTGGAGTCACTGTGGCTTTTTGGAGGCTGAGCCATTGTGGGAATCTGAGATTGCTGGCGCCTGTAACTGCTAAATCTCTGGGTCCCTGGAAGGGCCTCTGAGAAGAGTAACTGGAGGAAAATTGGCAGGATCTCCTAAAGATACGAAAACTGCCTCTGCCGCCCCCAGCGGAACAACCACCCCTGCTGTCTTGGAGGGATTTGTGACAGTGATCCACCATACTGGCCATGAGGTTGTCTAAATCTTTGCCAAAAAGCATCTGCCTCTTGAAGAGTAATCTGCTGAGAGTGACCTTGGAGGCTGAGTTGCTTGCCCACTGTCTGATCCAGAGCATTCAGTGGGCAGAAATGGAGTAAGCTGAAATCTTACTCAGGATTCTGATGATGTCATTAATAGTATCGGCCACATAATCCACTTTCTTCTTAATTATGGGGGGGGGATAGGCATCCCCCAGTTCCAAGGGACTAATCCATAATCTTATATGACAGGCCCGTACCATGAAGGAGGCAGCTTCTGCAGCTTTGATACCCAAAGCCAGTGCTTCAAACTGTCCTTTAAGAACCACGTTCACCTTATGGTCCTGTGCATCCCTTCAGCATCACTCCTCCCTCACTAGGAAGGGAGGTGCACTTAGTCACTTTAGCTACTGCAGAATCCACTTCTGGCTGTGAAAACAGCTATTGGAAGTCCAGAGCCATGGGCTAGAGCTTTGACATAGCTTTAGAGAGCCTTCAGATGACTCCCATTGGTCAGTGACTAAGGAGGTGATGTCTGGATGAGCAGGAAAAAATGTTGTCCTTGCATTAGCGTCACTTATAACTGAACACTGAGAGGTGGAGGGTTGCTCGGTATTGAACTTCAATGCAGACATGTGAAACGGAAGCCGATTTGAAAAGGGATCATCACCGTGATCTGCTCCTGCCTCCTAACCCCGAAAGGGATCCCAAATCATTCACAGATGCAGAGGAGCCATGTTATAATAAGGGCATGGAAAGAGACTTCGAGTCATCCCAGTTCTGCTCCGAAGGGTCCCTGACACTAGATGCTGGCATGGTATGAGGTGGAGACACTGTTTGAGACATGGATCCTCCTGAGGCAGAGCCAATATACTCATAGGCAGTACAGTGTTTCCCAGGCTCATTAAGTAGGCTTTCCATATAAGGCTGACAAAACTGGAAAAGCCTTGTACTGGAGGCCCCGAGGCCCCCTGCAAGACCCCAGATTGGGGAATTAGGGCCTCCTCCATCACCAAGCGTTTGCATTTCACCCCCTCTTTGATTGTGGCCTCTGAGCAAAATCTAGTTCCTGCAGACTGGGCTTTTTCAGGATTTTGGGGGGTTCCAAGGCCCTGAAGGACTGATTAGTAGAGGTCTGAGCCCTAAGCTCCTGCCCCTTCCACTCATGGCCCGGTGGCACGTGGAACACAGCAGCTCATCAGCCGTAAATAGGCACAAATAAATGCAGGAATTAGGGCTAAACTGAGCCTGGGCATCCATAATAGATGATCCCTAGGCAAAAACAAGGGATTTTGAAAGGATTTGAAAAAAGTATCGCTAAAAATCCAAAATGGCCACAACCTGAAAAATTTGTGCAAAAATGGCTCTTTGGAAGAAAACAATTAATTGGAAAAACAATTAATTAATTAATTAATTGGAAAAAACAATTAATTGGAAAAAAACAAAAAATATTGAAAAAGGGGTTTTGGAGGTGGGGGAGAATACTTTCTGCCTCTTTTACAAAGAGACGCGCTAGCGGCATGCCGCATGGCAATGGCTCCGAAGCCTTTAAATCTTTATGGCTTCGGGGCCATTAGGTTAGCACAGCTGCTAGTGCTGCTTTGTAAAAGAGGCCGTTTGGTTTATATTATTGATATAGAAAGGGATGCTAGCGAACAATCTGGGAATAGTAAGATTTTTAAAAATTATTTGGAGTCATTTGTTAAGAGCGGAATGATTAATAACTCAGTTACCAGAATTAATGGTCTCCACACACATCCAGGTAGGGTGTAGGGGAGGGGAGGGAGAGGTGGGGGGGAGAGGATGGGTAATTTCTTTCAGTTATTTGCAAATATGTAAGTGCTGTTCTCTGGTATTTTTGAATGTAAAATTGTTGCACTTTTGTATGCTTAAAAAAAAATCAATAAAGATTAAAAAAAAAGACAGCACAGAGACTGTAGTTCCTGCCAGAGGGCTTCCTTAATACAAAGCTGTGATAGTTAAATATTAAATATAATTTATAATCATATCATATACAGTAAAACCTTGGATTGCAAGTATCTTGGTTTGCAAGTGTTTTGCAAGACAATGCAAAATATTATATTAAATTTAACTTGATATACAAGCAATGTCTTGCAATACAAGTACATACAGTAGATACACACATTACAACTGAGGCCAATGGTTCTTCTCTCTCTGACACTGCAATAGTGTAGTGACTGGTTCTAAACAAGCAAAGTCTTGCAATACGTGTACATACAGGTATACAACGTGTCACATCATCACAACTGAGCCAATGGTTCTTCTCTCGTCTGATGCTGTGGGAGGTGTAGTGACTGTTCCAAATGAGTGAGGTTTTGCAATACAAGTACGTATAGCATTTTGTATTAAAGGTTTTTGGGTGTGGAACGAATCGTCTGAGTTTCCATTATTTTTTATAGGGAGAAATTAACTTTGATATATGATCGCTTTGGATTACAAACATGCATCTGGAATGAATTAATGCTCGCAGACCAAGGGTTTTACTGTATATTATTATATTAAGAATGAAGAGGATGGCTATATTTTAAGTTCTTGTAAACAGTGCCGAGCTCCACAACATCCGTGGAGATGATGCGGTATATAAACTTAAGGTTTAGTTTAGAAAATGATTGTTTAATGTAATAATTGTATAGTTAATAGTGTGTATTTGTGCAGTTTTTATGATTTATTATTTGTGTTGCACTATCAAAGTTTAAAAATCAATAAAGAATTAAAAAAAAACAAACCTGTGATAGCAATTCTGCCACAGCAAATGCACTAAAGCCTATAGGAATTGAATGGACTTTGGGGCATTTGCCATGGGAGAATCACCACTGTGGTTTGTAAAAGGGGCCCTTACTGAGTGAACTCCATAGTCACCTAGACCAGTTTCTCAACATTTTCAAGCCAAGTACCCCCTAAGGGCTCCTTTTACAAAGGTGCACTGGCGTTTTAAGCGCAGGCACCAGATTAGCGTGCAGTACCCAAAAGACTACCGCCTGCTCAAGAGGAGGCGGTAGCGGCTAGTGCGCGGGGCATTTTAGCGCGCGCTATTCCGCACGTTAAAGCCCTAACGCACCTTTGTAAAGGAGCCCTAAGTCTAACAAATAACAACCAAGTACCCCTGCCCAGGGGGGGTCATGTGATGCAGCCTGTCTGAGTAGACATGCGATCGGAGAGCTCCTGCCCCACGGAGACATAATCGGGCGATTAAACCGGCTTTTTCTGCCTCCCAAGAGGACGCGCACGGACCATACGTTGGGGGACCTCCTATGCTCTTTGACAGCCTCTTTGAGCTTTGGATCCGGTCTGGGTATGCCCGTAAAATCTGCACGAAGCATCCGGGGATAAGCCCACTCATTACCGCCCTCCAAGGGATGGCGGCGGAATCATGCCTACTTTCAACCATTCCCTCAGGTGACTGATCACCGACATCACGCGCTCGGTCTCGCGGCGCTGGCGGATAGACTAATAAAATACAGTCAGCTGTGGACGAGATGAATGAGAAATTTGATTGCCCACAGCCGACGACTGAACGGGCGTGGAACAGCGAGTGTCCGACCAAGAAGACACGTGCGTCGGGGCCTTGACCGCCCAGGTGGCGGATTTGCAGAAAAACATCCAGGGAGCTACTGGCCACCATGGAGGAGCAGGAGAATCGGAGCCGCCGTAACAACCAGCGGCTGGTCGGGCCGCCCGGGAGACAGTGAGTGATCACGATCTGCAGCTGTATTCAGTAAGTGGCTGCCCGAGCACCTAGATCTAACTGGAGCCGCCGAGGGGTTTGCGTGTGAGCGTGCACATCGCATCGGAGCCCGACCAGCGGAGGGGGGGAGAGCGAGGACTGCCATAGCCCACTATCTTAATTGGCGGGAAAAGGAGCTGATACTCCGGGCTTACCGCAAGGCAGGGGCACTGGACTACAACGGCGCTAGAGTTCTCCTCTTTAATGACTACTCCGTGCGGGTGGCAGCCCAGCGTAAGATCATGGCACCATTCTGCACGGATCTCCATAATCGGAGAATTAAGTTTGCGCTGGTTTTCCCGGCGAAACTCCAGGTCTGGCAAGACGGCAAGACTTTCAACTTCAACACAGCGGAGGAAGCCAAGGCATTCCTGTCGAAAATGCCAGTCTAAGTGATCGTCCTGAGCTTTTGCTTCACCTACTTTCTGCCTTTTAAACTGGACTGAGTTGGGGTCTTTGTGGGTCCGGGACGCCCGACCGCCACTTAGCACCTGCCTGCACTCTTAACTCTGCCCTAATCAGGGTTGCGGGGCTCCTGATATAGTGAGGGGATCACGTCTGCCTGTTTGGAGATCGTTCTGGGGGATTCTGCGGAGCCTTGGCCTTCTGTGACTGCAGGGACCCTTCTCTACCATGCAACACCTTGATCAACGCCTTGTGGGACCCCTGTGACAGTCCGGAGATGTAACTTCTGGCCGGGACTTCTGCTCCTTGGATTTTAGTTGGTCCCTCTGAAGACATGGCCCTGGACTTGATGGTGGCCTCAAGTGACTTTTTTGGGTTGTGCGGTCCTCTGGGAGGTGGAAGGGGAGTTTACTGGGGGTGGGGGGGAAGGTCTCCGGGCAGCTGAAGCAGAGTTGCGGGTCTCCATTCGGTCCCTTAAACTGACGAAGGCACCTGGCCCGGATGGGTTTGGGCCTGAATATTACCGGATTCTAGAAGATTTGGTGGCGCAGCCCCTGAGTGCGATGTATAACGCGGTAGCGGAGACAGGAGGTTCGTTCCCGGATAATATGGCTCATGTAGTCCTTCTTCCTAAGCCTGGTAAGGACCCGGATTTGGTGGGGTACGTTTCGTCCCAATCTCCCTTTTAGACCAGGACATTAAACTCTTGGCTGTGACCTTGGCGAGGCGCTTGAATTGCTTTCTCCCTGCCCTAAATTCATCCAGATCAAGTTGATTCATACCGGGCCGGTACGCCTCCATGAATTTGCTGAAGGTCCTGGGTGTGATATATGGACAGGGTGGGCCAGGGGCGGCTTGGAAGCAGTGGCGGGATTGGATATGGAGAAGGCGTTCGACAGTATCTTCTGGGATTATCTTTTTTGGGTTCTGCGCAGGGATGGTTTTCAGGGTGGGTTTCTGGCTTGAGTGACGGCATTGTATGATAACCCTAGGGCGCGCTTGCTGATTAATGGGGGTCTAAACCGTTGACTTTGGCTTGCAGAGGGGTACGAGACAGGGTTGCCCTCTTTCCCCCCCTTCTTTTTCTTTTGGCTATCGAGCCCCTGGCAGCTAAAAATTCGTCGCAGGATGAGAATATTCGGGGCATCGAGGTGAAGGGGTCAGGAGTGCAAGATCAGCCTTTTCGCTGATGATATCTTACTTTATATGGACCAGGTTACTGTGCACCTGCCCAGAGCTTTGGAAGTGGATACGAGCCTTTGGCGCCCTGTCAGGCTTACAAGTTAACTGTAGTAAATTGGAGCTCTTACTGTTGTCCGGGGTCCGGTGGAGCCCTGGCATGCTGTGTTGCCTATCGCACCCAACGACAAAACCGATGCGCTATTTGGGCATATACCTCAGTACTGACTTACCTACTCTCCTATTGGAGACCATTGGGAAAGTTGTGCCAGGCCTGGCAGGAGCTGCCGTTGGGCATCTTGGGACAAAGTCGCTTTGGTAAAGATGGTTCTGGTTCCGAAACTTCTCTACCCTTTGCAGACTATGGCCACTTTGGCTTAGTCGGCGCGATGAACTCGCTTTAAGTCGGCTGTTTCCCGTTTTATTTGGAGATCCCGAGCCCCTCGATAGCGATGCTTAAGCTCACTTTGGACAAATGTTCGGGTGGTCTCAATGTCCCGGACATCAGGCTCTACAATGGTTGCTTCTCTCTTCCGCTGGATCCATGAGGGTTATACCGGGTGTTCTCGCTACTCTCCACAGGGATGGTTGGCTGGCTGGAGCTCCCCTTTTCACTTTTTGAACACGCTCCACCATCAGGAAGACCCCGGGAGAAGGTACCAGGTCTGCTTTCGTTTTCTGCGACCGTTTCGGATGGCGGCGATGGTGGCGGCGCAGGCAACAGCTTCCGCGGAGGTGTCCCCTTTTTTGCGCCTAGAGGGCAATTCCCAGTTCCTCCCGGTTGGGGTACGTCAGTGTTTAGGAACTGGGCGGCTCGGGGTTGTGTGGCTATGGAACAATTGATTGACTTGTCACCCGAGAGTTTCCCCTCCTTCCAGCAAATACGTGATACGTGGGACCTTCCTTCCTGTTCACTTATTCTCATACTTTACAACTTCGTCATTACTGGATGCTGAGAGGCGAGGCAGAGACGGGGGTTGGGTTAAGGGATGTTTGGATACTTCTTTTACTCGGCTACTCCGCCGATGGCTACTCGTCTCGCCCATTGGTATCGAGTACATCAAGTCGTCTCTTTCTCTATCAACACTTACCCCATTGCGCTCTTACGTGGGAACGGGATCTGGGACAGAGCATTTCTGAGGCCCAATTCTTGCTTGTTTTAGTAACTCTATACTCGTATACCAAATCTGCTGATTTCCAGGAGCTTCAGTTCAAGATCCTTCACCGAGCCTACTTCACTGCTCAGAGAGGGGCGCGCATAGGGCTGTGGGGCAGCGCGTCTTGGTGTTAAAATGCAAGGGTCGGGTCGGTTACATACCTTCACTCCTTTTTGGAATGTCCCCAGCTGAGCATCTGGCAGGAGGTTCTCCCCCTATTGGAGGCGTGCCGTACAACACACTGTTGAGTGGGACTACAGATTTCTCCTCCTGAGTCTGCAGGATTTCCCTCCAGGATCAGGGCTTTACTATTCCCCAATGTCGATTCTTCTATAATGCTATTCTCCTAGTGAAGAAATTGATTTTGACTTACTGGTTTTCGGTGGACCTCGCCCCCAATACCCCAATGGGAGTAGGACTTCGGGAAGTGGCTCAGTTTATAAAATTCGGTCTTATGCAAGATCTCCGAATGTGCTAAAAGCAGCATTATGTCGTCTGTGGAGAGTCTGAGGGACCTGGTGCCATCCTAAGAGCTCGACAAGGGCTGGTCACTGGTAGTGCTCTTCTGTGCATTCTATATTGTGCCTTTGCTATGTTTCTTTCTTTTTTCGTTGTTTTCAGGTGCTCTGGGATGGGGGGGGAGGAGGGTTCTGGGATGCTTGGGGGGATGAGTGGTATGGTGAGTGGTGCGGATAGAGTTGTGTGTGTGTGGTGGTGCGAGTCATGTGTGGTTCTCTTGGGTCACTTGTATATTAAAAAAGGTGAAAGGTCACTGTCCATGGTATAAGGTTTTTCTTCTTCTTCTGTCCATTCATGCCCTTACCTTAGCCTATCCCCTATTCCTTCTTTTCCCTAGTATCCTTTTTGGTATTTTGATGGGGATGCTCTAGGGAGGCTTTCTGTATGCTTTTCCTGTTTTTCTATTTGTAATGGACTGTTTTTGAGTCATTGTTGTTTGCCTTTACGCCCCGTTGGGTGGTGTATTTTTTACTGTCAATAAACATATGTTTTTAAAAAAAAAAACAACAAACCAAGTACCCCAGCCCAAGCTCCGCCCCTGAACCCACCCCCATTATAATAGTACTAATTGAAATGCAATTTCTTCCATTCATTTTTCATGTACACACAATATCTTATTCATAATGACAACCACAAAATTTTTAAAAACCCACAAAGCACACTGAATGCAGAGAAAATATTAATTATCCTTTATATTTGTTTTCTTTTCAAAGAGATCAAGGCAGATGACTTTAAAATATGCAATGTCACCTCAGTAAAAACTAAAGAAAAATAGACAAATATAATGCAAAATATAGACAGCAGATTATAAATTCTCAAAACTGACATATTTTGATCACTAAATCAAAATAAAATCATTTTTCTTACCTTTGTTGCCTGGTGATTTAATTAACATAGTAGATGATGGCAGATAAAGACCCGAATGGTCCATCTAGCCTGCCCAACCTGATTCAATCTAAAAATTTGTTGGGTTTTATTTCTTCTTCTCCTTAGCTATTTCTGGGCAAGAATCTAAAGTTCTGCCCAGTACTTTTCTTAAGTTCCAACTACTGAAGTCTCCGTCAAATCTCACCCCAGTCCATCTACACCCTCTCAGCCACTGAACCCTCCCCAGCTCATCCTCCCTCAAATGGCCATATACAGACACAGATCGTGCAAGTCTGCCCAATACTGGCCTTAGTTCTTCAATATTTACTATTATTTTCTGATTCTAGATCCTCTGTGTTCATCCCATGCTTTTTTGAACTCCGTCACCGTTTTCCTCTCCACCACTTCTCTCAGGAGCGCATTCCAGGCATCTACCACCCTCTCTGTAAATAATTTTCTTACATTGCTCTTGAGTCTCCCACCCCTGAATCTTAAATTATGTCCTCTGGTGTTAACATTTTCCTTTCTCTGGAAAAGATTATTGCTCAATGTTAATACCTTACAAGTATTTGAATGACTGAATCATATCTTCCTCTGTCCCTCCTTTCCTCTAAAGTATACATATTCAGGACTTCCAGTCTCTCCTTATATGTTCTTTTATTGCAAACCCTCATATCATTTTCATTGCCCTCCTCTGGACCGTATTCAAGTCTTTTTGTGTCCTTTGCCAGATACAGTCTCCAAACAATACTCCAAGTGGGGCCTCACCAACACCCTGTACAGGGCATCAACACCTTCGTTCTACTGGTTACGCCTCTTTATACAGCCCAGCATCCTTCTGGCAGCAGCCACCACCACCTTATCGCACTGTTTTTTCGCCTTTAGATCTTCGGACACTATCACACCAAGGTCCCTCTCCCCATCCGTGCATATCAGCCCCTCACCTCTGAGCATATACGGATTACTAATCCCCAAATGCATTACTCTGCATTTCTTTGCACTGAATTTTAGTTGCCAGATTTTAGACTATTCCTCTAACTTTTGTAAATCCTTTTTCTTGTTTTCCACTCCTTCCTCGGTGTCTACTCTGTTACAAATCTTGGTATCATCTGCAAAAAGGCAAATTTTTCCTTCTAACCCTTCAGAAATGTCACTCGCAAACATATTGACCAGGATCGGCCCCAGCACCGAACCCTGAGGGACTCCACTACTCACCTTTCCTTCCTCCAAGCGACTTCCATTAACCACCACCCTCTGGGGTCTGTCCGTCAACCAGTTTCTAATCCAGTTCACCAATTTGGTTCCCAACTTCAGCCCTTCAAGTTTATTCAAGAGCCTCCTTTGAGGAACTGTGTCAAAGGTTTGCTGAAATCTAAGTAAATTACATCTAGCATATGTCCTCAATCCAGTTCTCCGGTCACCCAATCAAAATTTTCAATCAGGTTCATTGGGCACAATTTACCTTTAGTAAAGCCATGTTGCCTCGGATCCTGTAACCCATTAGAATCTAGGAAGTTCACTATTTTTTCTTTCAGCAAAACTTCCATTATTTTTCCAGCAACTGAAGTGAGGCATACCAGCCTGTAGTTTCCCGCTTCATCTCTGTGATCACTTTTGTGAATAGGGACCACATCCGCTCTTCCCCAGTCCCCAGGAACCACTCCCGTCTAAAGAGAATTGTTGAACAAGTCTTCAATAGGACCCGCCAAAACCTCTCTGAGCTTCCTCAGTATCCTGGGATGGATCCCATCCGGTCCCATCGCTTTGTCCACTTTCAGTTTTTCAAGTTGTTCATAAACACTTTCCTTCGTGAACAGCTCAGAATCTACTCCATTTTCTAGTGTAACTTTGCCAGACAATCTCGATCCTTCTCCAGGTTTTTCTTCCGTGAACACAGAGCAGAAATATTTGTTTAACACATTTGCTTTTTCTTCATCACTCTCCACATATCGGTTCCTAGCATCTTTTAGTTTAGCAATTCCATTTTTCATCTTCATCCTTTCACTGATATATCTGGAAAAAAATTTTGACTCCCTTTTTTACAATTTTAGCCATTTGCTCTTCCGCCTGTGGTTTTGCCAGGCATATCTCTCTCTTGGCTTCTTTCAGTTTCACCTGGTAGTCCTTTCTGTACTCTTCTTCTTGTTTTTTTTAAAATATTTTAGGAACGCCAACTCTTTTGCCTTTATTTTCTCCGCCACTAGTTTAGAGAACCATATCGGTTTTTCTTTTTCTCTTGTTCAAATCTCTATTCGTCATCCTTCCTCCCCTTTTTCCACTATCTTGGGTCTCCCCGAATCCTAACTCCACCAGATCCACTCAAAAATTCAAACTATCCTTCCCCTCTTTAAAAGGCATATCCCATACAGGAAAACTTGGGACATCCCTCCTCTTCAGGACATTCTTCAGGCCATACGGTTTGTGCATCTATCTCAAGAACAGAGCGTGGCTTTTAAGTTTCCTTCCTGTTTCTCACAGGGTAGCATGTCAAAACTGCGTCAGTCATTTGCGTGCCGACAATAGCGTGCCCTTCTCTCGGAAACTTTGTTAGGTCCCTGGAGGTTCAGACAGGCTGTAGCAGCAAGCCGCGAGAGCAGCTTGTTGTTTGTTTGTTTTTTGTAAGGGAGGGCAGGACACAGCTTTCTTTCTGTCTTTGTGTGGCTGATGAGGTAGGGGAAGAGGCGGACGGTTGATGATGGAATATCCGCGGGTTTGAGCGTGCTGGGGGATTCCTTTCTGCTTAGTCTATCTAGTCAGAAATCGGCCGGCGAGGTGCGCATACAGCAACGAGGGTTGGGTATAGGGAAGGTGACGCGAGCTCTGCTCAGCAAATTACAAATCCCTGCGGCATCCCATCCTGAGCCGGGCTGCAGAGAAGGGTTAAAAAACAAACAAAAAGCATCATAAATATTATTGAGCAAACTGCACAGAGCTCACGCAGCCAGCACCTTCTTTTAACACAATCTGGAAACCAACCTCATTTGCTCCAGCTGAGCGGCGTGTATGTAGTGCGGAGAGCGGGATAAGGTTGTGTATATTTGTATACGGATGTAGGTGGGTGTTTCACATGTTATCTGAGCTGGGGGCGTTAGGAAGCAGCAGTAGGACGTGCTGCGGTAGGCAGGTGAGCAGGTTTCCTCATCCCGAAAGTCTGCGTTGTGGGGAAAAAAAAGTTACTTATCCCTGAGGGGAAGAGTGTCACTGGAGGAAGGCAGATGGCCGCTCACCTAAATTAGCCGGGCGGAGTGCCTTGCTAAAAGATGCTAGGGAGAACAATGTATTTGTATTTCTTTCCCATAAAACTAGGAAAATCAAAAGTTAACCGAGATCATATGTAACTTCAGATTTTTCATAGGAGAGGAAATTAAGACTGGTGAATATATACAAGTATATTGTGGTGCATTTACAGATAGACTCTTAAAGAAAAGACTATAAAAATGCAATTCTAGCCTCTATCGGTAACCAATGAAGGCAGATTATTTAAGGAGTAATTCTGTTTTACACAAAGAAAAAAAAATAGACATATTGCTATATTTTGGATAGTTTGTAATTTTTCAATATTGTTTTAGGTTACTGAATATATTCAAATATAAGCCAACCCGAATATAAACTAAGATAACCCCCCCCAATATGGAGGAAAAAAAGGTTGACTTGAATATAAACCAGGGGGGTGGGATTTAATATTCAAGTGCCCTGCCCAGCTCCGCACCCAGCCCCTTCCCTCATTTCCTCCCCTGCCCAGCTTTGCACCCAGCCTCCCGCCCTCCCCACCCTGCCAGGCTATGCACCCTATCCCCTTTCCCTCCCTCCCCCGATGCCTTGCAGGCCTCCACCAGGCCTGCCGTATGACCTAGTGATCCAGCTGTGGGCTGGAACAGGAGGGATCCCTCACGACTCCTGTCTAGGCCGACTGTTACAACTTTTACCTCCCTTCCACCTCCCCCAAATGCTTTTAAAATCCCCGGTGGTCCAGTGGTGAACCAGAGCAGGAACAGTCTTCCCGTAATCCTGCCCCATGCAAAGCCACCAGTGAATGGCTCCCAAGAGTTCTCATGGGACTCACGAGAACTTGTGGCAGCCATTCACTAGCAGCTCTGCATGGGGCAGGAGCACAGGATTGCACTGCTCTGGTTCATCAGGGATTTTAAAGATATGCGGGGGAGGTGGGAGGGAGGTAAAAGTTGTAACAGTCGGCCGGGACAGGAGATGGGAGGGATCTCTCTTGTCCCAGCCCACCGCTGGACCACCAGGCCTTAAGCAGGCCCGCTGGAGGTCTGCAATAGGTACGGAAAGAGTGGAGGGTCGGAGCTGTCCTGAATATAAAATGAGATCCCCATTTTTGGGCCATTTTTTTGGCCTAAACATCTCAGCTTATTTTCGAGTATATACAGTAATTCAGATAGTTTACATTTGAAATAATAACACTTGAGCCAGAAGTGGAAAATTGTATTTTCTAAAATATTTATAAATTCATCATAGTATTCTCAATAATAGAAAAGATTTCTTAATAATCACATTTTATCTGTGGATTTAATGACAATGTTTTACTAATCACAATACCTAAAAGTTTGATCTTAGAAACAAATTTCTAATAAGTAAGAGTATAGCGTAGTCTTACATATCTCCTTATCTGTCCACTAACATTAATTTTGGTTTTCCCTATTCAGTTTTAACTGATTAATTATCTACCTCTCAATCAGGTCTAAATATTCTATTCTTATCGGCCTGAAGAGAAGGCAGGCTCCAGAGTTCCAAAAGGTGCCTCCAAGGCCCGTTTTTGCCAGTTTGGTTGCCAGAGATGATGAAAACCTCCAGCAGGGCCCCGGGAAGGTTCCAGCAATAATATGGGTAAGTTCGAGGGTGCGCTGGGGATGAGTGATGTCATATTTCTTATTCCAACTCTAAGTGCTCCAAGCCTCATTCTGATGTTCCATTGCTTCAATTCTTAACAATGCTCAAGTCTACATAGTTAACTTAAAAGGAATTTAATTCAACTTGTATTCTAATGAACTGTCCAAGCAATTTTGAGGGCAAGCCCCAAAAAAATTATAACAACCGCCCTTGTAAACAAAACAGAATGTACTCAACAAAGTATCCAAAGTAACATAACTTCATAACATATAAAATTATTCTCCTCTCTTTCAAAATTAAAAACTCCCACTTACCTTCATTTCTTGACAAATTATTAATACCTCAAAGTTCACCTCGTTCTTTAAGATCTACAGATCAAAAACTTCTTTATATACCATCTTTAAAAGAATCTTACTACACTAGAAAAACTAATTTCGCAATAACAGCACCCACCCTATGGAACTCTCTCCCCCAATATATTCGCGATGAACTACAACTACCAAAATTTAAGGTCAATCTTAAAACTTTCCTTTTTCAAGATGCGTACGATAAATCCTAATCTTAAAATAAAAAGTTTTTTTTTTTTTTTTTTTTTTTTTTTTTTTTTTAGAGCAGTCCACCTTCTTTTTTTTTTTTTTATTATACCCCCACCCCTTATGTGTCATCCCCTTTTCCCTCTATATCCTTTTTTTCTTCTATAATTATGTAACTTTTTCCCACCTCCCCATTTTTCCTCACTTTCCAGTTTGTCTGTAAATGTCATACGTGTTCACTCTATCTACCCTTTTCACTCTTTTATTTCTCTCTATTCTATATTAAATTCTTTTTATTTAATTATTATATTATTGTAAACCGGTCAGATATTCATTTTATGATCGGGTTATTAAAAACTAATAAACTTGGAAACTTCATTAAAACCATCTTTAAAGATTAAAGTTTTAGAGTTTCAGAGTCAAACCACACATACTTTATGACATCCCATCCCGATTTTGAGTAATATATTCCTGTAACTTCAGCGGATCCTCATAATGAACAGTCCTGTTACAATGAGTGACCCTCATAAAAGCTGGGTATAACAACCCGTACATCACTCCCAATTCCTTTAGCTATGGGCAAAGTGCCAGAAATTGTTTTCTCATATCTGCTGTGGCCTTTGCAAAATCCAGTAAGATTCTTTTGATTCTTGCCATTTCAGGTTTCTTTTTTTCCTTAATAGCTTTTAAAATGGTCATGACAACCATCCAGAAATAAGTTCACCCACGGACACAGGTTCTTCCCCCACCTCAATTCCCACCCCCCCTCACACAAATCAACCAAGCTCCGCAAAAAAATACATAGAACACTGAAAAAACTAGCCTACTCTCACTATCCCCCAACAGACCTCACTAACACCCAGACCCTCCAAGGATTCTACCTAAACATAAGATCAATGAGAAACAAATCCATTCTTATCAAAGACTGGCTAACCGAAACCAACCCCGACCTAGTCCTACTCACGGAAACCTGGCTGCTATCAGATAAAGACATTATTATCAAAGATTGTCTTCCCCAAGGATTCAAGATCTTATCCCTAGCCAGAACTTGGGGAAGGGGAGGAGGACTAGCAATAATCTACAGAGACCACCTAAACTGCACCACTCTCAACTCCAAATCTTCCTCCAACTCTGAAACACTAGCCATCTCACTAACCTCAAAGTCATTGGCCTCCTCCCTAACAGTCACACTGTTCTACATCTCACCCAATAAATGGACTTTAGCCAAGGAGGACTTCGCAGAATGCCTACTAACTAACTCATTAGCAAGTCCATACAACCTATTATGCGGAGACATCAACATTCACCTGGAGCAGACAGACCAGCCAGATATATCAGACTTCTGGTCACTAATCTCCCAACTAGGATACTTCAAACCCCCGCCCACCAAAACCCACGAAAGAGGCCACCAACTAGACCTGGTGACATTCGCCACCAACAAACAAATCAACCCCAAATTCCTCTGGAACCAAGACAACTGGTCCGACTCCCTATGGTCCGACCATAAACTATGCAGCTTTACCATTCAGGGCCAACAAAAAAACACCAAAAACAGCAAAAAAAGAAACACCAAAACTCACACCTCCAGAGGTAAGATCGACCCGGTCGAATTCTGGTCCCACTATGAAACCACTGTTAAACAAAATGAAGAACTAGACCAACTTATGACCTCCTGGACCAAAGACAGCACAAACATTCTAGATGAAATAGCCCCCATAAAAACACGTAGAATCAGAACCCCAAACCAAGAGGGATGGTTTGACTCAGAGCTACAATTGTTAAAAAAGGACCTTAGAAAATTAGAAAGAATTTGGATTAAATCTGGAACCCAGGAGTACAGAGTAGTTTGGAGACTCAAACTAAAAAACTACAAAAACCTCATCACGGAAAAACGAAAAAATTTCTACGCCCACAAAATCGGAAATGTCACAAACAACAGTAGCAACCTCTTTAAACTGGTCAACGACCTCTACAACCTAGAGACACTCACCGAAATCCACGATGACGAATCTTCATTAATCGCTAACACCCTAGCAGACTTCTTCAACTCTAAGACACAGAAACTAAGATCATCGTTAACTTTCCCCCCAAACCCCCACGGGGATTTCCCTATCCTGCCGGACACAGACAGGACTACACGAGACCCAGGGTCCAGAACGGACCTAAGCTGGAATCAATTCACTACCATCGACTGGCATACCTTCAACAAATACTTTAACAAATACACCAACTCCTTCTGCAGACTGGATACCTGCCCCCCACACAGTCTGAAAACTGCACCGATCCACTTCAAAGCCAATATGCTGGCATGGACAAACCACCATCCACAGGAAGCTTTCCAGCAGAACAGGGCCATATTTCGATAACCCCAATCATAAAAAACACAAAAGAACCACCCAATTCACCGTCTAATTACAGACCAATTGCAAGTATCCCACTATTCACCAAAATAACTGAAAGGGTGGTAAATACCGAGCTAACCACATATCTGGAAAAATTCAACATCCTAAACGAAAATCAATCAGGTTTCCGCTCTGACCACAGTACCGAAACCATCATAGCCTCTCTTCTAGACAATTTACACACACTCTTCAGCCAGGGCTCCAGCGCATTGATCGTGCAACTCGACCTGAGCAGTGCTTTCGACTTAGTCGACCACAACATTCTTTTAGACTACCTTGCACTCATCGGTATCTCCGGCCAGGTCCTCAACTGGTTCCAGGGATTCCTAAGAAACAGATTATACCGAGTATTTAAAAATGACTCCTTTTCATACAGCTGGGACAACTCCTGTGGTGTTCCGCAGGGCTCCCCCCCTGTCCCCCACCCTGTTCAATGTCTACCTTGCCTCCCTGGGTAATCTTCTGCAGAGCCACAAACTCAAATTCTTCATATACGCAGATGACATCACAATAGTCATCCCGCTATCCAGCTTCACACCAGAATTCCTCACCTCCAGTGTTCCCTCTAAGCTGCGCTGGCGTGCGCTGGCGCACAAAATATTAGGTCGCAGCGCACAAGTTTCTCGTCACAGCGCAGGACCGGCAAGATTGACTCATTTGAACTTCCTGCATCAGCATCGGAAGCGTGCGCTGGGCCGGAGAGATCTTGGGGAGCCTCCGACAGTGGCTTTCTCCCCTCTCTGCAGCTCTCCTTTACTTCCCAGCGCAGCGATTCACGAAGGCAGCCTCGGGGCTTTTGCTGAGTCGCGGCTGCCTCTGATGATGCAACTTCCTCTTTCCTCAGAGGCGGCGCGACACAACAAAGGACCCGAGGCTGCCTTCGTGAATCGCTGCGCTGGGAAGTAAGAAGAGCTGCTGGGAGGGGAGAAAACCACTATCAGTCTGGGAAGCTGCTGGGCAGGGGAAAAAAGGGACAGCTGCTACTGGAAAGGGAGAAGGAGAGATGCTTCTGGGAGGGGAGGAGGGAAAGGAATCTGGGAAGCTGCTGGGCCAGGAAAAAAAAGGGACAGCTGCTACTGGAGAGGGAGAAGGAGAGATGCATCTGGGAGGGGAGGAGGGAAAGGAATCTGGGAAGCTGCTGGGCCAGGAAAAAAAAGGACAGCTGCTACTGGAGAGGGAGAAGGAGAGATGCTTCTGGGAGGGGAGGAGGGAAAGGAATCTGGGAAGCTGCTGGGCAAGGAAAAAAAGGGACAGCTGCTACTGGATAAGGAGAAGAAGGAGAGATGCTTCTGGGAGGGGAGGAGGGAAAGGAATCTGGGAAGCTGCTGGGCTAGGAAAAAAAGGGACAGCTGCTACTGGAGAGGGAGAAGGAGACGGAGAGATGCTTCTGGGAGGGGAGGAGGGAAAGGAATCTGGGAAGCTGCTGGGCAAGATAAAAAAAGGGACAGCTGCTACTGGAGAGGGAGAAGAAGGAGAGATGCTTCTGGGAGGGGAGGAGGGAAAGGAATCTGGGAAGCTGCTGGGCAAGGAAAAAAAAGGGACAGCTGCTACTGGAGAGGGAGACGGAGAGATGCTGCTGGGAGGGGAGGAAGGGAAGAGAGTTACTGCTGGACAGGAGGCTGGGAGAAAGAAAGAAAGGGGGCAGGCAGGGAAACAGAAGGAAAGAAGAGAAACAGAAAAAAAGAAAGAAAGGTCAGGGAGAGAGGAAGAAAAAGTTGGGGGAGGGAATGAGGTGTGGAGGAGAGAAAGCATACAGGCTGATAGAAGGGAAGAAAGATTGGATGCACAGTCAGAAGAAGAAAGTGCAACCAGAAATCACCAGACAAGGTAGGAAAAATGATTTTATTTTAAATTTAGCAAAGTGGAGGCAGTATTACCACAGTTTTCAAAGGAATTTGCCCAAATAACTTAATAGTTAACTGGGTAAATTCCCAGAGATGAAAACTTCCCTTCACTTACTATGCACAGTTCTGAATTTATATCTGCTGTCTATATTTTACAATATGGTCCCCTTTTACTAAACCGCAATAGTGGTTTTTAGCGCAGGGAGCCTATGAGCGTCAAGAGCAGTGCTGGGCATTCAGCGCAGCTCCCTGCGCTAAAAACTGCTATTGTGGTTTAATAAAAAGGATGGAGGGTATATTTGTCTATTTTTGTATGCTATAAAAACCAAATACAGAGAGAGACTGAGAGCTGTTGACGAAGAGCTACGTGTGTGTCTTTCTTCCATTCCAGCCAGAATATCAGCTTTGTGTTCAGCCAAACAGGCCCAGGTTTCGCACTGAATAAAGTATTTTATAATTTTTATAATTTTTATTTCATAATAAAGTAATTATAAAATACTTTCTTTGTGTTTATTTGATTCCTATTCAAGAGAATTACTTTATATATAGTCAATATAGGCAGAGAGTTAAATTTTTTAACATTTTCTAATGGTGGTGTGCCTCGTGATTTTTTTCATGAAACAAGTGTGCCTTTGCCCAAAAAAGGTTGAAAAACACTGGTCTAGAAATTGAAAGCATCAAACGTATTGTCTTCTGGACTGTTTTTAATTTACAGTTTACACATATGGATGTAACAGACATAACTACATTTGTTGTAAAACATTTATTAAGATATCATTTCATCCCTACAATTTCTGTGTTCTTAAAAATATTATTTAACGTTATTTAATTTAGCGTGTAGGCCTAAAATTCCTTTGAATACCTCGTCCTCATGTATCAGCAACTTTGACAACATATTTATTTGGCTCATAACTTGCTGGCGCCCGATATTTTTAGCTCACAGTGAAAAAAGTTTGCTCACAACACCCGCCCGCTTAGAGGGAACACTGCTCACCTCCCTCTCAAATACACTCAACCAGATAGAACTCTGGATGCAATCCTACAGACTGAAACTAAACCCCGACAAAACAAAATTTTTCCTTGCTAGCCCCAAAGACAAAATATTAGACACCACAATTCAAGTAAAAGGATCGACCTTTCCCCTTGAACAAACCCTAAAAATACTAGGAGTCACACTGGACCCTGGAGAAGCACACCGACAATACAGTTAGGAAAAGCTTCTCGGCGCTCTGGAAATTACTCACCATAAAAAAATATTTCGACTACACGTCATTCCGCCTTCTAGTCCAATCCTCCGTTCTTAGCATACTAGACTATTGTAATATCATTTACCTGAGCTCCACGAAGAAAAACACCAGAAGACTCAGAATGATCCAAAACACCGCTGTCCGCCTTATATTCGGCTTGAAAAAATGGGACCATGTTACCCCTTTCTACCACAAACTTCATTGGCTGCCATTGGAATCCAGAGTCCTATTTAAATTCGCTTGTTTCTGCTACAAAACAGTATTCGGTCTAACCCCAAACTACATCAACCCACACTTCATCCTGAATAACAGAAATAAGAACCCCAGCAGAATCCAGTTATTTGCTTTCCCCTCCCTAAAACTCTGTCACTCCAATAAATTCTTCAACAAAACCCTCGCCTTCCAGGCTGCCAAGCTAAACCCATGGATAGCCCAATTAATCCTCGAGGCTCCAACCTACCTCAGCTTTAGAAAACTACTCAAAATACACCTCTTCCAAAGCCACGACACTTAATGGCCCCCCTCCTCATAGATCCCCCCTCCCCCCCCCTCTATCTCGCCCCTCCTCCCCCCCCGACCCACCTTTTCCTTCTCCCCAATCTTATCTTCTCCCCTGCCTGCATCCCTGCTCATTTCAACACCTAACTTCACGCAACTCTGTTCAACTATTACTTAACTGCATGTAACTATGTTTAATTAATGTGAACCGCATGTAACGATGCACGTAACTATATTTAATTAATGTAAATCTGTTCAACCAACTCTTAACTGCATGTAATCCATGTTTAACTAATGTGAACCGCCTAGAACTCACTGGGTATGGCGGTATACAAGAATAAAGTTATTATTATTATTATTATTATATATTGTGGCTCATGTGACAGTGGACCATCAGGAGTTGATTCTGGTCAACGTCTATGCTCCTAATATCTAGAATAAACAATTTTTTAGGAACCTTATTCGACATACTCAGGCTACCTCTACTGTACCTGCTATTATGGGGGGAGATTTTAACTCAGTCTATGACCCCTTAGTGGATAGATCAGCCCCAAAAGGGTGGCTCCCATTGATTATACCAGAGGGGTACCATTATTATGTTCTGCTTTGGAACTCCAAGGTGTGGAGATTTTTTCACCCGGATGGTAGGAATTATACTCACGTCTCCAGAGCCCATGGGACCATGTCCCGTATAGACTACTTGCTGCTTTCAGACTTGCTCAGACCCCATCTTGTTGGAGCTGGGATTGGACATAAGCACATAAGAATTTCCTCTGCCGGGTCAGACCAGGGGTCCATCGTGTCCAGCAGTCCGCACCCACGGCGGCCCCCCATGTCCATGACCTGTCATTGGACCTTACCTAAGTCTTTCATCCACTATTCATTTAATACCTGTACCTATACCCTTCAATCCCCTTATCCTTCAGGAAGTCATCCAATCCCTTTTTGAAGCCCAATATTGTACTCTGCCCTATCACCTCCTCTGGAAGCATATTTCAGGTGCCCACTACCCTCTGAGTGAAGAAGACTTTCCTAGCGTTCATTTTGAATCTGTCTCCTTTCAATTTTTTCTGAATGCCTTCTTGTTTTTTTGGGCCCGGCTAGCCTGAAGAATCTGTTCTTCTCCACCTTCTCTATGCCTTTCATGATCTTATAAGTCTCTATTATATCCCCTCTAAGTCTCCGCTTCTCCAGGGTAAAGAGCCCCAGCTTCTCCAACCTTTCAGCATACGAAAGGTTCTCCATGCCCTTTATCATCCATGTCACTCTTCTCTGGACCCTCTCGAGTATCGCCATATCCTTCTTAAGGTACGGCGACCAATACTGGACACAGTACTCCAAATGTGGGCGAACCATCACTCGATACAATGGTAGAATAACCTCCTTTTCTGGTAGTGATACCCTTTTTGATTATGCCCAACATTCTGTTCACTTTCTTTGAGGCTGCTGCACATTGCGCCGCTGGCTTCATCGTTTTATCCACCAAAACCCCCAAGTCTTTTTCAATGCTACCTTCCCCCAGTATCCTCCCTCCCATCGTATAGCTGTACATTGGGTTCCTCTTCCCCACATGCAAGACCTTACATTTTTCTACATTGAAGCTCATCTGCCATCTTATTGCCCATTCACTCAGTCTGTTTAGGTCTCCTTGTAATTCTTGGCAATCCTCCACGGTTCTGACTCTACTGGAGAGTTTTGTGTCGTCTGCAAATTTTATGACTTCGCACTTCGTCCCTGTTTCCAGGTCGTTTATGAATATATTGAACAGCAGTGGTCCCAACACTGACCTCTGTGGGACCCCACTTGTGACCCCTATCCAGTCCGAGTAGTGTCCCTTTACACTTACCCTCTGTTTCCTATCTGCCAGCAAACTTCTGAGCCATCTGTGCACGTCCCCTACCACCCCGTGGCTCCACAGTTTCCTCAGTAGGCGCTCATGGGGTACCTTGTCGAAGGCTTTTTGGAAATCAAGATATATGATGTCTACGGGGTCACCCTTGTCCAATTGCTCACTTATTCCCTCAAAGAAATGCAGTAGGTTAGTTTGGCATGATCTTCCTTTACAGAAACCATGCTGGCTTGTTCTTATCAGATTATTATTTTCTAAATGCTCATTGATACTTTCCTTGATTAAGGATTCGGCCATCTTTCCCGGAATCGAGGTTAAGCTTACCGGGCTATAGTTTCCTGGGTCACCCCTCAATCCCTTTTTGAAGATAGGTGTAACATTCGCTATCCTCCAGTCCTCCGGGATTACCCTTGTTTTCAAGGTTAGGTTGCAGATCTGCTGCAGTAACTCCGCTGTTTCGTCTCTGAGCTCTTTCAGTGTTCTCGGGTGGATTCCGTCCGGGCCCGGAGATTTGTCAGATTTTAGTCTATCTATCTGCTTGAGTACGTCTTCGAGGCTTATCTCAATGCATGATAGTTTTTCCCCTTGATCTCCCCTGAAGATCTTTTCCGGTTCCGGCACATTGGATGTGTCTTCCCCTGTAAAGACGGATGAGAAGAACGTGTCCAGTCTGTCAGCCACCTCTTTTTCTTCCTTCACAACTCCCTTCCTGCTGCCCTCATCCAGAGGTCCCACCTCCTCCCTCACCGGCTGCCTTCCTTTCACATATCAAAAGAATGGTTTAAAATTTCGTGCTTCCTTGGCTAATCTCTCCTCGTATTCTTTCTTTGCTTTTCTGACCACTCGGTGACATTCTTTTTGTTGCTTCCTGTGCTCTTTCCAATTTTCTTCGGTTTTGTTCTTTTTCCCACATCCGAAATGTACTTTTCTTGTCTCCTATCACTTTCTTTACTTCAGTTGTTATCCATGCCGGGTCTATTGCTTGATTCTTTTTGCATCTTTTTCTAAATCTGGGTATATGCAGGTTTTGCGCCTCATTTACCGTGTCTCTGAATAAGGACCAGGCTTGCTCCACAGTCTGCGCTTTCTTAATGCTGTTTTTGAGTTTTTTTCTCACCATTCGTCTCATGGCGTCATAGTTCCCTTTCTTGAAGTTAAACATTGTTGCAATGGTTCTCTTTCCCTTTGGTAACCCTACCTCCACTTTGAATTGGATCATGTTGTGATCACTGTTGCCTAAAGGTTCCACTACTTCCACTCCCTTTGCAGGTCCTTTTAGCCCATTGAGGATTAGATCCAGAATCGCTGACCCTCTCGTTGGTTCCTTGACAAGTTGTTCCATGAAGCAGTCTCGTACAGCCTCCAGGAACTCCGTCTCCTTTGTGCATGTTGAAGTTCCAAGACTCCAGTCTATTCTGGGATAGCTGAAGTCTCCCATAAGTATGGTGTTTGTGTTCTTGCATTCCCGCCTCAATTCGGCTTCCATTACTGTATCAATTGCTTCAGATTGCCCAGGTGGACGGTAGTACAGACCCATCTTTATGTCGGTTCCGTACTTTTCCTGGTATTTTAACCCATAGGGATTCCGGTTGGTCATTTGTTGCTGCCGCATCCACCCTGGTTGATTTAATGGTGTCCTTGATGTATAGTGTGATTCCTCTTCCTTTCTGATGTATCCTGACTCTTCGGTAGAGCTTGTACCCTTGCAGAACTATGTCCCAATTGTTTTCCTCATTCCACCATGTTTCTGTGATCCCTATGATGTCTAGCCTCTCATTATTGGCCATGACTTCTAATTCCCCCATTTTGTTTTTTAGGCTCCGTGCATTAATGTACATGCAGTTCAAGTCCTGGTATTTACCCTTCCCTGTTTTCTCTTGTGCTACGTCTTTCTTTCCATCCCCTCCCTGACTTGCTGATTCCTGAATTTAGTCTCTTTTGTCTTCCCCTTGCGGTATGTTCCTATTGACCTCCTCTCGTTCCTTCCCTTCATCCTGCTCCATTTTGACTTCCCCTTGTAGTACACTCCTCCTACGTTTCGTCCGGCTTCCCTGCTTTTTTAGCTCCTGTTGTTTGCCATCTGCGTCTTCCCAGCCGTTTTCCCACTCAGTATCTTCTCGGGATACTGTCTTCCGAAACGTCGACACCAGGTCAACTATCGGCTTTCCCCGTCTACTTAGTTTAAAGCTTGCTCGATTGCTCTTCTGATGTTACATAAGATACATAAGCAATGCCTCTGCCGGGTCAGACCTGAGGTCCATCGTGCCCAGCAGTCCGCTCACGCGACGGCCCAACAGGTTCAGGACCTGCATAATAATCCTCTATCTATACCCCTCTATCCCCTTTTCCAACAGGAAATTGTCCAATCCTTTCTTAAACCCCAGTACCGTACTCTGCCCTATTACATCCTCTGGAAGCGCATTCCAAGTCTCCACCACCCGCTGAGTAAAGAAAAACTTCCTAGCATTTGTTTTGAATCTATCCCCTTCCAATTTTTCCGAATGCCCTCTTGTTCTTTTATGTTTTGAAAGTTTGAAGAATCTGTCTCTCTCCACTCTCTCTATGCCCTTCATGATCTTGTAGGTCTCTATCATGTCTCCTCTGAGTCTCCGCTTTTCCAGGAAGAAGAGCTCCAGCTTCTCCAGTCTTTCTGTGTATGAAAGGTTTTCCATGCCCTTAATCATTCGTATCGCTCTCCTCTGGACCCTCTCAAGTATTGCCATATCCTTCTTAAGGTGCGGTGACCAATACTGAACACAGTACTCCAGGTGCGGGCGCACCATTGCCCGATACAACGGCAGGATGACTTCTTTTGTTCTGGTCGTAATACCATTTTTAATAATACCCAACATTCTGTTTGCCTTCTTCGCGGCTGCTGCGCATTGCGCCGTTGACTTCATTGTTGTATCCACCAGTACACCCAAATCTCTTTCAAGGTTACTTCCCTCTAATACTAATCCCCCCATTTGGTAGCTGAACATCGGGTTCTTTCTCCCTATATGCATGACCTTGCATTTCCCTACATTGAATTTCATCTGCCATTTATTCGCCACTCCTCCAGTTTGCTTAGGTCCCTTTGTAGGTCCTCACACTCTTCCGTAGTTCTGACCCTTCTACAGAGTTTAGTGTCATCCGCAAATTTTCACATTTCGTCCCCGTTTCCAGGTCATTAATACATTATTAATATGTTATTTGCTAGTTGTCTAGTCCCCGCCGTACTCAGGTGTAATCCATCTCTCTTGAAGAGCTTGTTCTTGCCCCAGAATGTTGTCCAGTTCCTCACGAAGAGAAAACCCTCTTCCTCACACCATCTCCTCATCCACGCATTTATTGATTGTAGTTCTGATTGCCTCCTTGCTTCTGCCTTCGGTACCGGCAGGATCTCTGAGAAGGCTATCCTCTGGGTCCTCATCTTCAGTTTCCTTCCTAAGATCTTGAACTGTTCAGTAAGTGCATTTTGGTTATAATCTCTGCTGGCGACATCGTTGGTCCCGACATGGACTATCACTGCTGTCTCTTCCGTCTCAGCTCCCTCCAGGATTCTTTCAATTCTGTCGACAATGTCATTCGTTCTTGCTCCTGGGAGACAAGTCACCAGCCGATCCTCTCTCCCTCCCAGCTATGTGACTGTCTACTTGCCTTAGGATGGAGTCTCCCACCAGGATTGCAGATGTCCCCTTTTTCAGTCTCCCCTGCGGACGGAGGTCCGTGTCTCTGATGCTCTTCGTTTCTTCTCCCTTTAGGCCCTGGTGAAATCCTGCATCTTCTTTCTCCGAGACTTCTCCAAGGGTACCTTCTACCGTGGTGTCAGATGGTTCTTGTCCTCTGTCTTGTGCGTCTTCTTCGATCTTGCTCTGCTCGTATTCCTGCTCCTCCACCTTCCTGTAGGCATCTTTGATGAACTTCTCAAGCTCCCTGACTTGTTCCTCGATTCGCCTCTCTCGCAAAGGGTCTTCGGCTGTCTTGAATGGGTCTTCAGAGATGTAGAGTCCCTCCAGCTCCTGGATCCTGTGCTTCAGTCGACTGACTTCACTCTTCAGGCTCCTCAGTTCCTGACATCAACCGCACACATACGACTGCCACCCCGAGGGGAGGTAGTCGTACATGTGGCAGGCTGTGCAGTGCACTGGTAAGCACATCCTCCGGGTTCCCTCTGCTGCCATGCTTGTCTGCCTTCTAGGAGTCCTGGTACCTTTGCTGGTGTGCTCCCTCCTGTTGCTTGGCTCTTCTTTACCTTTTTTGTGTGTGCCTTCTTGGTGTGTGCTCTCTCCTTAGTCTCCCTCCCTCTCTTGCTACTTTCTGTGCCTGTTGCTACTCTTTCGATTGTGTGCTTGTGTTCTACCTCCTAGGCCTTCCCCTTCATGTCTTCTGTCCCTGCCACTTATCTTCTATGCCCTCCTAGCCTGACGTTTCCCTTTGTTCATGTGTGTGTGTGGTCCTCCTGGCCCCTTTGCCTATACTTGCTTGTATGAGTATGCTTCCTTCCTCTCTTGCCACTCAAGTACCTTGCTGTCCTGCTTGGGATTTCTGGACTTAGCGACCCGGCCCTTCCCAAGGCACTTCACAAAGGCGCTCTCGCTAAGGTGAGCGCCTTTGCTGCTCGCCTTTGCTACGCGCCGAACGGCTGCGCCATTGGCTCCCCCCTATTAAGGGGGAGTCCGGCCGAAGTCGCTGATGCTGATGCGGTGGGCGGAGCTAACTCTTGCCGCTGTCTCCCTCTCTTCACCCTCTGCCTTCTCGTACCTTCTCCTGCCGCTACTGCCTCCTCTCCACGCGGCCCTTAGTCCTCTGCGCCGCGGCTCCTTCCTATTAAGGGGGAGTCCGGCCGAAGTCACTGATGCTGACGCAGTGGGCGGAGCTAACTCTCGCCGCCGCTGTCTCCCTCTCTTCGCCCTCTGCCTTCTCCTACCTTCTCCTGCCGCTGCTGCCTCCTCTCCACGCAGCCCTGGACCATCATGTATTTCAGACCACTCCTTTGTGTGGACGGAGCTGCAGGAGGCGGGGGGTCCTCGAGTCCCTTCACTCTGGGGATTTCTGAAGTCACTTTATTATGATACTAAATTCCATGAGTTTCTGTAGGTGAAGTGGAGGGAGTATTCCGAGTTCAATCAGGGATCCACTTCTCAGCAGGTTCCTTTGGGAGGCAGCCAAAGCGGTGCTGCGTGGTGAAATTATCTCTTATGTGGCCCATAAAAAGTGGGCAGTAGCAGCTGAGTTGAGGAGGTGGGAACGTCAAGTTCGGCTTGATAGGCAACGGTATGGGGCCTCAGGGTCCCAGTCTCATAGAGCGGAGTGGCTGACCTCTCAACTACCCTTAATCACCTTATTCAGGAAAAGGTTCAGAGATCAGCTCTTTATTTTAAATTCCAACTTTTTAAACATGCTAATAAACCAGGGGCTCTGCTAGCTAAGCTGATTGCCCGGGAGCGGGGGCCAAGTAGGGTGTTGAGGGTATTTAATCATTACGGGGACTTGGTTCATGACAACGGAGCTGTCCGGCAGGCATTTCTTACTTTCTTTGCGTTCTTATATAGCCCGCCTGATAATATGGGATTGGACTATTCTTCATATCTGACTAATGTGGATCACCCTTCTTTGTCGGACACATAACAGCACGCGTTAAACTTGCCTTTCCATGAGGAGGAGATGTCTTATCTCATCAGGCTTAGCTCCCTGTGGAAGGCATCCAGTGGGGACGGCTTGGTGGCAGAATTCTATAAGATTCTTCAACAGCAGATATCCAGCTGTTTGGCAAAGGTATTAAATTCCTATATTGCAGAAGTAGAATTACCATTTTCCCTCCGTGATGCTTTAATTATCATACTTTTGAAGCCTGGAAAGGAATCTCAGGCATTAGATTCACACCAGCCTATTTCTCTGTTATCATATGAAGCTAAATTATTTGCAAAGATTTTGGCAAATAGAATGGCAAAGGTGCTCCCCAATCTTTTGCTGTCGTCCCAGGTTGGATTCGTCCGGGGTAGAGAGCTGCACGGGAACGGGGACGACGGGAATCCCGCAGGACCCGCGGGGATCCCGCAGGTTCCCCCTTGGGGTCACAGGGATCCCGTGGGGACGTCCCTCGTGCTCTCAGGGATCCCACAGGGTTCAATGCCTTTCCTACCTGCCCTGCTGCGAGGCCTCATCTTCCATTTTCTGCCTGCCCTGCTGCAGCACACATAGCCAATCGGAAGTCTTCCCCGATGTCAGCGCTGACGTTGGAGGGAGGGCTTAAGCAAAGCCCTCCCTTCCTCCGACGTCAGCGCTGACATAGGGAAGACTTCCGGTCGGCTGTGTCCGGCAGGGCAGGTAGGGAGAAGGCAGTGGCGTACCAAAGCGGGGACGGTCCGCTTACCTTTGTGGCGCTTCCCCCGATTGATCGACAACAGGCCCTGCCGTCAAACCTCCCTGCCCTGTAGCCGCGAATCTAAATTACCTTCTTACAGCAGCTTCAATTCTCCAGCTGCTGTAAGAAGGTAATTTAGATCCGCGGCTACAGGGCAGGGAGGTTTGTTGGACTGGGCCTGTTCTGTTTTCGGTCGGGTGGGGAAGCGCCACAAAGGTAAGGGGCAGGGAGGGAGAAAGGGAGGAAAGGTGGAGTGGAGATGAAAAGACGCTTAAGGGAAATGGGTAAAACTGAGGAGGGAGAAGGACGCTGAAAGCACTGGGGAAGACAAAGGGGTGGAGAAGAACGCTGAAAGGACATGGGGAGGACGGGAGGGGAGGAGAAGGACGCTGAAAGCACATGAGGAAGACAGAGGGGGGATAAGGACCCTGAAAGGACATGGGGAAGACAAAGGGGTGGAGAAGGACGCTGAAAGGACATGGGGAAGACAAAGGGGTGGAGAAGGACGCTGAAAGGACATGGGAAGACGGGGGGGGAGAAGGACGCTGAAAGGACATGGGAAAGACAGAGAGGGGAGAAGGACGCTGAAGGGACATGGGGAAAACAAAGGGGTGGAGAAGGACGCTGAAAGGACATGGGGAGGATGGGAAGGGGGGAAGGATGCTGAAAGCACATGTGGAAGACAGAAGGGGGAGAAGGATGCTGACAGGACATGGGGAAGATGGGGGAGAGAAGGACGCTGAAAGGAAATGGGGAAGAGAGAGTGGGGAGAAGACGCTGGCAGGGAAGAAGACAGAGATGCCAGACTATGGGGGGAGTGGAGGGAAGAAGATGGGTGCCAGACCAATTTGGAAGGGGGGAGAAAGGGAGAGGCACAGTAACAGAGCAAATGGAAGACGCAGAGAGAAGAGAGACAATGGATGGAAGGAATTGAATGAGAACATGAGGAAAGCATAAACCAGGCAACAAAGGTAGGAAAAAAATTCTTTTTTTTTTTTTTTTGCTTCAGGATAAAGGAGTATATTAGTTGTGTTGATAAAAATTTATAAACATTAGAGGCTCTGGTAGAAACCCGTTTACAAAGTATGTATTCTTCCCAATTAATATTTCCAAATAAAGTCTTTTTGCTTATTTTTAAATGGGTTTCTACCAGAGCCTTTAATTCAGTAGCATAATTAACTGAAATAACTATTTCTGAAGTTTATAGGGATGGGCGGGGATGTAGGGGATTCCTCGTGGGGACGGGCGGGGACGGAGGGGATTCCTCACGGGGAGGGGTGGGTACGGAGGGATTCCTGGCGGGGACGGGTGGGAGTCCTCACGGGGACAGGTGGGGACGGGTGGGACTTTGGCGGGGACGGGTGGGGACAGGTGGGATTTCTGTCCCTGCGCAACTCTCTAGTCCGGGGTCACTCAGTTTCAAAAAATCTATGATGCATCCTTCTCTCCCTGGAACGGGTGCTAATAAAGCTTTCGATAGCTCTGCCCACCCCTCTGACGTCACCGAGCAGAACTGGAGCTCCTTCTTAAAAGGGGAGGAGCCAACAGCAATCACTGCCTAGGAGAGCAGGGCAGCTGAGAGTCGGAGGCGATCGCTGCAGAAGAGAGCCGGGAGGCAGAGGCAGAGGAGAGCCGGGAGGCAAAAGGAGAGAAGCAGAGGGGAGAAGGCAGAAAACAATGAGGGGCAGCGGCGAGAGATAGCTCTGCCCACCCCTCCTCCAACATCACCAAGCAGAACCGGAGCTCCCCCTTAAAAGGGGAGGGGCCAACAGCGATCACTGTCTAGGAGAGCAGGGCAGCTGAGAGTCGGAGGCAATCACTGCAGAGGAGAGTCAGGAGGCAGAGCAGAGCTGGGAGGCAAAAGGAGAGAAGTAGAGGGGAGAAGGCAGAACACAGTGCGGGGCAGTGGTGAGAGATAGCTCCACCCACCCCTCCAACATCACCAAGCAGAACCGGAGCTCCCCCTTAAAAGGGGAGGGGCCAACAGCGATCACTGTCTAGGAGAGCAGGGCAGCTAAGAGTCGGAGGCGATTGCTGAAGAGGAGAGTCAGGAGGCAGAGCAGAGCTGGGAGGCAAAAGGAGAGAAGCAGAGGGGAGAAGGCAGGAGACAGTGAGGGGCAGTGGCGAGAGATAGCTCCGCCCACCCCCTGACGTCACCGAGCAGAACCGGAGCTCCCCCTTAAAAGGGGAGAGGCCAATGGCGCTCAGTCGTTCGGCGCACGTCGAAGGCGAGCATTAAAGGTGCATGCCTTTGCGAAGGGCCTTCAGAAGGGACGAGCCACCACTGAAGGAGACCACAGGTACAGAGGACTCACAGCCGGGCAGACACAGCAAGCACAGATACAGAGGCCACACAGCCGGGCAAACACAGCAGGTAGAGAGGACTCAGAATCAGGCAGACGCAGAGATCACAGCAGGTACAGAGGACACAGCAGGCACAGAGGACTCACAGCTGTTGCAGAGGACATCCGCAACAGACATGGAGGACAGACATGGATGCAGCAGACAGAAGCAGGAAGTTTAGCTACCCAGTGTTTTGCTTCGTCTGCCATATGTATGACTACCTCCCCTCTGGGAGGCAGTCTTACGTTTGCACTTGATGCGGAGAACTGGAGAGCCTGAAGAAACTAGTCAGACTCCTGGAGGGCAGAATACTGGAACTGGAGGCACTTAGTGCAGTGGAGGAGGAGGAGAACATCAAGGATACAGAGAACATCAAGACAGAGGAAACCATCGAAGAACAAGTCCGAGAGCTGAAGAAGTTCATAGAGGAGGCATACAGGGAGACCGTGGAAAATCACCAGCAACAGTGGAACTGCTGGGACACATCTACAGAGAGTTGGGACCACCAACAGCAACGGGATCTGGAGGCAGCAGAGAGGACCCACAAGAAGACATGTCCGGTGCAAGCCAACGCCAAGATGAGAGAAGATGGGTGTGCGCGGAGGACACGGACCTATGGCTGAAGAGATGGACACAGACCTGCGGCTGGAGAAGAAAGAGAAGATAGAGGGGACAGCAATAATCGTGGGGTACTACATTATCAGACAAGTTGACAGCCACATAGCAAGAGGAAGACAGGATCGGTTGGTGACCTGCCTACCAGGAGCCAAGGTAGAAGACATGTTGAGCCGCATCGACAGGATCGTCAACAGCATGGAAGAAGAAGATACGGCAGTGGTGATCCATGTGGGGACGAACAACATGAGCATCAGGAACTACAACAGAGAAGTACTGAAGGACCAGTTCCGGATGCTAGGAAGGAAGCTGAAGACCAGAATGCAGAGGATAGCATTCTCGGAGATCCTGCAGGTACCCAGGGCAGATGATAAGAGACAGATGGAGCTGCAAGCAGTCAACACATGGATGCAGTGCTGGTGTGAGGAAGAAGGATTCCACTTTGTGCGCAACTGGACGACGTTCTGGGGGAGGAGCAAGCTATACAGGAAGGATAGACTCCACCTCAGCAGAGACGGAACAAGGCTACTTGTGAACAATATCAAGAGAGAAGTTGAGAAGCTTTTAAACTAGGAAGAAGGGGAAAACCGACAGTCGACCGAGAGAGAGAATCGATGATTCAGGAACCGGTATACCCAGAGGATACCATGCAGGAAGATGGAGGGGATGACTCACCAGATCACAGACAAGACAGACCAAAAGGTACACGAGAGAAGGACACGCAAGAAAGGAACAGACTGCAAACTCAAGTATATGTACATGAATGCAAAGAGCCTTAGAAATAAGATGAGTGAATTAGAAGCTGTGGCACAAAAGGACAACGTTGACATCATTGGCATCACATAAACATAGTGGACTGATGAAAATGTTTGGGACACGGTGCTACTGGGATACAAACTATACCGCAGAGACAGAGTGACACAAAAAGGAGGAGGCATTGCCATATACATCAAAGAGGGAATTGAATCTACTGGAGAGAACATGCCACAACAGACGGATAAGTTAGAGTCTCTATGGGTCAAAATTCCAGGAACAAATGGACCAGAAACAAGGATAGGCATCTACTACCGATCCCCAGGGCAGTCTGAAGAAATTGATGGAGAAATGATGGATGAGATTAAACGCAACTGCAAGGAGGCAACACAGTTATCATGGGCAACTTCAACTATCCAGGGATAGAATGGAACCTCGGCACCTCTGGCTGTGCTTGAGAGACCAAGTTCCTGGAAACAGTAGGCGATTGCTTCCTTGAACAACTTGTCAAGGAAAACACAAGAGGAAACACAAGTCTGGACTTAATTCTAAATGGGCTGCAAGGACCGGCACAGGATGTAGAAGTAGAGGGGATGCTGGGAAACAGCCATCACAATATGATCCGCTTGAACCTGGAAACAGGGGCAAAACATCGATCCAGAACGACGGCTACGGCGCTAAACTTCCAAAAAGGGAATTCCGAAAGGATGAGAAGGATGGTGGGGAAGAAGATTATAAAGAGGATAAACATTTTAAGGACGCTAGAGCAAGCTTGGTTTCTTTTTAAGGATACAGTAACCGAGGCACAAAATCTATATATACCGCGTATCAACAAGGGATCAAAGAGGAAAAAAATAAAAACCGGCATGGCTCACTATAGAGGTTAAGGAAGCGATCAGAGACTAAAAAAAAACCTCATTTAAGGAATGGAAAAGATCAAAAACGGACGAAAACTGGAATAAGCACAAACAACATCAACGCAGGTGCCGTAAGGCGGTAAAAGGGGCCAAAAGAGACTACGAGGAAAAAATAGCCAAGGAGGCGAAAAACTTCAAGCCGTTCTTTCGATATATTAAAGGGAAACGACCTGCGAAGGAAGCGGTGGGACCGTTGCATGACCAAGGAATAAAGGGAGCACTAAAGGAGGACGAAGCAATCGTAGACTGAACACGTTTTTTGCATCTGTATTTACCAAAGAGGATATACACGGCATACTGGAACCCATCAGACTATATGCTGGAAGTGAAAACGGGAAACTGACAGGGTTAACAGTCAGTTTGGAAGAAGTATGCAGGCCGATTGATAGGTTCAAGAGCGATAAATCCCTGGGACTGGATAGCATCCATCGAGGGTCATCAAGGAACTGAAAGGGGCCATAGCTGAACTGCTTCAACTAATAGCCAATCTGTCGATCAAAACGGGAAAGATTCTGGAGGACTGGAAGATGGCGAATGTTACGTCAATCTTCAAAAAAGGTTCGAGTGGAGACCTGGGCAACTACAGACTAGTAAGTCTGACCTCAGTACCGGGAAAGATGGTAGAAGCGCTGATAAAGGACCGCATCATTGATCACCTTGATGGACACGGTCTGATGAGGACCAGCCAGCACGGTTTCAGCAAAGGCAGATCTAGTCTGACAAACTTGTTGCACTTCTTCGAGGGAGTGAACAGGCAGACAGACAAGGGCGACCCAGTCGACATTGTATATCTGGATTTTCTGAAGGCGTTCGACAAGGTTCCACATGAATGACTACTTCGGAAAATTGCTAAGCCATAGAATCGAGGGTGAAAATACTCACGTGGATTAGAAACTGACTGGAGCATAGGAAACAGAGAGTGGGGGTAAATGGACAATACTTGGACTGGAAGAATGTCAACAGCGGGGTCCAGCAGGGCTCAGTGCTTGGACCCGTGTTCCTTCAATACTTTATAAATGATCTGGATATAGGAACTACGAGCGAGGTGGATTAAATTTGCGAACGATACAAAATTATCAGAGTAGTGAAGATGCAGGGGGACTGCGAAGATCTGCAACGTGACATAATCAGGCTCAAGGATTGGGCAACAACATGGCAAATGAAGGTTTAATGAAACATGGTAAATGAGGTTTAATGTGGATAAGTGAAGGTGATGCATGTTGGTAACAAAAACTCTCATGCATGAATACAGGATGTCCGTGGTGGTACTTGGAGAGACCTTCCAGAAAGAGACTTGGGAGTTCTGATCGATAAAGCCGTCCATGCAATGTGCGGCGGCGGTGAAAAGGGCGAACAGAATGCTAGGAATTATACAGAAGGGAATCACAAACAGATCGGAGAAGGTTATCATGCCGCTGTACTAGGGCCATGGTGCGCCCTTACCTGGAGTACTGCGTCCAGCACTGGTCGCCGTACATGAAAAAGGGACACGGTACTACTCGAAAGGGTCAAGAAGAAGAGCGACTAGGATGGTTAAGGGGTTGGAGGAACTGCCAAACAGCGAAAGATTAGAGCAGTGGTTCCCAACCCTGTCCTGGAGGAACATCCAGGCCAATTGGGTTTTCAGGCTAGCCCTAATGAATATGCATGAAGCAAATTTGCATGCCTATCACTTCCATCATATGCAAATCTCTCGTCATGCATATTCATTAGGGCTACCTGAAAACCCGATTGGCCCTGGTGTTCCTCCAGGACAGGGTTGGGAATCACTGGATTAGAGAAATTGGGCCTCTTCTCCCTCGAACAGAGGAGATTGAGAGGGAACATGATCGAAACATTCAAGGTATTGAAGGGAATAGACTTGGTAGATAAGGACAGGTTGTTCACCCTCGTCAAGTAGGGAGAACGAGAGGATACTCTCTAAAGTTCAAAGGGATAGATTCCGTACAAACGTAAGGAAGTTCTTCTTCACCCAGAGTGGTAGAAAACTGGAACAATCTTCTGGAGTCTGACATAGGGGAAAACACCTTCCAGGGATTCAAGACAAAGTTAGACAAGTTCCTGCTGAACAAGGACAAATGCTGATAGGGCTAGTCTCGGTTATGGCGCTGGTCTTAGACCAGAGGGCTGCCGTGTGAGCGGACTGCTGAGGCATGATGGACCACTGGTCTGACCCAGCAGCGGCAATTCTTATGTTCTTATGACCGAGTCCAGTGTGATTTTCTGTTTGTGGACTTTGTGTTTACGATTGGGGATACGTTTCTGTATGGATACGTGCTTTATATCGTTCTCCCAGGCGCAGATTTGGTGAATGGGGTCTCTTGGACCATTTTGCGGTGTGGCAGGGTACGAGACAGGGGTGCCCTTTGTCCCTGCTTCTCTTTGTGCTGGTCTTAGATTCAGTACTTCAGGATATTCAGGCTCACCCGAGATTGAAGGTGTGAACATTGGATTGGAGACTTTCAAGATCTCTGCCTTTGCCGATGACATTATAGTTCATATTACTAACCCTGAGAGATCTCTGCGAGCTCTTCTGGATACCTTTGTAAAGTTTGGCGATCATTCTGGATTTTGGCTCAATCTGGATAAGTCAGAATATCTGGTGACCCAGCCGGACTGGACACCCAGCTCGGCTTTTCACTGTCCTTTGCAGAAAACGCATGGCAGCTTCAAATACTTGGGTAGTTTTTGGGGAGCTGATCCTGCCCAGTTATATCAACTTAATATCCCTTCCATTGTTGCATTAACGGCGGCTCGTTTGGGCCAATGGTCTATGTTGCCACTGTCTCTTATGGGGCAGGTTAGTCTGTATGCGATGGTCATCTTTCCCAAGTGGCTGTATTGTCTGCAGACTCTCCCACTTCGGGTGACCTCCACGGATAACAACTTCTTGTAGCAGGCAGTGGCACATTTCTGTTGGAGGAGAAAAGAGAGCATCGCATGCGTTTCTAGCGGTTAATTGGGAATTGGTGAAGGGGCGACATGGGGATCCCTGATTTACACTTATATAGCTTGGCCTGCTTGCTTCGGCATAAGAACATAATAATTGCCACTGCTGGGTCCATCCTGCCCAGCAGTCCGCTCACGCGGTGGCCCCAAGGTCAAAGACCAGCGCTCTAAATGAGTCCAGCCTCACCTGCGTACGTCCCAGTTTGGCAGGAATTTGTACAGCTTAGTCTGAAACCCTGGAGGGTATTTTCCCTTACAACAGACTCCAGAAGAGCGTTCCAGCTCTCCATCAATATCTAGGTGAAGAAGAATTTCCTTACGTTTGTACGGAATCTATTCCCTTTCAACTTTTAGAGAGTGCCCTCTTGTTCTCCCTACCTTGGAGAGTGTGAACAGCCTGTCTTTATCTACTAAGTCTATTTCCTTCAGTATTTTGAATGTTTCGATCATGTCTCCTCTCAGTCTCCTCTTTTCAAAGGAGAAGAGGCCCAGTTTCTCCAATCTCTCACTGTACGGCAACTCCTCCAGTCCCTTAACAATTTCAGTCGGTCTTCTCTGGACCCTTTTGAGTAGTATCGTGTACTTCTTCATGTACGGCGACCAGTGCTGGATGCAGTACTCCAGGTGAGGGCACACCATGGCCCAGTATAGCGGCATGATAACCTTCTCCGATCTGTTCGTAAGCCCCTTCTTTATCATTCCTAGCATTCTGTTCGCCCTTTTTGCCGCCGCAGCACATTGTGCAGACGGCTTCATCGACTTGTCGATCAGAACTCCCAAGTCTCTTTCCTGAGAGGCCTCTCCAAGTACCACCCCGGACATGCTGTATTCGTGCATGAGATTTTTGTTACCGACATGGATTACAGTGTTCTCCCCAGAAATTTTTTCCAGCCGGATGGCATGAAAAAGTTGCCGGGCAGGGCAGGGATGGGGAAATTTGGTGGTGGGGAAAATGAAAAGGTACTTTTACTAAGGCTTGCTAGCCATTTTAACACACGCTAAACGCTAACGTGTCCATTATAGTTTATGGATGCATTAGCGTTTAGTGTGCGCTAAAATAGCTAGCACACCTTAGTAAAAAGATCCCTAAATGTGCACTATTTTTATTAGTTAATTGTTATTAATTACTACTGTATTTTCCAATGCTCAATCTGACTTTCTTTTTTAAGGTTTGACACTTAGGAAGTGTTCCAGTAGCGTTTAAGCCACCCTTGAAAAAAGCAATGCAGATTCTCTTATTCCGAATAACTAATGACCAGTATCAAACCTTCCATTTCTTTCAAAACTACCGTACTTCAAACTCAAGTTGAATCAGTTAATGATTTGCATCCCCGGCAATCTGTGTTTTAAGACACAGCAGAGACAATAGTTCCTGCCTTAGGGCTTCCTTCTGCAAAGCTGCGATAGCAATTCTGCCACAGCAAATGCACTGAAGCCCATAGGAATTGAATGGACTTTGGTGAATTTGCCATGGGAGAATTGCTACTTTAGCTTTGTAAAAGGGACCCTTACTTAGTGAACTCCATACTAGTCACCTAGAGACCAATGTTTCTCAACTTCTTCAAGCCAAATACCCCCCTAAGTCTAACAAATACCAACCGAGTACCCAACCCAAGCTCCACCCCTGACCCCAACCCCATTATAATAGTACTAATTGTAATGCATATTTCTTCCATTTCATTTTTCATGTACATCACAACCCTACTGTACAACCATTAAAATACTCCTCCCAATGTCAAAAATTATAAAAATCCTATTAATACAAAAATAATAATAATGCAAAATACATTTATAAGTCCAACTTTAAAAGCAAGGATAAGCCTCCCCCAATACACCCCCAAACAATAAGATGTATCATCTAGAAAAGTGTTTCTCTACAGCACTGCAACTGCATCAATAACTCCAGAACTACCATACATTCTTCAAGCATCCAGTCCCTACTCTATTAAATAATACCAGTTATGACCCTCCCACTGCAGAATCATTTTTTTTGGGGGGGCCAAGGGTTGCAACGGTTCATAGTCATTTGTGTGCGGGACTTCAGCGCACCGACATTTCAGCGCAGACAAATCAGCACAAGACTCCAGCAGGACGCCTAAAAAGTTACTTTTAAAGAGCTCCGATGCGGGGTGTGAGTGGGGAACCCCGCCCCCCCCAGTTTACTTCATACTGTTTGCACTGCCATTGGGGGGAGTTGTGGGTTGGAGCCCTCCATTATAGAGTAAACTTAACTTTTTCCCGATTTTTTTAGGAAAAAGTTCAGTTTCCTCTATAATGACACCCCCAACAAAAAATATGAAGTAAAGTGGGGAGTTCCCCCCCACACCCCCGTCAGAGCTCTTTAAAAGTAACTTTTTAGGCGGCGCGCTGAGGTCTTGAGTCAATTTGTCTGTGCTGAAATGTGGACGCGCCGAAGTCTCGCGCGCTTTTGTCCTATCACCGGTCAGAATTAGCTTTCACTATGTTTTATATTCCCAAATACCTGTAAACATAAATAAATAAATGTGCTTAGACTTTCAGACTTGTGTGTTTAAAGTCAAGGGTTGAATGGAAAGAGTTAATCCTAAATACAAGAAAGTCACAGGCAAATAATGAATTAGTTGTCCCAGTGGCACTCGGTGTCTCACCACCTGGGGCTCTGGCTGTAAACGGCCTTGGGATAGTTGTGTCTGGTTAGCGGTTTGGGGCTTGTGGGCGCTGCCAGAGCCAAGCTGCAGTGGGCAACAGGAGCCGGACATCCAGAGCCATGGCAGCCGTAGTTCCAGCCCCGGTACCGGGCATCTTCCACCCCCTTTTCCCCCGTTAGCCACTTGACTTGACTTGCCCCAAACCGATGCTGAGCAGGAGCTGCCGAAAGCCTTGCACCGTCAGCAGCTGTTGTCGCCATAGCGTGTGAAAAGCACGTGCAACGCCCGCTCCCGGTCCATGGCCAGCTCTAGCTCTACACTGTTTCCGCCACCGGCCGCGCAACGAGAACAAGGGCGGAGAGATGAGCATCGACAGCATCAGCCCTGCCCAGCCGCCCCTTCCCTCCCAATTCACACATCCGTCGGCAAAGTCGCTAGGCAAATCATAAGCTTCCCTCCATAGGTCAGCGACGGAGGGAAACTTACAATTTGCTTCGGACCTTCCTCGTTGCCGGGTCCTGTCTTCGCGGAAACAGAAAGCAGGCAGGACCCGGCAGCGAGTTGTAAGCTTCCATCCGTCGTTGACCAGTCTCCTGCCTTAGCCCGCAGCGAATTCATGCTTCGGGGCTCTAAGGTGTGTGTGCTGGCTTCCCTTCTCTTCTCCCCCCCCCCCCCCCGGATGTAACTTCCGGTTTCGGAGGGAAGAGAAGAGAAGCCGGCACACACACCTTAGAGCCCCGAAGCATGAGTTTGCATCTCCAAGCCGGTGAGAGGTGGTTATTTGAGGGGATTTTTTTACATTGAGCGGTGGCAGCTGCAGGATTCCCGACAGATGACAGCTGGGCGGTCATCTAAATTAGGCAGGCGGAGTGCCCGGCTAAAAGGCCCTGGGGAGAACACTGGATTACTTTGCACTTATCCACGTTGAACTTCATTTGCCATGTCGATGCCCATTTCTTGAGCTCGATTATGTCACTTTGTAGATCTTCACAATCCCCCTGTGTCTTCACTACTTGAATAACTTTGTATCATCCGCAAATTTAATCACTCTCACTTGTCGTACCAATGTCCAGATCGTTTAATAAAGATGTTGAAGAGCACGAGTCCCAGCACCAAGCCATGCAGCACCCCGCTGGTGTCACTCTTCCAGTCCGAGTATTGTCCATTTACCCCCATTCTCTGTTTCCTATGCATGTGGGGGATTAGTATAATAATACTTCCCACTTCTCCTCTTTGGCAATGGAACACGCCTTCTGTATCTCTTGGCATCTCTTTTATGTGTTTCAGGCTAGGCCGAGAATGCGTCCAGGCCACATTCGCCACTAGGGTGTTTTTCGATCTGCTCAGATGTGTTGGAAGGATCTTGCTAAATGGGGGGCTTTGACCCGCACTGTAGTCTTCTTTTAACACTCCGGGGGAATGGCGACCTTCGACCTGGATTGGAATCGGCAGTTTTTCAGACTTGGGAATCAAGGGATATCACGCTTCTTCATCATTTCATCATGTTCTGACGGCTGCGGACATGTTAAGTCCAGTGGGTTCCTTTGTGGGAATGGGGGGCTCATGGCCGGTGGTTTTCGTCCATTGCCAATTGGTCCTTGCCCCAGGTTTCATTATCAGATGCTGTGGTTAGCTGCTTACACGAGTTGTTTTCTCTTGAGGCAGTAGATCAGCTGTCCATTTCCCTCCTTTATAAACAACAATTAGTTCAGGGGCTTCCCCCATGGAAGCTTTCGGAGCTCCTGGATAAATGGACCGCTGATTTGGGTGTGGAATTGCCGGGGGCTGAGTTTCTTCATCTTATTCGCTTGATTCCCACCTGGGTAGTATCGGCAGAATTGAGGGAATGTCAATTTCGCATCATGTTTTGTGCTTATATCTCCCAACATCAACTTTATTTAATGGGGGGGGGGGGGTTAGCCACAGATTGTTGCAGATATTGCAACTGGGCTTCCAACACTTTTATTCATGCACTGTGGTCCTGCCCGATCATTGCAGATTTTTGGAAGGCGATTCTTCTTTATTTGGGGGATGTGTTGCAGCAATCTCTTTGACTTCATGCTGGCAGGATATTCTTGGGACAAGTGCAGGCTTTGCAGGTTCAGGGTAGGGGTGCCCGTCACTGGGTCCTGAAGGCTTGTCTTTTAGGTAAGAGGTGTATTCTCCAATTTTGGACACAGGTGGAGGCTCCTTCTTTTTGGCACTGGAGGAACCATTTACATACTCTTCTGTTATTGGAATTTCGGGCCTTAAATTTCACCTTCAAACGCTCTAAATCCTTTTATTCGGTCTGGGGACCATATATTCATAGGCTATCCCCTCATACTGGCAGTTATTTTCTTAACAAACATGGGGACTGTATTACCCATGCCACCTCGGCTGTTTCTAGGTTTCATCCTCCTGTGTCATATTTGTAGGGTTGGGATTGGGAGTTGGCGGGTAGGGAGATTGGTGAGGGGGTTACCTTTGGGGTTTGGGGGAGGGGTTCTGGTTTTCCAGGGGGAGGTGGGAGGCTTGGGGAGGGCTTGTTTCTTTGAGGAAGGAGGTTTGGGGGTTGGGTGGGGGCCTGGGGTTGGGGTTTCATTTGCATTGTGACTGACAAGGGGGGAGGAGGGTTGGGGGACATGTTTGATTTTGTAAAGCTTGATGATACATGCTGTACTCATTGTTTGCTGACAGCTTGCGTGGTCTGTATTGTTGCTTGTTATCATCAATAAAAATTGTTTATACGTAAAGTATAAAAAGAAACAATATTCTGTACAACTTGTCACTTTATAAATCACAAATACAGAAAAAGATCAACAAAACTAGTCTCCCCTCACAATATCAAGAAAACTGAATGCTACATAGAAAATTCATTGCGCACACACACAATGCCAAATAACATAATAGCTGACCCAAAAATGATAAACATAAATTAAACCAAAATTCCAAGAAGCCACACCTTCCATGAAGTACAACACCAAAGAAATAGAAAGATCCATTTCCTCCTATACTGTGCAAAATATAAAGATCACACATGCCGGGAATGGGGTTAGGCCAAAGAGTGCAATTAGAGCAACTGACCTCTGGCTAGAGAAAGCCCTAAGCCCTGGAAGCTGAAGATGGGATGGACTAGTAGTGGACTTTGGGTCCCCTCCCAAATTTTTGTCTAGGCCCTACCCATGTCTAAAACAAACAATGGCAGGATAATCATTTCAGTTCTGATATATTCTAATCACAAAATAGAAAATAAAATTATTTTTCTACCTTTTGTTGTCTGGTCATTTTATTTCTCAAGTCATGTTGGTTCCAGGCTCTTATTTCTGTTTCCGTCTGCTATCTCTTAACTCATTCGCCAGGGTCTGTAGATCATTTGACATTTCTTCTCTGTGCTCACCATCCATCTTTCATCTTTGTGTACTTATTTTTCCTTTCTCTGTGTCCCCTATACTTCCCTGTACAGCATCTTCCCTGTGTTCACCTCCATGTATTTATCATCACTACTCTATGTTCTGCATTACTCATCTCCCTTTCTGTGCTCCTAGTCTCTTCCGCATCTAGCACTTTCCCTCTGTGTCCATATACTCTCTACCATGTCTGGAATTACCCCTCTCTGTACCATTATTACTACTACTTATCTACTATAATAAAACGCAAAGCGCGCATGCACACTCTTACCAGCGTGTTCCCTGATCTGTAGTTCCGTGGTTGGCAGGAGTGCGCATGCGCGCTTAGGGTTCTATTCTAGGACATAGGACCACCAGCAGGTAACACGCTGCGACTCTCCCCCACCCGGAGCCTTCCCTACCCGGCACACCCGAAACCCCCGTTGACCCTCCCAGCCATACCTCCCACTGCGAGACGAACACAAACCTCCCGGCTCCAGCAGTGTTCGAGGCAAAGTAAACACGCTGCTTCGCGTCCTTCTACTGGCCTGATTTCCTTTGCCGCGTCCCTGATGACATCATCAGAGACGCAGCAGGGGAAATTAGGGCAGTAGAAAGCCACAAAGCAGCGTGTTTACTTTGCCTCGAACGCTGCTGGAGCCAGGAAGTTTGTCGGCCGTCTAGCGATGGGAGGGTCGGATGGGAGGGTCAGTGGGGTCAGTTGCATGATGGCAGTAATGGCGGCGGGGGGGGGAGTTAAATGGAAACATGCTACTCAGTGGAATGGGTGGGAGGGAGGCAGGCAGGCTGGCTTCAGGAGGTGGGGGAGTTAAATGTAAACATGCTGCTTAGTGGAATGGGTGGGAGGGAGGCAGGCAGGCTGGCTTCAGGGGTGGGGTTTTTTAAATGGAAACATGCTGCTCAAGGGGATGGGAGGGAGGGAGGCAGGCAGGCTGGCTGGCATCAGGGGGGGGGTGGGGTGGGACAAAGTCTGGAAGATAGTGATGGGGACATAGGAAGGAGGCACTGGGGGCTCTAAGGACATAGAAAGGGGCACTGAGGACACTAAGCAGGACAGAGGCACTGGGGGCACCAAGGACACAGTACAGAGGCACTGGGGCACTAAGGACACAGGACGGAGGTACTGGGGGCACTAAGGACATGGGAAGGAGGCACTGGGGGCACTAAGGACGTAGGAAGGGGTACTAAGGACATGGGAAGGGTCACTAAGGACACAGAAAGGGGCACTGAGGGCACTAAGGACATAGGAGGCACTGAGGGCACTAAGGACATAGGAAGGGACACTAAGGACATAGGAAGGAGGCACTGAGGGCACTAAGGACATAGGGAGAGACACAGACAGAAAAAATGACAGACAAACAGGCAGCGTCCAAGGAGAGAGAGACAAAGAAAAAAAAACCCAGACAGACAGACATCTACTCTAGCACCCGTTAATATAACGGGCTTAAACACTAGTCACTTATATAGCGCTGAAGAGGCGTACGCAGCGCTGTACATTTTGACATTTATAGATGGTCTCTGCTTAGAAGAGCATTACAATCTAACTTTGCTTAGAAGAGCTTACAATCTAACTTAGACAGACATGACATAGAAGGTGGGGATGCCGAACCCAAGGTGAGAGGAGTTAGGTGTTGAAAGCACTCTCAAAGAGGTGGGCTTTTAAACAGGGCTTGAACACTACCAGGGATGAAGCCAGCCATAGGGATTTGGGCAGCTTGTTCCAAGCATATGGTACAGCAAAGCAGAAGGGACAGAGTTTGGAGTTGGCAGTTGAAGAGAAGGGACATACCAGCTGAGCAGAGCTCAAGAAGGGGGGGGGGACATGGGGGGAGATAAGTGAAGAGAAAAAGTGAGGGGCAGCTGAGTGAGTGCATTTGTAGGTCAGTAAGAGGAGTTTGAATTGTATTCAGAAATGGATGGGAAGCCAATGAAGTGACTTTTGAAGAGGAGTAACGTGAGTAAAGCTGAATTCTTGATGGATTGGAGGGGAGTGAGATGGCTAAGCGGAAGATCTGAGAGCAGTGCATTGCAGTAGTTTAAATGTGAGGTGATGAGGGTGTGAATTAGAGAATGACATGGGGAAAAAATCTGTCCCCGTCACTGCCCCGTCCCCGGCTCACCGTCCCCTTCACCACCATTCCCTTCACTGCCCCGTCACCGTCATCCCTTCACCGCCCCGTCACCGTCCCCGCAGCATCCATATAAGCCTCAGTACTGCGAAAATACCATGAAGACAGAAGAGAGTCCTGCCACTACTACTACTGCACTGAGAATCTGTTTCAGTGCCTCTGCCCTGTAGTAAAAACAGAACAAAATAAATCAATTGACTTGTCTTCCCTTGCAATGACGTGTCCCCCATGTTCACCTATAGCTCGAATCAGGTCAATTGTGCACACTAAAAATGCCCACCTGAGCACATAATCATGCAGATGCTGCAGTACAATGAGCAACAGGAGGATCTGGAACGTGAGCGCAGGCAGACAGTGATACAAAAACAGCAGACATCCAATGATTGCAGCATTCCGCCATCTCCCTCCTGCCACCTCACCTTAGATGTAGAATATGCTGGCTTTCTTTTTCGTCCAGCCACACGCGCGGCTGCTCATTTGTTCAATATTCTCCTCTGACGCAACCGGAAATAGGAAGTTGCAGGAGAGGAGAGAAGATTGATCAACTCGAGCAGCCGCGCGTGCGCAGCTTTTTGAACGCGTGCAGCTGGGCAAAAAAAGAAAGTCATCATACTCTACATCAGTGTTTTTCAACCTTTTTACAACCCATGGACTGGCAAACATAAAAGAATTATTTTGTGGACCGGCAAACCACTAGGACTAAAATTTAAAAAACCCCGTTTCCCACCCCATCTCCATGAGCTCAGTCACCTAAGTAACTATAGAAAAATAGACAAATTTAGTGCAAAATATAGACAGGAGATATAAATTCTCAAAACTGACACGTTTTGATCACTAAATTGAAAATAAAATCATTTTTCCTACCTTTGCTGTCTGGTGATTGATTTCATGAGTCTCTGGTTACGTTTCCTTCTGTCTGTGTATCCTTTCTTTCATTTCTTTCTTTCTGCACTCAGGCCCAAGAATTGTCCCTTTCTATTCCCTCCATCTTTCCTTCCTATATCCTTAGTGCCCCCGGTGCTTCCTTCCCATGTCCTTAGTGCCCCCGGTGCCTCCTTCCCATGTCCTTAGTGCCACCAGTGCCTCCTTCACATATCCTTAGTGCCCCTTCCTGTCTTTAGTGCCCCCAGTGCCTCCTTCCCATGTCTTTAGTGACCCCAGTGCCCCCTTCCCATGTCCTTAGTGCCCCTTCCTGTCTTTAGTGCCCCAGTGTCTCCTTCCCATGTCTTTAGTGCCCCCAGTGCCTCCTTCCCATATCCTTAGTGCCCCTTCCTGTCTTTAGTGCCCCTAGTGCCTCCTTCCTATGTCCCTCTCACTGCCTTCACACTTTTGTCCCACCCCCACCCCCGAAGCCTGCTTGCCTGTCTCCCTCCCTCCCTAGTCATAGCCAGCCTGCTGCCTCCCTGCCTCTCAAAAAAAAAAAAAAAGAGCCTCCCTCCTTTTCCCCTGCTACTTACCGCCATGCTGCAGCTGCTAAAGCCGACAGGAAGTCTTTCCGACGGTCAATTCTGAAGTTGGAGAGGACGTTCTGGGCCAGCCAGGCAGCAATTGGCTTGCCCAGAATGTTCTCTCCGACGTCAGCATTGACGTTGGAAAGACTTCCTGTCGGGTTTAGCAACTGCAGCATGGCGGTACGAGCAGGAGAAAAGGAGGGAGGCTTTTTTTAATTTCACCTGTCCCTTGCTGCGATCGGGCGGGTGGGGACCGCGCGATCCTTGATTGCCTCACTGCGGAGACAAGTCCATTCACCGCTCCACGGGGTGGTGAATGGCCTTGTCCCCGTCCCCGCAGAGGCCACTATTTTTTCTTCCCCGTTTCGGCGGGTTACCCACGGCTAGCCACGGTAACAACCACCTTGTCATTCTCTAGTGTGAATAAGTGCCTTTTGGTAGTGTGCTCAGAGAAGAAGGATCAGATTTTGGTAATAATTATAGAGGGAAGAAGCAGCAGGTTTTAGAAATATGTTGTATTTAGGCAGTGAAGGAGAGAGAGGAGTAAAAGATGACCCTGAGATTACGAGCAGACAAAACAGGAAGGATGAGAGTGTTGTCCACAGAGACGAACGAGGTAAATGGAGAGGTGGGTTAGGTGGGAAGATGAGCAACTCTGTTTTAGCCATATTTAATTTTAGATGGCAGCGAGACATCCAGGCAGCAATGTCAGACAGGCAGGCTGAGACTCTGATCTGGGTTTCAGTAGAGATATTTGGCGCAGAGAGGTAAATCTGGGAGTCATCAGCATAGAAATGATACTGGAAGCCATGGGAGAAGATCAGCGCTCCAAGTGAGCAAATGTAGATTGAGAAAAGGAGCGGTCCCAGAACATAGCCTTGAGGTACACCAATCGATAGTGGGAAAGCTGTGGAAGAGGAACCACCATTGCATACAATGAAGGTGCAATTCCATTCCTATGCAGCATTTCCCTTTGTGTCCCTGCCCTTATTCTCCTCTCTATGCCCATTATTTTCCCCTCTGTTTCTGATACCTCCCTATGTCTTTCCCTCTCTCTGCTGTGTTCAGTATTTCATTCCCTCTTCCTTCAACCACTTAGTATGGCATATCTTGTTCTCTTCTCTTCCCTTCAGCCCCTCCCCAACAGGTGCTGCACCTCTCCCCCCTTCCCTCCAGTTCCCCTTCCTGCAGGTCCTATAGTTCTCTCTCTTCCCTTCAGTTCGAGCCCTCCCCTCCATAGGTCAAACACCTCTCTCTCTCTCTTACCTTCAAGCCAAAGCTCCCTCCTGTGCCCTTAATTCCTGCCCATCTGATTTGCCTTGCATTCCCTCCTTCTTTTCTTCAGGGCCCACGGCTCCAGCTCCTTCCCCACTCTGTAGGTCCAGCCTGCCTCCCTCCCTCCTGCTGGCACACACCTTGAAGAGTGAGCTGATCTCTGCACACAGACTTGCTCGACGGTGCTCGCAATCTTCCTTCTGGCAGGACTCCCGCTTATGATGCAACATCCTTTTTGCGGAAAAGAGGAAGTTAAGTCATAAGGAGAGGCCTAGAGTTAAGACCGCGGAACACTATCGAGCAGGCATGTGTAGAGATCGGTTTGCTCTTAAGGTGTGTGCTAGCAGTAGGGAGGGAAGGAAGTCAGCTGGAGCCACCAGACCCACAAATGTGGGGTGGGACTGGAGCCTCTGGACTCACAAGAGAGGGAGGGTTGGAGCCTCTGGACCAGGGGTGCCCACACTTTTTGGGCTTGCGAACTACATTTAAAATGACCAAGTCAAAATGATCTACCAACAATAAAATTTTAAAAAACACAAAGCACACTGTACACAGAGAAAATGTTAATTATCATTTATATTCTGGGTTTTTTTTCCAAAGAGATCAAGGCAGATGACTTTATGCAATGTCACTTCAGTAACAACCATACAAAAATAGACAAATATAACCCCTCCCTTTTTAATAAACCGCAATAGCGTTTTTTAGCGCAGGAGCTGCGCTGCTCTCGATGCTCATAGGCTCCCTGCGCTAAAAACCACTATTGCGGTTTAGTAAAAGGGGGCCATAGTGCAAAATATAGACAGAAGATTTAAATTCTCAAAATGGCCACATTTTGATCACTAAATTGAAAATAAAATCATTTTTCCTACCTTTGTTGTCTGGACATTATTCAAATCTTGTTGGTCCCAGGCTCTGGTTGTCTTCTGATAACTTGCTTGCCATGGTCTCCTTCTTTTTTCTTTCTCTATGCTACCCATCCATCTTCTATCTCTGTCCTCCCCTTCCATTTCCCTTCCCTTCCCTGGAAGTCTGGCATCTTTCCTTTTTTTCATCTCCATCCACAGATCCACCCTTCTCAACTACCCTTTCATCGAGCATCTCTCCCTCCTTCCCTACGACCCCAGGGTCCACCATCTCTCCCTTTCTTTTCCCAACTACCCTCCTATCTAGTATCTCTTCCCCCCCAACTCCACACCATCTCTTGTGTCCAACTTCTCTCCCTTTCTGTTCCTTCCCTCCCTAAATCCACCATCTCTTTCCCACTCCTCTGTTTTTAACCCCATTATTTCTTCCCCCCAAAGTCCAGCATATGCACATCTCTTTGAACCCCCCCTTCCCTCCCTCCCTCCGTCCATGTATTTCTACACCAGGGCTCCGAAGGCTTGCACCCCACCCCTTGAAGGCTTGCCTGTCCCCCTGAAGGTCTGCACCCCCCCCAAAGGCCTGCACATTCCTCCCTGAAGACTGCACATTCACCCCTGAAGGCCTGCACTACCCCTTGAAGGCCTGCCCCCCCCCCCCCCCGGAAGGACTGCGTGTTCCTCCCTGCCCTCCCACATTCCCACATCCATTTACCTAATTCCTGCAGGGAATTGGGCACCCCTGCTCTGGACCCACATGCGAGGGAGGGCTGGAGTCTCTGGACTCGTGAGGGGGGAGAGATGGCTGGAGCTGCAAGGGGGGATGTGATTGTGGATGGGGTTTCCCATGATCAAAGCTTTTTACCACTCCTTGAGGTAAACAGTACAAAAGTTTACCCGTTCCTGCAGTTTTACTGCGTTTTGCCACAGTTTACCGTGGGAATGGGTCACTGTGTCATTCTCTATATCAAACCAAATTGTTTGATGATCGCTAGCACCTAGGTGGACATCCACACAAACAGACACTTTCCCCATTTATGAGCACCAGATTAGAGAATGACACGGGGAAAAAATCTGTCCCCGTCACTGCACCGTCCCCGGCCCACCATCCTCTGCACCGCCCCGTCACCGCCGTTCCCTTCACCGCCATCCCTTTCACCGCCCTGTCACCGCCACTGCCATCCCATTCACCGCCCCGTCACCGTCCCCGCAGCATCCATATAAGCCTTAGTACTGCAATATTTAGCTTATTCCTTTCTTATAAATCAAAGTTCCTGCTGCTGAACTAGAGAAAGAGATGTTCAGCTGGCAGGGCTTTGTTTATAAATTTTTATCAACACAACTAATATACTACTTTATCCTAAAGCAAAAAATAAATACCGGTAAATAAATAGAATTTTTTTTCTACCTTTGTTGTCTGGTTTCTGCTTTCCACATCTTCTCATTCAATTCCTTCCATCCACTGTGTGTCTTCTCTCTGCGTCTTCCATTTGCTGTTACTGTGCCTCTCCCTTCATCCCCTCCCACAATTGGTCTAGCACCCATCTTCTTCCCTCCGCTCCCCCATAGTCTGGCATATGTCTTCTTCTTCCCTTCCAGCGTCTTCTCCCCACTCTGCCTTCCACATTTCCAAGGAAGAGAAACTTTTCCCTTTCACCTCCTCCTTCCTTGTGTGAGCCGGAACACGCGGTCCCCGCAGCCCCCACCTGCACGCCGGCTCGATCGTTTAACCAGCTTCCTTTCTCCAGCTCTCCTTAGTTTGCCGGCTTTCTTTTGCGGTGACCGGCACGCGCGGCTGCTCAATGTTCAATCTTCTGCTCTGCTGCAACTTCCTGTTTCCGGTTGGGTCAGAGCAGAAGATTGAATACTGAGCAGCCGCACATGCGCAGCTCTTTTGAAAGCGTTCCGGTCGCCGAAAAAGAAAGCCGGCAAACTAAGGTGAGGTGGAGAAAGGAAGCTGGTTAAACGATCGAGCCGGCGTGCGGGTGGGCGGGTGGGGGCTTCGGGGACCGCACAATCCTTTATGCCTCACTACAGTGACAAGATCATTCACCGCTCCACGGTGCGGTGATGGCCTTGTCCCCGTCTCCGCAGAGACTGCTAATTTTCATTCCCCGTTTTTGGCGGGTTACCCGCGGCTAAAAGCGGTAGCCGCGGGTAAACCGCCACCGTGTCATTCTCTACACCAGATCCAGCATCGCTTTTTTTTCTTTGTGGGTTCCATCACCATTTGTCTGAGCAGAGCACTTTGAAAGGCATGCATTATCTCTCTACTACTTTCTGATTCTGCAAACAGAACTTTCCAATCTGCATCCAGTCGGTTGAAATCACCCAGCAACAGCATCTCCCCTTTCTTTCCCAACATTTGAATATTTGCAAGAAAATCTTAATCAATTTGCTCTGATGTGTCAGGGGGCTATAGAAAACACTCATGTAGATAGATGTCCCAGCTTCTCTTTTCAAAGAAAATCCATATCGCTTCTTCCTTTCTCCAGGCCCCCTGCATTTTAGTTGCTTGGATATTGTTCTTTACATGGAGAACTGTTACTTGACCTTTTTGGCCATCACTGTCCTTCCTAAAAAGATTAGATCCTGGTATGCTTGCATCCCATCCATGGGAATCACTGAATCATGTATCTGTGATAGCAACAATATCTAAGTCTGCCTCTAACATCAGGGCTTGCTGATAATGAATTTTGTTGCTTAAGACTGTGATCGTTTGTGGTCATTGCTTTCCAGCTACCTTTCTTTCAGTGGCAATCAGGTTTTTTTGTTTAGTCTCACTTCTTATTGCATTCCTAAGAACTGAATTGCTAAGATTGTTGTTTACATTGCTATCTTTACTATTTTCACATCTTGTCTTTTGCTGGGGGTGGCTACCGGAAGTGACCTGTATACATATGCCACCCCATCTTCTGGTTTAAATGTCTAGAAACATATCACCTGAATTTCTCAGCAAGTATTATTTTTCCTGCCAGAATAAGGTGCAACCCAACATTACAATATAGTCTCTTGTTTTCCCATGTATTACCCCCCATCCTTATATGTACCTAAAGCTTTATTCATGACACCAGGCTTTGGGCCATTTATTGAAATTTTCAGTATTTTGTAATCTTTCCTCTCCCTTTCCATAAGTAGGCAGTACTTCTGAAGAAGTTACAGTCTTTACAAAAGGTTTTAATTCCTGTTAGCTCCCCAAAAACTTTCTGCTCTGCAATTGGGGGTTTGAGTGGGCCTCCCTTCTGCCAATTTCAGATGGAGGGTTAGGCAAAAGGGAGTGGGAATCCCTCCTGCCAATCTCTGGTGTGGGGGGTGTTGGAGGGTCCTCTGCTTGCCACAGCCAGCTGAGCTGATCGTGGCAGGGAATTTCCCATCAGCTGAGCTGGCGGGATTCCCCGAAGTCACACTTTCAAGGGATTCCTGCTGGCTCAGTTGATCAGGGATTCACATGCTGCGATCAGCTGATGGCAAGGGATCTCTCAGCAAAGATAGGCAGTTGAGCTGCCTATCTTTGTGATCAGGCAGGTGCGATTCGATTCTTTAACTGGTGCCGGTTGACATGGGTGCTGGTTAGAGAATCAGGGGGGGGGGGGGAGGCATCTGTTCATTCAGATAGATGCGATTTTTTTATCGGACGCTGGTGCATGATTGACACACAATTCTTGACTGCTTCTTAGGCGGCCACTGAGACCGGTTTTTAACACGATTTGCAATGATATACTGCAGATCGGGTTAGGTCCCAAACCAATGGTAAAATAACCTCAGCTCTTTGTAAAGATTATTCTACTTTTCAGAGCATTGGGCCACATAAAACTACACCTGATGCTCCAGGGATAAGGCCCGAATTACACCCCCCCAGCAGAGACGCCCCCCCTGACAGAAACACTGCCCTCCCCATAGGCCCTTCTACCTCCCCTGATGGCTACCTGTATAATCTATGGTGGTCTAGTGGGTGTCTAGCCAGGAACAATGCTCTATCACTCCTGGCCTTTCCGGCACCATTTTCTTAGGGTGCTAAAGAGGCCACAAGTGATGGGGCATTTTTCCTGGCCATCATCCCCAGCCCACTATGGATTATACAGGTAGCCACCAGGGGAATTCAGGTAGGCCTACAAGGGGGAATTCAGGCAATGGCCCAATGCTCCTGGGCAACAGAAATAAACCTGCTTGCATGCTGGCTCACAGGAACTGTTATTCCTATAGGAAGGGATTCAGCAACCTGCAGTACTGGGATACCGCAGGTTACGCCCCCCAAATGTTTATTTTTAATCCTTATTTATGTCATGGTTTAGATGTTTGTTTGTTTTTTTTTGGGGGGGGGTTATTGTTTTGAATTTATATATTTGGGTCACCACCATTAGGTTTCAGATTTTGTTCAAAATTTGTACATAGAATAGTCAGGTACTAAGAGAATTTTCCTATGATTTTTGATTCCTAACTGCAGTAGTCACTAAGCTAAACCCACTTGTCTGGCTGGATATTGGCAGCATTGTACACAGTGATGACTAAAGTGTCATTTTTAGCTGCTTGTAAAATTGAGTAAAAGAGTGCTAATTTTTGGTAGTACAGCATAACTTTTTGTGCTAGTTGTAACAATGTTAGTATGAGCATCATGGATACAAAAGTCCACCTGAACAGTTTCTCAAAGTGTGCCCCAAAATTTGTCACAGTTTGTTGCAACAGATTTTGACCAGTTTATCAGCTGCTTTACCTCCAGAGCAAGAGTAAATACAACTTCAGATTTTTATTGCAGATTATCCTTGCATTGGACACTACGCTCTCAAATTTGCAACAATTCTGCATGAATAGCTGCATTATAACATTCCTTCAAATTTGGTATCTTTGACACAGGGGCTGAAATCTGTCAATTTTCTGGGTCAATTATTTTAAAAAAAAGAGTCTGACTATGGGCTCCTTTTACAAAGCCGCACTAGCGGTTTAACGCATGTAATAGCGCACGCTAAACCGCCAGCTGCGCTAGCCGCTACCACCTCCTCTTGAGTAGGCAGTAGTTTTTCGGCCAACGCAGGAGTTAGTGCGTAATGAAAAGTTGCACGGCTTTATAAAAGGAGCCCTATATTTTCCTAAAAGCAACACTGTTTGAAAGAGAAAATTTTACTCTATAAGATACATGCCTTTTGGTTTTGCAATGCCACTGTCATAAATATACAAATTCACCTCATAGATAGAAATGCTTAGCAGTTTGACATGCAAAATTTGCATTTATGTTCGATAAGTTGAATACCACTTTATTTCTGTTTTATACGTGTCAAAGATTGTTTACGTGTTATACGTGTACAATATTGTTGTAATATGTGTTTTTCTGGTGGTGAGTGAATTTAGTGATTGGTACTATATTTTGTGCTTCATTTGGTGTTCATTCTCCAGTGAAGGCAGCACTGGGTTTATCAGTTGGCTGCTGTGAATAACATTTGTGTACCATTCGTATTTTCAAGGTATTAAAATAGTTTTTACACTCAGAATTGATAGGCTTAAGTAGCTTTGTTGAACTCATTTATCACTAATCATTTTAGCTATTTGTTGATTGCTTTGGTTCCATTCATGTGCTTTAGTCAGGTATTTTAAAAATTTTTGAACCTGTGCCAAGATATCTAATTCAGATTGTGTTCTTCGATTTTTAGGTTATTAATGTCAGATTTTGAAGAGGATATAACTTTGCTTTCCTGTTCAATTGGGAAAGGTACTGGTGCATCAAAGTACCGTGTAATTTTCCATGCAAACAGGCCTGGGAACCTATGTAAAAGAAACCCACTTGTGGCTGTCATTGCATTGCTATTGGGCATGGCACCCATGGCAATGAGGATACTGGTTTGCTCATTTGGAAACTAGCAAGTGGCAAAGCCACCATGGACCAACGCAACACCTATTTCATATACATTTTCTAGCCTTGTGATATGTGTATATCGGGCTGTGCACACAAATATCCCACACTTTTAAGTGAATTTATATTTCGATAAGGGTTGCATTACAAAACAAATAAGCACAGTTACTTACCGTAACAGGTGTTATGATATTCTTAACGCATGGGTGACGTCACCGACGGAGCCCCGGTACGGACCTTTTTAACTAGAAAGTTCTAGTTGGCCGCACCGCGCATTCGCGAGTGCCTTCCCGCCCGACGGAGGAGAGCGTGGTCCCCAGTTAAGATAAGCCAGCTAAGAAACCAACCCGGGAAGGAGGGTGGGACATAAGAATATCTGCCTGCTGTCCCTGGATAACACCTGTTACGGTAAGTAACTGTGCTTTATCCCAGGACAAGCAGGCAGCATATTCTTAACGCATGGGTGACCTCCAAGCTAACAGAGAGGGAGGAGGGATGGTTGGCCATTAGGAAAATAAATTTTGTAACACAGATTGGCTGAAGTGTCCATCCCGTCTGGAGAAGGCATCCAGACAGTAGTGAGTAGTGAACATGTGAACTGAGGACCAAGTGGCAGCCTTGCAGATTTCCTCGATGGGCGTGGAACGGAGGAAAGCCACAGAAGCAGCCATAGCTCTGACCCTGTGGGCCGTGACAGCACCTTCCAGTGAGAGACCGGCCCGAGCATAACAGAACGCAATGCAGGCAGCAAGCCAGTTGGAAAGCATCTGTTTAGAGACAGGACGACCTAGACTGTTAGGATCGAAGGTCAGAAAGAGCTGAGGGAACGAGCGGTGAGCCCTGGTACGATCAAGGTAGTATGCAAGGGCACGCTTACAATCCAGCGTGTGCAACGCCTGTTCCCCAGGATGAGAATGGGGTTTAGGGAAAAGACAGGCAACACAATGGACTGGTTGAGGTGAAAAGCCGAGACCACCTTGGGAAGGAATTTAGGATGGGTACGCAGAACCACCTTGTCATGGTGAAAAACAGTTACCGGTGGATCGGCGACCAATGCATGCATCTCACTAACCCTCCTGGCAGAGGTGATGGCAATGAGGAAAAGCACCTTCCAGGTTAGAAGTTTGAGCGAAGTTGTGGCAAGAGGCTCAAAAGGGGGTTTCATGAGGGCTGATAAAACCACATTCAGGTCCCAGACGACAGGAGGAGGCTTCAGAGGTGGTTTGACGTTGAAGAGGCCTCTCATGAACCGGGAAACCAGTGGATGAGCCGTGAGAGGTTTTCCGAGGATAGGCTCATGAAACGCAGTGATGGCACTGAGGTGGACTCTGATTGAGGTAGACTTGAGGCCAGCGTCGGACAGAGAGAGCAAATAGTCCAGTACAGTTTCCACCGCTAATGAGGTGGGATCGTGATGATGCAGTAGACACCAAGAGGAGAACCTGGTCCACTTCTGATGGTAACATTGGAGGGTGGCCGGTTTCCTGGACGCATCCAAAATGCGACGGACAGGCTGAGACAGATTCTCTGGAGAGGTCAGCCCAAGAGAAACCAAGCTGTCAGGTGGAGCGAAGACAGATTGGGATGCAGTAGAGACTGACATTGCTGCGTAAGTAGAGTAGGAAACACAGGAAGATGAATGGGCTCCCTGGAGCTGAGCTGAAGCAGGAGGGAGAACCAGTGTTGGCGAGGCCACCGAGGAGCGATGAGAATCATGGTGGCCCTGTCCCTGCAGAGTTTGGATAATGTCCGCAACATCAGAGGTAGTGGAGGAAAGGCATAGAGGAACCGATCCGTCCAGTTGAGCAGGAATGCATCTGGGGTCAGACGATGAGGAGAGAAGAGTCTGGAACAGAACTGGGGTAGCTGATGGTTGTGAGGCGCTGCAAAGAGGTCCACCTGCGGAGTGCCCCAGCGAGCAAAGATGGAGTGGAGTGTTGAAGGGTCCAGAGTCCACTCGTGAGGTTGAAGGATGCGGCTGAGATTGTCGGCCAGGGAGTTCTGTTCGCCCTGGATATAGACAGCCTTGAGGAAGAGATTGCGGGCCTTGGCCCAGGTCCAGATGCTGAGAGCCTCCAGAAAAAGGAGGCGAGATCCGGTGCCGCCTTGCTTGTTTATGTAGTACATGGCGACTTGATTGTGCACAGGAGAAGGACCTGAGGGCAGAGAAGGTGCTGGAAGGCCTTGAGAGCATAGAACATGGCTCTGAGTTCCAGGAAATTGATGTGATGTTGACGCTCCTGAGGGGTCCAGAATCCCTGGGTGCGTAGATCTCCCAGGTGAGCTCCCCACGCATAGGGGGAGGCATCCGTGGTTATGATCATGGAGTGAGGGGGTAGATGAAAGAGTAGACCCCTGGAAAGATTTGAGGAGTTCAACCACCATTGAAGAGATTGCTGAAGAGACGATGTCACAGAGATGGGATGAGAAAGAAGATCCGTGGTCTGTGACCATTGGTTGGCAAGAGTCCATTGAGGTGTCCTGAGGTGGAGTCGCGCCAGAGGAAGCACATGGACCGTCGAGGCCATGTGGCCCAGGAGGACCATCATCTGTCGAGCAGGAATGGAGTGATGAAGGAGCACCTGACGACAGAGGTGGAGCAGGGTCCGTTGACGGTCGGAGGGGAGAAATGCCCTCATTAGTGTGGTGTAGAGAACTGCTCCAATGAACTGAAGACGCTGTGTGGGAAGCAGATGCGACTTGGGGTAGTTGATCTCGAACCCCAGGAGATGGAGGAAAGAGATGGTGTGATGAGTGGCTTGTAGCACAAGTGGAGACGTAGGTGCTTTCACCAACCAATCGTCCAAATAGGGGAACACCTGGAGGTTGTGAGACCTGAGGAAGGCCGCCACCACAATAAGGCAATTGGTGAACACCCTGGGCGATGAAGCGAGGCCAAAAGGTAGCACTTTGTACTGATAGTGACGGTGCTGTATCTGAAACCGTAGGTAGCGACGTGAAGTCGGATTGATTGGGATGTGAGTGTAGGCCTCTTTGAGGTCCAGGGAACATAGCCAGTCATGTTGAGAGAGAAGAGGGTAAAGCGTGGCAAGGGAGAGCATTCTGAACTTCTCCTTGACCAGACACTTGTTGAGGTCCCTGAGATCGAGGATGGGACGAAGGTCTCCTGTCTTCTTGGGAACCAGGAAGTAGCGGGAGTAGAATCCCTGACCCCTTTGGTCCGGAGGCACCTCTTCGATGGCATTGAGAAGAAGAAGGGATTGGACCTCCCTCAGGAGGAGGGGGGTTTGGGAGGAGTGAGAAGCAGACTCTACGGGAGGATTGTCTGGTGGAAGGTCTCCTGTCTTCTTGGGAACCAGGAAGTAGCGGGAGTAGAATCCCTGACCCCTTTGGTCCGGAGGCACCTCTTCGATGGCATCATACTGTTCTTAGCAAAAATCACTGAGAAGGTGATATTCAACCAGTTAGCAGATTTTGTCCAATCCACTAACATACTTCACCCCAACCAAACGGGTTTTAGGAAACACCACAGTACCGAATATTCTTTAATCGGACTAACAACAAATATCATCTACAATCTAGACCACCACAACTCAGTTATCCTTTTCTCCCTTGACCTCTCAGCGGCATTCGACACCATAGATCACTTCCTCCTCTTAGATAGGCTGCAATCAATAGGTGTCAGTGACTCAGCACTACACTGGTTCTCTTCCTTTTTAACTGACTGGACCTCGACGGTACGCTTTAATAATTCATCCTCTACACCATTCTCACACAATTATGGAATCCCTCAGGGTTCAATCTTGTCTCCATTGCTGTTTAATATCTTCTTATCTCCATTACTCAGCCTGAGTCAATCTATAGGCTTCACGACGTACGCTTATGCTGATGATATTCAACTGATTCATCCAGTCAATCCGGAAAACTCCAATGAAATAATACAAATCAATCAAAAATTAGAAAAAAATCAAAAATTGGCTTACTCAGAATAAGCTTGCGCTAAACATATCGAAAACAAAGGCGTTGTTCTTTCCATTTAAACAGGGCTTAAATCTCTCTATGCCTTTTTCAATTGATAATACAGCAATTGAACTCGTCACATCCCTCAAGATATTAGGAGTAACAATCGACGACAAATTCTCTTATCAAGAGCACATCAACAACACAGTCAAAAGTTGTTTTTATCGTTTACGTTTAATCCGCTCAATGTCGAAATATCTGGAACCAAAATCCCTAAATATCTTAATACACTCCCTTATAATATCCAGACTCGACTACTGTAATTCACTTTTCATGAACATCACTCAAAAGGATCAAAGACGATTACAAATAATACAAAATATTGCCATCAAAATAATCCACCATGGGAAAAAATACGATCACGTAACTCCCTATCTCATAGAATCTCATTGGTTGCCTATCAATCAACGTACAACATATAAAATAGCATTACTGGTATTTAAAACACTAGATACTAATGAGCCACAGTTTATAGATCGGCTCCTAATCCCTCATACTTCAAAACGTTCACTTCGGTCCAATACTCAAGGTCTATTAATGGTCCCCTCATTGAAAATAATAGGAACTAGACGCCATGACATCTTCTCAGTTATGGCTCCTCTTATCTGGAATACCCTCCCCCTATATATCAGAAACATCAAAGACCTTAACTTATTTAAAACTAATCTAAAAACATATCTCTTCAAATCTTCATTTAACCTTTAGAACAACTTTTCCGCGTATAGTTAAACAATTAATACTTCCTCACACATCTTCCCCAACCTAATCGTTTGTCCCTACCCATATCATACCCCTTTCTTCTCTTGAGGAAACAACAATTTGTAACTTTTATTCCCTAATGTTCTTTCCTAATGTTTCTTAGTTCGTCTGTATTGTCAATCTGTCGTAGCCCCTTGAAAATTGTTACTGTAAAATAACTTGTTTTATTGTTCTATACTATAATTCTTTTATTATGTAATTCGCTTAGATTTAATAAGCGAACCATCAAATTTTAATAAACTTGAAACTTGAAGAGTCTGGAAGTTGAGAGAGTAGCCGTGGCGAATGATGCTGAGGACCCATTGGTCTGATGTGATGACCTCCCAACGGCTGAGGAAGATTTGGAGGCGACCTCCGATAGGCTGAGGAAGAGGCAATGATGATGGGAGACTGGCTATGCCCTGGAGGAAAAAGTCAAAAGGGCTGAGATGGTTTTGACGGAGGGAGAGGCTTGGCAGGTTGGTGAGATTGAGAACGAGCCTGAGTGTGTTGTTGTTGACGAGGTCTGCGAGGCTGCTGTTGGGGCGGGTTGAGAGGCCTGGCCGAGAACCTGCGCTGGTAAGAGGATTGTGGTCTATAAGGACGAGCAGGTGGAGCCTTCTTTTTAGGTTTTACCAGAGTGTCCCATCTGGTCTCATGTGCTGAGAGCTTCTGGGTGGTTGAATCCAGGGACTCTCCAAAAAGTTCGTCCCCAAGACAGGGTGCGTTAGCTAGGCGGTCTTGGTGGTTGATGTCAAGATCAGATACCCTCAACCAGGCCAGACGCCGCATGGCAACAGCTATGGCAACGCTCGGGAGGTCAGCTCAAATGAATCATAAATAGAGCGCACCATGAATTTCCGCAGTTGAAGGAGGTGTTGTTGAAAGAGTGGAACTTTGCGTTCAGGGATGTATTTTTGTAGGGCGGATAGTTGTTGCACAAGATGTTTCATATAAAATGAGAAGTGAAATGTGTAATTATTCGCCCTGTTGGCTAGCATTGCATTTTGATAAAGGCGTTTGCCAAACTTATCCATCGTTTTGCCTTCTCTGCCAGGAGGGGTGGAGGCATAAACACTGGAGCCCTGAGTTTTCTTTAAAGTAGACTCAACGAGGAGAGACTCATGGGGCAATTGAGGTTTGTCAAAACCCGGAATTGGGATGACCCTGTATAGGCTGTCAAGTTTACGAGGAGCTCCGGGGACAGTGAGTGGATTTTCCCAATTTTTATAAAAAGTTTCCCGCAGTATGTCATGGACGGGTAACTTGAGGAACTCTTTGGGAGGTTGTTCAAAGTCTAAGGCATCCAGAAAGGCCTGGGACTTTTTGGAGTCGGACTCTAAAGGAATAGAAAGAGCCGCCGACATTTCCCTGAGGAATTTGGTGAAAGAGGATTGCTCAGGCTTGGAAGCGGCATCGGTCACTGAGGGTTCCTCGTCTGTGGACGATGCGTCCTCCTCGGTACCGGGAGGAGATACTTCCCATAAGTCCGGGTCCCTGATGTCAGTGTGCGCACGCCGAGATGTCGGGGTGGAAGGCTCGGTGTGGCGGGTCTTAGAAAGAGACTTGCCAGAGCGCATTGAGACGGTACCGGGAGAGGAAGACCGGTGCTGATCCCGGTCCCGGGAAGAGCGGTGTCGTTCTCGGTCCCGGGGAGACCGGTGCCCTTCCTGGTCCCGAGGAGGATCGGCTCCAGAGCGGGTCTGTACCACAGGACGAGAACGGAGTGGTTCAGCCGAGAGGATTGGCATGGAAGTGTTGAGTGGCACCGAGGGGGTGGACACCGGTGGGATGGTGCGAGGCTCGGGCCGGTCTGGTACCGAAAGAAGTGGTGCCAATAGGGTCGGTAGCAGGTGCTGGAGTTGTTGCTGCAGCTGTTCCTGCAATTTGTCTTGGAGTATGGCCGCGATGCGGTCATCCAGGGGTGGCACCGGTACCGCTTTTTTATTTTTCGGTTCCATAGGTGCTGCTCCACGCCCCGGCGATGAGGAGGCCGATGAGGAGGCACTCACCGAGATCGGGGCGGAGCGTTTGCGGGGTCGGCGTGAGGCAGGGAGGACCGGCGTCGCCACTATGGCAGGTGGGCGCTCAAGGGAGGTGGAAGGCTTCTTAGCTGGGTTACCTGGTGCCAGCGACCCTGAGGAAGGATTGGGCGTCGTCGAAGTGGTCGGTGCCGTCTTTTGCGGTACCGTCGACGTCGCGGCAGTTTCCATAGCAGATCCGGTACCGAAAAGGATGTTCTGCTGGATCTGCCGATTTTTTAAGGTGCGTTTCTTAAGAGTGGCACAGCGGGTGCAGGTGTCAGCCCGATGCTCTGGACCCAAGCACTGTAGGCACCAATTGTGTGGGTCAGTGAGAGAGATCGGGCGTGCACACCACTGGCACTTCTTAAAGCCCGGTTGAGGGGGCATGAAGGGAAACACGGCCTCCGCAAAATCAAAGCCGGAGGCTTGTATGATGGCAACAGGCCCCGCCGGGGCCAGCCTGAAAAATAAAGAAAAAACAAAGTTTTTTTTTTACTATTTAGAACGGAAAAAGAAACCCGAAGGGAAAAAGAGAAAAAACAAGAAAATAACGCGAGCGGGAAGGCAAAAAGGAAGTTTTCAACGGCCGTTGAAACCACATGCGTCTTCTTTGCTCCGCGGAAACAAAGAAACTGGGGACCACGCTCTCCTCCGTCGGGCGGGAAGGCACTCGCGCATGCGCAGTGCGGCCAACTAGAACTTTCTAGTTAAAAAGGTCCGTACTGGGGCTTCGTCGGTGACGTCACCCATGCATTAAGAATATGCTGCCTGCTTGTCCTGGGATAAAATACCGTATACGTCTTGTAGAGTAATATTTCCTCTTTCAGATGGTACAGTTAGATTCAGGCAGACTCATTTTTTATAATTCACCCTGAAAATTGACAAATTTTAGCCCTTGTGTCAATGGTGCAAAATTTGAAGGAATGTTCTGATGCAGCTAGCTGCAAATTTGAGAGTGCACTGTCCAGTGCAAGGATAATCTATGATAAAAATCTGAAATCTTTTTCTACTTTTGCTCTGGAGCAGTGGTCTCAAACTCAAACCCTTTGCAGAGCCACATTTTTGGATTTGTAGGTACTTGCAGAGCCTCAGAATGTGGACAGCCACACCGCAGGAGGAAGAGAGGATAGACTGGTTACCTGCCTGCCTGGTGCAAGAGTGAAGGATGTGACCAGCAGGATAACCAGGATCATAGACAGCACAGGAAGAGAGGACACTGCTGTGCTTATCCACGTGGGAACCAACGATGTCAGCAGACGGAAGTACAACAGGGAGGAAATGAAGGACCAATTCCGCTCACTCGGGTGTAAATTGAAGGTCAGGGAGGTGAAAGTGGCCTTCTCCAAGATCCTCCCGGTACCGAGAGCGGATGGAAAGAGACAGGAAGAACTGCGAGCAATCAATGCCTGGATGAGACGATGGTGCGAAGAAGAGGGTTTCGACTTTGTGCGAAACTGGACAGCATTCTGGGGAAGAAGCAGATACTACAGGAAGGACGGCCTACACCTCACCAGGCAAGGAGCGAGAGTCTTGGCTGAAAACATGAAGACCATTGAGAAGGCTTTAAACTAAGGATCAGGGGAAAGCCGACAGTCAACAACCAGTTGATGGCCCAGACATCAGGAGACCCCAGAGAAGAAACTACAAGCAACTACTCAGACAAAAGGGAAGAGCATGTTGAAACCGCAAGAGGCAAGAAAGGAGAGCAAATAGATACAAAAAGGGATGTGAATACTAAAGAGTCCAGAGAGGGAACTACAAGCAACTGCTCGGATAAAAGGAAAAAGAATGGTGAAACTGCAAGAGGCAAAGAAAGAGCACAAAAAGATACGAAAAGGGATGTGAAGACTAAAAAGTCCAGGAAAGTAGCACAAAGGGAGCTCAAATGTATGTACACAAATGCCAGAAGCTTAAGAAACAAAATGGGGGAACTGTAAGCACTAGCAAGAAGAGAGGAACTGGATATCATTGGAATAACAGAAACATGGTGGAATGAAGAAAATGAATGGGACACAGTTCTGCAAGGATACAAACTATACAGAAGAGATAAAACAGGGCAAAAAGGGGGAGGTATTGCCCTGTATGTCCAAGAAGAAATAGAGTCTATCAGAGAAGGGGAGACGGAAGGAAAAGATAAACTGGAGTCTCTCTAGATAAAGATTCCTAGACAAAACGAAGCAGACACAAAAATTGGCCTCTATTATCGACCCCCAGGACAGATGGAGGAATCAGACACAGAAATGATAGAGGAAATCAACCATGCTTGTAGAATAGGAAACGTAACGATCATGGGGGACTTCAACTTTCCGGGGATAAACTGGAATCTGGGAACCTCAAATTGCGGCAGGGAAACAAAGTTCCTAGAAATAATAGGAGACTGCTTCCTAGAACAAATGATGGGAGAACCAACAAGAGGGACCGCAACCCTGGACTTGGTCCTAAATGGCATAACTGGAAGGACAACAGATGTAGAAGTCACGGCCCCGCTGGGGACGAGCGATCACAATACGATCAATTTTAAAATTAGCATCGGGAAGGGGAAACCAACCAAGACCCAAACCACAATCTTTAACTTCAGAAAAGGGAACTATGACAGCATGAGAGCCATGGTTAAAAAACAGCTCAAGAAAAGGACAGCTGAAATCCAAACGGTCGATCAAGCATGGTCCCTACTAAAAAATACCATCACCGAAACGCAGAATCTCTACATTCCGCAGATATCCAAAGGAAGGAGAAACAAAAACAAGAGAGAACCAGCTTGGCTATCTAAAGAGGTGAAGGATGCAATGAGGGATAAGAGGAACTCGTTCAAAAAATGGAAACGTGAAAAACAACGGAGGCCTGGAACTGTCACAAGGTCGACCAGAAAAAGTGTCACAAGGCGGTAAGAGATGCCAAAAAGGTCTACGAGGAAAAGATAGCGCAAGATGCCCTAGCCCTTTTTTAGATATATAAAAGGGAAAAAGCCAGCGAGGGAGGCAGTAGGCCCTCTCGACGACCAAGGAAGAAAAGGGTGTATCAAGGAAGACAAACAGATTGCAGATAGGCTAAATTCATTCTTTGCCACTGTCTTTACCAATGAGGACACTGCAACAATGCCCAAAACAGGAAGGGTATTCAAGGGAGAAATAGAGGAAAGCCTCATCACAGTGAATGTGGATTTAGACAAAATATACTATCAGATTGACAAACTAAAAAGTGACAAATCCCCTGGACCGGATGGAATTCACCCGAGAGTGCTAAAGGAGCTTAAGGTTGAAATTGGATAACTATTACAAACCCTAGCTAACATGTCAATTAGAACCGGGCAAATACCAGATGACTGGAAGATAGTGAATGTCATCCCAATCTTCAAAAAAGGATCGAGGGGAGAACCGGGCAACTATAGACCTGCGAGTCTTATGTCAGTTCCTGGGAAGATGGTTGAAGCACTAATCAAGGATAGTATAGTGCAATACCTGGAAAATCATGACCTGATGCGAGCAAGTCAACTCGGCTTCAGGAAGGGGAAATCATGTTTGACGAATTTACTTCAATTTTTTGAAGTAAATAGCGGAGACCCGGTGGATATAATATACTTGGACTTCCAGAAAGCGTTCGACAAGGTTCCGCACACAAGGCTTCTGAGGAAACTACAAAGCCATGGAATAGATGGGGACATACTGAGATGGATAGGCAAATGGCTAGAGAACAGATTGCAGAGGGTGGGCATAAATGGGACATTCTCGGACTGGGAGAAGGTGACAAACGGTGTGCCCCAGAGCTCGGTTCTTGGGTTCATCTTATTCAATATCTTCATAAATGACCTGGAAGAGGAAACAACAAGCAATATTATCAAGTTTGCAGACGACACAAAACTAGGTCGGGCAGTTGGGTCACAAAAGGACAACGAAGAACTACAGAAGGATTTGAACCAGCTGGAGAAATGGGCGGAAAAGTGGCAGATGAAGTTCAATATAGAAAAATGCAAAGTAATGCACTTGGGCGGGAAAAACAAGGAACATGAATATAAAATTTTAGGTGTAACTTTGGGCAAGAGCGAACAGGAAAGGGACCTGGGGGTACTGATAGACAGGACCCTGAAGCCATCGGCTCAATGCACAGCGGCGGCAAAGAAAGCAAACAGGATGTTGGGCATGATAAAGAAGGGAATCACGAGTAGATCGGCAGACATCATACAGAGCAATGGTCAGACCACACTTGGAATACTGTATCCAACACTGGTCTCCCTATCTAAAGAAGGATATAACCCTGCTGGAGAGGGTGCAGAGGAGAGCCACGAAGCTAGTAAAAGGTATGGAGAATCTGAGCTACAAGGAACAACTCAGAAAACTGGGATTGTTCACCCTCGAAAAGAGAAGACTGTGAGGGGATATGATAGACACTTTTAAAATACTAAAAGGATTCGACAAAATAGAGCAAGAAACATCGTTATTCGCTTTGTCAAATGCGATATGGACAAGAGGTCATGGACTGAAACTGAGGGGCAACAGGCCCAGGACAAATGTCAGGAAGTTCTGTTTCACACAGCGAGTGGTGGACGCTTGGAATGCTCTCCCGGAGGAGGTTGTGACAGAGACCACCATTCTGGGATTCAAAGGCAAGTTGGATGTACACCTTCTTGCAAATCACATTGAGGGATATGGGTTAACAAGGTATTCATCAGGGAACACCTAGCTTAACCTCCGCGTGCGTTGTCTAGATGGACCTAAGGTCTGATCCGGTGAAGGCATTTCTTATGTTCTTATTAAAGAAATGACAATTTTGAATGAGGTGAAACTCTTTATAGTTTATAAATCTTTCTTTTTGGCTGTCTTAATAATAATATTGTAATTTGTAGCTAAAGAGACATATGATCAAGAAACTGTTTTATTTAAATTTTTTTTATTATGATAAACATACCGAGGGGCTCAAAATAGTACCTGGTGGGCTGCATGTGGCCCCCGGGCCACGAGTTTGAGACCACTGCTTTGGAGCTATAGCAGCTGATAAACTGGTCAAAATCTGTCACAACAAAGTTTGAGCAAATTTTTAAGCGGGCTTTTGCATCCATGATGCTCATACTAGCATCGCTGAAATTTGCATAAAAAGTTGTTTTGGACTGCCAAAAATTAGTATTTTTCATCAATTATTGTCAGCTTTTTGAGCAGTTAAAAATGACAAACTAAGCAAAATCAGCACCTGGCTCAATCTTAATAAGCTCACATTGAATATACCAAAAATCAAAGGCATATTATTTCCAATTTCAGATAAAGAAGACCCATGTCTGCCAATCTGTATAGAATCTACCCCTATTCAAATAGATACGAAGGTCAAACTTTTGGGGATCATCCTTGACAAAAATCTTACCTTCTACGAGCAAATCAGTACAATTATCCAGAAGTGCTTCCATAAACTAAGACTTATATGATAAATAATCTCGCTCCTTGACTCACCCTCCATAAACATCCTTATTCATTCCTTAGTCAGTTTCTCACATTGACTATAATTCTTTGTACCAGGGCAAAAACAGAAAGAAATGCATGGACTTCAAATCTTGCAAAACACAGCATGTAATTCCCTGTATTCTGTAACCTGTGTGCTAAAAACACTTAGGCATATCTAATGTGACCATACATCCTGTTCTGAACGGGACCATCCTGGTTTTAGGTAGCCTGTCCCATTGTCCCCAAGCACAGCTTTGGGATGCTGTTATGTCCCGTTTTCAGGGGCTCACTGAAGAAACAAGTGCCATAGCGAATACAGCCTCCCCTTTTTAAAATTCCAACGGATGCCTCCTATGTCCTGATGTCTTCCGGCAGCGGCAGAGTGGCGCGCTTGCCTGGTCCCACACCACTCACTGAATGGCTGCTGTCAGTTCTCATGAGTACTGTGAGAACTGACTGCAGCCATTCAGTGAGCAGCGCGGGACCAGGCAGGTGCGCGAAAAGCTCGTACCTGCCTTGTGCGCCGCTCTGCCACTGCCGGAAGACTACAGGACAGGAGGCAGCGCTAGGATTAAAAAAAATGTACCAGGGGGGTCCTGTCCCGTTTTGAGGAAAAAAATAAATGGTCACGTTAAGCATACCCCCATATCCCCGCAAGTTGCACACAATGGAATCAGCATGTACAACTTCTAGAAAAGTGCAGTTCCAAGCATAAACACAAACTGGTGCCAGTTAGCATCAATTTAATCCAGTGATTGGCAGGGGTCACGTGGTGGCATGCACAAGAGAGGTCACTGAATAGCGGAGCTCCATGCCTTTCCCAACAAATTGGCTTTAAAATGACGGTGAGACCCCTCGAGGGGACGACTGTGCCACCCCATCTTCTCCTGCATACTCGGAAAAGCTTGCGAGTTTCTTTGTTAGCGGCAGGAGGGCTCCGATTACATCAAAAATGCTTCGAAAAGACCGGGAGTAAATTAAGGGGCCAGTGCCAAGATGGCAGAGCAGCCCACCTTGACTTTCTCGGCTGCTAGTGCCTCGTGGACAGCAGAACTCACGGGCAGAGATTACGGCTGCGATGGAAGCCGCATTGGATAAAATATTACAAAAACTCTACATCCATGCTGAAGAGGCCCATGAACGTTTGGACAGTGTGGGCATAGAAATGGACAAAATGCAGCAGAGAATCAGTGCTTTGGAGGATCAGGATACCACGGAGGATGAACTGTTGTCGGCACTGAAGCAACGAGTCACAGAATTGGAATCCAAATTGGATGACTATGAAAAGATTCATCGGCATTCCTGAGACTTCACAAGAGGGTGAGCTCCCTTGACTGATGGAAACCTGGCTCACGAGTCAACTCACCTTTGCTCCTCATCTTGGCCCACTCTGGATTAAGCGAGCTCACTTGGTGGGCCCAGTGCGCTCTGCTGGTTCTAAACCTAGAGCTGTTTTCCTGCGGGTGCTCAACTTCACTCATAAGCAGGCTGTGCTATGGGCTATATGATCTGGCACGGCTCTGACTTATGAAGGAGGGAAAATCCTCTGTTTTCAGGATTACTCGGCCCCAGTGGCTACCGCACGGAAAAAATGTGTCCCGGTCTGTACCGCTTTGGTAGCTAGAACTGTGTATGGTACAGGGGGGGAGGGCAGGAAGGGAATAGAAGCTTTTGGGGCTTTGATGGGGTAAGGAGGGGGGGATGGAGGGCTATTGCCCTGCTTCGAGTTCTGGGTTGGATGGGATTGTGGTATTTTTAGAGTGGTGGGTGGGATGCTGGCGATTTGGGGGTTTTCTGCTGATCATGGGGGCGGGTATAGGCTGGGGTACCTGTCTCCTCACGATGTCTGTTCTGCTGTGGGTCGGGGTACTGGTATGGTTTTATGACTTATAAAATTATTTCCTGGAATGGGGAGGGATACACTCCCCTATGAAGTGCAGTAAGATCCTGCGTACTTTACAGAATCATGGGGCTGCAATAGTATTTCTCCAAAAAACTCACCTGCCGGCTACAGAGCATAGAAAGTTGTGTACTTGGTGGGTGGGCGATTATATTGACAATCATGCAGTACAAAAGAAGGCAGGGGTGATTATCCTATTTAGGAAGGGGCTTCTTGTGGAGAAACACTCCATCCGGGTTGATGACCAGGGCATGTTACAGTGGACAATCAAGAGTTGATTTTGGTTAATGTATATGCTCCTAATACCTATAATAAACAATTTTTTAGGACCCTTATTCGACAGACGCAGGCAGCTTCTACTGTACCTATTATTATGGGGGGAGATTTTAATGCAGTGTATGACCCCTTAGTGGATAAATCTGAATCTAAAGGGGTTGCACCCATTGATTATACTAAAGGGGTACCAACTGTTATGCTCTACTCTGGAGCTCCAGGATGTGTGGAGATTTTTTCAACCGGATGGTAGGGACTATACCCACATCTCCAGAGCCCATGGGACAATGTCCCATATAGACTATTTGTCGCTCTCAGACTCGTTCACCCCCTGTCTTGTTGGAGCTGGGATTGGACCTTCTTGTATTTCAGACCATGCTTTTGTGTGGATGGAGCTGCGAAAGGCCAGGGGGTCCTCGAGTTTTCTCGATTTGGCAATTTCTGAAATCACTTTACTATGATACTTAATTCCATGAGTTTTTGCACCTGAAATGGAGGGAATATTCCGAGTTTAATCAAGAGTACTCTTCTCAGTCTGTTCTTTTTTGGGAGGCAGCAAAAGCGGTGTTGCGTGTAGAAATAATCTCTTATGTGGCTCATAAAAAGCAAGCAACAGCAGCTGAGTTGAGGAGGTGGGAATGTCAAGTCTGGGGGGATCGGCAACAGTATGGTGCCTCTGGTTCCCTTTCTCACAGAGCAGCGTGGTTGGCCTCCCAAGCTTCACTCAATCACCTCATTCAGGTGAGGGCACAGAGATCGGCTCTCTATTTTAAATTTCAACTTTATAAACATGCTAATAAACCAGGGGCTTTACTAGCTAAACTGATTGCCTGGGAGCGAGGCCCTAGTAGGGTTTTAAGGGTTCGAAATGGCCAAGGGGAATTAGTGCTTGCAGATTTGTATAGTGCACCTGAGCATACGAGACTGGACAGTTCTTCTTATCTTGCTAATATTGCTCATCCTTCTTTATCGGAGGCCCAACAGCATGCTCTAAACTTGCCAATTCAGGAGGAGGAGGTGTCTTCCCTGGGGAAGGCACCGGGTGGGGATGGTTTGGTGGCGGAATTCTACAAGATCCTTCAGCAGCAGATCTTCAGTTGTTTGGCCGTGGTCTTTAATTCCTATATAGCAGACATAGAGTTACCATCTTCCATACGTGATGCTTTAATTATTGTACTTTTGAAGCCTGGAAAGGACTCTCAGGCTTTAGACTCTTACCGGCCCATCTCTTTGTTATCCTACGAAGCTAAATTATTTGCTAAGATTTTGGCCAGTAGAATGGCAAAAGGGCTGCCTGACCTTTTGTTGTCTCTCCAGGTTGGGTTTGTCAGGGGATGCTCAGTCTCAAAAAATCTGAGATGCATCATCCTCTCCCTGGAGAGGGTGAAGGCTACCTTTACTCCATCGTTATTAATTAGTTTTGATGCTAACAAAGCTTTTGACCGGATCTGGTTGGATTTTCTGTTTACGGCACTTCGGGACTACGGTTTTGGGGGGGGTGTTTCTGGATGGGATTCAAGCTTTATATCAATCTCCACAGGCTCAGATCTTGGTGAATGGGGGTCTCTCAGAGCACTTTGCAGTGAGGAGGGTACAAGGCAGGAGTGCCCTCTGTCCCCTCTTCTCTTTGTACTGGTCTTAGACTCAGTCCTTCGGGAGATTCATGCACATCCTGAGATAGAGGGCATTGATATTGGTTTTAAAACTTTCAAGCTCTCGGCCTTTGCCGATGCTATTTTAGTTTACATTACTAATCCTGAGCCCTCCTGAAGATCTTTGCAGAGTTTGGTAACCATTCTGGCTTTCGGCTTAACCTGGATAAGTCGGAATATCTGGTGACCCAGCCAGATTGGCTGCCCAGCTCCCCTTTTCATTGTCCTTTGCGGAGAGCGCACGGCAGTTTTAAATACTTGGGCATCTTTTTGGGTTCTGATCCTCCTCAGTTATATCTACTCAATATACATCCGTTGTTACAACTTACGGAAGCACACCTTGGTCAATGGTCTATGCTGACTCTGTCTCTCATGAGGCGGGTTAGTTTGTATGCGATGGTCATCTTTCCCAAGTGGCTGTATTGTTTGCAAACTCTTCCGCTTTGGGTGACTTCCAAAGATATTAACTTGTTATATCGGGCAGTGGCGCATTTTTGTTGGGGGAGGGAAGAGAGCACGTATGCGATTTTCAAGGCTGCTTAGGAACTGGCGACGGGGCAGCCTGGGGATCCCAGATTTACACTTATATAATTTGGCATGCTTGCTACAGCATGTGGGTGATTGGTATAATAATACCTCCCATTTCTCCTCTTTGGCTATGGAACATGCCTACTGTACCCCCTGAGATCTCCTTTATGTGTTGCAGGCCAGGCCGCGAATACTTCCTGGCCACATTCGCTCTTCGGGAATCTTTTAAACCACTTGAGACTGTTGGAAAGACCTTGCTAAATAGGGGGGCTTTGACCCACACTGTAGTCATCTTTTACCAATCCGGGGGAATGGTGACTTTCGTCCTGGAATGGATTCAGCGGTTTTTCAGACCTGGGAATCAGGTGGTATTGTACTTCTTCACAATGTTCTGATGGCAGCGGACACGTTGTGCCCGGTGGGCTCTTTTGAGGGTATGGGGCAATCTTGGCTGGCAGTATTCGCCCATCGTCAATTGGATCATTATATTAGGTCTTTGCCCCGTGTTTTGTTATCAGGCATGGTGATTCGCTGTGTAGTTGAGTTGTTCTCTCTTGAGGTAGATCAGTTATCCATATCCTTCCTTTATAAAAAATTGGTTAAGGGGTTGCCCCCACGGTTGCTTACAGAATTATTAGACAGATGGGTTACTGATTTGGGTGCAGAGTTGCCAGGGGACAAATTTCTTCATCTTGTTTGTTTCATTCTCACTTGGGTGGTAGCAGCAGAATTCAGGGAATGTCAATTCCGCATAATGTATCAAGCTTATATCTCCCAATATCAACTTTATTTAATGGGAGGATAGCCTCGGATCTTTGTGAATGATGTAAGGGGGCTTCCAAAACTTTTATTCATGTGCTGTGGTCTTGCCCTGTTATTGTAGGCTTTTGGAAGGAGATTCTTTTCTATTTGGGGGATGTTTTGCGGCAATCTCTTATACTTCATGCTGGAGGGATACTGTTAGGTCAGGTGACAGTGTTGCAGGTTAGGGGTAGGGGAGCCTGCCGCTGGGTCCTGAAGGCTTGTCTTTTGGGTAAGAAGTGTATTCTCCAATTTTGGACGCAGGCGGAGGCTCCCTCATTTTGGCACTAGAGAAACCGTTTACATACCTTGCTGCTGCTGGAGTTTCGTGCTTTGAATTTCACTTTCACTCTAAATTCTTTTACTCGGTCTGGAATCCCTACATTCATAGACTGCCCCCGCATACTAGCAGTTACTTTCTTAACAAACTTGGGGACTGTATTACACATCCCACCTCGGCTATATCGAGGTTTCATCCACCTGAGATGTGTGGATAGGGTTGGGTTTGCATGTCGGGGAATGGGGGGGTAGATGTGGATATGTGTAGTGGTCCTGGGAGGGGGGGGTTGGCCACAAAAATGAGGGGGTGGGAGGTTGTCTTTACACTTTGTGCAGGAGTGGGAGGGTTGGGCGTTCTGCTTGATATTGTAAAACTTGATGATAATCTGTTCTCATTGTCTGCTGGCTTTCTGTTGAGTTGCTTTTTGTGCTGCTGGTTTGTACTATTGTCTGTTGGATTTATCATCAATAAAAATAGTTTACTGGTAATCCAGTGATTGGCTGTTAGTTCCAATTAACACAAATATTAAAGTTGCACACACAGCTGTCCTTTTTCTATAACTTGTATGCACAAATTTGTGCATGCTAGTTTATAGAATTCAGAGAGTAATGCAGAAAGTGTTATGAAACAGACACCATAATACAGGACAAAAATTACAAAGAACTAGAATTAAACTTTTTTAATAAAAAAAATATGCATACTTACATATGATATAATAGTTTTTGTTTCTTTGGAATTCTAAGCCCCAGAGGTTGGGGCTAAACTCTTGAAATTTAATGGTAAATTTAACATCTTGCTCTGGTTTGGCACAGTTAAGCAGAGGTGTCTTGTCTTTTTTGATGGTACAGCTATCTGCTTGCTCTTTATCCACCATGTAGACCTTAAAATATTCATACTGGCCAATAGATATGGAATCTACTTTTGGGCAAATAATATCCAGTCTATCTCCCATTTGTGGATATAGTATCAGTCCTTGTCCAGGATGAAATCTAAAAGAAAAATATGGGATTCCATGAAAGCAAGAGCAGAACAAGCTAGTAATATATATATATATAGTTTCAAAATAAAAAAGCCTTCCTATAAACAAAAACAATCTGATTGCAAAATAGAGGACTTTCCATTTGTTCTAAACTGATGCATATGAATTGAAAAAAGTACTAATTTGGTTGCAATTAGACTATCAAGAATGCATAATTTCTCTTTTTAGATTCTGAAGTTTCCAAGTTTATTTCAGTCTTGATATCTCACCTATAATAAAAAAAAGGTCTAAGCAGTTTACAATAAAAAAGAGAAATAGGGAAGTTTGTAATTAGCAGTGTATTTCACAGGGATATGAACTGGTGATACATACTGTACATAACTCATAAAAGGCACAAATGCCAAGAGCTGTAATTTCCTAAAAGGCACAAATTCCAAGAGTTGTAGTTTGCATGTCTGTGAACAATCATCACTGAATGGTAGTACCATGAATTGATGACTGAAAATAAATGAAGAAATGAAGCTATTAAGTGTTTTTTTTCTATTTCCTGAAGAAATAAAGGTCAATAAATGAAAAAAAGTATCACTACAACATATTAAATGATTTGTGATTAACTGGAAACTATGGGGCTCATAAAAAAGACATATCATCCAAGTACCGATAATCAAAACTAACACACAGAAAGTACTTAGGCCTTTTCACTGCCTCTGTACACCGAGTGAAAAGGAGAGTTTTTGGAGGAGTGGATAGGGCGAGAGGTAGGCCAACCTAGACTTAGTCATCTGGCAGCCATAACCAAAAAACTTTGACAGGTTGCCAGACAGAACTTATTACATTTTGACTTGGACGAAGTCAAAACAGGTATAAGTTCTGAATAAGGCCGCTGAGCTGATCACTGCTGCTGCGATTCCCTCCCTACGCTGGTAGGAGATATGGGAATGTGTGGTGCAGTGGTTAGAGCTACAGCCTTAGCACCCTGAGGTTGTGGGTTCAAATCCCTCACTGCTCCTTGTGACCCTATGCACTCACTTAATCTTCTCATTGCCCCAGGTACTCTAGATAAGAGTTTGAGCCCACCGAGACAAATAGGGAAAAATGATAAAGTACCTGAATGTAAACCACTTAGAATATACGTGGTAAATAAATAATTAAATAAAATAAAAAATGCCTAATCCCCCATGATCCTGCCATGATCCCCTACGCCCCGCCCCATCTTCCCTGGCAGGAGAGATGCCCAATCTCTCCTGCCACGATCCCCCATGACCCCCCTCCAGAATCTTCCCCAGAAGGAACTGGGCCAGTTGCCTAATGCCCCTCATATGGGCAGGGTCATAGGCGCCTGGGCCAATCATGCCCTAGACCCCTCCCCAGTGCATCCCACAATGCACCAGGAAGGGGAAGGTCTGCCATTCAGAGGAAGGTGGGCCTGCCAGCCATAGGCAAGACCCGTCTGTCTGACCATCTAAAGAGGAGGGATTGGGCATCTCTCCTGCCGGGGAAGAATCAGGTGGGGGGAGGTTCATGGGAGATTGCCCCAGGAGAGAATGGGCATTTCTCCTGCCATGGAAGATTCGGAGGGGGGGTTGCGGGGGATAGCGGCAGGAGAGATTGGGCATCACTCCTGCACAATCATTGCAGGGAGGGATGGTTGATTCTGTAACCGGCGTTGTTTATAACAGATGCTGGTTAGAGAATCCTGTTTTTAGACAAAAGATTGGCCCCTCCTTCGCCTAAAAGGTCTTGTTTTGGGCGTTTGGGACTTGAGCGATTTTTTGGTCGGGAATGTGTTATAAGGATACATATAGTGGCAGTCTGGGTGATTAAACTGCTGAACATAGAGGTAGGCCATTCTCAAAAAACCCTAATTTTGGATGTTTTGGGGTTTTTTGAATGGACATTTCCTGCTGCTGGCTACTTTCTGCGCCTAGGGATTTAGGCCAAAAGGGGACCTAGATGTTTCTTTTGATTATGCCTCTCCACGCTTTCTTCAGAAAGCACTTTGCAAACAAACTTAGTCTAACCTTAAAAAATATTTAAGTTAAACTCACAGTTAGGGAGGACCAACCTTGATTCTTTAAACATTATTCCCTATAGCTAGGGTGCCTAAATGTATTCCCTATTTTCAAGGAAACATAGGAGCCTATGGGGCTCATAATATATATATATATTTTTTTAAAGTTCAAAAAGTGGCCTAAATCGGTACTTAGATGACCAAAATGACAGTACCGATAATCAAAGCTGGTTTTAGACATATCTAAAACCAGCTTAGGCCTTTACCCTGCCTCTGAATGCCTAGAGTGAAAAGGGGCATTTTTGGAGGAGTGGATAGAGCGGGAGATGGGCGGACCTAGACTTAGTCATCTGACAGCCATAATCAAAAGGGTTTGACAGGTTGCCAGATGGAACTTATACGTTTTGACTTAGACCAGTGGTCTCAAACTCAAACCCTTTGCAGGGCCACATTTTGGATTTGTAGGTACTTGGAGGGCCGCAGAAAAAAATAGTTAATGTCTTATTAAAGAAATGACAATTTTGCATGAGGTTAAACTCTTTATAGTTTATAAAACTTTTCTTTAACAGTTTTACCTTATGCAAAATTGTCATTTCTTTAATAAGACATTAGCTATTTTTTTCTGCGGCCCTCCAAGTACTCTATTTTTTCTGCAGCACTCACATTTAAAGTTTAATATCTTTTCTTTCTCAAAACTGGCACATTTCAATTACTAAATTGAAAATAAAATAATTTTCCTACCTTTGTTTGGTAATTTCATCAGTCTCTGGTTGAACTTTATTCTTCTGACTGTGCATCCAATATTTCTTCCCTTCTTTCAGCCTCCTGTATGCTTCCTCTCCTCCAGACCTCATTCCCTCCCCCAACTTTTTCTTTCTTTCTCTATGTCTGTCTTTCTCTGATTCCGTGTCCCATTTTTTGCTTTGTTTCTGGCTCCCTGTCCCCCCTTCTTTCTTTCTTCCTTCCTGCCCTCCCCCATGCCACCGCCGCCGGGGAATAGGCTACTGCTGCCGCCATCGGGAACAGGCCGAGATCTCCACGCTTCTCTTCTCCATGGGGCCGACCAACTCTCGCTGCCCAACGTCAATTCTAACGTCGGAAAGGACGTTCCAGGCAGCCAGGCAGCGATTGGCTAGCCAGAACGTCCTCTCGACGTCAGAATTGAGGTCAGGCGGCGAGAGAAGGAGGGAGATCAAAGAGCATGGTGCCGGCCTGTTCCCCAATGGCAGCGGTGAGAAGGGAAGGGAAGCAGGTTGGGCATCACTGCTCTAGACAAGCCGCACTCTAGGGAGAACAGTGGAGGGTGGCCAGCTGTGCGGACCGCCCCCCCCCCCCCTTGGTACGCCACTGGAGCAGCAGTGTGTCTGGCTGGCTCGTTCCGTTCAAAGCCGCGGGTGGAGGCTCCTTGCGAGATCCGCACCTGTGTCTGAAGCCTCTCTGATGTGATGTCAGAGAGGCTTCCGATGCAGGAGTGGATAGCGCAAGGAGCCGCCAACCCGCGGCTTTGAACGGAACAAACTGGCCAGACACACTGCTGCTCCAAAAGGAAGAGAATGATCCAGTCCAGACCGCGGGCCGCGTGTTTGAGACCGCTGACTTAGACCAAGTCGAAACAGGTATAACTTCCGAATAGGGGCCGCTGAGCTGATCGCGGCTGCCGCGATCAGCTCAGCTGTCCCAGCAACCTACCCACAGCAATGATCACGGCAGGAGAGATGCCCAATCTCTCCTGCCGGCACCCTACCCCCCCCCCCGAACTTTGTGGATGCACCAGAGAGAGGCCTAGGACCTGATTGGCCCAGGCGCCTAAGGCCTGCCCATAGGAGGGGCCTTAGGCAACTGGGCCAACCAAAGATTCAGCTCCCTCCTGGTCTCCCCTCCTGTCAGGGTGGGTACGCCTTCAGCAGGAGGGCTTGGGATCCCTCCAGCCACGATCACAGGTTTGGGGAGAGGGTGCCGGCAAGAGAGATTGGGCATCTCTCCTGATGGGCATCAGTGGGGTTCGGAGGGGGATTGCGATTGCGGCAGGAGAGATGAGGCTCTCTCCTGCCCTGATCAGGGGGGGAAACAGTCACAGTACTCTGTAACCGGCGTTGTTTTTGACAGATGCCAGTTACAGAATCCTGCTTTTAGGCAAAGGACTGGCCCCTCCTTTGCCTAAAAGGTCTAGTTTTTGGCATTTGGGATTTGTGTGATTTTTTGGTCAGGAATGTGTTTGTAGGGATAGAAGTAGTGGTAATCTGGGTGAGTAGATTGCTGAACGTGGAGGAAGGCCATTCCCAAAAAAAACACCTCATTTTGGACTTTTTGGTTTTTTAGAATGGCCATTTCCCTGCTGTCTACTTTCAGCATCTAGGGACTTTGGCCAAAAGGAGACTAAGACGTTTTTTTTTATTATGCCCCTCTACGTATTCATCTGAAAATTCACCCAAAGTTATTTTCTTCAAATTTAAGCCCCTGAATGACTTGTCTTTATTTAGGAGTCTATTTAGGTGCCTAGTGCTGAAGAATAATGCTAGGCTTTTAACTTTTTTCTCCAGGCCTAAATCCATCCATTATGCCACCTACTTTAAGGCTCTCAAATTCAAGAGACAGGGAAATTTTGAACATAAGTGTAAGTACTCAGTGCTGGTAACTTTTCAAACAGATCAACTGCGGAGTCTACTCTCTTTGAAAATTGAACCTTTTATTTTTAACTAAAATTAGGAAGATTGGCAAATTGGTAATTCAATAAAGGAATATTTCAATTATACTTCTCCCTCCGTATTCACGGTTTTAGCAATCGCAGTTTCGATTATTTGCGGTTTTTCAATTGCTGGCTCCTCCAGCCCCCCCCATTGCATCACAGAAATCGCTGATTCACACCATTTACAGATATAATCACTGATTCCAAACATTGCACAGAGAAATCGTTGATTCCCAGTTGCACATAGAAAATCGCCGATTCCCAGCGTTTGTACAGTACAGATAAAATCGCTGATTCCCAGCATACACAGAGAAAATCGCTGATTCCCAGCACTGCAAAGAGAAATCTCGCTGATTCCCACCATGGCTACAAAGCATAAGACTTCTGATGCTACTGAAAGTGCTCCCAATAGGGAAAAAACGTGAAAATCTTACAAGTAAAGGTTGAATTATTTGATATGCTTCATTCTCCACCGTAGCTTGGCATTATGGCATTAATGAGTCTACCATTAGATACATAAAGAAGAATGAAAAAGCAAGGGGGAGGAAGCTCAGAAACATCTTTAGGATGGAGACTGTAGGAAGCGCCTGGACCCTATTAAGGGACACCCTGCAGAAAGCACAAAGAATGTACGTCCCCAGTTTCAGGAAAGGCTGCAAGAACAAGCGGTCAAAGGACCCGGCTTGGATGTCAACTGAAGTAGAGGGCAATAAATGACAAAAAAGTATCCTTCCAGAGATGGAAAAAGGACCCAACGGAAGAAAATCACCAGGCGCACAGGAAATGCCAAAAGGAATGCCACCGAGAGGTTAGAAAAGCAAAAGGGAAATACGAAGAGGGGCTGGCCAGGGAGGCGAAAAACTTCAAGGCATTCTTCAGTTACGTAAAGGGGAAGCGACCAGCGAGAGAGGAGGTGGGGCCGTTGGACGATGGGGATAGGAAGGGAGTGATTAAAGAGGATAAAGAGGTAGCTGAGAGGTTGAACACGTTCTTCTCGTCGGTTTTCACGAGAGAAGACACATCTAATATACCGGACTCAGAGGAGCTCATGAGTGGGGAACAGGCCGAAAAATTGGAGCACATAGAGGTAAGTAAGGAGGATGTCCTCAAACAGATAGACAGGTTAAAATGCGGCAAATCACCGGGCCCTGACGGGATCCACCCAAGGGTTCTAAAGGAACTAAGACAAGAAATAGCAGGCACAATCCAGCATGTTTGCAACCTATCCTTGAAAACTGGAGAGGTACCAGAGGACTGGAAATTGACGAATGTCACACCTATCTTCAAGAAGGGATCGAGGGGTGACCCAGGGAACTACAGGCCGGTGAGCCTGACTTCAATTATAGGGAAGATGGTGGAAGCTATGATCAAAGACGGCATTTGCGAGCACACCGAGAGAAATGGCCTACTGAGAACAAGCCAGCACGGATTCTGTAAGGGAAGGTCATGCTTAACGAACCTTCTGTACTTCTTTGAGGGAATAAGCAGTCGGGTGGACAATGGGGAACCCATAGACATCATTTACCTCGATTTTCAAAAGGCTTTCGACAAGGTGCCACATGAAAGGCTGCTTAGGAAGCTGTGGAACCACGGGGTGGGAGTGGATGTGCACAGATGGATCAAGCACTGGTTGTCGGGTAGACTGCAGAGGGTCGGAGTGAAGGGCCAATATTCTGACTGGCGGGGAGTCACGAGCGGTGTGCCACAGGGATCGGTGCTGGGGCCGTTACTCTTCAACATATTTATCAATGACCTGGAAAAGGAGGCAAAGTGCGAGGTTATAAAATTTGCAGACGATACCAAACTGTGCGGTAGAGTTAGGTGCAGGGAGGAATGTGAGGACCTGCAAAGGGACCTGGACAAGCTGGAAGACTGGGCAAACAAATGGCAAATGCGCTTTAACGTGGAAAAATGCAAGGTCATGCATATAGGGAAAAAGAACCCGTTGTTCAACTACAAATTGGGGGGGGCATTGTTGGGAGACAGCAGACTTGAGAGAGACTTGGGTGTGCTGGTGGATGCATCACTGAAGCCATCTGCACAGTGCGCAGCAGCCTCGAAAAAAGCCAACAGGATGCTGGGCATCATAAAGAGGGGCATAACAACCAGGACGCGGGAAGTCATCATGCCATTGTATCGAGCGATGGTGCGTCCACATCTGGAATACTGCGTTCAGTATTGGTCGCCACACCTCAAGAAGGACATGGCGGTACTTGAGAGAGTCCAAAGGAGAGCAACGAAACTGGTAAAAGGGCTGGAACACTGCCCATACGCCGAGAGGTTGGATAGGCTGGGGCTCTTCTCTCTGGAAAAGAGGAGGCTCAGGGGAGATATGATAGAGACCTTCAAGATCATGAGGGGCATAGAGAGGGTGGATAGGGACAGATTCTTCAGATTGAAGGGGACAACAGGTACGAGGGGGCATTCGGAGAAACTGAAGGGAGATAGGTTCAAAACAAATGCAAGGAAGTTTTTTTTCACCCAAAGGGTCGTGGACACTTGGAATGCGCTACCGGAGGAAGTGATCAGGCAGAGTACGGTACAGGGATTCAAACAGGGATTGGACGGATTCCTGAGGGATAAAGGGATCGTGGGATACTGAGAGAGGTGCTGGGATGTAATACAAGTATAGAAAACTAACCAGGTAATAAGTATGGAAACCCAACCAAGTCGTGAATGTGCAAGACCGGAGGATTAGGACTTCGATGGGAAGATAGGGCTTCAATGGGAAACCAAGGTGGCAAGGGGGCCCCTTCTGGTTATTCAGACAGGTCGTGACCTGTTTGGGCCGCCGTGAGAGCGGACTGCTGGGCAGGATGGACCTATGGTCTGACCCGGCGGAGGCACTGCTTATGTTCTTATGTTCAATCCGTGAAGCTGTTGCAGCAGCTACTCTTGCAGGTGCAAAGACATTATATGTTGTGCGAGATGTCAATCTCTCTCATATGGAAGCTGAAACATTTCTGTGTGTGCAGGATTGCTACAAGAGAATTTTGGTAAACTCTGTGATAAGAGGAAAGTGTCATAATCCATTGACTTTCTGGCTAGTAAAGGGTGGCTTGATAAATTCCATCACAGGTATGGCCTGCGTAATGTGAGGAGAGTGGCAGGATAAGTAGCATCTGCCAACCAAGAGGCAGCTAGAGAGTTCCCTGCTACCTTTAAGGAAATTATTGAAGAGACGCGATATGAACCTGAGCAGGCATTCAATGCCGATGAAACTGCTTTAATTTTGGAAGAAAAAGCCACAGAGGACTTTCATTAGCAAAGAGGATAAGCGAGCACCAGGTTTCAAAGCTGCAAGAGATAGAGTAACCATGGTGTTTTGTGCAAATGCAGTAGGCCATATGATAAAGTCAACACTGATTTATAAAGCAGTGAACCCCCAGCCTTGAAGGGAAAAGATAAGTTCCAGCTGCCTGTTTATTGGATGAGCAACAAGAAGGCTTGGACAACCAGAGCATTGTTCCTACAGTGGTTTCATCAGTGTTTTGTGCCTGAAATAAGAAAATACCTGGCCAATAAAAGGAATGGAATTCAAGGTTCTGTTGATATTGGACAATGCCCCTGGATACCCATACCCACACCCACATGAGTTGCACATTGAGGGTGTTGAGAATGTTTACTTGGCCCCCAACACAACATCTCTCATCCAGCCTCTCGACCAGGGGGTAATTAGGACATTCAAGGCATACTACACAAGGTATTCATTGGAGAGCATTGTGCATACGATGGACAAAGGCCCAAACGTGGATAACATCATGAAAAAGTGGAAGGATTTCACTATTGCCAATGAAATCAATATTATTGAACGAGCAGTGAAAGCTGTCAAGCCAGAGTCAGTGAACTTGTGCTGGAAGAATCTATGGCCTGAATGTGTAAAAAGGGAGAACACTGTCAATATCATAGAGCCTGTCCAAGAAATTATGGAAGATATCATGGGCTTGGCAAGGGTGGGGAAGGCTTTGAAAATATGGATATGGAGGATATTCAAGACTTAATAGACACCAGAGCAAAAGAGCTAACTGAAGATGACCTAATTGACCTGACTACTCCTGAAGGAGAAGCAATACCAGATGAAGAGGAGAAAGGTGTAGAAGAAGAAGAAGTGCTAGAAGACAAGTTTACAGTGAATAATATTGCAGAGATTATACTCGGGTTCAATGGTGTGGTTGACTTTTTCTGTGATATCGACCCATCCATGGTACGTGCGTTAAAGATGAAGGAATTAGCAGAAAGCACAGTTACTTACCGTAACAGTTGTTATCCAGGGACAGCAGGCAGATATTCTCACACATGGGTGACGTCACCGACGGAGCCCCGCAGCGGACAGCCTCGAAAGCAAACTTGCTTGAAGATCTTGAACTTTCGAGTGCTGCACCGCGCATGCGCGTGTGCCTTCCCGCCCGAACTAGGGGGGCGCATCTCCTGTGAGGATCCTCAGTTCAGATACCTAGCTAAGAAGCCAACCAGGGGAGGTGGGAGGGTTGTGAGAATATCTGCCTGCTGTCCCTGGATAACAACTGTTACGGTAAGTAACTGTGCTTTATCCCAGGACAAGCAGGCAGCATATTCTCACACATGGGTGACCTCCAAGCTAAGAAAAAAGGGATGGAGGGAAGTTGGCAATTTAAGAAAAAAGATTTTGCAAAACAGATTGGCCAAAGTGGCCATCCCTCCTGGATAAAGTATCCAGACAGTAATGAGAGGTGAAAGTATGAACCGAGGACCAAGTAGCAGCCTTGCAGATTTCCTCAATAGGAGTTGATCTGAGGAAAGCTACAGACGCCGCTATAGCTCGAACTTTGTGGCCCGTCACTCAACCCTGCAGAGGAAGACCAGCCTGAGCATAGCAGAAAGAGATGCAAGCAGCCATCCAGTTGGATATGGTACGCTTCGAAATAGGGCATCCCAACTTATTCGGATCAAAAGAGATGAAAAGTTGAGGAGAAGTTCTGTGAGGTTGAGTGCGTTGGAGGTAGAAAGCCAAGGCACGTTTGCAGTCCAAAGAATGAAGTGCCGCTTCTCCCTGGTGAGAATGAGGCTTTGGAAAAAATACTGGCAGAACAATAGATTGATTGATGTGAAATTCTGAAACCACTTTAGGTAAGAGTACGGAGGACCACCTTGTCATGGTGAAAAACTGTGAAAGGTGGGTCCGAAACTAACGCTTGTAGCTCACTGACTCGTCGAGCAGAAGTGAGGGCAATTAAGAATACAACTTTCCAAGTGAGATACTTGAGATGAGCTTTGTCAAGTGGTTCAAATGGAGGTTTCATCAGTTGAGCCAAAACAACATTAAGATCCCAAACCACTGGAGGCGGTCGAAATGGTGGATGAAGATTAAAAAGTCCTTTCATAAAACGGGAAACCATGGGTTGTGCAGAGAGGTTTCCCTTCCAGAGACTGATGTAAAGCAGCAATAGCACTGAGATGGACTCGAATAGATGTAGATTGAAGTCCAGATTGTGACAAGTGAAGTAAATAGTCCAGAACTGATGCTAAGGAGGAAGACATTGGTTGCAGCTGACGTGTAGAACACCAAGCAGAAAATCTAGTCCATTTCTGGCCGTAACATTGACGAGTGGACGGCTTTCTGGAAGCAAGTAAAATATCTTGAACAGACTGAGAAAATTGAGAAGAGTCTGTTATGTAGACAGGTACCAAGCTGTCAAATGTAGAGACTGCAGGTTGGGATGAAGTAAGGACCCTTGACTCTGAGTGAGCAGAGAAGGAAAAACTGGCAGAAGTAGAGGCTCCCTGGTGCTGAGTTGAAGTAGAAGGGAGTACCATGGTTGTCTGGGCCACCGAGGAGCTATCAGAATCATGGTGGCGTGTTCTGACTTTAGTTTGACTAGAGTTTTGAGAATCAGAGGAAATGGAGGAAAGGCATAAAGAAACTGAGCCCTCCAGTCCAGGAGAAACGCATCCGCTTTGAGACGTTGAGGAGTGTAAATGCGTGAACAAAACTGAGGTAGTTTGAAGTTGAGGGGGGACGCAAAAAGATCTATCTGGGGGGTCCCCCAGCGGACAAAGATTTGACGAAGCGTGGGAGAATTGAGTGTCCATTCGTGAGGCTGTAGAAGACAACTCAATTTGTCCGCTAAACAGAATAATAATAATAATAACAACAGTTTATATACTGCAGGACTGTGAAGTTCTATGCGGTTTACAATGATTATAAAAAATGTTACAAATTGAATAGAATTAACATAGTTAATATTTATTGTTTAGCAGTTCTAGAGATCTGGTATTGAGAGAGAGATTGAGCAAATCAGTTTCCTATGTACTTTAGGAACAGATATGTTTTCAGTTGTCTTCTAAATTCCCTATATGTATTGGCAAGTGTAAGTAGTTGTTTCAGATCGTTGCCCCTTAATGCTGCTTGATAAGAGAGAAGATATTGGTGATGAATTTTGAATTTACATCCTCTAACCGGGGGGGGGGGGGGGAGAAACAATATTCAAGTTTGAGCTTCTTTTATGTCTATTGATTGAAAAGGAGAATAGGTCAGTTATGTATTTGGGGGCTAGACCGAATCGAACCTTGAAGCAAAAGCAACCGAACTTAAACCTCACACGCGCCTCCATTGGCAACCAATGCAGGAGTTGGTAGGAGGAAGTTATGTGATCGAACTTCTTCAACCCGAAGATCAGCCTGACTGCTGCATTCTGCACCAGTTGTAGTCGCCGCATTTTCTTCTGGGAAATTGCCAGATAGGCAATGTTGCAGTAATCCAGTTGGCACAGTATGAGGGATTGTATCAGGATTGTAAACGATGGTGTGTCAAAATATGCTCTAATAGACCGAAGCTTCCAGAGAGTAAAAAAAAACTTTTTTGACCAAAGAGTCTACCTGGTCTTTCATGGTTAGGCCTTGGTCCAGCGTTACACCCAGAACCTTCAGAGTGGGTTGAATGGGGTAACTAAGATTGTTGATGCGTGGTGGAGTTGTAGTATCTAGTGGGTGTGGCGAAGCCATGAAGAATTTTGGTTTTTCTAAATTGAACCTCAGTCTAAATTCAGTCATCCATTGTTCCATCAAGTTTAGTGCTTCTGTTGCCATGGGAGTAACTTCTGAGAGAGAGGTGACGAATGAGATGATGATCGTAAAGTTGTCTGCATAACTGAATAATTTTATTCCTAGTTGGGACAGTTGTGCACCTAATGTTGACATGTAAACATTGAAAAGTAATGGGGATAGTGGTGACCCCTGTGGGACACCAGATGGGTTACTTCAGGTGTCCGAGAGATTGCAATCAAAATGAACTTGATAGGTGCGGGATATAAGGAAGCCTGGGAACTAGTCTAACACCTCTCCTCTGATACCAATTGCATCTAAGCATTGTAGCAATTTCTCATGGTCTACTAACTCATATCAACTTGCATAATCAGGGCATTGAGGCCTTTACTAAATAAGGAGCGTAATTTATCTAATATGGCTGCAATTACTGTCTCAGTGCTAAATAAAGGTCTGAAATCTGATTGTGTTTCATGTAGGAGAGAGAACTGGTCAAGATATTCCATCAATTGGGTGTGCACTAATCCTTCCATGATTTTTACAAACAATGGAATGATAGCTACTGGTCTGTGGTTGGTCACATCAGGCAGCATTATGGGGTAAAGATCTAGAACAATTGCTTACGCCTACTATTTATGGGGAATTCAGGAAATGCCTAAAAACATATCCGTTCCTGAAGTATCTAGGCAGCTGACCCGTACAACTCTTTCTTCTCAATAACTGATCCCTTGAGCTGTTAATCACTAGCTTCCACCCTGTTAAGTTCAATCAATTTGTACCATCTTTTAATCTTTGCAAACCGCATAGAACTTCACGGTCCTGCGATATATAAACTGTTATTATTATTTATTATTATTATTATATTAACTGATATGGTTAAATAAAATGGGGCTCATAATCAAAACATAAACATATCTAAAAACCCGCCCAAGTTGGCGCTTGGATGACCTATGAGTAGTGGCTCGTGGCCAGTAGGGGGTGATGTTTATGGGATGGTAATGGAATGGATATCAGAACATGATAGTGCAGTATTAAGTGCCTGCTTTTCGTATGATTCTGGGTAACTCTAATTAGATACAAGCATATGTGTCGGTTAACGCCACGCCCAAATAGAAGCGTACGAAAAATGGGTGAATAAAAATCTGAATATAAATGTGGCCAAGGCCAGAAAAACACACTACAGATTAATATAAGGGAAAGTATAATAATATTCTTTTTGTGTACTTTGCTATTGGGCTAGATCATGGAGGAAATCGGGATGTGCATGGACTCCATTGACTTTCTGTCAAGTCTTTGTTCAAAGGTTCCCGCTTCTCAGCATCGTGGTGTTAATTGATACCAGATGTGCTTTAGGCTGGCTAGGAAAAACATATTGGATAACGTGTCCTAAACTAGGATATAACATGCATTGAATATGAATTAAATATGAATCAAAAGTTATGAATGTATGGAATGCTTGGGCCCAAGTATGAATGTGTGGATATGAAAGAATTGGTATAACAGGCGAGGGAGGAAGTGGGACCGTTGGATGATGGAGACAGAAAGGGAGTGGTAAAGGAGGAAAAAGAGGTAGCAGACAGGTTAAACAAGTTCTCGTCGGTCTTCACGAGCGAGGACACATCCACTGTACCAGAACCCGAGGAGATCATAAGTGAGGATCAAGATGAAAAGCTGGAGCAAATAGAGGTAAGCCATGAGGACGTCCTCCGACAGATAGATAGATTGAAAAGCGACAAATCACCGGGCCCGGACGGAATCCACCCAAGGGTACTAAAAGAACTGAGAGAGGAAATAGCGGAAACACTCCGGCAAATATGTAACCTATCATTGAAAACTGGGGAGATCCCGGAGGACTGGAAAATAGCAAATGTCACGCCTATCTTTAAGAAGGTATCGAGAGGTGACCCAGGAAACTTCAGGCCGGTGAGCTTGACTTCAGTTCCGGGTAAAATGATGGAAGCACTGATTAAAGACAGCATCTGTGAGCACATAGAAAAAAATGAGCAGCTGAGGGCGAGCCAGCATGACTTCTGCAAGGGAAAGTCATGCCTCACGAACTTACTACACTTCTTTGAGGGAATAAACAGCCAGATGGACAAAGGGGAACCCATAGACATCATTTACCTCGACTTCCAAAAAGCCTTCGACAAGGTACCCCACGAACGGCTGCTTAAGAAGCTGTGGAACCACAGGGTGGAGGGGGATGTACACTGATGGATTAAACACTGGTTGGCGGGCAGAAAACAGAGAGTTGGAGTGAAGGGCCAATACTTAGACTGGCAATGGGTCATGAGCGGAGTTCCGTAGGGGTCGGTGTTGGGACTGCTCCTGTTCAATATATTTATAAATGATCTAGAGATGGGGACGAAATGTGAGGTTGTCAAATTTGCAGATGACACCAAACTCTGCAGCAGGGTCAGAATCACGGAAAACTGTGAGGAACTGCAAAGGGACCTAACGAAACTGGAAAAGTGGCAGATGCGTTTTAATATAGAGAAATGCAAGATCATGCATGTTGGAAAAAAGAACCCGATGTTCAACTATACAATGGGGGGGATCATTGCTAGGGAAAAGTACCCTTGAAAGAGACCTGAGTGTGCTGGTGGATACAACAATGAAAGCATCGGCACAATGTGTGACAGCCTCAAAGAAAGCAAACAGAATGCTGGGTATCATCAAGAAAGGTATCATGACCAGGACAAAGGAAGTCATCATGCCACTGTATCGTGCAATGGTACGCCCGCATCTGGAGTACTGTGTCCAGTATTGGTCGCCATACCTCAAGAAGGACATGGCAATACTTGAGGGGGTCCAGAGAAGAGCGGTGAAAATGATAAGAGGTATGGAAAACTTTTCATATGCTGACAGGCTAGAAAAGCTGGGGCTGTTCTCCCTGGAAAAGCGGAGACTTAGAGGAGACATGATAGAAACTTTCAAGATCCTGAAAGGCATAGATAAGGTAGACAGGGACAGATTCTTCAGACTGTGGGGAACAACAAGTACAAGGGGGCACTCGAAGAAACTGAAAGGGGACAGGTTTAGAACCAATGCCAGGAAGTTCTTCTTCACCCAGAGAGTGGTGGACACGTGGAACGCACTCCCGGAGGTTGTGATAGGGCAGAAGACACTACAGGGATTCAAAGAAGGTTTGGATAAATTCCTGAAGGATAAGGGGATTGAAGGGTACGGACAGAAGTAATGATAGGTTATAGGATGAGGCAGGGACCACTTGACAGGTTATGGACCTGATGGGCCGCCGTGGGTGCGGACTGCTGGGCGCGATGGACCTCTGGTCTGACCCAGTGGAGGCAACTTCTTATGTTCTTACGGCATTCAAAGTAGGCAGGGATGAGATTCACTAAAAAAAAAAAAAATGAGGGACACTGACTGTGCTGACCGATCCAAAAAATAAGCGACTGCTGAGGACCAGTCGCTCAGGTCCTTTCCGACTGCCCTGCCTTCTGCCGCACTGCGTCTCTGCTCTCAGTCCCGATCTGCTCTCTACCACATCTCCCGCTCTCACTCCGAATCTCTCCTGCCACCCTGACTCTCCTGCTCTTCCCCGCAGTGCAAGCCCGTGGTTTTAATAACAAAAAAAAAGTTTTCTGCTCTGCCGAGCACAGAGGGCAGATGGTCTGTGCATGCTCATGGATCGCTCTCCAGTGATCCATGCAGTCAGTGGGGGGCGTGCCAACGATCACCCCCATTTGCATGCAAGCCTTTTGTGAATTTGTCGCCCTGCATGCAATTGGACATGGATCGGACACGGAAAGTAAGGTTAGTGAATCTAGCACTTAGACTATCAGCCACTCACATGAGAAACTTAAAATACTGTCTTCTGTAGTTCACTCATCTTTATGTTCTTGTTTGTTAATAATCTGGAAAAGAAAACCAAGCTTTCCTGCTTTATCCCAAATGATTTCTCAATTTGGAAAGAATGAATCCAAAGGAAGAGAATATTCTATGCCAACAGAAGAAGCTATTGCTGTTAAAAGTAAAATCATTACTTCAACAGTCTCTAAAATCCAAGTGCTTAATAAGTGACCTCCACCAGGTCATTGGGGTGACTATTTTTAAAACATCATCGGCAAACATATTTCTTGAATGGTTCCCCCTTTACTCTGAAGTTTATCATAGTTGGCATTACAGATGGACAATTCCTGGATATCCATGTCATAGCTAACCCCTCTTCTTCAGAACTTAAAGTTTGACCCTGGTACTGGATATTGACAATATTTGCAAGAAAATGAGCTAAAGAGACAGCGCTTGTCCCATTCGGGGGTTTTATGATTGTAATTTAATTCTATACATAAAGTCCCTGGATATGTATTGTTTGTAGTTGTTTTATCATGGTTGCTGTGCAGGGGAGATATAGTATGTTGCAGTAGACCTAGGATTAGGGATTGCACCAAGAGTTGGAATTGTTTTCTGTCAAAAAATTTTCTGACTTGCCCAGGTTTCTCATGACTGCAAATGATTTTTTTTTTAATTGTTTTGTTGATTTGTGGCTGCATTGTACAGCCTCTGTCTGTACTCCCAGGAGTTTTAAAGTAGGTTGGATGTGGTATGTTGTAGAGTTTATGACAAAGTTGTTAAGGTTGGGGTCCAGTTATTTTCGAGTAGGATGAAGTTTGTTTTGTCCTGATTCAGTTTCAGTTTGTGGTCTTTCATCCATGCTGCCACTGTTTCAAGTGTTCTGTCAACCAGCACCACCCATGTTTAGAAACTGTCATCAGAATAGGACAGTTCTTGATATACTGATCAAACAGTCCTCTACAGAGTTCCATATAATATCTTGTGGTAGCATTAGCTTGGTTCCACCCATTCTTTTCAGAGCTTCTGCAGCAAAATATTCATTATAGAAGTATTTAGCAATTTCAACATTAGTCTATTTCCGGGGCACTGTAGTCTTTGGCTAGGAGGTACAGAAAATGAGCATTGCAGCCATATTTTATTAGCTTGGTATTCTCTTCATGCTCTTCTAAATTTCTTCTCATCTTGGATACATTTGCAGCATTGTCTATGACTAAACTGCATACTAAAACTATTACTGTGAAATAGTGTTCAAAAAAATCTGGTGCTAAACACATGCAGTCACCAACAATTCACCAGATGCAGCAAATTAACACAATTTATAATGTTGCTTCTGTGCTCAGAGATACATTGTATGAGATGTTAAGTGAGCAAAACCCGCTATAATAATGACTTAATTTTTTGCTTCTTTTTTTCTTTTTTGTTTCGTGCTTAGTAAAAGATTCTCTAAATGTGTGAGATTTTATATGCTCAAATTAATAGTACTTAGCTTAAAGACCCAAACACGGATCCTGACACGTTTCGCCGACCGGCTGCTTCAGAGTGACCCGGTAAGTAAATAACTCATTTTGCTCGCAGAGTCTCTATAAAGAATATATATTAAAAAACTTCATTAGGTCAGTATATTAAAAACCTAAAACACATGCCTACCTACTACACATACCATACCTACTTCACATACTTTCAAAGGTTTGCTGAGAGCACCGGCCCGGAGGCTCCTCGTCCTATTATACATCACGCTGCTGACGTACCAATGATGCGTGTGGAACAGCTGATGAAGAATCATTGCATTCTCTTATCTGAATCATGGAAATGACAAACCCCCTCCCCTTGCATGGTAAAGCAGTTTTGATAAAAATTATGTTCTACATACATTAATGCAGGAAAGCATGCCATTCAACTTCACAGTTCAGACCATGTGGAACCACCATCTGCCACTTGTAAATACACTCCTGCTCTTTTTGCCATAGTCTGACCGCCAAATTTCCTCCTCGGGGCAAAGAGACCACTTCCATTACAGTATATTTTAACTCCTGCAATTTTTGATTGTTTAAAATCCAATGTTGAACTAATATGGCTTCAATCTCACCCTGTCTGATTTTACTAAGATGCTCAATAATTCTAACTCATACAGTCCTAGTTGTAAGTCCAATATAATAAAGATAACACGGGCATTGGATTAAGTACACAACAGCTTTGGTGTTACAAGTAGAGTTTTGTCGCAAGATGTAATTGTATCCTAATCTTGAATGATTAATCTCAGAAACATAAAGACTGAGGGCACACAGAGCAATTCCCACAAGTGCTATGATAGCCTTGTAGAGTTTCACTATGCACACTATTTTCCACATAGTGTGAACGCATGACAAGATTTTTCAAATTACACCTGCTCAAGAAGGGGGGCGAATCTCAGTTAGATTGCAAATGTGGGAGGAATTTGTAAAACATGCCAAAACTGTTTATTTATTTATATATTTATTTTAAATCTTTATTGATTTTTAATCTAAAACAGTGTCATACAAATGAACAAACAGTAGGTATTACATACATTACACTAATATCTGTACAGGTAACATATATATCATTCAAGATTTTCAGTTTTCCTTCATATAACATAATATATAGTATAAATGAAGAATAAAGTTACCCAAATGTCACCATCAATATTTATTCCCCTCCCTCCATGGATATGTAAAAGTGAATGAACAAAAGGAAACATAAGATAAATATACATTATTTGTTTAATTTTTAAGGCTCTGTGGAAAAATAGTGTGCATAGTGAAACTCTATAAGGCTGTCACAGTGCTTGTGAGAATTGCTCTGTGTGCTCTCAATCTATGTGAAGCAGGTATGGAGTGCTTGTCCTAGTGCCATGAATTTTATAGTAGGTAGGCATGTGTTTTAGGTTTTTAATACACTGACCTAATGAAGTTTTTTATAAATATTCTTTATAGAGACTCTGCGAGCAAAATGAGTTATTTACTTACCGGGTCACTCTGAAGCAGCCAGTCGGCAAAATGCGTCAGGATTCACGTTTGGATCTTTAAGCTAAATACTGTATTATTAATTTGAGCATATAAAATCTCACATTTTTAAAATATCTTTTACTAAGCACGAAACAAAAAAGAAAAAAGAAGCAAAAAATTAAGTGTACAGTGATTGAGAATATGAGTCGTTATTACAGTGGGTTTTGCTCACTTAACATCTCATGATACAATGTATCTCTGAGCACAGAAGCAACATTATAAATTGTGTTAATTTGCTGCATCTGGTGAATTGCTTGTGACTGCAAACTGCATACTAGACATTTTAATTTTTGTTCACATTATAGCTTTTGCTGCTACTTGATGTAAGTATTCTTCTCTATGTGCATTTCCTGAGGTATCAATTGTTACAACAGGATCATGGTAGATATTATGCTACCCATCAAGACTTGAGTTAACAATTTTACCCTCTAGACCTGTTGCACATTGCTCCATTTCTCCGTCATACACTTTATCCAGCAGTTTCCTTGCAACATCTGCACTGTTGGGTGGACAATATCCTGGTCTCAATGACTGAATCATATTAATGAAGTGTGAGTTTTTAATCAGGCAGAAAGCTGTCAGCTGTCACAAACTGGGCAATTTTTTCAGCAATTACCTCTTTTTCTAATCTGCTGGGTTTTATTACAAACTTATCTATGCTGATTCCTGGATGGGCTGATTTTTTCTCTCTCTTATAGGTGATATACTGTGGATGCGTGATGTATATTGTGTGTCTGAAACACAGTCCTGAACAGATAACTCTAAGAACTGTATAATAAGAAGATTGTGATCTTGAAAGTGGATAGTTTCCAGAATCCTTAGGTTGATAATAGATTCCCCTAAACAAAAAGTCAATGCTGTTATTTTATTACTGATACCATTTCTGCTTATTTAATATTACTCATTGTATTTACTCAGTACTGCCCAAAAAAGGAATATTGTTTTGGGCAATACTGCCACTCAGTAGTGCCAGAAAAAGGAATATATGCTTATTTCAATATAACAACTGTATCAAAATGATGGTAACAAATATATTTTTACTCAAATATGACAATTCCTCAAGGCAATCTAAGAAAGCACTTTTCATGATGGCATTTCATTCTAGCCATAGGCCTTGCATTTCTCTGTTGCAGTGTTTGCATTTTGCATGCAGGCCTGTTTTACCCATAGGTAAAGGAACATCATTAAATATTCTTAAATTGGGTCTCTTTTAAGGCCTGCTGTTCTCTCTTCTAAGGAAAGAATACTATGATAAACCTCAACCTATATACACAAAGATCACAAGACTTGTGGAGTATTTTGTTCAAAAAGATTCACTTTCATTTTTACTGCTTGCCCCACCCTCCTCATAGATATATAAACTTAGCACTTAAGAGGTTCATTCTGTATAAATCGATTTGCAAAGGAGCAATGGGGCTAAGGTCTTTTTCTCAACTCTGTATATTTTATAAAAAAATTTGCTGTGAAGAAGCAGCATGTTATCTTTGCAGATAGAAAATTTACAGTTCTGAGAAATACAAAATCAAGCATCTGTAATATCTTCTAGATGCACCATCCTGCTGGATTTTTTCAATCAGCGCCAGCCCTCCATATACTGGTGATATAATTGGGAAAAAAACCCATCACTTTCTCTACCTTCATCTGCTGGCATCCACTTGCTCAAGATGGTATAGCTAAAATGCTTTGGAAAGTCAAATTATAGAAAGTCCTCAGGAAGGCTGGTAAGGAAAAAAAAGAAGAGAGCAACCTGCTCAACTCTCATTTGATTAATCCAGCAAATTTCACCAGCAGGGTAGACTAAATGTGAAAAAAGGGTGCAGACATTTGTTAAGAGATCTTGGACCAGCTCTCTAGCTTCTGGGTACACAGGATATTGCAGAGTTATCAATTTCAGCTCCTCCAGTCCAAAATGGCAAAGCTAGACTGAACCATTTGCTTTTTAGGTCAAAGGGAAGTAAATGGTTGGCTAGCTTACCAACAAATTGGAGAAAACTGCCCCAAAGTGCATCTGGTACTGACCTCTCTGGTGTGCATCTCATAAAAGACTAGGTCATTAAAAGAGGGAGAGTGTGGCACAGTGGTTAAAGCTACAGCCTTAGAACAGGTTGTGGGTTCAAAAACCATGCTGTTCCTTGTGACCCTGGGTAAGCCTCTTAATCCCCCCATTGCCCCATGTACACTAGATAGGCTGTGAGCCTACCAGGACAGACAGGAAACAATTGCTTGAGTACATGAATAAATTAATGTAAAGCCCCTGTAATGAGTGCCTCTGGGAGAACAGTATAGAAAATGGAATAAATAAATAAAAAGCTACAAAATATCAACCAGTCACATCCATGCAGTTTACATTAAAACGAACATTCATAATATATTTAACAATTTGGCTTTTTGGGAAGTATTTAATTGTGAGCCAGTATTTGACTGCTGATCTGTCAATGGTTTTATAATAAAAGTTTCTTTAAGAAATACCCAACTGCTATAAATTTGATTATTGTTAAAAAAATAAAAAAAACCTTGTAAGATCATATTAAGGAGTAGTGGACTGTTTTTGTCCATTTATTTGTCCACTGTGTGTCCATTTATTTGTCCTAGTGGCATACCTAGGGTATGTGGCACCCGGGGCCCATCATTTTTTGACATCCCCCCATGTAAAAAAAATATTTTTTGTAATAACCATGAAACTGAATAAATGGTCAGAATAGGAAAAGGCAGTGAAAATTTTCTTTAATTGAACCTCATATATGTAACCATTATTCCAAACATAACATAACATAAATTATGTCTAAATTATCATGACATTAGAAGTACATATGGAGTAGTTGCAGGTGATGCTTGGGACAGTTCTGATTGTGTTAGTTCAGTTTTATGTGTTTTTTGAATAGAAGGGTTTTAATTTCTTTTTCGAGGTCAATAGGTTGTAGAGTTGGGGGTCGAGTGTTGCAGCTCGAGTGGCTAGGAGATTGTCATATAGTTTTTTTCTTTTGACATTTTTGATTGGAGGGTGTGTGAATGGTGCGTGGGTTCTCCTGTGTCTGGTTGAGGTGGATTGAATTATTTAGCTGAAGAAATTAGTTACCCCCATTCCACACACATTAATTCTCTTCCATTTTTGTTCCCATTATAAAAAACACTGATAAGTTCCCAGAAAAAAAATACATTAAAATAAGAAGTGAAAACAAAAGCCCCTACAGATGAGAACATAACATAAGAATAGCCTAACTGGGTCTTACAAATGGTCCATCATGCCCAGTAGCCCATTCTCATGGTAGCCAATAGTGCTGCCCGATTCAGAGAAAAATATTTCATTCAATTCAATTCACTGTTAATGACACAGCTTTTTAAGTTTAAACAAAGTACAATAAATTTCACAAAGTACAGTGGTACCTCAGTTTACGAGTGCACCAGTTTGCGAGTGTTTTGCAAGACGAGCAAAACATTCGCAAACTTGGTGCCTCGTAAACCGAGCTTGCCTCACTGTACGAGCGCCCCCCCCCCCCCCCCGAACAGTCAATGACACCCTTTACCCGACTTGGCACCAGTGCCGGTGCCCGAAGATCCTCCTTCTTCTGGTCTGAGCTGGGCTGGACTGGCTTTGAGCATTTGCGCATGCTCAAAGCCTTCTGGTCTCGTTCTCAATCTTGGAGAGAGCAAGACCAGAAGGCTTTGATCATGCGCAAATGCTCAAAGCCAGTCCAGCCCAGCCCAGCCCAGTAGAAGGAGGATCTCCGACGCACCGCCCAGCCGCGCCAGAAGAGGGAGGATCTCCGGGCACCGGCACTGGTGCCGTCGGGTAAAGGGTGCCATTGACTGCTCGAGAGGGGGGAAGTAGGATCGCGGTGGAGGGGGGGCAACGCGAGCGGGGGGGAGGGGATGCTGGTTCGCAGGGGGGGAAGCTGATCACGTGGAGGGGTTTGGAACAGCGTCGGATTCCTCAAGGGGGGGGAGAATGGAGCAGCGCCGGTAGCCTCGTGGAGGGGTGGGGGAGGAGGAGGTGGAACCAATCAAAGCAGTTTCCCTTACTTCCTATGGGGAAACTTGCTTTGATATACGAGCAATTTGGTTTTCGAACATGCTTCTGGAACGAATTAGGCTCGTAAACCAAGGTTTCACTGTACTTCAAAAAAAAAAAAAAAAAATCACATTTTTCCATTAAAGCAGTTCTGGAGACATTTGCTTTAACAGTCTTTTTTCCCAGTCCATAAGCAAGCAATATGAAAAAGATTTCCTTAATTATCTACTCAAACATTTTTGATATTTACTTTCATTGTACTTACACTATTATTCAGTAGAAAAAATTTAGTTTGTTCAATCAAGCAGAACATTCACTCATAGAAGTCCAATGTCCAGACAGGATTTGATTGAACAAACTAAATTTTTTCTACTGAATAATAGTTTAGGTATAATGAATAGCAAAAATGTTAAAGCCACACAGAAAAGCAGTAAAAGTCAATAGGTTCTCCGAGTGGGAACAACCTGATGTCTCAGCACTTGAAGAAAAGACCACATAATAATGTTTATAAGATAAATCATATAAATGATTATACTGAAGCAGGGTGTCCTCAGCGTGAGAGGTAAGCGAGGGGAGAGAATTCTCCAGCGCTTTACACAATAAGGCACAGGTTAGTCACCCTCTGCCTGCAGTGCACACCATCATAGGACACCTCACGTGTGCTCAAATTAATCAATGTGATAAATTAAACAGTGATATACAATTGGTCAATCACACGAGTGCAAGATCAAACAGGTTGTTCCCACTCAGAGAATCTATTGACTTTTACTGCTTTTCTGTGTGAGTAGATAATTAAGCAAATGTCTGATAGCCTACAGAAATGATTTTCAGCTTCCATCCCCAGCCCCCAAGACTCACCAGCCCCCCTGCTGGTCAGCTTCTATCCCCAGCCCCCCTGCCAATTTCAGCTTCCATCCCCAGCCCCCAAGACTCACCAGCTACCCCCCCCCCCCCCCCGCCAATGTATTTACTTACTGCCTGTACTGGATATTAAATCGTGGAGAAGAGAGGAGAAATATGGGGAAAGAGCCAGCCAAAACTAGTATTTGTTGCTGCTGACTGCCAAGGTCTGCAGCACGAGGTCCGCTCGCTCGCCGCTTGACTCTCCCACTCCTTTTTTTTCTTCCGATGTAATTTACGGTTTTGCAAAACCAGAAGTTACATTAGATGGGAAGAGTCCGGCGGCTGGCAGCGTGAAATAGTCCGAACTCGTCGATTCACCTGATTCGAATCGGTGAACTGATTTGAATCGTGAATCGGGCAGCACTAGTAGCTAATCCAGGTCACTAGTACCTGGTCAAAATCCAAAGAGTAGCAACATTCCATGCTACCGATCCAGGGCAAGCGGACGCTTCCCCTATGTCTTAATAACAGACTATGGACTTTTCCTCCAGGAATTTGTCCAAACCTTTCTTAAAACCAGCTACTATCTACTTTTACCATAACTTCTGGCCACTTCATTTTTAAGCTTAGATCTTGCCTTCCAAACAGAGACCTTGCTAGATGTCAAATACAGCACAAGGTAACTTCATACGGACTTAGCTGTGCAGAAAATGAATCTCCTCATACACCCACCATATAGTGCAAAAATGTGCAAAAGTCTGTTTTTTTCTTTTGATCACTACATAGCCTAATGCCACACAAGCAGCGCTGTTACAAACATATTCTGAAGGTCAATGCTAAGGTTAACAAAGTTTCCTTCCTTGGACCAAAAGGAGATACTGACAAACCACTGGAAGAGATCCCAAAACAACTACCCAGGAACAACACCCAAACACCCACTCAGTGTGTGAACCAGTTGAGTGGAGTGGACTAATGGGGGGTGGAAATGGGCCCAGAGTTTGCTCAGCAGAATTTCCCAGATCACCTCTTCCTCTCAACACATTGACATGCTGCCACCACCACCAACAGTAGGAACACCTCACCGAGTAGGCCAGCAATGCTTATAAACTTTATAAAACACATTATTATATTTTCTTACAAAGCATATATTTTAACTGAACTCTGACATCCTCAGCCTTGCCATTCACAAAAATAGAAGGAAGAAAAGTTCCCATTTCCTGCTGTCTCATGTCCCCGGCCTATACAATATTTTTCTTCTGCAGATCCTTCAAAAGTCTGACCAAATCCTCGTTTCACTTGCATTATAAAGTAATGAGGATGCCATCTCTCCCCATTCCCAGGTCCTAAAGTCTAAGACAGTAACGCAAACTAGTGCTGCCCGATTCAGGAAAAAAAAATTTTGATTCGATTCAGCCTATTGAATTGGTTTTTCAATTCGATTTGATTTTCCTGCCCAATTGGGTGTTTTTATTTTATAGCTTTTTCACCCCCTTTGGCTTCTCCTAACCACATTGGCGCTGTGGTGTAAACAAAATAAAGAAACAAAAAGGACTTTTCCTCTCTGTTAAATACTAGCTCATGTTTGCGGTCTAACACCAGCTCTGGCAGGATACACTTTTCAAATCTAACATATTGTAATCACAAAACAGAAAATAAAATTATTTTTTCTACCTTTTGTTCTCTGGTCAATATTCAAATCTTCTTGGTACCAGGCTCTTGTTGTCTTGCTTGCCAGGGTCTCCTTTCTCCGTGCTAACCATCCGTCTGCCATCTCTGTCCTCCCCTTCCGTTTCCCTTCCCTCCCCTGGAGGTCTGGCATCTTTCCTTTTTTTTGTCTCCATCCACAGATTCACCTTTTCTCAACTCCCCACCACCCCAAGGGTCCACCATCTCTCCTTTTCTGTTCCCAATTATTCTCCTATCCAGTATCTCTATCCCCCCTCCACACCATCCCGTGTTTCAAAGTTCTCTCCCTTTCTGTTCCTTCCCTCCCTAAATCCCATTATGCACCATCTCTCTCCCACTCCTCTGTTTTTAGACCCATTATTTCTAACCCCCAAAGTCTGGCATATGCACTTATCTTTGAACACCCCTTCCCTTCCTCCCTCTGTGTACTTTTACACCAGGACCCCTCCCCTGAAGGTCTGTCCCCCCTGAAGGCCTGCACCCCACCAAAGGCCTGCACCCCCCCAAAGGTCTGTACCTCCCACCCGAAGGTCTGTCCTTCCCTGAAGGCTTACACCTCCCCGAAGGTCTGCACCCCCCCGAAGGCTTACACCCCCCCGTAGGTCTGCACCCCCCCTGAAGGCCTGCACCCCCCCTGATGGCCTACACCCCCCCTGAAGGCCTGCACCCCCCCTGAAGGCCTGCACCCCCCCTGAAGGCCTGCACCCCCCCTGAAGGTCTATACCTCCCATCCGAAGGTCTGTCCCCTCCCTGAAAGCCTACACCCCCCCGAAGGTCTTTACCTCCCACCCGAAGGTCTGTCCCCCTCTAAAGGACTACACCCCCCCCCTGTACTGTCTAATGCAATCAGATAAAGGTGCAGTTCGGGAGGCCAGAGGAGAAGCAGGACACTGCAGCACTTCCCAACTGATCCTCCCCCCTCGCCCTCTAAAGCAGGAGCCAGGTAGCAAGAGGAAGTTGCCGATCCTGCTTTAGGGGGCGAGGGGGGAGGATCAGATGATGAATCGTGATTCGGGAGGCCGATTTTGGTTTTTTTTTTAATTGATTCGGGCAGCAATAGCCAAAGAAACAACACAAAAACCACCACGAAGCAGCTCAGCAGCCCAGTGATACTCACCTTCAGTTCAAAGGTAATTACAGTGTCGCACGCAGCTCGGGCTCCCTTTCCTGCTTCCACCCAGCCGGAAACCGGAAGTTGGTGATGAAACCGCGCCGACAGTAGAGCGCACCAAGCTCCGACAGCGACGGGGGGTGTGGCCGTGGGGGAATGGAAGGTAAGAGAGAGGGCTCAGGCTGGATCACTTCGGGGACTCGCGAAAGCCTTGGAGTCGGGCCATGAGCAGGGAAGTTCCCAGGCCATGACTCCAAGGCCGGGAGCACCCCCCATGAGCTTGCACCCGGAGCGGACCTCCCCCCCCCCAGGGCGGTCCAGTGTATGTGTGTGTGTGTGTGTAGGTTCATGTATGTAGGTGCGTAGGTGTGTGCAGGTGTGTAGGTGTGTGCAGGTGTGTGTAGGTGTGTGTGTAGAGGTGTAGGAATGTGTGTATAGGTATGTGTGCACAGATATGTGCGTAGAGGTGTAGGTGTGTATGCACAGGTGCGTGTGTGTAGGTGCGTGTGTGTGCAGGTGTGTGTGCGTAGGTGCATTTATGTAGGTGCGCAGGTACATGTGTGCGTATGTGCGTTTATGTAGGTGTGCAGGTGCGCAGGTGCATTTGTGCATAGGTGTTTGTGTGTAGGTGCATAGGTACTTGTGTGTAGGTGCGCAGGTGCTCGTGTGTAGGTGCATAGGTGCTCGTGTGTAGGTGCATAGGTACTTGTGTATAGGTGCGCAGGTGCATGTGTGTAGGTGTGTAGGTGTGTAGGTGCTCATGTGTATGTGCAGGTGTGTGTACGCGCAGGTGTGTTGGTGCAAGTGTATAGGTGTAGGTGTGTGTGTGCATGTGTGTGTGTAAGCATGTGTGCATAGGTATGTGCGCGTAAGCGTGTGCGCGTGTGTAGGTGTGTGTGTGTGTAGGAGCATAGGTGCAGGTGCGTGGGTGTAGGTGTGTGTGTGTGTATATGTAAGTGCGTAGGTGTGAAGGTGTGTAGGTAGTGTTCTCACAGAAATTTTTTCCAGCCGGGTGGCATGATAAAAGTAGCTGGGTGGGGCAGGATGGGGAAATTTGGTGGTGGGGAAAAATGAATGTGCATTACTTTTATTAGTTAATTATTATTAATTATTTTTCATCGCTCAATATGACTTCCTTTTTTAAGATTTGATACTTAGGCAATGTTCCAGTAGCATTTAAGCCACCCTTGAACAAAAGTAATGTAGATCCTTTTATTCCGAATAACTACTGGCCAGTATCAAACCTTCCATTTCTTTCAAAACTACTGTACTTGAGAGAGTGGTATTCAACCAACTTCAAACTCACGTTGAATCAGTTAATGCTTTGCAATCTTTTTTTGTTTAAGACATAGCACAGAGACAGTAGTTCCTGCCTTAGGGCTCCTTAGACAAAGCTGCGACAGCAATTCTGCCACAGCAAATGCACTGAATCCCATAGGAATTAAATGGACTTTGATGCATTTGCCATGGGAGAATCACTATTGTGGCTTTGTAAAAGGGGCCCTTACTGAGTGAACTCCATAGTCACCTAGATCAGTGTTTCTCAACTTTTTTAAGCCAAGTACCCCAGCCCAAGCTCTGTCCCTGACCCCACCTCCATTATAGTAACATAGTAGATGATGGCAGATTAAGACCTGAATGGTCCATCTAGGCTGCCCAACCTGATTCAATCTAAAAATTGGTTCTTTTTCTCCTTAGCTATTTCTGGGCAATAATCTAAAGATCTGCCCGGTACTGTTCTTAGATTCCAACTATTGAAGTCTCTGTTAGAGAATGACACGGGGAAAAAATCTGTCCCCGGCCCACCATCCTCTGCACCGCCCCATCACCACCGTTCCCTTCACCGCCCCATCACCGTCACCGCCATCCCTTTCACCGCCCCATCACTGCCACTGCCATCCCATTCACCACCCCGTCACCGTCCCCGCAGCATCCATATAAGCCTTAGTACTGCAATATTTAGCTGCTGAACTAGAGAAAGAGATGATCAGCTGGCAGGGCTTTGTTTATAAATTTTTATCAACACAACTAATATACTACTTTATCCTAAAGCAAAAAATAAATAAATAAATAGAATTTTTTTTCTACCTTTGTTGTCTGGTTTCTGCTTTCCACATCTTCTCATTCAATTCCTTCCATCCACTGTGTGTCTTCTCTCTGCGTCTTCCATTTGCTGTTACTGTGCCTCTCCCTTCACCCCCTCCCACAATTGGTCTAGCACCCATCTTCTTCCCTCCGCTCCCCCATAGTCTGGCAAATGTCTTCTTCCCTTCCAGCGTCTTCTCCCCACTCTGCCTTCCACATTTCCTTTCAGGGTCTGTTCCTCTCTACCCTCTTTCAATGTCTGTTCTATTCCTTTCCACCACCACCCTTCCCTCCCTCCTTTACCATCTGTTCCTTTCTACCACCCTTCTTTCATATCTTCTATCAGTCCCCCCACCATCACTAGCAGTCTCTCTTCTCCCTTACCATGAGCAAATAAAACTTCTGAAAATTGTATTGCTGAGGCATTATTTCTAATAATCCCCGCAGCCCCCACCCGCACGCCGGCTCGATCGTTTAACCAGCTTCCTCTCTCCACCTCACCTTAGTTTGCCGGCTTTCTTTTTCGGCGACCGGCACGCTTTCAAAGAGCCGCGCATGCGCGGCTGCTCAAAGTTCAATCTTCTGCTCTGCTGCAACTTCCTGTTTCCGGTTGGGTCAGAGCAGAAGATTGAATACTGAGCAGCCGCACATGCGCGGCTCTTTGAAAGCGTGCCTGTCGCCGAAAAAGAAAGCCAGCAAACTAAGGTAAGGTAGAGAGAGGAAGCTGGTTAAACGATCGAGCCGGCGTGCGGGTGGGAGGGTGGGGGCTGTGGGGACTGCGCGATCCTTGATGCCTCACTGCGGTGACAAGACCATTCACCGCTCCACGGGGCGGTGAATGGCCTTGTCCCCGTCCCCGCAGAGGCTGCTATTTTTCATTCCCCATTTTGGCGGGTTACCCGTGGCTAAACGCGGTAGCCACGGGTAAACCGCCACCGTGTCATTCTCTAGTCTCTGTCAAAGCTCACTCCAATCCATCTATACCCTCCCAGCCATTGAAGCCCTCCCCAGTCTATCCTCTCCCAAACGGCCATATACAGACATAGACCGTGCAAGTCTGCCCAGTATTGGCCTTAGTTCTTCAATATTTACAATTATTTTCTAATTCTAGATCCTCTGTGTTCATCCCACGCTTTTTTGAACTCCATCACCGTTTTCTTCTCCACCACCTCTCTCAGGAGCGCATTCCAGGCATCCACCACCCTCTCCGTAAAGAAGAATTTTCTTACATTGCCCCTCAACCTTAAATTATGTCCTCTGGTTTTACCATTTGCCTTTCTCTGGAAACTATTTTGTTGTACATTAATACCTTTTAAGTATTTGAACCACATGTGTCAAACACAAGGTCCGCGGGTTGAATTTGGCCCGCCCGGCTGTTTTATGCGGCCCCGGTGACTGTGTGCCGACTTGAGGTCAATATGGCGTTTTCCTCATTGCCACGTCTAGGTGTTTTACTTTCTGGCCGGCTCTGTCCTCCTCACTGCAGCAGTTGTTTCTGTGCACAAAGCCGCGAGCAGCGGCTCCTCACACATTACATTAATGGCTTCTATTCCGCCCGTACCTTGCAGTTCTGGGCGGATTACAAAAGAAACAACTGGACATTTCCAGGAGAATTACAAGAAGATTGGAGAATTACAATTTAGTGAATAGGATACAGAAAAGATGACTGGGCTATTCCAGTAGATTTACAATTTGGGGAGCTGTACAATTAGGAGATTGTGCAATTCTAGCAGATTTACAATTTTGGGAGCTGTACAATTCCCGTAAATGTACAATTTGGGAGGCAGTTGACATGCTTGAGGTTTTGACGAGAAAGGATATCTGGAGAAGGGGAGAGGTTAGGGGGGGAATTATAGGGAGGGAAAGACCATGGTTAGAGTTAAGATATCTGGATAAATTTTTTGAATAGTAGGGTTTTGATTTCTTTTTGAAAAGATTTGAAGTCGCTCGTTGTTATCAGCAGGTTGGAGATGGTATGGTCAAGTTTCGCTGCTTGCGTCGCTAGTAGGTTGTCAAACATCTTCTTGCGCTGAGTGCCTTTGAGTGGAGGGTAGGTAAATGGGGTCTGAGTTCTTCTTTGTCTAGTAGAGAGGTTATAGTTCAGGCGATTGTTTAGGTAAACAGGGGCTGTGCCATTTATTGCTTTGAATAGTAGACAGTATAGTTTGAATTGAATTCGTGCTTGTATAGGTAACCAGTGTGAGTCTAGGTAGGCAGTGGTGATGTGGTCAAATTTACTTAGCAAGTAGATCAATCTGAGTGCAGTGTTTTGGACTGTCTATAGTTGTTTTATCATGGTTGCAGGGCATGGTAGATAAGAGGATATTGCAGTAGCCCAATAGACCTAGGACTAGGGATTGGACTATGAGCCTATATTGCTCTTTGTAGAAGAATTTTCTAATTTTTCATAAGTTGCGCATGGTTAGAAATACTTTCTGGGTGGTCTTATTGATTTAGACCTTCATTGTGCAGCATCTATCTATCGTTACTCCTAGGAGTTTGAGGGCAGTTTGTATAGGGTATTTGGTGGTGTTAATTTCTAGTTCTGTGATGGAAGGGTTTTTGTCCTTTTCGAGCAAAAGAAATTTTGTTTTGTCTGTGTTCAGCTTCAATTTGTGGTCTGCCATCCATTTTTCCACTGCTTGTAGAGCTTTTTCCAGTTTTTCTGTTGATGTGGGGTCAGGAGAATCGAAGGGTAGGAGTATGGTGATATCATCTGCGTAGCTAAATGAAGTTACATTTAGGTCGTCTAGGGTAGAACCAAGGGAGGATAAAAAGAGGTTGAATAGGGTAGGTGAGAGAGGTGAGCCACAGGGGTTGGACCAGGGTTCTGATTTAAGATCGTTTGTCTTTACTCTATATGTTCTAGATTTAAGGAATCCTTGGAACCAGTTGTATACCCTGCCTGAGATCCCTATGGCTTCAAGTATCTGTAGAAGAATGGTGTGGTCAACCAGATCGAATGCTGCTGAGAGATCAAGTTAAATTATCAGCATCCTTCTGCCTTTGCTGAGGTGCTGTCAGGCTGTGTCTAGTAGGGTTACTAGTAGGGTCTCTGTGCTGTGATTGGATCTGAACCCCAATTGAGAAGGGTGAAGTAGATTGTGGTCTTCCAGGTAGTTAGTGAGGTTTTGAGCAACTAGGCCTTCTATTAATTTGACATATATTGGTATTGAAGCGATGAGTCTATAGTTGGCAGGGTTATCTATTAAGCCTTTGTGATCTTTCACGATTGGGGTGATTATGATTTCTCCTAAGTGCTGTGGGAATTGGCCTTCTGTGAGAGTAATTTGGATCTAATGCATGAGGCTAGCTCTAAATTTGGGGGTGGCGTTTGTTATTAGATAAGTGGGGCAGTTGTTCAGGTCGCATGAGGCTTGGCTGTATTTTTTGTAGAGTCGATTCATGTCAGTCCAGTGTACTACTGGAAAGTCAGACCAGATCCTGTCTACTGCAATGGCTTCGTCTGATGAGGGGTTTGTTATTATCTCGTCGAGGTAGGTGCGTGAGTTGTTGAAGGTAGTCCTGATCATTGTAATCTTGTTTTTGAAGTAGTCTGCAAGTTGGGTGGCTGTTGGTGGATTCTTTCCTTGTACTGCTAGGTAAGGTTTGGTGTCAGTGAGGTTTTTTACTAGATTGAATAGTTTTTTAGTGTCTAGTGACTCCAAGCCTACCAGTTTGGAGTAGTAAGCCTCATCCGGAAGCTTTCCTTCTGACGTTGCGTGTATATATTGTGTGTATATATGAAAAATGAATGGAATAAATGGTATTACAATTAGTACTATTATTACATTACACTAGCTTTATAGCCCGTTACATTAACGGGTGCTAGAATATATGTGTGTGTCTGTCTTTATTTCTTTCTTTCTCTCTGTCTCCTTAGCCGCTTTTTCCTGTCCATTCTCCCTTCTTTTTACCTCCCCTGTGTTCCCCACCACCCCTTCACTGCTCCCCTTATCCAGCAGCAGCCCTTCTCTCTTTGTTTTACCTCCCCCCTGTCCATCAGCACCTCTTCCTCTCCCCCTGTCCAGCAGTAGGCCTCCCTTCATTTCCCCCCCCCCGTGTCCATCATCACCTCTTCCTGTTCCCCCTGTCCAGCAATAAGCCTCCCTTCCTTTTTTTCCCCCCTGTCCATCATCACCTCTTCCTGTTCGCATTTCCCTCCCCCTCCAGGTCCCTGTGCAGCAGTAGCAGCATTTTCCCCCACCCTCTTCCCTACTCTTACCACAAAGTGGCCTGCTCCTTTTGGCCCCTCCGCCTTCCATTCCTGCGGTCTAGCCTGCTTCAAGGGCCCCCCCCTCCCTTATTGTGTTCCCCGCAGGCAGGCCCAGCTTCTCTCTGCACGTTACCTTTTTTTAATTCTGTTGCTCTCCCTCGCATGGCTGCCTGCCTGGTCCCATTGAGCGGCTCGCGGCTGAAGTCTTTTTTGTTGGCGCTTCCCTGCCCTGTGTTTGTTTTGGTGTTTGTCTCTTTGGCTGATGTATATGGATTTTTTTTTTTCTGTGTCTCTCTCTCCTTTTATTTTTTTCTTTCTTTCAATCTTTATTGCTCCTTGTCTTTAAGGGGTTTTTTTTCCTATGTGTGTCTCTCTGTTTGTATATGGAGGTGTCATATGTCACCTATTTTTTTTTTTTTTTGTAATAACTGAAGTTTCACAGAGTAAGTTTTTTTTATGTATATTACCAGCATTCCCTCCCTTTCCATTTCCCTCCCCCCACACTACTTTCCTGTGCAGCAGCAGCATTTCCCCTACTATCCCCCCCCTTTCCCTTCCCGCAGTCTGGTTGGCTCCCTTAGTCCCTTTCCGGCCCCCCCCCTTCCCTTCCCGCGGTCCCGACAAACCTGCTACACCAGCAGCGTCTGCAGCATTGTACACACGCTGCTTCGGGGCTTCTACTGCCCTGATTTGCTCTGCTTCTGTGCCAGAGTAAATCAGGGCAGTAGAAGGCCCCAAAGCAGCGTGTGTACAGTGCTGCTGGAGTCGGGACCGCGAGAAGGTTTGTAGAGAGTAGCTGAACAGGTCACCGGCAGTCAATGAAGGGCTGCTGTCCTCGGGGGCAGAGCACGTTAAACAGGCTGGTTCGCGGCTTTCTTCTGCCGTTGAGTCTCTATGTCGCGTCATTGATGACATCATTAGTGACGCGGCAGAGGGACTCAACTGCAGGAGAAAGTCGTGAACCAGCCTGTTTAACGTGCAGCGACTGCCAACGCTGGAGGGAGGATTGTACCGGTATGTGCAGAAGCGATATGTCTCTCCCCCTCCAGTATCTGTGCAGCACTTTGCGGTGCATCCTCCCATCCTGAGTCGGCCACAGCGCTCGAGTCTGTTTCTTGCTTTGTCTAGCCGCCGCATACGCACTCTGGCCACGGACCTACAGATCACGGATCAGGGATTACAGATCACGCAGGTCTGAGTGCGCATGCGCGGCTAGCGTTTTATTATATAGGATTACATTAGGGATTTCTATTCCGCCATTACCTTGCAGTTCAAGGCGGATTACAAAAGAATTATCCAAGATGTATTACAACAAGAACTTACAAAAAAAAAAATTGGTCATTTTCAAAAGGAGTAAGAAATGGGTAAGGTTATTTGTTTGGGGTAGTTGGCTTTAGTGAGAGGTGGAGTTTGAGACTTGTGGTATTATTTCTTTTTTCAGAGTTTTCTTATTATGGGGCGGAGTCTGGCCTGTGACTTAACCTATGTTTTAGATTTCGGCCCCTTAATGTGATTGAGTTTGACACCCCTGATTTGAACATCTGAATCGTGTCTCCAGTGTCTCTCTTTCCTCTAAGGCAGTGTTTTTCAACCTTTTTACACCTATGGACTGGCAGAAATAAAAGAATTATTCTGTGGACCGGCATCGGTCCATGGACCGACGGTTGAAGAACACTGGGCTAAGTCGTGGGCCAGACCCCGCCCATCTCTACCCAATCTCCATCCCAGACCACACCCCCATAATAGTACTAATTGCACCTTGCACGTCCCGTGCCTCATCTGGAAGCCTTCCCTCTGACGTTGCAACGTCAGAAAGAAGGCTTCCGGTTCAGGCGCAAGATGCCTGTAGTAGCCACTGCCCATGGCTTTGTGCACTGAATCAGTTAGGAAGAGGGAGCTGGCTCGAAGATAACGCTGCATCGATTGCACTGTGGACCGGCGGTTGAAGAACACTGTTTTGGGCCTGATGCACGTGCTAGCCCTATGGACCGGCAGGAAATTTCTGTGAACTGGCACTGGTCCATGGACCAGTGGTTGAAGAACACTGCTCTAAGGTATACATATTCAGGGCTTCCAGTCTCTCCTTATACGTCTTTTGTCGCAAACCTCCTATCATTTTCGTTGCCCTCCTCTGGACAGCTTCAAGCCTTTTTGTATCCTTCGCCAGATACGGTCTCCAAAACTGAACGCAATACTCCAAAGTGGGGCCTCACCAACGCCCTGTACAGGAGCATCAACACCTTCGTTCTTCTACTGGTTACGCCTCTCTTTATACAGCCCAGCATCCTTCTGGCAGCAGCCACCACCTTGTCGCACTGTTTTTCGCCTTTAGATCTTCGGACACTATCACCCAAAGGTCCCTCTCCCCATCCGTGCATATCAGCCTCTCCCCTCCCAGTATATACGTCTCCTTCCAATTATAAATCCTCAAATGCATTACTCTGGGTTCATAGTCAGTGGCGCGCCAGACACCAGCGCGCCAACAATCCAGCGCTGACAATTCGGTGCAAGACAGAAGCATGCGGGGGAAAAACTAATTTTTAAAGAGTTCCGACTGGGGGGATAGTGTTTGCGCTGCTGTTGGAGGGATGTTCGGGGGGTTGGAACCCTCCATTATAGAGAAAACGGAACTTTTTCCAATTTTGGGGGGAAAAGTTCCATTTTCTCTGTAATGTGGAGGGTTTCACCCCACACACTCCCCCCCTCCCGCAATGGCAGCGTGAACACTATGCATTAGAGTGGGGGGTTCCCCCCCACACCCCCATCGGAGCTCTTTAAAAATTAGTTTATCCACCCGCACGCTTCTGTCTTTGCGCCAAATTGTCAGCGCACTGGCATGCAATTATCCCATCACCTTACTCTGCATTGAATTTTAGTTGCCAGATTTTAGACCATTCCTCTAATTTAGACCATTCCTCTAACTTTTGTAGATACTTTTTCTTGTTTTCCACTCCCTCCTCGGTGTGTACTCTGTTAGAAATCTTGTTATCATCTGCAAAAGGGCAAACTTTTCCTTCTAACCCTTCAGCAATGTCACTCACAAACATATTGAACAGGATCAGTCCAGCACTGAACCCTGAGGGACTCCACTACTTACTTTTCCTTCCTCTGAGCGATTTCCATTAAGCACCACCCTCTGGCGTCTGTCCGTCAACCAGTTTCTAATCCAATTCTCTACTTTGGTTCCTAACTTCAGCCCTTCAAGTTTGTTCAAGAGCCTCCTATGAGCAACCATGTCAAAGGCTTTGCTGAAATTTAAGTAGATTAAATTTTCTTCTTAGCTATTTCTGGGCAAGAATCCAAAGCTCTACCAGGTACTGTGCTTGGGTACAGTACTGCCGAAATCTCCGTTAAAATCTACTCCAGCCATCTACACTCTCCCAGCCATTGAAGCCCTCCCCAGCCCATCCTCCACCAAATGGCCATATACAAACACAGACCATCTAGTATATGCCCTCGATCCAGTTCTCTGGTCACCCAATCAAAAAATTCAATCAGGTTCGTTTGGCATGATTTACCTTTAGTAAAGTCATGTTGCCTCAGATCCTGTAACCCATTAGATTCTAGGAAGTTCACCAACAGAAGAGGGGGGGGGTTAAGATGGCAACAGCGTGAAGCTGGCGGTCTTACCAGCGGTCTAGGAGCTTTTTCCTTTATCGACTACTTTGCAATGCCTCACTCTAAACGGAAGGGTAGTGTCTGTGCTAAGCCCACTGCAGCCCGGACTTCTACCCCTATCCAGCGATCCATCCTGGACTTTGCCGCAGCTTCTTTTGTCCCCGATCCTCTGGGAGGTAGGCTCGGGCTCTTTCCAACTGGAAGAGTGGCTGGGGATTTCGAGCAGGAGGTTTCTCTCTCCCCTCCGGAGCCTGTGCCGCCCCCGCACCCTGCTCAACTTGCAGTCTGATCGGAGGTTCCCTCTGCGGAAGTGAGCATTGGGGAGACCCTGTATCAGGGGCTTGGACTCGTGAAAATGGAAGGAGAGCAGGAAGCAGTGAAAGCTAGCACTGTTGCTGGCTCTGAATTAACAAAGTCGGAGGCAATTACCCTTGAGAAGATTTGGTACTCTCTCGAGCGGTTAAACACCCAGGTGGCCAGATCTTCATAAGAATTGACAACACTTATAAGTACCATAGACGCTTTGGGCAAATCCTTGGAGAAAACTAAATGAGATTTTTCAACGGAGATAAAAGAAGTTAAGGACAATGTGGTAACTATTCAAGCTATAACTAACAATTTAATAAAGGAACGTACAGTTTTGAGTAAAAAAAATTGAACAAATGGAAAATTATAATCGAAGACTAAATGTGCATCTGTTGAATTTTCCGAAGGCCTTGGGGGTTACACCCATTGATATGTGGAAAAGGTACTTAACTGAAATACTAAAGTTTTCCCCTAAACATTTACCTCCACTTAATAGAATTTACTATTTGCCAAAAAAGAAAATTGTATGAACCTACCAGAAATGCTGAAGAGACGAGGCCGGAGTGCCGCTGCTGCCTCTCGGCACACCAGAGGAATTTCGGTTGTCACTATAGATGAGCTGCTGAGGAGGATGCAAAGTGCCCTGTCGGCGTCAGCAGTTGGCCCGCTGGAGACGCTGGGAGAAGGCAGGACCGCGGCAACTCTCCTTGGGCCGGACACCACTCTTAGCCCTGACGCAAGAGCACCGCCCCCGCAGCCTCGGACCACAAGCTCTCCACGGAGTGGGGAGACCCCGCGGATCAGATTGTCTCCTTCTCTGGAGGCAATTATAACGTCGGAGAGCCTGGGAGATGGAGAATTTCGACAGGAAAGCCCCATTATGGAGACTGAGGCAATATCAACGCTGAGTGAAGGACATGCCCAGAGGGGAAAGTGCCAAGTAGATTCAATGGACGGTGAGCATTTTTTCACTAAACAAGGGGAAATTCCTATAACTAAACCTGCTGAAGTGACCCTGGAATCATTATGGGATCTTGTGGCTAACTTTGGTAAAGCCATAAGTCCCCATTTTCAATACATAGAAGGGAAACTAATTGAACAAACAAGAGATAAAAGAACTTAAAAATGATTTGCTTTCTTCTAAAGTAACTAGTGGAAAAATGGAACAGAACTTGGTATCCTTTAAAAATATTCAAGAAACATTAATACAAATCTTAGGAGAAAAATTGAGTCTTTGGAAAATAACGCTCACGGTAACAACCTAAGATTGATTAATTTCCCAAGGGTCGCTATGGTGTTCTCTAGAGAAATGATTAAATGATATCTACAGGAAATACTGGGAGTCTCGGAGGAATGTCTACCTCTACTCTCTCAGGTTTACTGTTTGCCTACAAAAAAATCAAGTTCAACATCAAGTGATTAATAACCAGGAGATACTAGATGTTTGAACTTTTACTTAAGACATCAGATAAAGAAATGGCAATTCCAGCGACATTAATCTTAACGGTGGCTCTTCAGCCAGATAAAACATGGATTTTGAGACTATCCTTTAAAAATAGACAAAAAGAATTTCATGGACTTAAAATTCAGATGTTTCCCGATCTCTCACGTGAGACGCAGAAGTGCCGACGTGAATTTCTTCTTTTGAAGCCAGGTGTTTTAGTTTTAGGGGCTACATTTTACTTAAAACACCCTAGCAAGTGTATAGTGCATCACCGTGAAATTAAGTATATTTTCTTTGAACCTTTTCAGCTAATTAATTTCTTGGCATTATCTCGTTTGAAGGAAGAACATCATTTGCTTTTTAGATTAATTTAGGCATTAGCTCTCAGCCCTACAGTTTTATATCCTTGACTATAGTCTTAATTTTCTCGCATTTTGTTAATCTTGGATCCCTTTGTAGGAGTTGAGTAAAGTTAAACATATATATGTTTTTTTGGGGGTTTTTTCTTTTCTGATGGTTGCAATGTCAACTTTGATAGAATTTGTTCTCATGTTTAACTTCTTTCTGTACAAGTTAACATGCTTGATATAAGTTTGAAAATGATATAAATAATTTTTTAAAATTTTAAAAAAGATACGAATGCAATTATGCGATTGTATTTCCGAAATCCTCAACTAGGAAAGAAAGTATGGATGTTCCCTGACGTCACAAGAACAACGCAGAAGCGAAGAAAATTATTCCTAGCTATGAGAGTAGAGACTTTGACCCTTGGAGCGACATTCTTATTAGCATATCCATGCAAATGTTTGATTAAATATCAAGGTGTTAAATATGTCTACTATGCACCAGAATAGTTACCTGCTTTTTTAGATTTAAAAGGTCTAGCTAAGTTGTTTCATTTTCTGTTTTACTTGTACAAGAGGAATATTCTTGTGAATAATGTAAATCTCTCAATCTCTCTCTCTCTCTCAATCTCTCTCTCTCTCTCAATCTCTCTCTCTCTCTCTTGCTGTGTGTGTATATATATATATATATATATATATATAAAGATTCTAGGAAGTTCACTATTCTTTCTTTCAGCAACACTTCCATTATTTTTCCAACAACCAAAGTGAGGCTTACAAGCCTGTAGTTTCCCGCTTCATCCCTGTGACCACTTTTGTGAATAGGGACCACATCCGTTCTTCTCCAGTCCCCAGGAACCACTCCCATCTCCAGAGATTTGCTGAACAAGTCTTTAATAGGACCCGCCAGAACCTCTCTGTACTGTAATGCAATTTCTTCAATTCATTTTTCATGTACACACAATATCTTAATTTATAATGGTAACCACAAAATTTTTTTTAAAAACCCACAAAGCACACTGTATGCAGAGAAAATGTTAATTGTCATTTATATTTGTCTTATTTTTCAAAGAGGTCAAGGCAGATGACTTTAAAATATACAATGTCATCTCAGTAACAACTATAGAAAAATAGACAAATATAGTGCAAAATATAGACAGCAGATTATAAATTCTCAAAACTAACACATTTTGATCATTGAATTAAAAATAAAATCAGTTTTCCTACCTTTGTTGTCTGGTGATTTAATTAGTTTCTGGCTGGACTTCCTTCTAACTGTGCACCCAACATTTTTTTCTTTCTGCCTCCTGCATGCTTCCTCTCCTCCGAAACTCATTCCCTTCCCCAACCATAAGTCCTCCATGAGTCCACAACTTTTCTTCCTCTCTCCTCCACCCCTATTGGTAACATGTCTTCCTCTCTCTCCCTCCTCTGTTATAATCTTGCATCTCTCTGTTCTTCCTCAGGGTCTCTCTCCATCTGTCTCTTCTGTCTGCACCTCCCATAGTCCAGTATCTGCCTCCTGTCTTTCCCCTTTGGTCCAGGCCGCTCTCTTTCTCCTGCTTACAATCCCCCCTCCAATGTCCAGCATTTGTTCTCCTTTCTTCCAGGTCTTTCTTTGCCTCTCACTCCTTCCTCCCTCCTTGGTCCAGAATCTTTCCACCTCTCTGCAGGCTCTTTCTCTCTCTTCCCTCTATATATCCCCAAGTCCAACATCTGCCCCCTCTCTTCTGCCTCCCCTTTGTTTCAGATATATATATATATATCTTCCTTCTGCTAACATTTTGAGTCATCCCACCTTTGTTCCAGGTCTTTCTGTCTCTCTCACTCTCTTTGTCTTCCCCCTCCCCAGGGCCTGGCATCTCTCTCTCTCTCTCCTCGGTTCAGGGTGTTTCCCCTCTCTACCCCTTCTAGTCTAGCATCTGCCTTGTCTTCTGGTTCAAGTCTGCTTTCCCGCACATCCTTAAGGTCCTTTTTCTGTCTCCCCCCCCCCCAAGATAAATACCCAATATGGTGTGGGAAGCAGGTAGATACTATTACATGAGTAAAAGTAGATGTGAAATGGTAATATACAGGATGAGTAAGTATAGGAAAAAAAAGAGTAAGAGGAAGTCCTGCCCCTTCTCTGACGTCAGGGGCAGGTCCATGGCAGAGGGAATGTGCTACGGAAGCCATCAGCAGCCTGCTAGGTTCGCTACAGCACCAGCGATCCTCCGCAAGCTGCCGTAATTACCTTTAAAGGTTGGTCCTCGACAAGCGGCAGCCACAGCATGGGAGTGTGCATGTAACTGTATGTGTGTAGGTGGGCATAGGTGTAGGTGTATGTGCATAGATGGGCGTAGGTGTAGGTGCATAGGTGTGTGTGCATGTGTGTAAGTGCATAGTTGGGCTTAGGTGTAGGTGTGTGCGTAGGTGTCTATATGTAGGTGTGTGCGCATGCTTAGGTGTATGTGCATAGGTGTGTACGTAGGTGCAAGGGTATGTACGTAGGTGTCTGAACGTAGGTGTGTGTGTGTAGGTACGTAGGTGTGTAAGTATGTGTAGGTGTGTGCATAGATGAGTGTATAAAGGTGTAGGTGTGTGCGTGTAGGTGAGTGTGTGTACGTAGGTGTAGGTGTGTGTGTATAGGTGTAGGTATGTGAGCGTAAGTATAGGTTTGGGTACATAAGTGTGTAAGTAGGTGTGTGCGTAGATGAGTGAGCGAAGATATAGGTATGAGTGCATAGGTATGTGTGCGTAGGTGTAGGTGTGCACACACATAGGCGTAGGCATGTAAGTAGGTGTAGGTGTTTGCGCGCATAGGTGTGGGTGTGTGGGCACAGGTGTGTACGTAGGTGTGGGTGTTTGTGCACGGGTGTGTACATAGGTGTGGGTGTGCGCGTAGGTGTAGGTATGTGTGCGCACATAGGGGTAGGTATGTGTGTGCATAGGTGTAGGTATGTGTGCGCGCATAGGGGTAGGTATGTGTGCGCATAGGTGTAGGTATGTGTGCGCGCATAGGGGTAGGTATGTGTGCACATAGGTAGGTGTGCGCCTTAGGGGTAGATATGTGTGCGCATAGGTAGGTGTGCGCCGTAGGGGTAGGTATGTGTGCGCATAGGTAGGTGTGCGCCGTAGGGGTAGGTATGTGTGCGCATAGGTAGGTGTGCGCCGTAGGGGTAGGTATGTGTGCGCATAGGTAGGTGTGCGCCGTAGGGGTAGGTATGTGTGCGCATAGGTAGGTGTGCGCCGTAGGGGTAGGTATGTGTGTGCATAGGTAGGTGTGCGCCGTAGGGGTAGGTATGTGTGCGCGTAGGTGTAGGTATGTGCGCGCGTAGGTGTAGGTATGTGCGCGCGTAGGTGTAGGTATGTGCGCGCGTAGGTGTAGGTATGTGCGCGCGTAGGTGTAGGTATGTGCGCGCGTAGGTGTAGGTATGTGCGCGCGTAGGTGTAGGTATGTGTGCGCGTAGGTGTAGGTATGTGTGCGCGCGTAGGTGTAAGTATGTGTGTGCGCATAGGTGTAGGTGTGTGTGCATAGGTGTGTAAGTAGGTATAGGTGTGCACGAAGTTGTAGGTATGTGTGCGCAGGGGTGTGCGTAGGGGTAGGTGTGTGCGTACATAGGTGTAGTTGTGTGTGCATAGGTGTAGAGGTGTGTGTGCAGGTGTGTACATAGGTGTGTGCATACGTGTGAATGCAGGTGCACGCTCATAGGTGTAGGTGTGTGTACATAGGTGTGCATAAGTGTAGGTGTGTGCATAAGTGTGTACATAGGGGTTAGATGTGTGCGTGTAGGTGTGTATGTGTGCATAGGGGTTAGGTGTGTTTGTGTAGGTGTGTATGTGTGTAGGTGTGTACATAGGGGTTAGGTGTGTGTGCGTAGGTGTGTGCACGTAGGGGTTAGATGTGTGCGCGTAGGGGTTAGGTGTGTGCGCGTAGGTGTGTGTGCGTAGGGGTTAAGTGTGTGCACGTAGTTGTGTGTACGTAGGGGTTAGGTGTGTGCGCGTAGGTGTGTGTACGTAGGGGTTAGGTGTGTGCGCGTAGGTGTGTGTAGGGGTTAGGTGTGTGCACGTAGGTGTGTGTACGTAGGGGTTAGGTGTGTGCGTGTAGGTGTGTATGTGTGCGTAGGTGTGTGTACATAGGGGTTAGGTGTGTGTACCTAGGGGTTAGGTGTGTGTGCATAGGTGTAGAGGTGTGTGTGCAGGTGTGTACATAGGTGTGTGTGTGTAGGTATAGGTGTGTGTGTGCATAGGTGTGTATGTAGTGTGCTTAGGTGTAGGTGTGTGCGTAGGTGTAGGTCAGAAGACTCATACTCGCGGCCCGCCAGGTACCATACTTGCGCCCCGCCAGGTACTATTTTGATGTCCTTGGTATGTTTATCATAATCACAATAGAAAAATTATTCTGTTTCTTGATCATATGTCTCTTTAGCTATAAATTACAATATTATTATTAAGACTTAGGAAAAAGGAAAGATTTATAAACTATAAAGAGTTTGACCTCATTCAAAATTGTCATTTCTTTAATAAGACATTAACTATTTAATCTGAGGCCCTCCAAGTACCTACAAATCCAAAATGTGGCCCTGCATAGGGGTTTGAGTTTGAGACCACTGGTGTAGGTGTGTGTGAGTAGGTGTGTGCATAGGTGTAGGTGTGTGTGCATAGGTATGTGTGTGTGCGTAGCTGTAGGTGTGTGTACATAGATGTGTGTGTGCATAGGTGTGTGAGTAGGTCAGTGGACTCATACTCGCGGCCCGCCAGGTACTATTTTGAGGCCCTCCGTATGTTTGCGTAAGTGTGTGTGCGTATGTTTGTGTGGGCAGGTGTGTGCACAGGTTTGTACGTAGGTGTAGGTATTTTTGTGTAGGTGTATGTGAATATAGGTATAGGTGTGTGTGCGTAGGTGTGTATGAATGTAGGTGTGTGTGCGCGTAGGTGTAGATGTGCATAGGTGTGCATAGGTGTAGGTCAGTGGTCTCATACTCACAGCCCGCCAGATACTATTTTGAGGCCCTCGGTATGTTTATTATAATCACAAAAGTAAAATAAAACAGTTTCTTGATCATATGTCTCTTTAGCTATTAATTACAATATTATTAAGACTTAGCCAAAAGGAAAGATTTATAAACCATAAAGAGTTTGACCTCATTCAGAATTGTCATTTTTTTAAATAAGAAATTACCGTATTTTCTCGCATATAACGCGCGCGTTATACGTGGTTTTTACAAACCGCGCATACCCTTGCGCGTTATACAAAATTTTTTTTACATAGTTTCCCCCCCCCCCCGACGCCCAATTCATCACCCGGAAGAAGCGCTCGCACTCCCACCCCGAAGGACCGCTCGCACCCCCACCCGAAGGACCGCTCGCACCCCCACAGCCTCCCCCCTCCCCCATGGAGAAGCTGTCTACCTTGTTTCCGGATGCCAGCCCAGCTGCTTCCTCTGCCGTTGGTCCTGCCCCTTCTCAGAGCCCTGTGCTGCGCTGCTTCATCTTCAGGCGGTCCCGCCCTTTCTCTGATGTCAGAGAAAGGGTGGGACCGCCGGAAGAAAAAGCAGCGCAGCAGGGCTCAGAGAAGGGGCGGGACTGCCGGCAGAGAAAACAGCTGGGCTTGCTGGCATCTGGAAACAAGGTAGACTGTTTCTCCATGGGGGAGAGGGGTGAGGCTGTGCGAGCGGTTCTTCGGGTAGGGGTGCGAGCGGTCCTTCGGGGTGGGAGTGCGAGCGGTCCTTCGGGGTGGGGGTGCGAGCGGTCCTTCAGGGGGGGGTGCGGGTGCGTGCGAGCGGTCCTTCGGGTAGGGGTGCGAGCGGTCCTTCGGGGTGGGAGTGCGAGCGCTCCTTCGGGGTGGGGGTGCGAGCGGTCCTTCAGGGTGGGGGTGCGGGTGCGTGCAAGCGGTCCTTCGGGGTGGGGGTGCGAGCGGTCCTGCGGGGGGGGTGAATTGGACGTCGGGGGGGGCATCAGGCTTTCAGGGTAGGGACAGGACTTCAAGGAGGAAAGGAGAATCGGGGCGGGCGAAAACAGAGTCGGGGTCTCCAGAGGAGAGTCGGGGCGGGCGAAAGGAGAGTCAGGCAGCATGCGCGGTATACGGGTGTGCGCGGTATATAAAAATTTATATACATAAATATGTGTTTTTTGCACGCTATACCCGTGTGCGCGTTTTACACGGGTGCGCGTTATCTATGTGAAAATACGGTAACTATTTTTTCTGATGCTCTCCAAGTACCTACAAATCCAAATGTGGCCCTGCAAAGGGGTTTGAGTTTGAGACCACTGGTGTTGGTGTGCGTAGTTATAGGGGTGTGTGTGTGCATAGGTGCGTGCACGTAGGTGCAGGTATGTGTGTGTATAGGTGTGTGCGCGTAGGTGTAGGTGTGTGCACGAAATCAATTTGGAGATTTAATAATGCTTTACTTGCGGATTCGAACTTTCTGGAAGATCTTAAATTAAAGATGAATGAATTTTTTAAATTAATAATTCAGATAATATAAATGTTGAGATTTTATGGGATGCTTTTAAAGCAACAATGAGAGGAAATATTATTTCATATTCAGCATTTATTAAAAAACAACTTAAAAAACAATTTGTTGATTTGGAAAAAGAAATTAAAGTATTAGAAAATAAATTAATTGAGAAATGGGAACATAATATATTGCAAAAATTATTAAAAGCAAAAGCTAAGTATAATGAGATTTCTTCTCAATTTGTGAGGAAAGATATGTTCTCTCGGCAAGTTCAGTATTATGGTAATTCAAACAAGGCTGGAAGATTATTAGCAAATTTTCTTAAAGCAAAAAAAAGGAAATCTAAGATTATTGCAATTAAAGATATGCAGGGCAATACACACACTAACACTAAGGATATTTTAATACAGTTTCTTGATTTTTATAAAGATCTATATTCTTCTGATACTTATGAAAATAAAGAACAAGATGGGTTAGATTTTTTAAATTCACTTAATGGACCAAATGTTTAGAAGATCCTATATCTTTAAAAGAAGTAGAATCAGCATTGAAGTATCTTAGAGTTGGATCCGCTCCAGGTGGCGATAGATATACTGTTGAATTTTATAAATCATTTCAAAATATTATTTTACCATATCTATTAAATTTATATCAGTACCAAATGAATAATGGGAATATATCAGGTACTATGGCTGATTCTGTAATTATTGTCTTGCCAAAACCAAACAGGGATCCTACTTTGGTTTCAAATTACAGGCCTATCTCTTTATTAAATGTAGATGGTAAATTGGTTGCTAAAGTATTAGCATCAAGATTGGCAAAAGCTCTTCCTTTTATTATTGATGTTCACCAAACAGGATTTATTGCTAAAAGGCATTCTTCAAATAATACTAGATTAGCATTTCACTCTTTAAATTTAGCAAAAAATATTAATGATCCAGCTTTTCTAGTGTCTTTAGATGCAGAAAAAGCATTTGATAGAGTGGAATGGAGTTTTATGTATCAAGCTTTAGAATGGTTTGGTATAGGCCCCGGTTTTATTAAAATGATTCAGACATTGTATAGCTCTCCTGGTGCAAGATTATATATTAATAATAATTTATCAGATAGATTTAACTTGCTAAGAGGGGTTAGACAAGGATGTCCTTTATCCCCCTTACTTTTTGATGTTGTTCTTGAACCCTTATTAATTGCAATTAATCAAACTAAGGGGATAAAAGGAATCTCATACTCTAACTGGGAATTTAAACTTTCTGCATATGCAGATGATATTTTACTATATTTAAGAGAACCGGGGAATACCATTCCATGTTTACTTAATCTTCTAGAGAAGTTTGGAAAATTTTCTGGATATAAAATTAATTGGAGTAAATCTGAAGTTCTTCCAATTAATGTTAATTGTACCAAAGGATTATTTGATTCATATTCATTTATATGGAAAGATGAAGGTTTAAAATACTTAGGTATTATTATCAAAAATACAATTGATGACACAGTGAAAGAAAATGAAAAACTTTTATTAAGAAAGATAACAGAAATGTGTGAGCAATGGAATCCTTTACATCTCTCTTGGTGGGGAAGAGTTCAAACAATTAAAATGATGATATTGCCTGTGTTTGTTATCAAATGAGTATGATACCAATATTTTTTCAGGGGTCATTTTATAAAAAGTTAAACAATGTTCTTACAAAATTCGTTTGGTTTGGGAAAAGACCCAGAATTGCTCTAGCATCATTACAAAGAACAATTATGGAGGGAGGGGTAAATTTTCCAAATTTTTATAGGTACCATCAAGCCTATATTCTAAAACAGGGTATTTATTGGATCCTCCCAGATCTCATGGAGAATGCACCTGATTGGTTATATTTAGAATGGCGGCTCCTGTTCACATTACATTTAGAACATGTAGTTAGTATAAAATTGCCTAGGAAATACAAAGATAATATAATTTTACTTGATACTTGGAAGACCTTAAGATATATTAGTAATTTACCACCAGATCCAATTGCTAAATCATTAAATCAATCCATTTGGGTAAACTCCAGGATCAAGATTGGCGGATTTAAGATCGTCTGGAAACAATGGATAATTGCAGGTATACGGACATTGAATGATGTCATTTCAGAAGGATCACTGCTTAGTTTTTCACAATTGCAATATAAATTTGGCTTAAATAAAACACAATATTTTAAATGGATGCAATTGAAGCAGGCTATTCAGGTAGGGTTCCCTGAATGGAAGGGTCTTAATACTCAATATAGCTTGCAGGTTCTCTGTTTTCAGGCGGATTTTTTGGGACACCAAGCCGCAAAATGGCATAAATTGTTATATGGATTTTTAAATAAAAAAAAGAAAACTGGACTTAGGGATATTTGGAGTATTGAGATTGGACAGACAATTTCTGCGTCTCAATGGCCACGATTTTGGTCCTGGAGATTAAGGTCTACAAAGTCAGCATCTATGAGTCAAACGTGGATGTTTTTGTTACATCGAATTTTATGGACCCCTACGCGTTTACAAAAGATAGATAGCACTAGATCCAATAGATGCTGGCATTGTAGATTAGAAGTTGGGATAGAAACATAGAAACATAGAAAGATGACGGCAGAAAAGGGCCACAGCCCATCAAGTCTGCCCACTCTATTGACCCACCCCATTGAGTGCTAGTGACCCAGTTCCTTAACTTGACCCTCGTAGGGATCCCACGTGTATGTCCCATTTATTCTTAAAATCAAGCACGCTGGTGGCCTTGATCACCTGCACCGGAAGTTTGTTCCAGTGATCTACCACCCTTTCCGTGAAGAAATACTTCCTTGTGTCACCACTAAATTTCCCCCCTCTGAGTTTGAGGGGGTGCCCCCTTGTGACCGAGGGTCCCTTGGGAAAGAATATATCGTTTTCCATCTCGACGCGACCAGTGACGTACTTAAATGTCATTTAATTTTTTTTTGTCCCTGTGTAAATGCTTTTTGGAAACTAATTTGGCCCCAAATTAATAAATTATTAGAAAACCATGTAGGACTCTCATATGACACTATATTACTTGGTACAGCAATGAGAACTCAGAGTCCGATTTCTGCAAATAATAACAAGTTATTATTAATATTGACAGGGGTCGCCATACAACAAATTACTCAAAATTGGAAAGATTATACTAAATTAAATTATACATTTTGGTGGAATTCAGTTTGTCACATATATAAGATGGAAAAGGTGTTAGCGTTACAACAAGGGAATCTTCATAATTTTAAAAAAATATGGGAACCATTGACTAATTACTCTAATGATCAGATATCTTAGCACATGGGTATCAGATATGTGGGGATGGGGTGGTAAATGTATATCATATGGAATTAGGAATATTGATAAAAAGGGGGGTATTTATCTTATCTTACAAGACTATTTGTTTGTAAATACAAGTGATATGTGAAAATTGTTTGTACAGTATTATGTTTAATTCACTTGTAAGAATTCAAAAATGAATAAAAAAATAATAAAAAAAAGGGACCCGATTATACTTCCTAGTTCTAATGTAGGAAATGCTAAAAGCAAAGAACTACAAGGACCAGCATGCTCCAGGCAGGTAATAGCAAAACCTACAAAGGGATTAGCTCCTGCAATCAGCTCTGCTGGGGGCAGAGTTAATGAGCAGGGAAGCTATCGAGGCTCATTAGCAAAGCACCAGAGAACCACAAGTGTTGTGAGGGGCAATGGGTGTATTCTCTAGGCCAAGGGGGGCAGAGGCAGCCACAAACTTACAGGATACATGAATCCTTGGAGAGAAGCAGACCTGTGCTAGCCAGGATTCAGAAGACAAAAATCAATATTCCCCACAGAAAGCAAGGAGTAAACCTCAGGACTGAAATTTCTAATCATTCTTCTGAAGGTAATAATGAATTTGATACTGAAATGCCAGAAGAAATGCTTACAAATGATGTTGAAATGGAACCTGAGGAATCATGCTTGTTTGAGAGCATGATTACAGAGTAAAGTTTGGGGAAAATAAAAATGCTGTTTCTGATAAGGTGGTGTTGCTTCACAAAACTAAGAATACCAGAAGGTTAAGAATTACTGCCTCTGATTGAATTAAGAATACCAGAAGGATCAGAAATCACTGCTTCTGATGTAATTAAGGGTAACAGAAGAGTGTAGGTGTAGGTGGTGTGCACACGCATAGGTATAGGTGTGTGTGCATAGGTGTAGGTGTGCACCATCAATCCACAACGGCATATAATAAACTTCAAAGTGCCTAATTTCTAAGTGATCTTTTTTTCAGATAATACCTTTCTATGTACCTCTATGGTCTTCAGTTCCAGCCAACCACTAGCCAAATTATTTGAAGGCTTGTTTCTCTTTCTGGCTTTTATTCATCATCAGACCTTAGGTTTTTTTTAAGTGCTTGTGACATTTCTATTAAACGTCTGGTAAGCAGATGGGTTACATCAGGGAACCTTCATCCTTTGGTAGCCACATTCAGAGATCTGGTCTTAAAAGATCTTAACATTGCAGAAGTTGAATATGAAGCTAGATGGTGTGTGCGTAGGTGTAGGTGGTGTGTGTGCATAGGTATAGCTATATGCACAGGTATAGGTGTATGCACAGGTGTGTGCTTATAGATATGTAGGTATGTGTGTAGCTGTATGCGTAGCTGCAAGCGTAGGTGTAGGTATAGCTGTATGCGTAGCTGCAAGCGTAGGTGTAGGTATAGCTGCATGCATAGGTGTATGCGTAGGAATAGCTGCATACGTAGGTGTAGGTTTAGCTACATGCATAGGTGTAGGTGTAGGCATAGCTGCATGCATAGGTGTGTGCGTAGGTGCGTGCGTAGGTGTATGCATAGCTGCATGCATAGGTGTGCGTAGGTGCGTGCGTAGGTGTATGCATAGCTGCATGCATAGGTGTGTGTAGGTGCATGTATAGGTGTGGGCATAGGTGTGTGTAGGTGCATGCATAGGTGCGCGCCTCGGTGTGTGTAGGTGCATGCATAGGTGTGTGTAGGTGTAGGTATAGGTGTATGCATAGATATGTGTAGATGCATGTATAGGTGCGTGCATAGGTGTAGGTATAGGTGTATGCATAGGTATGTGTAGATGCATGTATAGGTGCGTGCATAGGTGTAGGTATAGGTGTATGCATAGGTATGTGTAGATGCATGTATAGGTGCGTGCATAGGTGTAGGTATAGGTGTATGCATAGGTATGTGTAGATGCATGTATAGGTGCAGGTATAGGTGTATGCATAGGTGTGTGTAGATGCATGTATAGGTGCGTGCATAGGTGTAGGTATAGGTGTATGCATAGGTATGTGTAGATGCATGTATAGGTGCAGGTATAGGTGTATGCATAGGTGTGTGTAGATGCATGTATAGGTGCGTGCATAGGTGTAGGTATAGGTGTATGCATAGGTGTGTGTAGGTGCGTGTATAGGTGTGTGCATAGGTGTACGCATAGGTGTGTGTAGGTGCGTGTATAGGTGTGTGCATAGGTGTGTGTAGGTGCGTGTATAGGTGTGTGCATAGGTGTACGCATAGGTGTGTGTAGGTGCGTGTATAGGTGTGTGCATAGGTGTACGCATAGGTGTGTGTAGGTGCGTGTATAGGTGTGTGCATAGGTGTACGCATAGGTGTGTGTAGGTGCGTGTATAGGTGTGTGCATAGGTGTACGCATAGGTGTGTGTAGGTGCGTGTATAGGTGTGTGCATAGGTGTACGCATAGGTGTGTGTAGGTGCGTGTATAGGTGTGTGCATAGGTGTACGCATAGGTGTGTGTAGGTGCGTGTATAGGTGTGTGCATAGGTGTACGCATAGGTGTGTGTAGGTGCGTGTATAGGTGTGTGCATAGGTGTACGCATAGGTGTGTGTAGGTGCGTGTATAGGTGTGTGCATAGGTGTACGCATAGGTGTGTGTAGGTGCGTGTATAGGTGTGTGCATAGGTGTACGCATAGGTGTGTGTAGGTGCGTGTATAGGTGTGTGCATAGGTGTACGCATAGGTGTGTGTAGGTGCGTGTATAGGTGTGTGCATAGGTGTACGCATAGGTGTGTGTAGGTGCGTGTATAGGTGTGTGCATAGGTGTACGCATAGGTGTGTGTAGGTGCGTGTATAGGTGTGTGCATAGGTGTACGCATAGGTGTGTGTAGGTGCGTGTATAGGTGTGTGCATAGGTGTACGCATAGGTGTGTGTAGGTGTGTGTATAGGTGTGTGCATAGGTGTACGCATAGGTGTGTGCATAGGTGTACGCATAGGTGTGTGTAGGTGCGTGCATAGGTGTACGCATAGGTGTGTGTAGGTGCGTGCATAGGTGTACGCATAGGTGTGTGTAGGTGCGTGTATAGGTGTGTGCATAGGTGTACGCATAGGTGTGTGTAGGTGCGTGTATAGGTGTGTGCATAGGTGTACGCATAGGTGTGTGTAGGTGCGTGTATAGGTGTACGCATAGGTGTGTGTAGGTGCGTGTATAGGTGTGTGCATAGGTGTACGCATAGGTGTGTGTAGGTGCGTGTATAGGTGTGTGCATAGGTGTACGCATAGGTGTGTGTAGGTGCGTGTATAGGTGTACGCATAGGTGTGTGTAGGTGCGTGTATAGGTGTGTGCATAGGTGTACGCATAGGTGTGTGTAGGTGCGTGTATAGGTGTGCGCATAGGTGTGTGTAGGTGCATGTATAGGTGTGTGCATAGGTGTAGGTATAGGTGTGCGCATAGGTGTGTGTAGGTGCATGTATAGGTGTGTGCGTAGGTATAGGTGTGTGCATAGGTGTGTGTAGGTGCATGTATAGGTGTATGCATAGGTGCATGCATAGGTGTGCGCATAGGTGTGTGTGTAGGTGCATGTATAGGTGTGTACATAGGTGTATGCATAGGTGTGTGTAGGTGCATGTATAGGTGTGTACATAGGTACATGCATAGGTACGCGCATAGGTGTGTGTAGGTGCATGTATAGGTGTGTGTAGGTGCATGTATAGGTGTGTGCACAGGTGTAGGTATAGGTGTATGCATAGGTATGTGTAGATGCATGTATAGGTGCGTGCATAGGTGTAGGTATAGGTGTATGCATAGGTGTGTGTAGATGCATGTATAGGTGCGTGTATAGGTGTGTGCATAGGTGTACGCATAGGTGTGTGTAGGTGCGTGTATAGGTGTGTGCATAGGTGTACGCATAGGTGTGTGTAGGTGCGTGCATAGGTGTGTGCATAGGTGTACGCATAGGTGTGTGTAGGTGCGTGCATAGGTGTGTGCATAGGTGTACGCATAGGTGTGTGTAGGTGCGTGTATAGGTGTGTGCATAGGTGTACGCATAGGTGTGTGTAGGTGCGTGTATAGGTGTGTGCATAGGTGTACGCATAGGTGTGTGTAGGTGCGTGTATAGGTGTGTGCATAGGTGTACGCATAGGTGTGTGTAGGTGCGTGTATAGGTGTGTGCATAGGTGTACGCATAGGTGTGTGGAGGTGCGTGTATAGGTGTGTGCATAGGTGTACGCATAGGTGTGTGGAGGTGCATGTATAGGTGTGTGTGTAAGTGAAGGTATAGGTGCATGCATAGGTGTGCGCATAGGTGTGTGCAGGTGCATGCATAGGTGTGTGCATGAGTGAAGGTATAGGTGCATGCATAGGTGTGCGCATAGGTGTGTGCAGGTGCATGCACAGGTGTGTGCGTGAGTGAAGGTATAGGTGCATGCATAGGTGTGCACGTAGGTGTGTGTAGGTGCATGTATAGGTGTGTGCGTAGGTGTAGGTATAGGTGCATGCATAGGTGTGTGCGTAGGTGTTGGTATAGGTGTATGCGTAGGTATATTTCCTGTCCTATTAACCCTCTTTCTTCCTCCCCTCTTAAAGTCAATCAATTTGTACCTTTGCTTAATCTTTGTAAACCGCATAGAACTTCACTGTATTGCGGTATATAAGCTGTTATTATTATTATGCGTAGGTATAGGTATAGGGGTGTGCGTAGGTATAGGTGTAGGTGTATGCGTAGGTGTAGGTGTAGTTTTATGCGTAGGTATAGGTGTATGCGTAGGTATAGGTGTATGCGTAGGTGTGTGCGTAGGTGTAGGCATAGGTGTGTGCGTAGGTGTAGGTATATGCATAGGTCTGTGCGTAGGTGTAGGTATATGCATAGGTCTGTGCGTAGGTGTATGTGTAGGTGTATGCGTAGGTGTATGTGTAGGTGTATGCGTAGGTGTATGTGTAGGTGTAGGTGTATGCATAGGTGTGTGTAAATGTATGCATAGGTATATGCGTAGGTGCATAGGTGCAGGTGTGCGTAGGTTTTAGTGTAAGTAGAGATGTGGGTGTATAGGTTTGTGTACATAGAGGTGTGGGTGTGTGTGCATACGTGTAGGTGTGCATGCGTAGGTGTGTGTGCAGTGTTCTACCTAGCGCTTTTTAGCTGAGTGCACTACCCGACTAATTTAGATGAGCACCCGGCTATCATTGTGGTCGTGAATCCTGCTGCTGTCGACAATGCCACTCAAACATTTTTTAAAACCCCGGCCCAACTCGGCACTGCCTGAAGTTCTGTGTTTGACTCTGACCAAAGAAAGTAAAAAAAAGAAAAAACACAACCCCGAAAATCCAGGTGATTTTTCTAACCCTCCCCATAACACTAGCCTGGACTAGCAGCAGCACCGTTCTCTCCTTATTGTAATTTGCCCGACAGCTGCAGTAGTATTATCGAATCAACTCCCTTTTGCAGCCTCGGGGATTGTGCTAGGCCGCCCCACCTCCGATGATGCAACTTCCTTCTTCCTCAGAGGCGGGATGGCCTAGCAGAGGCCCCAAGGCTGCTGAAGTGGTGGTTTATGGTGTTTAAGAGGGGTAAGGCGGGGGGGGGGGGGCGAGGAGAGGGAGGCTTTGGAATTGTGTGGTGGTGCTGGGGATTCCTTTGCATGATCTCTGGAGGGATGGCTGCTGGGGGAGGGCTGGGATTCCTGGCAGCGACTGTTCAGTAGTATGTTCTATTGCTGTTTCTGGTCCTTTCATGTAAATGATAAGAGGGGGGGATTCGATGTGTGCTTTGGAACGTCTCTGGTATTAATTTTCCAATTAAGAGGACTAAGATCCTTCAAGGCTTAGCCAGACTCCAGGCGGACATTGTGGGGCTGCAAGAGACTAAGCTAACTGAACCAGAGCATTGTAAGTTATGCCAGTTCTGGGTGGGCCAATGTTACTCTGCTTCTTCCTCTGCGGCCACTGCAGGTGTGGCCTTATTGATTCACAAATCTATCCCCTTTTGTATGTCTCAGGTGATCTCTGATCCGGAGGGGCGTTATGTGATAGTACAGGGCACCTTGCATAGTAGCTCTGTGCTTTTGGTATCTGTTTATGCCCCTAATAGTGGGCAGCGGGCTTTCTTTAAAAAGCTATTTGGGATACTGATGTCATTGTCTGACACCCCTGCAGATCACAGAATCTTTCGGGGGGGATTTTAATATCATCCTGGATCCTGATTTGGATTGTTCCAGGCCTTGCCCTGGCCCACTTCAGCAGTCAGATCAGGGTTTAAATGCTTGGGTTCACACTTTGGAGCTCGTGGATGTGTGGAGAACTCTGCACCCACTCTGCACCCCATACCTCTAGGGTTCATCAGACCTCCTCCAGGATTGATTATAATTTTATTTCTCGGTCCTCTTTTCATGTTGTTTCTCGTGCAGAACTTGGTGTTTTGGCTATCTCTGATCATACTCTGGTGTGGGTGGAGATGGGCATAGAGTATGGTCCTTCTAGACGGAGAGAGCGGTGATGCTTTCCTGTGGCTCTTTACTCTGACCCAGACTTTCAAAAGTATTTGGTACAGCAGTGACAGGATTATGTGGAATTTAATGGAGCGCATGTTGGTGATGGCTTTTTATTCTGGAACGCTGCAAAAGATGTGTGTGTGTGTAGGTGTGTAGATTTTTAGGTGTGTGTGTGTGTAGGTATGTGTGTGTAGGTAGGCGTAGGAGTATGTGTAGTTGCAAAGAATCAAATTATGGTTGAAATGTAAAAAAGAGTATATGTATACTGTTCTTATCTATTAGAAGTGAGATCCAGACATAAGAACATAAGAATTGCCGCTGCACGATCCAAGATGGCGATCTGAGACAGGACGCGCTGAGCTGCGTGTCCCAGGACTGTGCTTCTTTCAATTTTCTTAACGGTAATTACTTACCGCGATGCCGAAGAGACGGGGCCGGAGTGCCGCTTCTGCCTCGCGGCGTCCTGGAGCCCCGGGTCTCGGGAATATTCAGGATTTACTGCGGCGCATGCAGGAGGTCGCAGTGACGTCGGATGGCGGCCCGCTGACAACACAGGGAGGCGAAACCAACGTGGATGTTCCTGGGCCCGACACTACACTGAGCCCCGACGTTAGGGCACCGCCCCCGCAACCCCAGACGACCAGCTCTCCCAGGGGCGGGGAAACCCCGGATTCATTGGTTTTCTCCTCTCCAGAGGCAAGGGAAGAGTTACTGGAGAGCTTGGAGACTGGGGCCCACTTTTCCAGGGCCCCTATGGAGGTACCTGGGGGAATATCATCTCAACATGAGGGGGAAGGGCTGAAGACATCCCCCGAAGGACTTCAGAACGGTGAGCACTCTACACCTACACAAACCTCAATTGAACTGATTAAACCTGCAGAAGTGACTTTAGACTCTATCTGGGACTTATTGGCTGGTTTTGTTAAAAAAATTACTCCTACACTCCAACAAATTGAAGGGAAAATTAAGGAACATGATAAAGAATTGAAGGATTTAAGGAAAGAAACGAATATTTCTAATTTATCTGTTCAAAAAATGGAAAAAGAAATTGTATCATTGAAACAAGTTCAAGAGGCTTTAGTTAAAGATAATATTAACCTAAGGAAGAAGACTGAAATGCTCGAGAACAATTCACGCAGTAATAACTTAAGGTTAATTAACTTTCCAAGACTCGAGTTAGTAACACCTAGAGAAATGCTAAAGAGATATCTAGTAGAGAACTTAGAGATACCCGAAGATTCATTACCACCATTTTCACGGGTTTATTATTTGCCTGATAAAGAACAAAATCAACAACTAAAAGAAAAACCCTCAGATCAAGAACTTCCAAATATATCGCAGATCTTAGAAACATCTGAGAAGGATTTAGCATCACCAGCCACCATGATTATTACTTTAGCTTTGCCAATTGATAAAACATGGTTGTTAAAACTTTTCTTTAAAAATAGACAAAAAAGCTTTCTTGGTTATAAAATACAAATGTTCCCAGATTTGGCACGGGAGACGCAAAGGCGTCGCCGTGAATTTCTTCTATTGAAACCTGGGGTTTTATCTTTGGGAGCAACTTTTTATTTGAGACATCCGTGTAAATGTATTGTATATCACCGTACTCTTAAATATGTGTTTTTTGAACCATCACAATTGACAAACTTTGTGGCTATGTCTCGCCTGAATGTTAACAATCTTTGAGCCCTATATTTAGGATATTGTGACCTCATCTCAGTGCTATAGTTCTCAATTTCTTTTACAATTTTCTTTTTAGATAATTTCGCCAATTTTCAATAATTCTTGGATCCTAATAGTGGACTTGAGCATAAATAGTATATTTGTTTAATTTAAGATTTATATTGCTTTGTATTTGATATCTATCCTATTCTTGCTTTCTGTACAAGTGAAATACTTGAAATTTAAGTTGAAAATAATAAATAAATAAATTAAAAAAAAAAAAAAAAAAAAAGAATTGCCGCTGCTGGGTCAGACCCGTGGTCCATCATAAGAACATCTGCTCATGCGGCAGCCCCCAGATCAAAGACCAGTGCTCTAAATGAGTCCAGCCTCACCTGCGTACGTTCCAGTTTAGCAGGAACTTGTCCAATTTTGTCTTGAATCCCTGGAGGGTGTTTTCCCCTATGACAGACTCCGGAAGAGCGTTCCAGTTTTCTACCACTCTCTAGGTGAAGAAGAACTTCCTTATGTTCGTACAGAATCTATCCCCTTTCAATTTTAGAGGGTGCCCTCTTGTTCTCCCTACCTTGGAGAGGGTGAACAACCTGCCCTTATCTACTAAGTCTATTCCTTTCAGTACCTTGAATGTTTCGATCATGTCCCCTCTCAATCTTCTCTGTTCGAGGGAGAAGAGGCCCAGTTTCTCTAATCTTTCGCTGTACGGCAACTCCTCCAGCCCCTTAACCATCTTAGTCGCTCTTCTCTGGACCCTTTCGAGTAGCACTGTGTCCTTCTTCATGTACGGCGACCTGTGCTGGACACAGTACTCCAGGTGATTGCGCACCATGGCCCGGTACAGCGGCATGATACCCTCTCTGATCTGTTCGTGATCCCCTTCTTTATCATTCCTAGCATTCTGCTCGCCCTTTTTGCCGCCACCGCAAATTGCGCGGACGGTTTCATCGACTTATTGATCAGAACTCCCAAAGCTCTTTCCTGGGAGGTCTCTTCAAGTACTGCCCCGGACATCTTGTATTCGTGCATGAAATTTTTGTTACCTACATGCATCACTTTACACTTATCCACGTTGAACCTCATCTGCCATGTTGATGCCCATTCCTTGAGCCTGATTAAGTCATGTTGCAGATCTTCACAATCCCCCTGCATCTTCACTACTCTGAATAACTTTGTATCGTCCGCAAATTTAATCACCTCACTTGTCGTGCCAATGTCCAGATTGTTTATACAGATGTTGAAGAGCATGGGTCCAAGCACTGAGCCCTGCTGCACCCCACTGGTGACGCTCTTCCAGTCTGAGTTTTGTCCATTTACCCCCCACTCCCTGCTTCCTATGCTCCAGCCAGTTTTTAATCCACATGAGTATTTCACCCTTGATTCCATGGCTCACAATTTTCCAAAGTAGTCGTTCATGAGGAACCTTATCAAACGCCTTCTGAAAATCCAAATACACAATGTCTACCAGGTCACCCTTGTCTATCTGTCTGTTTACTCCCTCAAAGAAGTACAGCAAGTTCGTCAAACACGATCTGCCTTTGCTAAAACCTTGCTGACTGGTCCTCATCAGCCCGTGTCCATCAAGGTGATCAATGATGCGGACCACAGTATAAAAAGAGCTGAAATTAAAACAACAAAAATAAAAATAAACTACCCAACCAAAAAAAAAGGAGTTTTCTTTTCATATAAATCCTGCCTTGCCAAGTCCCTCTACCCTTTCTCAGTATTCTTCTACACAAAGTTCACAGAGATAAAAGCCACTAATTCAGAGTGCAACTAAGAGAAGCTGCTGCTGCTGCAAAGGCCAGGAGTTGGGGAAAAAAAAAAATCTATATCCAATCATACAAAGATATAATTTTAAAAAGCAGCAAGTTAAATGCATTACATTAAGTATTACTGAGCAAGAAGTTAACATCTTTTTTCACTATCTAACCAAAATCAAGTCAGTTTTGTAAGCCTTCTTAGTGCTTTCTATTCCTAGGTTTTTGGGTATTTTTTTTGTTCTCATACAAATACCCAACTCCAAGTATTTATTTGTTTTCTATCCCGTTGTCCCCAAATTCAGTTCTTGTATATTTTCAGAAGAGTTGTTTCCATAAGAACATAAGAAGTCGCCTCTGCTGGGTCAGACCGGTGGTCCATCGCACCTAGCAGTCCGCATCCACGGCGGCCCATCAGAACCATGACCTGTATGTGATCCCTTAAATTTCGCCTTGATACCCTTTCTATAACCTATATTTGCCCTTATCTATATCCCTCGATTCCTTTATCTGTCAGGAATTTATCCAATCCTTCTTTAAAACCCCGTAGTGTGCTCTGTCCTATCACAACCTCCAGCAGCGCATTCCAGGTGTCCACCACCCTCTGAGTGAAAAAGAACTTCCTGGCATTGGTTCCAAACCGGTCCCCCCTCAGTTTCTCCGAGTGCCCCCTTGTTCTTGTGGTTCCCGATAGGTTGAAGAATCTGTCCCTCTCCGCTTTCTCTATGCCCTTTATGATCTTGTAAGTCTCTATCATGTCTCCTCTGAGTCTCCGCTTCTCCAGGGAGAAGAGCCCCAGCCTCTCCAACCTGTCTGCATATGAAATGTTTTCCATACCTTTTATCATTTTCGTCGCTCTTCTCTGGACCCTTTCAAGTATCGCCATGTCCTTTTTGAGATACGGTGACCAATACTGGACACAGTACTCCAGGTGCAGGCGTTTCCAACATCCAAATAAGCTGTTTGTTGTCATGGTATCTCTTATCTGCCTTTACAATTGGTAAATCTGTAGAGTTATGGCAAAAAAAAAAAACCTGATAAGATAGCAATAAAACAACCATACCTGTATTACTGCCGTTTCTGATTATCTTTTAGCCATATTTCAGTCAAAAAGGCAGTGTGCGACAGCCTCAAAGAAAGCAAACAGAATGCTGGGCATCAACAAAAAGGGTATCACGTCCAAGACGAAGGAGGTCATCATGCCGCTGTATCGCGCAATGGTGCGCCCGCACCTGGAGTACTGTGTTCAATACTGGTCGCCATACCTCAAGAAGGACATGGCGGTACTCGAGGGAGTGCAGAGGAGGGCGACTAAACTGATAAAAGGTATGGAAAATTTTTCATACGCTGACAGGTTAAAAATGCTGGGGCTGTTCTCCCTGGAGAAGAGGAGACTTAGAGGGGACATGATAGAAACCTTCAAAATCCTAAAGGGCATAGAGAAAGTAAATAAGGACAGATTCTTCAAACTGTGGGGAGCCACAAGTACTAGGAGTCACTCAGAGAAATTGAAAGGGGACAGGTTTAGAACAAATGCTAGGAAGTTCTTTTTTACCCAGAGGGTAGTGGACACATGGAACGCGCTTCCGGAGGATGTGATAGGCCAGAACTCGGTACAGGGGTTCAAGGAAGGTTTGGATAGGTTCCTGGAGGATAAGGGGATAGAGGGGTACAGATAGAACTTGAGGTAGGCTATAGAAGTGGTCAGAAAACAATTCATAGGTCACGGACCTGATGGGCCGCCGCGGGAGCGGACCGCTGGGTGAGATGGACCTCTGGTCTGACCCAGTGGAGGCAACTTCTTATGTTCTGTTTCTTTATACTCTACCCATGATCACCTGTATGTAATATGTAAAACTGCTATGGTTGTATAAAGTGATATATCAAGAATCTCAAACAAATCTGTAAATACCTAGTTATGGGTTAACCAACTATGACAAAAGACGATATACCTAGATGAAAGAAAATTGTGCCAGACCTTTTTTATTCTGAACTGCAAAACAGATACTAAAAAAATCAAGTATAAATTCTTATTTTAAAAATCAGTACTACTGAAGTTAAACCACAGAAGCCATATTAATGGTTTACATTTTTTACCATGAGAGAAAGGCCTAATTACCCATGCGTTTGTTTTCTCTGGTTTCAGAGAGACAATGAAGCCACAGTAGTTCTCAAGCTATACGGTTTGCCTTCCCTCGCCTCTTCTTTCTTTTTTTTAAACAGGGGTATGAAAAGCAAAAGAGAAAGAAACTACTAAGTCCTAGCTCAAAGCTTATATAATTCTATGGCTCTGCATATTATAATAAAAAATATTAAACATTTGAAACTTTCCTATTTAAATCTTCCTACCAAACAAAAAATGAGCTCATAAGCAAAGCCTATTCAGATGTATGATACATGACCTGAAAAACAGGTTCCCTTTATGTCTGAGCCCAAGATTAAGAACCTGAACATTTTAATTACTATTTTTTTTTCTCAGACCACCACTTGCTTCTCAATAGCTTTTTATTTTTTTAAATAGTATAGTTCCCCCCCGATGCTTAAAAAACATATATTTTAAAGATCACAACTTATGGTCTCCAAAGTGCTCGTTTTTAATATCATAGGAATGATAGATTTCCAACTTATTCCCTACTATGGGACATCTATGCAAATCTGAAGATGTACATTAAGGGCTGGTTTCTGTATAATACACCCAGTCTCAGAAGCAGCTTATGAGAATCACAGAAGGGCATCCTATAGAATCGTGTCTGTCCTCATGAACAGATGTCTAAGCCCACCTAATACCATGATTCTCTAACCAGCATCCAAGTCACAGGCACCAGTTAGCGAATTGGATTGCCGCTGAGCTTTCCCTGACACAATATGTTTAGTGGCAACCTGTTTCCCTCCCCCTGTGAAGACTACCGGCAGGAGGTATGCCCCCTCTACCTTATGTTGATGGCCGGCCGGAGGCATCCTTCCTGCCTCCAGTCAGCTGGCCCGCCTTCACTTGAATTGTGGGCCTGCCCCTTCCCAGTGCATTGTGGGATGCACCGGGGAGGGGCCTTAGGCCCTGATTGGCCCAGGCGCTTAAGGCCCCACCCACAGGAAGGGCCATAGGCACCTGAGCCAACAGGAATCTTACTCTCACAGTGCATTCTGGGTTGCACTAGGAGTGGCCTAAGATTCCAATTGGCCAGATCCCTTAGGCCACCCCCCCCCCCTCCGGCCAGCTGTGGAAATGGCTTACGAAGGCTGGCATCCTTCATAAGTCATTCACTCAGAAATCCGAAGAAGCCAGCCCTGGCAAAGCCTCCCCCTGAAGCCACCAGCTCAAGCTGCTGTGATCTAAGACCATCCAGAGAAGCAGCATCCGAAGGGGATGACGTTGCAGAGACCACCAAGAGAGGAGGGACTCCTGTAAAGGATGCATGTGCACTCTGGTCCAGGGGGCTGCCTTCAAGGTTGCCATTGAACCCCATAACCTGCATATAATGCAGGGTCACAAAGAGCCAGACAGTCCAGGAGTTTGTTGAAGTTTGTCTGCGTGCCTCGGGAAGAAACACATGACCTTATCTGGTGTTGAACAGAAGGCCCAGATACTCCAGGGACTGGGAGGATGTCATACGGCTCTTCCTGAATTTGCCCAACCCCTGCAGCCGACACCACTGTTTCTATCACACTTTCATTCTCCTGATGAGTCCAGATCAACCAGTTGTCCAAGAAAGGATGGACCTGGATCCCCTGCAAAAGCCGCAACAAAAGCTGCCACAACTTCCATCACCTTGGAGAAACTACTGGGTGCCATCACGAGGCCAAAGGAAATGCTGTTGCAGAACATGGAAAAAACGTAGAAACCTGTGAAGCTCTGGGTAGATCGACTAAGGAGGCAAGCCTCTGGGAGATCCAAGGGTGCCAGAAACTCTCCTGGAGAGACTGCAGCTATCACGGTGTGCTCCGTTACCATGTGGAAATGATAAATCCACAAGAAGCAATTGACCAACTATAGATACAGTCTCCAATCCAAGTCTCACAGCTGGAGATCCAGGAGCAGGACCACAGATGACAAATGTGAATAGGGATGGTGAAGTGGTAGACCCCGACAGATTTTCAAAGGATTTGTTTGTGAGCTACAGTCATGTGAAAAAATTAGGACACCCCATAAAATATTTAGCTTTCTTAAGAAATGTTCACTTATTGATATCAAATCTTTTTTTTTTTATTTATCTCTGGAAAAGAAAGTGATGTAATTACAGGTAAACACAAAAATTTTCCTTGATTTACTCATAAAACAAGATATCCACAAAAACGTGTATGCTAATTTACGGAATAAATTAGGACAGCCCCACATAAACTCCCCCTTAAAGTGGCTCAAATCACACACAGGTGTATCACATCAGGTGCACATGATTAGAACATCGTTACTCAGCATTTTGAAGGAGGTTTGCCCTACTTTAAATCTCAGTCATTTAGTTTGATGTGCTCATGCTGTGGTGAGAATGAACACTATGGTGAGATTAAAAGAGCTGTCTGAGGCCTTCAGAAAGAAGATTGTAGTAGCTGATATGTCTGGTAAGGGATTTAAAAAGATCTTGAAAGAGTTTGACACTCCACGGTCCGGAAAATAGTATACAAATGGAGGACTTTCCAAACAACTGCCAATATGCCCAGGTCTAGCTGTCCAAGCAAGGTGACCTCCAGAACAGACCACAAGATGCTAAAAGAAGTCTCCAAAAACCCTAAAATGTTATCACAGGACCTACAGCAGGCTCTTGCTACTGTTAATGTGAAAGTGCATGCTTCTACAATCAGAAATATTGTATAAATTTAACTTGCATGGGAGGTGTGCAAGGAGGAAACCTTTGCTCTCTAAGAGAAACATCAAGGCCAGACTGAAGTTTGCCAGAGAGAACATAGACAAACATCAGGACTTCTGGAATTGTGTTCTATGGACAGATGAGTCTAAAACTGAATTACTTGGACACCAGAAAAGAGGACATGTTTGGCGTACTCCAAATACAGCATTCCAGGAAAAGAACCTCATAGCAACTGTTAAGCATGGAGGTGGAAGTGTCATGGTTTGGGGATGCTTTGCTGCAGTAGGACCTGGCCAGCTCACCATCATCAAATCCACCATGAATTCTACTGTGTATCAGAGGGTGTTTGAGGAACATGTGAGACCATCTGTAAGAAAATTAAAGCGGGAGAGGAACTGGATCCCTGGAACACAACAATGGACCAAAACAAATCAGTAAATCCACCAAGGACTGGTTGAAAACTATGAAATGGAGAGTCCAGGAGTGGCAAAGTCAAAGCCCTGATCTTAATCCCACTGAGATGCTGTTGGGTGATTTGAAACAGGCTGTACATGTAAGAAATCCCTCAAACATTTCACAGCTGAAAGAATTCTGCATTGAGTGGGCCAAACTTTCCTCAGACCGATGTCAGAGACTGGTGGATGGCTACAAGAAACATCTCACTGCAGTTATTTCAGCCAAAGGGGGTAACACTAACTATTAGGGTGTAAAGCAGGGCTGCCCAAGTCCAGTCCTCGAGATCTACTGGCAGCCCAGGTTTTCAGGATATCCACAATGAATATGCATGAGAGAGATTTGCCTGCACTGCCTTCTTGATATGCAAATCTCTCTCATGCATGTTCATTGTGGATATCCTGAAAACCTGGCCTGCCAGTAGATCTCGAGGACGGACTTGGGCAGCCCTGGTGTAAGGTGTCCGAATTTATTCTTCAGTTAGAATACACATTTTTGGCTCCCGATCCCAGCAAGAATACAATTTAAATTCTACTGCCTACTATTTAAGACTTTATACAGAGACAGTCCAAACTACCTGAATAACCGCCTCATCCACAACACCGCAACCAGACAGGAAAACTCATACCCCATTCTCATACCCCCCAATTAAGGAGGTCAAATGGAAAAAACTATATGATGGCCTCCTGGCCACTCAAGCAGCCAAACTAGACAACCAAATCGCCAATCTACTGACGGCATCCCTCGACTACAAGACTTTTAGAAAAGAAATAAAGACCATACTCTTCAAGAAAACTCTGAAAAAATAAATAATACCACAAGTCTCAAACCCCACCTCTCACTAAAGCCAACTACCCCAAACAAATAACCTTACCCATTTCTTACTCTTTTTGAAAATGACCAATTTTTTTTTTTTTTTGTAAGTTCTTGTTGTAATACATCTAGGATAATTCTTTTGTAATCCGCCTTGAACTGCAAGGTAATGGCGGAACAGAAATCCCTAATGTAATGTAATCTTTTGTTTCATGAGTAAATCAAGGAAATTTTTTGTTGTTTACCTGCAATTACATCACTTTCTTTTCTAGAGTTAAATTTTAAAAAAGAAAGAATTTAATATTTAATGGGATATCCTAATTTTTTCACATGATTGTAGCTAAATTAAAGCTAGACAAAGTGATGGAGCCAGATGGTGTACAGTACATCTGAGGGTGCTGAAGGAACTTAGAGAAGTTCTGGTGGCTTTGCTGACTGGCCTTCTCTAAAGTCAGGAATGATACCAGAGAACTGGAGAAGGGCGGATGTGATCCTTCTACACAAAACATAAGAACATAAGAAATGCCTTCACCGGATCAGACCGTGGTCCATCTTGTCCAGCGATCCGCGCACGCGGTGGCCCATTTAGGTACTCCTTTTTGGAGACCCGGATTTCCCGTATCCCTCAATATGCTTTGCAAGAAGGTGTGCATCCAACTTGCACTTGAAACTCGGAACAGTAGTCTCCGCCACAACCTCCTCCGGGAGGGCATTCCAAGCGCCAACCACTCGCTGTGTGAAACAGAACTTCCTAACATTTGTCCTAAACCTGCTGCCACTCAGTTTCAGGCTATGACCCCTTGTCCGTGTCACCTCCGAAAATGTTAGTAATGCTGTTTCCTGGTCTATTTTATCAAATCCCTTTAATATTTTAAAAGTCTCTATCAGATCCCCTCGCAATATTCTCTTCTCGAGGGTGAATAGTCCCAGTTTTCTGAGGCGTTCTTCGTAGCTCATATTTTCCATACTTTTGACTAGTTTCGTGGCTCGCCTCTGTACCCTCTCCAACAGAGTTATATCCTTCTTTAGGTATGGAGACCAGTGTTGGACACAGTATTCCAAGTGAGGTCTGACCATTGCTCTGTAAAGTGGCATTATGACCTCTTCCGATCTGCTCGTGATCCCCTTCTTAATCATGCCCAACATCCTGCTTGCTTTCTTCGCCGCCGCCGCACATTGAGCCGAAGGCTTTAAGGTCCTGTCTATCAGTACGCCCAAATCCCTTTCTTGTTCGCATTTGGCTAATGTCACCCCCAACATCTTATACTCATGTTCTTTGTTTTTCTTTCCTAGATGCAAAGTGGAAGTATGGAAGAAGTAGGGAATTACAGGCCAGTAAGTCTGACCTCTGTGGTAAGCAAATTAATGGAAATGTTTTTAAAATAATAAATGGTGAAGTTTCTGGAATCTGGTGGATTACAGGACCAAAGACAACATGGATTCACTAGAGGTAGGTCTTGTCAAATTTCTTTGACTAGGTGACCAGAGAATTGGGAAGAAGGAGTACGCTAGATGTGATATATTTAGATTTTAGCAAAGCCTTTGACAGTATACCACACAGACGCCTAATGAATAAACCAAGTGCTCTTGGGATGGGCCCCAAAGTTAGGTTAGGTTGGGTTAGGAACTGATTAAGTGGAAGACGACAGACGGTAGTGGTCAATGAAGATTGCTCTGAGGAAAGGGATGTTACCAGTGGTGTGCCTCAAGGTTCTTTTCTTGAGCCTGTTCTTTTTAACATTTTTAAAAGCGATATTGCTGAAGGGCTATCAGGTAAGATTTGCCTCTTTGCGATGATACCAAAATCTGCAATAGAATAGATACCCCAGATGGCATGAACAACAAGCTTGAAGAATGGCCTGAAATTTGACAGCTAAAATTTAATGCTAAGAAATGCAAGGTCAGGCATTTGAGCTGCAAAATCCCAAGGGAATGGTATAGTTTAGGGGGTGAAGAACTTATTTTGTGCATGACAGAACGGTACTTAGGTGTGATTGTATATGATGATCTTAAGGTGGCCAAACAGGTTGAAAAGGTGACGGCAAAACCTATAAGGATGCTTAGATGATTAGGATGATTAGATCTTTGGTCCCCCTCCTTGATGCAAATTCTCTTAATGTTCTAATTCATTCTCTTGTAATATCAACAATTAATTATTGTAACTCAGACAATGGGTTGTGTTTAAAAGATATAAGAGGTCACGTGATGCTATGAGCGAGTGAAGATGTCTCCTCGCTTGCTCCGGGGCTGCCCTATTTACTTTTCTTAAATTGCGGGACGGTTTCTCCCTCCGACGCTAGTGCTGTTTCTTACCGGGTGCCTTAATATATGGACAGATATATTACGCGGTCCCAGGACTCCATGACTACTAAAACTGCTCGGAAAGATCGCGAGCGTGTGCAGCCTACTGAGGCCAAGATGGCAACGAGCTCCGCAGCGGCGGTCTCCCATCTTACTGAGACCATACTGGGTGACATCAAGGAGGCAATTGCGCAGGTCCTGGGACCGAAAATGGAACTTATCTCTTCGCAGATCTCCAACATTGAAAATCTTTTGTCGGCTGCAGCGGCTCGTACCGTGGAATTGGAACAGCGGGTCTCAACTCTGGAAAACTCATCGGAGACTCGGGAGACGGCTCTGTCCACGTTACAGGCCCAGGTGTTATCGCAGGCAGAGAAGCTCGACGATCTGGAGAATCGCTCACGCCGCTCTAACTTGCGTCTCATGGGCATTCCAGAAACAATCGCTGATCGTCTTTTATTGGATGTCCTGGAACGTTGGCTGCAAGATGAACTACCTCTCCCACCCTCTTTGGGCCCTTTTCGTTTAGAGCGGGCTCATCGTTTGGGGCCCCGAGCAGGTTTGGAAATGCGCCCACGGGTGGTTATTCTAAAATTACTGAATTTTCGACATAAGGTGGAACTCTTGCAACAATATCGGGCCAAACGAGATGTGCTCAACTATAATGGAACCCCGGTCCGTATTAGCCAGGACTTTTCAGTGGCTTTGCAAGAACAGAGGAAGCCGTATTACCCTTTATGTGCCAAACTTGCTGAGCTCAAGTGGAGGTTTCAGTTTAACTATCCGGCCTCACTCAGGATTCAACATAACGGCATTTGGAAGTCTTTCCAGTCCCCAGACGCAGCAGCGGATTTTATAAAGCTCCTGGAAAGCCCAGCAACTGGGGAGGCTTGACTGTTTGGTGATATTACATGGACCTATGTATGCTCTAGTTACAGTTTGATTAGTTAGCTTAATACTATGGAGGGGATTCCAGTCCCGATGGCTCCTTGGGGGCTCTTTTGCACTGCTGGCCAGGGCGGCCCTGGGCTAGGTGTCTCTCGTGACCTGTATCTATCCCTCATGGTAGGGATTTCTGGGAGTGTTTGTGGGGGATGGGGGTAGTTTAGTTTTTGGGTGGTAGCAGCGGCATTGTTTTGGTATTTTGTTCTAATACTTGTTTTCTGCTGGGGACTTACTTTTGTGGGGATGTATGAATGGATTGAGTGGAGTGTGAATCTTGGGTCTTGGGGTGAGGCTGGGTGCCCTGGGACACTTTCTTTTTGGTGGTTGACCTGTTTTAGGCTTTCTGGTGGGGTACCCTATGGGTGATCGGACATTGTGCATACTCTCCTGGAATGTGTCAGGAATTACATCCCCTGCTAAACGTACCAAGATTCTGTCCCAATTGAAACATCATCGTACGGACATCGCTTGTCTCCAGGAGACTAGGCTTACTGACTTGGAACACAAAAAACTCCAGAGGGGTTGGGTTGGGGATATTCATTACGCTTCTGCTCCGGGGAAGAGGGCTGGGGTGGCCATTCTTATATGGAAGGGCTTAGCGTGCACTGTCCAGGTACAACGGCGTGATACTCAGGGTCATTATCTTTTAGTGAAGGTGGTGGGACCTGGTGGGCCTTTTAGGCTCTTGATGGCCTATGGCCCTAATGGATATCAACATTCCTATTTTCAAAATCTGGTTAATATTTGCTTACAGGATTCTGATTGCCCCTTAATTCTGGTTGGTGATCTGAACCAAGTGCTTGATTCGGCCATGGACCGATCTGGGGCGTCGAGACGGACTAAAGGGGTCCCTTATCTTTGTAGAGCCTTGGGGTGGTTGATCCCTGGCGCTTACTCCATCCTACCGAGCAGGATTATACTCACCAGTCCAGAGCACATGGGTCATTCTCTAGGATTGATTACACCTTATTATCGGAATCCCTATTTTCTCGGGTTACTGAGGCGACCATAGGCCCCTTGGGGGTGTCAGACCCCAATATGATTTGGATTGACGTTGCGGTGGGTGGACCGGTGGGCCCAGGGACGGGATGGCGATTTCCCTCTTACTTACATCATGATGCTCACTTTCAAAAGTTTTTGACGGATAAGTGGGAAGCTTACTGCTCCTTTAATGCCCAACATGTCGACCAACCTGTGTTGTTTTGAGATGCGGCTAAGGCTGTGCTACGCGGGGACATCATAGCATATGTAGCTACTTGCGCGCGCCGTATAGCGAATGACAACTGGTGTCGTTAAAACGGGACTTATTGCGTAGTCCCACTGCCGCTAATCGAGAGGCGTATCAGACAGTGTTGGTAGCTTTAAATTCTCTTATTCACGAACGCACGAAAAAATTATTGTTCTTTCGTAAATTCCAATTTTATAAATATGGCAATAGGGCGGGGAAGCTATTGGCGTCCATCACCAAAAGTTGGAAGGGGTCTCGCTACATTCCTACGATTCATGAGAGTTCAGGGAAGATCCTGACATCTTCGGGGGATATCTCTGCTAGCTTTCATCGTTATTTTGAGGCCTTCTATGCGTCACCGGGTCCTTATACAGGTCCGGACATGTGTGATTATCTGGAAGACGCGGGTATGCCTAGATTGACGGCTGCTCAGATATCCCTCCTAGATTGACCATTACACTTACAGGAGGTGCTTCAGGCGATCCAGAAATTGAAACCCTGTACGGTGCCGGGGCCTGATGGTTATTCCCCTGAGTTCTTTAAGATCTTATCCTTCTCCATTGGGGGCTCTCTTTTGGATTATTACACGACTAATCAGGCGCAGCGGACATTCCCCCGTTATTCTAATGAAGCCCTGATTTCTCTTATCCCTAAACCGTCTAAGCCGTCTACTGATTTGGAATCCTATTGCCCGATATTATTGCTGAATGTTGATATTAAAATATTTGCTTGTGTTTTGGCAGATAGGTTAGCCCCCTTGTTGCCCTCACTTATTGTTCCTGAACAGGTGGGTTTTGTTCGGACTCGCCATTCTGTACTTAATGTACGGAGGGTTCTCCTTGCATTTTCCCGTGCACAGCAGATGCAGCTGCCTGGCTTGCTGGTAGGGCTTGATGCAGCAAAAGCTTTTGACAAGGTCCATTGGCATTACTTGTTTCAGGTCTTGCAGTATATGGGGATTCCGGACAGTTACTTTGCTTCTATACAGGCGCTTTACTCAGGACCTACTGCCTCGGTGTTAGTCAATGGTGTGAAGTCTCCATCATTTCCCAGTGGCAGAGGGACGCGTCAGGGATGTCCGCTGTCCCCTCTTCTTTTTCTTTTATATTTGGACCCTCTTTTGCGCACGCTCCAGAGAGATGACGAGATTACGGGATTACCTGAGGGTGCGTCTCAGTTGCGGGTGCTGGCCTTTGCGGACGATCTTTTGCTTACTTTGGGCAAGCCTCAACGCTCGTTGTTTCGGGCATTGGAACTCCTTGATGAGTTTAATATTTACTCGGGTTTGGTCTTAAATAAGCAAAAGTCCTGGAGTGGGGGGTTTCCCTTACAGTGGGCGTCCTCTCATTTGGTTTACTTAGGGGTGGTTATTCCACAACACTTAGATAGGCTCTATAATGCTAATGTTCTGCCCTTCCTCCGTCGCACCGCTACTACGTTACATAATTGGCGAACATATCCTCTCTCTCTTTCTGGACGCATTGCTCTTTTATAACATGATGATTCTCCCACAATGGCTTTACATATTGCAAACGCTCCCCATAATGTTAACGGCACGGCACTTGTCCCAACACCGGTCCCACCTTTCTGCATACTTGTGGCAGGATAAACGAGCTCGGATATCTTTATCCAAGCTACTGCTTCCAACTGCTCAGGGGGGGTTGGGCCTTTTGTGTGTTTTTAGGTTTAATCTTGCCTGTCAATTACGTCATATTCATGATTGGTTTTGTAACACTACTTGTTTTTCCTTACCTAATATTGAATGTTTTCAGTTTCAGCCATATCATTTTAGTTATCTCCTCCATACTCTTGCCTGATTTACCTCAGCTGCAGTCTCACCCATTCTTACCTGCTATGCGTACGGCTTGGCGGATGCTATGTCGATTATTGAAGATCTCCTCCCGCAGAACGCCTTGCCTTCCTATCTTGGGCAATGGAGACTTTTTGCCTGGCCTGGACTCTGCATTATTTCAGCATTGGTCCGGTGTAGGCCTTCAGTATGTGTCTCAGGCTGTGACACGTGCTGGTCTTTCCATCTCATTTGCAGACCTTCAGGCGACGTTTCATCTACTTCCTGCAGATTGGTTCGCCTATCGACAGCTTCAACATTATTTACATGCCCTGACCCCGGTGGTACTGAAGGAGGACATTCAGGATAAGTTGCAGGAGGCAGTTTGCCTCACGGCTCAGGAGCCCATACCCTTAAAATTTTATCATAAGTTCTTGCAAGAGCTCTCAGGTGACCTAGATTATGTTGCCCTGGTTCAGAAATGGACGGCTGATCTTCAGATACCCTTATCGGATGAGATGATTCGTAAGGGTATTCGCCTGGGTAACTCTTCTACTTTGTCATCAGTTGAGAAGGAGCGAAATTATAAATTCCTTTAACATGCCTTCTATGCTCCGAAGAGAGCACATATGATGGGGATTGGCTTGGGACATGTTGTGGCAAATGCTCTCAACCTTTGGCATCTATTGGACACATGTTTTGGACCTGCCCACTCGTGTCCTCCTTCTGGATCCAGTTGGTGTCTTCTGTGGCACAGCTTTGGCGCTGCTCCTGGCGCCTACATCCGAGTTTTCTCTTCACCTTACAGATTTGTTTTCATTCTCCTCGACCAGGATGTTCAGCTTTTCTTCAGAGGACTGTGTTGCTGGGACGGAAGTGTATACTGTTACAATGGCTTTCGCCTCAACCTCCTACTATTTCCCAGTGGAGAGCATTACTGTTGCAACAAATGTTACTGGAACGAAGAGACATTGTTGATATGTCCTCTAAAGCGGGGCGGTTGTTCCGCCAATGTTGGCAGCCCTTTAGTTTTACTTTTACTTCTTATGTTCAGCGAAAAATTTGGGATGCCTAGTGTTATTCTTTTATTTGTTTCTTTTCTGTTCTTACCATTGCCTTTGTACCCTGATTTGGTTGCCGTTGCTGCTGCCCGGGTTGGGTGGGTGGGGGATTGGAGTTGGTTTATGATTGCAAATTTGATTCATGTTGTATTGTATATTGCTATTTGTTGTGTTTGACTTTAATAAAAATGATTTAAACATAAAAGATATAAAATGTCTTCAACTTATACAAAACACAGCTATCAAAATTATTTCGGGTTCTAAAAAATTTGATCACGTCACCCCTTTGTTACAAAAAGCTCACTGGCTGCCTGTTTTACATAAGATTACCTATTTTTGACTTTTAAAACTAAGCAAACTAATACCCCAGCATTCATAGATAGACTACTGATCCCTTATGACCCTTTCCGAACTTTAAGATCAGTCTCACAGCATTCCCTTAACGTCCCATCCCTAAAGATAATCGGTACTCAAACTCTTTTTCTCAATCACCACCCCTTTAATTTGGAACTGTCTCCCTCTATACCTCAGAGCTGAACAAAACTTGCAGAAATTTAAAAGCAGCCTAAAATGCTTACTCTTTAAAGATGTCTATAACTGATTTTTTTACATACGTACTTATTTTACATACGTACTTATTTCTCCGCCTCTTCTCTTCAGGGCAGCCCCATTGCCACCAAGAGCTGCCCCAACGCAAGCCAGCCCTCCCGCTGCAGGGAAAGAACTTCGGGCCACGTGGGAGTCCAACTCCGCCTCCCGAAGCCCCCTGCAGAGCACAGTTTCGCTGCCTCTTCTCTTCAGGGCAGCCCCATTGAAACCGGGAGCTGCCCCAACGCAAAAAGCCCTCCAGCCGCAGGGAAAGGATATCAGGCCGTGTGGGAGACCAGCTCCGCCTCCCGAAGCCCCCTACAACACACAGCTCTCTCTCTTCAGGGCAGCTCCATTGCCACCGGGAGCTGCCTCTACGCAAGCCAGCCCTCCCACTGCAGGGAAAGAACTTCGGGCCACGTGGGAGTCCAGCTCCGCCTCCCGAAGCCCTCTGCAGAGCACAGTTTCGCTGCCTCTTCTCTTCAGGGCAGCCCCATTGAAACCGGGAGCTGCCACAACGCAAAAAGCCCTCCAGCCGCAGGGAAAGGATATCAGGCCGTGTGGGAGACCAGCTCCGCCTCCCGAAGCCCCCTGCAACACACAGCTCTCTCTCTTCAGGGCAGCTCCATTGCCACCGGGAACTGCCCCAACGCAAGCCAGCCCTCCCGCTGCAGGGAAGGAACTTCGGGCAGCGTGGGGAGTACAAATCCGCCCCCGAAACCCCCCCGCAGTTCATTCATTTGAACAGACCAACAGCAGGACCTATCTCCCACAAAACAGCGAGATCTATCTCCCTCACCGATAACAACAGGACAGGCGGCATTCTGAACCAGTCCATACCCTTACCCCCTGCCACTAAAAATGAAGCTATCCCCACAAACACATATTCAAGCCACCCTACTGATAATCCTCCTCATTACCAGTTGGAAAGTAGTAGCAAACAACTTACCCACCACACCCACAAGCTCCTTTGCAACCAATTTCCAACACCACAACAGGAGAATCCTTATAACAAGAAATTCGAACCACCAAACCAGCACTCAACATCCCATCACCCTAACCTGGAGAAGAAGATCAACACTTCCCAAGACCAAACCTCGACCTCCTCCTAAAACACTCATTTACCCTAAAACGACCCACAATCAAACAGATATCACTACCCTAACCTGTGCCTACGTAAACATCAGAGCCTTAGGATCTAAAACAGAACATATAAAAAATGGGATAAAAACCAAAAACCTAGATTGCCTTTTCCTAACAGAAACCTGGTTAACCTCAGACACAGACCCTAGAATAACAGAGGTATGCCCTCAGGGGTACAAAATAACTGACCTGCAGAGAGAAAAAAAGGAGGAGGACTAGCAATAATATTCAAGGACTCCCTAATCCTAAATATACTAGAAAAAACATCCACCACACAAATGGACTTCCTTGCCTGTCATCTCACAAGCTCCACACTAAAAAAACTCACTAAACTGCATGCTCTGTTACATAACACCAGGTAACTGGACCATAGTGAGACCTGAATTTGAAAACTTCATTTACCAAAACTCTTTAACAGCAGAATATAACCTTATTCTAGGAGATCTAAACTTTCACCTAGAAGACCTAACATCCACACCAGCAAAAATCTGTCTAGCATTTCTCAATGCCTTCTCCTTCCAAATCCTAAACCCATAAACCACTCATGAAAAAGGACATCAACTTGACATTGCAGCCTTCATGACCCATCAACTAACCACCCCAGTAATTCAAACACTCAATGGAACCTGGTCCCCATCCCTCTGGTCAGACCACTACACTCACAATTTCAACATCAACTGGACCAAGAACAAAACCACATCTAAATCCAAAAAAATAACATACACCTCATGCAAACATATCGAACCAACAGTATTCTGGACAAAAATAGATGAAACACTCCAGGACTACGACTTCAAAGACTTCATCTCTCACTGGAATAATCTGACCACCAACATCCTGGACGAACAAGCCCCACTACAAACCAAAACTAGAACCAATAGAAGATCAGACCAATGGTTTGACAACGATCTGCTCCAACTTAAGACAATGCAGACGATTAGAAAGAACATGGAGAAAAACAAACCTAGATCAAACGAAAACCGCCTGGAAAAAAATTAACAAACAATATAAAATGCTACTAAAAGACAAGAGGAAAACTCACTACACAAATCTTATAGGCACAGAAACCCAAGATACCAAAAAACTATTCCAAATATTAAAAGACCTAACTGACACCAAACCCTACACGACCACTAACACCCCATCCCCCTCAGCTACCCTATTAGCAGATCACTTCAAGAACAAAATTACTAACGCCAGAGCCGCCCTCAATTTTACCCCATCCCACCTAAACGAAATCACAATTCACCCCACAGAAAAAGAATCAACAGCAGCAGACAGAACATGGTCTCAATTCCCCAACATACAATGGTCCGAACTCAATAAACTCTACAAAAAATACAGCCACACCTCCTGTGACCTCAACCACTGCCCATCATATCTCCTTACTACCTCCAGTGTAAAATTCCGTACTCTACTTCTGCAATGGATACAAACTACGCTCACAGATGGCATTTTCCCAACTGACCTCAGCGAAATCATCATTACCCCAATTCAAAAAGACCCAAAAGGACCAATGGACCAACCATCCAACTTCAGACCCATTGCCTCAATACTGCTATATGTCAAAATTACAGAAGGGCTAGTAGCCAAACTCCTCACAAACTATCTAACTTACTCCACCCCATGCAATCTGGCTTCAGAACCAACTTCAGCACAGAGACACTACTAGGCTCCCTTATGGACACAGCCAGACAACATCTTAGCACGGGAAAAAAAAAATGCTTCTCATACAACTGGACCTGACTGCAGCATTTGACCTAGTTGATCATAACATCCTTCTTCAAATCTTGGATGCAATAGGTATCTCAGATAAAGTACTCTTGGTTTGAAGGCTTCCTAAAATCCAGAACCTACAGAGTAAAATCAAACAAAGAAAAATCAGAACCTTGGTCAAACCCTTGCAGCGTACCACAGGGATCCCCACTATCCCCTACTCTCTTCAACCTATACACTGCCTCTCTCGGAGCTTACCTGGACAATCTAGGCATAACCACCTATAGTTATGTGGATGATATCACCATCCTCATACCATATGATCAGCCAAAGACCACCATGACAAATATACTACATTGAACACTAGAAACAGTTACGACCTGGATGAAAGAACACAAACTGAAACTCAACCCAGATAAAGCTAAAATTCATCCTCCTCGAAAATGACAAAGTCCCAACCATAACCAATTTAGAACTTAACTCAATCAACTATCCAATCCAAACCACCATAAAACTACTAGGAATGACAATAGACAGATGCTGTACTATGCAACCACAAATAAATAAAATACAGAAATCCTTCGCAATAATGAGAAATCTGAAACAAGTCCGGAAATTCTTTGAAAGAACACAATTCCAGCTTATAGTGCAATCCCTTATCCTAGGACTGCTAGACTACTGCAACATCCTCTACCTCCCCTGCCCTGCCACTATGACCAAACAACTACAAACAATCCAAAATACAGCTCTGAGACTCATCTACTCATTGAGAAAACATGATCATATCACAGAGGCTTACATAAACTCACACTGGCTACCAATCCAAGAAAGAATACTATTTAAATTCTACTGCATGATATTCAAAACCCTAAACTGAAATAGCCAATCCTACCTAAACAACCGTCTCATCCAAGCAACCTCAACCAGATATAGAAAAACGCACTCCCCATTCACACCTTCACCGATCAAAGTAAAACGGACAAAACAATACGATGGCCTCCTAGCCACTCAAGCCGCAAAACTAAATAACAAAATCTCCAACCTACTGTTAACCACCCCAGACTACAAGATTTTCAGAAAAGAAATAAAAACTATACTCTTCAAGAAATTCCTGAAACAGTCCTAACTTCACTTACTCTTAACAACTCTAGAAATGAAAAATGATCTACTCTTTACAACTCTAGAAATGACAATTGTTCTTCCATTATAACCCCCATTTATATATCTTTTGTAATCCGCCTTGAACAGCAAGGTAATGGCGGAATAGAAATCTCTAATGTAATGTAATGTAATTTAACTTGTCTCCCTTTCCTATTGTATATTCCTTTTATGTATTCTTTCTAAGAAATTGTAGTTCTTTCCTTTTTCCCCAATGTTTTCATGTCATAAGTATGTTTGTTTAGTCGGTGTATATCTAATTATTTAAAATGTTTGTCTTCCAGCTATTTTAAATTACTATGTACAATGCTTTGTACCTTTGGATAAGCGTTTAATCAAAATTTAAATAAACTATGAAATAAACTATGCCTAGGAAGAGGTTTGGCCAGTAGGAAAAAAGAAGTATTGATGCCCCTGTATAAGACTCTGGTGAGACCTGTTAGAATTTTGTGTACAATTCTGGAGACCGCATCATCAAGTTTCAAGTTTATTAATTTTTAATATACCGACCATCAACAAGTATCTAGCCGGTTTACAATAAAAGTTAAAATCAAGGTAGAATTATATTTATAGATTATAAAATTGATATTAGAGAAAGAGTAAAGGGAAGAGTGAACATTAAAGACATTTGACAATAACAGACATAAAAGTGAGGTTAACAAAGAGGGAAGAGGAAAAGTTACATTAAAGTGATGAAGAAAAAAAGAAAAAGAAAAAAAAAGAGTTTTAAATGGGAGGGGGAGGGAAGGAACAAAGGGAAGGAGGGCGCTTCATTAAAGCGGTTAGGTGAATGGTGAAAAAAAAAAAAAAAGAATCATCAGTAATAAAAAGCATCTTGAAATAAGAAGGTTTTCAGATTAGTCTTAAATTTGTCAATGAGTTTTTCCTGACGAAGTTGGGATGGCAGAGAGTTCCATAAAGTAGTAGCTACTACAGAAAAGTTGTTTTTTCTTGTATAGAAGAATTTCTTTATAGAGGGAACGGATAGTAAATTTTGGTCAGCAGATCTAAGGGTCCGTGATGGGGAAAATGGAATAAGACGTTTGTCAAGAAAGGATGGTTGATGGGAAGATTTAATTTTAAAGACTAACATAAGAGATACGATGTGTAATGGGTAGCTAATGCGCTTCTTTCAAAAGAGGGGTGACGTGGTCATATTTCCCTAGTTTATATATAAGTTTTATTGCAGTGTTTTGGATGAGCTGAAGACGTCGGGTTTCTTTTTTAGGAATTCCATTGTAAAGAGAATTACAATAATCAAGGTGCAAAATGACTAGGGAATGAACTAGGGTCGTGATTGCTTCAGTTTCAAGGATGGAGGTTAAAGATCGAATAAGTCGTAGTTTGTAGAAGTAGATATTTTTAAAAAGATGGAGTCGGGCCAGAGGAAGGTTACTAAAATGGTACATGATCATCATAATGCGTATGGAGACAGACTTAAAGATCTCAATTTGTATACTCTGTCATAGGGGAAAATATCCTCCAGGGATTCAAGACAAAGTTAGACAAGTTCCTGCTGAACCATAACATATGCAGGTAGGGTTAGTCTGAGTTAGGGCGCAGGTCTTTGACCAGAGGGCCTCCGCATGAGCAGACTGCTGGGCACGATGGACCACCGGTCTGACCCAGCAGTGGCAATTCTTATGTTCTTATGGAGGAAAAGCGGGAAGTAGCGATCATCAAACGGTTTGGTTTGATATAACGGCTAAAGTGGAGAGCGGCCGCACGATACTTAAAGTCCTAGATTTCAAACGTACGGACTTTAATGCAATGGGAAAGTACCTGAAGAAAGTTAGGATGGGAGGACATAAGAGAAGTGGAAAGACAGTGGTCTAAGCTGAAAGGAGCAATAAAAATGGCTATGGACCTTTATGTGAAGAAAATCAAGAAAAACAAGAAAAAAGGAAGCCGATATGGTTCTCCAACCTAGTGGCTGAGAAAATAAAGGCGAAAGAGTTGGCGTTCGTGAAATATAAAAAAAACCAAGAAGAGGAGAGCAGAAAGGACTACAGGGTGAAACTGAAAGAAGCCAAGAAAGAGATACGTCTGGCGAAAGCACAGGCGGAAGAACAAATGCCTAAAAATGTAAAAAAGGGAGACAAAAATTTTTTCAGATATATTAGTGAAAGGAGGAAGATGAAAAATGGAATTGCTAGGCTAAAAGATGCTGGGAACCAATATGTGGAAAGTGATGAGGAGAAAGCGAATGTGCTAAACAAATACTTCTGTTCTGTGTTCACAGAAGAAAATCCTGGAGAAGGACCAAGATTGTCTAGCAAAGTTACACGAGAAAATGGAGTAGATTCTGCGCCGTTCACGGAGGAGGGTGTTTATGAGTAACTTGAAAAACTGAAGGTGGACAAAGCAATGGGACCAGACGGGATCCATCCCAGGATACTAAGGGAGCTCAGAGAGGTTCTGGCAAGTCCTATTAAAGACTTGTTCAACAAATCTCTGGAGACGGGAGTGATTCCTGAGGATTGGAGGAGAGCAAATGTGGTCCCTTTTCATAAAAGTGGTCACAGGGATGAAGCAGGAAACTACAGGCTGGTGAGCCTCACTTCAGTTGTTGGAAAAATAATGGAAGTTTTGCTGAAAGAAAGGATAGTGTACTTCCTTGAATTTAATGGGTTACAGGATCCGAGGCAACATGGTTTTACAAAAGGTAAATCTTGCCAAACGAAACTGATTGAATTTTTTGATTGGGTGACCAGAGAGCTGGATTGAGGACATATGCTAGATGTAATTTACTTGGATTTCAGCAAAGCCTTTGATACAGTTCTTCATAGGAGGCTGTTGAACAAACTTGAAGGGCTGAAGTTAGGACCCAAAGTGGTGAACTGGGTCAGAAACTGGCTGTTGGACAGACGCCAGAGGGTGGTGGTTAATGGAAGTCGCTCGAAGGAAGGAAAGGTGAGTAGTGGAGTCCCTCAGGGATCAGTGCTGGGGCCAATCCTGTTCAATATGTTTGTGATTGACATTGCTGACGGGTTAGAAGGAAAAGTGTGCCTTTTTGCAGATGATACCAAGATTTGTAACAGAGTAGACACCGATGAGGGAGTGGAAAATATGAAAAAGGATCTGCAAAAGTTAGAGGAATGGTCTAATGCCTGGCAACTAAAATTCAATGCAAAGAAATGCAGAGTAATGCATTTGGGGATTAATAATAGGAAGGAACCGTATATGCTGGGAGGAGAGAAGCTGATATGCACGGACGGGGAGAGGGACCTTGGGGTGATAGTGTCCGAAGATCTAAAGGTGAAAAAACAGTGTGACAAGGCAGTGGCTGCTGCCAGAAGGATGCTGTGCTGTATAAAGAGAGGCGTAGTCAGTAGAAGGAAGAAGGTGTTGATGCCCCTGTACAGGTCATTGGTAAGGCTCCACTTGGAGTATTGTGTTCAATTTTGGAGACCGTATCTGGCGAAGGACGTAAGAAGACTTGAGGCGGTCCAGAGGAGGGCGACAAAAATGATAGGAGGCTTGCGCCAGAAGACGTATGAGGAGAGACTGGAAGCCCTGAATATGTATACCCTAGAGGAAAAGAGAGACAGGGGTGATATGATTCAGACGTTCAAATACTTGAAGGGTATTAACGTAGAACAAAATCTTTTTCAGAGAAAGGAAAATGGTAAAACCAGAGGACATAATTTGAGGTTGAGGGGTGGTAGATTCAAAGGCAATGTTAGGAAATTCTACTTTACAGAGAGGGTGGTGGATGCCTGGAATGTGCACCCAAGAGAGGTGGTGGAGAGTAAAACATTGACTGAGTTCAAAGAAGTATGGGATGAACACAGGATCTAGAATCAGAAAATAATATTAAATATTGAACTAAGGCCAGTACTGGGCAGACTTGCACGGTCTGTGTCTGTATATGGCCGTTTGGTGGAGGATGGACTGGGGAGGGCTTCAAAGGCTGGGAGGGTGTAGATGGGCTGGAGTAAGTCTTAACAGAGATTTCGGCAGTTGGAACCAGCTTTGGATTCTTGCCCAGAAATAGCTAAGAAGAAAAAAAAATTAAAAATTTAAATTGAATCAGGTTGGGCAGACTGGATGGACCATTTAGGTCTTTATCTGCCGTCATCCACTATGTTACTATGTTACTAGAGATATGATCAATACATTTAAATACTTACTTGGTGTAAATGCGCATGAGTCGAGTCTTTCATTTGAAAGGAAGCTCTGAAATAAGAGGGCATAGGCTCTTGAATAATCTAGGGAAATACTTTACAGAAAGGGTGGTAGATGCGTGTAACAATCTCCCAGAATAAGTGGTGGAGACAGAGACTGTCTGAATTCAAGAAGGTATGGGATAGGCACGTGGGATTTCTTGGAGAGAGAAGGAAATAATGGTTACAGTGGATGGGCCATTTGGCTTTTATCTGCCATCATGTGGCCTGATGCAGATTTGTGTTCCTGGAACAGGTTCCATCGCTCCAATGTCTAAGAGACATTGCAAAGCAAGGCTGCCCAAGTCCGGTCCTCAAGATCTATTGGCAGGCCAGATTTTCAGGATATCCACAATGAACATGCATGAGAGAGATTTGCATACCAAGAAGGCAGTGCAGGGAAATCTCTATCATGCATATTCATTGTGGATTTCCTGAAAACCTGGCCTGCCTGTAGATCTCGAGGACGGGACTTGGGCAATCCTGTTGCCGACCCTAAATTCATGTTCTAGCCGACCTGCAAGAGGCAGGCAAAAAGAGGTCTAATGTGCCCCTCCCAAATGATGGCCAGTATCCATGGATCCGATGAAAGTCAATGCCACTTTTTTATTTATTTATTTATTATTTTGAGAATGAATGACAAGTAATACACTTGTTTAAGTAACACAAAAAGTAATAATACATAGAAATTAAATTAAATTAAAGGAAATATCAGTTAATCTTCTTAGACCCCAAAACACTGTGGGGGAGAGGTCCTAAAATACAGAGACTTAGGGCTTCTTTTATCAAGGTGAACTAAGGGGGTTAGTGCGTCGGACATTTCATCACACGCTAACCCCCGCAACACACCAAAAAATTAACGCCTCATCAATGGAGGCGTTAGCGACTAGCACAGCAGGCGGTTGAACGCGCGGTATTCTGCGCGTACACCGCCTACCGCAGCTTGATAAAAGGAGCCCTTAATTTAACCATCAGAAAAACAATAAAGGAAATGGCTTAACGGGAATAACTCCTCATTACATAATCAAACCCTTTAAACCCAGGAGATCTTCATATCCAGAAAACTCCGGAGATGATCTGGAACAAAAAATGTATATTTTGTCCCCAAATATTTAATGAGTTACTTACATGAATATGCAAATTGGAATGTGGCACCTAAATCTTTCGTGTCTTGCTTCATTGTTAATATTTTCTCCTTTCTTGAGTTGTTTTATTAACGTCAGGGTATGTCCAAATACATTGACCAAGAAAAGGAGTGTTCGAGTTATGAAATTAGAATTTTAAAACAGCGTTGAGATCTTGCTGAGACAAGTAAGGCAGCTCTCTCTTCCAAAGTTACCACAGATGTTTCCAAAATTGCTGATATATTTCCCAAATCAGGAGATTGATTCTGAGAACCCTAAAGCTAAGGACACAGAAGAAAGCGTTCTCAGAGATCCTGCCAGTACCTAGAGCAGACATGAAGAGGCAGATGGAACTACAAGCAATTAACGCATGGCTGCGGAGATGGTGCGAAGAAGAGGGATTCTACTTCGTGAGAAATTGGACAACTTTTTGGGGGAAGAACAAGCTCTTCAGGAGGGACGGACTTCACCTGAGCATGGCTGGAACAAGACTTCTAGCAAACAATGTCAAGAGAGGTATAGAACAGGCTTTAAACTAAGAAGAGGAGGGAAGCAGACAATCGACCGGACATCGACGGTTCAGGTGAGAGTATCCAAAGGAGATACTGAGCAGGAAAAATGCTGGATAGAAACAAAAGGCAAACAACTGGAGCCCAAAGAACAAGAGAAATTGGCGAACAAAGGCAATGGGAAACAGCAAGAGCTAGAGGGACAGATGGAATTGAGGAAACAAATTGAGGCAAAAAAAGATGCGCCAAAGAAGAAGGAAGAAATGAACAAGACTCGGGGTCTGGCAGCTCGAAAAGGGGACGAAAAGAGGAACAAATCACAGGGACGAATAACAGAGAAAGGAGAAAACCAGGACCTAAATTGCTTGTACACAAATGCAAGGAGTCTGAAGAATAAAATGGGGGAACTAGAAATCATGGCCAAAAAAGAGGCCCTGGACGTCATTGGAATCATGGAAACATGGTGGAACGAGGAAAACAAATGGGACATAGTACTACCAGGGTACAAACTCTATCGAAAAGACAGGACACAAAAGAAGGGTGGAGGAATAGCACTATTTATAAAGGACGCCATTCACTAGACCAAAATGGATACGGCACCAGAGACAGACGGATTAGAATCATTATGGGTTAAATTACCAGGAAGAAATGGGCCTGACATCAAATTGGGACTGTACTATTGTCCATCTGGACAAACAGAAGCAAAAAACAAAGAGCTGGAAGTGGAACTAAGGCGGGAATGCAAGAACAGAAATGTCATGATAATGGGGGACTTTAACTACCCTGGGATAAACTGGAATATTGGAATCTCAAACAACGCAATGGAAATGTAATTCCTAGAGGCTGTGCGGGACTGCTTCATGGAACAGCTCGTCAAGGAACCAACGAGAGGGAATGCGACTAGACCTACTACTCAACGGGCTGGGGTGACCTGCAAAGGAAGTGGAAGTAATAGGACCATTAGGAAACCATTAGGATCTAGTTTGTACTGGATCACAACACGATCCAGTACAAACTAGAAGTAGGAACATCAAAAGGGAAGAGAACCACAGCAGCAACGCTCAACTTCAAGAAGGGGAACTACGACGCTATGAGAGCAATGGTAAGAAAGAAACTCAGGAAAGGCTCGGGAAAAGTAAAGACCGTGAAGCAAGTTTGGTCCCTGTTCAAGGACACGATACAGGAAGCACAGATCCTGTACGTCCCCAGATTTAGAAAAGGGTGCAAAAAGAATCAAACAAAAGACCCGGTGTGGATAAGCAATGCAGTGAGGGCAGCGATACAGGACAAGAAACTATCGTTCTGGAAGTGGAAAAAGGACAAAACCAAGGAAAACAGGAAGGAGCACAGGGAACATCAAAAAGAATGTTACCGAGTGGTCAAGAAAGCAAAAAGAGAATACAAAGAGAGACTGGCCAAGGAAACATGAAATTTCAAATCTTTCTTTAGATATATTAAAGGGAAGCAACCAGCGAGAGAAGCAGTGGGACCGTTAAATGATGGACACATAAAAGGAGCGATAAGGGGGGGGGAAAAGGAGGTGGCTGACAGATTAAACATGTTCTTCTCATCAGTCTTCACAAGCGAGGACACATCCAATATACCGGAATCCAAAGAAATCTTTAACGGAAACCCAGAGGAAAGACTTTCGACATTAGAAGTAAGCCTCAAAGATATACTCCGGCAGATAGACAGATTGAAAACTGACAAGTCCCCAGGCCCAGACGGGATCCACCCAAGGGTATTAAAGGAACTGAAAACCGAAATAGCAGAAATATTCCAAAGAGTTTGCAACCTGTCCTTGGCAACAGGGGTGATCCCGGAGGATTGGAAAATAGCAAATGCCACACTTATTTTCAAAAAGGGATCGAGAGGAGATCCAGGAAACTACAGACCGGTAAGTTGGTAAGATGGTAGAGGCAATGATAAAAGACAGTATCTGTGAGCATATAGAAAGAAATGGGCTAATGAAAGCAAGCCAACATTGCTTCTGCAAAGGAAGATCATGCCAAACGAACTTACTACACTTCTTTGAAGGGATAAACAGCCAGATGGACAAAGGGGACCCCATTGATATCATATATCTTGACTTTCAAAAAGCCTTTGACAAGGTATCTCATGAGCGGCTACTTAGGAAACTGTGGAACCACGGGGTGGGAGGGGACGTACATAGATGGGTTAAACACTGGTTGGCAGGCACAAAGCAGACGGTTGCAGTGAAGGGCCACTACTCAGGCTGGAGAAGGGTAACAAGCAGTGTCCCACAGTGGTCTTTGCTCGGGCCGCTGCTGTTCAATGTGTTTATAAATGACCTGGAAGAGGGGACAAAGTGCGAAGTTATAAAGTTTGCAGATGACAGGGTTTAAAACTATAGGGGAATGTGAAGAACTGCAAAGAGACCTGACAACATTGGAGGAGTGGATACATGGAACGCAGATGAACTTCAATATAGAGATAAGCAAGGTCATGCATATAGGGAAAAAGAACCCGATGTTCAGCTACAAAATGGGGGGGTTGGCTCTGGGGGAAAGTAACCTCGAAAAGGACTTGGGAGTGTTGGTGGATATAACAATGAAACCAACGGTGCAATGCGCGGCAGCCTCAAAGAAAGCGAACAGAATGTTGGGTACTATCAAGAAGGGTATTACAACAAGAATGAAAGAAGTCATCCTGCTATTGTATCGGGCAATGGTGCGCCTGCACCTGGAGTACTGTGTCCAGTATTGGTCACCGTACCTTAAGAAGGATATGGCAATACTTGAGAGGGTCCAGAGGAGAGCGACACGAATGATTAAGGGCATGGAAAACCTTTCATACACTGAAAGGCTGGAGAGACTGGGGCTCTTCTCTCTGGAAAAGCGGAGACTCAGAGGAGACACGATAGAGACCTACAAGATCATGAAGGGCATAGAGACAGTAGAGAGGGACAGATTCTTCAAACACTCAAAACACAAAAGAACAAGAGGACATTCGGAAAAGTTGAAAGGGGACAAATTCAAAATGAATGCTAGGAAGTTTTTCTTTACCCAGCGTGTGGTGGACACCTGGAATGCGCTTCCAGAGGGCATAATAGGGCAGAGTACGGTACTGGGGTTCAAGAAAGGATTAGACAATTTCCTGCTGGAAAAAGGGATAGAGGGGGTATAGATAAAGGATTACTGCACAGGTCCTGGACGTGTTGGGCCGCCACGTAAGCGGACTGCTGGGCACGATGGACCTCAGGTCTGACCCAGTGGAATGTTCTTATATGTTCTTAAGATTTTCTAAAGTTTCACTCCCATTTTTCTTTAAAGGACCAGATAAATAGTAGATTTTATTCAAAGAAGGAATAGTCTCAGGAGTGAAGCTATTTGTAGTAAATACTTCCTAAACAATTCCATTGAGGAAATCTCTGATTATCTAGGGAAATTCAATATTCTCAAGTTCAGTCTTCTATTATGGTTCTCCATTTCCTATATCTTTCTGTGTATCATTAGTTTATCTTCAATTAGACTATCAGAAACAGACTTCAAAGCAATTATCTCCTGATTCACTTTATCAAATTTAGCCTCATTATCCGTTTTTAAATCTTCAACTGTTTTTACCAATGAGTCTACCTTACTTACTAATGATAAGGTTTCCCCCGCTGTTTTTTTAAATAGTACTATCCATTCTCTGGAGTGTCTTCCAGACATCCAGTAAAGTTACCTCCGTTGACGGGGTCAGAATATTGCCTTTAACCCCTAGTTGAATCTTCTTCACCGCAGCTCCATCTTCCATCCTGCTCCCCTCTAGTGAGTCGGCTCCAACAACCACCTCGGTCTCAAAGCCACTCAGCTGCTTGAACAGTGCAGCTGCGGGAGACGGAGGCAGTGTGGCAGCCAAGTCCTGAGATGTTGACGTTTGCAAGCCTCGCACTCCCGCTATCAGAGGAGAAGTACTGGTGGCAAAATCCAGTGTAGTTTGGCGCATCGGTGTTGAAGAGCCGGCTGATGGGAGTCCCAGATGGACCAAGCCTTTGCACTTTGTATGCGGTCAATACCACTTCTGATAAATCTGAGAAGTTGGCCTCCAATAAGAGGAATACAAATCTTAACCGGTGGGTTATTTACCTCCTACTTGTTTGTGTAAAAAATATCAATTTACATTTTTTGGTTATACCTCCTCTGCACTGCTCTGAGCTACTCAGTTCATACCTAAGCGGTCGAGAAAGAAAAGAAAAAGAAACAGAGGAAGGGTAAGGGGAACTCTCCGCTTAACTCAATCTGCTCGGACATTAAAAGAAAACTATTGCATAATATAGTAAAATAAGGTAAATATATAGCACTCAAGTAGGTGGCATAAGAACATAAGAAGTTGCCTCCGCTGAGTCAGACCAGAGGTCCATCCTGCCCAGCGGTCCGCTCTCGCGGCGGCCCATCAGGCCTAATTGCCTGAACAGTGTCCCTGACTAATTTTGTAACTGCCTCTAATCCTATCCCTATTACCTACCTCTACTCCTATCTGTACCCCTCAATCCCTTTGTCCTCCAGGTACCTGTCCAGACCCTCTTTGAAGCCCTGTAGCGTGCTCCTGCTTATCACATCCTCCGGTAGCGCGTTCCATGTACCCACCACCCTCTGAGTGAAAAAGAACTTCCTGGCGTTTGTTCTAAACCTTTCCCCTTTCAATTTCTCTGAGTGCCCCCTTGTACTTGTGGTTCCCCGTAATTTGAAAAATCTGTCCCTGTCTACTCTTTCTATGCCCTTCATGATCTTGAAGGTTTCTATCATGTCTCCTCTAAGTCTCCGCTTTTCCAGGGAGAAAAGCCCCAGCTTCTTCAGTCTGTCAGTATATGAGAGGTCTTCCATACCCTTTATTATCTTAGTTGCTCTTTCTGGACTCTCTCAAGTACCGCCATGTCCTTATTGAGGTTCGGCGACCAGTACTGGACACAGTACTCCAGGTGCACCATTGCACCATACAGTGGCAGGATGACTTCCTTCGTCCTGGTCGTGATACCCTTCTTAACGATGCCCAACATTCTGTTTGCCTTCCTTGAGGCTGTGGCGCACTGCGCCGACGCCTTCAATGATGTGTCTACCATCACTCCCAGGTCTCTTTCAAGGTTACTCACCCCTAGCGGTGATCCCCCCATTTTGTAAGTGAACATCGGGTTCTTTTTCCCTACATGCATGACCTTGCATTTCCCTATGTTGAAGCTCATTTGCCACTTTTTGGCCCACTCTTCCAGTGCTGTCAGATTTTTGGAGATTTTTGCAGTCCTCCTTGCTTTCAACCCTGTTGTATAATTTGATGTCATCCGCAAATTTAATAACCTCACATTTTGTTCCTGCTTCCAGGTCGTTAATAAATATATTATACAGGAGCGGTCCCAGCACCGACCCCTGCGGAACTCCGCTCGTGACCCATTGCCAGTCTGAGTAATGGCCCTTTATTCCAACCCTCTGTTTCCTGTCCGCCAGCCAGTTTTTGATCCATCGGTGGACCTCCCCTTGCACCCCGTGGTCCCATAGCTTCCTTAGCAGTCTTTCATGTGGTACCTTGTCGAAGGCTTTTTGGAAGTCAAGGTAAATGATGTCTATAGATTCCCCTTTATCCACCTGGCTGTTTACCCCCTCAAAGAAGTATAATAAGTTTATTTGGGTTCCACCTTTTTATATATATATATAAAAAGGTGGAACCCAAATATATATATATAATAAGCCACCTACTTGAGTGCAATCAGCACTAACACCAGTGTGACCACAGAACTCTCCTGATTTTGGTGGGGTTTTTTTTTAAAAGGAAGAGCGTTTCTATGGATACTGTGGAGAACTTCAGAGTATTCAACACTCTTCAGACCCTAGGACAGCAAAAGATCAAACATAAGATGCAGTAAGCACGCAAAATGACAACCTGACAGAGCAGAACGTCAAGACCTATATGTCTTTCTACTAGAAAGAAGACTGAGGTAAGTACCTAATCTTCCCTTCTAGTGCAAAAAGGCATACAAGTCTTGACCAAAGCAGTCCCTCCAGCCTAGGGCAGGGTAGGTGAGCCTTCTACTAGTACAAAGGACCCAAAAGTGATGTCTGCTTGCACTGCCAAATCTACCCTGTACGAGGGAGTACTAAAATTTTCAGCTCAACCAACTTCCTAAATTCTGAGCATTATTTTGCTTCTATAGCTGAAAAAGAGTTTATTTTATTTGGCAATATGCCAATTTGCAGAATCATAATGCTATGTTTTCACATTGTTTCAAATCATTTATTGAACCATGGGAGGGAGAGAGGATAGAATCGTCACCTGCCTGCCGGAAGCAAGAGTAAAGGATATGGCCAACAGGATCTCCAGGATCCTAGACAGCGCAGGGGGAAAGGACACTGCTGTGCTTATCTTCCAACGATGTGAGCGGACAGAAGTATGACAGGGAAGAAATGAAGGGCCAGCTCCGCTCACTCGGAAGAATACTGAAGATCAGGGAGGTGAAGGTGGCCTTCTCCAAGATCCTCCCGGTACCAAGAGTGGATGGAAGGAGGCAAGGGGAACTGCAAACGATCAACGCCTGGATGAGACGATGGTGCGAAGAGGAAGGCTTTGACTTCGTGTGCAACTTGACAACGTTCTGGGGAAGAAGCAAGTACTACAGGAAGGATGGACTGCACCTCAATGAGGAAAGAGCAAGAGTATCGGCAGCCAACATCAAGAAGGCCATCAAGTAGGCTTTAAACTAAAAAAACAGGGGAAATCCGACAGTTGACCACCAGTCGATGGTTCGGGCGACAGGATGTCCCAAAGAAGGAACTACGGACAACTACTCAGACACAGGAGGGGATGACCACAAAGCATATAAGAGAGACAATACAGGAGCAAGAAAGGATACCGTGAAGGAACCAGGGGAGACTGCTAAGCTTAAAGAGTCCAAGAAGGCAACACAAAGGGAACTCAAATGTATGTATACGAACACTAGAAGTTTGAGAAACAAAATGGGAGAATTAGAAGCAATAGCAAAGAACGACGAACTGGAAATCACTGGCATAACAGAAACCTGGTGGAATGACGAAAACAAATGGGATACGGTACTTCAGGGATACAAACTGTACAGAAGAGATAGAGTGGGGCAGAAAGGTGGAGGTATTGCCCTATATGTTCGTGAAGAAATAGAATCTGTGAGAGAGACTATGATAGAAGAGAAAGAGAAGCTGGAATCCCTCTGGATAAAGATTCCCAGACATAACAGTGCTGACACAAAGATTGGCCTTTACTACCGACCGCCAGGACAAGTGGAAGAAACAGACTTGGAAATGATAGAGGAAATTAAACACGAATGTAAGACAGGTAATGTCATTATCTTGGGGGATTTCAATTTTCCAGGAATAGACTGGAACCTGGGAATTTCAAATTGTGGCAAGGAGGCAATGTTCCTGGAAGTGCTAGGGGACTGCTTCCTGGAGCAATTGGTGGGAGAGCCGACAAGAGGAAACGTCACCTTGGACTTGGTCCTAAACGGCATTACGGGGCCGGCAAAGGAAGTAGAAGTCATGGTCCTGCTGGGGACGAGCGATCACAACATGATCAACTTCAAACTCGATGTCGGGAAGGGGAAAAGTACCAAAACCTTAACCACAACTTTAAACGGGGAAGATATGATAGCATGAGAGCCATGGTGAAACAACTGATCAAGAAAAGAATGGGCAAAGTTAAAACGGTAGAACAGGCATGGTCCCTTCTGAAAAATACTATCACGGAAGCACAAAGCCTCTACATTCCGCGGATGTCCAAAGCAAAGAAAATCAAAGGCAAAAGAGAGCCAACATGGCTTACTAAAGAGGTGAAGGAAGCCATAAAAGAAAAGGACTCATTCAAAGCATGGAAACGCACGAAAACAACCGAAACTTGGAACAAACACAAGGGTGATCAGAAGAAGTGTTACAGGGCGGTGAGGGATGCCAAAAAGGACTACGAGGAGAAAATAGCGCAGGAGGCCAAAAACTTAAAGCCCTTCTTCAGGTACTTGAAAGGAAGAAAACCCGCAAAAGAGGCAGTGGGACCGCTGGACGACCAGGGAAGGAAAGGGTACATCAAGGAAGACAAACAAAATTGCAGACAGACTAAATTCATTCTTTGCGTCTGTCTTTACAAAGGAAGACACTGCAACAATTCCAGAAGCAGTGAAAGTGTTCAAAGGAGTAAAAGAGGATAGCCTTACCACAGTAAAAGTGGACTTGGACCAGATCTACCGCCAGATCGACAAACTCAAAAGCGACAAATCTCCTGGACCAGACGGAATTAATCCGAGAGTCTTGAAAAAGCTAAAAGTGGAAATCGGAGAACTATTGCAAAAACTTGCCAAGCTGTCAATCAAAACAGGGCAGATACCAAACGACTGGAAAATAGCGAACGTCACGCTGATATTCAAAAAAGGATCAAGAGGAGTACCGGGCAACTATAGACCTGTGAGTCTCACGTCGGTCCCTGGGAAGATGGTTGAGGCGCTGATCAAGGATAGCATAATCCGGCACCTACACACACACGACCTGATGAAAGCCAGCCAACATGGATTCAGGAAAGGGAAGTCATGTTTGACGAACCTACTTCAATTTTTTGAGACAGTGAACAGACAAACTGATAATGGAGAACCGGTGGATATTATATACTTGGATTTTTAGAAGGCATTCAACAAAGTTCCACATGTAAGACTCCTCAGGAAACTGCAGGGCCATGGAATAGAAGGAGATATACTAAGATGGATAGGCAAATGGCTGGAGAATAGAAGGCAGAGAGTGGGCATAAATGGGAAGTTCTCGGACTGGGAAAATGTGACTAGCGGTGTGCCCCAGGGCTCGGTACTTGGGCCCATCTTATTTAATATTTTCATCAATGACCTAGAGCACAGGTGTCAAAGTCGGTCCTCGAGGGCCGGAATCCAGTCGGGTTTTCAGGATTTCCCCAATGAATATGCATGAGATCTATGTGCATGCACTGCTTTCAATGCATATTCATTGGGGAAATCCTGAAAACCTGACTGGATTGCGGCCCTCAAGGAGGGACTTTGACACCCCTGACCTAGAGGATGGAACATCCAGTGAAATCATCAATTTTGCAGATTACACAAAGCTATGCTGGGCCATCAAATCGCCGAAGGACAGTGAGGAACTCCAGAGTGACTTGAGTCGATTGGAGAATTGGGCAGATAAATGGCAGATGAAGTTTAATGTGGAAAAATGCAAAGTGATGCACTTAGGCAGAAAAAATAAGAAACACAAGTATAGTATGTCAGGTGCAACTCTGGGAAAAACTGAACAGGAAAAGGACCTGGGAGTATTAATTGATAGAACACTGAAACCGTCGGCGCAATGCGCAGCGGCAGCTAAGAACGCGAATAGAATGCTAGGCATGATAAAGAAGGGAATCACGAGTAACATAGTAACATAGTAGATGACGGCAGATAAAGACCCGAATGGTCCATCCAGTCTGCCCAACCTGATTCAATTTAAATTTTTTTTTTTTTCTTCTTAGCTATTTCTGGGCGAGAATCCAAAGCTTTTCCCGGTACTGTGCTTGGGTTCCAACTGCCGAAATCTCTGTTAAGACTTACTCCAGCCCATCTACACCCTTCCAGCCATTGAAGTCCTCCCCTGCCCATCCTCCTCCAAACGGCCATGCACAGACACAGACCGTACAAGTCTGCCCAGTAACTGGCCTAGTTCAATCTTTAATATTATTTTCTGATTCTAAATCTTCTGTGTTCATCCCACGCTTCTTTGAACTCAGTCACAGTTTTACTCTCCACCACCTCTCTCGGGAGCGCATTCCAGGCATCCACCACCATCTCCGTAAAGTAGAATTTCCTAACATTGCCCCTGAATCTACCACCCCTCAACCTCAAATTATGTCCTCTGGTTTTACCATTTTCCTTTCTCTGGAAAAGATTTTGTTCTACGTTAATACCCTTTAAGTATTTGAACGTCTGAATCATATCTCCCCTGTCTCTCCTTTCCTCTAGGGTATACATATTCAGGGCTTCCAGTCTCTCCTCATACGTCTTCTGGCGCAAGCCTCCTATCATTTTCGTCGCCCTCCTCTGGACCGCCTCAAGTCTTCTTACGTCTTTCGCCAGATACGGTCTCCAAAACTGAACACAATACTCCAAGTGGGGCCTCACCAATGACCTGTACAGGGGCATCAACACCTTCTTCCTTCTACTGACTACGCCTCTCTTTATACAGCCCAGAATCCTTCTGGCAGCAGCCACTGCCTTGTCACACTGTTTTTTCGCCTTTAGATCTTCGGACACTATCACCCCAAGGTCCCTCTCCCCGTCCGTGCATATCAGCTTCTCTCCTCCCAGCATATACGGTTCCTTCCTATTATTAATCCCCAAATGCATTACTCTGCATTTCTTTGCATTGAATTTTAGTTGCCAGGCATTAGACCATTCCTCTAACTTTTGCAGATCCTTTTTCATATTTTCCACTCCCTCTACGGTGTCTACTCTGTTACAAATCTTGGTATCATCTGCAAAAAGGCACACTTTTCCTTCTAACCCTTCAGCAATGTCACTTACATACATATTGAACAGGATTGGCCCCAGCACCGAACCCTGAGGGACTCCACTACTCACCTTTCCTTCCTTCGAGCGACTTCCATTAACCACCACCCTCTGGCGTCTGTCCGACAGCCAGTTTCTGACCCAGTTCACCACTTTGGGTCCTAACTTCAGCCCTTCAAGTTTGTTCAACAGCCTCCTATGAGGAACTGTATCAAAGGCTTTGCTGAAATCCAAGTAAATTACATCTAGCATATGTCCTCGATCCAGCTCTCTGGTCACCCAATCAAAAAATTCAATCAGGTTCGTTTGGCACGATTTACCTTTTGCAAAGCCATGTTGCCTCGGATCCTGTAACCCATTAGATTCAAGAAAATATACTATCCTTTCTTTCAGCAACACTTCCATTATTTTTCCAACAACTGAAGTGAGGCTCACCGGCCTGTAGTTTCCTGCTTCATCCTTGTGACCACTTTTATGAATAGGGACCACATCCGCTCTCCTCCAATCCCCAGGAATCACTCCCGTCTCCAGAGATTTGTTGAACAAGTCTTTAATAGGACTCGCCAGAACCTCTCTGAGTTCCCTTAGTATCCTGGGATGGATCCCGTCTGGTCCCATCGCTTTGTCCACCTTCAGTTTTTCAAGTTGCTCATAAACACCCTCCTCCGTGAACGGCGCAGAATCTACTCCATTTTCTCGTGTAACTTTGCCGGACAATCTCGGTCCTTCTCCAGGATTTTCTTCTGTGAACACAGAACAGAAGTATTTGTTTAGCACATTTGCTTTCTCCTCATCACTCTCCACATATTTGTTCCCAGCATCTTTTAGCCTAGCAATTCCATTTTTTATCTTCCTCCTTTCACTAATATATCTGAAAAAATTTTTATCTCCCTTTTTTACATTTTTAGCCATTTGTTCTTCCGCCTGTGCCTTCGCCAAACGTATTTCTCTCTTGGCTTCTTTCAATTTCACCCTGTAGTCCTTTCTGCTCTCCTCTTCTTGGGTTTTTTTATATTTCATGAACGCCAACTCTTTCGCCTTTATTTTCTCAGCCACTAGGTTGGAGAACCATATCGGCTTCCTTTTTCTCTTGTTTTTATTGATTTTCTTCACATAAAGGTCCGTAGCCATTTTTATCGCTCCTTTCAGCTTAGACCACTGTCTTTCCACTTCTCTTATGTCCTCCCATCCTAACAGCTCTTTCTTCAGGTACTTTCCCATTGCATTAAAGTCCGTACGTTTGAAATCTAGGACTTTAAGTATCGTGCGGCCGCTCTCCACTTTAGCCGTTATATCAAACCAAACCGTTTGATGATCGCTACTACCCAGGTGAGCACCCACTCGAACATTAGAGATACTCTCTCCATTTGTGAGGACCAGATCGAAGAAAGTTATAATGCCGCTTTATAGAGCGATGATCAGACCGCACTTGGAATACTGCGTCCAGCATTGGTCTCCATACCTAAAGAAGGATATAAAACTGCTAGAGAGGGTGCAGAGATGAGCAACAAAGCTGGTGAAAGGTATGGAGAACCTGGATTATGAGGAAAGACTTAAGAGACTGGGGTTGTTCTCCCTTGAGAAAAATAGACTGTGAGGGGATATGATCGAGACTTTCAAAATACTGAAAGGAATCGACAAAATAGAGCAGGAAAAACATTATTTACAATGTCCAATGTGGCACGGACAAGAGAACATGGGCTGAAGCTAAGGAGGGACAAGTTCAGGACAAATATCAGGAAGTTCTGCTTCACGCAATGAGTGGTGGACACCTGGAATGCTCTCCTAGAAGAGGTAATTGCAGAATCCACCGTTCTAGGATGTACATCTCCTTATGAGTGGCATGAAGTGACATGGGTAAGGGTAAGCTAGATGCACTTCTCTTTAAGAGAAGCTTAGAGCGATATGGGGACTAAAACTATGCGGATCGCTGGACTTGATGGACCTAGGGTCTTTTCCGGAGATGGCGCTTCTTATATTCATGTTAACAAAAAAGTATGGAATTTTCAAGTGTGAAACTCCCTGAGCCGTCATGAAGTTCCTAGTCCTGCAGAAGAAAACTCCAAAGGAAATCCATGAATGTATAATGCAAACATTGAGTGATAAAAATGCCATGAAGTGGTGTGCAAACTTTCAGCATGAAGACTGAGACCGAAGATGTAGCAAAGTCTGGGAAGCATCAATTGATGCCAACATCTAATATTGCCAACTATGTCCATGACATAATTTTGGCAGATCGGCGAATATTGGATACAACAATTGCTGAGACATTACAGATGTTCTGTCCCCATTTCATGTATGCAGTTTCTTGTATAAGGGGAGGGGAGTATGTGATGCAGTGGTTAAAACTACAGCTCAGCACCTTGAGTTTGTGGGTTCAAACCTGATTCTGCTCCTTGTGACCCTGGGTATATTACATAGTGTGACCCAACCAGGACAGATGCTTGAGTACCTGAATGTAAACCACTTGCTTAGGCATAAATGGTATATATGTACTAAAAATAAAAATAAGTAAAGTCATGTGAAAAAATTAGACCACAGGAAATATGAACATTTCTTAAGAAAGAACTGTCAATTTTTTTTTTCCTCTGGATAAGAAAGTGATGTAATTGCAGGTGATGTAATTGCAGTGATGTAATTTTCCTTGATCTACTCATGAAACAAAAGATATCCACAAAAATGTGTATTCTAACTGAGGATTAAGTTAAGACACCCTACACCCTAATAGCTAATGTTACCCCCTTTGGCTGAAATAACTGCAGTGAGATGCTTCTTGTAGCCATCTACCAGTCTCTTGGCATCGTTCTGAGGAAAGTTTGGCCCACTCCTGGACAATACGTGGACTGGAAGTGCGTCACCAGTGGGGTGCTGCAGGGCTCGGTGCTTGGACCCGTGCTCTTCAACATCTTTATAAACGATCTGGACATAGGTACGATGAGCAAGGTGATTAAATTTGTGGACGATACGAAGTTATTCAGAGAAGTGAAGACGAAGGGGGACTGCAAAGATCTGCAACGTGACATAAACAGGCTCGAGGAATAGGCATCGACATGGCAGATGAGGTTCAACATAGACAAGTATAAAGTGATGAATGGCGGAAACAAAAATCCCATACACGAATACAGGATGTCCAAGGCAGTATTTGGAGAGACCTCCCAGGAAAGGGACTTGGAAGTTCTGATCAACAAATCGATGAAGCCATCCACGCAATGTGCGGCGGCGGCGAAAAGAGCAAACAGAATGCTAGGAATGATAAAAAAGGAGATCACGAATAGATCGGAGAAGGTTATCAAGCCGCTATACCAGGCTATGGTGCGCCCTCACATGGAGTACTGCGTCCTGCACTGGTCACCGTACATGAAGGAAGACACGGTACTACTCGAAGAGTCCAGAGAAGAGTGACTAAGATGGTTAAAGGGCTGGAGTTGCCGTACAGCTTGTTTCTCTTGTTGTCTCCCAATAAAAATGATTTTCAAAAAAAAAAAGAGAAACTGGGCCTCTTCTCCCTTGAATAGAGATTGAGAGGGGACATGATCGAAACATTCAAGGAAATGAAGGGAATAGACTTGGTAATAAGGACAGGTTGTTCACCCTCTCCAAGGTAGGAAGAACAAGAGGGCACTCTCTAAAGTTGAAAGAGAATAGATTCTGTACAAAACGTAAGGAAGTTCTTCTTCACCCAGAGAGTGGTAGAAAACTGGAACGCTCTTCCGGAGTCTGTCATAGGGGAGAACACCCTCCAGGGATTCAAGACAAAGTTAGACAAATTCCTGCTGAGCTGGAACGTACACAAGTAGGGCTAGTCTCAGTTAGGGTGTTGGTCTTTGACCAGAGGGCTGCCGTGTGAGCGGACTGCTGGACACGATGGACCATTGGTCTGACCCAGCAGCGGCAGTTCTTATGTCCCAAAAAGTAAGGTTTTTAATGGATTTCAGTTTAGCACATGTAGTAGATGAAAATGGTTATGTTTTACACCAAAAACAAGGGTTTAAAAGTTTATTTTCAAAAATGATTAGAGATTGGAATCTCTGGAAATTTTAAATCTGAATGCAAGTCATCCTCGGATTGGCTGGCACAACTTGTGAGTGATGAGTTCCAAGACAGTTGGTGGAGAGTAACTGTCACCAAGAATGAGACAAAGAGCATACTGAAGAGCTGCTTTCTGAGAGATTGATTGAGTGAAAAGAGAATTTATGAGAGAACAAATGACTGAGGGTCAGGTTCTCAAAACTTAACACCATCGCTAAACTGTTTACCAACAGTTTAGCGTGTAAGCATTTTAGCGGCAGATTATCTGTCAATAGCGAATTTTCCAACAGTCTCCAGAAATGACATTCAAATGGGCTCTTCAACATTGAAATGAGTCCTCCGGTTCTAGGCAGTTAGAGAAGGAATACAGTGAAGACAGAAATTAACAATGACAGGATACCGAGCAGAAATAATTGTTAGCATTAAAAAAGATATTTCATAGATATTCCTAACTTTACAGATAGGAGCACAATCTATGTAAATGACATCTAAATGAATTATAAGTAATATGTAAAATAGAATGGAAGAGAAGAACCGTTAAACAATATAATTCTGGGAAATTCAAATAAAATAAATTTGGATCCCTGAATAGCATATTATTGCATGCCTTAATAATAATAATAACAATAATAACTTTATTCTTCTTTACCGCCACAATCTTGCGACTTCTAGGCAGTTTACAATCAAGAGTGCTGGACATTCAGCGAAATACAATAAGTAGATATTCAGAGGAAATACAGAGATCAGAGACCTCAGCAGGCAATAGTATAGAAATACAATTTGCTAAGCGAAAATGTAATATGTACATTTTAGTAGGTAATGTCCGACAGGACCTGTTGGGGATAAATAGCAACGTAAAGTTACGATAAGATGAAGATAACATATTATATTTATAACAGTGCTGTAAGTTCAGGTGGAATAGGGAGGGGGAGGGGGAGGGAGAGGGAGAGCGGATCAATTGTTTAGGTATTTCTGGAACAGGTATGTTTTTAGGCGTTTCCTGAATTCCCCGTATGTAGTGGGCGAAAGCAGTTGGTCTAGGTCTTTGCCCCATATGACTGCTTGGTGAGAGAGAAGATGTTCGTGGTGTTTTTTCATTTTGCAGCCTCTAACTGGAGAGGAAATGAATTTTGGGTGTGTGTTTCTCTTTGAGTTTGTTATTAGAAAATGCGAAAAGATCCGTTATGTACTTGGGGGTCAGGCCATATAGTACTTTGAAGCAGAGGCAGGCAAATTTAAACCTTACTCGGGCTTCCACTGGTAGCCAGTACAGCTGCTGATAATAGGGTGTCACGTGGTCGAATTTCTTTAGCACGAAGATAAGTCTGACAGCAGCATTTTGCATTATTTGGAGACTCATATTCTTTTGTGAGATTGCTAGATAGGCGATGTTGCAGTAGTCAAGCTGACTCAGTATGAGGGATTGCACTAGGATTCTGAATGTTGACGTATCGAAGTATGATTTAATGGTTCTGAGTTTCCAGAGAGTAAGAAAACCTTTTCTGAATAGGGAATCCACTTGTTCCTTCATTGTTAGGCATTGGTCTAGAATAACACCTAGTATTTTCATGGTGGGCTGAATAGGGTAGTTGAGTTTATTGTTGTATAGTGGGGTTTTATTGTCAAGCAGGTGAGGGGAGGCAACGAAGAATTTTGTTTTTTCTGGGTTGAGCTTGAGCTTGAAATCTGTCATCCATTGTTCCATCTCATTTATGGCATCGGATGCCTTGGGAATGGTTTCCGAGATGGAGTTGGCGAATGGGATGATGATCGTAAAGTCATCTGCGTAGCTGAATAGTTTTATTCCTAGTTGGGTAAGTTTCACACCTAATGAGGACATGTAGATACTGAAAAGCAGTGGGGAAAGCGGTGAACCTTGTGGCACTCCGGATGAGTTGCTCCAGGTGTCGGAGTGTTCGCTGTTAAAGCGTACCTGGTAAGAATGGGATGTGAGGAAGCCACAAAACCAGTTTAGTTCCTCAGCTCCGATACCAATGGCGTCTAAGCATTGCATCATTTTCTCATGGTCTACCAAGTCAAATGCAGAGCTCATGTCGAATTGCATGATCAGGGCGTTGAGGCCCTTACTAAATAATAGGCGCAGATAGTCTAGGAAGGCAGCGATTACTGTCTCCGTACTGAATAGGGTTCTAAAGCCGGATTGAGTTTCATGCAGGAGAGAGAATTGATTAAGGTAGTCCATTAGTTGGGTGTGTACTAGTCCTTCCATGATTTTTACAATGAATGGGATAGATGCTGTTGGTCTGTAGTTTGTTATTAGCGCTGAGGATTCTTTTCTATTTTTTGGGATGAGGTTATTATTATGTGGCCGTTATTAGTGAGGAAAGTCCCATTTTTTAGGTTGTGGGTTAGGTAGTGTAATAGTGATATTTTGAATTCTGGTGGTGCCGCTTTCATAATCTCCGGAGGGCACGTATCTAGGATGCAGTGAGATTTAGAGTATTTGTTGTAGAGTTTGGTGTAGGTATTCCATTCTGGATCTAGAAAGGAACTCCAGATCATGTCTGTAGGTATTTCATTGTCATGTGAGTTAGCTATTTGGTAGTTGCTGGGGATGATTGTTACATCGTTATTGCTTATACAGTTATTTTTTAGGTTTTTAATTTTGGAATCAAAATATAGAGCTAGGTCCTTCGCGGTGGGTAACTTCGTGTTGTGCTCAGGTGTGGTGTAGCGGGTGGTGTCAAATATGTTTGTGACTATGTTGAATAACTCTTTTGTATTGATTCCTTGTGAACCTTTGCATAATAAGTTAATTTTGGTGGAGTAGAACGCTTTGCGTTTGTCTTTTATCAGTTTGTAGGTTTTTATGTAGGCTCTCCATTTGTTGCGGTCTGTCAGTTCTCCTGTTCCAAATCCTTTCTAGTCGCCTAGCTGTTTGTTTCGTTTTTAATAGTTCGGTGTCGAACCATTTGTTGTATTTGTTTGCGTTGCTTTTGCTTTTATGTATGGGGGCGATTTTATCTAGGATGGAAGTACTGGTTGTATTCCAATGGTCCCAGAAGTCTATTCCTTCCTCTATTACTGTATGCGGTTTGTATTCTGACCAGTATTCTTAATGCACCTATGACCACTTCATCAGGCAGACAGTACACTTATCCACAAGTTAGTTTGGCAAACATTGACCAGATTTTCAAAACCATGTGCAAGAAACTAAGTTAAAAGTTGAATTTATGCGATTTCCTGATCTTTGTCAATATGTATGCACAATGCAAATAAGTGTGGTTTTTGCACTTTTCTTTTTTGTTTTTAATAAAGCTTAGAAATTTATATGGTATTATCTGACTATTGGGAATGTCTTTCAGACAATGGATCAATAACTGATAAATACGTGGTCTCAGTGTATAATACACTTGTCATGATCTTTACGACCAGTGGCAGTGGGTATATGAAAATGCATGGATACAGGGAAGAGGATCATAAAACAGTAACAATCTGAACTAAACTGTGAAACTTCATGTACCTTATTCATTTGAATACAACATGGTTTGTGTTAAACATGCCTCTTTTCAATGTTACACAAAAACTCTAAAGAAAAACTGCCAAAAGAACTTAAGACACTACACAAGAGGCAGTGACAATCAATAGGTTTCCAGAGAGAACTCCGGAGGAAACAACTCGTGAGCAGAATAAATACTCAATGACTCATTAGATCAAAATAAAAATAATAAAAAATTTTTGTGAAACGGGGTATCCTCAGTATGGGGGGTCCGCGAACGGAGGAAAGACCTCCAGCGCAGAAAACGACTAGGTTGAGGCAGCAAACCCCTACCAGCATACCATCATCAGATACCTCACGTGTGCATAAATAATACAGTGAAAAATACGCGATAAGTCATTTAATTGTCACACAAGTGGAATCACACGGAGAACACTCTGAAAACACTCCAGCCAACTCCCAAAATAAACTTGAGTTTGAACTTAGCTTGAAGGACAAAGGCTGCTTCCTCTTTAAAAGTGACAACAAGACATAGAAACATAGAAAGACGACGGCAGAAAAGGGCCACAGCCCATCAAGTCTGCCCACTCTATTGACCCACCCCATTGAGTGCTAGTGACCTAGTTCCTTAACTTGACCCTCGTAGGGATCCCACGTGGATGTCCCATTTATTCTTAAAATCGAGTACGCTGGTGGCCTTGATCACCTGCACCGGAAGTTTGTTCCAGTGATCTACCACCCTTTCCGTGAAGAAATACTTCCTCGTGTCACCACTAAATTTCCCCCCTCTGAGTTTGAGGGGGTGCCCCCTTGTGACCGAGGGTCCCTTGGGAAAGAATATATCGTTTTCCATCTCGACGTGACCAGTGACGTACTTAAATGTCTCAATCATGTCACCCCGTTCTCTGCGCTCCTCCAGGGTATAGAGCTGCAGTTTGCCCAGTCTTTCTTCGTATGAGAGACCCTTGAGTCCGGCGACCATCCTAGTGGCCATCCGCTGGACCGATTCAGCTCGAAGCACATCTTTCCGGTAATGTGGCCTCCAGAATTGCACACAGTATTCCAGATGAGGTCTCACCATGGTTCTGTAGAGTGGCATTATGACTTCAGGTTTGCGGCTGACGAAGCTTCGATTGATACATCCCATCATTTACCTTGCCTTAGATGAGGCCTTCTCTACTTGTTTAGCAGCTTTCATGTCTGCACTGATGATTACCCCCAAGTCCCGTTCCTCTGAAGTCCTAGCTAGCGTTTCTCCATTCAAGGAGTATGTTCTGCATGGATTTCCGCTGCCGAGATGCATGACCTTACATTTTTTAGCATTGAAGCCCAGCTGCCATGTCGAGGACCAGTTTTCCAACGTGATCAGATCCTGCGTCATACTGTCCTTGAGGTTGCTTTCACTTACTATGTTACACAGTTTGGCGGCGTCGGCAAACAGTGATACTTTACCCTGAAGCCCCCGGGTCAGGTCCCTTATGAATATGTTAAAAAGGGATGGTCCCAGGACTGAGCCCTGCGGCACTCCGCTAGTCACCTCCGAAGTCTCAGAGTGGGTGCCGTTGACCACCACCCTCTGAAGTCTTCCACTCAGCCAATCATTGACCCATGCAGTTAGTTTCTCACCCAACCCCATCGATTTCATCTTGTTTAATAGTCTACGGTGTGGGACACCGTCGAAGCTTTACTGAAATCCAAGTATACTATGTCCAGAGCCTCTCCTGAGTCTAGTTTTCCTGTCACCCAATCAAAGAAGCTTATAAGATTAGATTGGCATGACCTGCCTCTTGTGAATCCATGTTGACAGGGATCCCTTAGATTCCCTTCATCCAATATCGAATCTAATTTACCTTTGAGTAGAGTTTCCATGAGTTTACACACTATTGATGTGAGACTCACTGGTCTGTAGTTCGCTGCCTCTGCTCTGCAACCCTTTTTGTGCAGAGGAACGACGTTTGCTGTTTTCCAGTCCAGGGGTACTCTCCCTGTACTTAGGGAGAGATTGAAGAGCATGGCTAACGGTTTCACCAGAACATCGCCTAGTTCCCTAAGCACTCTTGGATGCAACTCGTCCGGTCCCATGGCTTTGTTCACCTTGAGTCCTGACAGTTCTCTGTAAACATCAGCTGGTGTGAACTCAAAATTCTGAAATGGGTCTTCCTTGCTTTGCATTGCTTCCAGCTGTGGCCCGTGCCCTGGTGCCTCGCAGGTAAAGACCGAGCAGAAGTAATCATTCAGTAGTTTGGCTTTTTCAGAATCTGTTTCCACATAATTCCCGTCTGGCGTTCTAAGGCGTACTATCCCGTTTGCGTTCTTTTTCCTGTCACTAATGTACCTGAAGAATGATTTGTCCCGTTTCTTGATGTTCTTCGCTAGAGTTTCTTCCATTCGAAGTTTGGCCTCCCTCAGTGGCATACTAAGGGGGGGGCGGGAGGGGCGGTCCGCCCCGGGTGCCAGCCATGAGGGGGTGTTCCCGACCTTGCCGTTCATTCCCCCCCCACCACCCCCGAAGGACCGCTCGCCCCACTGACCTTCCTGCACCACCTGTGAAGCAGCCCGCAGCAGGATCGCGACTTCAGCGATACCTGAGCTGCTTGGGCGCTGCTTCCTGCGCTGCGGTCCCGCCCCTCATCTGTCGTCAGAGGAGGGGCGGGAACGCGGCGCAGGAAGCAGCGCCTAAGTAGCGCAGAGATCGCTGACGTCGGGATCCTGCTGCGGCTGCTTCATAGGTGGTGCAGGAAGGTCAGTGGGGCGAGCGGTCCTTCGGGGGTGGTGGTGGGGGGACTGAACGGCAAGGCCGGGAGCATAGGTAGTGCTGCTTCATAGTGGTGCGGGGAGGCCAGGGGGCGAGCGGTCCTTCGGGGTGGGGCGGGCTTTCAAGGAGGAGGGGGGTGACAGACAGGCAGGAAGGCCTTCAAGGGGGGACAGGCCTTCAAGGGGGGGGGACAGGCAGGCCTTCAAGGGGGGGGGACAGGCCTTTGGGGGGGTGTGCAGACCTTCAAGGGGGAGAGGCAGGCCTTCAAGGGGGGGGACAGGTCTACAAGGGGGTGGGACAGGCCTACAAGGGGGGGACAGGCCTACAAGGGGGTGGGACAGGCCTTCAAGGGGGGTGCAGGCCTTCGAGGGGGTGCAGGCCTTCAAGGGGGTGCAGGCCTTCAAGGGGGTGCAGGCCTTCAGGGGGGGGTGCAGACCTTCAAGGGGGGGGACAGGCCTTCAAGGGGGGGGACAGGAAGGCAGGCCTACAAGGGGGGAGGACAGGCCTTCAGGGGGTGCAGGCCTTCGGGGGGGGGTGAAGACCTTCAAGGGGGGACAGGCAGGCAGGCCTTCAAGGGGGGTTCAGGCCTTCAAGGGGGGACAGGCAGACCTTTAAGGGAGGACAGGCCTTTGGGGGGGACACTGGTTTAGAAGTACACGGAAGGAAGGGGGTGTTCAAAGAGACGTGCATATGCCAAACTTTGGGGGGGAGGAAGAAATAATGGGTCTGAAAATAGAGGAGAGGGAGAGAGATGATGGACCATGGGATTTAGGGAGGGAAGGAACAGAAAGGGAGAGAAATTGGACACAAGGGATGGTGTGGAGGAGGGATAGAGATACTAGATAGGAGGGTAATTGGGAAAAGAAAGGGAGAGATTGTGGACTCGGGTGGTGGGGAAGGAGGGAGAGATGCCGGATGAAAGGGTAGTTAAGAAAAGGTGGATCTGTGGAGGGAGATGAAAAAAAGGAAAGATACCAGACTTCCTGGGGAGGGAAGGGAAATGGAAAGGGAGGACAGAGTTGGCAGATGGATGGTTAGCATGCAGAAAGAAGAAAGAAGGAGACCCCAAGTTATCAGAAGAAAACCAGAGCCTTGGACCAACAAGATTTGAAATATAACCAGACAACAAAAGGTAGAAAAATTAATTTTATTTTCTGTTTTGTGATTATAATATGTCAGATTTGAAATGTGTATCCTGCCAGAGCTGGTGTTGGACTGCAAACGTGAGCTAGGATTTAACAGAGAGAGGAAAAGTCCTTTTTGTTTCTTTATTTTATTTACACCACAGCGCCAGTGTGATTAGGAGACGCCAAAGGGGGTGAAAAAGCTATAAAACCCCAGGAGTTTTGAAAAAAATCACCCAACTGGGCAGGAAAATCAAATTGAAAAACCAATTCAATAGGCTGAATCGAATCAAAATTTTTTTTCCTGAATCTGGCAGCATTAGTTTGCGCTACTGTCTTAGACTTTAGGACCTGGGATTGGGGAGAGATGGCATCCTCAGTACTTTATAATGCAAGTGAAACGAGGATTTGGTCAGACTTTTGAAGGGTCTGCAGAAAAAAAATATTGTATAGGCCGGGGACATGAGACAGCAGGAAATGGGAACTTTTCTTCCTTCTATTTTTCTGAATGGAAAGGCTGAGGATGTCAGAGAGTTCAGTTAAAATATGTGCTTTATAAGAAAATATAATAATGTGTTTTATAAAGTTTATAGCATAGCTGGCCTACCCAGTGAGGTGTTCCTAGTGGTGGTGGTGGCAGCGTGTCAATGTGTTGAGAGGAAGAGGTGGTCTGGGAAATTCTGCTGAGCAAACTCCGGGCCCATTTCCACCCCCCAGTTAGTCCACTCCACTCAACTGGATCACACACTGAGTGGGTCTTTGGGTGTTGTTTTGGGATCTCTTCCAGTGGTTTATCAGTATCTCCTTCTGGTCCAAGGAAGGAAACTTTGTTATCCTTAGCATTGACCTACAGAATATGTTTGAAACAGCGCTGCTTATGTGGCATTAGGCTATGTAGTGATCGAAAGAAAAAAACAGACCTTTGCACATTTTTGCACTATATGGTGGGTGTATGAGGAGATTCACATTTCCTGCACAGCTAAGTCCATGTGAAGTTACCTTGTGCTATATTTGACATCTAGCAAGGTCTCTGTTTGAAAGGAAAGATCTAAACTTAAAAATGAAGTGGCCAGAAGTTATGGTAAAAGCAGATAGTGTAGCTGGTTTTAAGAAAGATTTGGACAAATTCCTGGAGGAAAAGTCCATAATCTGTTATTAAGACATGGGGGAAGTGTCTGCTTGCCCTGGATCGGTAGCATGGAATGTTGCTACTCTTTGGGTTTTGACCAGGTATTAGTGTCCTGGATTGGCTACCATGAGAATGGGCTACTGGGCATGATGGACCATTGGTCTGACCCAGTTAGGCTATTCTTATGTTATGTTCTCATCTGTAGGGGCCTTTGTTTTCACTTCTTATTTTAATGTATTTTTTTTCTGGGAACTTATCAGTGTTTTTTATAATGGGAACAAAAATGGAAGAGAATTAATGTGTGTGGGATGAGGGGGTAACTAATTTCTTCAGTTAAATAATTCAATCCACTTCAAACAGACATAGGAGAACTCACGCACCATTCACACACCCTCCAACCAAAAACGTCAAAAGAAAAAAACTGTTCGACAACCTCCTAGCCATTCGAACTGCAACACTCGACCCCCAACTCTACAACCAATTGACATCGACCACAGACTGCAAAACCTTCAAAAAGAAATAAAAACCCTTCTATTCAAAAAACACATAAAACCGAACTAACACAATCAGAACTGTCCCAAGCATCACCTGCAACTACTCCATATGTACTTCTGATGTCATGACAATTCAGACATAATTTATGTTATGTTATGTTTGGAATATAAGAAAATTTTCACTGCCTGTTTCTATTCTGACCATTTATTCCGTTTCATGGTCATTACAAAAAAATATTTTTTTACATTGGGGGAGGGGGGGTGTCAAAAAATGATGGGCCCCGGGTGCCACATACCCTAGGTACGCCACTGGCCTCCCTAACTGCCGTTTTGACCGCTGCAGACTTTGTCCTGTATTCAATGTTTGCTTCTTTTTCCCCGGTGCGTTTGTACGAGAGAAATGCTCTTTTCTTCTCCTTGACGAGGCGCGAGACCTTATCAGTGAACCATTGGGGTTTCTTTCTTCTTTGTTGTTTAGTTACTGATTTTATGTAGCGGATAGTTGCCTCATGAAGGGTCGATTTCAAGGTTGACCACATAACCTCCACATTATCCGTTCCTTCTTGAACCTGAAGCGTCTGATGGACGAAGTCTGCCATTTGTGCGAAGTCAGCACCCCGGAAGTTGAATACCCTTGTTTGTGATCTAGGAAAGCCTTTCCTAAGGTTAAACCATACCATGTTATGGTCACTGGTGGCTAGTGGTTCTCCCACCGAGATCTCCGAGATACTTTCCCCGTTCGTAAGTACCAGGTCCAGGATGGCCTGGGCTCTAGTGGGCTCTAGTACCAATTGTTTGAGCCGTACTCCCCTCATGGACGTCAATATCCTCCTGCTATCACAAGTTGTCTTTTTTTTTTTTTTAATTTTTATTTATAAAATTTTCATTCTTACAATAAATGAATAGCATAATATTTAGTTTATAATAATTATAGTTGTATGTACAATATCATATCATATATATTGAATCGCTTTCCCCTGTTATTTGTTTTTTCATTTTTCCTCATATTAATTTCTATATTTCCCTCCCTAACCCTATATTATTATTATCAATGTGTTAAGATATCTGATCTTTAGAATATTTTGTCAATGGATCCCATATTTTCTTAAAATTTTTTATATTTCCTTGTTGTAATGCCAATATTTTCTCCATTTTGTATATGTGACACACCGAGTTCCACCAGAATGTATAATTTAGCTTGGTATAATCCTTCCAATTTTGTGTGATTTGCTGCATGGCAACTCCTGTCAATATTAAAAGCAACTTGTTATTGTTTGCTGATATTGGACTTTGTGTTCTCATTGCAGTACCAAATAATATGGTATCATATGAGAGACCAATATGATTTTCTAGTAATATGTTAATTTGGGGCCAAATTAAATTCCAAAAGGCTTTTATGCAAGGACAAAAAAAAATTAAATGATCTAATGTCCCTACTTCTATTTTACAATGCCAGCATCTATTAGATCTAGTATTCTCTATTTTTTGCAAGCGCGTCAGGGTCCATAACACTCTATGTAATAAAAATATCCATGTTTGACTCATAGATGCTGACTTTGTTAATCTTAATCTCCAGGACCAGAATCTTGGCCATTGAGATGCAGAAATTGTCTGTCCAATCTCAATGCTCCAAATATCCCTAAGTCCAGTTTTCTTTTTTTTATTTAGAAATCCATATATTAATTTATACCATTTTGCGGCTTGGTGTCCCAAGAAATCCGCCTGGAAACATAAAACTTGCAAACTATATTGGGTATTAAGATCTTTCCATTCAGGGAACCCTACCTGAATGGCTTGCTTCAATTGCATCCATTTAAAATATTGTGTTTTATTTAGTCCAAATTTATTTTGCAATTGTGAAAAACTAAGCAAGGAACCTTCTGATATGACATCATTCAATGTTCTTATTCCTGCATTTATCCATTGTTTCCAGACGATTTTAAATCCGCCAATTCTGATCCTGGAGTTTACCCATATTGATTGATTTAGAGATTTAGCTATTGGTTCTGGTGATAGGTTACTTATGTATCTCAATGTTTTCCAAGTATCTAAAAAGATTCTGTTATCTTTATATCTCCTAGGCATTGTTATGGTAATTAGATGTTCTGGATATAAAGGGAACAGGAGCTGCCATTCTAAATACAGCCAATCTGGTACATTTTCCATGAGATCTGGGAGGATCCAATACATACCCTGTCTTAAAATATAGGCTTGATGATACCTATAAAAATTTGGAAAATTTACCCCCCCTTCCACAATTGGTCTTTGTAATGATACTAAAGCGATTCTTGGTCTTTTCCCAAACCAAACAAATTTTGTAAGAATATTGTTAAGTTTTTTATAAAATGACCCCTGAAAAAATATTGGTATCATACTCATTTGATAACAAACCACAGGCAATACCATCATTTTAATTGTTTGAATTCTTCCCCACCAAGAAAGATGTAATGGATTCCATTGCTCACACATTTCTGTTATTTTTTTCAATAAAAGTTTTTCATTCTCTTTGACTGTGTCTTCAATTGTATTTTTGATCATAATTCCTAAGTATTTTATTCCATCTTCTTTCCAAATAAATGAATATGGGTCAAATAGTCCTTTCGTACAATGAACATTAATTGGGAGGACTTCAGATTTGCTCCAATTAATTTTATATCCAGAAAAAGTGCCGAATTTCTCTAATAAATTAAGTATACATGGAATAGTAGTATCCGGTTTTCTTAAATATAATAAAATATCATCTGCATATGCAGAAAGTTTAAATTCCCAGTTGGAAAACGTGATTCCCTTTATCTCCTTAGTCTTATTTATTGCAATTAATAAAGGTTCTAGGACAATATCAAAAAGTAATGGAGACAAAGGGCATCCTTGTCTAACTCCCCTATGCAAATTAAATCTAGTTGATAAATTATTATTAATATATAATCTTGCACCAGGAGAGCTATACAATGTCTGGATCATTTTAATAAAACCGGAGCCTATACCAAACCATTGTAAAGCTTGATACATAAAATTCCATTCCACTCTATCAAAAGCTTTTTCTGCATCTAAAGATATTAGAAAAGCTGGATCATTTATATTTTTTGCTAAATTTAATGAGTGGAATGCTAGTCTAGTATTATTTGATGAATGTCTTTTAGCAATAAATCCTGTTTGATGTACATCTATAATGAATAGATACATCTATAATAGATCCATGGTGAGGCCCCACCTGGAATACTGTGTGCAATTCTGGAGGCCGCATTATCGCAAGGATGTGCTGAGACTGGAGTCGGTGCAAAGAATGGCCACCCGGATGGTCTCGGGACTCAAGGATCTACCATACGAAAAACGGCTTGACAAATTACAGCTATACTCGCTCGAGGAGCGCAGAGACAGGGGGGACATGATCGAGACGTTCAAGTATCTTACGGGCTGCATCGAGGCGGAGGAAGATATCTTCTTTTTCAAGGGTCCCACGACAACAAGAGGGCATCCGTTGAAAATCAGGGGCTGGAAACTACGAGGTGACACCAGGAAATTCTTTTTCACCGAAAGAGTGGTTGATCGCTGGAATAGTCTTCCACTACAGATGATTGAGGCCAGCAGCGTGCCTGATTTTAAGGCCAAATGGGATCGGCACATGGGATCTATTCACAGGGCAAAGGTAGGGGAGGGACATTAAGGTGGGCAGACTAGATGGGACCGTGGGCCCTTATCTGCCGTCTATTTCTATGTTTCTATGTTTCTATGAAAGGAAGAGCTTTTGCCAATCTAAGTGCTAATACTTTAGCCATTAACTTATTATCCACATTTAATAACGAAATAGGCCTGTAATTTGAAACCAGAGTAGGATCTTTGTTTGGTTTTGGTAAGACTATAATTATCGATTCTGCAATAGTACCTGAAATATTTTCATTCTTTATTTGATATTGATATAAATTTAACAGATGTGGTAAAATGATATTTTGAAATGATTTATAAAATTCAACAGTATACCCATCTCCACCTGGAGCGGATCCAACTCTAAGAAACTTCAATGCTGTTTCTATTTATTTTAAAGATATAGGATCTTCTAAACTTCCTTTTATATGATCCGGAATATTAGGTCCAAGAAAGGAATTTAAGAATGTTAATCCTTCTTGTTCTTTATTTTTATAAGAATTAGAAGTGTATAATTCTTTATAAAAATCAAGAAATTGTGTTATAATATCTTTTGTGCTGGTATGTGTGTTACCTTGTATATCTTTTATTGCAATAATCTTAGATTTTCTTTTCTTTGCTTTAAGAAAATTTGCTAATAATTTTCCCGCTTTATTTGAATTGCCATAATATTGTACTTGTTTATTGAAAATGTCTTTTCTCACATATTGAGAAGAAATCTCATTATATTTAACTTTTACTTTTAACAACTCTTGTAATGTATTGTTTTCCCATTTTTTAATTAATTTATTTTCTAATAATTTAATTTGTTTTTTCATATCTTCATATTGTTTTTTAAGTTGTTTTTTTAATAAAAGCTGAATAAGAAATAATATTTCCTCTCATTGTTGCTTTAAAAGCATCCCATAAAATTTCTATATTAATGTCATCTGAAGAATTAAGTTGAAAGAATTCTTGCATTTTTACTTTAAGATCTTCTAAGAATTTCGAATCTGCTAATAAATCATTATTAAATCTCCATATTGAATTAAATTGATCAATATTATAATTCTTAAGGTTAATCCACACACCAGCATGATCTGAAATTATAATTGGATCTATAACTGCTTTTGATACACGCTGCGCTATGTTATTAGTTACAAATATATAATCAATTCTTGAAAAAGATTTATGGACCTGAGAACAAAAAGAATATTCTCGATCATTAAAATGAAGGATACGCCATATATCTATTAAATTACAAGATTGTATTAAATTATCTAGTCCTAAAGATTTTATGATTTTACTTGGTTTCTTGTCCACAATTGGATCCATTACAGCATTGAAATTTCCAGCTACTACTAAGTTAGAAGTAGCCAGTGGTAGTAATATCTGTTGAATTTGATTAAAAAACTCCATTTGGTTCGAATTAGGAGCATAAAGATTAAATAAATCCAGGGTTGTATTTCCCAGATCCATTTTAATATGTATCCATCTTCCTGAAGAGTCAGAATTTATTAATTTAAAATCAGCTTTGCATTTCTTATTTATTATTATCGCTACCCCTGCTTTCTTCCCTATTGCCGGTGAATAAAAACATTTTGATATCCATCCTTCTGTTAGCTTCCTAGATTCAGTGTCCGAAAGGTGTGTCTCTTGTAGGAAATAAATATCTGCGTTTTGCTTATGGAGAAAACCTAATAATTTTTTTCTTTTTATAGGATGATTTAAGCCATTGACATTAATTGAAAAAAATTTTAATATCCATTTACTTTTGTAATTAAAATTTGACATGAAATCATATGATTATTATTTTCAGATATCCACACATTGTAATAATATATTTTCCCCATTCTCTTTCTTCCCCTCTTCCCTCCCTCCCCTCCCTTCCCCCCCAATATTAACTGTGTATGCTTGGCAACACGCATCTTAGGTCAGGTATCAAAACACTCCACAAAAGTCCATTTCCTGTTAAGATTCAGATATAAGTCACAAATATATCAAATATTACTAAATAACATTAACAATCCATATAATATTTAAACATTTTGCCTTTTTTTTTTTTCCCAATGTTAAATTTAATCTTTTCAAATATTATTTTCTGTATCATTTTCATATTTTATAACTATTAGTATATCTTATTAATTCAAATAATATGAAAAATATTGTAAATTTTTATTTTTTTTTAATAAAATTCATATATCACCTTTATATTTTCTAATTCTATTTCTTTATAATATTTTTAAGTAATATATAAGTTTATGAATATATTCTAGATCCTTATATTTCTTTTAAACTTATATATTATATAATGAGATGTTTCATTTCTTTGGAAAATAAACAATGTTTCACATATGTGTGCTACTTGTACTATGTGATTTTTTTTTTTTTTTTTCCCGTTCCAGAGCTTCCTTCCTTCATTATACAGAGTCATACCTCATTCATATAACATACTTCCTAGTTTCATTTTTAAGATATATCAAAGTTAAAGATGTGTCATTCCATTATCTTTATTTATCCAAGTAAATATTATTTTTTCTTCCTTTCTTCTTCTTCGTATTTTTTATATCCAGAGTATTATTCATTTCTTTTCAATAGTTTGTTAATTCCGAATAAGTTCCGGTTCCAGCGACGATCTAATTTTAGTTTATTTTGTGATCTTTCATCCGATGTAATCCTTTATCCTTTATTATCAAGTCTAGTAGTTTATTTATTCATATTTGTTCATAGTTCATCCGGTTTTAAGAGTTATTCTTTACATGTATTTCCTTTTGCAAGGACTTCTGGGATTTGTAGTTCCATTGAATCCGAGAAAGGATTTTTAATAGGTTTATTCTTCTTGTATTGTCTTCTGAGAAGTGGGTTATATATACATACATCTTCATTCATTCTTACATACATTCCATAGGAAGAAAGCTCTGGACCATGATTCAATCACATAATAGTATTTAGGATCTGCTCATTACAGCATCTGTTATTATTAATATCAATAGTTAATTTATTTATTAACTTTCTAAAACCAATTAAGGGCTTATATCTCGTTTTTATATTTAAGTTCTTATTTATTATCTAATAAATATTATATTCTTCCTTGTTTAAAAACTATATTACTTTTATCTAAGATCTTGTATACTTATATGTTAATTTATCATTTGAAGAATCATTCCATTCTAGAATGTATAATCTATCCATATTTCTAGTAAAAAGATCGTTGAAGGAATTTTTTGAACAGAGTCAAAAACATTCTATACCGTTTTTCATCTGCTAAATACTTATTATATTCAATCAATAATTTCAAAAAATACAAGGTGATATTAGCTCTTCTTAATACAATGAAAAACATATCATTTCCCCTACCTGTTTATATTATAAGACATTCAAACTTGATATTCAAATTATTTGAATTATAATAAAATAAAGAAAATTAAGATGACATTGGCATTTCCTGGTTTAGTATATATTTTTGTAGCTCTTCAGCATTATCAAAGGTTAAAGTTTTGTTTGCTATGGTTACTTTCATATTTGCTGGGTATACAAGATCAAATTTTGCTCCCAGTTCACGTAGTTGTGGTCTCAAATCCAGCAGTTTTTCTTTTAATTGCTGTGCTTTTTGCAAAATCCAGGACAAAGTGAATACGGGCATCTTGATATTGTAAACCTTTATTCTGTTTTGCAAGATGAAAAATTTCCATAACCTGTTGGTGGCGTAGTAGTTTAAATATCAGTGGCCTCGGTCCTTGATGCTTTTCTGACCTCTTTGTTGGCACTCTATGTGCTCTTTCAATCTCTATGGGATATTTAGTTTGTAGAGGAAGTAGTTTTGGTAATAAGTTTTCTATAAAGGTCACCGGATTCCCCTTTTCTGCTCCTTCCGGTAAACCTATCAGACGAACATTGCTTCTTCTCTCACGATTCGAGTAATCCTCCAGTTCTTTAGTAAGTGTTTCAATTTTCTTTTTTTCAGTTTTTGTGTTGAGAATTTCCTCTTCCACAGTTATCATTCTTTCTTCTAAATCGTTAGATTTTAATTCGATTAGATCCATCTTTTTATTTAATGTTGAAACATCATCTGTTAATTCTGTAACTTTTTTTTGTGAGAATTGAAAGCATTTGTTTGATTTCTTTAAGTTCTTTCATTACTTCTGGATCTGCGGTTTTGGATCCTGTCTCTTGTTCGGGCTTTGCTCTCTTGCTGCTTCCAGAGACTGCGAAGTCGTTTTTATTTTGCTTTCCTGACGCCATCGAGTTTATTTTTATCATAAATTTAATCTTAATTTTTCAAATTTTTGCGACTTTTTTATTCTTTCAAGGACTTTTTATACGGAGCTCTTCTGTTAACCGACCTCCTTCATGCGTGTCCAAGCCACGCCCAATATCACAAGTTGTCGCTGAGAGTGTGTTCCAGTCTACATCAGGCATGTTGAAGTCCCCCAATAGAACAACGTCCCCCCGTAAGGTGATATTTTCAATGTCATCAATTAAATCAGCGTCCTTGAGCTCAGATTGTCTTGGAGGTCTGTACACCACACCAAGGTACAGGCATTTTTCTCCGCCTCTGGCCAGGTTTACCCAGATGGATTCCCCAGTATACTTGACATCCATGATCCTGGTTGTTTTGATGTTTTCTTTGAGGTAAAGTGCTACCCCTCCTCCTAACTTACCCTCTCTGTCTTGCCGAATCAGGTTGTATCCTGGTATAGTTATATCCCACCCGTGAGAGTCTGTGAACCATGTTTCGAAAATCGCTACTATGTCTAGGTCTGCATTAACTATTTCTGTTTCCAGTTCTAGAAATTTGTTCCCCAGGCTGCGTGCGTTAACATACATAGCTCTCCACTCTTTTTGTTTATTTAGCTCATGTAGAGAGCAACCCATTTGAGTTAAAGTGTCCCCTAGCGATTCTTTTGCAGTAAGGGTACTTACCTTAGAATCGGAGTTTTGGTTTGCCACATCAGGATTGTTACTTACTGCTCCGGTGTAAAAGTGGGTACCCACCCCCGACTTACCTAGTTTAAAGCCCTTCGAAGTAGGTGGGCTAGTCGGTGTCCAAAGACATGATGGAATGGGAATCTGAACAGTCACCACAGTTGAAGATCCCCTCTAGCTGGGTTCAACCAAGCCCAGTTTCGGTAACTCAGCGTCCCTTCATCAGGAACCCTTTGAAAATGGTGAGAAATAATCACACATTACATCCAACAAGCTGGCTGGGAGAAGGGCGGAGCTAGCGGGGAGCAGCGCACACAGCGCTTAAGAGCTTAACAGGAAATACATCATGAGAGATGAACACCAATCACAAGCAAACAGGAGTTAAATGATGGTATTCCACTCTAAACTGTCATTAAGTCCGTCTGGATGGACTGCACGTAAATGAAAAATCCAAAATTGTTCCCTTAGTTGGATATGATGCATTTTATCCCCTTTAAAATTCTCGGGTAGTTGTTCCAACACAAACCAAGTTAAATCATAAAACACGCGACCCTTATCCATGCAGTGGGGAACAAGAGGAGCAGACAAAGAACTGGTATTCAGTCTGCTCTTATATTCAGACAGTCGAATCTTAATTTTTCTGCTGGTCTTCCGTACGTATATGAGGTTGCAAGGACAGGTGATGATATAAATAACCCACTGAGAGTCACAGGTAGTACGGTGTCTCAAGTTGTAAACACACCGAGTTTTAGAATTTTGCCAACTGGAAATGGACAATGTATTATGACACATATTGCAATGCCCGCAAGCCGAATGGCTCCCTGCATCTAAAATAGGACGGGGAGTCATGGGAGATAATAAATTACCCAAATTCTTAGGACAAGAAAAAGCAATGCGGGGGGGTTCCTTAAAAACAGTATGAGAGTCCAAAACATGCCAGTGTCATTTAATAATACTGGCAACCTGATAAGCTTGATTGGAAAAAGAAAGGATACATACTTGACGATCAGAGCTTTGGTTAGACGTGGTGGTATGAAGTAACTGAAGGCTGGCATAGCGGGCCCTAAGATAGGCCCGTTTGATGGTCCAATCAGGATAATCCCAAGCCTTAAAGTGCTGCGTCATAATTTTGGCTTGAGCTTTGAATTCGACCACTGTGGAACATATACGCCGAATCCTAAGAAACTGACTGATGGGTAATGACTGCTTGAGGCGAGTGGGATGGCAACTAGAGTAGTGAAGGTAAGTATTACGATCAGTAGGTTTTCTGAAAACAGTAGTTGCCAGTTTCCCAAGAGACTTGGTCACCACAGTATTAAGGTATGTAACTGTAGAAGTGTCAACAGCAGAAAACTTGAGATGAATGTCCACAGAATTTAACCACTGAAGGAACTCTTAAATTTGCTTGAAGTATCTGACCAAATCAGAAACACGTCATCGATTTACCGGAGCCATATGGTTATACTGCTCATCCAGGATGACGGGTAACGATGTCTTTCATCAAAATCAGAAACATATAGAAACATATACGCTAGGAGCCATGGCAGTAAATAAAATTCCTCATGAACTTCAAAAATTTTTTTTTGCAGAACCAATGTGGATGTCATCAGAAAAGCTTTAGAGATACGAGTTTACGAGTGTCACTTGATAAAGAAGTCAGAGTAGAGTCAACAATTCTCAAAGCTTCTACTTGAGGGATGTTACTATAGAGAGATTCCAGGTCCTTGGTGATCAACAGATACGACTGAGTAACAATTAAAGGTTGAATAAGATTTTAAAAAATGAGTAGTATCCAAAACAAATGACTTGGCCTTAGCCACCTACGGTTTCAAAAAATAGTCAACCATTTTAGAAAGCGGTTCCATTATAGTACCCCTAAGAGAAACGATGGGTCTACCTGGAGGGTTCAAAAGTGTTTTATGTATTTTTGGCACAGTGTAAAAGGAAGGAGTATGACTGGGAGTTTGAGTGAGGAACTTGGCCTCAGCTTTCGTTATAATATTAATCAGCACAAGCAGATTGAACTACCTCCATAATGCTGGCTTGTATTTAAGAGGTGGGATCAACGTCTAATTTAGTGTACCATGCAGTATTAGAAATGACATTGAATTTGAGTTAAATATTGAGCTTTTGACTGGATAACTACTGCTCCGCCCTTGTCAGCAGGTTTAATGACCAAATCACTGTTAGACCGCAGGGTGTTTAAAGTGGTGTTTTGTATACTGTGGCGTTGCCGGTGCCGGGTTTTGACTTAAGCCCCGTCCACCTCTCAGCCACGACCGATTCCCACGTGCCTCCAAAAGAAGTTGGAGGTCCTGCTGGCTTTCAATAAGAAATAAAAACAATTAGTCAGGATCAATAAAGTTATTTCCTCCAATGGTGTCTCACTTTATTGGCTTACAGACCACACTGTCAGAAATTAGCCTTGCAGTATAAAAATAACAAAAAGAAAACTGGGCTTTTAAAACCTAGCCCACACCTTCTTGGCAGGTCCAAATAGGTAAGTCCCCAAATAATCCTGGGTAGCTCAGACCTCTCAGTTCCAGAGTCTAAGCAAGGTCAAAAATAAAGTTACAAACAATAATGTCCAGCTTTATCAGAGTCCTTAGCAAGGTAGCTTCAATATTTGAGTGCAAATGTTGCTGAGGCCTGGCTTGCAACAGGCCTAACACACCAGCTGAGCACGCTGGTGGGGGAAGGGAGTAGCCGAATCCACTCTAAATTAGCTTTAATTCAGCTTGCCAAAATTGGCCCCACAAACCCAACCCGAGAATGGTTGGTGGATTCTCCCCACTACAGTTCCTTCATACCATAAGTCTCACACACTCTGCAAAAAAGGCAGAACACAAAACTAGCCAACAAAATGTACTTGGCTTTAAAGTCCCAAAACAGCTCCCTCGTGGCTGTGAGCTTTGCACAGCTCACTTGGCTTCACCTTGGTGCTTGTAGCAACACGAAAAAAAAACACCAAAGTTTTAAACCCACAAGAAGAAAAATAAAGTTAATGCACTTAACTTTCCTCCATTGATACTTCTTGTGGCTCCATGGCATACTCCAGGAATTCCATGGGTTCAGTGCTGGCTGTAGGGTTGGCTTCAGGGACTGGGGCTGCCTCTGACATTTCAATGTCCTCTCCTAGGGCTAAGTCAGGAGCCCGGTCCTCAGAGCCTGCTTCCTGGTCAGAGCCAGGATAGATTGACCTAGACTTTCTCAGGGCAGCCGACCACGCCCTAACTTGAAAGGAGGCAGAGCAGCTTGTTGCCTAGACTGTGCTTTCTTTGGGGCTTTAATCAGTGCTTGCAGCTGTGCACTACCTGCTCTAGGAGCTTGTCTCCTAGGCTGTTGCTTTCTAGGACACACCTCCTGCCGCTCTGGGCTATTCTCCCCTTCTTCCTCCCCTCCACAGGGCTTAGTGACTTGGTGTTTCAACTGGAACTCTAAACCTAGCTGGGAACTAGAGTTTGTCTGGTCACATTGGTTAGCCCTTTAAAGGGTAATGCTAGGGTTTGGAGGAGACTTCCCTGGAACAAGCCGAGCTTTAGGGCTAGGGTTGTGACAATACGAGTAAGATTGGAGTAGCTGTTCTGACCCCGGGATCCATGTAGTTGTTGAATATCCCTTAACAGGTCATGAAATACCCTGATGTGGGGATCCAGAGGCCCGGGAGGAACCCAATGGGACTTAGCAAGAAAAAGAGAAACATCCCTATTAGATTGTTTGTCAGTAAAAAATACTTTAATTTGCAGACTTCTGGTGAGACGAGCGATGTCCCTATGGGTGGCAAAACTGTCAAAAAAAGTGGTAGGGACAAAAGAAAGGCCCTTATCCAGAACTGAAATTTGGGAAGGGCTCAAGTTGATGCCTGAAATATTGACTACTGCAGACTCATTCCTGTTTGTAGGCGAGTCTGCGGCTGGTGAAATCCTTGCATTTGATTGCGGTCCACCTGTCCTCGACAAGATCGACCATGTCTTCGGGGGCCTGTTCTGTTGCCTCGTCCTAAAAAAACAGTACAAACCTGACCGTGAACTTCTGCCACTAGAGTCACTTAGAGATGAACTGTCTTCAGGAACATTGGATCCTTTACTGGTAGCATTAGAAGAATCTTGTACTTGCATCCATTTATAAACCTGACCTGTCGCATAATCATTAGCATCCCTATGACATTTTTGACTTTGCCTTGTTTAATTTTGCCCCGATACTGATCAAATGACTGTTGGATGTCAGGCAAATGTTGAATAAACAGGGGCAGTGAATCTTATTTAATTGCCTTTAAACCTAGACGGTGCTCAGATTCCACGAATGGAACAGAAATTCTCAAAACAGGGGATAAACCCCTAAAAGAGATTTTCAAAGTCTATCACTGCACCAACTTCTTAAGGTAGAAAGGTAGTTAAAATATATATCATAGTGACATCAATGTGTAGAAAGTTTCTTCACTTTTTTGTAGTTTAAATTATATGATGAGTGCAATAAGGTGAAACTTAACTTGAGTGTTCATACAGCATAAACCAGCAAGGTTCTAACACGTTTCGCCATGATGGCTTCTTCAGAGAACCTGCTAGCGCTGAATATAGCTCCAGTCTTTAATTCTTTCTAACAAAAGAAGAAGATCATTTAAATATATTCAAGCATAAGTAATTTACATAGCAAAAACTCACAACGCTGTCGGCGGTCTACCTCTCAGATGACACATAACTTTTCACTTCCTGTAGGGTAAAGGAAACAGCTGAAGCCCCGGTGTTTTAAAGGGAACCTAGCTGTCAATCACCGATGTAGAAATGTCCACCATTCAACTTCCCGATTTAACCCTGTGGGAGCTACTGTCTTCCAATGAAAAATCCATGCTTGTTCTTTCTTCCACAGGCATGTTTGTTTGTTCCCTCCTCTCTTCAATTTCGGAGCTTCTAGTACCACAAATTTAAGGTCTTTAAGTTCATGAGATGCACTCTGCCAGTGTTGAACTAATGGAGCATTCACATCTCCCCTGCGAATTTTACTAAGATGCTCAGTAATTCGAACACGGATGCTCCTAGTAGTGTGTCCAATTGAAAATGGCCAGCTAGCCAATAATTTAAAATTCCTAAATTTCCCTAGGGTCTTATCTATGACACCTAGGGAAATATTAAAGAAATACTTCTTGGAAGTTTTTTCAGTTTCTGAGGAATTAATTCCGCCCTTTTCCCAAGTATATTATTTGCCTGTTAGAAAAATGGAACAGCAATTGGGTAATCAAGATCAGCAGGAACCACAATTGAATATATCCATTTTATTGGAATCTTCTACAAAGGATTTGGTCACACCAGCAACATTGTTAGCTACTGTTGCTTTAGCACCAGATAAGAATTGGATTATGAAGTTGTTCTTTAAAAATAGAACTAAAGAGTTCCTGGGACAAAAAGTACAGATTTTCCCTGATGTTACCAAAGAGACTCAAAAACGGAGAAGGCAGTTCTTATTGTTAAAACCAGGAGTAATTTCAGTGGGGGGAAAGTTTTTTCTTAGATTTCCCTGTAAATGCATTGTTCTTCATGGTGTAGATAAATATGTTTTCTTTGATCCAATGCACCTAACAAATTTTGTGGCTTTGAAATGTCTTGAGAAAGAAAGAACAACTGGAATAATAACTGACTCATGATTAGAAAACTCCCTTTGATTTCAGCCACTTTGATTTGCTTATTATTGTTATTTTCTTTTTAATTTGAAAATTTTGGATCAAAATTGGGGACTACAGATTGCTTAAGTGTAAGAAAATATGTTACATGTTTCTTCTTATTATATATGTATTAGGATACAATCTTACTGTACAAGATATAATGCTTGATAATTTTTTTGTGTAAAATGATAAATAAACAAATAAAAAAAAACAAAAAAACATGCAGCTATGGATGAACATATAATGATGTTATGAGTGTGCACCTCTTCCTTCCCATCCTCCTCAACATGTCATACAGCATGTTACATTACACAGACTTTGTGTAATGTAACATGCTGTATGTGACATGCTAAGGATTCCGCGAGGAATCCTCTCCGTCCCCACCCGTCCCTATAAACTACAGAAATAGTTATTTCATTTAATTATGCTACTGAATTAAAGGCTCTGGTAGAAACCCATTTAAAAATAAGCAAAAAGACTATTAATTTGGAAATATTAATTGGGAAGAATACATACTTTGTAAACGGGTTTCTACCAGAGCCTCTAATGTTTATAAATTTTTATCAACACAACTAATATACTACTTTATCCTGAAGCAAAAAAAAAGAATTTTTTTCCTACCTTTGTTGCCTGGTTTCTGCTTTCCTCATGTTCTCATTAATTCCTTCCATCCACTGTCTCTCTTCTTTCTGCGTCTTCCATTTGCTCTGTTACTGTGCCTCTCCCTTTCTCCCCCCTCCCAAATTGGTCTGGCACCCATCTTCTTCCCTACGCTCCTCCCATAGTCTGGCATCTCTGTCTTCTTCCCTGCCAGTGTCTTCTCCCCACTCTCTCTTCCCCATTTCCTTTCAGCGTACTTCCCCCCCCCCCATCTTCCCCATGTCCTGTCAGCATCCTTCTCCCCCCTCTGTCTTCCCCATGTGCTTTCATCGTCCTTCTCCGCCCCTTTGTCTTCCCCATATCCTTTTAGGGTCCTTCTCCCCCCTCTGTCTTCCCCATGTGCTTTCAGCGTCCTTCTCCCCCCCCCGTCTTCCCCATGCCCTTTCAGCGTCCTTCTCCCCCCATCTTCCCATGTCCTTTCAGCGTCCTTCTCCACCCCTTTGTCTTCCCCATGTCCTTTTCCCCCCTCTGTCTTCCCCATGTGCTTTCAGCGTCCTTCTTCCCCCTCCTCCCGTCTTCCCCATGTCCTTTCAGTGTCCTTCTCCACCCCTTTGTCTTCCCCAGTGCTTTCAGCGGCCTTCTCTCCCCTCAGTTTTACCCATTTCCCTTAAGCGTCTTTTCTTCTCCACTCCACCTTTCCTTCCTTTCTCCCTCCCTGCCCCTTACCTTTGTGGCGCTTCCCCTCCCGACCGACAACAGAACAGGCCCGGTCGGATAAACCTCTCTGTCCTGTAGCCGCAAATCTAAATTACCTTCTTACAGCAGCTGGAGTATTGAAGCTGCTGTAAGAAGATAATTTAGATTCGCTGCTATAGGGCAGGGAGGTTTGTTGGCCGGGCCTGTTGTCGGTCGGTTGGGGGAAGCGCCACAAGGCTAAGGGGACCTGACCGGCTGTGCACACACCCCCCATGGCTGCACCTGGGGCGGACTTCCCCACCCTTCGGAACACGACTGCCTTTTCCCTACCTGCCCTGCCACAAGCAGCCGACCGGAAGTCTTCCCGATGTCAGCGCTGATGTCGGAGGAAGGGAGGGCTTTGCTTAAGCCCTCCCTCCGACGTTAGTGCTGACATCGGGAAGACTTCTATTCGGCTGTGTGCTGCGGCAGGGCAGGTAAGGAGAAGGAGAGGAGACTATGCTTGCGACCCTGGGGAAGCTCGGGCCCCCGGTCAGCTCCAGGCCCCTGAATGCAGGACTGGTAGTACTGCCCTGATGGCGGCCCCGTGGTATATAATGATTTTTTATGTACTCCACTAATGACATGCTATGTAGTTCTAACTTAATCGGTTCCCTCTGTAAATTTAACCAATTATTCTTGTTAACAGAAAAATCAGGAGAATTAGGCTCAGTTCCTTCTTGAAAAAGTGAACTCCTGGCAACGCATGACGTAACCTAGTCAAGCATAGGGTGCGCTGCCACTCCAGAAGATCCATGGAGTAAGACTAATCAAAGTACACAAAAAACTCCAAAGAAAAACTGCCAAAAGAACTTAAAACATTTGTGCGCATATACTAATGCTTATCTTTGAAGCTTTAATTCTCACCAAAGAAAGGTCAGGTCCAAGATGAAACAGGATAGCTTCTGTAGCAAAAAAAATGCTCTTTCAAATGATATTTTTTTAAAAAACCAAAACTACACATTAGAGATATTTGAATCTGAAAAACAGTGAAAATTTGCATAAATGCATAAAGCCATATTTTTTGGATGGTCATATCTTCAGCTTCATTTGACTGTAAAAACTCATATTGCAAATCTTAGAAGTGCCTCATGGTACATGTCTGCTGGTACATGTCAGCTGACTTACCTACCAGCAGCAGTATGAAGCCAAACTTTGCCAAAAATTTTCATTCGGAAATATTTTTGCCTACTTTGCTGACCTGTAGAAATGGAAGCATGTTCGCAAAAGATTTCAAACTTGGCACGGAAACTTGCCCCAAGGTGTTGTACCAAACAGCAAAATTTCAGACTCCTAGGTAGTTTCCTTATGTCGCAGTACTTAAGCAAAGTTGGCATTTTAGGTCGCACGAGGCATGGGAATGGATTGATTGCTTTTATTCAACCACCCCTAGCTCCTGACCAAACTGAGATAGATCCAAAAATTTTTGCAAAGTTTCATTTGAGGCCCTAGACAACACCCCTGTAAAATTTGGTTGGATTTCAAGGGGGAGCGGGGGGGGGGGGGGGGGTCGAACATGAGTTTCTGGTCCACTTAAATAAGGGAGTACATTTAAAATAATTCATAAACTGGAATAACTGAAAAACAAAATCAAATAAGTCTGACAGAAGTCTAGCTTGAATTGTTATTATTGCTTGGTCACCAATTTTCTGAAGCAGCTTTCTATCACCAGCAATGGGTACATGCAAATTTAGCAAATCTTTGCTCCTGTCCGCCAACCTCATTTGCATGCGCAATTTTTTAAAAATGTCTCACTTTTTTCGATTCGCTATCAAAACGCCTGCATTAGTAGACCGTCGCTTTTTATTCATTTTCAAACTTAGAATAATTGTGACAAATGTTCAAACAAATTAACAATAAATACATCACTTAATAATCAGCAATGATACAAATCATAAACTCTTATCACCCCCTCTTCCCATCCTTTCCTAACATATTATCAAATATCTTGTAGAATATGTAATAATAAAAATAACCCCCCTCCCCCCTCACTACTAAACTTGTAAATTTAAGGGAAACAAACTCATCTAATCAGTACAATACAAACCGTCGCTTTTTAGCACAGGTTTTTGAGAACCCTGGCCTCAGTGCCTGTAGTATGAGTGGACGCTTTGGAGTATTTTTCTTGAAGCTCACAGCAGGTAGGAAGCTTTAGGGTAATGCAAAGGGTTTCCCAAGAAGTAAAAAATTTCTAATTGTTTGGGAACCAAAGGAAGATTTGTTAAACACTGGCTTCGACATAGAACAATATAGGCTCATAGTCCAATCCCTAGTCCTAGGACTATTGGACTACTGCAACATCCTATATCTACCATGCCCCGCAAACATGATAAAACAATTACAGACTGTACAAAACACAGCCCTCAGACTGATCTATTCACTGAACAAATATGACCACATCACCACCGCATACCTAGACTCACACTGGCTACCGATACAAGCGCAAATACTATTCAAATTCTACTGTCTATTATTCAAAGTAATGAATGGCACTGCCCCCACATATCTAAACAACCACCTAAACTGGAACAATACAACTAGACTAAGGAGAACTCAGTCCCCATTTACCTACCCCCCTTTCAAAGGTACACAGCGCAAGATGTATGACAACCTACTAGCAACGCAAGCAGCTAAACTCGACCACCCCATATCCAACATGCTGACGACAGACTACAAATCATTTCGAAAAGAAATCAAAATCCTGCTATTCAAAAAATTTATCTAGATATCAAAACTCATCCCCATGTCTTTCCCCTCTCTTGTAAACTTCCCTTCAAAGTCTCAATCATGTAAACAGCACCCTAAATTGCAATTTTCCTGGAAATGTCCAGCTATCTTTTTTTGTAATCCGCCTAGAACTGCAAGGTACTGGCGGAATATAAGTCACTAATGTAATGTAATCTATTTCTCTCAGATAGAGGGAGGGAATTAGGAAAGAGGTTCAACTACAGCAACTTTGTTGTAAAAAGTGAAAAAGCTGCTAATTGTGGCTCTTTAGGGATTTAACCTATTAAAGTTCAGTTCAAGACTGAGAAATTATAAAAGTCAGTTTAACTGCAGAGCTGTTTGAAAAGAACCTTATGGACCACTCATAAATTCTCTCTAGCCAGTCTTATAGCTAACAATAAGTGCTGGAATTGTGGACAAACAGCAGGCTCGCTTATACACATGATCTATGAATGTACTTATGTTAAAAAATTTTGGCTCTAACATAGTAACATAGTAGATGACGGCAGATAAAGACCCGAATGGTCCATCCAGTCTGCCCATCCAGTCTGCCCAATCTGATTCAATTTAAATTTTTTAAATTTTTTCTTCTTAGCTATTTCTGGGCAAGAATCCAAAGCTCTACCAGGTACTGTGCTTGGGTACAGTACTGCCGAAATATCCGTTAAAACCTACTCCAGCCCATCTACACTCTCCCAGCTATTGAAGCCCTCCCCAGCCCATCCTCAACCAAACGGCCATATACAGACACAGACCGTGCAAGTCTGCCCAGTACTGGCCTTAGTTCAATTTTTAATATTATTTTCTGATTCTAGATCCTGTGTTCATCCCACACTTCTTTGAACTCAGTCAACGTTTTACTCTCCACCACCTCTCTCAGGTGCACATTCCAGGCATCTACCACCCTCTCCATAAAGTAGAATTTCCTAACATTGCCTTTGAATCTACCACCCCTCAACCTCAAATTATGTCCTCTGGTTTTACCATTTTCCTTTCTCTGGAAAATATTTTGTTCTACGTTAATACCCTTCAAGTATTTGAATGTCTGAATCATATCTCTCTTGTCTCTCCTTTCCTCTAGGGCAGGGGTGTCAAAGTCCCTCCTCGAGGGCCGGAATCCAGTCGGGTTTTCAGGATTTCCCCAATGAATCTGCATGAGATCTATTTGCATGCACTGCTTTCAATGCATATTCATTGGGGAAATCCTGAAAACCCGACTGGATTCCGGCCCTTGAGGACCGACTTCGACACCTGTGCTCTAGGGTATACATATTCAGGATTTCCAGTCTCTCCTAATACATCTTCTGGCGCAAGCCTCCTATCATTTTTGTCACCCTCCTCTGGACCGCTTCAAGTCTTCTTACGTCCTTCGCCAGATACGGTCTCCAAAACTGAACACAATACTCCCCAAGTGGGGCCTTACCAATGACCTGTACAGGGGCATCTCACCTCCTTCCTTCCACTGGCTACGCCTCTCTCTATACAGCTCAGCATCCTTCTGGAAGCAGCCACTGCCTTGTTACACTGTTTTTTCGCCTTTAGATCTTCAGACACTATCACCCCAAGGTCCCTCTCCCTGTCCGTGCATATCAGCTTCTCTCCTCCCAGCATATACAGTTCCTTCCGATTATTAATCTCCAAAAGCATTTCTCTGCATTTCTTTGAATTGAATTTTAGTTGCCAGGCATTAGACCATTCCTCTAACTATTGCAGATCCTTTTTCATATTTTCCACTCCCTCTTCGGTGTCTACTCTGTTACAAATCTTGGTATCATCTGCAAAAGGCACACTTTTCCTTCTAACCCTCAACAATGTCACTCAAACATATTGTAAAAAGTGTATACTGGATAAGAATCTTAACCTTGCAGACTCATGAGTGGATAAATGAAAAAGCCTCAGCCCCACCACTCCACCGCTGTAGTATCTTGTTACTGCAGGAAGAAATTACGTGGTGCAATCATCACTGGCTATTTCATTCATTTATAAGTGCTTTTTGTTTAAATAGTATGTTTAAATAAATAATTTATTAGGTAATAGTAAGAAATACTGAGGTTCAGTGTACTTATCTTATGCCAGCTAAATCCTGGGAACATGACCCGACATGTTTCGCACTGTCTGTGCTGTATCAAGGGTCCCCCTAAAATAGTAACAGGAAGGTGACATTAGTGCTTATTCTATAAAATCACCCCACCCGCTAAGTTTTATAAGTAATTACTACCCAACTTTAAAATCCAAGTGTCTTACTGGATTGCCTATGTCATCCGACTCTGTCTATGTTTGTAAAAGAGCAAGATGGTGTCGGCGTGTACACCGGTGTTTATATAGTGTCCTCCCATTCGTGCCAGTAACTCCTCCCCCTAAGTCCTATTGGTCAGAATCGGTCAAAACAATGGAGCCCTATTGGTCAGAATCTATCAAAACAATGAAACCCACTCCAACTCACAATTAAGTCCATAAGGTTCGATTGTATTAAGAAAAAAGATGTTTCTCTGCTCTCGTTCATTCAACCTTATTCAAAATCTCGGATTTTGAATAAGGTTGAAAAAGCCCCTTTGGTTGACCACTGGCTGGTTCATAACCATAAAGTTGAGGACATGAGATGGAGGGTTATCGAGAAGGTTGTGGGGAGGGATGGTGGGAAAGATTTAATTAAGTTGAATGAACGAGAGCAGAGAAACATCTTTTTTCTTAATACAATCGAACCTTATGGACTTAATTGTGAGTTGGAGTGGGTTTCATTGTTTTGATAGATTATGACCAATAGGGCTCCATTGTTTTGACCGATTCTGACCAATAGGACTTAGGGGGAGGAGTTACTGGCACGAATGGGAGGACACTATATAAACACCGGTGTACACGTCGACGCCATCTTGCTCTTTTACAAACATAGACAGAGTCGGATGACATAGGCAACCCGGTAAGACACTTGTAAAATTGGGTAGTAATTACTTATAAAACTTAGCGGGTGGGGTGATGTTATAGAATAAGCACTAATGTCACCATCCTGTTACTATTTTATGGGGACCCTTGATACAGCACAGACGGTGCGAAACATGTCGAGTCATGTTCCCAGGGTTTAACTGGCATAAGATAAGTACACTGAACCTCAGTATTTCTTACTAATAAATTATTTATTTAAACATACTATTTAAACAAAAAGCACTTATAAATGAATGAAATAGCCAGTGATGATTGCACCACGTAATTTCTTCCCGCAGTAACAAGATAATACAGCGGTGGAGTGGTGGGGCTGAGACTCATGAGTCTGCAAGGTTAAGATTCTTATCCAGTATACACTTTTTATAATAGTTCTGGACTTATACTGGAATAAGGACTACTGAAACTAGTGCCATAGTTCTAGTGAACTCAAACATATAGAACAGGATTGGCCCCAGTACCGAACCCTGAGGGACTCCATTACTCACTTTTCCTTCCTCTGAGCGACTTCCGTTAACCACCACCCTCTGGCGTCTGTCCGACAGACAGTTTCTGACCCAGTTCACCACTTTGGGTCCTAACTTCATCTCTTCAAGTTTGTTCAACAGCCTCCTATGAGGAACTTTATCAAAGGCTTTGCTGAAATCTAAGTAAATTACATCTAGCATATGTCCTCAATCCAGCTCTCTGGTCACCCAATCAAAAAATTCAATCAGGTTTGTTTGGCACGATTTACCTTTTGTAAAGCCATGTTGCCTCGGATCCTGTAACCCATTAGATTCAAGGAAGTACACTATCCTTTCTTTCAGCAACACTTCCATTATTTTTCCAACAACTGAAGTGAGGCTCACCGGCCTGTAAGAACATAAGAACATAAGAAGTTGCCTCCGCTGAGGCAGACCAGAGGTCCATCTCGCCCAGCGGTCCGCTCCCGCGGTGGCCCATCAGGCCCATTGCCTGAGCAATGGTCCCAGACTATCCCTATAACCTACCGCTACTCTTATCTGTACCCTTCAATTCCTTTATCCTCTAGGAACCTATCCAAACCTTCTTTGAAGCCTTGTAACGTGCTCCGGCCTATCACAGCCTCCGGGAGCGCGTTCCATGTGTCCACCACCCTCTGGGTGAAAAAGAACTTTCTGGCATTTGTTTTAAACCTGTCTCCTTTTAATTTTTCCGAGTGCCCCCTTGTACTTGTGGTTCCCCGTAATCTGAAAAATCTGTCCCTGTCTACTTTTTCTATACCCTTCAGGATCTTGAAGGTTTCTATCATGTCTCCTCTAAGTCTCCGCTTTTCCAGGGAGAACAGCCCCAGCTTTTTCAGTCTGTCAGTATATGAGAGGTTTTCCATACCTCTTATCAGTTTAGTTGCTCTTCTCTGGACTCCCTCAAGTACCGCCATGTCCTTTTTGAGGTACGGCGACCAATATTGGACACAGTACTCCAGATGCGGTCGCACCATTGCACGATACAGTGGCAGGATGACCTCCTTTGTCCTGGTCGTGATAGTTTCCTGCTTCATCCCTGTGACCACTTTTCTACATTTTTAGCCATTTGTTCATCCGCCTGTGCTTTCGCCAGACGTATCTCTCTCTTGGCTTCTTTCAGTTTCACCATGTAGTCTTTTCTGCATTCCTCTTCTTGGTTTTTTTTATATTTCACGAACGCCAACTCTTTCGTCTTTATTTTCTCCGTCACTAGTTTGGAGAACCATATCGGCTTCCTTTTTCTCTTGTTTTTATTGATTTTCTTCACATAAAGGTCCGTAGCCATTTTTATCGCTTTCAGCTTAGACCACTGTCTTTCCACTTCTCTTATGTCCTCCCATCCTAACAGCTCTTTCTTCAGTTACTCTCCCATTGCATTAAAGTCCGTATGTTTGAAATCCAGGACTTTAAGTATCGTGCGGCCACTCTCTACTTTAGCCGTTATATCAAACCAAACCGTTTTATCGCTACCCACTCGAACATTAGAGATATTCTCTCCATTTGTGAGGACCAGATCCATTATTGCTTTTTCCCTTGTGAGTTCCATCACCATTTGTCTGAGCAGAGCCTCTTGAAAGGCATCCACAAGCTCCCTACTTCTTTCCGATTCCGCAGACGGAACATTCCAGTCCGCATCCGGCAGGTTGAAATATCCCAACAGCAGAACCTCCTCTTTCCTTCCAAACTTTTGGATATCCACAATCAGATCCTTATCAATTTGCTGCGATTGAGTCGGAGGTCTGTAGACTACACCCATGTAGATAGAAGTTCCATCTTCTCTTTTCAGAGCGATCCATATCGCTTCTTCCTCTCCCCAGATCCCTTGTATTTCTGTCGCTTGGATATTGATCTTTACATAGAGAGCTACCTTTTTGACCATCCCTGTCCTTCCTAAAAAGATTATATCCCGGTATGTTTGCATCCCATCCATGTGATTCACTGAACCATGTCTCTGTGGTAGCGACACTATCTAGATCTGCCTCCAGCATAAGGGGTTGCAGATCATGAACTTTGTTGCTTAGACTGCGAGCATTTGTGGTCATCACTTTCCAGCTATTTTTCAACGGTAATCTCCTTTTTCGTATGGATTTTTGCTTCGTTTCACTTTCCGTTGCAATACTAAGAAATGAGTTGCTGATATTGTTTATGTTGCAATCTTTACTACTATCACATCTTTTCTTTTGCCGGGGAGTACTGCATCCAATATTGGACATAGCGTTACTCGAGAGGGTTCAGAGGAGAGCGACGCGTCTGATAAAAGGGATGGAAAACCTTTCATACACTGAGAGACTGGAGAAACTGGGTCTCTTTTCCCTGGAGAAGAGGAGACTTAGAGGGGATATGATAGAGACTTGCAAGATCATGAAGGGTATAGAGAGAGTAGAGAGGGACAGATTCTTCAAACTTTCAAATAATAAAAGAACAAGAGAGCATTCAGAAAAGTTGAAAGGGGACAGATTCAAAATGAATTCTAGGAAGTTTTTCTTTACCCAACGTGTGGTGGACACCTGGAATGCGCTTCCAGAGAGCGTAATAGGGCAGAGTACGGTACTGGGGTTCAAGAAAGGATTGGACAATTTCCTGCTGGAAAAGGGGATAGAGGGGTATAGATAGAGGATTACTGCACAGGTCCTGGACCTGTTGGGCCGCCGCGTGAGCGGACTGCTGGGCACGATGGACCTCAGGTCTGACCCAGCAGAGGCATTGCTTATGTTCTTATGGTGGTCTTTATAATTGTCCTTCATATATATACCACCCCCACCTTCTAGTTTAAATGCCTAGAAACATATTGTCTAAATTTCTCTGCAAGGTTTCTTTTTCCTGCTGTAGTAATATGTAGCCCATCAGCGCAATATAGCTTCTTGTCCTTCCATGTATTTCCCCATCCTCCTATGTACCTGAAGCCTTCTTGATGACACCAGGCTTTGAGCCATCTATTAAAGTCCTCTGTGTTTTTCACTCTTAGCTCTCCCTTTCCATATGCAGGCAGTATTTCAGAAAAAGCTAAAGTTTTTACAAAAGGTTTCAAGCCCTCACCAAGCTCTCAAAAAGCTTTCTGTGCTTCAAGTGTGGAGTTGTTGGCCAGGTCATTTGTTCCCAGATGGATAACAACATCAGTGTTAAAATCCTTAGTTTCTTCCTTAATTATAGTCTGTATTTGCCTGGAACTCCTGGTAGCTGAGGATCCTGGAAGACATTTCACTATTTTGGTCTCCTCACCTTGTGTTCCAAGGTTAATGCCTCTGATGATGGAATCCCCCAACAGTAATAGTTTTCTGTTTTTGGCTTTTTTATTTGTGCTTAGGGTACGCTTGTTCTCTTGAGACCTTCACTGGTTCCAGTCCCACCTCCCTTCTGTTTTCTTGAGTATCGCAGTGCACTAGTGAAGCAAAGGAATTCTGTAGAGGTAATATCAGTGAAGGTGGATGTTTCTGTGTTACATGTCGCAGTCTTCCTGAGCCTACTGTGACCCATTTATTCCTAGGCTGTTTTATTCTTTGAGGTGGTATAATTTTGTGAGTGATGGAAGCTGCTTTAATTGTATTCAATTCCCGTTTAAGTTTGCACAGCTCCTCCTTAATACTAGCAAGTTGAAGACAGATGGGGCAAGCCTTAAGCCTACAAATAGTGTGTCTTGGAATTAAAGCACCATAGTGATTGCACAGAATAAAGGTCATCTTGACTGGTTGTGAAGTGACTTGATTTGAGTAGTCCTGATTATTTGGGTCTCTATATATGAAAAGTGGAACCTGGGGTTGGTGGGACTATAAGTCTTAGCCTTATTCCTATGAAGGGAAAGAGGAAATAAGATTTAATAAAGGAAAGAGAAGGGTTTATTTTTTATGTTTTTTTGTTTTTTTTAAGTAAGAAACAGGGAGGAGGAGAAGAGAAATTAAGCAGATATAATGCTGAAAAACAGTGAAAAGAGCAGAATATGAAATGCTGAGTAACTTAGCTTTTAGAAGTTCACAGGGCAGACTTGTTCACAGCACTGTCCCAAAGATAATGCAGTTAACTTTAGTAGTAAATCAGAGCCCCTCCCTTCTACACCTAATCAGCAGACACAATGGCTGAAAACTAGTAGGTTAGAAATACAGGCTCTTTTTTTGAAAATAATTCTAAAGATCCTGAAATTTGCCCTTCCATTGTCTGGGAAGCATACAAAGTAACCCTTAGAGGCGAATTGATTAAAATTGCCTCTTGGAAAAAGAAACAGTCCATGAGAAAGGAAAAAGATTTAGAAAACTCCATCAAAACCTTAGAATTACAACATATGTCTAATCACATACATGACCCAAATACTTTCCAACGTATTCAAAATCTTAAATATGAATATAATACTTTAGTTTCATATATAGCTAGGCGTGATATTTTCATCTCTAACTCTGGTCATTACATGGGAGATAATATAATGGGTCGTCCTTTGGCCAGATACCTTAAAAATAAATCTAAAAGACTACATATAACGGCTATTCAGAATCCATCAGGTCAATTAGTCAAAACCAGATCTCTAATTTCCTCTCAATTTGAAAAATTCTATACTTCTTTATACCAATCTGAATCTACCACTCCTGAAGCAGATATAGACTCATTTCTTACCTCCTTAACTCATCCGACCATGCCAGAACCTGTTAAATTGGAACTTGATTCTCCAATAACTATATTAGAAATTGAAACTGCCATATCTTCCTTACCTGCTGGGAAAGCCCCTGGCCCAGACGGCTTCACGAACGAATTCTTTAAGCAATTTCGCACCCTACTAGCTCCTCATCTCCTTAAATATTATGACTTCCTCCACTCCACTCCGGACAAGCAATTCAATTTCACTGAGGCCACCATTGTAGTAATCCCTAAACCTGACAGAGATGACACTTTAGTTAAAAACTTTCGCCCCATCTCTCTCCTCAATTTAGACTACAAGATAATGGCAAAATTACTTGCATTAAGACTTACCAAAATAATCCCACTGCTTATACATAAAGATCAAACAGGGTTCATTAAACAAAGATATATAGGAGACAACCTGCGCCTATTTCACTATATTAACGCTCATGCTAAAACAATGTCAGACCCTGTAATAGGCCTAGCTATTGATGCTGAAAAAGCCTTTGACCGAGTGGAGTGGCCTTTCCTTTTCCGTGTCCTGAAGTGGTATAATTTTGGCCCATTTTTTACAAACTGGATAAAAACGCTATATCATCAACCCACAGCTCGTATTAGGATTAACAACTCTTTATCCAATAAATTTCCCCTCCATAGAGGTACTCGACAAGGCTGTCCTCTCTCACCATTGCTATTTAATTTAGTGTTAGAGCCACTCCTTTCAGCTATACGACAAAGTCCCTCAATTAAAGGTATTCCCTCCTCTGATCGAGATTTCAAATTAGCAGCTTATGCTGATGATGTTTTACTTTTTCTGAGAGACCCTTTACTCTCCCTTCCCAATCTTATTCATATTATCACTCAATACTCCCTCCTTTCCGGATACTCTGTTAATTGGGAGAAATCAGAGATCTTCCCTCTAAATGATAATATACTTCTATCAGATTTGGCTCATTTTCCTTTCTCATGGTCACATGAAGCTGTGAAATACTTGGGGATTTTAATACATAAAGATTCGGTTCATGCTCAAGATCTTAATATATCTAAAGTCAAAAATCTAGTTCTAAACACTACATCTCGATGGACTCCACTCTTTCTATCCTGGTGGGGTAGAATTGCATCCATCAAAATGACTCTGGCCCCTCAAATTAATTATATCCTTTCTATGCTCCCTCTGTTATGCCGGAAATCATTATTTCATTGGCTAAATATGAAAATATCTGAATTCATTTGGAACAAGAAAAAACCTCAAATTGCTCTCGCCAAACTGAAAGCCTCTAAGATCAACGGTGGTCTCAACTTTCCTGATTTCTATCACTATTATATTGCTTCATTAGCCAAATATGGAGCTTACTGGCTCACTAACTCCTCCACTCAAAATCTTCCCACTCAAGATCTTCCTGCCTGGTTTGAAATGGAATGTTTTTTATGTACGCCTTTACACATCTCATGCTTACTAACGGTGTCAATACCAAGGCACTTAAAGAGATACTCTTTATTGGGTGCAACGCAGCATGCTCTTTATCTTATAGATACATTGACTGAAATCTCAGTTAAGGTTAGTCCACTCATGTCCCTTTGGAACAATCCCAAAATTCAAAATCACGACAAATCTCTATCATGGAAAAGGTGGCAGCGGGCAGGTATATGGTTTGTCCATCAATTGTCTACCCTCAACTCGTTAATTCCATTCGATATACTGTGCTCTACATACTCGCTGCATCCTTCTAGTTATTCACAATGGCGTTCTCTCACTGGAGTGTTGCCGTCTTTACATATACGATTTGACTATATGACTTCCAAAAATACTATTTACAACTGGTCTTCTCTGTCTCTATTAAAAGGCAAGGCGATATCATCCTTCTACAGTATTTTAAGAGATCACTCCTTCACTTTTTCACCTCACTCTATGAAGCACTGGGACGCTATACTTACCACTCCGCTTTCTGACATTGATTGGGAGCTTTTCTGGTCATCAACAAATCGCCCGCTTTTATCTTCTAGAGTATCACAATCAATGTACTTCCTTATGTGGCAGGCAATATGGACCCCACTTCGCATGTGGAAAGCTAACTTAAAGCAAGACTCTGTTTGCTGGAACTGTTTGAAAGAGGAAGGAACTCTTGATCATATGTTATTTCATTGTACTCTAGTCCGCTCTTTTTGGACCTACGTCTGGAACACCATACAATCTATTACTAACTGCTCAGAAGAAATCTCTATAGACATTGTAATCCTTCGCTCTCAACACCCATGTTTCACACAATCAAATTGTCCACCTAAACTCATTGATACCATGTTGGTGACTGCCCTCATGCACATTCTAAAAAATTGGAAATCACCCTCGCTATTAGATTATACCTTTTGGTGGAACTCTCTGAGTATGTATCATAGATTTGAATCCTACGCATATGAGAAGAGAGTTACATTCCGAACCTGCATGAACTTGAAATACAACAAATCTCCATGGTCATTCTTAGATTCCTATGTACGCTCATCTTCTTAGACACTCCTGTTATCCTTTTCTTCTCCTCTCTTTCATTTTTCTTTCCTTTTTCTTTACTGCTCTCTCTCATCTTTATCTTATATATCCCTTACATACATTTTTAATAATTGGAGCCTTTGCTCCTATACAATTAAACATAGATTTATATATTTTATATACAGAAAGCTTTATTTTGTTTCTATGTACTTTAAATGATTCTTGTATCCTTTAAAATACTTAATAAAAATTATTGAACTTAAAAAAAAAAGAAATACAGGCTCTATACCAGATCAGTGGCTTCGCTAAAACACAGGATTTATAACAGGATTTTCTCTGCCATAGGCACCAGGATTTAATTAGAGTTAATATAAGTCTTACCCTTATTCCTATGAAAAGGAAGAGAAAATAAGATTTAACAGAGGAAAGAGAAGGGTTTATCTTTTTGTGTTTTTTTTTTAAGTAAGAAACAGGGAGGAGGAGAAGAGAAATTAAGCAGATATAATGCTGAAAAACAGTGAAAAGAACAGAATATGAAATGCTGAGTAACAGCTTTTAGAAGTTCACAGGGCAGACTTGTTCACAGCACTGTCCCAAAGATAATGCAGTCAACCTTAGTAGTAAATCAGAGCCCCTCCCTTCTACACCTAATCAGCAGACACAACGGCTGAAAACTAGTAAGTCAGAAATACAGGCTCTATACCACTCTAAAACACAAACTGATATATCTCTTTCTATAATAATATTTAAATCTCATACACCTGAAATAGCTGCAATAGAACCTCATGGTAAGCTATTTGATATTATTCTCTCCATAGCACTAAAATAAAAACTCTCTCACTGGAAGTTATCTAACCTTCTCTTCCCACATCTCTGGTGGCAATCAGTCCTTCAGCACTATAAATAAAATTAAATACTACATTCCAGAGCACGTTACAAGGCTTCAAAGAAGGTTTGGATAGGTTCCTAGAGGATAAAGGAATTGAGGGGTACAGGTAGGAGTAGAGGTAGGTTATAGGGATAGTCTGGGACCACTGCTCAGGCAATGGGCCTGATGGGCCGCCGCAGGAGCGGACCGCTGGGTGAGATGGACCTCTGGTCTACCTCAGCAGAGGCAACTTCTTATGTTCTTATTGCCGGCAGCAGATGAATCCAGAGACTAGTGGGATAGCACACATCTACCAGCAGGTGGAGATAGAGAACTGATTTGTAGGAGTATATCTGGATGGAACCCCTCTTGCCAATTAGTATGCTCTATTTCCAGCAGGCTGAATGCCTCCTATTATTCTGGTTCCTGGTTTCAAGTTCCTGAGGACAAAAGGCTGTTTGCTCCTGTTGCTGCGGCTTCAGTTGAGCTTAGGGTGTTGGCCAGACTGAGCCAACTTTAGGAGCAACACCTAGGCCCACCCAGGTCCCTTCCCCACTCTCCCTGCCCGTGGAGACAAAGGACTGCTGTAGTCGGAGGGTGGTTTCTTTCCCATAAGTTAAAAAAAAAAAAAGGAGCCCAACCCAGGGAGCTGGTACAGATTGTTGTGCGCTGCAGTACAAGGACTTCTCATTTGCCTTTCAGTTGACTGGAAGCACACAAGTACAGTGGTTTGCTGTTTTTTACCTTTCTTGTTCTGGGCATGTGTGATAGCTGGGAGGGGCGTGAATGGCAGCAGAAGTGAATGGCAGCTTTAAAACGAGCCAAATGAAGTCAATGAAATTGAAGGAGACCAAAATAGTTCAGAATAGTCATTAGATCAACCGTGCCCGGTTTCGGGAGCAACCCTTCTTCAGGATCAACGGCAGCGGTTCTGCTCCAGCCGTTGATCCTGAAGAAGGGTTGCTCCCGAAACCAGGCACGGTTAATCTAATGACTATTCTGGACTATTTTGGTCTCCTTCAATTTCATTGACTTCATTTGGCTCGTTTTAAAGCTAAGTTGGCTGTGGTTTTACTATGTATTTTGGGGATTAGGCTGGGGAGGACTCTATGAGTGGGTTTTCAGTTTGTTCACTCTCTCACTAGTTCACAGTTTGTGACTTATTTATTGATATTAATTCAGCACTGTTGATTTTGCACACCAGGGATGCCCGATGATGGTGTGCAGGCGGGGTGATTCACCTTCGCCTTTGTATGTGAAAGTGCTGGAGTTTGTTCTCCCGTCGCTAATAACCTCACATTGAGAGCGCCCCTATCTCCAAATTGACATTTATTATTAGTGTTGTGTGGTTTGTTAGCAGTGATTGGCTGATATACACACTCATAGTGTCCTTTTTGACATTGTTGCCTCTTTTTTGTATCTTTTTAAGCACCTTTTGGCAAACGTTGAGGAGTTTATAGTATTGGAGCAAGTTTAATGGCATCGGAGGACACACTGTTTTTCCGCGTGATCGATGTGGCTGATGAGGTGGTTGTGGTGCCTCTGGAACAAAGGGACCAGGGTTGCTATTCCATTTACTTTGTGGTTCACAAGAAAGGGGGGGTCAGTTAGAACCGTTCTAGATCTCAAGAAAGTCAATCAGTTTCTCAATGTCAGGCATTTCCAGATGGAGACAGTGAGGTCCGTCATTGCATCCATACAGCCAGAGGAATTCCTCACGGTGCTGGACCTCAAAGAATCATACTTGCACATTTCCATTTGGCCTCCGCATCACCGTTATCTTCAATTTGCGATTCTGGGTAAACATTATCAGTTTTGGGCTCCGCCCTTCAGCTTGGCCACGACACCTCGCAAGTTTTCGAAGGTGATGGTAGTGGTGGCAGCTTCCCTTCGCAGGGAAAACATTCAGGTTCACCCTTATTTGGACGACTGGTTGATTCAGGCTTCTTCCCGTCAGGAAAACATAAGGGTCATGGAGAGAGTGATTTTGGTGCTGCAGTCCCTAGGATGGGTGATCAAATTTCCAGAGTTCCTTAGTTCCCTCTCAGTTGTTTGAACATCTAGGAGTCCTCTTCGATAAGACCTAAGGAAAAATTTTTCTGCCGTGAGTCAGGGGTGAAAAGTTGTGATCACAGATCCGTCTTCTCTTGCAGGTTCCCCAGCCAAGAGTTTGGGATTACGTTCAAATCCTAGGTTCCATGGCAGCAACTCTGGAGGCGATTCCTTGGACTCACTTTCATACGAGGCCGTTGCAGCAGTCCCTCCTGTCCAAGTAATCATCGGTGTCTCAGGATTACGCGAGATGGTTAAAATGGAACCTCAAGCCTCTTGCAGCAAGCATTGGTGGTTACAGGAGGAACACCTGTTCGAAGGCATGCCGCTGGCAACTCTAGCCTGGATGATGGTTACAGCAGACGCCAGCTTGACCGGGTGGGGGGCTCAGTGCCTCCAGTTCTTAGCACAGGGCAGTTGGAGCTCGGAGGAGGCTCAGTGGTCTATCAATCTTCTGGAACTGAGATCAATCAGGGTAGCTCTGATGGAGTTTCAGCTGCTGATTCAGGGCAAGCCGACCAGGGTTCTGTCGGACAGTGTCACGGTGGTCACCTATATCAACAGACAGGGGACAGGAGGAGCCTGGTTAGCGCAAGAGGCGAAGTTGCTTCTTCTTTGAGCAAAGGATTTTCTTCCACTTCTGTCAGCAGCGCATATTGCAGGAAGTGGCAATGTTCAGGCAGACTTCCTCAGTAGGAATCAGTTGGATCCCGTGGAATGGGAGCTGTCTCAACAGGCATTTCAGCTCATTGTTCACAAGTGGGGTCTCCTGGAGATCGATCTTATGGCCTCGGCTCGCAATGCCAAAGTTCTGCGGTTCTTCAGCAGGCGCAGGGAATGAAGGGGGTAGATGCGTTAATTCTTCCATGGCCTGTATGTGTTTCCTCCCTGGCCGATGATAGGTCGGGTGTTAAATCAGACTGTGCGCTTCCCGGACTTAGTGATTTTCATAGCTCCAGATTGGCCATGCCATCCGTGGTTTACAGATCTGATGAGGCTGTCGCAGGGCACTTCACTTTGGTTTCCGGTGACTCTGGACTTGCTCACATGAGGACTGGTTCAGATAGAAAATCCCTCCCGCTTTGGTCTTATGGCCTGGCTATTGAAAGGGCACGGCTAAGGCGTAAGAGGTATTCCAGGCAGGTTACTGCTACTCTTCTGCAGGCAAAGAAGAAGTCTACCTCTACGGCCTATGCTAAGGTCTGGCGAGTGTTTGATTCTTGGTGTGGTAGGTTAGGAATTTCTCCCTGTCTGGCTTCCTTATCTCATATTCTTTCTATTTTGCAAGAAGGAGTTTCCAAAGGGTTAGCCTACAAGTCCCTTCGGGTTCAAGTGGCAGGGATAAGGTGTGGAATACTTCTCTAGGGTCTCAGCCAGATGTGGTTCGATTCCTTACTCGGCCACCGCTGCGGAGACTGAGTCCAGACTGGAATTGAAAGCGGTTCTTGGGGGGTTGATAGGGGCTCCTATTGAACCTTTGAGTAGCATGACGCTCAAGGATGTTACCTTGAAAGCGATTTTTCTGGTAGTTATGGCGTCTTTGAGGCGTGTACCTGAATTACAGGTGCTGTCCTGCAGGGATCCGTTCTTACGTTTCTCAGAATCACGGGTTTTGATTCGGACGGTTCCTTCTTTCTTCTTAAGGTGGTTTCGCCTTTTCATGTCAATCAGTCCTTCTTCAGGGAGGAGGATTGGAGGTCGCAGTTTCAGTCATTACATTTGCTTGATGTGCATAGAGTTCTCTTGCACTATCTTCAGGTTACTAATGGTTTTTGGAAGTCAGACCACCTCTTTTGTTCTCTTTTGAGGCCCTAGGAAGGGTCTGGCAGATTCTAAGGCTTCGGTAGCTCACTGGGTCATAAGAACATAAGAACTGCCTTCTCCGGATCAGACCTTCGGTCCATCAAGTCCGGCGATCTGCACACGCGGAGGCCCTGCCAGGTGTACACCTGGCGTAATTTATAGTCCACCATATCCTTATATGCCTCTCTTAAGGAGATATGCATCTAGTTTGCTCTTGAAGCCTAGGACGGTCTATTCCGCCATAATCTCCTCTGGGAGGGCATTCCAGGTGTCAACCACTCTCTGAGTTAAGCAGAACTTCCTGACATTAGTCCTGAACCTGTCCCCCCTTAGCTTCATTACATGTCCTCTAGTCCGTGTCAAATTGGACAATGTAAATAATCTTCTCTGCTCTATTTTGTCGATTCCTTTCAGTATTTTGAAGGTCTCGATCATATCCCCACGCAGTCTCCTTTTCTCAAGGGAGAACAATCCTAGTGTTATAAGTCTGTCCTCGTATTCCAGTTTCTCCATACCCTTCACCAGTTTTGTTGCTCGTCTCTGCACCCTCTCCAGCAGTTTTATATCCTTCTTTAGGTAGGGAGACCAATGTTGGACGCAGTATTCCAAGTGTGGTCTGACCATTGCCCTATAAAGCGGCATTATAACTTTCTCCGATCTACTCGAGATTCCTTTCTTTATCATGCCCAACATTTTATTTGCCTTCTTTGCTGCTGCCGCGCATTGTGCCGACGGCTTCAGGGTCCTATCTATCAGTACACCCAGGTCCTTTTCTTGTTCACTCTTCCCCAGAGTTGCACCTGACATTGTATACTCGTATTCCTTATTCTTATTGCCTAAATGCATTACCTTGCATTTCTCCACATTGAACTTCATCTGCCATTTCTCCGCCCATGTTTCTAACCGACACAAGTCGCTCTGGAGTTTCTCTCTATCCTCCTGCGATCTGATTGCCCGGCATAGTTTTGTATCGTCTGCAAACTTGATGATCTCACTGGATGTTCCTTCCTCCAGGTCATTGATATAAATATTAAAAAGGATCGGCCCAAGTACCGAGCCCTGGGGTACACCACTAGTCACTTTCTCCAAGTCAGAGAACTTCCCATTTATGCCCACTCTCTGCTTTCGGTTTTCCAGCCATTTGCCTATCCATCTTTGTATATCCCCCTCTATGTCATGGCTTTGTAGTTTCCTGAGAAGTCTTTCGTGTGGAACTTTGTCGAACGCTTTCTGGAAGTCCAAGTATATTATGTCCACCGGCTTCCCACTATCAATTTGCTCGTTTACGGTCTCAAAAAATTGGAGTAAATTCGTCAAACATGATTTCCCTTTCCTGAATCCATGTTGACTGGGTTTCATCAAGTCGTGTGCATCCAAATGCCGGACTATGCTATCCTTGATCAGTGCTTCAACCATCTTGCCAGGGACAGACGTAAGACTCACAGGTCTATAGTTGCCCGGTTCCCCTCTCGATCCTTTTTTGAAAATTGGGGTGACGTTCGCTATCCTCCAGTCATCCGGTATCTGTCCAGTTCTGATTGTCAGGTTTGCAAGTTTTTGCAATAACTCTCCGATTTCAATCTTCAGTTCCTTTAAGACTCTCGGATGAATCCCATCCGGTCCAGGGGATTTGTCACTTTTAAGTTTGTCGATCTGATAGTATATCTGGTCTAAGTCCACTTCAACTGTGGTGAGGCTGTCTTCTATTTCTCCTGCAAACACTTTCTCCGCTTCAGGTATTGTTGAGGTGTCCTCCTTCGTAAAAACGGACACAAAGAAGGAATTTAGTTTGTCTGCGATTTGTTTATCTTCCTTGATGTACCCTTTTCTTCCCTGGTCGTCCAGGGGTCCCACTGCCTCTTTTGCAGGTTTTTTCCCTTTCACGTATCTAAAGAAGGGCTTGAAGTTTTTGGCCTCCTGGGCTATTTTTTCCTCATATTCCTGTTTTGCATCTCTCACCGCCTTGTGACATTTCTTCTGATCATCTTTATGTTTGTTCCAGGCTTCGGTTGTCTTTATGCATTTCCATTTTTTGAAAGAGTCCTTCTTTTCTTTTATGGCTTCCTTCACCTGTATGGTAAGCCATGCCGGTTCTCTTTTGCTCTTTGTTCTCCGATCTTTGGAAATCCTCGGAATGTAGAGATCTTGTGCTTCTGTGATAGTATTTTTCAGTAGAGTCCATGCCTGATCAACCGTTTCAAGTTTGTCCACCATCTTCTTGAGTCGTTTTTCTACCATGGCTCTCATGCTATCGTATTTACCCTTTTTAAAGTTCAAGGTGGTGGTTAAGGTTTTGGCATATTTCCCTTTCCCGATGTCAAGTTTAAAGTTGATTACATTGTGATCACTCATTCCCAGTGGAACCATGACTTCCACTTCTGTTATCGGTCCCGTGAGGCCATTTAGGACCAAGTCCAAGGTGGCGTTGCCTCTTGTCGGCTCTTTTACCATTTGTTCCAGGAAGCAATCCCCTAGCACCTCCAGGAACTTGGCCTCCTTGCCGCAGTTGGAGGTTGCTAGTTTCCAGTCTATCCCTGGGAAATTGAAGTCTCCCAATATAATTATATTGCCTGTCTTGCATTCTTGTTTGATTTCCTCCATCATTTCTGAGTCAGTTTCCTCCGCCTGTCCTGGTGGACGATAGTAAAGGCCAATTTTCGTATCTGCGCCATATTGACCAGGAATTTTGATCCAGAGTGACTCAAGCTTCTCTTTCATTTCTGTTGTAACCATTTCAACAGAATCTATTCCCTCCTTAACATATAGAGCAATACCTCCACCTTTCTGCCCTACTCGATCTCTTCTATACAGTTTGTATCCCTGTAGTACTGTGTCCCATTTGTTTACTTCATTCCACCATGTTTCTGTTATGCCAATGATATCCAATATGTCATGTCTTGCTATTGTCTCTAGTTCCCCCATTTTGTTACCTAGACTTCTAGCATTCGTATACATACATCTAAGTTCCCTTCATGTTACCTTTTTGGACCTTCTACTCTTGGCCGTCCCTGTAGTTTCAATTACGGTATCCTTTACTGCTCCTGTGTTGTCACCCTTGTTTGCTGTGTGGTCATCCCCTCTTGTGTCTGAGTTGTCCCTTCCTGCTTTTTCTCCCTTATTGGCTGTGAGGTCGTCTTCTCTTGTGTAGGAGTAGTTGTCCTTTGCTTCTTCGTCGGGGCATCCTGCTATCCGTGCCATCGACCGGTGGTCGACTGTCGGCTTTCCCCTATCTTTCAGTTTAAAGCCTTCTCGATTGCCTTCTTCATGTTGCCTGCCAAAACTCTTGCTCCTTCCTTGTTGAGGTGTAGTCCATCCCTTCTGTAGTACTTGCTTTTTCCCCAGAACGCCGTCCAGTTGCGCACGAAGTCGAAGCCTTCTTCTTCGCACCATCGTCTCATCCAGGCGTTGATTACTTGCAATTCCCCTTGTCTCTTTCCATCCGCTCTTGGTACTGGGAGGATCTCGGAGAAGGCCACCTTCACCTCCCTGATCTTCAGTTGTCTTCCGAGTGAGCGGAGCTGGCCCTTCAGCTCTTCCCTGTCATACTTCCGCCCGCTCACATCATTTGTTTCCATATGGATAAGTACAGTAGTGTCCTCTCCTCCTGCGCCATCTATGATCCTGGAGATCCTGTTGGTCACATCCTTCACTCTTGCTCCAGGCAGACAGGTGACGACTCTGTCCTCTCTTCCTCCTGCGGTGTGGCTGTCCACATGTCGTATAATGGAGTCGCCTACGATGATCCCCATCTTCTTTATTCGGGAGTTCCTTGGGGGGCGTAGGTCCACGTCCTTTGAGTAGGGCCAGTCTTCTGCCTCCATTGATACTCTTGAAATTGTTTCCTGTTCTTTGGGTGGGGCGATGTCTTCCTGTGCTCTCACTATTCCTCCTGGTGTGCGGTTGTCTCCTACCTCGTCTTCGGTTTCTTCTGTGTTTGCATGGATGTCTTCTCTCCTCACATCGGTTTCCCGAGTACAGTTTTTCAGCCCTGGGATCTCTATGTGGTGCTGATGAGCTTCCTCTATGAACATTTCTAGTTCCTTGACCTCATCGTTTGGGCTGTACTCCACTAGAATCTTCTCCTGTGCTCAGATTCTGTCTTCGAGTTCCATCACTGTTCCTTCCAATAGTCTTACCTGACATTTCAAGCTATCCATCTCCATGCACCGATTGCAAATGTATGCCTGGATCCCCGAAGGGAGGTAGTCATACATATTGCAGCCGATACAGAAGACCGGAAAGCTCACCTTCTGACTTCCTTGGGCTTCCATTTCTTGCTTCCCTTGTGTGTGCTTGTGTCCCTTGCCTGCTGCTTCCTTATGTTGCTTGCCTTGCTGTCTCTTTTGTGTGTGCTGTCTCCGCTCTACCTCACCTTGATTGTATGTGTGGGTTTGTTCCCTTGGCGTCTGTCTCTTCCTTACCTTCTGTGTTTGTCGCTTCCTTACCGTTCAGTCCTCCTCGGTGTTCTTGATAGTAGATACTCGTCCCTTGCAAGGCCCTTCGCAAAGGCGCTCTCGCTAAGGCGAGCGCCGAACGGCTGAGCGCCGTTGGCTCCGCCCCTTTTAAGGGGAAGCTACTCGGATGACGTCGGGGGTGGGCGGAGCTAACTCTCGCCGCTGCCCCAGTCGATCCTGCCTCCTCTGCTCCTGCTTTTCTTCTCCGGTTGTGTTAGTTTCCTGGTTTTGCTCCCCTGTTCTTCTCCTCTCGCTTCTCTGCCTCCTCTCTGCCTTCTACAGAGCCAAACGGCTGAGCGCCGTTGGCTCTGCCCCTTTTAAGGGGAAGCTACTCGGATGACGTCGGGGTGGGCGGAGCTAACTCTCGCCGCTGCCCCAGTCGATCCTGCCTCCTCTGCTCCTGCTTTTCTTCTCCGGTTGTGTTAGTTTCCTGGTTTTGCTCCCCTGTTCTTCTCCTCTCGCTTCTCTGCCTCCTCTCTGCCTTCTACAGAGCCAAACGGTCCGGGAGGCTATTGCTTCCGCTTATTTGTTGGCGGGCAAATGTTTGCCAGAGGCTCTACATGCTCACTTGACAAGGGCGATAGCTACATCTTGGGCCGAGTCCAGGGGTTTATCTCTGGAGAAAATTTGTAAGGTGGCCACTTGGTCATCCTTGAATACATTTTCTAAACATTATCACTTGGATGTGGCGGAATGCACGGAGGTGTCCTTTGGGGCTTCTGTCATTGCAGAGGCAGCATGTTCGTCCCACCCAGTTTGAGTTTGGCTTTGATACATCCCACTAGTCTCTGGATTCATCTGCTGCCAGCGCTAAGGAAGGAAAAATTATGTTATTACCTGCTAATTTTCTTTCCTTTAAATGCAGCAGATGAATCCAGAGCCCCACCCAATCTTTGTTCTGCGGCGACTCCCCTTGCGGGGGGGGGGGCGCGCTGGTGTAGGTTGGTACTATGGGTACTATTTACTTATGGGAAAGTTTTTGGTCTGCAGCTGCACTGTTCCTGATACTTGGGCAAAGAGCGACTAATGCCAGAAAGTTCTTTTTCACCCAGAGGGTGGTGGACACATGGAACGCGCTTCCGGAGGCTGTGATAGGCCGGAGCACGTTACAAGGCTTCAAAGAAGGTTTGGATAGGTTCCTAGAGGATAAAGGAATTGAGGGGTACAGATAGGAGTAGCGGTAGGTTATAGGGATAGTCTGGGACCATTGCTCAGGCAATGGGTCTGATGGGCTGCCGCGGGAGCGGACCGCTGGGTGAGATGGACCTCTGGTCTACCTCAGCAGAGGCAACTTCTTATGTTCTTAATTGGTAAGAGGGGTTCCAGTTATACATCCAGTTATACTCCTGCAAATCAGTTCTCTATCTCCACCTGCTGGTAGATGTGTGCTATCCCACTAGTCTCTGGATTCATCTGCTGCGTCTAAAGGAAATAAAATTAATAGGTAAGAACATAATTTTTCCATTTCCTTTAACAAACATTGTTCTCCTTTGCAACTATATTTGAGCTCACTTCCAAATCATCTTTCATAAAGCTGTCTCAGAATACATCAGTAATTGCTGTTTTGTTTTTACTGTAAAAGTACTCTTAAATACTGAAAATCTCCTGATATTAGTGTACCTGGAATCTCATTGATCTCTCATTATTGTTATAGTAATCATTAGTTTATTGTATTTCTTTATTAAAATCAATAAAATTTCAAGGAAAAAAAAAGAACCTTAAAGGTTCCTGAAAATAAAACAGCTTCACTGTAGATGAAAGGAAAAAAGGTTCTCTCAGGAGCTTGAGATTTTAAAAGGGAAAAGGAAAGAAAGTTTTTCTTCACAATTCTCTATAACAATGTATGCAAGTGTAATAATGTATGCAAGTGTGTGGGTTCCAGAGAAACTAAAGCCAGCAGTCTGCAAGATTTCAAACCTATCAGTGTAGTGTTTTTCAACCTTTTTACACCTATGGACCGGCAGAAATAAAAGAATTATTCTGTGGATCGGCATAGGTCCATGAACCGGCGTTTGAAAAACACGGGGCTAAGTCGTGGGCCAGACCCCATCTCTACCCAATCTCCATCCCAGACCCCGCCCCCATAATAATACTAATTGCACCTTGCACATCCCGTGCCTCATCTAGAAGCCTTCCCTCTGACGTTGCAACATCAGAGAGAAGGCTTCCGGTTCAGGCGCAGGATGCCCGTAGGAGCCACTGCCCATGGCTTTGTGCACTGAATCAGTTAGGAAGAGGGAGCTGGCTCAAAGATAATTCCGCATCGATCGCACCGTGAACCAACGGTTGAAGAACACTGTTTTGGGCCTGATGCACATGCTGGTCCTGTGAACCGGCAGGAAATTTCTGTGGACCGGCACTGGTCCATGGACTGGTGGTTGAAGAACACTGTATTAGTGAGAACAAGGAAAATCTGTTCTAGTGCAGCAATAATTTTAGAAATAAGAAAATTACTGTATTTTTCGCTCCAGACGCACTTTTTCAAATAAGGGTGCGTCTTAAGGAGCAAATATTTTAAAAAACCACAAAAAAACTGTACCTTTTTTTCCCATCCTGACAGTCCAGCGCGCTTTCTGCGCTCCTGCCTCAGTTTCCCTACTCTCTGCCGATCACTTCCCTACTCTCTGCCGATCACTCTCTCCCCTCCAACTCTCTAGCATCGAGGAAGTTGATTAGTTTGCTTTTCGCCTTCCCTCCGGCCCGCCGATTGGTCCGTTTCTCCCGTTGCTTTCCCATATCCATAGTAACCTAGCAATGGCGCTACAGCTGGCGGGGAGGCAGGAAAGGGATCCGGGGTTGGGGATGGAATTTACAGTGGTAGAAGCGCCTGGCCTGCCATGGGAGCCGCACGCAGAAGCCCCTTCACAGGTCCGGCGAATGGAGCACCATGTCGATGAGCATCCTGCCGCTGCTCTTCATTAACATGGGTGGGAATATGCCCTACATCCTGGACCAGTGGCTCCGAATCCAGAACATCCGTGCTGATAAGGCCAAGAAAGGTGATTGGGACGGGGCCTTTTCTTAAATCTCACGCGCCTCTGGGATGCAGAGCACGCGATGACATTACATGAGCGCAGCTTCTGGCTCTCCTGTTTAAAAGCCATGGGGGGGTTATGTTTCAAATATTTATGTTAAGTATTTGCATTACCAAAAGATTCATAAACAGAGAGAGAGAGAGAGATAACAGCGTAAAGGAGCCAGCGCTATGGGTGCTTGAGCACTCCCTACTATTGAATAAATTCTTTGACTGTGTCCAGGGAAGGAAAATTTCTGTTGAGTTTGGCTTGGGGCTGGCTGGCTGTATTGGGGCTACCTGACTGGCAGGCTGGCTTGGGGCTGGCTAGCTGGCTGCTACTACATGTTCCTACCATTAGACATGTCCACCACTAGATGTGACCTGTACCCTGTCCTGGCCTACCACTAGACCACCAGAGGGAGGACAGGGTACAGGGCACACCATTTGATTCAGAATTTTTTTTCTTGGTTTTTCTCTTCTACAGGTGGGTGCGTCTTATGGTCAGGTACTTTTTATGGTGCGAAAAATATGGTAATTTTATTTTTTAAGCTAGAATTGCAGAGATTAGGTTTCCTGACTAACAGGTTCTTTACACCACTGTTCAACCGCTGGTCTGTAGACCAGTGCCAATCCACAGAAAATTCCTGCCGGTCCGCGCAGGGCCAGCAAGATCGGATTGGGGCCATCGGCAGTGTCTGGGCTGCAATGGCGATGAGCGGCATCAGTGGCTCCCCCCACAACGCAATTCAAGATCAGCAACGGGCCTCTCCCCTCCCACGATGGCACTCAAGTTCGACAACGGGCCTCCTTCTCCCCCCGGCATCAACAGCACTTCAGATCATCAACGTGGTGCTTAGCCCAAAGCTTCCCTTTGACTCAGCTTCCTGTTTCCGCCCAGGCAATTCGAGTCAGAGGGAAGCTTTGGACTGAGCACCGCGTTGCCGATCTGAAGTGCTGTTGATGCCGGGGGGAGAAGGAGGTCCATTGCCGATCTTGGAGTGTCATCGCGGGGGGGGGGGGCCCTTGCTGATTTTGTTGCCAAAAATCAGAAATAAAAGTGAGAGGAAGGGAGAGAGATGGCCTGTGGTGGATGGAGAGATTGAGAGAAGGGGGCAGATGATGGAAGTGGGGAAAAGAGAGAGAAGAGGGCAGATGATGGAACTGGGGAGAAGGGAGAGCAAATGCTGAATGGAAGTGGAGAAAGAACACATCCTGGATGGAAGGAGGGATAAAGAAAAAGGACATATGCTGGATGGGGGAAGAAGATAGTTAGTGAGACAGTGGAGGGATGAAGGAAAGGGGTGGCATGCTGTGGGGAGACACAGTGAAAAGAGGGAAACTGAGGACTGCATAGTAAGAACAAATTTAATTTAGATGGAGGCAGAAAATAAAGACGGAAGACCAGAGAAGGAAAGGGAAGAGAGAGAGAGGAGAGAGAGATGACAGTGAATGGGGAAGGAAACCGAGATATCAGATCTGAGTGGAGGAAATAAGAGAGAAATGCTAAAAACCACAAGGGGAGGGAAAGAGAGATGAAAGGAGAAAGATGCCAGATCATGAGAGAACAGAGGGAATATGATGGATGTCAGACAAAAGGGGGGTTTAGAGGAGAGATGGCAGGGGGAGACAGACAGTTTCTGGAAGGGACAGACAGTGAATGGAACGGGCAGATGGAAAAATTATGTTCTTACCTGTTAATTTTCTTTCCCTTAGACGCAGCAGATGAATCCAGAGACCAATGGGATAGCCCACATCTACCAGCAGGCGGAGATAGAGAAACTGATTAACAGGTGGTCCTATTGGCTGGCACTCCTCCTGTTTATCCAGTATAGTTCCTTGCCCAAGCATCTGTAACCATCAATAGGCATAGCATGTAAAAAACTTCTTTCCCATAACAAATCTCAAAATGCAATAATACAGAAAACAACCTGCCATAGTAACAAACTGCGAAAGTTTCAAAAGAAAAAAACCGAGAGACAATATCCAGAAAGGGTGGGGCTCTGGATTCATCTGCTGCGTCTAAGGGAAAGAAAATTAACAGGTAAGAACATAATTTTTCCTTCCCTAGCAACAGCAGCAGATGAATCCAGAGACCAATGGGATGTAGCAAAGCAATCCTCAATCTGGGTGGGAAGCAAACGCCGCCTCCGCAACAACAGAAGCACAAAACGCCCCTACCGCATGCGCTCCCACATCCAAGCAGAAATGCGGAGAGAAAGCACTCTCGGAAGACCAATTAGCCACGAGACAAATCTCCTCCAAGGAAAAAACCTGTGGGCCGAGCCCAAGAAGTAGCCATCGCTCCGGCGGAATAGTCATGAAGTTCTTTCGCCAACCGCTTCCCTGCCAGCAAGCAAGCATAAAAAATGTCCTCCTGGACCCATTGAGCGATGGAGGCTTCGGACGCCGCCATACGTTTGAGGCGTCCCTTGAAGAATACAAAAAGGAGATATAAACAACTAAAAGTTGTTAGAAACCGAGCTCATGGAGAACGCTACGTACGTATCAAAAAATGCAGTGAATAAAAGCACTGCTCCCAATTTCTCCTCCCAGGAAGAAGGAAGGAAAAGCGAGCATGACATAACAGAAAGGATGACACCCCCCTAGAAAGAAATAGTGGTACAATCCGAACTGATACCCATATTCGGAAATCAGAAATAGGAATCCCCGTTGAACAAGGCCTGCAACATAGAAAACTGCAGAGCTAAAGCCATGGCCAAAAGAAACCCCATGTTCAACAGCACAGCCCTTTAGAGTCCCAAAAGACAAGGATGAAATGAAGCCTTCGGTAAACTGAGAAGAAGTACGTGAAGATTGTACTCCAAACCGGGCTTTCTAAGAGGTGCATGAATATACCGCACTCTGTTTAGGAATTGAACTACATGAAGCTGAGAAGTAAGCGAAGAGCAATATACCTAGCCCTTGTAACAAGCCAAGAATGGCACTAGAAGCTGAAGGGAATTGAACGCTAAGCCCTCGGCAATACACTTGTGCCAAAAAGGAACTCTGGAGTGGTTCAAACGTTAAGAAGCACCCAAGAAAGGAAAAACCTCCAAAAGGAAGCAGAAGCCACAGGAGAAGACGTCCATAGCACCTGGATAAGAGAAGAAACAACCTGCTTCGCATAACCCTTACACGTCAGCCAATATTTTTCAAAAAACTAGGTCGTAATACTAAAGTAGTACAAATATCCATGTTGATCGGACCCTAGGCGAGCAAAGCCGGAGATACCAGGAAACTTCTTAGTCCGGCTGTCGAAAGACTCATCAAATCCACAAAGTAAGGATGGTGCCGCCAATCCAGAGATTCTACAAATACTGTGCCCGGAAAGCGAGCTCGAGATGGCAAATCCAAGCCATCATCAGCCAGCGGAAAACACTGAAAAAGAGAAGGTAGAAGTGAGAAAGGAGCCATGCAGCTACCCCTTCTAACTCCCACTCCCTGGGCCCGCCGAAGAAGCTAGGAAACTTAGAATTGAGAGACGAGGCCATGAGGTCTAGGTCAAGGAGATCTCACGTCCATAAAAAGAGCTAGAACGCCTGAGCCACAAATCTCAATATCCATGATGCAGAATATTACACTATTACTAACATGCACACTTTCCAGAGCGTACACAGCGCTGTACACTGTAACATACAAGAAATGGGCCATGCTCAGATTCCGCGGAGAGAAGTCTATCCAAACTCTTATCCTGATCCATAAAAGGATCTGCCAACAGAAGACGAAGATAAGAATCCACTCATTGAAGCAGAACAACTTCACCTGCCAATGAGTACAACACCTACTGCCCAAGCTGTAGAGAAATACCCCCATTCTAATACTGACCAAAAGGACCCTCAGCGGCAATCCAGAAGAATGATCTGAAGCTCCAGAAAGGTAGCCTGACCCTGCTCAAGAGTAGAAGAATGAACAAGTACTGAGTCGCCTCTGAAGAACAGACTCCTGGAGCTGAGGATGGAAGCCACCGAGCCCCCCAACCCGACAGCCCGGGATGGTCAGTGGTCTTGAGATAGCCAAGCAAAGACCGAGGCTTGAAAAGAGAAATCGCGCTGAGCCACCAAATCATACAGAGCGATGCAGGAGGAGCATACCAAATAATTGGAGCCCTGAGATACCGGGAACCACTGGAACAAAAGCGACTGCTGTAGCGTAAGAAGGGGAAAGCAAGCCGAAGTTCCCAGTGGAGTCAGCAATATGGATCCCAGACACTGTACAGAATCCCATACTCTTGGTCATGGTAAGCGAAGAAGAGCACCAATCTGAAACCGAGACCCCACGCCCAAGTCTCCGGAAAGAAACACATGTCTCTCCTATATGAATAAAAACATTACCCAATATACCTATAAATAGTACAGGAGAAAAGAGCGCTGTGCAAATTCGAAGATGCACGTGTAAAGAACTGAGGAAAAGATATCACCCTTTTCGTGTCAGTCAAATGGCCCGACTGGAAGTCGTCCGAATCAAGCAGGCAGTCAAGAAGAAATTAGATGAATCGCCTGGTAGCGCCAAAACGGTACCACCGCCCACATCACATAAAACGTTCGTGAAGCCTTGGGTATGCAAAATGGCATGTGCCAAAACCGAAAGCGCTGCTCCAAGAGAGGCAGGCAAACCAAGTGCCGATTCGGAGTCCATAGAGAAAATGTAAATATACTCCCAGGTTGTCTGCAGAAATGTGTAACCCTGAGAAACTAATTCAGCAGAATGGGATCCAGCCTGCCAATGGCCCCGTCTCGGGCACCATGCAGTAAGTGGAACGTCCCTTAGTTCCCGAAGAACTACAAGAACTGTCCTGAGGACCAGTAACACTGAAAAGGGAAACACAAAACATAGAGACAAGAACGAATTGTAAACCTGAGGAGGATGCAAAGATGCAAGCATCCTGAAAAATCTTCACAGCCCCCTGACCTGACATTATAGCGTCTTCTCCCTCATGAGAAAGCCTGAAGAATCATTGGAAGAAGTCAAGATCCCCTCAGAATGAAGTGCAGAAGGTCAGGGAATGGCAGGATGAGACTGTAGGATCTGCAAGAAGATTCTCCTAGGAAAAATCAAGTTTCACAATGTAAAGAGGAATATACCGGAACCATGAAAACAGTACTAACCCCATGCAACATGAGCGAAATACATATGTCCTTTAAAGTGAATACGTACTAGACTCAATCAAGATGTCGCATCTATCGCCCTGTGGAAAACAACAGCATCCTTACAGGTATCAGACAAAGCTCACATCGCTAATGAGAGCTTCAGGGATGAGGCTAACAGCCACATAGCGTGTGATCCTCCGCAGGTTTGATAGAATAGGTAACTGGCTCCTGGTTAAAAGGAGCTGTACAGCCCTTCCTGTCTGGTCAGGGGGCCCGTCTAGCATGTGCCATGAGAAAATGGTGACAGGAGAAACCAGCGTGATAAGCATGGAAATCTGAAGTCCAGGCCCCCTCAGAAATAGAGAAAGAGAGTCCTGGCCGCAGAAAGATGCGCAGTGTCATTATGCCCATAGAGACAGCCCGAACTTGGAAACTGTTTGTACTACCTTTAGGCATATATATCCTGTGCCACTACTAGACACATGCAGCTCAGAACAGAGGCCCAAATAAGGACAGTTACCAACAGACAAAGGTTCAATCTGCAGAGACCCCAAGAGAGACAATGAGAAATACAGGGCACCTGTACAGAGATACCTGTGTGAAATACAGGGCACTATCTTACTGCTGATCTCACCGTGCCGTGAGTTGCCGTATGTCGCCCCAGTCTGGAGACAAACCGAGACTGGGTGACCTAGCACAGGTCAGAGTCTCTCTGGTAAGCCCCTTGAGTGCTAACCCCAGAGTCCGATTAAACAAGCAGCTTCCTTCAAGGGAGTACAGCAGGAACACAGACATAGACATATAAAGCTGCCCAAGCTTGTCCCAAAGCTGGTGAAACACATACAACTTGTCTGAACCGGAAAGGAGAGAAGCCCAGGCATACCCTGACCAAAGTCAGCTGGAAATAAACTACCGGAACGCTGCAGCTCTCCCGCCATTGCCGGAGACCCAAGCGCACGCCTGATTCTCACTGACACGTGACCGCTGCATCAATGCTCCTAGAAACATAGTCGGATTCAAGCCCCGCAAAATTTACCCTGCCGTGGCTTGCATAGAAATAAAATCAGACTCATGGGAATAACTAGAAGAACAGCCCACAGCGACGGAAAAAACATGTCCCATCTCATGCTGCTATAAACCGGCACCTGCACAATCAGCTGCACATGGCCGTGACAAACACCAATGAAAGAGAGCCTCAGAATAAACAGGACTACTATTGCTGCACTGAAACCCAACAATGAGAACAAGTGCGAGCATGAAATTGCACCGCTACTGCCGCACTGTAACCAACAAGGAAACCACACGCGTGCATGCAAAGGGCGGGAAGTCCTGGCTCCCTCCACGGATTTCTAGTCATAAAACTTAGCCTTAATAAAATATCCATGCCTTAAAACGTACGTTGACCGAACCCACATTTTAAGACTCCCAAACAGAACCTGAAGTTCAAACAGGCATACTCACAAGCTTGTTGTTAGGGCCGGTTGAAGCCAGTTAAATCTGGTTGATCAGCAGAGAAGGGAAAGAAGAAAAATATTGAGACCCAGTCAGACCCTCTATCACTGGAGGGAGGGTGAGGCAGGGACCTGGGGGGGGCAGGTGTAACCCCTAAAGCAGGCACCGTTCAGCCGGACACTCCTGTCTCACTGAAGAGAAAATCTCAACAGGAGAAATAGCATTGCCAGCTCACTGAAGAGAAACTTCAACAGGAGAAAATAAAGTTCCAGTCACAGCCAGAATTCAGAAGCTAGTTGAATAGCGATCTTTTCCTGCTGGGAGATAGAGAATACTGAATAAACAGGAGGAGTGCCAGCCAATAGGACCACCTGTTAATCAGTTTCTCTATCTCCGCCTGCTGGTAGATGTGGGCTATCCCATTGGTCTCTGGATTCATCTGCTGCTGTTGCTAGGGAAGCTGAATTGAATAGACAGGGCAGACGCTGGAAGAAAAGAGTGAAAAGAAGATAAAAGCAGAAACCAGAGACAACAAAAGGTAGAAGAAAATCATTTCATTTCTATTTTGTCATTAGAATATATCAGATTTGAAATATATATCCTGCTAGAGACATAACTGGGGACTGCAAAGCCCAGGCAGTGCTTCTTTAGCTTCCAGCTGGCTTAGGGCTCTCTCTGACTAGAGGGCACTCCCCTAACATGAATATTCCTGTCATGTGTGACCGCAATATTCTGTTAGCATGATATTTCTGTATAGCATTCTGTAATAATTTGGCTTGTTCAGTTTTCTTAATAGTAGAGGGGATATATGTGAAGGGGAGGGGAAACAGGGGTTTTGTTGGTCCTTGCTCTGTATATTTGTATTTATAAAATGACAATTGTAAATATTGTTTCTTTTTATACTTTAATAAAATATGTTCAATATAAAATCATAACTTAGGCTTGTGCAGATGGGATCAGATGGTTTGCGGGGACCGAGCTTGCGGAGACAGTGCGGAAATGTGTTTTGTTTTTTTTATTTCAGTCTTAGTAGTTTGCCAGTCCACAAAATAATTCTTTTATTTCTGCTGGTCCATGGGTATAAAAAGGTTGAAAAACACTGCTTTACACAGCACATTCACTGAGAGAGAGAGTTTTCTTTCAGTTGTGTTAATTAAGATATGGTGTAGGGTAACAGGAACTTAAAATGTATTTCGCTTTCTTTGTTGTTTTATTGATTTATGGCCTTGCCTTGTATATGAGTATTGCAAGTTTGTAATTGTTGAACTGAGCCATTTTTGTTGTTTGTGTTATATTGATAATTCAATAAAAACTTACTTGAACAAAAAAAAAAAAGAAGATAAGGAGTAGGGTGAAGATTAAGAGAAGAGAATGGAGATCCAAGATGGCGTTTGGTACCTGTGTCTGGTGAGACGCTGTGGGAATTATTGTCGTTCATTTTCTTGTGAACAGTTCTTTTTTCTTCATTTCGATGCCGAAGAGACGGGGTAAGAGCACCGCTGCAGTCTTGCGGTGCTCTGAACACCCCCCTCTCGCTACTATCGAGCACTTTCTACAGCGCCTTAAGAGGGAGCCTGTAGTTTCGGGGAATCGCTCGCTGGATCCTGCAGCGTGGAGCGACGCCGACCCGGAAGTCCCAGGGCTAGATACAACCCTGAGCCCCGACCAGAGGATTCCACCTCCCCCAACGCTGAGTGCGAGCTCCCCACGCGAATGGAGTGGGCCAGAAGTAGCAGCACTCCCTGACCGAGAGGCTTTAACACCTGGGAGCCAGCAAGGAGAAGTCTCGATGGCTTCTTTAAGCCTAGAGACAGTTCCAGCGGATAGGAGATCTGAGGGAGGAGAAAACCCGGATCGGCAGACAGAAGGCAGTCAAGGTGAGCCATTTTCACCTTTACATGAGATTTCCTTTAAACATGAAAAACCAGCTGAAGTGACTCTTGACTCAATTTGGGACTTGGTTTCTAAACTGGGAGACTCGCTAACTAAACAGATTAAAGAAGGTGAAAAGAATATAAAAATTCAAAAACAAACAATTGAGGAAAATAAACAGGAAATTTCCAACATCAAAGAAAAAGTAGGAGAAATTGAAAAAGAAGTAATAATGATTAAACAAGTTCAATCTACAATAATAAAAGATAATCAAGTTATTAGAAGAAAATTGGAAACATTGGAAAATAATTATCGGACTAATAACCTGCGCTTACTGAACTTTCCAAAAGTTCCATCTATAAACCCAAGGGAGATGATAAAAAAGGTACTTTACTGAGATACTAAATATCCCTGAGGAATCATTACCTCCTCTCACTCGGGTATATATTTGCCTATTAAAGTAATGGATCAGCAAGAGAAGGATCAGAAACAGGAAGCACAAAACCTTCAACAAGATTTGACAGCAATTCTGGAAGTATCAGATAAAGATTTGGCTAAACCAGCAACTCTTATTATCTGTGGCGTTATTGCCAGATAAGGATTGGATATTAAAAATGTTTTTTAAGAATAAAAATAAGAAATTTCTGGGTTTGAAAATTCAAATATTTCCAGATGTTAGTAGAGAAACTCAGAACCGTAGACATCAATTTCTTCTGCTGAAAGCAGGAGTTGAACAGTTGGGTGGTATTTTCTTTTTACGTTTCCCATGTAAATGTATAATAAGGTATCGAGATAATAAATATGTGTTTTTTGAACCGGCTCAACTTATAGCTTTCTTGACGCTGAAACGTTTGGAAAAGGAAGGAACAATATAACAACAACAACAATGGACTTGATTAATAGAATATAAGCTCCTTAATCCAGTCACTAGATACTTTTTTCTTGTATAGAATTTATTAATTGATTTCCTTAAAGTTCACTCAAATTCTTGGATCATCTTTTTGAGGACTTGAGATTGTTTGACTAGAGATAGGTATTATGGAAATTATTTTTCTTTTTATTTTTGTGTATGATCAGACAATCTTTCTGTACAAAATGTTTGATTTTGTTAAAATTTAAAATAATAAATAAAGAATTAAAAAAGAAAGAAGAAAAAAATCAAGTAAGGAGAAGAAATTAAGAAATTCAAGCAATTGGGAAGACTTCAGGATTAAAGGTTTTTAGGACTGGTGTATTGAAAGACTCCAAAAGCAAACTTGGGTTAGGCTGAATGCAGTGAAGTGCTAAACAGCACTGACTGATACATCCTTAAAGAAAAAAAGTTAACTTCTCACTGAACAAAGTGTTTCATTTTGAAGGAATCTTTATAACCTTAGTGGTTCAATTCCTGGGAATAGCAACTCTTCAAAATTCTATAGGTTTAGATTGCATGACACTGGCCAGAGCTATTTTAGCTTATTTATACAGTAAATGAGTTAGGTGATTACTGTATTTTTTGCTCCATAAGATGCACCTGACCATAAGATGCACTCTAGATTTAGAGGAGGAAAACAAGAAAAAAAACCCCACATTCTGAACCACATTCTGAACCAAATTCTCCCTGCTAGGCTCTGCATCCTGTCCCCCCTCCTGCCAGGCTCTGTACCAGGCTCTGGTGGTCTAGTGGTAGGCCGGGGCAGGGCACAGAGCAGGCAGGCCTAGTGGCCTAGTGACAGGCAGGCAGTCAGGCCTAGTGACAGGTAGGCAGGCCCCACACACCCCCAGTACCTTAAATCATCCACCCATACCCATGTACCTTAAATCATGCCCACATACCCCCACATGCCCCCAGTACCTTAAATCATCCCCCATACAACCACATGCCCCCCCCAGTACCTTTTTAAATCATCCCCCCTCGGTACCTTTTTTAATTCCTCCTATCTTTCCCAGCCAGCAGCACATAGGCCAGACGCGCCACATTTATTTATTTTTTTTTTTTTAAACCACATCATTGCTACAACTTTAATCCCACCCGCCCGCTCGTCGTTGTACCTGGTGGTCTAGAGAATTTCCCGGCCAGAAGTGCAGAGAGATCAGGAGCAAGTCCTCTGCGCTCCTGCTTGGGCCGATCTCCGAACAGCTGCAGTCAGTTCTCCTGAGTCCCCGAGAATCTCGGAAAGAGGCGGGAGCCAGAAGGCCTTGAGCATGCGCAGATGCTCAAGGTCCAGTTCAGGCAAGAGGATCGATCTTCGGGCACCGGCACGTCCTGTAGGTTGGTGCTGTGTGCCGGTGCTAGATCGGGGTAAGGGCTTCTGTTTGGGCAGGGGGGGCGTCAATGCTTGTTCATGGGGGTGTTCGCGGGCATGGGAATGCTGGTTCTCAGAGGGGCTCGCAAATCGAGTCAACGCTCGGTTTTCAAGTCACGATTTGCTCGTCTTGCAAAACACTCGCAAAAAGGGCTTCTTTTACAAAGCCATGGTAGCAGCTACTGCTGCGGTAATCGCTTCCAACACCCATAGGGATTTAATGTTAAAATTAAATGGAGAAAGCTACAGTATTGCATATAGTTCAAGATCTTATTGCTGACCTACAAGTGTATTCATTCTGCTGCCCCTCAATCTCTCTCCTTATACACTTCCCAGAGAACTCCGTTCCTCAGATAAGTCACTCTTAACGTTACCCTTCTCTTCCACTGCCAATTCCAGACATTGTTCCTTTCATATAGCTGCCCCCCTATGCCTGGAATAAATTATCCGAGTTTGTCCGTCAAGCCCTTTCCCTTGTTTAAAAGCAGACTGAATACCTACCTTTTTGATATAGCTTTCAATCCTTAACCCTACTCCTCTGGCCTCCAACCCAGCCATCTGATTAACTGTTCCCCTTAACTGTATCCATGACATCCTGTTTGTCTGTTTTGCCTGTTTAGATTGTAAGTTCTTTCGAGCAGTGACTGTTTTCTTACGTTTTGTAACTCTGTACAGCGCTGTACAGTAGTAGTAAAAAGCTAGTCAGTCTTAAAACGACTTACCATAGGATGCACTCAGGCATCCTGCAGTAAGTTCTAAATTGGCACACATAGAGGGGGGGCAGAAAGTAGGTATTCCTGCGCTTAACAGTTAGTTCAGCCCCATTACCATGCATTAATTGGTTAGCACAGGATTACTGCCTGAGCCTTACCATCTCTTTAATGGTTACACAACAACATACTAATTATCCCTTACCATCTTTTTAATAGTTACAAAATAACATTAGCGCAACTTGCTATTTTTCAGCTATGGTAAAAATGGCCTTAGCACACAAGAAAAACCCACATAAGGGTTTACTGCAACTTAGTGGAAAGGACCCTTTTATTTCTAGCATTATGTAACACATGACACCACATTATAATGTTTGTCATTTGCCCACAGAAATAGCTCTGCTAGCACTTTAGCAAAAATACTTAAAAAAAAATAACACAAAACAAACAACATCCCCAAACCATCTCCATGTCTTTCTTTAAGGAGAGAGGGAAGAATCAGAGTTTGAATGGGCATGATCACTGACCCTCAAGCCTTGCATTGAAGAATGCTGATGTCAGGTGTAACTCTAGGTAAGAGCGAACAAGAAAAGGACCTGGGTGTACTGATAGATAGGACCCTGAAACCATCAGCACAATGTGCGGCGGCAGCAAAGAAAACAAATAGAATGTTAGGAATGATAAAGAAGGGAATCACGAGTAGATCGGAGAAGGTCATAATGCCGCTTTATAGAACAATGGTGAGACCCCACTTGGAATACTGTGTCCAACATTGGTCTCCCAACCTAAAGAAGGATATAAAACTGCTGAAGAGGGTGCAGAGACGAGCAACAAAACTAGTAAAAGGTATGGAGAAAATGGAATACGAGGATCGACTTAAGAGACTGGGATTGTTCTCCCTTGAGAAAAGGAAACTGCGAGGGGATATGATCGAGACCTTCAAAATACTGAAAGGAATCGACAAAATAGAGCAGAAAAAACTATTTACATTGTCCAATTTGACACGGATAAGAGGACACGAAATGAAGCTAAGAAGGGACAAGTTCAGGACTAATATCAGGAAGTTCTGCTTCACTGAGAGTGGTTGACACCTGGAATACTCTCCCAGAGGAGATTATTGCGGAATCAACCGTCCTAAGATTCAAAAGCAAACTAGATGCACATCTCCTTACGAGAGGCATAGAAGGATATGGGTGACTAAAAATTACGCCAGGTGTACACCTGACAGGGCCTCCGTGTGTGCGGATCACCGTACTTGATGGACCGAAGGTCTGATCCAGGGATGGCGCTTCTTAAGTTCTTATGTTCTAGAAGGACTGAGGTTGAGATAGACACTAAAGAATGACATGGGATGATTTCCTGCGGTTATCCCCGGGGACAGGAATGGTGATTAATTTTGTCACTGTGTCATTCTCTACCTAAGATGACACTGCCATCATTTAGGTCACACTGGTCAACAAAATTTATACAAATAATTCTATTCAGACTAATACCAAAATTGTACAGTATTAAAAAAAGTTTCTAACAACCTTTTGCCAAGTTTTTTTTGGATCTGCATTATGAGAGCCATTTACTTGGTTTTCAAGTTTACACTTTCACTAAACACAAAGGGTAAATAAGAGTTAAAAAAAAAAAAATCTGGGATAACCTCTAATTAAAATATCTTGGCATACTATTTGGTTCAAGCATTAAAGAAACTGCTCTATTGCATCAAGAAGCCCTGATTAAATCAACGCAAGATTTGACTAAAAGGTGGTCACCGTTGCGACTTTCTTGGTGGGGAAGGTTAGACACCATTAAGATGATGATATTGCCCAAAATCAAATATACTCTTCAGATGTTGCCATTCTATTTTAATATCAAAGTTTATCATAAGCTGGAAAAGATTTTTACCTCATTTCTGTGGAATAACAAACCACCATGTATTGCCATTAAAAAAAAAAACAAAGGCATCGAGGTCGGGACAAGTTGGCTGACCACCGAGGAAAACTGCGTGGTAATAGCCTTAAGCATGTCCTCGAACATAGGCACCGAGACCAAAGGTAGGTGGGTCAGAGGTGCAGCAGTGCGCTCCTTCGGGGGCGACCTCGAAGATGAGTATTCCCTACGTGAGGAGGCATGCTTAGAGTGATGTCAAAGACGCCGATGAGGCGGCGCTGACATGAGACTCCGAGGAAGGCTTCTTTGCGGCACACCTGAGGAGGAAAGTAGAGACTTACCCGAGGCCGGAGTAGCAGGAGGGGCCGAGGCCGGAGCCTTCGAGGCTGATGAGGACTTCGAGGCCGAGGCACCAACCGAGGGTGCCAAGGCCAAGCTCAAGTCCTGTCCCGCAGGATCCATGGGGCCAAAGAGTTGGAGAATCTTGGCCACCCTCCAATGAAGAGCCCGTGGTTGCAAGGTCGCACAACGGGGACACGACTCAGCACGGTGCTCTGCACTCAGGCACTCCACACACCAATGATGAGGATCGGTGATGGAGATAACCTGGTTGCACTTAGTGCAGTGTTTAAAGCCGGAATGAGGCTGGGACATAAGAAAAAAGAAAGCCGCAGCCCCGCGAGGCAAGGTGGCCAGAGGAAGACCGGGAACCCAGTCAAAAATACACGAATGGAAAAAAATGAAAATAAAGAAATTAAGACGCAAGCACAGCAACTCAAAGGAAATAAACCAAATAAGTCGCAAGAGGGACAAAGAGAATTCGCGAAGTAAGGGAGCAGTGCTTCTGGCTCCGCAGAAAACATTGAATTGAGGACCTACTGAGGAGACGCATGCCCTAGGCAGGGCGGGAGGGGCACGCGTGGGCCAATCGCAAGCCTGATGATCTTTGAGCAAGTCTGCTTGCGAAAACGTCCACTAGGGGGCTCCGTCGGTGACGTCACCCACATGTAGAGAATATGCTACCTGCTTGCCTTGGGATAAAGCTTTTTACAGCATCTCTTGGGATTATCTTTTCTGGGTTTTGGATCGAGGCGGCTTTCAGGGGCATTTCTTGGCTTGGGTACATGCTTTCTATACAGGGCACATTATGAGTGGTGCCAGTGATTAGGCATTTTGGTTGTTCCAATAGGACATCCCTGAATCCTCTGGACTCAGAAATAAGGCCTTATTGTAGGAATCTTGTCTTGATGTATCTATTTGTCTGACTATCATTTTTCTGTCCACAGGTTAACCATTTTTTTTAAATATTACATTGTATAGTGATATTGTATTTTGTTGTTTCTATGAATCTACTGTCTTGCATTTTGATATTTCTCTGCATCTGCATCGGTGCCATGTGAAATCAGTCACCTACATATATCTCTTTGGTAATTAATCTCTAATCTGACCTATTACTGTTACCAGTATATATCCATTTTCTGTCAGCATGCATCTGGGTGAACCTTCACTATCAAAAGAGTTGGGGAACTGATGCCTGGCTTCTTTTATCTCTCTCTTACTAAATTTTCCTCCTGGTACCGGCTGGTGCATCCCTTGTGTTCAGGTATATTTTAAGGGCGATTTTTATGCCAGTAGTCTCTATGGCACGCCCATGAAATATATGTCCTCAACTCTATCTTTCTCAGCCTCTCTTCTCCATAAAAAAAACAGCATTTCTAAATACACCACAGCCGTCCCGGCTGCACCCCAGCACCAACGAGTGGATTAGGGAACTTCAAAGTACCTGTTTTATATCCCTTAGGATGCAGAGTCAGCTGTAACCGAGACAGCAGTGCTGCTCTTTCTTATTTTGTTAATTAACCACCAAACTTTTGCTCAGAACCATCTCATGCATGCTACAGCGCTAATAAGGTACCTATTCTTCTGTTATCACAGTTCATCTATTGTAAGTATTCTTTCCCTTTTTTTGTATATAGTATATTTTATAGTATTGTACATAATATATCCTGATTGATAGCTTAGGAAGTATTCCTGCGTAGATAGCCGTATTCATTATCCTGAGCCCTAGGAACATTGTTCTTACTATGTTGCCTTTGGCCGCACTCAAGTATCCCATCCTAGCTTACATGAATTCATTCAACACTTTCATGACAAATGGGTTAAACACACCTTTAAACGCCGCATCCACCAGTCTACCGATTGGACATGGCCTAAAGAGGGGTCACTCTTTTGGAATGATCTTGTTTCCCTCCATGCCACTATTCTAAATGACAAAAAAGGCAAATCTCAAACTGAACATTTGCAAGCTTGGAACTCTGGCAGACCCAATGTGTGGATCCGCCTGTCCCTTCACCTCCATCTTCTCCCGTGCCCACCCTCGTGTCACCCAAAGGAGGCGATACAGACTCCATGAACCCACCCCCTTACACACGCTCTACTTTGCCTTCTGAGCTGGCTTCCCAGTCCTCGGGCTTGTATCCATCTTTACAGCCGTCTGCCGGGGGATATAATCAAGCCCCATACGTCCCTCCAGACACAAAGCCGTCCTCCCCACCTTCAACTAAGGAATTCTCTCCTGCCCTTATCCCTGATCCTGCGCCCATTACTGCTAAAAGAGTACAGTGGCAAGTCGACCAAAGCCACTGCACTCTGTGTGCCTCTTCCAATAACTTGACGGCTACTGCCCCAGACCCTGGCTCTACATCTGATATACCTTGTTCGACTCCATGTGCCCCCTCCTCTCAAAAGAAAGATCATCTAGAGCAAGTATGTGCCCATATTGCTGCTCTAATAATGCAGCAGCATCCAGAGCCCAGTCGTCCTCTGATGATGCCATTCCTGGCCTTGCTGCTCTTCCCAACCCTCTGCCTCCACCCTTGGTCCCTACCGTCCAAGCTCCCCTGCTCATTAAACAGACTAATTCTGGTCTCATTAAAATTGATTATGCCCCGTGGAGCTTTGCCCATTTTGCTGCTCTAATAATGGCAGCAGCATCCAGAGCCCAGTCGTCCTCTGATGATGCCATTCCTGGCCTTGCTGCTCTTCCCAACCCTCTGCCTCCACCCTTGGTCCCTACCCTCCAAGCTCCCCTGCTCATTAAACAGACTAATTCTGGTCTCATTAAAACTGATTATGCCCCGTGGAGCTTTGCCGATAAACTTTCAGTCAAAGCTCAGCTCCCTCCCCTTTTGGCAGGAGCATCCCCTTGGATTGCCAAATTTGAACAGATCACCTCCCAGTGGGAATTAGTCCTTGGAGATGTGCGCTCCCTGTTAGTTGAATGTGTTGGTAAAGTTACAACCGACATTTTTGCCGACGCAGGCATTGCCAATTATACCATTGATGTTAAAAATTTTGATGGGGACCGCTTTAATAATTATCGGTCCTCTGTTTGGAAAGCCCTCCGCGCTAGATACCCCGATGAGAAAGATATGTTTAGGCTCACCTCCTTAAAGTATAAGGTCGGCTCAGACATATACTCTTTCATCCGTGAATTTGAGGAGAATTGGGAAATGCAAATTGGAGACCCTTGCTCTAAGGAGGGGATTAAAGGTCTCGCTTTCCAGACCCTCAGACACACTATGCCTAAAGACATCCAAACCAAGCTTGACGCAGTTGTAGGCATGGCTGGCAAGCCATGGTCTGAGATTGTGTCTCACATCAGATGATGCTGAATCTAAGGAACACAAACAGTGCTTCAAATGCAGAAAAAGGCCCTAGCGGTTCAAATACAAGGTTACACCAATCCTCCCCTTCTTGCATCCACAGTCCAACTTCCTACTATGAAATGTGCTGCACACCCAGTCCAACCAGAAGCTATGCAGCTGGCACAAACTCAATGGGCCCACAACACTGCCCCTTGGCTTCACAATGGCCATGGTCCTACTCCGAGATCCCGTGGCATGAGGAGTATTGCTAGAGTAACCCCCCTTTCTAGAGCTCGGTCTCAAATTCAATGTTGGACCTGTAACTATGCCGATAAATGCCATGTAACGATGTTGGCCACTATGCCGATCAATGCCAATCCCCCTACTCGGCCACTCCTTACCCCCCTAAGGGTAGCAGAGGAGACAGTCTTTGTCACGGCCGTGGTATGCCTCCCTTCTCTTTACGATTCTCAAAGCGCTCCTAACTTCCCCCTACCCCCAACAACCTCCACAGCAAAGACAGGGCCCAACAGGGGACCTTTCCCCTGATGATCCTTACAATCATCACTACCTAGCCCTTTTTTGCAACCCATTACACACATATAAAGATACCTACATTTCAGCAAGCTATAAAAAATACATGTATTCAATGCTGTAGATTTTAATAGAGCAGGAAAGCCACACACTCTGGCTCAGTCTCATTCATTACATCATCTCACTGCTTTCACAGTTGTCACTGACTGCTACATGTTAGAAAAGACTTCCCTAAAGACTCCATGAGAGTCCTGGTTTCTTTTCCCCGGGTCATTGCACATGATCTACAGGGGTTCAGGGACACACATTGTTGTTTGTCTGTGCTTACGACAGTCGCTGACTCACACTTTTCTGTATCACCATCTCACGGTTATTCTCCTCCACTTTCCAATTTCTTATCTCCTCCTGTAGTCTAAGAATCCATCCACAGGGGTAATACTCTGACTCTTTCACTGACACATACATATTTACATAATTAAATTCGGACCTAACAACAAGCTCCTTAGTTTCTGTTACCATCACAATCCCTCCAAGTATATTTTCATGCCCTCGACCACCCAGTGGGGTGGGCTGCCCAGTGGGGGGGGGACTGTGGTGGCTTCCTTTTAATATACCAAAGTATCCAAACAATTTTCTATTGCTCAGGGTATTTCACACCTGTTGAATTATTTTCAACAGCTGTGAAGAGGGGGTGATGTGATACACTTACATGACACAGAATAGGTGATACACTTACATGACACAGAATATATGCAGAACAGTGCTGACCATTCCCAATCCAAAAAGGTCATCTGCTTACATCGTTTTGCAACACACACATGTCCTGTCAAAGGTTCTGTACTGTTTACCTCAATTGCCTGTTCTGTTTACCTCAACTCTCACTTTTACCACACAGAGACTAGCCACTGCTCCGTGCAAGGAAAAAACCATTGCAGCATGTCACACCCTTAGAATACCTCATGATAGCTTTGTGAGAATCAGAGGTTTTGATTGTAGACAGATTTTGCTTTTAAAGAATGTTGACCGGAAGTTAAGACAGTGCTGAGTGAGAATGGTACTAACAGGAAGCTATGAACAGATTACTGAAGATCAGAGAAAGATAATGCACGTAGATAAGAAAGATTTGAGTTGTTTTTGCACAGTAATATATGTCATGAGTACGTTTAACTAATAGACAAGTGACAATGCAAAATTAAAAACCCCTTTGTCTTTATAGGATTTGTTTCCTAGTGTCAAGGAAAAACACAAAAAACTGCAGTGTTCTACAAGTGCACTTTAACAGAATTGAATTTTTTTAGCTACAAGAGGGGCTTTCCCTTAATATCCTCTAGCAATTAATGTCTGTCATTTTTTTTAGCAGTACTGTTTTATTTTATCTGTTGTATTGTGTTATATGTCTAAGTTCAATGTTTTTGGAAATACGAGCGGATTTCCATTTATGAGTACTCAATAACATTAACAAGATAAAAAGAGAAATTGATTTCCTTTACTTACCCTGATTCTGAGGTTTTAAGAGTTTTTCCTTCTCCCTGTTTCTTGAAACTTGCAAAAATAAACACTGCTTCCCTTTCTTCCTTTTTTAAATTTATCTGATGCATACAGGGTTATGTCCTGGTTTAGCTTTATTTATAAACCATTTTTAACTTTCCTTAAATAACTTTTCTAATAAGGTACTGAAGAAAAAGTCCAGTTTTATTGATTGAAATTCAGAATGTTAGTGAAAGTTTTTTCAAATGTACCACATACCGAAGCTATCAAAGCGGAAGTAACTAATTTCTGTTTTTTATTTCCCCGGTCACAAGAAATGGTTTGAGTGTTTCAACAAAGAGATACACTATATTATTAATCTGTTATAGGCTGTTCACTGCTTTTCAGGAAAATCATAGGTCTAAACAATATGTATTACTTTCTTTCCTTATGAGCCAAACGAAATTGCACCCATGATTTGATAGAATGTCGTGGGAAGGACATTTCCCTCATAGATCCTATTTTGTTTTAATTTTTAAGTTGCACAATTTTTTTTTGTTTCAGCAAAGTTACAATATAACCTATGTGTTAATAGATCCATCCTTTTACTTGGGGTTGATTTTCTGTGACTAATTCCCTTAGGCTGACAAATATGATTCAGCCTATCCAACTATTCAATCTTAGGCTATTTTAATAAAAGTAGTTAAGTTTTTGGTTTCTTTCATATTTCATCCTTTAATGTTGTACCCATCCGGTTAGTAATATTACTCAGGTATAGTTGGAAATAAATTAAATGCAGTGTTCTCCCCAGAAATTTTTTTCAGCTGGGTGGCATAAAAAAGTCGCCGGGTGGGGTGGGACGGGGAAATTTGGTGTTTAGAATAGGGTCATTAAATCCAGTGGCGTACCTAGTATATATGACAGCCAGTGCTAATCATTAACAACCCTCTCCTCTATATAAAAAAGAGATTTTTTAGTAATAATCCATGAGTCACACAACAAGGGTACACCTAGGACAAGGCAGCATCTTAAACACTGCAGTGAGCACTAGAACACCAACACACACACTGTAAAACTAAACAAACCAGATCCTGCACAATCAATTGATCCTGTACAGTCAATGCTAACAGAAAACCATGTCCTTTTCATACACACAGAACACAGATACACCCTTGCCCAATATGGAATAATCACAAACTAAAAATAAAAATATGTAGACAAAAATTTAACGGAACCACCAAGAAACCAGAATCTGCCACCACAGAAACAGTGGCATTTGTCCCCTAATACTGTGCAAAATATAAAGACAGTAAATGTAAATTTGAAAAAACTGATGCATAACAATCACCACTTTACAAATTAACAAATAAAAATAAAACATAAATTGAAGATAAGAATATACCATTTTATTGGGCTAATCAATTTTTCAATTAACTTTCAGAGGCCACAGCCTCCTTCTTCAGGTCAATATAGTATACTGCTGTTACATTATACTGTCCTGAGCTGAGAAAGGGGGTTTTAGTCTCTAAAAGTTAGTAAAAAATGTATTAAAATAAGTCCAGTAAAAAGATTACCTTATTTTCTGTTTCTAAAAGTTTTATCAATACAACTACAATATTATTTTATTCTAAAGCAACAAAAAATCTTTTTTCAATCTTTTGTCGTTTCTGCTTTAATCATCTTGTCTTCACTCTCTTCTTTCTAGCCAGCATCTATCCTCTCTCTGTCTTCCATGCAGCATCAGCCCTTTCCATTCACTGTCTGCCCTCTCCTTGTTCCATATGGTATCTTCCCTCTTTCTATGCTCCTTCCATAAACTGTCTATCCTGTGCCCCATCTCTCCTTTGTACATGATTGATTTCAGCTCTGCCAGCTCTCCATTTTTCTCTCTCTGTCACCACCTCCTCTGGCATCTCTCTCTTCTCCTTTCTTTCCTTCCCACCCCATGGGCTGGCATCTCTGTCTCCTTCCTTTCCCTGATTCCCTGGCATCTCTCTCCTTTTTTTCCCATCTCTCCCTCCCCCTCCATGCCCTGGCATCTCCTTTCATTCCTTCCTTTCCCACCCTCTCCCATCTTCTTTCTCCCTTTCTTTCTCCCTCCAGTTGCGTGCAGCAATTCTCTCCACCCTCTGCTCACTTTTCTCCTTCTGTCACCCCATCCCCGGTCATGAACTTCTTCGGGCAGCAGCAGCAGCAGCATTCACAATTTGCTGCTGTTGCCGGCTTCGGGCCTTCTCTGTTGGATTCTACCTTCATGGAAACAGGAATTAGGCAGGACTCGGCAGAGAGGAAGGCCTGAAGCTGGCAACAACAGCAAATTGTAAACACTGCCCAAAGAAGTTAATGACGCTAGGCCTTGGAGCAACCACAGCAGCCCACTTCTCCCCCCCCCAACCCCTCTGACCCTCCTATCTCTCCCTTCCATGCGAACCCCACCATGAGATGACCGACAAACCTCCCTCCAGGAGCATTGGCAGCTGCAGCAATCTAAACAGTTATAACTATAATACCAAGAAAATTGCTTCATTAATAAAAAATAATAGCAAATTTTAAGAAAAATGGAGCTTTGTAATTAGTGACTTTGAGGGACCCCAGGAAGGGCTTTCAAATTTTTTAAAAAAATTATTTTCTGATCAAGTACAATCAAATTCATGGGGAAAACTTCAATTCAGTTTTTCCAACTTCAGATTTTTCTCAACAGCCTTTGAAAGCAGACATGGAAGATTGGCTCAGCCTTCTGGACAGGACAATGTGATGGTGACACTTCTCACTCACTGTTTGTCCTTTTGTGGGAGGAAGGCCCAGCTGTGAAAAGGAGGAGCAGGAAAAAGGGAGTGGGGGGCTCTGAAAATGACAATGAAGAAAAAGCAAATTCTGTAGTGACAGTAAAGGAGAGGTAAAAGACTGTTCAATTTGGCTCTTATGAGCTGCCAAAAAAAACCCCCAGCTGAAATAACTACCAAGAAAACAGCAGTATTAACAAGGGGACTTGCAAGAATTTCCATTAAGATGGCAATTCATTAGTGCACTTTTTAAACGAATTATTTATAGCAGTACAGCCACTCTGCTCACACTTTTATTTTGAAATTCAGCTGGTTATAAGTAATAAAAACCCCATATACACCTCCAACAACCCCACGGGGCCTGATACCTTCTCACTCTGGCCACTTTCTACCCCCACTCTCGCGCTTCCCGTGCACCTGCATTGTAGAAGTGATTGAGCACGCCGGTCTCACCAAAGTCCAGTTTGTTGAAGTGCAGCGACTCCAGGGCGGCTGTCACACTCTTGCACGCCTCCCGCAGGCACTGCAGCGCCACCGCTGGGCTTGCCTCATTGATTACATAAGGCCACCATCGTCCTCCTGCTGCTACTGCCTGCGCCAGTAAAGTGCTGGCTGTGGTAACCACAGCCGATGGCCCCTCACTGCACCACTTCATAAAAACTAAGGAGCGATGTAGAGAAGTGCTGCTGGGTCCTGCCTTCGCAGAAACAAAAAGTAGGCAGGACCCAGCAGCAAGAGCAACAAATTGTAAGTTTCCCGCCTTAGCCCGTAGCGAACTCATGCTCCAGGGCTCTGACGTGTGTGTGCCGGTTTCCCTTCTCTTCCCCCCTCCCCGGACATAACTTCCGGTTTCGGAGGGAAGAGAAGGGAAGCCGGCACGCACATGTTGAGAGCCCTGAAGCAAGCGTTCGCTACGGGCTAAGGCGGGAGACAGGTTAATGAAGCATTTCCTCTTCTTGCTGCCGGGTCCTGCCTACTTTCTGTTTCCGCGAAGGCAGGACCCGGCAGCATTTCCCCCAATAGAGCCCCGGAGCATAAGCTCGCTAAGGGCTGAAATCTCCAAGCCAGTTTTTTTTTGTTTGTTTTTTAATGTTCAGGAGCGGCGGCAGCAGCAGATGATAGCTGGGCACTTGTCTAAATTAGCTGGGCGGACCGCCCAGCTAAAAGGCCCTAGGGAGAACACTGAAATGATATACACAGTACAGATATTTCTTCCTTATTAATTGCGGATCACTTCACAAAGACAATTGCCATATCAAGGGAAGCTGTTTTGCTACATGAAAAATTCGTGTTTGCACCTTTCGATGTCTGTTAATGACTTATTTGCACAATCATGGACTAATCTAATCTAATCCTTAGGTTTGTATACCGCATCATCTCCACGTTCGTAGAGCTCGACGCGGTTTACAGTAGGAGAAATAGGAAGGAACTACAACAGAGGGTTAGAGGTAGAAGTGGGAAGAAAATTTACAGGACTTGGGATGGCAAGATATAAGAGTTTCCTTGATTCCTAAGTTGGAGGGAGACTTACATTTTTTGAGAAAAGCCAGGTTTTCAGATGTTTGCGGAAAACTTGGTGAGAGCTCAAGTTCCGAAGAGGGGAGGTAAGGTTGTTCCAGAGCTCAGTGATTTTGAAGTGGAGGGAGGTCCCTAGCTTTCCTGTGTGGGAAATGCCTTTTAGCGAGGGGAAGGATAGTTTTAATTTCTGGGAGGATCTGGTGGTATTAGGGTTTGAGGAATTCCAAGAAAGAGGGATAAAGGGAGGGAGGATACCATATAGGATTTTGAAAGTTAAACAGGCGCATTTATAGTGGACCCTGGCGATTATTGGAAGCCAGTGGAGCTTGGTCAGGAGCGGGGAGACATGGTCAAATTTACTTTTAGTGAAGATGAGCTTGGCCGCGGCATTCTGAATCCGTTGGAGTCTGTGGAGATTTTTCTTAGTTAGGCTTAAGTATATAGAGTTGCAATAGTTCAATCTGGAGAGGATGATGGATTGGACAAGGAGGGTAAAATGTTTTTGATGGAAGCAGGATCTAACTTTCCTCAGCATGTGAAGACTGAAAAAGCATTTTTTTACCAAGGATTGGAGGTGGTCATTGAAGGACAATGTGGAATCAATGATGATGATGCCCAAGACCTTGCTCGAGAACTCAAGCTGCAGAGAGGAGCCAGAGGGTAGTGGGATGGAGGTGGGTAGGTGATCTAGTTTTGGACCGAGCCAAAGAAGTCTTGTTTTGGACTCATTCAATTTCATTTGCACAGTGTGGGCCCAGGATTGTAGGTTCATTATACAAGAGGATATGTTCTTAGACAGGTCGGTGAGGTTCGAATCGGTCTCGAGGAGGACGAGGATGTCGTCTGCATAAGTGTAAATTGTTTCAAGGGGGGATAGGTGGAGGAGTTTTAGGGAGGACATATAGATGTTGAAAAGGATAGGGGATAGTGGAAAGCCTTGCGGGACTCCACAATTCAGTTTCCAGGGGGAGGATGAGGTGCCATTCATGTTAACAATGTAAGAACGAGAGCGGAGGAATTTAGAGAACCAACCTAGGACTGTGGAGTCGATACCTATCTCAGAGAGTTGGTAAACAAAAATATCATGGTGAACAACGTCAAAAGCAGCGGAAAGGTCAAATTGTAGGAGGACGGCGAACTTGTTTCGAGAGTGAAGTTGTTGAACCCTTGAAATCAGGGAAGACAGTAGGGATTCGGTGCTGAAGTTAGGATGAAAGCCATATTGATAGGGTAAAAGAATAGAGAATCTCTCTAAGTATGATGAGAGTTGGGAAGAAATGATGGACTCTAGCATCTTGGTTAGGAGAGGGATATTTGCAATTGGGCAATAGCTGGATGGTATGGAAGGGTCAAGGTCAGATTTTTTCAGTAGTGGGGTCAAGGTGATATGACCCATTTCTGGGGAGAAATGGCCCGACTGAAGGGCGGAGTTTATGAGAATGGTGATAGAAGAAATAGCCTGAGCGGGAATGTTCTCGTATAAGTAGGAGGGGAATGGGTCCAAGGAGCAATTACAAGATTTCAGTTTGAGGCAGAGATTAAGGACCAGGGATTCAGATACGTGGTCCAGGATCTGTCAGCTGGGATAGGGTTGGAGACCATTAGGGTGGGAGTGGAATCGGTGGGCACTAGGGAGTTGTAAGAGACTGAAGGAGGGAAAGAGCATCTCAAGGAAGAAACCTTATCGTTGAAGAATTTTGCTAGAACATCGGCTGAGGGAGAGGAGGGGAGCAAGGTGGGGTCTCTTTTGGAGGTTAGGGAGCGCCAGATGTTGAATAGAGTACTGCTTTGATTGTTGGACCTGGAGATTTTGTCACCATAAAAGTTCTTTCTTGCTTTTTTTAGTGCTGTATTGTACAGCTTGATATTGACTCTCCAGGACTGTCTGTCTATAGGACATTTTGATTTTTTCCATATGCGCTCCAGAACTCGACATTTCTGTTTTAGCTCTCTGTGATATGGGAGGAACCAAGGGGCCTTGAGGGGATAGGAGATGGATTTAGTGGAAAGGGGGGTGAGGGAAAGATAGGTGGATTTGGAGAGAGCGACCCAGTTATGCCAATTAGTACCTGAATCTGCAGGCTTAGGGGCAGAGGAGAATAGATTGAGAAATTTAGACCAGAACAGGTCGCTTGTGATTTTTTTGCGGAAGGTAATGGGGTTGGAAGTACGGGGTGGAGCCCCAAGGTGCGACATAAAGATAGGGAGACAGAAAGCCCCTAGGAAGTGGTCAGACCAGGGGACATGTTCCCAGCGAGTGTCGTCAATTGACGTCTTGTGAGCGGTAAGGTCGAGGAAGCTAATGAGGTCTAGTGTGTGCCCCTTTTCGTGGGTTGGGGATGGTACAGGGGGGGGTGAGGCCAAGGGAGGTGAGGAAGAGCACAGTTACTTACCATAACAGGTGTTATCCAGGGACAGCAGGCAGATATTCTTGACTGATGGGTGACGGCACTGACGGAGCCCCGGTACGGACAATTTTAGAGTGATTGCACTCTAAGAACTTGGAAAGTTCTAGCAGGCCGCACGCGCGAGTGCCTTCCCGCCCGACAGAGGCGCGCGGTCCCCAGTTAGGATAAGCCAGCTAAGAAGCCAACCCGGGGAGGTGGGTGGGACGCAAGAATATCTGCCTGCTGTCCCTGGATAACACCTGTTACGGTAAGTAACTGTGCTTTATCCCAGGACAAGCAGGCAGCATATTCTTGACTGATGGGTGACCTCCAAGCTAACAAAAAGAGGGATGGAGGGAAGGTTGGCCATTAGGAAAACAAATTTTGCAAAACAGATTGGCCGAAGTGTCCATCCCGTCTGGAGAATGCATCCAGGCAATAGTGAGATGTAAAAGTATGAACTAGGACCAAGTAGCAGCCTTGCAGATTTCCTCAATAGGAGTGGAACGGAGGAAAGCCACAGATGCTGCCATAGCTCTAACTCTATGGGCCGTGACAGAACCTTCCAGTGTCAGTCCGGACTGAGCATAACAAAATGAAATGCACGCTGCAAGCCAATTTGACAACGTACGTTTAGTAACAGGACGTCCTAATTTATTTGGATCAAAGGACAGAAAGAGTTGGGGAGATGATCTGTGGGGCTTAGTACGGTCCAAATAGAATGCCACCGAGAGGTTAGAAAAGCGAAAGGGGAATACGAAGAGGGGCTGGCCAGGGAGGCAAAAAACTTCAAGGCATTCTTCAGTTACGTAAAGGGGAAGCGACCAGCGAGAGAGGAGGTGGGGCCGTTGGACGATGGGGATAGGAAGGGAGTGATTAAGGAGGATAAAGAGGTAGCTGAGAGGTTGAACACGTTCTTCTCGTTGGTTTTCACGAGCGAAGACACATCTAATATACCGGACTCAGAGGAGCTCATGAGTGGGGAACAGGCCGAAAAATTGGAGCACATAGAGGTAAGTAAGGAGGATGTCCTCAAACAGATAGACAGGTTAAAATGCGGTAAATCACCGGGCCCGGACGGGATCCACCCAAGGGTTCTGAAGAAACTAAGACAAGAAATAGCGGGCACAATCCAGCATGTTTGCAACCTATCCTTGAAAACTGGTGAGGTACCAGAGGACTGGAAATTGGCGAATGTCACACCTATCTTCAAGAAGGGATCGAGGGGTGATCCCGGGAACTACAGGCCGGTGAGCCTGACTTCAATTATAGGGAAGATGGTGGAAGCTATGATCAAGGACGGCATTTGCGAGCACATCGAGAGGAATGGCCTACTGAGAACAAGCCAGCACGGATTCTGTAAGGGAAGGTCGTGCCTAACGAACCTTCTGTACTTCTTTGAGGGAATAAGCAGTCGGGTGGACAATGGGGAACCCATAGACATCATTTACCTCGATTTTCAAAAGGCTTTCGACAAGGTGCCACATGAAAGGCTGCTTAGGAAGCTGTGGAACCACGGGGTGGGAGGGGATGTGCACAGATGGATCAAGCACTGGTTGTCGGGTAGACTGCAGAGGGTCGGAGTGAAGGGCCAATATTCTGACTGGCGGGGAGTCACAAGCGGTGTGCCACAGGGATCGGTGCTGGGGCCGTTACTCTTCAACATATTTATCAATGACCTGGAAAAGGAGGCAAAGTGCGAGGTTATAAAATTTGCAGACGATACCAAACTGTGCGGCAGAGTTAGGTCCAGGGAGGAGTGTGAGGACCTGCAAAGGGACCTGGACAAGCTGGAAGACTGGGCAAACAAATGGCAAATGCGCTTTAACGTGGAAAAATGCAAGGTCATGCATATAGGGAAAAAGAACCCGTTGTTCAACTACAAATTGGGGGAGGCATTATTGAGAGACAGCAGACTTGAGAGAGACTTCGGTGTGCTGGTGGATGCATCACTGAAGCCATCTGCACAGTGCGCAGCAGCCTCGAAAAAAGCCAACAGGATGCTGGGCATCATAAAGAGGGGCATAACAACCAGGACGCGGGAAGTCATCATGCCATTGTATCGAGCGATGGTGCGTCCACATCTGGAATACTGCGTTCAGTATTGGTCGCCGCACCTCAAGAAGGACATGGCGGTACTTGAGAGAGTCCAAAGGAGAGCAATGAAACTGGTAAAAGGGTTGGAACACTGCCCATACGCCGAGAGGTTGGATAGGCTGGGGCTCTTCTCTCTGGAAAAAAGGAGGCTCAGGAGAGATATGATAGAGACCTTCAAGATCATGAGGGGCATAGAGAGGGTGGATAGGGACAGATTCTTCAGACTGAAGGGGACAACAAGTACGAGGGGGCATTCGGAGAAACTGAAGGGAGATAGGTTCAAAACAAATGCAAGGAAGTTTTTTTTCACCCAAAGGGTCGTGGACACTTGGAATGCGCTACCGGAGGAAGTGATCAGGCAGAGTACAGTACACGGATTCAAACAGGGATTGGACGGATTCCTGAGGGATAAAGGGATCGTGGGATACTGAGGGAGGAGCTGGGATGTAACACAAGTATAGAAAGCTAACCAGGTAATAAGTATAGAAACTCAACAGGTCGTGCATGTGTAAGACCAGAGGGTTAGGACTTCGATGGGAAGATAGGACTTCAATGAGAAACCAAGGTGGCAAGGGAGCCCCTTCTGGTGATTCAGACAGGTCGTGACCTGTTTGGGCCGCCGCGGGAGCGGACTGCCGGGCGGGATGGACCTGTGGTCTGACCCGGCGGAGGCACTGCTTATGTTCTTAAGCTAGAGCCCGCTTACAGTCCAAAGTATGCAGAGCCTGTTCTCCAGAATGCGAGTGAGGTTTCGGAAAGAAGACAGGCAGAACAATGGATTGGTTGAGATGGAATTCAGAGACAACCTTAGGGAGAAACTTTGGATGTGTACGCAGAACCACCTTGTCATGATGGAAGACTGTAAAAGGTGGATCCACAACTAGTGCATGTAGCTCACTGACCCTCCTGGCAGAGGTAAGAGCAATAAGGAAAAGTACCTTCCAAGTGAGAAACTTGAAAGAAGCGGTAGCCAAAGGTTCAAATGGAGGCTTCATTAAGGCGGAAAGAACTACATTGAGATCCCAGATAACAGGAAGGGCTTTAAGAGGTGGTTTCACATTAAAAAGACCCCGCATGAACCTGGACACCAAGGGATGAGCTGAGAGGAGTTTTCCATGGACTGGCTCATGAAAAGCAGCAATAGCACTGAGGTGGACTCTGATTGACTTGAGGCCAGAGTCAGGCAAAGAAAGAAGATAATCCAACAAGGTCTCCACTGCAAGGGAAGTGGGATCATGATGATGAAGAAGACACCAGGAAGAAAACCGTGTCCACTTCTGATGGTAACATTGCAGATTGGCCGGTTTCCTGGAGGCATCCAGAATGGAACGAACAGGCTGAGACAAAAGAGTATCATGAGAAGTCAGCCCGAGAGAAACCAAGCTGTCAGGTGCAGAGACTGAAGGTTGGGATGCAGAAGGGTCTCCTGATGTTGCGTAAGCAGCGAAGGAAACAATGGAAGAAGAAAAGGCTCCCTGGAACTGAGTTGAAGTAGAAGTAGAAGGGAGAACCAATGTTGCCTGGGCCACCGTGGAGCAATCAGAATCATAGTGGCTCGTTCCCTCTTGAGCTTGAACAAGGTTCTTAACATGAGAGGCAGAGGAGGGAAAGCGTACAGGAACAGATTGGACCAATCGAGGAGAAATGCATCCGCTGCCAGACGGTGAGGAGAGTAGAGTCTGGAGCAGAATAGGGGCAGCTGGTGATTGTGAGGAGCTGCAAATAGGTCTATCTGAGGAATGCCCCACTGAGCGAAGATGGACTGCAGAGTTAAAGGATCGAGTGTCCACTCGTGAGGCTGGAGAATTCTGCTGAGCTTGTCCGCCAAGGAATTCTGTTCTCCCTGAATGTAGATAGCTTTCAGGAATAGATGGTGATCTGTGGCCCAAGCCCAAATCTTCTGGGCTTCTTGGCACAAGAGGCGAGAACCTGTCCCAACCTGCTTGTTGATGTAGTACATCGCAACTTGATTGTCTGTGCACAACAGGAGGACTTGAGGAAAGAGAAGATGTTGGAAGGCCTTGAGGGCATAAAACATCGCTCTGAGTTCCAGGAAATTGATGTGATGCTTCATTTCCTGAGCTGTCCAAAGTCCTTGAGTTTGGAACTCGTTCAAATGAGCCCCCCAGGCATAAGGGGAGGCATCGGTGGTGATGACAAGTTGATGAGGAGGTAGATGGAACAGAAGACCTCTGGAGAGATTTGAGGATATCAACCACCATTGTAGAGACTGACGAAGAGATGTTACAGATATGTGACGTGAGCAAGGATCCATCGCTTGGGACCACTGGGTAGCTAGGGTCCATTGAGGAGTGCGCAGGTGAAGACGTGCAAATGGTGTGACATGAACTGTGGAGGCCATGTAACCCAAGAGTATCATCATTTGCTTGGCAGAGATGGAACGTTGTGGAAGAATCTGCTGACATAGAGATTGAAGCGTTTGAAGACGGTTGGACGGCAGGAACGCTCTCATGAGGACTGTGTCCAAGACTGCTCCAATGAATTGAAGTCTCTGCGTGGGGATGAGATGAGATTTGGGTAGATTGATCTCGAACCCCAGCAAACGAAGAAATAGGATGGTCTGGTTGGTGGCCTGAAGAACTGTTTGAGATGAATTGGCCTTTATCAACCAATCGTCCAGGTAAGGAAACACCTGAAGGTGGTGGGAACGCAGAAAAGCAGCCACCACAATCAGACATTTGGTGAACACTCTTGGAGAAGAGGCAAGACCGAAGGGTAGTACCTTGTACTGGTAATGACAACGATTGATCATGAAGCGTAGGTACTGTCTGGAGGACAGATTGATCGGTATGTGAGTGTATGCTTCTTTGAGATAGAGGGAACATAGCCAGTCGCCTTGATTGAGAAGAGGATAAAGAGTGGCTAAAGAGAGCATTCTGAATTTCTCTTTGACTAAGCATTTGTTGAGATCGCGAAGATCTAGGATGGGTCTGAGATCTCCTGTTTTTTTGGGGACTAGGAAATAACGGGAGTAGAATCCCTGCCCCTTTTGATCTAGAGGAACTTCCTCTATGGCGTTCAGAAGGAGGAGGGATTGAATCTCTTGAAGAAGGAGTGAAATCTGAGGAGTTTTCGAAGCAGACTCTCTTGGCAGACTTTGGGCAGGAAGTGTCTGAAAGTTGAGAGAGTAGCCGTGGCGGATGATGTTGAGGACCCACTGATCCGAGGTGATGGTTTCCCAACGGCTTATGAAAAGAGTAAGGCGTCCTCCTATAGGCTGCGGAAGGTGGGCAGCAGGATGGAGACTGGCTATGTCCTGGAGAACCAAGTCAAAAGGGTTGAGTGGATTTTTGTGAAGGGGGAGGCTTCACTTGTTGCTGCTGTGCCGGTCTAGCAGCTTGTCTCTGTTGTTGCCTCTGACGCCTGGGTTGTTGTGGGGCCTGTGGTAAAGGACGAGCCACAAATCTACGCTGGTAGGCCGACTGCTGGCGAAAAGGCCTGGTAGGTGGGGTCTTCTTTTTGATTTTGAGAAGAGTATCCCACCTGGTCTCATGAGCTGAGAGCTTTTGTGTAGTGGAGTCCATGGATTCTCCAAACAGCTCATCCCCTAGGCAAGGTGCATTAGCCAGTCGATCCTGATGATTGACATCAAGTTCTGAAACTCTGAGCCAGGCCAGGCGACGCATGGCCACCGACATAGCCGTGGCCCGAGAGGTCAGCTCAAAGGTGTCATAGATCGATCTGACCATGAACTTACGGAGTTGCAAGAGTGATGAAGAAGTTTGGCGAAAAGCAGATCTTTTACGGTCAGGGAGGTATTTTTCAAAAGATGACAAATTCTGAATGAGATGCTTTAGGTAGAACGAAAAATGAAAAGCATAGTTCCCAGATCTATTAGCTAGCATCGCATTCTGGTATAACCGCTTGCCAAACTTATCCATGGCCTTACCTTCTCTGCCAGGAGGGACAGAGGCGTATACACTAGCCCCCGTGGATTTCTTTAAAGTCGATTCCACTAGTAAAGACTCATGGGGGAGTTGCGGTTTGTCAAAGCCAGGAATAGGTATGACCTTATACAAGGAGTCCAGTTTGCGAGGAGCTCCTGGAATGGTCAAAGGTGTCTCTAGATTTTTATAGAAAGTCTCTCGCAAAATATCATGGAGAGGCAATTTCAAGAATTCCCTTGGAGGCTGGTCAAAGTCCAGTGCATCGAGAAATGCCTTGGATTTTTTGGACTCAGCCTCCAAGGGAATAGAGAGAGAGTCGCACATTTCTTTGAGAAAAGAGGTAAAAGAAGATGCATCAGGCTTAGAGGACGGATCTAATACAGAAGGGTCCTCGTCCCCTGACGAACACTCTCCCTCAGAGAGAAGCGGCTCCTCTGAATCACCCCACAGATCAGGGTCCCACACCTGAAAACTACAGTCCCGAGACTCCGGTGTGGAGGGTTCTAGGTGTCGAGTTTTGTGAGTCGACTTACCAGACCTCTGTGAAACGGTACCGGGAGATGTTATCGGGCGTGCCGGTGCCGAAGTTTGCACCGCCTGGTGTAAAGACCTCGGTTCCGGCGCTAAAACTGGCATGGATACCGAGGAAACTGTTTGTACCGGTACCGACAAAGTGGATGCCGATAAAAGAGGCTGCTCCACTGCCGGTACTGGTAGCTCAGACCGGACCGGGACTGGAAGGCTCGGTGTCAGAAAAGCAGGCAGGAGCTGCTGCAATTGCTCTTTAAGCTGAACTTGCAGGACGGCGGCAATTCGCTCGTCCAGCGAAGGCACCGGTACCGCTTTTTTCTTCTGCGGTACCTTTGGTGCCGCTCTACACTCCGAAGAGGAACCCGAGGTCGAAGGGCTAACCTCAATCGGAGTGGAGCGCTTCCGTGGGCGCCTCAAGGTCGGCAGGATTGGGCTCGCTGCCACTGAGACCGGAGGGCGCTCCAGCGGGGAAGGCTTCTTAGCCGGCTTACCTAAGGAATGCGACACCGGCGCGGTATCGATGAAGTAGGTGCTGACTGCATCGGGGCCGAAGTCGGAGTCGGTGCCGCCGAATCCGACATCTCGGTACCAAACAATAACCGCTGTTGAATTTGGCGGTTTTTAAGAGTTCTCTTTTTCAGAGTGGCACAGCGGGTGCAGATGGACGCCTGATGGTCAGGACCGAGGCACTGTAAGCACCAGTTGTGCGGGTCGGTGAGAGAAATGGGCCTCGCGCACCGCTGGCACTTCTTAAAACCGGGTTGGGGGGCATGAACGTAAAAACGGCTTCTTCCAAATCGAAGGCCGAGGCCTCGATGGTGGCAGCAGGCCCCGCCGGGGCGAACCTGAAAAATGAGGGAAAAAAGAAAAGAAAATTCTTCTCTTTTTTTTTTTTTAAAGAAAATAAGTAAAGAAGGGAATAAAATACCGAAAAAGTTTACACGAGCGGGAAGGCGTTAGTAGAAAAAATTTTCAACAGCCGTTGAAAGTGCGTCTTCTTAGCTCCGCCTCTGTCGGGCAGGAAGGCACTCGCGCGTGCGCGGTGCGGCCTGCTAGAACTTTCCAAGTTCTTAGAGTGCAATCACTCTAAAATTGTCTGTACCGGGGCTCCGTCGGTGCCGTCACCCATCAGTCAAGAATATGCTGCCTGCTTGTCCTGGGATAACTAATAAATTCAATCGTATCCTTGCTGGTGATGTCGTCTAGGTGGAGATTGATGTCTCCGATGATCAATAATCTTTGGAACTTGAGGAAGGCGTTTGTTATAGTCTCAAGGACGAGTTCGGAGGAGTTGTTCCAAGGGGTAGGTGGGCGGTATAGGAGCAGGATGCCCAGTGGGTGAGGGTGAAGTTCATCGTTGACGGAAGCAAGCATGTATTCTAGTGAGGTGTGGCAACCCCTTTCGAGGAGCTGAACATCGAAAAAGGATTTGTAAAGAATTGCCAGGCCACCTCCTTTACGGTTAGATCTAGGTGAAAAGAGACCTTGGTAGCCATGGGAGCAGAGTTCATTTTGTGTAAATAGGTCATCTTTTTTAATCCATGATTCCGTGATGCATAGGAAACCAGGGTCAGAATCTTCAAGTAGGTCCTTCAGAATTTGAATCTTGTTGCAAGCGGATCTTGCGTTGCAATAAAGCATTGGGACTGGGGTGAGCGAGTCAGAGGCAAGGTTGGGGAGATTGGCAGGGGAAACAGACTTTAAAGAAGCATGGTTGATTCTTTGGGGTTTTTTGGGGGGAGGATGTGGTCTGGTGCGAATCAGCGTGGGGATTTTGAGGCCAGGGCAGATATTATTGGTATTTGCAGAATTGAGAAGATCGGGAGAAGGAGGTATTACGCAGAGGGTGGAGTTGAGGGAAAAGCAAAGTAGGAGGAGAAAGGGCCACGAGGGTAGCTTCATGGTGAGAGGTGAGCTTTTGGGGTTTTTTTTGGGAAAAGCTAGGCAACTTGGTATCTAAGCAAGAAGAGGATCTAGACAACTAGGTAGAGAGACAACTAGGTAGACAGACTTAGCATACCTTGATGGAACTAGTATAGAAGTAAAGGAAAGGGCTTAAATATTGCGCTCGTCCCTTAACATTGAAAGCACTTAGCAACTGGATGGTGTCCTATAAGAAGCTGTGGACAAGGACAGGCACTTAGCAACTGAATAGTGTCCTATAGGAGAACTTAGACCAGGGTCAGGGTCAGGCGTATATTGGCTATACATGTGGTTTTACATAGAAACATAGAAACATAGAAAGATGACGGCAGATAAGGGCTACAGCCCATCAAGTCTGCCCACACCATCGACCCTCCCCTTTAAGTCTAATGTCCCCTTCAAGTAGAATAGTAATAATGCCATTCTACTTTCCTGCTCTTTCAAGTCTATACCCTAGTGATCCTATCCTTTGGCTGACCCTCGTAGTGATCCTACATAGGTATCCCATTTATTCTTGAAGTCTGGGACGCTGTGTGCCTCTATCACCTGCATTGGAAGCTTGTTCCAATGCTCAATCACTCTCTCCGTGAAGAAGTACTTCCTGGCGTCTCCACGAAACTTCCCTCCCCTGAGTTTGAGCGGATGACCTCTTGTGGTCGAGGGTCCCTTCAGGAGAAAGATATCATCTTCCACCTCAACCCGTCCCGTGATGTACTTAAATGTCTCAATCATGTCTCCCCTCTCCCTACGCTCCTCGAGAGAGTAGAGCTGCAACTTGCTCAGTCTTTCCTCGTACGGGAGACCCTTTAGCCCTGAGACCATCCTGGTGGCCATCCGCTGAACCGATTCAACTCTGTGCACATCTTTACAGTAATGTGGCCTCCAAAATTGCACACAGTATTCTAGATGAGGTCTCACCATGGCTCTGTACAATGGCATCATGACTTCAGGCTTCCTGCTGACGAAGCTTCTCCTGATACAACCTATCATCTGCCGCGCTTTAGATGAAGCCTTCTCCACTTGAGTGGCAGCTTTCATATCAGCACTGATGATTACTCCTAAGTCTCGTTCTGCCGTAGTTCTGATTAAAGTTTCTCCATTCAGGGTGTAAGTTCTGCAAGGATTTCTGTTTCCGAGATGCATGACCTTACATTTTTTGGCGTTGAAGCCCAGCTGCCAGATCGAGGACCAGCTTTCTAAAGTACGCAGGTCTTGCTCCATAGCATCTTTTAGATTATAGTCGTTTACTATATTGCATAGTTTGGCATCATCAGCGAATAAGGTTACCTTGCCTTGAAGCCCTTGAGTCAGATCCCCAATGAATATGTTGAAGAGGAGAGGGCCCAGGACTGAACCCTGTGGCACTCCGCTAGTCACTTCCGACATTTTAGAGAGGGTACCATTAACCACCACCCTCTGAAGTCTGCCACTAAGCCAATCTTTGACCAATGTAGTTAGAGTCTCTCCAACCCCATCGATTTCATCTTGTTCAGCAGCCTGCGGTGTGGGACGCTGTCAAATGCTTTGCTGAAGTCCAGGTACACGACGTCCAAGGACTCGCCTGAGTCCAGTCTTTTTGTTACCCAGTCAAAGAAGCTGATAAGATTGGACTGGCATGACCTACCCTTGGTGAATCCATGTTGGCTGGGATCCCGGAGATTTTCCTCGTTTAGGATCGTATCCAATCTATACTTAACCAGTGTCTCCATGAGTTTACACACTATTGAGGTGAGGCTTACCGGTCTATAGTTCGCAGCCTCAGCCTTGCAACCCTTTTTATGTAGAGGAACGACATTGGCAGTTTTCCAGTCCAACGGTACTTTCCCCGTGCTTAGTGAAAGATTGAAGAGCACTGCCAACGGTTCCGCTAGAACATCTCTCAATTCTCTGAGCACTCTTGGGTGTAGATTGTCCGGTCCCATGGCTTTGCTCACCTTGAGTCTTGCCAATTCGTTGTAGACGTCCCCAGGTGTGAACTCAAAATTCTGAAACGGGTCATCCACGTCTTGTTTCTCTTTCAACTGTGGTCCATGTCCCGGTGCCTTGCAGGTGAAGACTGAGCAGAAATATTCATTTAGTATTTCTGCTTTCTTGGAGTCCGCCACTGCGTAGTTTCCGTCCGGTTGTCTAAGGCGTACTATACCGTCTGTGTTCCTTTTCCTATCACTGATATACCTAAAGAATGATTTGTCCCCTTTTTTAATGTTTTTTGCCAGAGTTTCTTCCACTCGAAGTTTGGCCTCCCTAACTGCTGTTTTGACTGCTGCAGATCTGGTCTTATATTGTACTTTAGTATCTTTTTTTTGCGTACTTTTGTAGGAAAGAAATGCTTTTTTCTTTTCCTTAATGAGGTGCGAGATCTCTCCAGTGAACCATTGGGGTTTGTTGTTTCTTTGCCGTTTCTCTACTGATTTTATGTAGCGATTAGTTGCTTCGTGTATGGATGATTTCAGGTACGACCACATAGTTTCCACATTGCCGGTCTCTGCTTGGTCCTGCAGCGTCTGATGAACGAAATCTCCCATGCGTGTGAAGTCGGTGCCCCGGAAATTGAGTACCTTTGTTTTTGTAATTGATTTAGGGGATCCTTTCCCAAGGTTGAACCATATCATGTTATGGTCGCTGGAGGCTAGTGTATCTCCTACTGAGACCTCTGAGACGCTTTCTCCGTTGGTGAGTACCAGGTCTAGGATCGCCTGGTCCCTAGTGGGCTCCGTTACCATCTGTCTGAGATGTACTCCTTTTATGGAGGTCAAAAGCTTCCTGCTGCTGCTGGTTGTTGCTGAAAATGTGTTCCAGTCTGCATCAGGCATGTTGAAGTCCCCTAGCAGTACAGTGTCGCCCCGTAGAGTAATGTTCTCTATGTCTTCAATTAATTCTGCGTCCATGTTTTCCGGTTGTCTTGGAGGTCTGTATACCACACCAAGATACATGCGGTAACAGGCTATAGGTGCAGTTTATAACAATCTATGACATGCTGGACATGCAGTTTGTACAAGTTAAATAAGCAGGCTATACAGGTTATATAGGGACAGGGAAAGCTGTGTTGAACCAGCTGATAGAATCCCCAGGAAGAGCAGCAGTTAGGAGAGATGAAAGAAAACACAGTTCCCGCAGAGCCTGGCGTGCTCCTTCTCAAGTGTCTTGGCACTAGAGGACAGCGTTAGAGTGGCCCTTCTTTGCTGCTATGTTGAAACCAGCTGATAGAATCCTCAGGAAGAGCAGCAGTTAGGAGAGATGAAAGAAAACACAGTTCCCTCAGAGCCTGGCGTGCTCCTTCTCAAGTGTCTTGGCACTAGAGGACAGCGTTAGAGTGGCCCTTCTTTGCTGCTATGTTGAAACCAGCTGATAGAATCCTCAGGAAGAGCAGCAGTTAGGAGAGATGAAAGAAAACACAGTTCCTTAATGCTATTTGAAACATCATTGCTGAGAATCTTCATCCACATGGCACCCCGATGTTGGATGAGCCCCAGCGGAAGAACCTTGCTACCAGAGAAGGAATCCCTAAAGACTATCAGCGAAGACTTCTTGACTACTGCTACTTAGAACGTGACGACTTTCGTGACCTTGAACTAATACAGCTTTAATTATGGACTTATTGATTTACACTTTAACTCTTTTATGGACTCATGCAGTATTAGTGTATATGTATGTGTATATATATATATATATATATATACATATACATATACATATACATATACATATACATATATATATACATACATATACATATACATACATATACATATATATATATATATATATATATACACATATACACTAATACTGCATGAGTCCATAAAAGAGTTAAAGTGTAAATCAATAAGTCCATAATTAAAGCTGTATTAGTTCAAGGTCACGAAAGTCGTCACGTTCTAAGTAGCAGTAGTCAAGAAGTCTTCGCTGATAGTCTTTAGGGATTCCTTCTCTGGTAGCAAGGTTCTTCCGCTGGGGCTCAACCAACATCGGGGTGCCATGTGGGTCATCGGGTCACTGCACTTTCTCGTAACTTAGGAGCAAGAAAGGGGATGGAAAGAATCTAATAGAAATGAAAAACCAGCTAGGGAGCGATTGTGGGAGTCAAATCAGGATGAAAAATGCATAAAAGTCACAATCAAGTAAAATACATGAGTACATGAGTACTAACATGCAAGAATATATATATATATATATATATATATATATATATATATATATATATTCTTGCATGTTAGTACTCATGTATTTTACTTGATTGTGACTTTTATGCATTTTTCATCCTGATTTGACTCCCACAATCGCTCCCTAGCTGGTTTTTCATTTCTATTAGATTCTTTCCATCCCCTTTCTTGCTCCTAAGTTACGAGAAAGTGCAGTGAAGAAGAAGAAATGAGCCCAGCTGACTTAAAAAGAGTTGATGCGATTAGCTGAACTTCCATCCTGACATCAAGTGTAATCTGATGGCGTCTGGACCCAGCCGAGTCTGCACTGATCCCAGCTATTTTGGAGGGGCATGGAAATAATCTAACTGGATAATTTATCCCTTTTGGATATAGTATGATCATGACAAACGGAGTTCCTGGAAGCAGTCCAGGACTGCTTCATGGAACAACTAGTCGAGGCACCAACGAGAGGATCAGCGACTCTGGATCTGATCCTCAATGGGCTGAAAGGCCCCGCGAAGGATGTGGAGATCATAGGACCACTAGGAACCAGTGACCACAACATGATTCAGTTCAAAGTGCAAGTAGGACTACCTATGAGAAAGAGAACCAAGGCAACAACATTTAACTTCAAGAAAGGGAACTATGATGCCATGAGACAAATGGTGAGAAAGAAGCTCAGAAACAGCTCCAAGGAAACTCGGACTGTGGAGCAAGCCTGGTCCCTATTCAAGGACACAGTAAACAAGGCACAAAACCTATATATACCAAGATTTAGGAAAGGTTCCAAGAAGAATCAGACAAAGGACCCTGCATGGATAACCAGTGAAGTAAAGAAAGTGATAGGAGATAAGAAAAAATCATTTCGGAAGTGGAAAAAGGACAAAACTGAAGGAAACTGGAGAGAGCACAGGAAGCAACAAAAAGAATGTCACCGAGTAGTCAGGAAAGCCAAGAAAGAGTATGAGGAGAGACTAGCCAAGGAAGCAAGAAATTTCAAACCATTTTTCCGATATGTGAAAGGGAAACAGCCAGCGAGGGAGGAGGTGGGGCCCCTGGATGAGGGTGACCGGAAGGGAGTGGTGAAAGAGGAAAAAGAGGTGGCTGGTAGGCTAAACAAGTTCTTCTCGTCGGTCTTTACAATAGAGGACACATCCAGTGTGCCAGAACCGGAAAAAATCTTCAGGGGAGATCAAGAGGGGAAATTATCATGCATGGAGGTAAGCCTCGAAGACGTTCTCAGGCAGGTAGATAGATTAAGAACGGACAAAGCTCCGGGCCCAGACGGGATCCACCCGAGAATACTGAAAGAGCTCATAGATGAAACAGCAGAGTTACTGCAGCATATTTGCAACCTGACCTTGAGAACAGGGGTAATACCGGAGGACTGGAAGATAGCGAATGTTACACCGATCTTCAAAAAAGGATCGAGAGGCGACCCGGGAAACTACAGACCGGTGAGCTTAACCTCTGTTCCGGGGAAGATGGTCGAAACTACAGACCGGTGAGCTTAACCTCTGTTCCGGGGAAGATGGTCGAAACTACAGACCGGTGAGCTTAACCTCTGTTCCGGGGAAGATGGTCGAATCAATGATCAGGGAAGGTATCAATGAGCATATAGAAAAAAATAATCTGATGAGATCGAGCCAGCATGGTTTCTGTAAAGGCCGATCATGCCAGACAAATCTACTGCATTTCTTTGAGGGGATAAGTAAGCAATTGGACCAAGGTGACCCAGTAGACATTATATATCTAGATTTCCAAAAAGCCTTTGACAAGGTGCCCCATGAACGCTTACTGAAGAAACTGTGGAGTCACGGGGTGGAAGGGGACGTGTACAGATGGATCAAAAATTGGCTGGCGGACAGGAAACAGAGGAAACAGAGGAGTAAAGGGGCACTACTCTGACTGGATAGGGGTCACAAGTGGTGTTCCGCAAGGGTCAGTGCTGGGACCATTGCTGTTCAATATATTTATTAATGATCTAGAAACGGGGACAAAGTGCGAAGTTATCAAGTTCGCGGATGACACAAAACTCTCCAGCAGGGCCAGAACTGTTGAGGAATGCAAAGAATTGCAAAGCGACCTGAACAAACTGAGTGAGTGGGCAAAAAAATGGCAGATGAGCTTCAATGTGGAGAAATGTAAGGTCTTGCACATAGGGAAGGGGAACTCCATGTACAGCTATACGATGGGAGGGAGGGTACTCGGGGAAGGCAGCCAAGAAAAAGATCTGGGGGTATTGGTGGATAACACAATGAAGCCGGCGGCACAATGTGCAGCGGCCTCAAAAAAAGCGAACAGAATGTTGGGCATTATCAAAAAAGGTATCACTACCAGAACAAAAGAAGTTATCCTGCCACTGTATCGAGCAATGGTGCGCCCACATCTGGAATACTGCGTCCAATACTGGTCGCCATACCTCAAGAAGGACATGGCAATACTCGAGAGGGTCCAGAGGAGGGCAACGAGGATGATAAAGGGTATGGAGAACCTTTCATATGCCGAACAGTTAGACAGGCTGGGGCTCTTTACCCTGGAGAAGCGGAGACTGAGAGGGGACATGATAGAAACTTATAAAATCATGAAAGGCATAGAGAAGGTGGAGAGGGACAGATTCTTTAGACTAGCAGGGACAACTAAAACAAGAGGTCATTCAGAAAAACTGAGAGGAGACAGATTCATAACGAATGCAAGGAGGTTCTTCTTCACTCAGAGGGTGGTGGACACCTGGAACGTGCTTCCCGGAGAGGTAATAAGACAGAGTACAATTCTGGGGTTCAAAAAGGGATTGGATGACTTCCTGGAAGCGAAGGGGATAACAGGGTACAGATAGAGGTTTACCTTACAGGACATTGAGCGAATAGGGTATGGATATTTTAGGTTAGGTAGGGAACACTTTCAGGTCATGGACCTGGGGGGGCCGCCGCGGGAGCGGACTGCCGGGCACGATGGACCCCTGGTCTGACCCGGCAGAGGCAACGCTTATGTTCTTATGACAGGATGAAGCCATAAAAGGAAGGTATTTTAAAAAAATGTTAGTCACCCATATTTACTGTCACTTGATCCACATCCTGAATATCAGATCAGAATATGAACCCCCTCACAGATGCTTAGTTTCTCAAACTATCTCAAAAGTTGAAATAGGGACTCATTACATCTACAATATTAGCCATATGGATCAGGATATGACAAGTTACTAAGAGTCATTACTAAGAGTCATGGTATATTACCTTCTTTGCTTAAACAAACGGTAAATTAATACTTTATTACCATTATTCTTTCCTACTAATAGTTGCATATATGGCCATATAGAATTGTTGAGTTATTCTGCGACATATTAGTTTAGTTTAGATTGGGTTAGTTTATTTGTCCTCTTAATCCATATCAAGCCTACTTATTGAGTACCAGGGCCTTATGCTTGTGCTCTGTGACCAAGAACCTGCATGACCTTCAACCACACCTTGACCTGGGAGTTGAAGATGTCATAATCTTCAAACAGGGGGATGAGAAGGGGGAGGGGAAAGTCCTTTAAGCTCAGGTGAAGACCCCCAAGAATTTCCCTGTCACAGCAGTAGCAGGCCAAAGCAAGGCCAGTACAGCTAAGACCTAAAATGGTTGCTGAAAAAGCAAATAGGCTCTCTGACTAGAAATTGTCAACTCTGAGAGCAGCCGTGAACTCTGAAAGACTTCTGCTTTTTCCTAGAAACAGAGAGTGTGGTTATAGAGAAAAATAATTCTGATGAAAAACATAAGCAACAAGATAACTTTCACTACAGGAAAGATAAGCAACAAGATAACTTTCACCAGAGGAAAGAAAAACCACAGACATAAGTATACAAGAAGGCTAACCACAGAGCTGAAAAACCGTTAGGCCCAGGTGCTCAAAAGAGGAACTTGGTATATTAATGGTACATTTACGGGGAAATGAGGGAGAAGCATATGGAAAAAGGTGTGACACAGAATCACTCAATTTATGTTAACCAACCCATAGCTTAATATATGAGATAATGAATATGATTAACCAATGAAAGTGTGAAATGTAACATGCACCAACGTGGGCCAGAGCTGCCAGAATCATATAAAAGAAAGCTCCATGAATCATGCTTTCAGAACTCATCGGAGGTTCTCCATCAGCCTGGCCAGCCTGATGTATGCTCTAGCACTCTGTATGCTGTGTGATTTATTCCTGTAAGCTATTACTATTTGATTATTAAAACTCATATTATTTGTATCAACATAGAGAGAGTTGAATGGTCTATCTGTGGAGGCCTACGGTCTTCATTACCCAGCAGAAAGGGACGCGTATCGGGGTTTGGGACAGTGACCTTCGTGTTAAGTGTCCAGTGTTTGGCAGGTACTTATCTTCATTCCTTTCTCGAATGCTCCAAACTGACCATTTGGGGGGGGGGTGCATCCTCTTTTGGAGAAGGTGGTGGGCTGTACTGTAGAATGGGATTATGGTACCCTTTTACTGGGTTTTCAGGAGCCCCTCTGTGCGCAGGGTCTGACCCTCCCACATTGCTGATTTTTGTACAATGCCATCCTCTTGGTCAAAAAGCTGATTTTGACCCACTGGGTTTCATCGGATGCTCCCCTGGAGGTACAATGGAAGAGTAGACTTCGGGAACTGGCTCAATTTGAGATTAGGGCTTCTTCTGTGTCCTTTAATCTGTCCAAGCAGCACTACGGAAGTGCTTGCACGATCTGGTGATCTGACTGGACCTTACATGCATGTCTTCCCTTTATCTGGCTCCCACGCTTTCTGTATTTGTTCTTTTTGCTCTGTGGGTACCTCAGGGTGGGTGGGGGGTGGTTAGGGGCTATGTGGGCTGTGAGATGTGGAAGTTGGTGTGTTAGTGTAAGAGAATGTTGGGTATGCATATAGTCTGCATGGTTGGGGGCTTATGCTGCTGCTCATGGGATTGTTTACACCTACTGAGCTCCCCCTGCAGGAGTTCTCTCATGGGGCATTGTTGACTTTATTATTATTTTTGCTTGCCTTTGCTGTACATGATTGTTTCACTGATTTTTGTATTGCCATGTATTATGCTATCTGTGACCTTTTCCACTTCCAATAAACATGTAAAAAAAAAAAAAAAAAAAGATGATGATACTTCCCAAAATAAATTATATTTTGAGTATGATACCATTTTTGCTTAAACGACGCACATATCATGACATTGAAAATTGTCTAAGTACATTTTTATTGCAGAATAAACAACCCCGTATTGCGTTGCATAAATTAGGACAAGCCAAATCTAGGGAGGGGGGGGTAAATTTTCCTAACTTCTTGAACTATTTATTTATTTATTCAATTTTCTATACCATTCTCCCAGGAGAGTTCAGAACGTTTTACATGAATTTATTCAGGTACTCAAGCATGTTTCACTATCACCAAGCTTTCAACAAGAGACACGGATCGATATGGCTGAATGTTGATTCTGTTGCCAATTCCCTTACTTGGTTGCAATTGGAAAAAAGTGTATATGGAAATACTCGCCTCGCTTTTACACTTTCCAATCCACTACATCCTAAAGATAAACAATCAATCTACTATTACACTCATGCAGTACTCAAGGTTTACGATAACTTGATGGAAATTAAATTGCACAAATCGACAGATATTGTTGTGGCATAATGATCATATAAAGATTTAGGATAGATCAATTAACTGGATATTGTGGCAAAATTGTGGTATCTGGACTCCCCAAGATTTAATAAAGAACTCTCAATGGATGTCCTTTGAGGAATTACAAGCTTGTTATAGCTTGCCACTCCATCAGCAGTATTGTTGGATACAATTGAGACACTGCTTGAATGCTCTTTTTCCTAATGTAGGGCAATTAAAGAATATCCCAGAACTACTTTCCTACATTTCATTAATCAATACTAATAAAAAAGGAGTTGCCTCCAGATGGTATGACCTTATGAGAAGGTCTTCAACTTCTTCATTAACGAGCATGATGAACGCTTGGCATGGAGATTTGGGACTTTCGCCTGAGGAAGAGACGTGGCAGGAAGTTTGGAAAAATATGTTTAGATCTTCTCGCTCTGCCGGCATTCTTCAATCTCTGTTCTTCCTTATGCATAGAGCACACTGGACTCCAATTAAGGTAGCTAAGATTTCAAATGGACTACCATGTGTTGGTCTTTTAACTCACAGGAAGGCACACTTAACTCATATGATCTATAACTTTTCACATCTATTGGAGCAAAGTCTGGGAAACCATTTCTACAATCTTGAATATACAAGAGCCCTTAAGTTTGCGCATTATCATACTGGGTCATCATGGCCTACTGCACACGCTGCCTGATCATAATGCAAGGCTGCTTAACATCTTGCTATTTTTGGCCCTTAAAAATATCTTACATTGTTAGAAAGACCTATCTAAGGTGAATTATATTAACTGGTGGAATACGTTATGCCTTACAGTAAAATATGAAAGTGTCATAGCGGAAAGGCACAAGTCTGAGCTCATTTATCAAAATCTGGAGTCCGGACAATTCTTACTGCAATACAGACTGATGGCATTCAGTTATTGTGCTAGGATATAGATATCTACAACAGAACTTATATATTATATCATGGCTTGCTATTCATATTTATATGGGGGTAAAACTCCAGTGTTCCTCTGTGTTTAGGATATTGTATATAGTTATGGCTACAGGTTGTGCTAACACTCTCTTTTTAGATAGGCAGGAGTCAGCTTGTTGTATTGCATAGATTATATGGAAAAATTATGTTCTTACCTGTTAATTTTCTTTCCTTTAGACGCAGCAGATGAATCCAGAGACCAGTGGGATAGCAGACATCTACCAGCAGGTGGAGATAGAGAAACTGATTAACAGGTGGTCCTATCGGTTGGCACTCCTCCTGTATCTTAAGTATGCTCTGTCTCCCAGCAGGTGATAGTCGCTATTCAACTAGCTCCTGAATTCTGGCTGTTCCTAAGGAATTTTTGTGAAATAATCATATACAGTCAAACCCGGTTTGTGAGTGTTTTGCAAGACGAGCAAAACACTCAGCAAACTTTTGACTCGCAAACCGAGTGTTGACTCGATTTGTGAGCAACCCCCCCCCGATAACCTGCATCACTCCCCCCCGCTCGCAAAGGCCCCCTCGCTCCAACCGGCACTTCCCCCCTGCGTGAACCGGCCCCCCCGCCCGAACAACTTAAACCCCCCCCCCCCCGTCTAGCGCAGGCACAGATCGTGTGCCTAGAAGATCTTCCGGCTTCTGCCTGCCTGCCTTGAGCATGCATCTGCGCATGCTCAAGGACTTCTAATTCTCCCTCTTGCCAAGAATTAGAAGCCCTTGAGCATGCGCAGATGCATGCTCAAGGCAGGCAGGCAGAAGCCGGAAGATCTTCTAGGCACACGATCTGTGCCTGCGCTAGACAGGGGGGGGGAGGGGTAAGTTTAAGTTGTTTGGGGGGGGGGCCGGTTGGGGGGGGGGGGCCTTTGGAAGCGGGGGGGGGGGGTGGAAACGTATCAAAGCGAGTTTCCATTATTTTCTATGGGGAAACTCACTTTGATAAACGTTAACAAGGTAAGATACAGACAAGTTGTACAAAGGCAAAGAATCATAAATTCCTATTCAACAGCAGCAGATGAATCCAGAGACCAGTGGGATAGGAGACATCTATATATTACATTTGTATTTTATTAAAATCAATAAAAATCTGAACTGGAATAAAGATTATTCTTCTTAATAGTACATTGCATGCAGTGAGGATGATTGAGAAATGCTTTACCATGCCATGGGAAACCACACTACATGTACCCATATGGAATAACATACTGATTAAAATTCAAGGGACGATGGTGTAATGGCCAATATGATAACGGGCGGGTATATGGTCAATTTATCATTTACGAAGAGACGATAAGTGGTGGTTATCCCTTTCATGATTTGCAATATGATTACAAGTTACCCCCTAGTCAATTTTATAGATGGATACAACTTCAGCGTTGCCTTGATGCTTTTTAAAAGTGTAAACTATTCATAATACACTAAGATCAACAGCTATCAAACAATCTATATTTTTTGTTTTTCACAAGGCCATCTGGACACCATATAAATTATCTAAAATTAAAAAGATAACTCTAATAAATGCTGGTCATGTTCCAGGGAGGTTGGCACACTAATACATTTGTTAGACTACTGTGATCATATACGTGTTTACTGGAAACGTATATGGGATACCATTTATATTTTACTAGAAATTAAGGAATCACTTACATTAGATGTTATAGTACTGGGCCATTTAGGACTTCAGCAACCAATATCTGAAAACTAGTGCTGCCCGATTCAGGAAAAAAATTTCAATTTCGATTCAGCCTATTGAATTGATTTTTCGATTCGATTTTCCTGCCAAATTGGGTGTTTTTTTCAAACATCCTGGTGGATTTATTTTATAGCTTCTACACCTCCTTTGCCCTCTCCTACCCACACTGGCGCTGTGATGTAAACAAAATAAACAAACAAAGACTTTTCTTCTCTCTGTTAAATCCTAGCTCACGTTTGTGGTCTAACACCAGCTCTGGCAGGATACGCTTTTCAAATCTGACATATTGTAATCACAAAACAGAAAATAAAATGATTTTTTTCTACCTTTTGCTGTCTGGTTGTCTTCTGATAACTCGCTTCTTTCTTCTTTCTCCGTGCTAACCATCCATCTTCCATCTGTGTCCTCCCCTTCCATTTCCATTCCTTTCCCCTGGTCTGGTATCTGTCTCCTCCCCCTCCATGCCCTGACATCTCTCCCTCCATGGTCTAATATTGCCTTTCCTTTAGAGAGTTGCGCGGGGACAGAAATCCCACCCGTCCCCGCCAAAGTCCCACCCGTCCCCACCAGTCCCCGTGAGGAATCCCTCCGTCCCCATCAACTTTTGAAATAGTTATTTCATTTAATTATGCTACTGAATTAAAGGCTCTGGTAGAAACCCATTTACAAATAAGCAAAAAGACTATTAATTTGGAAATATTAATTGGGAAGAATACATACTTTGTAAACGGGTTTCTACCAGAGCCTCTTGTTTATAAATTTTTATCAACACAACTAATATACTACTTTATCCTGAAGCAAAAAAAAAAAGAAATAGAATTCTTTTCCTACCTTTGTTGCCTGGTTTCTGCTTTCCTCATGTTCTCATTCAGTTCCTTCCATCCACTGTCTCTCTTCCTTCTGCGTCTTCCATTTGCTCTGTTACTGTGCCTCTCCCTTTCTCCCCCCTTCCAAATTGGTCTGGCACCCATCTTCTTCCTTCCGCTACCCCCATAGTCTGGCATCTCTGTCTTCTTCCCTGCCAGCGTCTTCTCCCCACTCTCTCTTCCCCATTTCCTTTCAGCGTCCTTATCCCCCCCATCTTCCCCATGTCCTGTCAGCATCCTTCTCCCCCCCTCTGTCTTCCACATGTGCTTTCAGTGTCCTTCTCCCCCCTCTGTCTTCCCCATGTCCTTTCAGCGTCCTTCTCCACCCCTTTGTCTTCCCCATGTGCTTTCAGCATCCTTCTCCCCCCACCCACCCACCCCCGTCTTCTCCATGTCCTTTCAGCGTCCTTCTCCACCCCTTTGTCTTCCCCATGTCCTTTCAGCATCCTTCTTCACCCCTTTGTCTTCCCCATGTGCTTTCAGCGTCCTTCTTCCCCCACCCCACTCCCGTCTTCCCCATGTCCTGTCAGCATCCTTCTCCCCCCCTCTGTCTTCCACATGTGCTTTCAGTGTCCTTCTCCCCCCTGTCTTCCCCATGTCCTTTCAGCGTCCTTCTCCACCCCTTTGTCTTCCCATGTGCTTTCAGCATCCTTCTCCCCCCACCCACCCACCCCCGTCTTCTCCATGTCCTTTCAGCGTCCTTCTCCACCCCTTTGTCTTCCCCATGTCCTTTCAGCATCCTTCTTCACCCCTTTGTCTTCCCCATGTGCTTTCAGCATCCTTCTCCCCCCCATCTTCCCCATGCCCTGTCAGCGTCCTTCTCCCCCTTCTGTCTTCCACAAGTGCTTTCAGTGTCCTTCCACCCCCCCCCCCCGTCTTCCCCATGGCCATTCAGCATCCTTCTCCACCCCTTTGTCTTCCCCAGTGCTTTCAGCATCCTTCTCCCCCCTCCTTCTCTCCCCACCCCGGGTGCAGCACAGCCGGCCAGGTCCCCTTACTTTTGTGGCGCTTCCCCGACAGACCGACCAACAGCCCCGGTCTGACAAACCTCCTTGCCCTTAACCGCAAATCTAAATTTCCTTCTTACAGCTGCTGTAAGAAGGTAATTTAGATTTGCGGTTAAGGGCCGGGAGGTTTGTCGGACTGGGGCTGTTGTCGGTCAGTCTGGGAAGTGCCACAAAATTAAGGGGACCTGGCCGGCTGTGCTGCATAGGGGCGGATCGCCCCCTCCATTGGTAGCCACTCGAGCCGCGAGGCTACTCTACTCTCCTTCTCCTTACCTGCCCTGCCTGCAGCACAGAGCCGAACGGAAGTCTTCCCGACGGGAAGACTTCCGTTCGGCTCTGTGCTGCAAGCAGAGCAGGTAGGGAGAAAAGCCGCGCGACTTAGTACATCCAGCCCCGCAGGAACCCCGCGACCTTCGGAGGCGTCCCCACGGGATCCCCGCGACCCTATGGGGCGTCCCCATGGGATTCCCGCAACCCTAGGGGGCGTCCCCACGGGATTCCCGCAACCCTAGGGGGCGTCCCCACGGGATTCCCGCAACCCTAGGGGGAACCCGCAGAATGCCCGCGGGTCCCGCGGGATTCCCGTCGTCCCCGTTCAGCTCTCTACTTTCCTTTCCCTCCCTCCCATGGTCTTGGCATCTCTTTCCTCTCCTCTCCCTTCCTGGGCTTCCTTATCCCTCCTTCCTTCTCTCCCTAATTGGGTGCAACAGCATTTCTCTTCCCCCTCCCCCTCTCACTCTCCTCCTCCACTGCTCTCTCCCTCCCTTCCCCCATCCACTCTCCTCCTCCACTGCTCTCCCCTCAGTCCTGCTGCAGCTTTCCCTCTTTCATTTTAAGTCCAGCAGCACTCTCCTCTGTTCCCAATCCAGCAGCACCTCTCCCTCTCACCTCCCTCCTCCACTCAGCTCCAACAGTACCTATCCCTCCCCTCTACTTCCGTTTCCCCCACCAACTAGCTGTAGCATCTCTCCTTTCCACCCCCAGGGCAAGCAGCACCTCTCCTCTCCAACTAGCAGGGCTCCTCTCCCTTCCCTTTCCCTCTGACTAGACGCAGTACCTTACCCACTCACCTCCCAGGTCTAGCAGCATCACTCCCTCCTCTCCTCCTATCAGCTCCCCTCCCTCTCATCTCCCAGGTCCATCGGCACCACGCCCCCCTCCTTATTAACAGGCTCTCATGGCTCTCACTGGCCTGACTCGGCACAGCCTGAAGTTGTGTTTGACTCCTATAAAGAAAGTACAAAAGAAAAAAAACCAGGCGATTTTTCAAACCTTCTCCGTAACACTAGCCTGTATTAGCAGCTGCACCGTTCTCTTCTTCCATAGCTTTAGTGAGTCAATTCCCTTCTGCAGCCTCAGAGCCTTTGCTAGGCCATCCTGCCTCCAAGAAAGAAGGAAGTTGCATCATCAGAGGCGGGACGGCCTAGCAGAGGCTCTGAGGCTGCAGAAGGGAATTAACTCGCTAAAGCTACGGAAGGAGAGAGCGGTGCAGCTGCTAATACAGGCTAGTGTTACGGGGAGGGTTTGAAAAATCGCCTGGTTTTTTTTTTTTGTACTTTCTTTACCGGAGTTAAACACAACTTCAGGCTGTGCCAAATCAGGCCGGGGAATTCACAAGCCGATGAGAGGGTTTAAAAATTTTTTTTTAAAAATGTTTTGAGTGGCAGGATTCATGAGCGCGATGACAGTCGGGCACGGGGAGGCTGGGCCCCAAATCAGAGAGGCTGATTTCTTTTTTAAATACACATCGATTCTAATCGATTCACCCAAAGTGAATCAGTGAATCGATTTGAATCGGAAATCGGGCACTACTGAAAACCATTCTAAATTGATAAGAATTTTACTTAATTTGGCCATCAAAATCATTTTGCAACACTGGAAGGATGCTTCAAGGATGGAATATATAAACTGGTGGAATATTGTTTGTCTAACTGCCAAATATGAACGTGTTGCTGCACAAAGATTAAATGGGTTAAATAAATTTAATAAAATATGGGAGCCATTAAAATCTTAGTCACACGCCTGTTAAACCATGATGATTCAGCTGGACAAGGTGTACATCCATACTGTTCTTTTTGTTGTATCTATGATAGCATTATTGATTAATTGTTAATTGTCATTATATCGCTATACTTTTGCAATTCATTTATGTATGATCTATTTAAATGTCAATAAAAATTATTGAACTTAAAAAATAAAAAAATAAAAATCAGGGATAACCGCAGTCCTTACTATGTTATAAAATAACAAACAGGAAAGTTTGTCATCAGTTTTGTTCTGCTGCAAAAATTATGTTAGTCTTACCCACAGACATTCCTTAAAGAGAAGATTTTTTGTTGTTAATATACTAGCATAAGGATTACATTGAAGTGGCAAAATCTTTTTAAGTTAATGTTTATTATGTTCACTTACTTGTAGGACTAACAGCTAAAAGGTTTATATGAACAAATCTAGCAATGTACATAAACTTACAACTCATTTGCTTATTTAAAAAAAAAAAAGAAATTACTTCGATTTAGCACTCTCTCTTAAACTACACTAACCCTTATTTATTCACAGCCCTGTTGCTACTTTACTAAGGGGTTCCTTTATAGAGCTACAGTAATAACTAGCCTGCACTTACAGCAGCTTAAAAGAGCTTATCACAGGATGCACAGATGCATCCTGTGGTAAAATCTCAATGTGCATATGCAAACCAAATGCAAAAAAGATTCCTGAATTTTTCCTTGGGGAGGGGAGTGAAGGAGAGAGTGGGCATGACAGCATTAATCAGTAAGTATAAAGTAATGTGGCTGTGTTAATTGATTAACACAGGATTCGCATGTAAGAGCTCACTTGCTAATTTTTGTTAATAGCCACATTGGCCGTTAATTGGGAAAGTCAGTTATTTTCTAGCTGCAGTAAAAATGGCCTTAACACACAGGAAAAAAAAAAACCCATGCACATAAGGCCAAATTTTACCACAGCTTAGCATAAAAACCCCTAAGTAATGTTTTCATCAGGATAATACAGTACACCCAAAATCACTGGATAGGCAGCATAGCTACATATAACATAGTAACATAGTAGATGACGGCAGTAAAAGACCCGAATGGTCCTTCCAGTCTGCCCAACCCGATTCAATTCAAATTTTTTAATTTTTTCTTCTTAGCTATTTCTGGGCAAGAACCCAAAGCTCCACCCTGCACCGTGCCCGGGTTCCAACTGCCGAAATCTCCGCCAAGACCCACTCCAGCCCATCTACACACCGCCAGCCACCGAAGCCCTCCCCAGCCCATCCTCCACCAAACGGCCACATACAGACACAGACCGTACAAGTCTGCCCAGTACTGGCCTTAGTTCAATATTTAATATTATTTTCTGATTCTAAATCCTCTGTGTTCACCCCACGCTTCTTTGAAATCAGTCACAGTTTTACTCTCCACCACCTCTCTCGGGAGCGCATTCCAGGCATCCACTACCCTCTCCGTAAAGTAGAATTTCCTAACATTGCCCCTGAATCTATCACCCCTCAACCTCAAATTATGTCCTCTGGTTTTACCATTTTCCTTTCTCTGGAAAAGATTTTGTTCTACATTAATACCCTTCAAGTATTTGAACGTCTGAATCATATCTCCCCTATCTCTCCTTTCCTCTAGGGTATACATATTCAGGGCTTCCAGTCTCTCCTCATACGTCTTCTGGCGCAAGCCTCCTATCATTTTCGTCGCCCTCCTCTGGACCGCCTCAAGTCTTCTTACGTCCTTCACCAGATACGGTCTCCAAAACTGAACACAATACTTCAAGTGGGGCCTTACCAATGACCTGTACAGGGGCATCAACACTTTCTTCCTTCTACTGACTACGCCTCTCTTTATACAGCCCAGAATCCTTCTGGCAGCAGCCACTGCCTTGTCACATTGTTTTTTCGCCTTTAGATCTTCGGACACTAATACCCCAAGGTCCCTCTCCCCGTCCGTGCATATCAGCTTCTCTCCTACCAACATATACGGTTCCTTCCTATTATTAATCCCCAAATGCATTACTCTGCATTTCTTTGCATTGAATTTTAGTTGCCAGGCATTAGACCATTCCTCTAACTTTTGCAGATCCTTTTTCATATTTTCCACTCCCTCTTCGGTGTCTACTCTGTTACAAATCTTGGTATTATCTGCAAAAAGGCACACTTTTCCTTCTAACCCTTCAGCAATGTCACTCACAAACATATTGAACAGGATTGGCTCCAGCACCGATCCCTGAGGGACTCCACTACTCACCTTTCCTTCCTTTGAGCAAATTCCATTAACCACCTCTGGCGTCTGTCCGACAGCCAGTTTCTGACCCAGTTCACCACTTTGGGTCCTAACTTCAGCCCTTCAAGTTTGTTCAACAGCCTCCTATGAGAAACTGTATCAAAGGCTTTGCTGAAATCCAAGTAAATTACATCTAGCATATGTCCTCGATCCAGCTCTCTGGTCACCCAATCAAAAAATTCAATCAGGTTCGTTTGGCACAATTTACCTTTTGTAAAGCCATGTTGCCTCGGATCCTGTAAACCATTAGATTCAAGGAAGTACACTATCCTTTCTTTCTGCAAAACTTCCATTATTTTACGAACAACTGAAGTGAGACTCACCGGCCTGTAGTTTCCTGCTTCAATCTTGTGACCACTTTTATGAATAGGGACCACATCCGCTCTCCTCCAATCCCCAGGAATCACTCCCGTCTCCAGAGATTTGTTGAACAAGTCTTTAATAGGACTCGCCAGAACCTCTCTGAGCTCCCTTAGTATCCTGGGATGGATCCCGTCTGGTCCCATCGCTTTGTCCACCTTCAGTTTTTCAAGTTGCTCATATACACCCTCCTCCATGAACAGCGCAGAATCTACTCCATTTTCTCGTGCATCTTTGCTAGACAATCTCGGTCCTTCTCCAGGATTTTCTTCTGTGAACACAGAACAGAAGTATTTGTTTAGCACATTTGCTTTCTCCTCATCACTTTCCACATATTGGTTCCCAGCATCTTTTAGTCTAGCAATTCCATTTTTCATCTTCCTCCTTTCACTAATATATCTGAAAAAATTTTTGTCTCCTTTTTTACATTTTTAGCCATTTGTTCTTCCGCCTGTGCTTTCGCCAGACGTATCTCTCTCTTGGCTTCTTTCAATTTCACCCTGTAGTCCTTTCTGCTCTCCTCCTCTTGGATTTTTTTATATTTTACGAACGCCAACTCTTTCGCCTTTATTTTCTTAGCCACTAGGTTGGAGAACCATATCAGCTTCCTTTTTCTCTTGTTTTTATTGATTTTCTTCACATAAAGGTCCTTAGCCATTTTTATCGCTCCTTTCAGCTTAGACCACTGTCTTTCCACTTCTCTTATGTCCTCCCATCCTAACAGCTCTTTCTTCAGGTACTCTCCCATTGCATTAAAGTCCGTACGTTTGAAATCTAGGACTTTAAGTATCGTGCGGCCGCTCTCCACTTTAGCCGTTATATCAAACCAAACCGTTTGATGATCGCTACTTCCCAGGTGAGCACCCACTCGAACATTAGAGAAACTCTCTCCATTTGTGAGGACCATATCCAATATCGCTTTTTCCCTTGTGGGTTCCATCACCATTTGTCTGAGCAAAGCCTCTTGAAAGGCATCCACAATCCTACTTCCTTCCGATTTTGCAGACGGAACATTCCAGTCTGCATCCGGCATGTTGAAATCTCCCAACAGCAGAACCTCCTCTTTCCTTCCAAACTTTTGGATATCCACAATCAGATCCTTATCAATTTGCTGCGATTGAGTCGGAGGTCTGTTCCATCTTCTCTTTTCAGAGCAATCCATATCGCTTCTTCCTCTCCCCAGGTCCCTTGCATTTCGGTCGCTTGGATATTGATCTTTACATAGAGAGCTACTCCTCCACCTTTTGACCATCTCTGTCCTTCCTAAAAAGATTATATCTGAGTATGTTTGCATCCCATCCATGTGATTCACTGAACCATGTCTCTGTGATAGCGACAATATCTAGATCCGCCTCTAACATCAGGGCTTGCAGATCATGAACTTTGTTGCTTAGACTGCGAGCATTTGTGGTCATCACTTTCCAGCTATTTTTCAGCGATAATCTCCTTTTCGTATGGATTTTTGTTTCGTTTCACTTTCCGTTGCAATACTAAGAAATGAGTTGCTGATATTGCTTATGTTGCAGTCTTTACTACTATCACATCTTTTCTTTTGCCGGGGGTAGTGTCTATAATTGTCCTTCGTACATACACCACCCCCACCTTCTAGTTTAAATGCCTAGAAAAATATTGTCTAAATTTCTCTGCAAGGTTTCTTTTTCCTGCTGTAGTAATATGTAGCCCATCAGTGCAATATAGCTTCTTGTCCTTCCATGTATTTCCCCATCCTCCTATGTACCTGAAGCCTTCTTGATGACACCAGGCTTTGAGCCATCTATTAAAGTCCTCTGTGTTTTTCACTCTTAGCTTTCCCTTTCCATATGCAGGCAGTATTTCAGAAAAAGCTAAAGTCTTTACAAAAGGTTTCACTCTCTCACCAAGCTCCCGAAAAGCTTTCTGTGCTGCAAGTGTGGAGTTGTTGGCCAGGTCATTTGTTCCCAGATGGATAACAACATCAGTGTTAAAATCCTTAGTTTCTTCCTTAATTATAGTCTGTATTTGCCTGAACTCCTGGTAGCTGAGGATCCTGGAAGACATTTCACTATTTTGGTCTCCTCGCCTTGTGTTCCAAAGTTAATGCCGCTGATGATGGAATCCCCCAACAGTAATAGTTTTCTGTTTATGGCCTTTTTATTTGTGCTTAGGGTGCGCTTGTTCTCTTGAGTTACCTTCATTGGTTCCAGTCCCACCTCCCTTCTATTTTCTTGAGTATCGCAGTGCACTAGTGGAGTGAAGGAATTCTGAAGAGGTAATATTTGTGAAGGTGGATGTTTCTGTGTTACATGTTGCAGTCTTCCTGAGCCTACTGTGACCCATTTATTCCTGGGCTGTTTTATTCTTTGAGGTAGAGATGGTAAGTTGGTATGATTTTGTGGAGTGATGGAAGCTGCTTTAATTGTATTCAATTCCTGTTTAAGTTTGCAGAGCTCCTCCTTAATACTAGCAAGTTAAAGACAGATGGGGCAAGCCTTAAGCCTCCAAATAGTATGTCTCGGAATTAAAGCACCACAGTGATTGCATAAAATAAAGGTCATCTTGATTGGTTGTGAAGTGACTTGATTTGAGTAGTCCTGATTATTTGGGTCTCTATATATGAAAAGTGGTCCCTGGGGTTGGTGGGACTATAAGTCTTACCCTTATTCCTATGAAGGGAAAGGAAAAGAGGAAATACGATTTAACAAAGGAAAGAAAAGGGTTTATTTTTTGTGCTTTTTTTGTTGTTTTTTTAAAGTAAGAAACAGGGAGGAGAAGAGAAATTAAGCAGATATAATGCTAAAAACCAGTGAAAAGAGCAGAATATGAAATGAAGAGCAACTTAGCTTTTTGAAGTTCACAGGGCAGCCTTGTTCACAGCACTGTCCCAAAGATAATGCAGTTAACCTTAGAAATAAATCAAAGCCCCTCCCTTCTCCACCTAAATCAGCAGACACAATGGCTAAAAACTAGTAAGTCATAAATACAGGCTCTATACCACTAAAACACAGTATTTTAAACAAAAATGCAAGTTCTATAACAAATCAGTGGCTACCCTAAAACACAGGATTTATAACAGGATTTCCCCTTCTTTAGTCACCCTGAGCCACAGGCACCAGGATTTAATTAGAGTTAATAAAGTCTTACCCTATGAAGAGGAAATAAGGTTTAACAGAGGAAAGAGAAGGGTTTATTTTTTGTGCTTTTTTGTTTGTTTGTTTTTAAGTAAGAAACAGGGAGGAGAAGAGAAATTAAGCAGATATAATGCTGAAAACCAGTGAAAAGAGCAACTTAGCTTTTTGAAGTTCACAGGGCAGCCTTGTTCAACCATAACTCTACAGCTTGTTGCCAAAACAGTAGAAGGCTAAATGAAACCAAGGATTAGTTAAGGAAGTTTTAAACCAGCTAACCCTAAGAACTTAACATCCTAAGGCCACTTATGGAAATTAAGTAAAGTAAAACTTGTGACACAGATGCTCTTACTACAGTTTTTACCTTCCACCTTTCCTCAATTTTTTATATGAGATACCTAACCAGTTTGTGCCCCTGATCACTAATGTTTTCATAATAAGGTAGCCATTCTACCACCATTTCCCCACGCCATAAGTTAAAACTTAGGTGACCTCATTGTATCTTATACAGAGTAGAGAATGACACGAGAAAAAACTTTGTCCCCCATCTCCGCCCTGTTCCCGCAAACTCGTCCCCATCCCATCCCCGCAAACTATCTGATCCCCTCCACACAAGCCCCGGATACTTTATACTGAACTTATTTTATTGAAGTATAAAAAGAAACAATATTCTGTACAATTGTCATTTTATAAATCAAAGTTCTGGCTGCCGAACTAGAGAAAGATGTTCAGCTGCTAGGGTTTATTTATAAATGCTTATCAACATAACTAATATACGACTTTATTCTAAAGCAACAAAAAAAGAAAGTAAATAGAAACTTTTTTTCTACCTTTGTTATCTGGTTTCTGCTTTTCTCATCTTTTCCTCATTCATTTCCTTCCATCCACTGTCTGCCTTCTGTCTCTTCCATATGCTCTTGTGCCTCTCCCTTTCATCTCTCCCTCTATTCACCTCCCCCAATTGGTCTGGCACCAGGGCAGGATTAACCAATAGGCCAAGTAGTGCCTAGGGCCCGAAATGGTCAGGGGGGCCCGATGAAGGAGGGCATCAACATTGTTTTTTCCAAATGGTGATGGGCCCCTCCTGCATCGATCGGCAATGCGCCCCCCCCCCTCCTCCCGATTGGTAATGCGGCCCCCCCCATCAACAGATGGGGGGGCCTAGTGTACTTGTGTGCCTAGAGGCCCTCGACAAATTAATCCTGCCCTGTCTGGCACTCATCTTCTTTCTTCCGCTCCCCCCATAGTCTGGAATCTCTCTTCCCCATTTTCCTTCAGCGTCTTCTCCCCACTCTCTCTTCCCCATTTCCCTTCAGCGTATGTTCCTCTCCACCCTACTTTCCCTCTCTCCCTTCCCCAGTTCCCTTCTGCGTCTGTTCCTCCCCACCCCACCAAGTTCCCTTCAGCATCTGTTCCTCTCCACCCCACCTTCCCTCTCTGCCTTCCCCAGTTCCCTTCAGCGTCTGTTCCTCTCCACCCCACCTTCCCTCCCTGCCTTCCCCAGTTCCCTTCAGCATCTGTTCCTCTCCACCTCATCTTTCCTCCCTTTCTTCCTCTCTCCCTTCCCTTTGTATTAGGCGTTTCTAAATTTCCTTCCTATGAGCAGCCGGAGTGTTGAAGTTGCATGTGGCAATTTCCAGTTGCGTCAGAGATGACCTTTAAGGCAGCTATACGTGACTTCAACGCTCCGGCTGCTCATAGGAAGGAAATTTAGAAATTGCCTGCCATGAAGGTAAGGGGAAGGGAAGAAGAAAGGGAGATGCTCGGATGTGGCGGCGGCGGCAGCAGCGGTGGTGGTCACTAAGGAGAAAGGGAGATGCTTGGATGTGGTGGCAGCAGTGGTGATCAGTAAGGAGGGAGGGAGATGCTTAGACGGGGCAGCGGTGGCAATCAGGCAGCAGCAGCGATCGTTAGTAAGGAGGAAGCGCGATTGGTGACCGCACGCATTCCCTCCCTTAACTGTGGAGACAAGGCCATTCACCATTCCATGGGGCGGTGAATGGCTTTGTCCCCGTAGACGCGGTGAACACTGTTTTTTCCCCCACCGTTTCGGCCGGTTACCCGCGGTTACCCAAAGCTTAGTGTCATTCTCTAATACAGAGCAAAGCAAATACATGAAACTGGATCCTGCTACTATTTTGCACATATAAGGGAAAATTCTATAAGACACCTAAGATAGGCAGCCAAATAAACAGGTGCCTAACTACTTAATTAATAAATTGGTTTTAATTATGAGCATTAACAAGATAATTTTTAAAAAATACAAATTAATTGGGAAAAAGGCACTTGTCTTTTGTAGAAGCATGCCTAGCAGCACCTAACTCCAAAGTAGGTGTGTTTAGGGGCAGAAAAGGACTTAAGTGCTGCTAGGTGCAATCCAATTATTTGGGCGCCTCTAATGTAGTCCTTTAAAACCCTGGCCTACATTACATTACATTACAAGTGCCTATGTTTTAAGTTAAGCGCCTATTACAGAATCACCCTTTCACTTGTCATTCACCTATCTTTTCAGATGCTATTTACAGATTATTTTCCCATAATGTCTACATGTTCAAACTGAGAAACATTAAATACATTTTTATCTCAATCTCAACACGGGTTTTAAAAGGTAAGAGACTTCTACAGCAGTGTCTGACTTTTTGCTACCTATCTGTCGGAAAGAAAATCACGAGTTCCTACTTGAATTGAAAGAGTTATGCGATCCCTTAGAGGTACGCGAACCTATATCAGACGACCTGGTCACCCTATCCATAAACCATACCCCTTCCCCCCCCCCCACCCGGGACCCGGAGAAAGCACTTCATGATCATAGAGCCCAGAGAATAAACTAAGAACTATTTTCAACACTTCGCATACACAAACAGAAAAGAAAAATAAACAAGATGAGAAAACCTTACTTGGGATTCGACGAATTCCAATAGATCGGATCTATCGATTTAGATATAGCAATCCTTAAAATCACCAAAGCTCCCCAGTAGTACTTCCAAATGGATTTTCTTCCAGCCATAGTCAGGCAACGACGAGTTTTCTTGATCAAGCTTCCACAGCTCCACAGGATTCTGAAGATAATCGAACAGCGGAAACAGCTTTTATTCTCAAATCCCTCCAACAAGAGCCACAAACACCCGCCGACTACCTAAGTCAGACCCGGAAATATAATACTTATCTAGTGATTTAAAAATGAAATAAAACCAAAATCCACTCTAGTTAGCAATAATAATAATAATTTTTTAAAAATCAGTTCACGCTTCGATTTTTTTTTCACTTCAAACTATCTCGTCAAAAGATCCAATTCCATACGCCCATTTAGTTCCACTCTCAGTACATAAGACGGCGGCAAACGAAGATCATATGAGAATCCAGTACTCGTTATATAATAGGTTTCTTTGCTGATGGCTGGACCCTCAGAAACCGATCAAGTATGAACGATCTCCAACAGATCATTTATTAACAATAAATCAAATTTCAAAACAGCAATTAAAGTATATTAAAGCCGGCTTCGGCATTCCATCTTCCATCTTGGGGCTGTTTGGAAGATTTTGTAGAAAACACTTAAGAGAGGATTCAGGATTATGCTTTTTTCCTTCCACGCTTTGCCTTTTTTGTTTTAAGATTCTTTCTGGTACCACCAGCAGCAATACCAGAACAATCAGCTAGAGACGTAATGAAGTATTGTGCGCCGCCTCACTATACCTACTGCTTCCTGTTCCCGTGACCAAAAAACCCTTGCTGCGCTAAACTAACACAAGCTGTCAGCACACCAAAAACCCACCCCCTTGCAATCACTTGACTGTTTTTATTGGGTAGCTCCACCAATACGAAATCTGATTGTTTTCTGTGACTGTCAATCATCCAATCAAAGCTCTAGTTCGCGAGTTACTTCTTTGCGCAGGAGCAGTTCACATATGTAGTGTCGTGGTAGTAGTGTATTAACCACCGCAGAATTTAACTCCCATATATTCTCTGAATACTGACTAGACTACTGATCGAAGAAATTGTAAGATTTCACAGTGACAAAGGCTATGTAAAAGAGGCCATATTCTTTAAAGAGATGCAAGACGAAGAAATTAAAAAATATACTTGGGGATTTTAAGACGTGTGAATAAACTAGTTCTACTTTTTCTTGAAATATTTTCGGATTCCTTCAGACAGTAATTATTTGAATAAAAATGTTTTCATATTTCTACTTAAATAGTACCGCTTAGCTAATAATATGTTAGGGGATTTTCTCTCCAGTATTTTGTTAACTTTCTTTATTTGTTTACGTGATACGAGTCGGAACGTTATCTTTTGTAGCAGGTTCTTTTAGCAATTTCGAAGATGTCCTCTAACTAAAGACTTTTCGAATCAGCTATGATTTTCAGCCTGACAGCTAAGTTTTCTCACTATTACTATTATCGCTTTGTTCAGCAAAGGGACTTATCGCTTTGTTCAGCAAGGGGACTTCCATATTGCATTAATTAGCCAAATAGCCTAAGGCTAAGCCTACAGCTTGAGAAAACTTTACAAAGAGTGCAGCTCAACTCAATACCATGCCTTGAACTGTTTTCTTCTCCAAGGGCTTTAATTTTCAATACGTTACCAACACCTTCCCTATCAAACAAATATTTTAAAAATATTTCAGAAGTAGCGCATAACGGCAAATATTCGAGGTTTACAGTGATTTCAGAAGCTGGTTCTTTGTAACTATTTTTCAACACCACAGTGCCATAGCCTCCACTAGTGGCTAGTTTGAAGGTCGTGAGCAGAAAGCCTTGCTCTAATTATCTCCAGCTCCACCACTTAAGAATACATTTTCATTTATCGTACAGCGATCTGTTCCCAAAAATCATATTGAATGCCTGGACAAATGTGTACAAATATGCTTCCCAACTTGTTCTGTTTTAAAAGAGCAGAAAAGGCAAGTTTGGAGATATAATAAACATAAAATATATCATTAAACTGTGTGTTTGATTCACTGTAAGATACTCATATACAGTACTTACTTTATATTGCAATCTTTATTTATTTAGTTGGCTTTATTAACCGCCTTTTTCATGAAGAGATTCACCAAAAGCAGTTTACAATACACTGAATTTAGGACGGAATAAGTGAGAGAGATTTAGAAAATCCAAATAGTAGTTTACAGCCATCATTTTGTCTTATATACTGAACTCGTAATGAATAGTCAGTGCACATTCAAATAATTTTACCTTATTTTTTTCAAAATTAAAGTTTCAAGTTTATTGTATTTAATATACCACCTAAAACCTAAGCGGTTTACATAAAAAAAACAAACTTTTATTCAAAAGTTTGAATAAGTAAAAACAACAAAGGGAAAACGAACATAATCTAAAACTACAACGGATATCACAATATACAAGTGAGAATAAAATGCGAAACGTTTTTAGTCCGCTTCTTATCTATATTGGAATAATCGATCTTTAAAAGTATATATCGGGCTATTTATTGGAATCTGGAAGCATGTAATTATAAGCTATTCCCAAATGGAGTTTAGTAATGTGTCTCCTATTTTCTATCTTTTGATTTTTCTCATCTAAAGGCGGAGAACAAATTGTCCACTTGAATAATTTAATTTGCATTTTCAAAGGTGTATTATTCATTACGATAATAACAATAGGATAAAATCATAATAGAAAGAATAAGAGGACAAGGCAGAATAGACGTTGCTTGTTTGGACAGATTTACAATCCTTAAATGCAGCACAAACTTTTACTTTTAAGCTTTTCCCGGTTTTGTATGATATCTGAAGACATTACATATAATACATTTATTTGCACCTTTCTGAAATAAAACAATATTTTTTCCAGGGATTTCTAGACAAATTATAATTTCAGATTGTTTGCATTCTTGTTTTTTAAGTAAAAAAAGCGGAAATGCAAATGACCTGTATGGTACCAAAATATCTCTCTACTGTTGATTATACAACTTGGAACAAATTCTTAATATTGTACCCACTTCCCAAGGAAATGATCAGTTTGTTTCAAGCCACTTACTATGTATGTCTACAGTTTCCAGATTATTTAATCAAATAGACCCTACTCGGTCCACAAAAAAAAAAGGGGGGGGGGAGGTTAAGAAAATGAAATACACTCGTATTTCATTTTTCTACCTAAGCGTCTTCATTCTGTTGTAATTGGTGCTGAGCTGTCTGTTGAATTTCTGTGCAGTTTCGTAGACCAAATTGCAAATATTTTTCACGTATGAATAGTATTCTTCTATCTGATATATTCGATCAACGGAGTGAAATACAAGTAAATTAATTTTAGTACCCACAGGATAAATAAGGTCCAATAATTTTTTTATATGTTGGACCATCCTTGACTTCGTTTATCTTTACTATATACTGTATAGATAACTAGCAACATCCTGGGGGAAAAAATAAGTCCAGTGACTGTTTAAATTCACTCTTTTATTTTTTATACGGACGTCTTGGACAAATCAAGCCACTTTTCTTCAAATATCAAAATTGGGGACAGTGTGTTTAATTTGAATGTCACGTGATTAAGAAATAATAATGTTGTGTGAAGATATTGAAGACATGAAACACAACAATACAAACTGATATTTTTAGTGACCATGATAAAAGAAAACACATATTTTAAAGTTTATAATTCAATCCTATGCCACTGCAGTCAACTTCAGATCAGGGAAACCGATTTGCATATTATAATAGCAGAGAGACAAACCTCCCCCCCCCAAAAAAAAAAAAAAAAATCATTTTTATTTTAATAAAAGATGGATTATTTCATGTAAAAGAAATACAATTTCATAAAAACTGATGCACTTATGGATACTGTTTTGAACAAATATAAATGTAAACCGCTCATATTGTTAAGGAGAGAATGAATAAAAAAAACAGCCAGAATAAAAAGTGAATTGATTATTGCTTGTAAAATGGGTGATCATAGCTTGAAGAGCAAACTTACATCCTCTTCTACGAAACTGCGATAGCAGTTTCTAGCAGAGAGACCCGCGCTGCTCCCGAAGCTGAGCGTCGGGAGCAGCGCGGGCCATTCAGTGCAAAGGGGGTAAGGGATTTTACTAGAGATTAGTGCATTTTATCTGTAACAGGGCACAAAGTTATAATATGAGTCCTCTGGCAGATTACATGGCTAGTTTTTAATATAATACACCCTACATTGCTGTTCCTGAATATACATGTAATTTCCTGCATTCCTTGTGAACAATTAGCTTACAGCAAAGCAAAATTTCACACAGTGGAGCTCCATTACTAAGTCATCCTTAATACAGGTTAAAATCCACGACACTAAAGTGCGTCCAGGCATCCCACAGTAGGTTTGTGTTTTGCATGATCTACCCATGTGCTAAAAAATGTAAAACATTTTTTTTGCACTGGGAGCGTGTTTGAAGGAAGAGAGTAAGGCATTCTCAGCGCTAATTGGTTAGCGCAGCTGCATTACTGAGCGCTAATCAATTGCATACCAAGGGGGTGCACTGCTCCGAGGGTCCGCGTCTTGAATTTCTTCCAGCAGCATCAGAGTTCACAATTTTCTGCTGGTGTCAGCTTCGGGCCTTCCTTTCTGCTGTGTCCCGCCTACTTCCTGTTTCCACAAAGATAGGACTTGGCAGAGAGGAAAGCCTGAAGAGGACAAGAGCAGTGAATTGTGAATGCTGCACTACCCAAAGGGGAGGGTGTGAGAGAGGGAGGAAAGGGATCAAATGGGAAGAGCATTGCTGCACCCAACTGGGGAAAGGAAGGGAGAAGGAAGACCAGGGAAGGGAGAAGAGTGGAAGGAAGGGAGGGAAATGAAGGAAAGAAAGGAGATTCCAGACCATGGAGGAGGAGGAGGGTAAGATGCCAGGCATGGAGGGAAGGGAAGGAGACAGAAAGAAATGTTCCGTAACAGTTGTTATCCAGGGACAGCAGGCAGCTAGTCTCATTAGTGGGTTACGTGATCCAACGGCGCCCCGATGCGGACGCTCACCCCGAAAATCATGCTAGGGCTTATTTTGGGGGAAACACCATACCAGTAATTACAAAGTTTATAATAAAAAGTGATCGTGCTGCTTTTTCTACCTGTGAATTTTTATATTTTGTTTGTTTTTGTCTAAGATATTATAATTATTATGAACAGATGAGGTTGTGTTAACCATCCTGATAATTTCTGTTATGTCTGCAGACAATTTATTGCAGAAGATCAGCGAAAGAATCTGTCCAGCAGACTTCAAAATGCATACAAGCATTATTTTGACTGTAAAGTTGGCAACCAAGATAAGGCGTGGGCACCTCATGTGTGCTGCACTGCCTGCTATTCTAGATTAATCTGTATTAATCTGACTTGTTCAGTTTTACAATGGATGTATTGATATTCTAGTGCTGTACTGCCAAGTTCGTTAGGTAGTCAGCACTTCACGGCACACAAAGAGATATCCACACACACAAGATAAGGTTAATTATGCTGCTTTATTGGCTACATAAATTGCAGGGCAGTAAAATACTGAGCACAACTGATATAGATATAAATTGCGAGGCAAATATACAAAGCACTAATAAGTCAAAATAACACTACCATGATTGATTTATGACATCACCGTTTCTCACAGCTGACTGGGGAATCCTTTCCAGGCAGTGATAGACCAGGTCAACCAACCATGGGACTCCGTTTACAGCCCGCTGATGGATTTCAAAGGAAAAGAAACATAGAAGATGACAGCAGAAAAGGGCTACAGCCCATCAAGTCTGCCTACTCTGCTTACCCACCCCCTGTCTATGCCCTAATGACCCAATTTCCTTATCTTGACCCTCGTAGGGATTTCACATGGGTATCCCATTTATTCTTAAAGTCTGGCACGCTGTCTGCCTCAATCACCTGCACTGGAAGCTTGTTCCAATGATCAACCACTCTCTCTGTGAAGAAATACTTTCTGGTGTTGCCATGAAATTTTCCGCCCCTGAGTTTGAGCGGGTGCCCTCTTGTGGCCGAGGGTCCCTTGAGAAAGAAAATATCATCTTCCACTTCGACACGTCCCATGAGGTACTTAAATGTTTCGATCATGTCTCCCCTCTCCCTACGTTCCTCGAGAGTGTAGTGTTCAGTCTCTCTTCGTACGAGAGACCCTTGAGCCCCGAGATCATCCTGGTGGCCGTCCGCTGAACCGATTCAATTCTGCGCACATCTTTACTGTAATGTGGCCTCCAGAATTGCACACAGTACTCCAGATGAGGTCTCACCATGGCCCATGTACAACGGCATTATGACTTCAGGCTTTCGGCTGACGAAACATCTATTGATACAACCCAATATCTGCCTTGCTTTAGATAAAGCCTTCTCCACTTGATTGGCAGTTTTCATGTCTGCACTGATGATTACTCCTAAATCTCGTTCTGCTGAAGTCCTAGTTAAAGTTTCTCCGTTCAAGAAGTACGTCCTGCATGGATTTCCGCTTCCGAGTGCATGACCTTACATTTCTTAGCATTGAAGCCTAGCTGCCAGGTTGAGGACCAACTTTCCAATGTAAGCAGGTCCTGTGCCATATAATTCTGTAAACTGCATTCACTTACTATATTACATAGTTTGGCATCATCGGCGAATACTGTTAATTTACCTTGAAACCCTTGAGTCAGATCCCCTATGAATATGTTCAAAAGGAGTGGACCCAGGACCAAGCCCTGCGGCCTCATATACTATTTTATCCTGTCTCACACTCTGTTAGTTTCTGCAGTAAACAACAGGTGTTTCACTTATCTCCCAGCTGGAATGCCCACCAGATTCCCACAAGCCTGCGCCTGGAAATGCCATCTCCTATCACAGTATCCTGAGATTCACAGTTCTTTCTCACATACACACCAAATCCCTGCTTCTGGAAATGGCTGCACAAGCACTCACTGCAGTGTTTAAGAGGCTGCCTTTTCCTAGGTACACCCTTGTTGTTTGACTCATGGATTATTGCTAAAATATATATATTTTTATATAGAGGGGAGGTGTTAAAAAAATAATCGACTCCGGGAGTCAAATATACTAGGTACGACACTGCCTTCCTGATCTCTTTTTAAAATCAAAATCTTCTTTTCCAGTGGGCCCTGGCATGGCAGCCATTCTCACAGCTATCAGCGCTGCCTCAAAGCTTTCTGTCTGTCGCAAGCCGCCTCCCTCTGATGCAACTTCCTGTTTCCACCTGGGCAGATCGCGGCAGAGGGAAAGCTTCAGGGTAGCACTGGCAGCCTGTGAGACTGAGGAGACTGGGAAGATGAGGGAGATGGACAGAAGGGGAAGAGATGCCTGGACTGCAGAGCCCCCTGGAACTGTTTTAAGTTATCCCCGGGGTAGGGGTGGGGGGTGAGGAAGGATGAGAGCATGGGGAGGGGAGGTTGCACTGCAAGGGGCAGAAAGGAGGAAGGGAGGGATAAATGTTATACTGGGAGGAAGGAGAGATGACTCAAGGAAGAGAGAGATGTCAGATTCCAGAGAAGAGTGATGGAAGAAGGGAGAGAGAGATGCCAGACCATGGGACAGAAGAGAAGGAGGGGAGAGATATGCCAGACTGTGGGAAGGAGAGGAGAGAGATGTCAGACTGCAGGAAGGAGATGGCAGACTGTAGGAAGGGGTTGGAAAGGAAAGAGATGCCAGAGGAAAGGAGAGAGAGATGCCAGACCATGGGAGAAGAGAGAGATACCAAGCTGTGGAAAGGAGAGGAGAAAAATGCCAGACCACAGGAGGAGGGGAAGGGGGAAGACAGAGATGTCAGACCACAGGAGAGGAAGAGAGAGGAAGGAGATTGTGCACAGGGATGGAGGGGAAGGGGAAAGAGAGGGAGGATATGGTGCACATGGATAGATGGGAAGGTAAGACATGGAAAAGTAGATAGATTTTGAGAAGAAAGTAATGTAGGAAAATGTAAGAAAGTTGAATGTTAAAAGTTAATACCGGAATGTACGCAGGTAAGGCTAGACTCAGTTAGGGCACTGGTCTTTGACCTAAGGGCCACCGCGGGAACGGACTACTGGGCACGATGGGCTACTGGTCTGGCCCAGCAGCAGCAATTCTTATGTTCTTATGATGTAAGGCAGAAAGTGAAGGAGAGAAAAACAGCAAATGGATAAGAAGGCCCTGGAAACACAGTTAAGAGCACAGACAGAAGGAAGTGCATCCAGAAAAGATTATTAGAAAAATAAGAAAAGATTATTAGAAAAATAAAATCACCAGACAACAAAGGTAGTTAAAATTATTTTATTTTCAATTTAGTGATTGAAATGTGTCTGTTTTAAGAATTTATATCTGGCGGAGACCACATGATGCCTTGAGCAGAGCAGGACATATCCACCCGGTGCTGCCTAGATGACCTCCCGGAATCCCTGGTCATCCTTTATCGTTTATGTTTTTGGAGTCTTTCAATGCCCCAGCAGTGTGTATTTTGACCTTATGGACAGATATATCTTCAAATCTCCAGATATGATGGCATCTAGACTCTTTAAAAAGGACAAATCTGTTCACATGAGGCCTAACTCCCTTCCGAAGCTGGACAGTTCTTCATCTACTTTAAAAGACGACATTACTGTGGCAGTTGTAGGTGCATTGGACTCCTGTTTTAAATCGCTTACAGAGTGGGATGCCATGGACAAAATTGATGATCTGGAAAATAGATCGCGACGAGATAATCTTCACTTTGTGAAATTTCCAGAGACTCTTTCAGATGCCCAGCTCCCATTGGTCTTGGAGGACTGGTTAACCAAACAATTTCCTCCACTAGCGGATGGCAGACCATATCGGATTGAATTTGCTCATCCCCTGGGTTGGAGGTGTGAAGGGGAAGTTAGGCCTCAACAAGTCATTGCAAAATTTCACAGCTATAAGATGAAGCGTGTGGATCTTCATTATGAAAAATTGTCCATTCAGATTTTATAGGATTATTCTGAAGCCCTATCTGATTGTCACTGGTCTATCATGAAGTCTGCACCAGCCTGGTGGAACGCAAGATACGCTTCATGCTTCTCTATCCAGCCCTACTGAAGGTGAACATTGAAGGCAGCTGGTAAGTTTTTCATTCTGTGGAAGAGGCGCACACCTGGCGTACTTCATTATCATTGCCCCTCTTCATTGGGCTGGATTCTAATACTGTCATTTTGTCTTGCCTTTCCTACTTGATGGTTGCTTTGGCTGCCACGTTGCTGCCAGGTTGCCTTTCGGTGCTTGGAACTTACTAGTCACTGTTTGTACGTTTTGGATACCCACTTAAGGGCAGCCTCTTTGAGTAGCGGGCTTTGCGGTGTTGGACTTCCAATTGGGTTAACTTTGAGTTACTGTTTTGCAATCACACTATGAGGGGAGATCTGAGGGATCACTCTTTGGCTTATACTACGTGGTCTCTCCATTTTTTCCTCCGATGCTTTAGAGCCGTTTGAAAAGATTAAGGGGTTAGGCAGTGGAGAAGTTGGAGAGGGTGGGGTGGGAGGATTTTGGGGTGGGGTTCTTTGGTGGTTGGGGATGGGTGGATAGGGCAGGACTGTAAGAGATGGTATGATTGTGACTGTGTGGCGCTTTGTAACATGTTACACTTTTCAGACTTGGCTGCAGAATTGTTGGATATCCGAGGTGAAGGCTGGGCGCCCAGATGTCCTTTCCTTGATTTGTTGCATCTTGCTTTTTACTTTCTTTGGGATGATTGGAGCTAAATCTCCTTCGTCCCTGAGAGTAGCGACCTGGAATGTGTCAGGTGTGAATTCTCCTATTAAACAGGCTAAATTGCTCTCTTACCTGTGCCACCAAATGTGGATATTGCTTTGTCCGGTCTTTATGTTGCCCTATTTTACTTTTTTTATTTTATTCTTATTATTTTTAAACTCCAATTTTAACAATTGTAAACCGTCCAGATATTTGTTTGATGGTCAGTATATCAAACTGTAAATAAACTTGGAATCTTGGAAACCAAATTGTCTGATGTAGAACATATGACGCTCAAAACTGGTTGGGTGGGAGAGGTTTACTGTTCCTCCATTACTTGCAAGAAAGGTGGAGTAGCGGTACTTATTAGCAAACGTTTACAGTCTCAAACTAAACTGCTTGCTAAAGATACTTATGGCCGCTTTGTGCTCCTGCAGGTGACTTTGAGTGCATTCAGTTTTAATCTCCTAGTGGTGTATGCTCCCACTACCTATGAGCATACTTTCTTTCAATCCCTGGTTAACACTGCTTTGGGACCTGATACAGGCCCCCTGATCTTGGTGGGGGATTTGAATCAAGTGCTTGACCCTTCCCTAGACAGGTTTTCCCCAGGTCAGCAGCCTTCAAATTCTCATAAGGGGGTCCCTCACTTATGTTCTATTTTGGAGTTAGTAGACCCTTGTAGACTGTTACACCCCACTGAAAGAGACTAATTAATACGTTGCGCTCCAATAACTTTGCTGTTATCGCCCCTACTCTATGGAATTCACTACCTAACCAATTACGTAGCTTTAAAACAATTTAAAGCGCAGTTAAAAACATTCTTGTTCCAAGATGCCTTTGGATAAAAACTGTCCTTTTAAGGACAAAACTAAAAGAAAATTGTTACCATCCCATTCCTACTGTATTTTCCCTTTTACGTTACACCTTTTCTTTAATAATTGTAGTTCTTCCCAACTACCCTATTGTTTGAAGTAGGTCCGTACATTTTATCAGTGTTTTTACTTAGATTTTGATGTTATTTAGTACCCCAAATTTTTACGTGTTTTTATGTAATTTTATATTGTAAACCGCTTAGAAACCTGAATAAGCGGTTTAAAAAATATTTTAATAAACTTGAAACTATATGCATCTCTCCCGCTCCCATTCTACTTGGTCCCATATAGATTACATTCTTGTATCACAATCATTGTTTTCTCGGGTTCTTTCCTCTGATATTGGCCCACAGGCAATTTCTGATCATGTTATGGTACTTATGGATATGGAGGTAGGGAACTGCAGAGGTGGCGGTTGGCGCTTTCCTGCCTATCTGTATGATGATCCTCATTTTCAACAGTATCTGGTGGAGCAATGGGCAGATTATACACATTTTAATGCTGAACATGCTATTGACCCAGTCCTTTACTGGGAAGCCTCTAAGGCAGTTCTTCGTGGGGACATTATTGCATATGTTGCTGCGTGGAGCTGCCATATTGCTGCTAAAATTACTTCTCTCGAACGCCAGTTTCAGCGTGCTATGAAAACCTATCTTCGTCGCCCTAAAGCTGCGCATAAGGAATGTATGCTGGCTGCGCAGGTACCTTTGAACATTCTGCTGCATGTGCGGACTAAACGTAGCAAAATCTATAAAAAATTTAGATTCCTCCGTTTTGGGAACTGTCCCAGGTGCTTTCTTGCACGGCTCACTAAGGTTTGGCGTGGTCCTTGGTTGGTTCACTCTATGCGTTTACCCAATGGAACCATTATTAATACAACTGATAAGATCTCCCACACTTTCTGTGACTACTTTTCCAGTCTGTATACGGCTGATTCACCTCAGCCCTCTTTGGTACAGGCATAAGAACATAAGAATTGCTGCTGCTGGGTCAGACCAGTGGTCCATCCTGCCCAGCAGTCCACTCACGTGGAGGCCCCTAGGTCAAGACCAGTGCTCCAAATAAGTCCAGTCTCACTAGTTTAGCATGAACTTGTCCAACTTTGTTTTGAAACCCTGGAGGATGATTTCCCCTATAACAGACTCCGGGAGAGCATTCCAGTTTTCTACCACTCTCTGGGTGAAGAAGAATTTCCTTATGTTTGTACAGAATCTATCCCCTTTCAACTTGGAGAGGGTGAACAACCTGTCCTTATCTACCAAGTCTATTCCCTTCAGTATTTTGAATGTTTCGATCATGTCCCCTCGCAGTCTCCTCTTTTCAAGGAAACAGAGGCCCAGCTTCTTCAATCTCTCACTGTATGGCAAGTCCTCCATCCTCTTAACCATTTTAGTTGCTCATCTCTGGACCCTTTCGAGTAGTACTGTGTCCTTTTTCATCTACGGTGACCAGTGCTGGATGCAGTACTCCAGGTGAGGGTGCACCATGGCCCGGTACAGCAGCATGATAACCTTCTCTGATCTGTTCGTGATCCCCTTCTTAATCATTCCTGGCATTCTGTTTGCCTTTTTTGCCTCCGCAGCACATTGTGCAGATGGTTTCATGGACTTGTCGATCAGAATTCCCAAGCCCCTTTCCTGAGAGGTCTCTCTAAGTACCACCCCAGACAACCTGTGTTTGTGCATGAGATTTTTGTTCCCGACTTTGCACTTATCCACGTTGAACCTCATTTGCCATGTCGATGCCCATTTCTCGAGCTTGACTATGTCACGTTGCAAATCTTCGCAGTCCCTCTGTGTCTTCACTACTCTGAATAACTTTGTATCGTCCGCAAAGTTAATCACCTCACTCATTGTACCAATGTCCAGATCATTTATAAAGATGTTGAAGAGCATGGATCCAAGCACCAAGCCCTGAGGCACCCCGCTGATGATACTCTTCCAATCTGAGAACTGTCCATTTACCCCCACTCAACATTTCTAATCCGCTAGCCAATTTTTAATCCATGTGAGTATTTCACCCTTGATTCCATGGTATGCAATTTTCTGAAGTAGTCGTTCATGTGGAACTTTGTCAAACGCCTTCTGAAACTCCAGTTATACAATGTCGACTGGGTCGCCCTTGTCTATCTGCCTGTTTACTCCCTCGAAGTGCAGCAAGTTTATCAGGCAAGATCTGCCTTTACTGAAACCGTGCTGACTGGTCCTCATCGGATAATGTCCATCAAGGTGATCAATGATGCGGTCCTTTATCAGCGCCTCTACCATTTTTCCTGGTACCGAGGTCAGACTCACAGATCTGTAGTTTCCCGGATCTTCCCTCGAACCTTTTTTGAAGATCGGCGTAACATTCGCCACTTTCCAGTCTTCTGGAATCCTTCCTGATTTGATCGACAGATTGGCTATTAGCTGAAGCAGTTCAGCTATAGTCCCTTTCAGTTCCTTGATGACCCTCAGATGGATGACATCTGATCCCGGGGATTTATCGCTCTTAAGCCTATCAATCTGTCTGCATACCTCTTCTAGACTGACTGTCAACCCTGTCAGTTTCTCGTCTTTGTTTTCAGCATGTAGCCTGATGGGTTCCGGTATGCTGTGTATATCCTCTTAGGTAAATACAGACGCAAAAAATGTGTTCAGTTTGTCAGCAATTTCTTTGTCCTCCTTTAGCACTCCCTTTATTCCATGGTCTGCTTCCTTCGTGGGTCGTTTCCCCTTAATATATCGAAAGAACGGCTTGAAGTTTTTTGCCTCTTTGGCTATTTTTTCCTCGTAGTTTTGGCCCCTTTTACTGCCTTATGGCACCTGCGTTGATGTTGTTTGTGCTTATTCCAGTTTTCATCCTTTTTTGACCTTTTCCATTCCATAAACAAAGTTTTCTTGACTCTGATCACTTCTTTCACCTCTACAGTGAGCCACGCCAGTTCTTTGTTCTTTTTCCTCTTGGATCCTTTGTTGATACGTGGTATATATAGATTTTGTGGCTCGGTGACTGTGTCCTTAAAAAGGGACCAAGCTTGCTCTAGCGTTTTTACAGTGCTTATCCTTTTCTTAATCTTCTTCCCCACCATGAGTCTCATCCCTTTGTAATTCCCTATTCGGAAGTTCAGCACCGTGGCCGTAATTTTGGACCAATGTTTCTCACCTGCATCCAGGTCAAAGCGGATCATATTGTGATCGGTGCTTCCCAGCGTCCCTTCTACTTCTACATCATGTGCCGGTCCTCGCAGTATCTAGACGACGCCTCTTTACCGCGTTTAACAGATGCGCCTTTGAGAGTGGTGAAAATTCCAAATTCAAGTCTTTATAATAATAATAATAAATTTATTTTTATATACCGCCATACCCGAAAGTTCTAGGCGGTTCACAACAGTTAAACATGGTACAAACAATGCAATTCATTTGAGGTTTGGCAAGTAAATGCGTTCAATATAAAAAGAAATACAGGCAATATTAAATATAGAGGAATACAGGCAATTTTAAATAGAATAAAGGTTAAAAGGTAAAATATGTGAAGAACCCAGCCTATTGAATAATTGACTTTTTATCTGTTTTCTAAAATCAAAACTGTACTAGAAGTGGCTTCTAGAACAGTTTTGGCAAGCCATAGGTTCAGTTTGGCCACCTGAAAAGAGAAGGTTCTTTCGAGGAACCTTTTATACTGGCATAATTTTTATCTACTTGCAACGTGCCCTGACCCAACGGGTTTACCACAGAATATTATAAACTACTTCTTTACCACCTTCCAGGTGTGCTGGTACGCTACTTTAACACTTGTGTATATGGCGCTTCATTTCCTCCAGGTGCCACAGACACCCTAATAACCTTGATTCCGAAACCAGGAAAAGGTCCTCTGTATGTTGAATCTTATTGTCCCATTTCCCTGCTCAACATTGATCTTAAGATTTTTGCACGGGTGTTGGGGGATAGATTGGCCTCTCACTTACTCCTGCTTATAGGGGAGGAACAGGTTGGATATGTATTTGGCCGCCAGTTCGTACTGAATGTGCATAAAGTTTTGACGGTGCTGGTGTCAGGCGACTGCAACACCAGGGTTATTGACCAGTCTGGATGAAGAAAAGGCCTTCAACCAGGTGGAGGGGTCCTTCCTCTTCCCTGCTATGTCTCACATGGAAGTATCTGGTTGGTTCATGGATAGTTTGCACACTTTATATGCTGGCCCTCGTGCATCAATACTGATCAACGGGACTCATTCCTCCCCCTTTGCTATCTCGCAGAGGACCCTTCAGGGATGTCTCCTCTACCCGTTACTGTTCCTTTTATACCTGTAACCTTTATTGAGAACTTTGAAGCGAGATGTCCATATTAAAGAATGACACGGGGAAAAAATTTGTCCCTGTCACTGCCCCGACCATGCAACCACCGTCCCTGTCACCACCCCGTCCCCGAGACCACTGTACCCGCCCCATACTCATTCCCGCAACCACTGTCCCCACCCCATCCCCGTCCCCGCGACTACTATCCCCGTAGCATCCACACAAGCCTCAGTACTGCAATATTTAGCTTATTCCTTCCTTATAAATCAAAGTTCTGGCTGCTGAACTAGAGAAAGAGATATTCAGCTGGCAGGGCTTTGTTTATAAATTTTTATCAACACAACTAATATACTACTTTATCCTAAAACAAAATAAATAAATAGAAATTTTTTTTCTACCTTTGTTGTCTGGTTTCTGTTTTCCTCATCTTCTCATTCAATTCCTTCCATCCACTGTCTGTCTTCTTTCAGCGTCTTCCATTTGCTCTGTTACTGTGCCTCTCCCTTCACCCCACCCCAATTGGTCTGGCACTCATCATCTTCCCTCCGCTCCCCCATAGTCTGGCATCTCTGTCTTCTTCCTTCCAGTGTCTTTCTCCCCACTCTTTATTCCCCATTTACCTTCAGTGTCTTCTTCCCACTCATGTCATCCCTATTTCACTTCAGCGTCTTCTCCCTCACTCTGTCTTCCCCAAATCCCCATTTCCTTCAGCATCTTCTTCCCACTCTGTCTTCCCCATTTCCCTTCAGTGCCTTCTCCCCACTCTGTATTCCCCATTTCCCTTCAGCGTCTTCTCCCCACTCTGTCTTCCCCATTTCCCTTCAGCGTCTTCTCCCCACTCTGTCTTCCCCATTTCCCTTCAGCGTCTTCTCCCCACTCTGTCTTCCCCATTTCCCTTCAGCGTCTTCTCCCCACTCTGTCTTCCCCAATCCCTATTTCCCTTCAGCGTCTTCTGCCCACTCTGTCTTCCACATTTCCCTTCAGCATCTTCTCCCCACCACCACCCTTACCTCTCGCCACCTCACCGCCCTTCAGCACCCCTCGCATCGCCCGAGAATCTCCCTCCCTCCCCCTTACCTTCACGGCGTGTTAGTAAAGTAACTTGTTTAAGCTGGCCAAGCCTGCCTGCAATCGTGTGTGTATGGGCGGAAGCTTCTCCTCTGACGCAACTTCCGCTTCCGCCCATACACACATGACTGCAGGCAGGCTTGGTCAGCTTGAGCAAGTTACTTTACTAACGCGCCGCGAAGGTAAAGGGGAGAGAGATAGATTCAGTAGGTAGGAAGGAGTGGAGAGGGCTGCACGCAATCAGTGACCGCGTGCATTCCCTCCCTTAACTGCAGGGACAAGGCCATTCACCATTCCACGGGGGCGGCAGATGGCCTTGTCCCCTGCCCGCAGTGAGCACTTTCCCCCTCCCCCCACTGTTTTAGGCAGGTTAACCGCGGGTAACAGCCACCGTGTCATTCTCTAGTCCATATCATTGGCCTCCATATTGCATATCATGAATTAAAAGCCCTGGCAATTACGGATGATTTGATGCTTATATTGGCAAACTCAGTAGCCTTCCCACTCTGTCTTCCCCATTCACTGCTCCCCCCTGTCCAGCAGAAGCAGCCCTTCTCCCTTCCTTTTACCTTCCCCCTGTCCAGCAGCACCCCTTCCCTGCTCCCCCTGTCCAGTAGTACCCCTTCTCCTTTCCCTGTTCCCTCTGTCCAGCATCCGCTAGCCCAGGCAACCCCTAGCACACCCCTCCCCCCAAAGCAGCCCCCTTTCCCTCTCCCCCTCCACTTCTTACCAGCATGGAACACCTCGCAGTCGTTGCTGAGACAAACCGCCGCTCAATCCACTGCACGCGCCACAAGCTGCACACGCCACAAGCTGCCCCCAAGCTGGTGCACGCACTGCAAGCCACCCCATGCACCGCAAATGGAATGCAGCCACGGAGGCACACATCACGGCAGCAGGGATCACGGCCTCCTATGTGTGCATGCGCACTTAGGGTTTTATATTCAAATATATTTTATTGAGCACAACAAAACCATCAAACAAGTAACAGATCAAATATAAGCAAGCTCAGCATTTTAGATAACAAAACCCATCCCTACAGAAAAGAAGGTCCCCCTATCCCAACACAACCCACCCCAAAATAAATATCCCCCCCCCCAGGGTCCTCCTTCCAAGAACATCTCATATACCTCTCATATACTGACAGACTGAAGAAGCTAGGGCTTTTCTCCATGGAAAAGCGGAGACTTAGAGGGGACATGATAGAAACCTTCAAGATCATGAAGGGCATAGAAAAGATAGACAGGGACAGATTTTTCAAATTAAGGGGATCAATAAGTACAAGGGGGGACTCAGAGAAATTGAAAGGGGAGAGGTTTAGAACAAACGCCAGGAAGTTCTTTTTCACATAGAGGGTGGTGGATACATGGAACGCGCTACCAGAGGATATGATAAGCAGGGTTCAAAGAAGTTTTGGATAGGTACTTGGAAGACAAAGGGATTGAGGGGTACAGATAAGAGTAGAGGTAGATTATAGGGATGGGATTAGAGGTAAATTACAAAATTAATCAGGGACCACTAGTTCAGGCACTAGCCTGATAGGCCGCCGCAGGAGGCGGACCGCTGAGCAAGATGGACCATCTGGTCTGACTCAGCGGGGGCAACTTCTTATGTTCTTATCTCAATCCAAAGAAAAGTATACAAAGATCAAGGCAAACCTGGTAGGAACAAAGGAAAACAAAATACAAAGATTCAACAATTTCAGCAAGCGGCTTCGGGCCAGCGGGGTCATAGTTGTCCAGAATGGTTCCCAAGTGCGTTGAAAGACCCGGCCTGGGAGAGAAGAAAGGTCCAACACATCTCTCCGTTCCCACATCAAAAAGGGTAATCATCCGACATCACCAAAGAGAGTAATCGGGAGCAGTATCTTCAAGCCAGCGCAGCAAAATACATTTCAGGGCCACCAAGACAGTCCCATTTAAGGAAAGCTGCAGCTTCCCGCATACGAGGGAAATAGTGAGGAACAGTTCCAAACAAAAACAAAGGGGAGCGGCGAATGGTAATTTTCCAGATGCGCTCCACAAAAGACAAAAACAGCATTCCAAAAGGCTTGAATATCTGGGAGAGTCCAAAACAGATTCACGAAGGCGGGATAAATATGCCCTCTTTGGAGAGATGTACAAGCGGAAAACTAACTTATAGTGTTGTTCCCAAAAGGTGGTATACTTTCGAAAGGCTGGCAACCTAAGGACAGCCTGTGAGAGCACATCATCCGGCAAATCTACAGCAAGGTCAGGAGCCCAGGCCTCCCGTAAATGGGAATGGTCAAACAAGGGGGACTCATCCTTCAAATGGCGATGATGGAAATTTAAGTGGGACTGAAAGTTGAGAACCAATGGTGGAAAGCCGTGGAGAGCAACTCGTGACAAGAGGCAGTCAAAGAACTGGAGGGTAAAGAAGAGACATATAGGATGAAATTGCATATAAGCAAAATAATCAGTGGGGGGGGAGACCAAACTCCTCTTGCAAACTGTGCAAAAAGCTTTATTTTGCCATTATCGTCAACCAAGTGAAAAATATAGTGAATCCCCCTTGTTTCCCACCGAGCAAAACCCGGCCCATCTATCCCCGGCAGGAAGGAGCTATTAAAGCAGATAGGCAGAAAGGGAGTGACAGAAGCAGAAAGAGCATAGGAATTTACAGACCCAGCACCAAACCTTCCTCAAGAGACGGTGGAGCACTTTCGCAGAGGAGAGGTTCGTGGCCCAAGAGAAGGAAGAGAATGAACGTAAAGTACTAAAGTGAGTAGAGCGATAAACAAAAAAGTTCCAAAGAAGTGTTAGTGAATGCCGAAGTACCCCTGAAAAGGTCATTAATGTGACGCATGCCAAAACCAACAGTCAAGTAACGAAGGTTCAATAAACCAAATCCACCCCTGTACCATGGAGCCCACGACCCTCTTATAAGGCAGACGAGAGGCTGCTTCCCAGACCAAAGAAATCTCTGAACCAAACATACCAGTCGTCTCTCATCTCGAGAAGGCAAATAAAGAGGAAGGACCTGAAAAGACATATAGCCAATAGGGGATAATAAGCCATATTGTAAAGATGCACCCGACCCAAGAGCGAAAAGGGGTAAACCTCCCCATAGCTGTAATTTGTTCTGAAGGGCCTGGAACAGCGGTTCCACATCAAGCGATACAAATGAGATAGGTCCTGAGGAATAAATGACCCCCAATTATTTCAAGGTAGAGTCCGCCCAATGAAGAGGAAATGTACCCCTCCACCGAGGAACGCAACTCGGGTGGGAATGCAAGGCCAATGACATTATCCAGATTAAGAGAGCAGACCAGAATAAAAAGCCAAATTCAGAAATGAGATCCAACGCTGTCGGTAAAGAATCTATCAGGCCTAGTGAGAATCAAGAACAGAATCATCCGCAAATGCCAACGTCTCAACTCCATTCCGGCAATGCAAAGGCCCAACACTTTCGCAAATCCTCGAAGAGGTATAACAGGCAAGAGGTTGCCAAAGAGAGGAGAAATAACAAGGGGGAAAGGGGGGCAACCCATGTCGGGTGCCATGAAGAATAGGGAAAGAATCCGTGCGGGGTTCCTTGACGAGAGTAAAGAGAGCGAATAGTATCAAGGAAGAAACCCCCCAACCCACCATAGTCAAGGGTACGAAACAAGAAAGACCAATGACACTATCAAACGCCTTAAAAGTATCGAGACTAACAAACAGAGCCGGAAATCTGATGTGATTGACAATGGGCAAGTGCAAAGAGAACTTTAACGGACATTACAGACGGATTGACGCCCCCGGGACAAACCCGACTTGATCCTCATGAAATAAGCTCAGGAAGATGTGGAGCAAGACGATCAGCTAACAAAGGGGCAAAAAAGCTTGAGATCCACGTTGATCAAGGAGATGGGACGATAGGATCCCGGGGAGTCAGCCTCCTTGCCAGGCTTCAACAACAAAGTGATGAGGGCCTCATTGGCATAACGCGGGAAAGAGCCCTGATCGACAGCAGTGTTAAAACAAGCCAGCAAAGGGCCAGAAAGATGAGGAGAGAGAAGGGCGGTAAAAAGTCACCCGAAAAGCCATCCGGACCAGGGGCTCTATCAGAATGGAGAGCTTTGATAGCAGATTCTAATTCAGCCGCACGAAAAGGGCTATTAAGAGAAGACACTCCGTCTTCCGACAGGCAAGGAAGACCAGAAGACTGAAGATAGTCCGTCAATAAGTCTGGGGAAACGTCATCGTGAGCAGCATATAACCGGCCAAAAAAGTCAAAAAGCACTCTGGAGATATCAGCCGTTTTGGTCGCCACCCCCCCACTCGAGGTCCGAAGAGACAAGATCGGTTTTCTATTAGTCTCAGCTTTAACTAAGCGGGCCATGAGATGCCCTGGTTTGTTGCCAAACCGTTGAAAGCGGTGTGTTTTTTTTTTTTTTTTCAATGAAAGCTTTTATTGAAATATACTCAGAAACAGGCAGCAATAACAATAAACAGCACAAAACTGCAAAAGAAAAAGCAAAGTTGCTTCCAACAAATAAAACATGTGCAATATCCACAAATACACAAGATCCAACTACAAATACTGAAACTATAACACAGCAAAATCCCCCTCCCCCCCCACAGAGGGACGAAACACAATTCCCACAGCCACCAGAAAAAGGTAAAAGGGTCTCCTAACTCCACTCAAAGAAGGAAGGAGTAATAGGGTCCTCCCCATCACAGGTCCCCCCAATCAAGCCCCAGACTCAACTCCCAGCTCCACCCTCACACCGAAACCCCTACAGAGTCCCGAAATACGGCGCCATATACGAGCATAGCCATGCTGTTTGCCATGCCGTAAGGCCGTCAAATGGTAAAGAAGCTGCCAGGTAATCAAACGCTGCTCCACCATGTTGGCCCACTTGGGAGGTTGCATCTGATTCCATAAGGAGCTAAAGCCAACCGGGCAGCAGTAAAAGCAACTTACAAAACAAAGAGTCTCCCCAGGCTAGATCCAATTGATGCCAATACAAAAGGGCATGCCGCCAATCATACCCGGGATCTGGAAATTGAGGATCCGGGACACGCGAGAGAAAACCCCAGCCCAGAACCCACGCACCCCGCCCACACTGCCACCACATATGAAGGTAGGTACCCACCTCCCCACAGCCCCTCCAGCAAAGAGCACTCACTCCCCCCCGCCAACGAGCCAAAGCCTGAGGAGTATAATACCAACGGAAAAGAACCTTATATCCATTCTCAACCAACAAATGCCCGCCGAGGAAACCTCTTTCCAAATGTCCCCCAAAGAGTCCAGAGACATAGCTGACCCCCAGTCCCCCTCCCAAGCCAACATATAGGGGAGCAGAGTCCCCCGACTATTAAGGCATCGATATATAGCAGACAGAGCTCCTTCTGGAGTACCGGACCCAACAGCAATTCGAAGGGAGTCTTGCCACCCCGCAATTCCCCCAGGAGACCCGAGGTCCGGAGATAATGAACAACTTGCAGATAAGGAAACAGATCCCGGGCGCCAAACCAAAACCAGCCCTGGAGCTCACCAAAGGGCCGAATGCGTCCCAAAACCGGATCCCACAATTGTCCCACACATACCAAGCCATGAGACTCCCAACTAGCAAACACACCCTCACCCTGACCCGCTATAAAATCCGGATTATGCCGCAGCGGTGTATACCAAGAATGGCGCCTACCCAACAGTAAGCCACCCCGGGTCAACTTCCACACCCGCAAGGAAGTGTCAACCGAAGACAACACTCCCGCGGGCCGCACCCTTCCAGGTACCCACGGCCGATGGATTCAATGGCACCCCACCGGTAAAACTTTGCTCAATTCACCACCCACGGTTTCGGGTCCTGCGCCTGCCATTCTAAAAGGGCGTGCAACTGAGCGGTCTAATAATACTTCACCACATTGTGAACCCCCAACCCCCCGTCACTCCTACTCAAACATAAGACCTTCCTGCTCACGTCGAGGGTCTCCGTCCAGCCCATATAAAATCAAAAATATGCCGTTGCACCCCCTCCAACGTACGTCTACTCACCCAGAGCGGTAACACCTGAAATAAAAACAGGAGAAGAGGCAGTATCATCATCTTCACTATTTCCACCCTACCCAACCAGGAAAAAAAATGATCCTTCCAACCAGACAAGTCCTGTTGGATACGACGAAAGAGTGGAGGAAAATTGAGATCATAAATATCCACTCCCGGCGGGCCGAAATAAACTCCGAGATAACGCAAAGAATGCTGAACCCAACGAAACGAAAACCGGTCTCGTAGGTAATTCACTCTGGCCAGGGGCAAATTAATATTAAGCAACTCAGATTTCCCAACATTAACACGAAACCCTGACACCATACCAAAAGCATCCAACTCCCGCAATATAGCAGGCAAAGAACTCTCAGGATCCTCCACCGTAAACAAAAGATCATCCACAAACAGGGACAACTTGCAGTCCCCTCCCGGTACAGTAACCCCCCCCTAATATCCCGATTCATCCGCACCCGCTGCGCCAGGGGTTCCACCGTCAGGGCAAAGAGGATCGGGGAAAGAGGGCACCCCTGTCACGTTTCCCGCGCCAGAGAGAAAGTCTCAGAATAACCCCCGTTCACCTTGATACAACCGACAAGACGAGTATAAAGGACGCGAATCCATTCCCGCATGCGCGGCCCCAAACCCACAGAATCCAACACCCGAAACAAAAAAGGCCAGGAGACCCTATCAAAAGCCTTCTCAGCATCGATAGATAAAAACACCGTCTCCTGCACACCACCCCTGGCCTTTTCAAACAAGTTATAAACCCGACGAGTATTATCGCCCACCTGTCGACCCACCACAAAGCCCGACTGATCTGGATGAATCAACCTGGGGATCCAGCTCATCAATCTGTCCGCCAAAATCCTCGTAAAGATCTTAGTATCTACCCCCAGCAGAGAGATCGGTCGATAAGAAGCACACTGGAGGGGGTCCTTCCCTGCCTTAGCCAACACCGTAACGCTCGCCAATCGCATGAAGAATGGAAGGGCACTATTCTCTTGCAAAGAATTAAGAAAGCGCAACAGAGGAGGCAACAAAAGATCTTGAAAACGCTTATAGTACCGAACAGTAAAGCCATCCAACCCGGGCGACTTACCAAGTTTCATGGAGCGCAACGCTCCACGAGCCTCAACCAGCGTGAGAGGACGGTCCAACCAGGCGACATCTTCCAGCGCAATCTTGGGCAACGCCGCCGAAGTTAAATAGCTATCTAGGTCCTGCGAGGGCCCGGTCGCTTCTGGAGTATAAAGATGTGAGTAGAACTCCACAAAGCGTGCACGAATAGCATCATCTTTCCGCAACAACTCTCCAGAAGCCACCCGGATCGATAGAATCTGATTGCGCGTCTGCCGCACTTTCAAACCATGAGCAACCATTCGGCTAGCCTTATTAGAAAACTCAAAATATCTCTGTTGCAGGAGCTGCAGATTAAATTGCAAATGCTCCAAATCCAAAGCCTGAAGATCACGGCGAGCTTGGAACAAGCGCCCATGCAGCTCTATATTCCAAGGTCTGCGCTTGTGTAAAACTCTCTAAAACTGCCTATCAAGAGTAGCAAAGCCGCCGCAGCATTCCACTACGTTTACGCTGCCGGGCAGAAGCCAGAGCAATTAATCTGCCCCTAAGGGTAGCCTTTAACCCCCTCCCAAACCGCCCTCCATCAAAGCCCCACACTCCACATTCACCTCCAGGTATTCCCTTAACCACCCCTCTATCTGCACCCCCCACCTCCGGGTTCATACTAGAGACTGTCATTAAAACACCAAAAATTTCTGTCCCGAACCACCCCCCTCCCCCAAGAACCATGCCCAAACAGGAGCATGATCCGACCACGTAAGTGATTCAATCCCGCCGACTCCACCCTACGAAGCAAGTCCCCGCTCCACAAATACATAATCCAATTCTAGAGTAAGAGGAGTAAGAGGAGAAAAGTAAGTATAGTCCTCTAGCCGATGGATGCATCCACCGCCAGCAATCGACCACATTAAGGGCAGCCAGCGCCGCCCGCAACATTCTACGATCCCTTCTCCCATATTGATCCGCCCTCCCCAAATTATACAAATGAGGGGTCACAGTGAGATTAAAATCCCCACCCAAAACCAGGGCACCCCCCTTAAACCGGAGAATTCGAGGCACCAACTCATGAATGAAGGCCCCCTGACCTTCATTGGGGGCATAGATATTAACCAGGGAATACAAGTTCCCCTCAATCAGAGCCTCCAGCATAATATACCTACCCTGAGGGTCCCGTACCACCTTATGCACTTCACAACGAATCCCCTTATGAATAATAATCCCCACCCCTCCTCTCTTGGAAGTGCCCACCCGGGAGGCCCAAAAGGCTTGGGGGAATCAAGAATCTCTAACTAGGGATTCATGGGACTGGAGTAGATGAGTTTCCTGGACAAAACAAATATCTGCCCGCAAACGAAGCAGCTCTCTATAAAAAGCCCTTCTCTTATTGGGGGAATTGAGACCCCGGATATTATAAGAGACCAACCTTAACCCCTCCATAAACCAAATAGATCAGAAAAGATGCAGACCCGGCCCGTGGGGGGGAGTGGCTTAAGGAAGATGGCCGCGGGTGGCTGGAGCTAGACACCACGGATGTTCCCGGACTGCTGTTACCTTGTAATGGTGAAACGAAAGTCCAAACTTCGGGTTTTTTCCCAACGAATCTTTGCCAACAGCAACGGGCCCGATGGACTGCCTTTCTTCAGCGAGGGACGCCAACGCAGCCGGAGGCTTTCCTCGGCTGGGAGAGACACGCTGGCTGAAGCGTTACAGCTCTCCCTAGAGGCAACATCCATAACTCCGGAAGAGCGGAGTCCTCCGAGTCGCCCGGGGGCGTTTGACCGGTCGATGGAAGAACTAAGTCCTCCGAGTTGTTTGGGGGCGTTTGACCAGGCGAAGGTGGAGGAAATGCCCCGGGGTGTTTACTCTCCAGACCTGCTGAGATCGGGAATCGGCCCAGCAAGAGGAGGGGTGAAGCCAAATCAACCATCTGTGCATTCGGAGGAGCTGGGACAGAAACTGCCTCAGGATTTCCTGACACTGACTTCATCGCCTGCTGAAGTTCCAGGTACTTTTTCATCAGAGAGTCTGGGTGTTGAACTGATACCATTGCAGAGGCCCAAGGTTTTCAATATGGAGACAATTTGGGAAGCAATATCTAGTTTGCAAATCTCTTTGGGAACCCAAATGCAGCAACTTACCACACGTTATACCTCTGTTGTGTCTGAAAATTTGGAAAATGAAAAACAGGATATCACAGCGTTGAAAATAAAGTGGCATGGACATGAAACTAGAATAAAAACAGTGGAGTCCCAGGCTTCGGTCTGGGTAAGAGATAGTGGAAACCTTAATTTTAAGGTAGAAATGTTGGAAAATATGACTAGAAGAAGTAATCTTCGGATTATTAATTTTCCAAAATTACCACTTATCTCAGCGCAGGATACATTTAAAAAGTAGTTGAAAGAAGTTTTGAAAGTTCCCGAAACCTCCTATCCGCCTCTCACTAAAATATATTATTTACCAACTAGAGCATCTGTTCAAAAACCAAACCAGCAGAATTTGTCTGCTGATAGTTTGGATTTGACAAATTTCCTTGAGAGGTCAGGTGAAGAGATACCGGCAACTGCTACGCTACTTGTACAATTTGCTATAGATGCTGACAGGGAATGGATGCTTAAAATGTTTTTTAAGTTTAAAGATGTACCATTTATGACTAAAATAGTGAGAATGTATCCAGATGTGTCACGAATAACCCAAAAGAGAAGAAAACAATTTCTAATTTTGAGACCAAGGGTTCTGCAATTAGGTGCGACGTTTGTACTCAGATTCCCCTGTAAATGTGTAATGACCTATCAAGGGAATAGATTTATTTTCTTTGAACCTCAGCAGTTGATAAAATTTATTTCTGCTAAAGAGCAAACTTAAAACTCCTGAGAGAAGTTCAGTCTCAACCTGCTCAAGCATAAGCTTTTTGGTTTTTGTTCTCTCCTGCTACCATCTTTAATTTCTTGTATTATTTGATAAAGATTTCAGCCATTGTAAAGCTTTCTCCCCCCTTAATTGAGGTCTAAAGATACAAACCAGTAATAATTCACATTTGGGTTTAATGATTTTGCCGCATGAGAAAGAAAAAACTTGTTCTGTTTTTGTATGTTAATTGTATATTTTTATTATTACCTATTGTCTCATTTTAATGTATGTACTGAGTTGTATTATTTTCTTGTTTTGACTAATATTATAAAAAAAACCTTAAAGGCTAAATCACAAGTAAGAGAGGATTCTAATAAGAGCTCTGGGAGAGTATAGAAATTCCAATTAGAGTCCTTGATCAAGGAGCCTCAGCTGACTCTAATTGGAAAAGCAGAACGGAGCACACTGGAAGCAGCCCAACGCTCTATGCAAAACACCAGGAACATAGGATTGTTCCAAGCCAACAAGCAGGGAGAAGAATCCAGCAGCCAGCTAGTGAGAATGTCGGCTTCTTTCCTGATGAAGCTCTCTTCAAATTAATGAGAGCGAAACGGAGATCTTCCGTAGCCACCTTGATATCTCGCTATTAAAGCTAAGTAGCTTAAGATCTATGCCACCATGACTTTTTGCTATTTAAGCTAAGTAGCCTAAGATCGATATATGGAAGTTATAAACTCCGACAGTTCTATTTTAGAATTATAAGTTATAGAATTTCATAGAGTTATTAAAATTAAATTAAAGATATAATAAAATATATAAAAAATCTTTTTGAGATAAAACTATCTATAGTGGGTTTCTGATAGTATAGAGCATATATTGGAGTAGTGAATAAAGATCGATGATAGCTCACCCTAAGGTTATCAGCTTGTAAGACATATCGAGCTTTTAACCGTGAGCGCTTGAGACCCTTTCTATACTCTCCCAGAGCTCTTATTAGAATCCTCTCTTACTTGTGATTTAGCCTTTAAGGTTTTTTTTTGTGTGATTCACGACTTTTTGGAGGATATTGACTAATATTATGTCAATATTATAAAATGAAAATAAAGAATTAAAAAAAAAAAAAAGAAAAGATGAAGACCCAACCCCACCATACTCGTCCCCATATCCCCCTCCCCCCCACCAACCCACCCCTCCATCCCCCATCCCCCAAAGTGAGAGTCCACGGATCTCCCACCATCATGTAAGGAAGTGATCCATCCCCTAAGCCCCTGACTCAAATCCCCACAACTATATGCCAACTATCAATACAACACACTCAACAATCCCAAAGGCAAACACACCAACCCCACAACTCCCCTGAAAAAAACCAAACAAACCCCGCAACAGCCCACCACACTTCACCCCCACATATCTCATACCCATACTCAGCCCCAAACCACCCCACACCCCATAAACCCCAGGTCCAGTCCAGGGGCAACCCCCCCAAGGCTCCAACCCAAAACTCAGAACCCAGGGACACAGTCACAAGGGGTGAGTCCGAAAACACCCCGCACAGGAGCGGAGGGAAGAGACAGCAGTAAAACATAGGTAGTCTTTCAGCCCTCAAGGGAGGCCACTCGAAGAAGAGGCGGTTGCCCGAAGAGGAGGTCCTCCCCCACGGCCTCCCCGCCCGCTCCGATGTCCACGCTCCACTCGCTGCCATCGGGAGGCGGCAGGATTCCCCTCACGGCCGGGCACCGCACCCACAGCAGGAGCAGCCTCCTCCAGGATCTCAATACCCGCTTGTTGCAGCAAGACACGGGCCTCGCGAACGGTGGTAACTTTAGTGTGGACTCCATTGATGGAAATGACTACCCCAAAAGGATAAGTCCAGCGGTAGCGCAAGTTACTGCGCTGTAGAGCTTTAGTCACTTCCCGGAACGCCCGGCGTTTCTGGAGCGTGCCTGCAGCTAGGTCCTGATAGAATTCCAGCTGATGTCCTTCGCAAGTTACCGTGCCCAACTCCCAGGCTCTGCGGAAGATCTGTTCCTTAAGCACAAAGCTCTGGAGGCACAGCACAATATCTTTGGGTTGATCCATGGTTCGGGGTCCCAGAGCTCGATGCGCACGTTCAAGACCCGGCTCCAGAGTGTCGTTCTGTAGAAGCCAGATTGATAGTGGTGGCGCGAACATCTTTATACTCTGGCAGATCAGGTAAGCCCCGCACCCGCAAATTATTACGCCGTGTGCGGTTCTCCAGGTCCTCAACCTTATCCAAAAGGGTTGGTAGTCAGCAGAAGCAGTTTCCAATGATCTTTGCATGCCAGTCGCATTCTCCTCACAACTGTCCAATCGCATCTCCACCACCTCTACCCTCGTGCCCACCTCCACCAGGTCAGTGCGAAGCTCCTGCACCGCCTCCCAAACTTGAACTGCCACTACCGATATCTCGGACTTCACCTCTGAGATCCAGCGCTGCATGTCCGCTTTCGTGAGCGGTTCTGGCGCAGCGCACTCCTGCAACGGCTCAGCCACCATATCGGCGACCACCGCTATAGCGCCGCTCAATCTCGCCGCCTCACCGCCACTGGTCTCCGGACCCGCGCTGCCACGTGCTGTCCGGCCCAGTGCCTGTTCCATCGTGCGCTGGCCGGGTTTCTCGCCGGGAAGTTTTTTGCGCGTTGCCATGGGGTCCCCGTTCCCTGCACACACCTCTGCACCGCCAGGGAAGAAAAATTAGCGCGTTTTACTCAGCGAATTAACAGTTAGTACGCCGGGCCCGAACGGAGCTCGCTGCTCAAGCTCCCATCCGCGGCGATGACGTCACTTCCTTCTTCTTGAAAGCGGTGTTTATGAAAAGCCAGCCACTGTTGGGAATGAGAATGAAGTAGCGAATTTAAAGCCTCCTGGGTAGATAAATAGCATTCTTGAGTCTCCCGTGAGGGATGCAAGTGAAAAGACCGCTTAGCCACATGTAGTTTAAGAATTCCCTGATTGATACGCTTGTTACGAGCACTCAGGAAAGAGATAATATGTCTTACCTGCCTCCCAAAACAAAATTGGATCAACCAAGTGGGTAGCATTGTTGGTGGAGTAGTCCTCCCATTGGGCCTGCAAAAAGGTTTGAAATTCCTTGTCTTTAGCTAGATAGGCAGGAAATCGCCAAGACGGGGTCCGAAGATATTCGGAATCCAGAGAAACATCTATCCAAATCGGAGTGTGATCCGAAATATTCAGGGGACCAATCTCTGCCGACTGGACAAAAGGGAACAACGTTGAAGACAAAAGGATATGGTCAATCCGGGACCAGGTCCCATGAGCCCGAGAAAGAGGCTTATAATCACGAACTTCAAGATGTAATAGCCACCAAGGGGCAACTACTGAAAGAGCATCACAAAAGTCAGAAAGAAGGCGACCCTTAGCCCCCAAAGAGGCAACAGAAGGTCCGGATTTATCCAAGTCTAGGTGCAGTACCAAATTAAAGTCACCCAAAATGAGAAGCGGATCCCCAGAAAAATGAGAGCAAAGCTGAATCAAACATTGAAGAAAAGCGGATTCCACCAAATTGGGGCCATAAGCCACATGCAAGAGATAAGATCGGGCACCCAAAGTGAGACGCAAGAGCAAGGATCTCCCTTCGCTAGCCTTGTCAAGAACCTGTACTCGAAGAGGCGAAGATTTACGGACCAACACAGCTACCCCACCATGGCAGCCCTGAGAGGAAGCAAAATAGATCCCACCCACCCAAGATCGGGCCAATTTAAGATGTTCCGAGTCAGTCAGGCGGGTTTCCTGTAAACAAGCAATATCTGATCGGTAACACTGTAAAGCTGCTAATATTTTGGACCGCTTTATCGGAGATGTAAGGCCCCCCACATTCCAAGAGGTTAATCTAAAAGGGGTACTCAGGTCAGAAAGTCAGGAGGGAAGTATCATAGAAAAGACAGAAGAAAGGAATGTGAACTACCCCAGGGGCCCAGCCACTCCCCAGAGCATTGATCCCACACCACCAGCGTAACCTGAAAGAAAAAGCATGAGTAATGCAAAATCAAAATAAACAGTTTGAAGGAGGACCCCCACCCCCACCAACCCAACCCGCCCTAACCCCATCCCTTCCCCTTCCCAACCATCACAATCCCCCCAGAGTACCCAGTAACCCAAACACAAACACACACCCCAGTCAACAGACGTGGAGTGGAGAGGAAGCCACACAAAGATGGAGACAGGGCCCTCAATCCCCCCCACCCCTCCCGCCCCCAGAATCAAAGCAAATCAAAGACCCCTCTCGCACACACACTCCACTCCAGTCACGCACCCACTACCCCAGGCCCACCCCCATGCAGACACAAAGTACAAGAGGGAAACCAAAGTGACAAGGTACAATCAGACCGCCATGGAATAAGTAGGAGTCCCTCAAGAAAACCAGGCAAACAAATGAACACCAACCACAAGAAGACCCCCCAAATAATCCACAATGAACTGCAACAGGATGCACAATAAACAAACATTGCAAAAAAGGTGTGGTGGGGGGGTCAATGAGTTCTCAGGCAGGTCCAAGCCACCAAGAGGCATGTCCACCCCATTCGGCAGCAAGAGCAGCCAATAGCGGGAAAAGGCACCACTGCCGCCGGCTACACGCCAAGTTCCAGAGAAAGGGGGGACTCTAGCCCAAGGGGGTCAAAGGCCGAACCCAGGCAATGGCCAAACAGGAAGACCCCCAAAAAAGTGGACCATGAAAAGATCCCAGGAGAAAACAAACCAAGGGTGTTGAAATCTCAAGGGGCCGAGGAAGGGCCACTCTCCCCCGGAAGAGCATCCAAATAGGCCTGTGCGTCCTCCGCCGAGGTGTAGGTCTTCCACCCGGCAGCAGTCCAAATCCGCAGGAGTGCAAGATAGGAAAGTTGAAATCGTTGCTTGCGCTCATACAAGGCCGTACAAACCCTGGAGAACCGACGTCGCCGCTCCTGTAAGGCAGGGGAATAATCCTGGAACAAACGGACCAGAGCCCCGTCGTAGGTAAGTGTGTTACATTTCTGCCTGTAGTGCCGCATTAGCTCCAATTTATGAGAGGAATTGAGAACTTTGAAGATAGTTACCCGTGCACGGATATGGTCCTCAGCCCTCCGGCCAAGTCGGTGAGCTCTTTCCAGCCGAATGGGCCCCATCTCAGCGGGGAGTGGTAACTCCACCTGGAGCCAGGACTGTAAAGTGATAAGCAGGCGAGAGTCAGGAACTGCCTCAGGAAGACCAATCAGGCGCAAATTATCGCGGCGCGAGCAATTCTCCAGATCTTCAAGTTTGTCCTCCTGGTGTCTAAGTTGTGCTTTTAAGGAGGAGAGGTCAGCAGCTAAAGCAGATTGAGCCTCCTCCACGTGGGCGGCACGGGACTCCAGCTCCCCAGTGCTTCGGGTGGTATCAGACAGTAAAGATTCCACTGAAGTCAGCTGAGCAGAGAGCTGGTCAAACCGAGCATCCAGAGCCCTCACCACCGAGGCAGATAACGCCTCGATGTAGGCCGCCGATAATGGGAGCGCGGAGCCCTGTTCAGCTGATGACGCCATCTTGGATTCGGACCGCAAGGCTCTCACCTCACGATCCTTCGCAGCGCGGCTTGATTTACAACTCATGGCAGGGCTGTGAGGGTGCAGGTACCGCTCCATACAACACCCAAGCCAATACGGTGGAGGCAAAGTCCGATTCCGACGGCAGGTAGGGTTCAGAGGGACCGAGGGCCCCGGAGCTCGAGCAGAGCACATCCACTTGGCTTAGCACATCACGTGACTCTCACTTAGGGTTTTATTATAGAGGATGGTACTTCCTCAGTGGCTGTATGTTTATTAAATGTTGCCCCTGTCTCCTTCCAGGAGTGTAGAACATCAATTGGACAAAATGCTACGTGGGTTTCTTTGGTTGGGCGGTCATCCACATCTTTCTTTGCACCTGGTGGCTTTGCCGATAGATGGGGGTGGACTGGGATTGTTGCCTTTGCGGAGATTCGTAGAGGCCTGTCACATGCAGCATATCCATGATTGGTTTCTCTCTACGTCTTACTTCTCATGGACTCCGTTAGAATTACAGTTTTGGAAACCCTATTATTTCATACAACCTTATTATTCTTGCATACCCCTCAAGTTGTGGCTGCTGTCCTGGGGAACCCCTATTATTTTTTACTTGCCCCCTTGAGATCCACCTGGCAACAAGTATATATTCAGTTGAAACTAGATTTTCAGACTACACCTCTTTTGCCTATTTGTGGAAATGGCTCCTTTCTACCAAATATGACAGCTGCTGGATTTCTAGCGAATAGGAGGAGAAACATTTCCTATTTGTATCAGATCCTTACTGATTAGAGTACTCTACCAACATTTTCCCAGTTGCGCATTGCTTATGGTTGGACCAGTTTGGGTGTCTTTTCTTATCTACAACTTAGGCACTATGTGATTTCTTTGCCTTCTTCGGCATTGCTTACTACAGTGTATGAAAACCTATCAGATGTTTATTGGTTAGATGCTCAGCTGATGGTACCCCTAAAATATTTCTGCCATTCTCTGTTGGAATTCTCTCCTCCTCTAGACTATGCCAAGGTAGCCCAGGCTTAGTGTACTGAATTGAAGATTAAACTAAAGGGCCCTCACATTCAATGATTCCTGAAATTACTTCATGGCCTTTTGCCTGACATTTCCTTTTTTGAAATGGGCTACAAGTTTCTTTGTAGAATGTACATAGCACCTTGGCGTGCATATAGAGCAACACTCGCCTCTGCGGACTCTTGCCCGAAGTATAGTCACCCTAAACCCACCCTGTCTCACATGTTCTGGAATTGTCCCCTGATGTGACATTTCTGGTCTGTTGTCTTCTCCAGGTTCGGCTGTATGTGGCAAACCAGGTGGCATTGTAATAGTTATAGCTTGTTTTGACTTTCTGACCTTCAGCATCCTATACCCAGAGGTCTTAAAGGCTTTCTTCGATGAGCAATTCTCTCGGGTCTGAAGGTAATCCTTTCTCTTTGGATAGGGCCTCTGAGTCCTACTTATGGCCACTGGCGCTCACGTATGCTACACCTCCTGACTATGGAAAGCATGCATCTGTCTTTTTTTTCTTTTATAATCTTTATTGATTTTCCAAACCAGCAACAGTGCAATTAACAGTTAAAGGTGCATATAATAAATCAAGAAAAAGCACATTCATCTTTCAGAAAAACAAAAACAACCACTTTTCCCCCCTCCCTCCCACCTACCCACCCAAATGACTAAGCAAGATAACATTAATATATATATAAAAATTCCTTCAATAACCTTTCCCAATTTAACATCTATAAAAATCTAAAATATCCCCAACCCTCCTGCCCACCCTTTGGATATGTAAATTGTACTCAGAAGTGTATTAATAAATCAATCATTTATTATTTATAAAGTTAGTCAACGGACCCCAATTTAGTTGAAATACCTTAGTATTTCCCCTTTGATCATTTATAATTTTTTTCCATCCTGTAACAAAGGCATAATGAGTGCCACCAAAAACTAAAATTCAATCGATCAGTTTTTCCAATTCTTTATGACTGGGACACTAAACAGGGATGAATGTTGCCTATTATTTGGCAGCCCTTTTTGGATACCTTAACCCCACATGCACGCAGACGTGCTTTACTTGATCGGTCCTGACTTGAGTTCTTGGTGTCCTTTTCCTTCACAGTTCTGGGATGGGGGGTGGAGGTGGGAATGGGTGTTGGGTGTTGGGATGGCAAGTTAATTGCATTGATGATCTCTGTGATAATTTTATGGTTGTGTGTCTTGTTCTCTATGACAGCTGTGCTTTTGTGCTGTACTTGACTGTATTTCTCGCAAATTTAATAAATATAATTAAAAAAAAAATTTTATATCTGTTAGTTATAGTTTGCACTGTTCAGGAAGAAATTATTTTCTTTTTAGTTCTCTGGTGTTGTAATGCATGTAGAGTCTGGCATCTTAGGGTTTCGTTTGTGTATTTTAGTACTTTTAGTTTGTGGTCCTGTATTTGCATAGGGGTTTTCTGTGTACTGCATGTGTGACCAAGGCCAGGTGTTCTGGTAAAAATTAATGTTGAGAAGCATATAGTGTAGTTTAATTTTGTGGTTAACCATTATATATTGTTAATAAGATTATATTGTGTGTACTGTATATATGAAAAATGAATGGAAAAAATGGCATTACAATTAGTGCTATTATTATGGGGGTGTATTATGGGGCGGAACTTGGGTGGGGTATGGGGCGGAGTTTTTGAGCACCCCTAATCATTTAAAAAAGTTGGGGCAAATAGGAAATCTGGCCATTTTACAGCTATACTAAAAATGGCTTCAGCACACAGAAAAGCCTCATACAGCATGCACTTTTAGGAAAAGGGCCACAGTAAAATTGTTTGTAGAATCAGAGAAATGGCAAATTCAAGCTCTTTCTTAAAACTCAGCTGTTCTAATTATTGGAAATAAGAACATAATAAGAATTAGAACATAAGAACGGTTGCTGCTGGGTCAGACCAGTGGTCCATCATGTCCAGCAGTCCGCTCACACGGCGGCCCTCTGGTCAAAGACCAGAGCCCTAACTGAGACTGAGATTAACCCTACCAGCGTATGGCCTTGTTCAACAGGAACTTGTCTAATTTTGTCTTGAATCCCAGGAGGGTGTTTTCCCCTATGACAAACTCCAGAAGAGCGTTCCAGTTTTCCACCACTCTCTGGGTAAAGAAGAACTTCCTTACATTTGTACGGAATCTATCCCCTTTCAACTTTAGAGAGTGCCCTCTCGTTCTCCCTACCTTGGAGAGGGTGAACAATGTGTCCTTATCTACTAAGTCTATCCCCTTCAGTACCTTGAATGTTTCGATCATGTTCCCTCTCAATCTCCTCTGTTTGAGGGAGAAGAGGCCCATTTTCTAATTTGACTTGGCATGCAGCTTCTACTTGATTATATCTATTGCTGGTTGAAGGCTTTGCCTATTGCTTTATGTGAGTTTTTTTTTTCTTTTTGTTAGTGGGGCCCTGGGAACTTTTTTTTTTCTGTTTTCTTTTTCTTGTGGGGGGGCGGTGGGTGTTTCATTGCATATTTTATTGTAATTATGGATGCTGAGTTTTTGATTGTTAGCATTGGTTTTGCTGGTCAGTATGCAATGTCATTGTTTTCTTTTTCTTCTTAAAAATTAAAAAAAACACAACACAGAACATAAGAACATAAGAAGTTGCCTCCGCAGGGTCAGACCAGAGGTCCATCGCACCCAGCAGTCCGCACCCACGGTGGCCCATCAGGTCCACGACCTGTTAGGTGATCTCTGACTTTTCCTTTAACCCATCTCTACTTCTATCTGTACCCCTCAATCCCCTTATCCTTCAGGAATTTATCCAAACCTTCCTTGAACCCCGTAGCGTGCTCTGCCCTATCACAACATCCGGGAACGCGTTCTATCCTCTGAATAAAGAAGAACTTCCTAGCATTTGTTCTAAACCTATCCCCTTTTAATTTCTCCGAGTGCTCCCTTGTACTTGTGGTTCCCCAAAGTCTGAAGAATCTGTCCCTGTCTACCTTCTCTATGCCTTTCAGGATTTTAAAGGTTTCTATCATGTCTCCTCTAAGTCTACGCTTTTCCAGGGAGAATAGCCCCAGCTTTTCCAACCTGTCAGCGTATGAAAAGTTTTCCATACCTTTTATCAGTTTAGTTGCTCTCCTCTGGACCCCCTCAAGTACTGCCATGTCCTTCTTGAGGTACGGCGACCAGTACTGGACACAGTACTCCAGATGCGGGCGCACCATTGCACGATACAGCTGCATGATGAATTCCTTCGTCCTAGTTGTGATACCCTTTTTGATGATACCTAACATTCTGTTTGCTTTCTTTGAGGCAGTTGCACATTGTGCCGATGCTTTCATTGTTGTATCCACCACCACACCCAGGTCTCTTTCAAGGTTACTCACCCCTAGTAATGATCCCCCCATTTTGTAGCTAAACATCGGGTTCTTTTTCCCTACATGCATGACCTTGCATTTTGCTATATTAAAGCTCATTTGCCACTTTTTTGCCCACTCTTTCAGTCTTGTTAGGTCTCTTTGCAGGTCTTCACAGTCATCCGTGGTTCTAACCCTGCTGCAGAGTTTGGTGTCATCTGCAAATTTAATAACCTCACATTTCATCCCCGTCTCCAGGTCGTCTATAAATATATTGAACAGGAGCAGCCCCAGCACCGACCCCTGCGGAACTCCGCTCGTGACCCATTGCCAGTCTGAGTATTGGCCCTTTACTCCAACCCTCTGTTTTCTGCCTGCCAACCAGTGTTTAATCCATCGGTAGACATCCCCTTTCACCACATGGTTCCACAGCTTCTTAAGCAGCTGTTTGTGGGGTACCTTGTCGAAGGCTTTTTGGAAGTCAAGGTAAATGATGTCTATGGATTCCCCTTTGTCCATCTGGCTGTTTATCCCTTCAAAGAAGTGCAGTAAGTTCGTGAGGCACGACCTTCCCAGCTGTCCATATTTTTCTATGTGCTCGCAGATGCTGTCCTTAACCAGTGCTTCCATCATCTTACCCGGAACCGAAGTCAAGCTCACCGGCCTGTAGTTTCCCGGGTTACTCCTTGATCCTTTCTTAAAGATAGGCGTGACATTTGCTATTTTCCAGTCCTCCGAGATCTCCCCAGTTTTTAAGGATAGGTTACATATTTGCTGGAGTGTTTCCGCTATTTTGTTTCTCAGTTCTTTTAGTACCCTTAGGTGGATTCCGTCCGGGCCTGGTGATTTGTCACTCTTCAATCTATCTATCTGTTGGAGGACATCCTCTTGGCTTACCTCTATTTGCTCAAGCTTTTAATCTTGATCCCCACTTATGATCTCCTCGGGTTCTGGAACATTGGATGTGTCCTCGCTCGTGAAGACCGATGCGAAGAACTTGTTTAACCTGTCAGCTACCTCTTTTTCCTCCTTTATCACTCCCTTTCTGTCTCCATCATCCAACGGTCCCACTTCCTCCCTCACCGGTTGTTTCCCCTTCACGTACCTGAATAACGGTTTGAAGTTCCTTGCTCCCCCAGCCAGCCTCTCTTCATATTCTCTTTTTGCTTTCTGAAGGATCCAAGGCAACATGGCTTTACAAAAGGTAAATCGTGCCAAACGAACCTGATTGAATTTTTTGACTGGGTGACCAGAGAGCTGGATCGAGGACATATGCTAGATGTAATTTACTTGGATTTCAGCAAAGCCTTTGATACAGTTCCTCATAGGAGGCTGTTGAACAAACTTGAAGAGATGAAGTTAGGACCCAAAGTAGTGAACTGGGTCAGAAACTGGCTGTCGGACAGACGCCAGAGGGTGGTGGTTAATGGAATTCGCTCGAAGGAAGGAAATGTGAGTAGTGGAGTCCCTCAGGGATCAGTGCTGGGGCCAATCCTGTTCAATATGTTTGTGAGTGACATTGTGAAGGGTTAGAAGGAAAAGTGTGCCTTTTTGCAGATGATACCAAGATTTGTAACAGAGTAGACACCGAAGAGGGAGTGGAAAATATGAAAAAGGATCTGCAAAAGTTAGAGGAATGGTCTAATGCCTGGCAACTAAAATTCAATGCAAAGAAATGCAGAGTAATGCATTTGGGTATTAAGGAACCGTATATGCTGGGAGGAGAGAAGCTGATATGCACGGACGGGGAGAGGGACCTTGGGGTGATAGTGTCCGAAGATCTAAAGGTGAAAAAACAGTGTGACAAGGCAGTGGCTGCTGCCAGAAGGATGCTGGGCTGTATAAAGAGAGGTGTAGTCAGTAGAAGGAAGAAGGTGTTGATGCTCCTGTACAGGTCATTGGTAAGGCCCCACTTGGAGTATTGTGTTCAATTTTGGAGACCGTATCTGGCGAAGGACGTAAGAAGACTTGAGGTGGTCCAGAGGAGAGCGACGAAAATGATAGGAGGCTTGCGCCAGAAGACGTATGAGGAGAGACTGGAAGCCCTGAATATGTATACCCTAGAGGAAAGGAGAGACAGGAGAGATATGATTCAGATGTTCAAATACTTGAAGGGTATTAACGTAGAACAAAATCTTTTCCAGAGAAAGGAAAATGGTAAAACCAGAGTACATAATTTGAGGTTGAGGGGTGGTAGATTCAAAGGCAATGTTAGGAAATTCTACTTTACGGAGAGGGTGGTGGATGCCTGGAATGCACTCCCGAGAGAGGTGGTGGAGAGTAAAACTGTGACTGAGTTCAAAGAAGCGTGGGATGAACACAAAGGATCTAGAATCAGAAAATAAGATTAAATATTGAACTAAGGCCAGTACTGGGCAGACTTGATGAGCTGTAGCCCTTTTCTGCCGTCATCTTCTATGTTTCTATATATGGCCGTTTGGTGGAGGATGGGCTGGGGAGGGCTTTAATGGCTGGGAGGGTGTAGATGGGCTGGAGTAAGTCTTAACAGAGATTTCGGCAGTTGGAACCCAAGCACAGTACTGGGTAAAGCTAAGAAGAAAAAATTTAAATTGAATCAGGTTGGGCAGACTGGATGGACCATTCGGGTCTTTATCTGCTGTCATCTACTATGTTACTATGTTACTATGAACCATTGGTGACATTCCTTTTGGTGTTTTTTGAGTTCCTTCTGGTTGTCCTCTGTTTGATCCTTTTTCCATTTTCTGAACGATATTTTCTTGTCACCTATCGCCTTCTTCACTGCATTTGTTACCCACACCGGGTTTTTTGTTCGATTCTTTTTGCATCCTTTCCTAAACTTGGGGACGTACAGGTTTTGTGCTTTGTGCACCGTGTCCTTGAGTAGGGACCAGGCTTTTTCTACGATCTCCATCTTACCTGAGCTGCTTCTGAGTTTCTTTCCCACCATTTTCCTCATAGCATCGTAGTTCCCTTTTCTGAAATTGAGCGCTGTCGTTGTGGTTCTCATCACCTTTGATGCTCCTACTTCTAATTTGCACTGGATCAGTGGTGATCGCTGTTGCCTATTACTACCACCTCCTTTGCGGGTCCCCCTAGCCCGTTGAGGATTAGGTCGAGAGTGGCATTTCCTCGCGTTGGTTCCATGACCAGCTGTTCCATGAAACAGTCCCTCTCGGCCTCCATGAATTTTGTTTCCCTCGCGCAGTTGGAGTATCCAATACTCCAGTCTATCCCAGGGTAGTTGAAATCCCCCATCACCATCACACTTCTGCTTTTGCATTCCTGCCTCAATTCTGCTTCCAGGTCTTGGTCGTTTGCTTCTGGTTGTCCAGGTGGGCAATAGTACAGTCCCAATTTTATGTCAGCTCCATTTATTCCTGGTAAGTTAACCCATAGTGATTCCAAACCGTCCGCCCTTACTGCTGTTTCCATCCTGGTCGAGTGAATGGAGTCCTTTATATATAACGCTATTCCTCCACTCTTCTTGCAAGTCCTGTCTCTCCTATAGAGTTTGTACCCTGGTAGGACCACATCCCATTTGTTGTCCTCAGACCACCATGTTTCTGTGACTCCAATTATGTCTAGGTCTTCTTTGTTGGCTATGACTTCTAGCTCTCCCATTTTGGCTCTTAGACTCCTTGCATTTGTGTATAAGCAATTTAAGTCCCGGTTGTTTACTTTCCTTGCTGGTTTTTCTCGTGGTCTGTTACTCCTGCTGACCCCTTCGTGGGCTGTCAGCCCCTGAATTTCATTCTGTTTTCCTCCTATGGTGTGTCTTCTTCGTCCTTAGCCTGCTTCCCCTTTTTCGCATGTCCTTCTAGCTCGTATTGTTCTCTCTTCTTTTTGCTCTCTAGTTCCACTTGTTCCTTGGACCCCTGTAATTCATCTTTGGGTCCTTTTTCACATTTTCCTCGCTCGCCCTTAAGTCCTTTTCCACATTTATCCCGCTCGCCTTTAAGTCCTTGTTTACATTTTTCCGCACAGTATCTTTGTTTGATACTCTTGTCCGAAGTGTCGTTGTCAGATCTACTGTCGGCTTTCCCCTTCTCAGTTTAAAGCCTTGTCTATTTCGTTCTTGACGTTGTTGGCCAGCATTCTCGTTCCTGCCTTGCTCAGGTGCAATCCGTCTCTCCTGTACAGCTTGTTCTTTCCCCAAAAAGTTGTCCAGTTCCTTACAAAGTGGAAACCTTCCTCTTCGCACCATCTCCTCAGCCATCCGTTTATTGCTTGCAGCTCGGTCTGCCTCCTCGCATCCGCCCTTGGTACTGGCAGGATCTCTGAGAAAGCTATCTTCCTTGTCCTCAGCTTCAGTTTCCTTCCCAGGATCCTGAACTGCTCAGTTAGTGTAGTCCTGTTGTAATTTCTTCTGCTGACATCGTTGGTTCCAACCTGGATTATCACTGCTGTCTCCTCCGTCTCAGCCCCTTCCAGGATCCTCTCGATTCTGTCGGTGATGTCCTTCGTTCTTGCCCCCGGGAGACATGTCACTAGCTGGTCTTCTCTCCCTCCTGCTATGTGACTGTCCACTTCTCTCAGGATTGAATCTCCCACTACGATTGCAGATTTCCTCTTCCTCAGCTTCCTTCTTGGTCTCCAGTCTGTATCTTTGGTGTGGTCTTCTAAGTCTCCCTCTGGGTTCTGGTGGGTCTCTGCCTCCTCGGTTTCTCCGCATGGTCCTTCTCCCCTGGCGTCTGGTGGATTCTGTCCTCCATCTGTTGGTTCCTGTCCCCCGGCGTCTAGTGGTTTCAGCTCAGCATTTCTACAACCCCCAGTGGCAAATACAATATGAACATTGTTTTCTAATCAAGTCCAAAATGCTTCTTTGCAACGTGACTAATGGAAGCATACTTTTAGCTATACAGTAATGAGAGTTCTTCTCGGGCCTGTCTATATGGAATATTAAAGGACTCTTTCTCTGACTGGTGGGAGAGGAAAGCGGAGACTCCTGTGGGTTTTTGGAGAGGTCCAGGCTGACTGCCCTTGACCGTGGAAGGCAGGCCAGGTAACACCTGCAGTCAGCGCTGCCAATGGTGACCAGTTTTTTGGCCATCTTAAACAACTAGGACCCCTGAGGAAGGCTAATTTGCCGAAACACAGCCCATGTTGGGTCTAGGCTCCAGTGTTTTGTTGGTGTAATTTGAAATTTGGAATAAAGTATTCAAGTCTTTTACTCCTTAGACAAACTTGAAGCTATTTGTTCAACTGCTGTATGATAGTGTGCTGAAGCGTTTTTAGTTCAGGTATTTTGAAAATGAAAGAGCAAGGTGCATTATAAAAACTTGGAACTTTCTTTTTTAAAAGAAAAATATCGAAGTCAACTTTACTTGGGACAGAAATAAGCCATATTGAAAACCACAAGCACAGTTTCTTAATAGTGAAATCAATTTTTATTGAACAGAGAAAGAAACACAGCAAAGAAGGAACAGGTTGTGCAGAAAATGTACAACTCCCTCAACTCCCCCTCACTCCCAACCCCCTCCCCATCCCACCCTTCATCCAAAACCAGCCCCCAGAAATAAGGAACAATACTATGCAAGACCAATAACAGGCAAAAGCTCAATCCTGCACCACTGCAGAGGCCCGGACAGCATAGGACACAATACCGTGCAAACAAAGCCCTGTACTCTGATGAGCCCTGAGAAGAAAATCAAGGCCTCTCTTCCCCCCCAACGCTCCCAAAAAAGAGAGAAAACCCCCCCCCCCACAAAAAACAGCACCAACAACGAAGAACTAACAACCAAAAGTAAAGAGCAGAAATAACAAGAAGAACAGAGGAGAGGATGGTATGGAAGCGTGGTGGAGGGAGAGAAAGGGAGCAGGGTGGTATGGAAGGGTTGTGAGAAGGATGGTATGGAAGGATGGTGGAAGGAGAGAAAGGGGCTGGTGGAATTGGTGTGCAGGAGAAGAGGAGAGATATAAGGGGAAGGATACTGGATGGAATTGGGTTGAAGGGAAAGAAAGGGGGCAGATGCTGATGGAATTGGGGTGCAAAGAAAGGGGAGAGAGACATAAGGTGGAAGGATCCTGGATGGAATTGGGTTGGAGGGAGAGAAAGGGGGCAGATGCTGATGGAAGTAAGAGGAAGGGAGAGGAGAGAGTGAAATGCCCGACCATGGGGGTGTGGGAGAGGGAAGGGGAGGAGAGGAGAGAGATGCCAGACCATTGATGAAGGAAGGGAAGATGATGGATTCCACACCAATGTGGGGGGAGGGGAAGAAGAGATGGAAGGGAGAGGCAGACAATTTCTGGAAGAGGCACAGGACAGAAGATGAAAGGAAGAGAGTGACACAAAGATGAGGAGAGCAGAAACCAGAGAAGACAAAGGTAGAAAAAAATTTCTATTTATTTATTTTTTTTGTTTTAGGGGACATGCATTGCTGTTTCTGTGGTGTTGCATTGTATGCAGAGTCCAGCTTCTTGGTGGTTTTATTTAACCTTTGTCTACATATTTCTATTTTATCCCCCCTTTTACAAAACTGTAGAGCATTTTTTAGCGCTGGCCGTGGCTAAAAACCATACTAGTTTTGTAAAAGGGGGAGAGGTTAGTTTGTGATTACATATTCCATACTAGGCAAAGGTGTTTTCTGTGTTCTATTTGTATGAAAGACATGTTTTTTGTTAGTGTTGACTAGCCTTGTTCAGCGAAATGCATCAGGCATGGTTCTTGGGAGCACCTTGAATGAACCTGATTTGAATCTTCTTATTTTCTGCCAATCTTCTTTTGTTTTATTTTGGATTCTTTAGTGGACTGTTTGCCTTGTTGTTTCGTTGCAAGTGGATTGTACTAGAGGAGTTACAGATTTGGTTGTTTATACATATGGGATACAGTTGGTTGATATAGAGCAGTGGTCTCAAACTCAAACCCTTTGCAGGGCCACATTTTGGATTTGAAGGGACTTGGAGGGCCTCAGAAAAAAAATAGTTAATGTCTTTTTAAAGAAATGACATTTTTGCATGAGGTAAAACTCTTTATAGTTTATAAATATTTTCTTTTGGCTAAGTCTTAATAATAATATTGTAATTTACAGTTAAAGAGAGATATGATCAAGAAACGGTTTTATTTTACTTTTGTGATTATGATAAACATACCGAGGGCCTCAAAGTAGTACCTGGCGGGCCGCGAGTTTGAGACCACTGATGTAGAGTGAGGCAGTTGAGAGGCGTTGTAAAGTTGGTTATTAATATAGACTTATATTTCAGATAGTATTACTGCTTTACAAATATTTGAATACTTTTATATATGCATGGAAAGGGTTCAGAGTTAAAGTCCTGGGTAAGTAGATGGGATGGGAAGGGAAGGAAGGGGGATTTGTTCAGGTGTTTGGGGGTTGCATAGAAGAAAAACTGTGCATTGGTATGCTAATCTTTGTTTGTTTTGAATAAAAAAAAGAAATACAAGTGGAAATAAAGAAGTAAATAAGAAAAAAGATAAATGGGGGCGGGCCATGGGTGGGGCAGGGGCAGGGCCAGGGGGGCCCAGTGTACTTGGGTGCCTAGGGGCCCTCGAAGAATTAATCCTGCCCTGGGTGGGCGGGATATAAAACGAAATAAATAAATAAAGTCCAACTTTATTCTCATCCCCAGTACAAAAGCGAGCCTGTCACTGCAGTGAGAAATGTCTAGCCTTTAATGTTCAGGAGCTGTTTAAAGAAACGTTTCTCCGGGCTCAGGAGGACATGTGAAAAGTTAAAACAGGCGCCGTAAGTCACCCTCCTACCCACCGTGACACAAACTGACGTGATACGTCAGCGGAGAAAGGGGCTCGTGCCGAAAGAGGAAGGCTTTTAAGGTAGACAGAGGAACCGGATTTTGCATTAGACTGAAGTACGACCTTACTAACATCTAAAGAAATAAAAAAAACAAACAATCAAAATTGGTACCCCCCCTATAATTCACATATTTATGACAGAGGCAAGAAAAAGTAAAATTTTAATGTTTCTATAAGACGGTTCGGGAGAATCCAGAGGATCCTGCAAATCCCTCTTTTGCCTTATGTAGACGGATACACTGCAAAAACAATCTGCCACCTTTCGCCATATAAATTCGACTGAAAAGCCACAACTCTTGATTATATGACTTCCTTTCCGTCATCGTACAACTGAATGCGTTTGCGCAGTTATGCAGCCTTGGCAAATGTATATAGTGCATTGTGGGAAAGTAGAGAGCTCGGTGGGTAAGCCGCCATCTTGTCTGCTGGGGAAAAGCGGCTCGTTTATCGGTTGCAGCTAAGAGTAGTGGGCTTAAGTAAAGTGGTTTGTGTGTGTCTTCCCCAGCTATTTATTAGTGCAGTTTATGCTCCTGTAGTGTGCTTGCTCATTGCATAAATTAGGTAAGAATCCACGGAAGGTAGAGTCGGAGGTAGACTGTAGTGGTTAGAATGGGCCGCTCCCGCAGTCGCAGCTCGTCCCGCTCCAAGCATGCGAAGAGTGGGAAGCATAACAAAAAACGAAGTCGGTCGCGATCAAGGGAGAAGGAGCGGGTAAGGAAGCGCTCTAAGTCGCGGGAGAGTAAACGTAGCCGGCGGCGAGAATCTCGCTCCCGCTCTCGCTCCAACACAACTGTGTGCAGACGCGAGCGCGCAGCCTCTCCACCCGATCGTATCGACATGTTCGGGCGTACGGTGAGCAAGCGCAGTAGCCTTGGACGAGAAGCAGAAACGCGAGGAAGAGGAGAAGAAAGCTGAAATGGAAAGGCAACGCAAGATGTGAGTGAACCCATCCACCAACCCTATTTTGGCTCTCCAGTGTATATAGTAGTGAATCGGTGATGTAGTAGTATCCTAAGAAAAGAAATACAAAACGTAAATAGACAAGGGTGATGAAAACTAGGGTCTGAAAGAGGGAGGTGAAAGGGTTGTTCGTGCAGTGTAAACTTACTAGATATGTAGGATTGGGAGTAATAATCTGGTTTTTCTCTGTGTACAGTAGTAAATCGTCTTGGTCTTGTGTTATGTGTGTATACATATATTTACATTTTTCAGGGTCCCTTTATATGCAGAATCTTGTTTTAAAAAAAAAATATTTCACATTCTGTTATCTGAAAAAAAAAATGAAATTCAAAATGGTTTAATGTTAATATTTGTGATTCATGCAACATAGCTTATACCTGTAAGGTGAAGGAACAGTTATAGAGACATTAAAATATTAAAAACGTATAAAGTGTGGGTGTGATTTTACTTAACTTCATTTGTCATAACAAACCCAGATTAGCGCTGTTTACAAAACTACCCTTGACAAAGATAAGTAATTTAGGGAGTTAGGCTGATTGTGAATATTCTTATGAAGAATCAAACTTTTTGTTGTATTATGTGCATTTGGAGTAAAGATCTAAACCTGCTAAAAGAACTTTGGAATAAAGTTGTTTGAAAGATACAGATAGAAACATGATGGCAGATAAAGGCCAAATGGGCCATCTAGTCTATCCATCTGCAGTAACAATTCTTTTCCTCTCTCTGCGATCCAGTGCCTATCCCACCCCTTCTTGAATTCAGACATACCCTCTGGTCTATGAAACCGCGCTATCGGTTTTTAGCGCAGAGAGCTGTGCTGAATGGCCTGCGCTGCTCCCGACGCGGTTTCGTAGAAGAGGGGGATAGTCTTTGTCTCCACCATTTCTTCTGTGAGACTGTTCCACGCATCTACCACCCTTTCTGTAAAAAGTATTTCCTTAGATAACCTATTACCTCTTAATTTCATTCTATGCCCTCTCATTCCAGAGTTTCCTTTCAAATGAAAGAGACTCAACTCATGCGCATATACGCCATTTGATAGCAGGTATAAGAATGTCTGTATATATTGACTATTCTTTGATGCATTGTTAGGTCCATTAGAAACAATTTGGTTCCACTATAACCTTTCCTCAGTTATGTTATTCTCTTTAAGTCAAAAGCTGTGTGTGGGTTAAGGAGAGAAATCATAGAAACATAGGCCAAATGGTCTTTATCTGCCTTAAATTATCAACTCTGTCTAACCATGCCATTTATTATCCATTCCTCTCTCTTAGACCAAAAAATACTTTCTTGAATTCATATATACTTTACATCTCCACCTCCATGGGAGGCTGTTTCATGCTTTCACCATCCTTTCTGTGAAAGCCTTTTCTGAGATGATTTCTGCATCTATCCCCATTCACTTTCATTGCAGGCTTTATTTTCAATTGAAAGAGACTCACCTCATATATTTATGTGCCACATATGTAGGTATTTAAATGTCTATTGTATCTCCTCTTTCCTTAGCAACTGCAGCAGATGAATCCAGAGACCAATGGGATAGCACACATCTACCAGCAGGCAGAGATAGAGAAACTGATTAACAGGTGGTCCTATTGGCTGGCACACAGTATGCTCTATCTCACAGCAGGTGATGGTCGCTATTCAGCTATCTCCTGAATTCTGGCTGTGACTGGAAAATTATTTTCTCCTGTTGAGGTTTCTCTTCAGTGAGCTGGCAATGCTATTTCTCCTGTTGAGATTTTCTCTTCAATGAGACAGGGGTGTCCGGCTGAACGGTGCCGGTTTTAGGGGTTACACCTGCCCCCCCCCCAGGTCCCTGCCTCACCCTCCCTCCATTGCTAGATGGTCTGAATGGGTCTCGATTGTTTTCTTCTTTCCCTTCTCTGTTTAAAAAAAAAAAAAAAGGGAGACCACAGTTGCTACATTCTGCCCTGTTAGTGCTGCACAACCAGCTCTTACTGGCTTCAACCAGCCCTAACAAGCTTGTGAGTATGTATGTGTTTTTTTTACTGTTGTTTGAACTTCAGGCTCTGTTTGGGAGTCTTAGTACTGTGGGTTCGGTCAACGTACATTTAAGGAATGGATATTTTATTGAGGCTAAATTTTATGACAAGAAATCCGTTGAGAAAGCCCCGGGACTTTCCCGCCCTTTGCATGCACTTGTTTGGTTTCCTTGTTGGTTACAGCATGGCAGTAGCAGTGCGAATTCATGCACGCACTTGTTCTCCTCGTTGAGTTTCAGTGCAGCAGTAGTAGTCCTGTTTATTCCGAGGCTCTCTTTCGTTGGTGTTTGTCGCGGCCATGTGCAGCTGATTGTGCAGGTGCCGGTTTATAGCAGCGCGAATGAGATGGGACATGTTTTTTCTTGCGCTGTGGGGAGCACCGTTCTTCTAGTTATTCCCCGAGTCTGACTTTCTTTCTATCAAGTTTCAAGTTTAATAAGGTTTTTGATTGATCGCTTAATCATATTTCTAAGCGATGAACATAATAATAAAATTACAATATTTAGGGAACAATACAATACTTAACAATAATTAAGTCCTGCAGGACTATTAACAGACTTAACAAACCCATAAACACAAGGAAGGGAAGTGAACTACAAAATATTTAAAAGAAAGCAGAACAATCAAGGAAAATACATAAGCCAGGGGAAACAGAAAATTTCCATAATATTATACAACAAAAATAGAATTAGCCACAGAACTGGCTAATTAGTTATCAAAGGCGTCTTTAAAAAGAAAAGTTTTTAAATTACTCTTAAATTTCTCCAGATTGTACTCTTCCCTCAAATAAATAGGAAGAGAATTCCAAATTTGAGGGGCTGTAACAGAAAAAATAAATTGCCATCTCGTATTAATAATCTTAAGAGAGGGAATTGTCAGTAAATGCTGTTCATTAGATTTCAACGTTCTATGTAGGCTGCGGCAGGGTAAATTTTGCGGGGCTTGAATCCAACTATGTTTCTAGGAATGTTGATGCAGTGGCCATGTGTTGGCGAGAATCAGGCGCACGCTTGGGTCTCCGGTGATGGCGGGAGAGCTGCAGCGTTCCGGTTGTTTATTTCCAGCTGACTTTGGTCAGGGTATGCTGCGACTTCTCTCCTTTCCGGTTCAGACAAGTTGTACGTGTTTCACCAGCTTTGGGACAAGCTTGGGCAGATTTATATGTCTGTCTGTCTGTTCTTGCTGTATTCACTTGAAGGAAGCTGCTAGTTTAATTGGACTCTGGGGTTAGCACTCAAGGGGATTACCAGAAGACTGACCTGTGCTAGTTCACCCAGTCTTGGTTTGTCTCCGGACTGGGTCGACATAAGGCAACTCGCGGCACAGTGAGATCAGCAGTAAGATATTTCACACGGGTATCTCATTGTCTCTCTTGGGGTCCCTGCAATTGAGCCTTTGTCTGTTGGTAACTGTCCTTCTTATTTGGGCCTCTGTGCTGTGCTGCATGTGTCTAGTAGTGGCATAGGATATATATTCCTAAAGGTAGTACTAACAGTTTCCAAGTTCAGGTTGTTTCTATGGGCGTAATGACACTTCGCATCTTCCTGCGGCCAGGGCTCTCTCTCTATTTCTGAGGGAGCCTGGACTTCAGATTTCCATGCTTATAATGCTGGTTTCTCCTGTCGCCATTTTCTCATGGCACATGCTAGACGGAACCCCCCGACCAGACAGGAAGGGCTGTACAGCTCCTTCTAACCAGGAGCCAGTTACCTATTCTATCAAACCCGCGAGGAGCACGCGCTAAATGTGGCTGTTAGCCTCAACCCTGAAGTTCTCATTAACGATGTGAGCTTTGTTTGATACCTGTTAGGTTGCTGTTGTTTTCCATGGGGCGGTTGATGCAGCATCTTGATTGCGTCTAGTACGTATTCATTTTAAAGGACATACGTATTTCGCTCACATTGCATGGAGTTAGTACTGTTTTCATGGTTCCAGTATACTCCTCTTTACATTGTGAAACTTGATTTTTTCCTAGGAGAATTTCTTTCTTCTTACAGATCCTACAGTTCTCATCCTGCCATTCCCTGACTTTCTGCACGTCATTCTGAGGGGATCTTGATTTCTTCCAATGACTCTTCAGGTTTTCTCATGAGGTACAAGACGCTTTAATGTCAGGTCAGGAGGCTGTGAACATTTTTCAGGATGCTTGCAACTTTGCATCCTCCTCAGGTATTATGGTTCGTTCTTGGAGTCTCTATGTTTTGTGTTTCCCTTTTAAGTGTTACTGGTCCTCAGGGCAGTTCTTCAGGAACTAAGGGACGTTGTTCCACTTACTACATGATGCCCAAGACGGGGGCATTGGGCAGGCTGGATCCCATTCTGCTGAATTAGTTTCTCAGGGTTACACATTTCTGCAGAAAAACTGGGAGAATATTTACATTTTCTCTATGGACTCCGAATCGGCACTAGGTTTGCTTGCCTCTCTTGGAGCAGCGCTTTCGGTTTTGGCACATGCCATTTCGCTTACCCAAGGCTTCACAAACATTTTTGAAAATGTGGGCAGTGGTACCGTTTTGGCACTACCAGGCGATTCTTCTAATTTCTTCTTGACTGACTGCTTGATTTGGACGTCTTCCAGTCGGGCCATTTGACTGACACGAAAAGGGTGGTTTCTTTTCCTCAGTTCTGTAGAAGTGAATCTTCGAATTTGCACAGCGCTCTTTTCTCCTGTACTATTTATTGGTATATCGGGGCGATGTTTTTATTCATATAGGAGAGAAATGTGTTTCTTCCCAGAGACTAGGGCGATGGGTCACAGTCTCAGGTTTGCATTCTTCTTCGGTCACCATGACCAAGAGTATGGGATTCTATACAGGTTATAGGATCCATGTTGCTGACTCCACTGGGAAATTCGGCTTGCTTTCCCATTATAATGCTACAGCAGTCGCTTTTGTTCTGGTGGTTCCCGGTATCTCAGGGATCCAATTATTTGGTATACTCCAATTGTTTGGTAGGCTCCTCAAGCATCGCTTTGTATGATTTGGTGGTTCAGCAAGATTTCTCTTTTCAAAGACATGCCTCTGTCTTTGCTGGACTAGCTCATGGTCACCAAACATCCTGGGCTGTTGGGTTGGGGGGCTCGGTGCCTTCCATCCTCAGCTCCAGGAGTCTGGTCTTAAGAGGCGACTCAGTACTTGTTCATTCTTCTACTCTGGAGAATGGTCAGGCTACCTTTCTGGAGCTTCAGACCATTCTTCCGGAATGACGCTGAAGGTCTTTTCAGTCAGTATTATGATGGGGGTATTTCTCTATAGCCTGGGCAGTAGGTGATGTACTCAGTTGGCGGGTAAAGTTGTGGTTATACTTCAATGGGTGGACCCTCATCTTCCTCTTCTGTTGGCAGATCATTTTATGAGTCAGGAAAAGAGTTTGGATAGACTTTCTCCGCAAAATCTGAGCATGGCCCATTTATTGTATGTTTCTGTGTACGCTCTAGAAAGTGTAAATGTTAGTAATAGTGAAATCTTCTACATCCTGGATATTGAGAATTTTGGCTCAGGCGTTCCAGCTCTTTTTATGAGATCTCCTGGAATTAGACCTCATGGCCTCGTCTTGAAATTCTAAGCTTCCTAGCTTTTTTGGCGGGCACAGGGAGTGGGAGTCGGAGGGGTTAGCAGCGTGGCTTTCTCGCCTCTGGTTTCTCTTTCTTCAGTGTTTTCCCCTGGCTGATGATGGCTTGGATTTGCCATCTCAAGCTCGCTTTCAGGGCACAGTATTTGTAGAATCTCTGGATTGCCTGCGCCACCCTTGCTATGCGGATCTGATGAGTCTTTCGACAGCTGGACTGTTGAGTTTCCTTGTATCTCCGGATTTGGTCACCTAGGGTCCGATCAGCATGGATATTCTTAGACTCTCACTGGCTACCGATAAAAGCAAGATCACAATTCAAATTCTACTGTCTACTATTTAAAGTAACCCACGGAGCTGCACCAAGTTACCTAAACAACCGCCTATACCGCAACCTCACACACAGAATAAGGAAAACTCAAAGCCTATTCACCTACCCACCTCTCAATGGTACTCGACGCAAGAAACTTTACGACAACCTTCTGGCGACACAGGCAGCTTAAATTGACCCAACCATCTCCAAACTGCTGACCAAAACAACAGACATTAAAGTGTTCCGAAAAGAAATCAAAACTCTTCTATTCAAAAAACACCTCCAATCATTCTAACCTCCATCCTACTTGCACACGCATACTCCTTCATAAACACCACCCCTATAGTATCTCCTAGCCAATTCTTCAAACCTTACCCCCAAAATTATATTCAGAAACCTAAACAAGCAACCTCCATCTGTAACCAGAATATTGCTTCCCTCAACGTTAAGTAATAATCTTCCTAACATGAATGTATTGCTATTCTTACCTGAAATGTAAACTTGATATGTACCTGATATGTAAATTTCCTGGAAATTTCCAGTGTTCTTCTAATTTTGTAATCCGCTTAGAACCGCAAGGCACAGGCGGAATAGAAATCACAAATGTAATGTAATATTCGTACTACTTTGGTATTACGACCTAGCTTTTGAAAAGTCATGGCTGACATGTAAGGGTTATGCGAAGCAGGTTGTTTCTTCTCTTATCCAGGCGATACAGATGTCTTCACCTGTGGCTTCTGCTTCCTTTTGGAGATTTTTCCTTTCTTGGGTACTTCTCAACATTTGCACCCTTCCAGAGTTCTTTTTTGGCACAAGTGTATTGCCAAGGGCTTAACGTTCAATTCCCTTCAGCTTCAAGTTCCATTCTTAGCTTGTTACAAGGGCTAGGTATGTTGCTCTTTGCTTACTTCTCAGCTTCATGTAGTTCAGTTCCTAAACCGAGTACGGTATATTCGTACACCTCTTAGAAAGTCCTGTCCAGAGAACAGTCTTAAGGTACTTCTTCGCAGTTTACCGAAGGCTTCATTTCATCCTTGTCTTTTGAGGCTGTAAAGGGCTGTGCCGTTGAACACGGGGTTTCTTGTGGCCATGGCTTCAGCTCGGCGGTTTTCTGAGTTGTAGGCCTTGTTTGGTGGGGATTCATATTTCTGTTTACAAAATATGGGGTGACAGTTCGGATGGTACCACAATTTCTAAGGAGATGTCATCATTTCTTTTATGCACTATCCTTGATCACCTAAAAATATTTTATAAGTCTCAAAATATGTTCAATTCATGAATATGACTTATACAAAGTGAACATTCAGACCCACAACTTTATCCCAGTGAACAAAGATCACGGAGTAGCTGTGCAGAGAGACCATCATAATGTTCACAGTCTCACCCACCAGAACCAGTGCAGAGCATACAATAAACCAAATCTGTGTAGAAAAAAACTGTAATGACTTATCTTGGTTTATGGTGGGAAACAATCAACAGCTGCTCCGGGCACCTCCTAATCCACCATGCTGATAAAGGAGGTGGTATAGTTATTCAAGACTATAATAAATATCATGATGTAGCCATGGGTCAGTTAAATGATGTAGAATTTTATAGGGAAATTCCCAATGACCCTACTATGAATATCAAGGCCATGATAGATGATGTTTTGAATAAAGCTAAAGAACAGGGAATTATTACTGGTAGAGAATATAAATGTTTAAGTGTTGAATTTCCAGAAATTCCTTACATTTATTTTACCCCTAAAATCCATAAATCTCTCACGTGCCCTCCAGGCCGTCCCATTGTGGCTGGCAGTGGGTCTGTTTTGGAACTGCTTTCCAGGTATATCGATGGTTTCATTCAGAAACAGGTGTTTATTGCTGAATCATATGTGCGTGACTCCTCTCATTTTTTGCAATGTTTACAAGGCTGTGAGGGTTTAGATAGTAAATATTTGGTCACTGCTGATGTTTCAGCACTATACACCAATGTCCCACAATTGGCGGCCTTGGCAATTATTAGACAATCTGTTAGTAAACTGAATATCCCAGTACAGAAAAAATAACTAGTGTTTGGCTGAATTTGTCATTCTGTATAATTATTTTTCTTTTGAGAATAAGTTCTTCATACAGACTAAAGGGGTGGCTATGGGGGCTACTGTGGCCCCCTCTATTACGTGCCTCTTTATGTCTTGTTTTGAAGAGCTTTTTGTCTATAGATCATGTAGGTTTTCTAGAGTTGGTCTTTGGAGGAGATTTATAGATGATATTTTTTTCACATGGAATGGGGAGTGTGATGAATTGGAGGAATTCCTTGAAGAGTTGACTCAAATGGATTCCAATATCAAACTCACTTATATCGTGAGTAGTGAAAGTATATCTTTTTTAGATATACAGGTCACTAAGGTTAATATTGATTCTGTAACCCAATATGAGACGACTCTTTATAGGAAGCCTTCTGATCGCAACACGCTCCTTCATTACAATAGTTTCCATCCTAAACCCCTCCGGGACAGTATCCCGGTGGGGCAGTTTTTAAGACTGCGGAAGGTCTGCTCTGGTGACGGGGAATTTCATCGGCAGGCCGTGCAATTATATTGGAAGTTTGTGGAGCGTGGTTACCCACCCAAGGTTGTTAAGCGGGCATGGAAAGGAGCCCGCAACTGCCAACGTGAATGGTTGTTTCATCCGCGTGAAGCCAAAAAACAAGGGGCCTTGGTGTGTGTATTGCCTTACTCCAGTCAAAGTTATGTCATCAAACAAATTGTTTTAAAACATTGGCCAGTTCTCCAGGTACATGAGGGAATGAGAGAAAGCCCCCCATTTGCTTTCACTCGGGGCCGTAATATGGCTGAAATTCTTAAACATAGAGGGGGCAGGAGTCATCTGCATACTAGTCCCCATGTTAGTTGTCATCAGTGTGTTTATTGCTCTCATGTCCTGAATACTGACCATTTAGTAATTCCTGACTTGGGGGGTAAGAAATTCTATTTAAGAACTGGGACGAACTGTCAATCTCACGCCGTTATATATTGTATTATATGCCCTTGTGGCCTATATTATATTGGTCATACACGGCGTGTGGTGAAGATCCGTATTGCTGAACACTTGAGCAACATTCGGTGTAAACGGCAGTCAGCCCCCCTTGTTAGTCATTGGCTTGAGAAGAGACACACAGCAGAACAATTGAAATACACAGTTTTAATGCATGCATACAAAGATACAGGGGATGTATCGCAATTTCTGCTTTATTATGAACATAAATTCATATTTCAGTGGCACACTTTGACCCCTGATGGTCTTAACAACAAAATGATTGGTGTGAGTTTTGGTTTCCCTGTGTGCATGACGTTGGATGTGTGGGAGTATTTTATGGGCGTGGCCCGCCTGCATGTGACCTGACACCAGTAGTGTTTTCTGTTTGCAAGATGGAGTTCCCGTCCCGGTAAGCTGAAAGCAGAGATTATTATGTGCTTTTGTGCTGTAGTAAAGTATTTAGAAGCAATTTTAGTGGGGTGGTGAACATGTGTCTGATAGGATGTTTGGTTTGTTTTGTTTTTAGTACCCCTCCTGAAGAAGCCAACCGGTGAAACCTGGGTTGGGGGGGGGGGTCAGTGAATCTGTTTGCATGTTGTTGTAACTTTAAGGAGGTGCCCGGAGCAGCTGTTGATTGTTTCCCACCATAAACCAAGATAAGTCATTACAGTTTTTTTCTACACAGATTTGGTTTATTGTATGCTCTGCACTGGTTCTGGTGGGTGAGACTGTGAACATTATGATGGTCTCTCTGCACAGCTACTCCGTGATCTTTGTTCACTGGGATAAAGTTGTGGGTCTGAATGTTCACTTTTTATAAGTCATATTCTTGAATTTAACATATTTTGAGACTTATAAAATATTTTTAGGTGATCAATGATAGTGCATATATTACATATCACCTTTGATAATTTGATTACCCTCGTTGTTTTGAATCATTTCTTTTATGACATACTCACTTTTCCTTCCTTCTTCCTAGGCGGAGAAATGGGGAGCCGTGCTTTTATTCACTGCATTTTTTGAAAGTGCGTAGCGTTCTCCGTGAGCTAGGCTTTTTACGACTTTTAGTTGTTTAGATCACCTTTTTGTATTCTTCAAGGGACGCCTCAAACGTATGGTGGCGTCCAAAGCCTCCATCGCTCGATGGATCCAGGAGGACATTATTTACGCTTGCTTGATGGCAGGGAACTGGTTGGCGAAAGAACTTCTTGGACTTGGTCCAGAGGTGTTTTCCTTGGAGGAGTTTTGTCTCGCGGCTACTTGGTCTTCTGAGAGTGCTTTATTTCAGCATTACCGGTTGAATGTGGGGGCGCATGCGGTGGATGCGTTTAGTGCTTCGGTTGTTGCTGAGGCGGCGTTTGCGTCCCACCCAGATTGATAATTGCTTTGCTATATCCCATTGGTCTCTGGATTCATCTGCTGCTGTTGCTAAGGAAGGAAAAAATTATGTTCTTACCTGTTAATTTTCTTTCCTTTAGACCGGGGGTCGGCAACCTGCGGCTCCAGAGCCGCATGCGGCTCTTTTCCACCTTTGCTGCGGCTCCGGTAGTGTGTCACGCAGGCATGCACCTTACAAGTCCAGCGTCGCGGCGGGAAATAGCCATGCTGAGCAGTGAGCTCAGCACATACACAGATGAAAGCCTTGCTTGCTGATTGGTCCGGCGGCGTAGTGCCGCCGGACCAATCAGCAAGCAAGGCTTTCATCTGTGTAGTGCTGAGCTCACTGCTCAGCATGGCTATTTCCCGCCGCGACGCTGGACTTGTAAGGTGCCTGAAAAAGAAATCATCCTGGCCGGGGTCGGTGTCATGCTCCGGAGATCTACAGCCTTCCTATCTCCCTCTCCCTTCTACCTGCTTCCGGCCACATCCCCTGCTCCGCGGCTCTCTTCGGCAACTCAGCAGCAGCGATCGACACAAGCTTCTGACGTCGGGGCCTTACCTCTGCGAGTCCCGCTTGTTTCAACTTCCTTTTTCCACAAAGGCGGGACTCGTAGAGGGAAGGCCTCGATGTCGGCAGCTTGTCTTGATCACCGCTGCTGACGAGTTGCTTAAGAGAGCCGCGGAGCAGGGGGGTTTTGCCAGGTGCAGGTAGAAGGGAGAGGGCCAGATGCAGGACTCGTGGGTGAGGGAGCAGAAGAGAGAGAGAAAGAGAGAGGGGAGGGAAACAAAAGGAAATATTTCATGCTGGGCCGGAGTGGAGGGAGGGTGGAAAGATTCTGGCTACAGGGTGCATTAACAATGGAAAAGGGGGGAAAGCTGAAAATGGAGATAGTGACACAAAGAAGAGAAAGGGTAAGCAGGACCTACTGAATAAGGATAGAGATACAGAGGGGACATGAAGAGAAGGTGAAATAGAGACATAGAAGTAATGCTGAAAAAGTGGGGGGGGGGATAAAGACATTGAAAGGGCAAATGGTGAACATGGGGTAAAGACAAGGATAGAGACAAATGAAGATTCTGAAAAAGTGGTGAGATAGGGATATAGGTGAGATGGACACAAAGAAGGGTGATGCTGGAAAATAGGTGGAATGGTAATTCTGACAGACACAGAAGGGAAATGCTGGATCAAGGAGAGATGGGGCTCAGGCTGGATGGAATGAGGAGAAATGCCTTGTTGGCCCGGAACTTCCTCTCCTACGTCAGAATTGACGTCAGGGAGCGGAATGCTGGTCAGCGCAACACTTCTGCAGGGAAAGCTTGGGACGGCGGTGGCTTGGGGGCTGTTCCCCGATTGCGGTGGCAGCAAACCGAGTGGCTTGGGGGAGGGCACGGAGACAGAAAGAAGGGGGAACAGGAAGACAGAAAGAAAAAGTTGGGGGAGAGAATGGGGTCTGGAGGAGAGGAAACATACAGGAGGCTGAAAGAAAGGAAGAAAGATTGGATGCACAGTCAGAAGAAGAAAGTGCAACCAGAGACTCATGAAATCACCAAATAGCAAAGGTAGGAAAAATGATTTTATTTTCAATTTAGTGATCCTATATATAGCATTAAGATAAGAAACAATATATGCAGTGTTAGATTTGTTTTATAATGGTTTTGCGGCTCCAAGTTTTTTTTTCTTTTCGAAAACGGGTCCAAGTGGCTCTTTATGTCTTAAAGGTTGCAGACCCCTGCTTTAGACGCAGCAGATGAATCCAGAGCCCTACCCTTTCTGGATATTGTCTGTCGTTTTTTTTTTTCTTTTACAACTTTCGAAGTTTGTTGCTATTGATGGTTGTATTCTGTATTATTGCCTTTTGAGATTTGTTATGGGAAAGACGTTTTTTACATGCTATGCCTATTGATGGTTACGGATGCTTGGGCAAGGAGCTACACTGAAGATACAGGAGGCGTGCCAGCCAATAGCACCACCTATTAATCAGTTTCTCTATCTCCACCTGCTAGTAGATGTGTGGTATCCCATTGTTCTCTGGATTCATCTGCTGCGTCTAAAGGAAAGAAAATTAACAGGTAAGAACATAATTTTTCCCTCCTCATTTGTGCACAAAAGTTCTTAACTCCCTAAACTACTATTCCCCCTGGGTTTTTGCATCCCAGATGCATGATATTACATATCTTAGTATTAAATCTTAACTACCACATTCCAGATCATTCTTCAAGCGTCACTAGATCCTTCCTAATGTTATTCACACTATCAGAGGTGTCTACCCTATTGCATATTTTGGTATCATCTGCAGAGACAAATCTTGCCAAGAGCCCCTTTAGCAATATCACTTACAAAAATGTTTAAAAGAAGAGGCCAAAGAATTGAAACATTGAGGCACATCACTTTTCCTTAGAGTAGCGGTCTCAAACTCAAACCATATTTTGGATTTGTAGGTACTTTTGAGGGCTGCAGATAAAATGATGTCTTATTAAAGAAATGACAACTTTGCATGAGGTAAATCTCGTTATAGTTTATAAATCTTTCCTTAATCAGGAAAGATTTATAAACTATAAAGAGTTTTACCTCACGCAAAATTGTGATTTAGATTCTAAAGTATCAACTGCAAGACTCAAGATTTTGGTGTAGTCCTCTAGGCTTTTTTTATAGAGGGGAGAATCAATATTCGACTTGTGCCTTAATTGTCCGGTGATCGCATCTGCAACTGCCTTCAGCTCTCACCTCCAGCACCGGACGCAACCACCATCTTATATCAAGTAGTCACCGCCAGGAGAGGTGCCGAATTTCATGAGATTACGTACTCACTCACAAGCTGCACTGCCTCCAATGGTTACCTTACGTTCTGGAATGTTGCCTGCCTCATTGCTGTAACTTCATGCAAGCGCTTTCCTGTGTCTGTACGCGATTGTCCTCTCCAGTCCACCTCACAATCGCGTACAGTTGAATGAGGTTACAGCAGTGAGCCGGGCAATGTTCCAGAACAATGGTAACATACAAGGGCCTCAAAATAGTACCTGGTGGGCTGCATGTGGTTTGTGGGCAGTGAGTTTGAGACCACTGATTCAGAGCCATCTCCATATATCACTACTCTCTCGTTGCTTTCCACTCACCAGTTCCTGACCCAGTTCATCACTTTGGGGCTCATACCGAGGGCACTCAGTTTTTTATTTGATGCCCATGTGGAACATTGTCAAAGGCTTTGCTAAAATCTAAATACACCACATCTAGCATGCTCCTATCCAACTCTGGTCACCCAGTCAAAGAAATTAATCAGATTTGTCTGACAAGACCTGTCTCGGGTCCTGTAATGCATTGGATTTCTGAAACCTTTTCTCTGTTTAAAGCATTATCATTACTTTATTTACACAAACATATTGGCCTATAGTTCCCCACCCTTCTCCAGTCCTCTGGTACCACGACTCTAGAGAAGCATTAAAAACGTCAACCAGCAGAGTCTCCGCCAGAACTTCTTAAATTCTTTCAGTATCCTTGGATGTACACCATCTGGCCCATTGCTTTATCCTTGAAGGCCTCCATGAATAGGCCAGTTCTTCAGGGTCTGAAGGCCCACTCTACTAGGGATCAAGCCATGTTTTGAGCAGAGACCCAGGCGATATCTCCTGATGACATTTTGTAGTGCGTTGACATGGATGTCACGTCATTCATCAAGCATTACAGGTTAGATGTGTTCACCAGAGCCTGGTTGAACTTTGGTAGGGCTGTCATTGGGGGGCTAGTAAAAAAATATATGAATTTGAAAATGGGACAGATTGAATTTGGGATCCCAGAGAAATGAATCCTCCAAAATATGGCCTAGTTCAGTGGTTTGTAACCTTTTTCATGTAAAGGGCTGCAGTGTGAATATGAGAGAGCTGTGAGGGCCACCAAAAGATGTCAAGCTTACACGTACTACTAATTTTGTAAACTGCCTTGACCTGTTTTTCAAACTGAGTATTAAACATTAAGAATTAATACTAATATTGATTCTACAACATGTCAAGGAAATATTTTAAAAAATTCACTTTTCCTTTTAGGGTGGATTTGATTTAAATCAAATTTAAATCATGATTTAAATTGGTAGTCAGAAAAATTTGGGGGGGGGGTCTCCTTTTATCAAGATATGCTAGAGGTTTTTAGTGCAAGCTGGTGTGATAAATGCTCCGATGCTCATAGAATTCCTATGAGTGTCAGAGCACTTACCTTGCCTGCTCATGTTAAAAACTTCTAGTGCAGTTTCATAAAAGGGGGGTTATTTTATCATGGCATTATGAATGCAGTGTTCTCCCCAGAGCCTTTTAGCCGTGCGCTCCGCCCGACTAATTTAGATGACCACCCGGCTGTCATCTCGGTTGTGAATCCTGCTACTACCTCTGCTGTTCAAACATTTAACAAACACAATTCCCTGGGCTGACTCGGCACAGCCTGAAGAGCCGTTGGAAGTTAAACGTTTGACTCCCGCCTCTGTTGGTGCTTAAAAAAAAAAATAAAATAAAAAAAAAAATCAGGCAGGGTTCTAAGGGTAAAACTGTGCATGCCTTTGAAACTGGAAGTAACGTCCCGAGGGGGGAAGGGAAGAGAAAGAAAGCCGGCACGGACAGTGTTGTCTTTACAGGGCTGACCAACCTGCGGCCCAACAAGGAGTTTTGTCCAGCCCAGCTTCTCCTTCTTTCCCTCCCTTCTGCGCCTCCCGCCGGGTAGTTTTCTGGCCGGCACCTTTACTGCAGTTGTCTGCAGGCGTCCTTGGCTCCTTGTGTGTGATCTGCGGTTGTGTCAGCTCCTGCCCATGGTGTGGGGCCAGGTGAGATCTAGTGTCAGTGGCTACCACAGTGTCCCCGGGCCTGGCCTTAGCATGTACATGAGTGAGGATGAGGTGCAGTGTCTAATCGGTGAGTGCTGCCTTGCTTGGAATGTGTACGATTCTTTTTTAAATGGCCAGAATATTTCTACCTTGGTACATATTGGGAACATTAAATATTCATTGCTGTGTACCATATTAGCTGATGTGCAAGTGAAGTAAACACCCCCCCAAAAAAACCAAACCAAAACAAAACCTTGAAAGGTGAGCTTTTTTTTATTTTATAGATTTATTTTAAAACTTATACACTGCCTATACCGAGGCAGTTTCCAAAACATCTTAACAAAATAACAGACAAAAATACAAAATCACCCCCCAAAAATTTAATGAAACAACTATAAAGAAAAACAGTGCCAAAATAACTCTCCAGCAATATAAAGTGTAGAAACATTTCAACAAAGCTGATGGAAATATATATATTTTTTTCAATTTTCTATACGGTTCTCCCAGTGGAGCTCAGAACGGTTTACATGAATTTTTCAGGGTGCTCGAGCATTTTCCCCTGTGTCCTGGTGGGCTCATAATCTATCTAATGTACCTGGAGTAATGTAGGATTAAATCAGTGTTTCTTAACACACGGTATGCGTACCCTTGGATACATGGCCTGGCCTCCGCTGGGGATCCCTCCCTGTCCACTCGGTGCTGAAGGGGCTGCTGAAACTGCTGTCAGATCCCACTCTGCCTCCCTCCCTGCCTGCTACACTACCCCCCCTCCCCTTCACTCAAAGCCAACCCTGTTACTTTGTTGGCGCCAAACTGGCTCCCTCTTCCCCCCAGCGGCACTCCGTGCAGGGATGCAAACAGCGACTCGCACACTGCATAGCTGACCCAGAACCTTCTCTCAGGGCCAGCCACATGAAGCATGTGAATTGCTACATGCGCTGTCCCTGCACAAAGTTGCTGCTGGGAGAGGATGGAGAGAGTCTGGCTCCAAATGAAGTAACAGGGTCGGCTTTGGGGGTGGGGGGTGATGTAGCGGGCTGGCAGGGAGGGAAGGATCCTCGGCAGCAGCTTCAGCAAGGGGCAGGCGGGCAGGGATCCGAGGCGTTGCCTGCAGCTTCTGTGGACAGGTCGGGGGATGGATTGTTCAGGCGGAGCAAGCAGAGATCCCCGGGGGCGCCTGTGTCTACTATGAATGGGTCGGCTTTGGGGGAGGGGGGAGTGCTAGTGGGGCAGGATGGGATCCCCGGCGTCAACTTAATTTTGGGACAAAGCTGGAAGGTGGGGAGGGGACATGAACATGACACAAAAGGAAGGGAAGGGGCATGAACATTGGACACAGAAGGGAGAATTAATGGGCATGAGTATGTGAGTGAGAGATGGTGTACTTGGCGGAAAGGAAAAAAGGAAAATTGGGCATAGAGAGAAAGAACTGAGGTAGAGATGCATGGGAAATAGAAGGATGAGAGGGAGAAATGTTGGAAATGGTGGTGGAGAGGGCAGACTGAAAGGGATGCAAGAGGGAGGAATGTAGGACATAGTATGGAGGGAGAAATGTGGCATTGTGCTAGAGAAGGGTGATAGAAGGAGAAATGGGCACAGGGCTGGTGGGCAGTGGTGAAAAATGCTGCACCTGATCCGGGGGATGAGAGGGGGAGAAATATTGGATGTAGCAGTAGAGGGGATGGGAGAAATGCCTGGATCTCTCAAGACAGATGGACAGTGAGAGAGGGGGGGACATGTTGCCAATAGGGGTGGAGGAGAGAGAAAGAGAGAGATGTTGGTTGGGGAATGGAATAAGATCCGGAGGAGAGGAATCATGCAGGAGGCAGAAAGAAAGAAATGTTGGATGCACAGTCAGAAGGAAGTCCAACCAGAAACTAATTAAATCACCAGACAACAAAGGTAGGAAAAATGATTTTATTTTCAATTTAGTGATCGAAATGTGTCAGTTATTAAAATTTATAATCTGCTGTCTATATTTTGCACTAAATTTATCTATTTCTATAGTTATTACTGATTGCATATCTGCCTTGACCTCTTTGAAAAACTCCTCAAATATAAATGATGATTAACATTTTCTGAGTGTGCTTTGTGTTTATTTTTTAATTTTGTGGTTACCATTATGAATTAATAAGATTATATCGTGTGTACATGAAAAATGAATGGAAGAAATTGCTTTACAATTAGTACTATTATAATGAGGGTGGGGTCAGGGGCGGAGCTTGGGCTGGGATACTTGGTTGGTATTTGTTAGATTTAGGGTGTACTTGGCCTGAAGAAATTGAGAAACACTGGTCTAGGTGACTATGGAGTTCATTCAGTAAGGGCCCTTTTACAAAGCCACAGTAGTGATTCTCCCATGGCAAATGCACTATCCATTCAATTCCTATGGACTTCAATGTGACAGAATTGCTATCGCAGGATGCAAAGCATTAACTGATTCAACATGAGTTTAAGTTGGTTGAATACCTCTCTCTCAAGTATGGTAGTTTTGAAAGAAATGGAAGGTTTGATACTGGCCAGTAGTTATTCGGAATAAGAGGATCTGCATTACTTTTTTTTCAAGGGTGGCTTAAACGCTACTGGAACACTGCCTAAGTGTCAAACCTTAAAAAAGGAAGTCATATTGAGCATTGGAAAATAATAATAATTAACTAATAAAAAATAGTGCACATTTAATTTTCCCCACCACCAAATTTCCCTGCAGCACCCCACCCGGCTACTTTTTTGTGCCACCCAGCTGGAAAAATTTTCTGGAGAGAACACTGTGAATGGATTAATAGAATTCATTTACCAAAAATTTTAAATTAATCCTTATTTCATGATTAACTTTTGGACTATAATGTATAGAAAACTATCTTTAGATAGATTTTTTTTTCTCTCCTCCAAAAAAGCATTTTATTAAAAAAAACCTTTTTAAAAAAAAATCAGATTTTTATCCATCCAAAAAAAGTATTTTTATTAAAAAAAACCCTTTTTTTAAAAAAAAATCAGATTTTTATCCATCCCAAAAAAAGCATTTTTATAAAAAAAACAAAACCCCTTAAAAAAAAAAAAAATCAGATTTTTATCCATCCTATCTCTTACCCCTCCTTTTACTAAAGCCATGGTAGAGGTTTCTACCGCAGCCTGGGACACTAAATGCTCCGAAGTTCATAGAATTTCTATGAGCGTCATAGCAGCGTTAGAGCATTTAGCGCCCCAGGCCAGCAAAGGATTAGTTCAGACCAGTGGATCTTTGTCAGTGCATTGGGATACATTGGTGGAAGGTATGTTACAAAAGATTTGATGTAGACACAAGTCTATGTTTGCTTTACAACCATCAGTGCTTGCAATTTTGGAAGATCAGCAATCTTGAGTCAGGTTCTTGATCCTCAAAGTTGATCTCTATTTCTGCTTCTCCACAACCCTCCTCCCCCCACAATAATAACTTCTGCCTTCAGCTCCAACTCAAAATGTTGTAGGTCTGCTGTCCATATGTTCTGTTTGCTTTTTGGTTTCTGAGTAGCATATTTATAGGTTTTTGTGTGCTTCACAGGGATTTTATGATGGTATTACTGAGTGACAATAGAATTTGAATATTACATTACGGATTTTGCTGTTTGACAAGCGAGAAATCTGAGGCTGATGTGTTGCATACTATTTTTTGATAGGGAATTATCCCAGGTCAATCAGGCAGCATATTCTCAACATGTGGGTGACATCATCCACGGAGCCCCGTAGCAGACAGCCTCACAAGCAGACTTGCTTGTAGAACTTTCAAAGAATTCACGAGTGCTGCACCGTGGATGCACTAGTGCCTTCCCACCGAACGTAGGTTGTGCGTCTCCTGTGAGGTACCTCAGTTTTCTGCGGAGCCAAGAGCACCTGTTTCTCAGCTCTGCCATCTTCGAGTTTGCCTTCTCACACCACAGCATACCTTTTTTCTTTATTTGTTTCTTTTTCATAGTCGCTGTGCAGTGCATCTTTTTTTTTTTTTTTTTTTTTTTTTACTTTTTTTCCATCGGTTCTCATCCGTTGGGGCTTGCTGTCAGCTCTCGTTTGGCTGCAGCTGTATTTTTTCTATGTACTGGCCTCTTACTGGTTTTAAGAGGTGTAGCCAGTGTAATTGGGCAATTTCTCTCACCGACCCCCACTGTTGGTGTATTAAGTGCTTGAGACCCGAACATTATTCAAAAAATAGCTCTCCGGAGGCGTCGTGCCCAAATCCAGCAGTTCTTTGGTTCCATGGAGGTGCCTGCAGAAAAAACCTTGGAATCCCCCCCCCCCCCTCCGTAGTGGCCTCATTGACCAAGTCCTCGACCTCGAGCAAGTCGCCCTTGTCCTCGAAGGCCTTGTCTGCTGTGCCTCTTAAGGTCTCATCCTCCGGCAAGTGTCCTCTTACCTCCGTAGGTATACTACCTATGAAGTCTCCAGTTGAGTCTCAGGCAATCCTGGCAACGAGTGCAGTTGTGCCAACCTGTACGAGATCTCCGAAGCGTGCCTCCAAACATAGGGAATACTCATCCTCGAGGTCGCCCTCAATGGAGCGCACTGCTGCACCTTCTAGACCAGAGTCATTGGTCTCGGTGCCTGTCTTCGAGGATATGCTGCAAGCCATATTAACCGTGCATCTCACCTCTGTATTGGCCAAGCTTGCCCCTGCTTTCTGCAAGCCAATCTGAGCATAATCTTGAGGCACGCCGAGCAAAGCCTCTTAGGTCTCGACCTTTGTCCTCCAGTGACTTCTCGCCTCGTCCTTCCAGGTCCGGGTCTCCAGCTACTCAACCTGCTCAAGACGTGGTGGAGAAGCCTCGATCGGGTCCCATTCGAAGCATTCCTCATCCTCAAGGCACCTGACTTCAAAGAAGAGTGGTGTCCTATACCTCATTCTTCGAGGCCCATTGAAACCCCTTCCAAGCCCAGGCATAAGCCTCGAACTCTGATGCTTTCAACACCTCATACCCATCTCGAGGCTTGTCCAGGTCCCAGACTCCTCCTGTTGAGGCCTCCTCCGAGGGATTTTTGTTTGCCTGTTTCTACGAGGCACGAGTCGAGACATTCAGTTCTTCATACTCCTGGGACTTCTCCATCGAGGCATCTCAAACATAAGCACTCTCTGTCTCTGCCTATATCACACAGCTGAGCTTCTTCTGTGACTCTTATGTTGGATACAGACCTCCCTTCCCAATACTCCAGGTAGGCTTCTCCTTCTTATTCAGCAGCGCCTCGCTCTCGCTCCACCTCTCCTTCTGAGGGCTCTTCGGCTTCGAAATCCACATCTTTTTCAAGATTCATATTTGACATGAGTAAGGCTCTTCAAGTTGATCTTCAATCTGAGTCTAAGTATACTCCTGAATATTTGGCAGAGATAGAATTGCCACATCTGACAAAGGATACCATGAGACTTCCCATGAATCCTGTTTTGAAACAAACTTCTCTGAGGAATCTCGAGACGCCTTATTCAATCCCGGCTATTCCCTCCAAAATGGAATCTCATTTCCGTACGGTTCCTTTTAAAGGGTTTGAGAAGTTGCAATTGTCTCACCAATTCTTGTTAGTAGAATCATCTCTTAAAAAAATCTAATGCCACCAAGGTTTATGCTGCAGTTCCTCCAGGCAGAGAAGGATGCGTGATGGATAAATTTGGACGCTGTCTATATCAAAACTCCATGATGGCAAACAGGATTTTGAATTACAACTTCATATTCACATCTTATCTGAAGAACTGTATAAAGATCATGCCCTACTTATTCTCTGATTTGGCTGAGCACTGGTTGCCTGAGTTTCAACGACTCCGCCAGACTCTCACAAATACGTCTCTTCATGCTTCAAGTGACTTATGATGCGTTTGAGATGTCATCTCGAGTCGCTGCTTTTTCTGTGGCAATGCGACGTCTGGCTTGACTGTGCATTGTGGAAATGGATCCTAACTTACAAGATCGTCTGGCCGGTATACCATGCTGTTTGACGATTCTATTCAGGCTGCCACCAAGTGTCTGTCAGAGCATGAGCGGTCCTTTGCCTCTTTGATTCGGCCTAAAGCTAAGCCTCCAGCTTCTAAGCCTTATAGGCCACCTCCACGTCGTTATCCACAGAAATCTACTCCAGCTTTCTCCAGGCCTCTGCCTAGGAAGCAACCACAGCAGCAGCGTCAGCAAAAACCCCAGACTCCTGCTGTAGCTAAGCCTGCACAGTCTTTTTTTTACAATCTAAATCTGAGCATAACATCCACCTTCATCCATCAATCTTCTCTTCTACCCATAGGAGGTCGTCTCCATCACTTTTACCAACAGTGGGAGCAGATTATATCAGACCTCTGGGTTCTCACCATCATCAGGGGGTTACTCGCTGCAATTTCTTCAAATTCCACCAAGATAGTTTCCTTCCTACATGTCACAACTTATTCTTCTTCAGGAGGCTCAGGCTCTTCTTAGCCTCTCGGCTGTTGAGGTTCCCTTGACCCAACGGGACATGGGTTTGAACTCCCATTATTTTCTGGTCCCAAAGAAGACGGGGGATTTGCGACCTATCCTGGACCTCAGAGCTCTCAACAAATTTCTTGTCAAAGAAAAGTTTTGGATGCTCTCTCTTCTAACACTGTATCCCATGATGGATCAAGGAGATTGGTTATGCTCCCTAGATCTCAAAGAGGCTTATACTCGTATTCCAATTCATCCAGCCTCTCACAGATTCCAAAGATTTTGGGTGGGGATTCTTCATCTTCAGTACCGAGTCCTTCCTTTTGACCTCGCCTCATCTCCCAGAGTCTTCACAAAATGCCTGGTGGTGGTGTTGGCTGCAGCCCTGCGGACGCAGAGTTTTCAAGTCTTTCCATATCTGGATGACTGTCTCAAGCATCATCTCAACAGGAGGTTATTTTAGCGACCCCACGGACTATAACATTTCTCCAAAGTCTTGGGTTCTAAATCAATTTTCCAAAGTCCCAGTTACATCCTTCCCAAACTCTACAGTTTATTGGAGCCATACTGGCCACTGTTCAACTTGGAGCATTCCTGCCTCAACCATGTCAAGATGCTCTCATTCACCTTTGTCAATGATAGAAAATATCCCTCTCTTAACCAAGATGCTAGAGTCTATCATATATACTTAGAGAGATTCTCTATTCTTCTTCCTTACCAATATGGCTTTCGTCCCAACTTCAGCACCGGATCCCTATTGACCTCCTTGATCTCAAAGGTTCAACAACTTCATTCTCGAAATAAGTTTGCCGTCCTCCTACAATTCGACCTTTCCGCCGCCTTCGACGTTGTCCATCACGATATTCTCGTTTACCAACTCTCTGAGAAAGGCATTAACTCCACAGTACTAGACTGGTTCTCAAAATTCCTACATTCTCGTTCTTACGCTGTTAACATGAATGGCACCTCATCCTCCCCCCTGGAAACCGATATGTGGAGTCCCGCAAGGTTCACCTCTATCCCCCATCCTTTTCAACATTTATATGACCTCCCTAAAACAACTCCACCTATCCCCCCTTGAAACAATCTACACTTATGCTGACGACATCCTTGTCCTCCTCGAGACTGATTCGAACCTCACCAACCTTTCTGAGAACATAGCCTCCTGTATAATGAACCTCCAATCCTGGGCCCGCATCGTTCAAATGAAACTTAACGAGTCCAAAACAAGACTCCTTTGGCTTGGTCCAAAACTTGACCAACTACCCTTCTCCTGCCCTAGCAACAGCAGCAGATGAATCCAGAGACCAATGGGATAGCTCACATCTACCAGCAGGCGGAGATAGAGAAACTGATTAACAGGTGGTCCTATTGGCTGGCACTCCTCCTGTTTATCCAGTATTCTCTATCTCCCAGCAGGAAAAGGTCGCTATTCAACTAGCTACTGAATTTTGGCTGTGACTGGAACTTTATTTTCTCCTGTTGAGGTTTCTCTTCAGTGAGACTGCCATTCTGTTTCTCCTGTTGAGGTTTCTCTTCAGTGAGCTGGCAATGCTATTTCTCCTGTTGAGATTTTCTCTTCAGTGAGACAGGGGTGTCCGACTGAACGGTGCTGGCTTTAGGGGTTACACCTGGGCCCCCCAGGTCCCTGTCTCACCCTCCTTCCATTGCTAGAGGGTCTGACTGGGTCTCAATTTTTTTCTTCTTTCCCTTCTCTGTAAAAAAAAAAAAAAAAAGAGACCACAGTTGCTACATTCTGCCATGCTTTTGCTGCAAACTGGCTTCAACTGGCCCTAACAACAAGCTTGTGAGTATGTCTGGCTTTTACGGTTTTTTGAACTTCAGGTTCTGTTTGGGAGTCTTGGTACTGTGGGTTCGGTCATCGTACATTTAAGGTATGGATATTTTATTGAGGCTAAATTTTATGACTAGAAATCCGTAGAGGGAGCCGGGACTTCCTGCCCTTTGCATGCACGCGCTTGGTTTCCTTGTTGGTTACAGCGCGGCAGTAGCGATGCGATATCATGCTCGTACTTGTTCTCATTGTTGGGTTTCAGTGCAGCAGTAGTCCTGTTTATTCTGAGGCTCTCTTTCATCGGTGTTTGTCACGGCCATGTGCAGCTGAATGTGCAGGTGCCGGTTTATAGCAGCGCGCATGAGATGGGACATGTTTTTTCCGGCGCTGTGGGCCGTTCTTCTGGTTATTCCCCGAGTCTGATATTCTTTCTATTCAAGCCGCGGCAGGGTAAATTTTGTGGGGCTTGAATCCGACTATGTTTCTAGGAGCGTTGATGCAGGGATCACGTGCAGCGAGATTCAGGCGTGCGCTTGGGTCTCCGGCGATGGCAGGAGAGCTGCAGCATTCCGGTAGTTTGTTTCCAGCTGACTTTGGTCAGGGTATGCCGGGGCTTCTCTCCTTTCCGGTTCAGACAAGTTGTATGTGTTTTACCAGCTTTGGGACAAGCTTGGGCAGATTAATAGGTCTATGTCTGTGTTCCTGCTGTACTCCCTTGAAGGAAGCTGCTTGTTTAATCGGACTCTGGGGTTAGCACTCAAGAGGTTTACCAGAGAGACTCTGACCTGTGCTAGGTCACCCAGTCTTGGTTTGTCTCCGGACTGGGGTGACATACGTCAACTCACAGCACGTTGAGATCAGCAGTAAGATAGTGCCCTGTATTTCACACAGGTATCTCATTGTCCCTGCAGATTGAGCCTTTGTCTGTTGGTAACTGTCCTTATTTGGGCCTCTGTGCTGAACTGCATGTGTCTAGTAGTGGCACAGGATATATATCACGTTTCAAGTTTATTAAAGTTTTTGATTAATCGCTTAATCGTACTTCAAAGCGATGAACATACATAAAAAAAACAATTAAAATTACAATATTAAAAATAATACATTATTTAAACATAAACATTAAAATAAACTAGACTATATACAAACTTAACAAACAAGAACAAAAGGCGAAGGGGATTTGAACTACAAATTATTATAGAAAAGGTAGTCAGGTAAAAACACAAGGTTAGGAATTTAAGATGGATGGTCAAATACAACATTATTAGTAAATACAAGATTAAGAATTATTGCTCAAAAGCATCTTTAAAAAGGAATGTTTTTAAATTTGTCTTAAATTTATCAATATTATTTTCTTCTCTTAAATAAATTGGAAGAGAATTCCAGATTTGTGGGGCAGTAACGGTAGTACAAACAATTTCCAAGTTCGGGCTGTCCCTATGGGCATAATGACACTGCGCATCTTCCTGCGGCCAGGACTCTCTTTCTCTATTTCTGAGGGGGCCTGGACTTCAGATTTCCATGCTTATCATACTAGTTTCTCCTTTCACCATTTTCTCATGGCACATACTAGACGGGCCCCCCCGACCAGACAGGAAGGGCTGTACAGCTCCTTTTAACCAGGAGCCAGTTACCTATTCTATCAAACCCGCAGAGGATCACGCGCTATGTGGCTGTTAGCCTCATCCCTGAAGCTCTCAGCGATGTGAGCTTTGTCTGATACCTGTAAGGATGCTGCTGTTTTCCACGGGGCGGTAGATGCAGCATCTTGATTGAGTCTAGTACGTATTCACTTTAAAGGACATACGTATTTCGCTCATGTTGCATGGGGTTAGTACTGTTTTCATGGTTCCTCTTTACATTGTGAAACTTGATTTTTCCTAGGAGAATCTTCTTGCAGATCCTAAAGTCTCATCCTGCCATTCCCTGACCTTCTGCACTTCATTCTGAGGGGATCTTGACTTCTTCCAATGACTCTTCAGGCTTTCTCATGAGGGAGAAGACGCTATAATGTCAGGTCAGGGGGCTGTGAAGATTTTTCAGGATGCTTGCATCTTTGCATCCTCCTCAGGTTTCCAGTTCGTTCTTGGAGTCTCTATGTTTTGTGTTTCCCTTTTCAGTGTTACTGGTCCTCAGGACAGTTCTTGTAGTTCTTCGGGAACTAAGGGACGTTGTTCCACTTACTGCATGGTGCCCGAGACGGGGGCATTGGGCAGGCTGGATCCCATTCTGCTGAATTAGTTTCTCGGGGTTACACATTTCTGCAGACAACCTGGGAGTATATTTACATTTTCTCTATGGATTCCGAATCGGCACTTGGTTTGCCTGCCTCTCTTGGAGCAGCGCTTTCGGTTTTGGCACATGCCATTTCGCCTACCCAAGGCTTCACGAACGTTTTATGTGATGTGGGCGGTGGTACCGTTTTGGCGCTACCAGGCGATTCTTCTAATTTCTTCTTGACTGCCTGCTTGATTCGGACGACTTCTAGTCGGGCCATTTGACTGACACGAAAAGGGTGGTATCTTTTCCTCAGTTCTTTACGTGTGCATCTTCGAATTTGCACAGCGCTCTTTTCTCCTGTACTGTTTATAGGTATATGGGATAATGTTTTTATTTATATAGGAGAGACATGTGTTTCTTTCCGGAGACTTGGGCGTGGGGTCTCGGTCTCAGATTGGTATTCTTCGCTTACCATGACCAAGAGTATGGGATTCTGTACAGTGTCTGGGATCCATATTGCTGACTCCACTGGGAACTTCGGCTTGCTTTCCCCTTCTTACGCTACAGCAGTCGCTTTTGTTCTGGTGGTTCCCGGTATCTCTGGGTTCCAATTATTTAGTATGCTCCTCCTGCATCGCTCTGTATGATTTGGTGGCTCAGCGCGATTTCTCTTTTCAAGGCATGCGTCGGTCTTTGCTGGACTAGCTCATGACCACTGACCATCCCGGGCTGTCGGGTTGGGGGGCTCGGTGGCTTCCATCCTCAGCTCCAGGATTCTGGTCTTCAGAGGCGACTCAGTACTTGTTCATTCTTCTACTCTTGAGCAGGGTCAGGCTACCTTTCCGGAGCTTCAGATCATTCTTCCGGATTGCCGCTGACGGTCCTTTTGGTCAGTATTAGGATGGGGGTATTTCTCTACAGCTTGGGCAGTAGGTGTTGTACTCAGTTGGCAGGTGAAGTTGGTCTGCTTCAATGGGTGGACTCTCATCTTAGTCTTCTGTTGCCAGATCCTTTTATTGATCAGGATAAGAGTTTGGATAGATTTTCTCTCCGTGGAATCTGAGCATGGCCCATTTCTTGTATGTTACAGTGTACAGCGCTGTGTACGCTCTGGAAAGTATCCATGTTAGTAATAGTGTAATCTTCTGCATCCTGGATATTGAGATTTGTAGCTCAGGCGTTCTAGCTCTTTTTATGGACATGAGATCTCCTTGACCTAGACCTCATGGCCTCGTCTCTGAATTCTAAGCTTCCTAGCTTCTTCGGCGGGCCCAGGGAGTTGGGAGTTAGAGGGGGTAGATGAATGGCTCCTTTCTCGCCTCTGCCTTCTTTTTTTCAGTGTTTTCCGCTGGCTGATGATGGCTTGGATTTGCCATCTCGAGCTCGCTTTCTGGGCACAGTATTTGTAGAATCTCTGGATTGGTGGCACCATCCTTACTATGCGGATTTGATGAGTCTTTCGACAGCCGGACTAAGAAGTTTCCTGGTATCTCCGGCTTTGCTCGCCTAGGGTCCGATCAACATGGATAGTTGTACTACTTTAGTATTACGACCTAGTTTTTTGAAAAATCTTGGCTGACGTGTAAGGGTTATGTGAAGCAGGTTGTTTCTTCTTTTATCCAGGTGCTACGGACGTCTTCTCCTGTGGCTTCTGCTTCCTTTTGGAGGTTTTTCCTTTCTTGGGTGCTTCTTAACGTTTGAACCACTCCAGAGTTCCTTTTTTGCACAAGTGTATTGCCGAGGGCTTAGCGTTCAATTCCCTTTAGCTTCTAGTGCCATTCTTGGCTTGTTACAAGGGCTAGGTATATTGCTCTTCGCTTACTTCTCAGCTTCATGTAGTTCAGTTCCTAAACAGAGTGCGGTATATTCATGCGCCTCTTAGAAAGCCCGGTTTGGAGTACAATCTTCACGTACATCTTCTCAGTTTACCGAAGGCTTCATTTCATCCTTGTCTTTTGGGACTCTAAAGGGCTGTACCGTTGAACATGGGGTTTCTTGTGGCCATGGCTTCAGCTCTGCAGTTTTCTATGTTGCAGGCCTTGTTTAACGGGGATTCCTATTTCTGATTTCCGAAATATGGGGTATCAGTTCGGATGGTACCACTATTTCTTTCTAGGGGGGTGTCATCCTTTCTTTTATGTCATGCTCGCTTTTCCTTCCTTCTTCCTGGGAGGAGAAATTAGGAGCAGTGCTTTTATTCACTGCATTTTTTTGATACGTACGTAGCGTTCTCCGCGAGCTCGGTTTCTAACGACTTTTAGTTGTTTATATCTCCTTTTTATATTCTTCAAGGGACGCCTCAAACGTATGGCAGCGTCCGAAGCCTCCATCGCTCAATGGGTCCAGGAGGACATTCTTTATGCTTGCTTGCTGGCAGGGAAGCGGTTGGCAAAAGAACTTCATGACCATTCCGCCGGAGCGATGGCTACTTCTTGGGCTCGGCCCAGAGGTTTTTTCCTTGGAGGAGATTTGTCTCGCGGCTAATTGGTCTTCCGAGAGTGCTTTCTCTCCGCATTTCTGCTTGGATGTCAGGGCGCATGCGGTAGGGGCGTTTTGTGCTTCGGTTGTTGCGGAGGCGGCGTTTGCTTCATACACAGATTGAGGATTGCTTTGCTACATCCCATTGGTCTCTGGATTCATCTGCTGCTGTTGCTAGGGAAGGAAAAATTATTTTCTTACCTGTTAATTTTCTTTCCCTTAGACGCAGCAGATGAATCCAGAGCCCCACCCTTTCTGGATATTGTCTCTCGGTTTTTTCTTTTGCAACTTTCGCAGTTTGTTATTATGGCAGGTTGTTTTCTGTATTATTGCATTTTGAGATTTGTTATGGGAAAGAAGTTTTTTACATGCTATGCCTATTGATGGTTACAGATGCTTGGGCAAGGAGCTATACTGGATAAACAGGAGGAGTGCTAGCCAATAGGTGTGAGCTATCCCATTGGTCTCTGGATTCATCTGCTGCGTCTAAGGGAAAGAAAATTAACAGGTAAGAACATAATTTTTCCATCTCTCTGCCCTCTGGCTCCACTCTGCAGCTTGAGTTCTCAAGCAATGTTCTGGACATCATCATTGATTCTATATTGTCCTTCAATGACCACCTCAATTCCTTGGTAAAAAAGTGCTTCTTCAGCCTTCACATGCTGAGGAAAGTCAGATCCTGTTTCCATCAAAATCATTTTACTGTCCTTGTCCAATCCATTATCCTCTCCAGATTGGACTATTGCAACTCTATCTATTTAAGCCTAACTAAGAAAAACCTTCATAGACTCCAGCGGATCCAGAATGCCGCAGCCAAGCTGATTTTCACAAAAAGTAAATTTAACCATGTCTCCCCGCTTCTGTCCAAACTTCACTGGCTACCGATAATCGCCAGAGTCCACTTCAAATGCGCCTGTCTAGCTTTCAAAATCCTACATGGGATCCTCCCTCCATGTATCCCTCTTTCTTGGAATTCCTCAAACCCTAATACCACCAGATCCACCCACAAATTAAAACTATCCTTCCCCTCATTAAGAGGCATTTCCCATATAGGAAAACTAGGGACCTCCCTTCCTTTCAGAATCACCGAGTTCTGGAACAACCTTTCCTCACCTCTTCGGAACCTGAGCTCTCTCCAACTTTTCCGCAAACATCTGAAGACCTGGCTATTCTCAAAAATCTGATACTTATTCCATTTCTGACATTCTAAGCCCTCTAAAAACTCTCCATACCTGGACCTCTAACCCTTCATTGTAGTTCCTTTCTATCCCTTCTCCTGTAAACCTCTACCTTTCATTGTAGTTCCTTTCTATCCCTTCTCCTGTAAACCTCTACCTTTCATTGTAGTTCCTTTCTATCCCTTCTCCTGTAAACCTCTACCTTTCATTGTAGTTCCTTTCTATCCCTTCTCCTGTAAACCGTGCCGAGCTCTACGAATGTGGAGATGATGCGGTATACAAACCTAAGGTTTAGTTTAGTTTAGTCTTCCCTCACGTCAATCTTGGCAAGACAAATGATGGTTCTTCTCAGTCACATGGCCTCTACAATTCACGTGACTCCTTTTGCCAGACTTCACCTCAGAATTCCTCAGTGGACTCTGGCATCTCAGTGGCAGCAAGCTTGTGACCCACTCTCAACACTTTACAGTGACTCCTTCGTTGAGACAGTCTCTCCACTGGTGGATGCTCTCTTCCAATCTTTCCAGTGATTTGCTATTTCACGTGCCCCCTCATCAGAAGATTCTCACAACAGATTCTTCAGCCTAGGATTTGGGGCTCATCTCCATACTCAAGGCCATTGGTCCAGCACGGATCGTCAGTGTTGCATCAATCTGTTGGAACTTGGAGCGATCTTCACTGCTCTCAAAGCTTTTCAGCATCATCTTCACGACCAGGTAGTCTTCATTCGAACAGACAACCAAGTCGCCATGTACTATGTCAACAAACAGGGAGGAACAGGATCTCTCCCTCTTTGTCAAGAAGCTCTGAAGCTTTGGATTGGGCAATCCTTCAACACCTTCCTGAGAGCTGTCTACATCCAAGGGCAGCAAAACTGGTGGACAGATTGAGTCATCTTCTACAACCTCACGAATGGACATTCAATTCCTCACCTCTCCGTCACATTTTTGCTCAATGGAGAACTCCTCAGATAGATCTCTTTGTGTCTTCACACAACAACAAACTGCCTCAGTTCTGCTCCAGGATATACTCTCCTCATCGCCTCGAGGCAGATGCTTTCCTTCTGGAATGGGCGAATCAGTTTCTCTATGCGTTCACTCCAGTCCCTCTGATTCTCAAGACTCCTGTCAAACTCAAGACGGAGCATGCCACCATGAGTCTGATAGTTCCTTGGTGGCCTAGACAACCATGGTATTCCCTTCTACTTCAACTCAGCACCAGGAGCCTCTAATTCTACCAGTATTTCCCTCTCTGCTTACAGAGTCAAGGGTTTCTGCTTCATCCCAACCTGCAATCTCTACAGCTTGATACCTCTCAACCTAAGTACCACTATACAGTTCTCTCAGTCTGTACATGACATTCTAGAGGCTTCCAGGAAGCCGCCTACTAGGCAGTGTTACACCCAGAAATGACTAGATTCTCTGCTTGGTGTACTATTCATCACAAGGAGCCGCAATCTACCTCCTTGTCTTCGGTTTTTGATTACCTGCTGCACTTATCTCAATCTGGCCTCAAATCAACATCAATTAGAGTCCACCTCAGTGCAATTACTGCTTTTCATCAGCCTATCGAGGTTAAACCCCTCTCTGCGCATCCTGTGGTTTCCAGATTTATGAAAGGACTTTTCAATGTCAAACCACCTCTTAAGCTGCCTCCAGTGATTTGGGATCCCAATATTGTTCTTACCCAATTGATGAAGTCTCCTTTTGAACCCATAGATTCAGCTCATCTTAAATATCTCACTTGAAAAATGGTTTTTCTCATTGTGCTCACTTTTGCTAGACGAGTCAGTGAGCTACAAACTCTAGTGGCAGATCCATCTTTCACAGAGTTCCATCATGACAAGGTGGTTCTCCGTACTCATTCTAAATTCATACCTAAAGTGGTTTCAGAATTTCATTTCGATCCATTGTTCTTCCAGTGTGTTTTTTTTTCTCTCCAAAGCCTCATTCTCATCCTGGAGAAATAGCTCTTCATACTCTGGACTGTAAATGTGCTTTGGCTTTCTACTTGCAACACACTCAACCTCATCGAACTGCTCCTCAACTTTTGATCTCCTTCGATCCCAGTAAGTTGGGGCATCCTGTTTCCAAGCGAACCATCGCCAACTGGATGGCTGCTTGCATCTCTTTCTGCTATGTTCAGGCTGGTTTCCCTCTGCAGGGTCGCGTCAGGGGCCATAAAGTTAGAGCTATGGCAGTGTCTGTAGCTTTCCTCAGATCAACTCCTATTGAGGAAATCTGCAAGGCTGCCACTTGGTCATTGGTTCATACATTCACCTCTCATTATTGTCTGGATACTTTCTCCAGATGGGACGGCCACTTTGGCCAAGCAGTTTTACAACATTTATTCTCCTAAATTGCCAACACTCCCTCCATCCCACTCTGGTTAGTTTGGAGGTCACCCACATGTTGAGAATATGCTGCCTGCTTGTCCTGGGATAAAGCATAGTTACTTATTGTAACAGTTGTTATCCAGGGACAGCAGGCAGATATTCTCACAACCCACCCACCTCCCTTGGTTGGCTTCTTAGATATCTATCTGAACTGAGGTACCTTGCAGGAGACGCACAACTTGTATTTGGCGGGAAGGCACTTGCGCATGCACGGTGCAGCACTCACGAACTCTTTGAAAGTTCTACAAGCAAGTCTGCTATGGGGCTCCGTGGATGACGTCGCCCACATGTTGAGAATATCTACCTGCTGTCCCTGGATGACAACTGTTATGGTAAGTAACTGTGCTATGCGTACTGAACTTAAAATTACACAGTGAAATATTTAGGTATGCTTAGTTCAGCTGGGACATACCGACCGATATTAGCGCTATTTGTTCAGAAATGGCGCTTACCAGATAATAGCACTTAACCAGCTAAATGTGAATATTCAGCATGTGAAAACTGGTTATCTCTACTGAATATTTATGGTTAACAGCTAAAAGTTAATTGGCAATATTCAACGCTAAAGTTTAGCAGCTAAATTGGGCTATGTAAATAGCAGTCCTATATTTGGCTGCTATAATTTATTTATTTTATTACTGTTTGTTGGGATTTATTAACCACCTTTATGATGAGATTCCCCCAAGGTGGTTAAAACTTAACCAGCTAACTCCCCTTTTTATGAAGCCGCGTTGGACTTTTTATCGCCTGCCCTGGTGATATTAACTATGACGCTAATAAAATTCTTATGAGCATCGGAGCTAATACTGCTGTGGCTGGTGATTAAATAAAAGCCTAGTGTTGCTTCATAAAATCTGTGTGTGTGTGTGTAAGTCAATATTTCCTTAGCAACAGCAGCAGATGAATCCAGAGACCAATGGGATAGCACACATCTACCAGCAGGCGGAGATAGAGAAACTGATTTAACAGATGGCATTCCTCCTGTATCTCCAGTATGCTCTATCTCCCAGCAGGTGATGGTCGCTATTCGAATAGCTCCTGGATTCTGGCTGTGACTGGAACTTTATTTTCTCCTGTTGAGATTTTCTCTTCAGTGAGACAGGGGTGTCCGGCTGAACAGTGCCGGTTTTAGGGGTTACACCTGGGCCCCCCCAGGTCCCTGCCTCACCCTCCCTCCATTGCCAGAGGGTCTGACTGGGTCTCGATTGTTTTCTTCTTTCCCCTTTCTGTTTTAAAAAAAAAAAGAGTCAACAGTTGCTACATTCTGCTCTGTTAGTGCTGCACATCCAGCTCTAAGTGGCTTCAACCGGCCCTAACAACAAGCTTGTGAGTATGTATGTGTTTTTTACTGTTTGAACTTCAGGTTCTGTTTGGGAGTCTTAGTACTGTGAGTTCGGTCAACATACGTTTAAGGAATGGATATTTTATTGAGGCTAAGTTTTATGACTTGAAATCCGTTGAGGGAGCCGGGACCTTCCTGCCCTTTGATGTACGCGCTTGGTTTCCTTGTTGGTTACAGCACGGCAGTAGTGGTGCGATTTCATGCTCGCACTTGTTCTCCTCATTGAGTTTCAGTGCAGCAGTCCTGTTTATTCCGAGGCTCTCTTTCGTTGCTGTTTGTCACAGCCATGTGTAGCTGATTGTGCAGGTGCCGGTTTATAGCAGTGCGCATGAGATGGGACATGTTTTTCCGGCGCTGTGGGAAGCACCACACCGTTCTTCTAGTTATTCCCCGAGTCTGATTTTCTTTCTGTGCAGGCCGCGTCAGTGTAAATTTTGCGGGGCTTGAATCCGACTGTTTCTAGGAGCGTTGATGCAGCGGCCACGTGTCAGCGAGAATCAGGTGTGCGCTTGGGTCTCCGGCGATGGCGGGAGAGCAGCAGTGTTCCGGTAGTTTATTTACAGCTGACTTTGGTCAGGGTATGCTGCGGCTTCTCCCCTTTCCGGTTCAGATAAGTTGTACGTGTTTAACCAGCTTTGGGACAAGCTTGGGCAGATTTATATGTCTGTCTGTGTTCCTGCTGTATTCCCTTGAAGCAAACTACTAGTTTAATCGGACTCGGGGGTTGGCACTCAAGGGGATTACCAGAGAGACTCTGACCTGTGCTAGGTCACCCAGTCTCGGTTTGTCTCTGGACTGGGTCGACATACGGCGATTCGTGGCACAGTGAGATCAGCAGTAATATAGTGCCCTGTATTTCACACTGTATTTCACACTGAGTAATGTAGTGGGCAAATGCACAACAGACGAAGATTCAGTGCCCGACAACATGATGCACGACCTACTCCTACTGGAGCGATGGTCTAGGACATGGCAACTCAACTTCAATGCCAAAAAATGCAAAGTTATGCACCTGGGCAGCCAGAATCCATGCAAGTCTTATACCCTTAATGGCGAGATCCTAGCAAAAACGGTTGCAGAACGAGACTTGGGGGTAATCGTCAGTGAGGACATGAAGTCTGCCAATCAAGTGGAGCAGGCTTCGTCCAAAGCAAGACAAATCATGGGCTGCATACGAAGGGGTTTCGTCAGTCGTAAGGCGGAAGTCATTATGCCATTGTATAGATCCATGGTGAGGCCCCACCTGGAATACTGTGTGCAATTCTGGAGGCCGCATTATCGCAAGGATGTGCTGAGACTGGAGTCGGTGCAAAGAATGGCCACCCGGATGGTCTCGGGACTCAAGGATCTACCATACGAAAAACGGCTTGACAAATTACAGCTATACTCGCTCGAGGAGCGCAGAGAGAGGGGGGACATGATCGAGACGTTCAAGTATCTTACGGGCCGCATCGAGGCGGAGGAAGATATCTTCTTTTTCAAGGGTCCCACGACAACAAGAGGACATCCGTTGAAAATCAGGGGCGGGAAACTACGAGGTGACACCAGGAAATTCTTTTTCACTGAAAGAGTGGTTGATCGCTGGAATAGTCTTCCACTACAGGTGATTGAGGCCAGTAGCGTGCCTGATTTTAAGGCCAAATGGGATCGGCATATGGGATCTATTCACAGGGCAAAGGTAGGGGAGGGACATTAAGGTGGGCAGACTAGATGGGCCGTGGGCCCTTATCTGCCGTCTATTTCTATGTTTCTATGTTTCTATGTATCTTATTGTCTCTCTTGGGGTCCCTGCAGATTGAGCCTTTGTCTGTTGGTAACTGTCCTTATTTGGGCCTCTGGGCTGCGCTGCATGTGTCTGGTAGTGGCATAGGATATATATGCCTAAAGGTAGAACTAACAGTTTCCAAGTTCGGGCTGTCTCTATGGGCATAATGACACTTCGCATCTTCCTGCGGCCAGGACACTCTTTCTATATTTCTGAGAGGGCCTGGACTTCAGATTTCCATGCTTCTCATGCTGGTTTTTCCTGTCGCCCTCTTCTCATGGCACTGCTTCTCACGCTGGTTTCTTCTGTCGCCATCTTCTCATGGCACATGCTAGATGGACCCTCCGACCAGACAGGAAGGGCTGTGCAGCTCCTTCTAACCAGGAGCCATTTACCTATTTTGTCAAACTCGCAGAGGAGCGTGCTCTATGTGGCTATTAGCCTCATCCCTGAAGCTCTCATTAACGATGTGAGCTTTGTCTGCTACCTGTTAGGATGCTGTTGTTTTCCACTTTAAAGGACATACGTATTTCACTCACATTGCATGGAGTTAGTACTGTTTTCATGGTTCCAGTGTACTCCTCTTTACATTGCGAAACTTGATTTTTTTTCCTAGGAAAATTTCTTTCTTCTTACAGATCCAACAGTTCTCATCCTGCCGTTCCCTAACCTTCTGCACTTCATTATGAGGGGATTTTGACTTCTTCCAATGACTCTTCAGGCTTTCTCATGAGGGACAAGACGCTTTAATGTCAGGTCAGGGGGCTATGCACATTTTTCAGGATGCTTGCAACTTTGCATCCTCCTCAGGTTTCCGGATCGTTCTTGGAGTCTCTATGTTTTGTGTTTCCCTTTTAAGTGTTTCTGATCCTCAGGGCATTGGGCATTGGGCATTGGGCAGGCTGGATCCCATTCTGCTGAATTAGTTTCTCAGGGTTAAACATTTCTGCAGAAAAGCTGGGAGAATATTTACATTTTCACTATGGACTCCGAATCGGCACTAGGTTTGCTTGCCTCTCTTGGAGCAGTGCTTTCGGTTTTGGCACATGCCATTTCGCCTACCCAAGGCTTCACGAACATTTTAGAAAATGTGGGCAGTGGTAGCGTTTTGGCGCTACCAGGCGATTCCCTAATTTCTTCTTGACTGACTGCTTGATTCGGACGTCTTCTAATCAGGCCATTTGACCAACACGAAAAGGGTGGTTTCTTTTCCTCGGTTCTTTGGACGTGAATCTTCGAATTGGCACAGCGCTCTTTTCTGCTGTACTATTTATAGATATATCGGGGAGATGTTTTTATTCATATAGGAGAGAACTGTGTTTCTTCCCAGAGACTAGGGCGATGGGTCACAGTCTCAGGTTTGCATTCTTCGGTCACCATGACCAAGTGTATGGGATTCTGTACAGGTTCTAGGATCCATGTTGCTGACTCCAGTGGGAACTTTGGCTTGCTTTCCCATTATAATGCTACAGCTGTCGCTTTTGTTCCGGTGGTTCCCAGTATCTCAGGGCTCCAATTATTTGGTAGGCTCCTCAAACATTGCTCTGTATGTTTTGGTTGCTCGGCGAGATTTCTCTTTTCAAAGGCATGCCTCGGTCTTTGCTGAACTAGCTTATGCTCAATAAATAAGCAATGTAAGCAAGTCACTCAACGAAATTGCAACAGTAACAAAGACTTGCAAAAGAATAGGTTTGAAGTTTTGATTTGTACCCTCAGATACCTGTGCTGTTAAATCAACCAGTGATTTTATGACAGCTTGTTACAGGTGTGTGGCTATCATTCATCGGGTACAATCATTCAGCATATTCATACTATGTGCACTATAAATAGAGTGAATATAAAGTGCTAAAGTAAGAATTATAAATAAAGGACAGCACTTATCTTTAAAGAGCTGTCTTTGCCCAACGGGATCCGTTTCGCCGTAAGTACGGCTTCTTCAGGGGTCGTGTATAAACTGCAAACATTTAAAAGACAGAATTATAAACGTGAACATGATAATATATTATAATTTAACCACAAAACCCATAAAATATATTTTAAAACAGACGTGACTTACTGGGCAGCTCTGCTCTTACTTCTTAGGCAGAAAATGGCGCTGGCATAGCAAGTACGCCGCGCATGCGGTTTAAAGATGTAGCTCATTAATTATTCATGTTATGCCAAGACTACTCTTTCAGGTAACTGATTGCTTTCTATAAGTATTTATGTGTGCACCCATTATCATTTTATTAAATTAAAACATAGAATATTGTATCGATATTAAGACATTAATGTTTTATAATAAGGAGTTGTGTTAAAAGAACACACTCCATTCGACTGTAGTATTTAAACCATCCGGTTTCATAGAACCTAGTCTGTGGATCCAGCGTGCTTGTTTTTGTAAGAGTAATCTTCTCCTATCACCACCTCTGTTATTCATTACAATCTTGTCAAAGCAGAAACACTTTAAATCTATAAATTTGTATTGAAACTGATTACAATGCTCTACAAGAGGGGCTGTCAATCTCCCGCATTTTAAGTTAGATTTATGCTCGCTCATATGTGTCTTGAAGGGCCTGGTTGACATCCCTACGTACCATTTCTGGCAAGGACAGACTATAGCATAAATGATATGGTCTGTGGAGCAAGTTAAAAAATGTTTAATCTTACATACTTTTCCATCTTTAGGATTTATGAAGTCTTTCTGTTGTATGGTATTCTGACAGATGTTACATTTACCACACTTAAAAAATCCATTCGGTAAAAGTGTTTTAGTTGGACTTGGAGCACATACTGCTGGAGAAAGTATTTCTTTTAAGTTTTTATCTCTTGAAAAGGCAATCTGTATATCTGTGTTTTCAAAGATCGGACTTGTCTTCAGAATCTTCCAGTTTTCTCTAATGATATTGGCTACCGTGCTGCCTGCAGTGGAGTATTTAAGCACACATGTGAATTTATCTGTATTTTGATCTTTCTGTTCTTTCTCTTGTTTTTGCAGTAACCATTCACGGTGATAGTATTTAGCTCTCTTATACACCTTCTTAAGTATGTTTCTTGGGTAGCCTCTGCACTCCAATTTTTGAATCAGAATTTTTGCATGTTTGTTATAATCTCTGTTGTTGGAACAATTCCGTTTTAATCTTAAAAATTGAGAAAACGGAAGGTTCTTTTTCCATGGAGGAGTTTTGTCTCGCGGCTACTTGGTCTTCTGAGAGTGCTTTATCTCAGCATTACCAGTTGAATGTGGGGGCGCATGTGGTGTATGCATTTAGGCCCTGATTCTGAAAAGTGCCGTCCCAATTTTAGGCAGCTGTAGGCGTCCTACAGCTGTCTAATCAACCAATTGGGATGCACGTTTTTAAAAAAATGCTCCCCCGGCAGGCCGCCTATATTGAAGGCGCCTCCGGTAGCTTAAGGTGGCCCGCAAGACGCCTAAGCTCACCTAAGGACCTTAGGCGAACCTAGTAGAGGAAGAGACGCAAGGGTTCTGCGAAGCAGGTTGTTTCTTCTCTTATCCAGGCGATACAGATGTCTTCACCTCTGGCTTCTGCTTTCGTTTGGAGATTTTTCCTTTCTTGGGTACTTCTCAACATTTGCACCCTTCCAGAGTTCTTTTTTGGCACAAATGTATTGCCAAGGGCTTAACGTTCAATTCCCTTCAGCTTCCAGTGCCATCCTTAGCTTGTTACAAGGGCTAGGTATATTGCTCTTCGCTTACTTCTCAGCTTCATGTAGTTCAGTTCCTAAACAGAGTAGGGTACCTCTTAGAAAGCCCTGTCCGGAGTACAATCTTAACGTACTTCTTTGCAGTTTACCAAAGGCTTCATTTTATCTTTGTCTTTTGAGACTCTAAAGGGCTGTGCCATTGAACATGGGGTTTCTTGTGGCCATGGCTTCAGCTCGGTAGTTTTCTGAGTTGCAGGCCTTGTTTGGCAGGGATTCCTATTTCTGATTTACAAAATCTGGGGTGTTAGTTCGGACGGTACCACAATTTCTTTCTAAGGAGGTATCATCCTTTCTTTTATGTGATACACTGAATTAATAAAGGTTGGACCGACGAAGCATTAAGCAACTGGTGGTATATACCCGATTGCAGTCCGAAGGTCCATACATATGATAGATATAGCCCCAAGGGTGGATGAACTTAACACTAGAGAGTTGCACGGGAACAGAAATCCCACCCGTCCCTGCCAGGATCCTCTCCGTCCCCACCCGTCTCCGTCAGGATTCTCTCCGTCCCCACCAGGATTCTCTCCATCCCTACCCATCCCCGCAAGGAATTACTTCCCTCCCCGCCCGTCCCCATAAAAAGCAGCAATTACTTCTGACAGGATCATCAATTCCACAGTTTCTTTTGTGTTTGTGCTGCTGTTTTCCTTGTGGAATCTCTTTGATAGAACCCTTTTTTGTTTTCTGTTCAGGTAATTAACTTATAAACCCCCTCTTTTACTAAGGCTGACGTGTCCATTATATTATATGGACGAACCCTGCTTCCAAAGCCTTCCATCCCCTCGGGCGTCCCATTGGCTAGAGGGGGGTCCCCGTGGGAGTCCCATGGGCCAGAGGGGGGTCCCTGTGGGAGTCCCGTGGGTTAGGGGGGATTCCCGCGAGACCCCTGCAGGACTCGCGGGATTCCCGCGATCCCTGTTCCCTTGCAGACCTCCACTTAACACTAGCTTGTTTGTAAAGTTAGTTTCACTAGACAAACCAGTATATGACTTGTCATCCTTTCCTTTATGACACTCTCACTTTTCCTTCCTTCTTCCTGTGAGGAGAAATGGGGAGACGTGCTTTTATTCACCTTTTGGTATTCTTCATGGGACGCCTCAAACGTATGGCGGCATCCAAAGCCTCCATCGCTTGATGGGTCCAAGAGGACATTATTTCCGCTTGCTTGATGGCAGGAAAGCGGTTGGCGAAAGAACTTCATGACTATTCCGCCAGAACGATGGCTACTTCTTGGACTTGGTCCAGAGGTTTTTTCCATGGAGGAGTTTTGTCTCACGGCTACTTGGTTTTCTGAGAGTGCTTTATCTCAGCATTACCGGTTAAATGTGGGGGCGCATGCGGTGTATGCATTTAGGCCCTGATTCTGAAAAGTGCCATCCCAATTTTAGGCAGCTGTAGGCGTCCTACAGCTGTCTAATCAACCAATTGGGATGCACGTTTTTAAAAAAATGCTCCCCCGGCAGGCCCGCAAGACGCCTAAGCTCACCTAAGGGCCTTAGGCGAACCTAATAGAGGAAGAGACGCTTAAAATGTAGGCCAGCAAAATGCTGGCCTACATTGTAAGTAGATGCAGCCGCTATACTTATCGGGGCAAGGGATCTCTCTGCCGCGATAAGTATAGCGGCCGCCTGTCCTATTGCCGGCAGGAGGTGCCCAACCCCTCCTGGTGGAAGATGCCCTCCCCGACACTACCGATCACCGACAGGAGGGTGCCCAATTCCTCCTGCCGGAAGATGCACCCCCTACGGACTCCCCCCCTCACGCTAACAGCCACCAATGACCACCCCTAACTTCCCTTCCAACTAACCCCCCCCCCCCAAACTAACCTTTAATTGTTGGCCGGCTAGCTGGCCGGCCGGGTCTTGGTACCATCCAGCTGGCAGGCCCTCCTCGTCGAAATGAGGCGGGCCCGCCCCTTCCCGGCCTATCCCGCGAAGCCTAAGGCCTGATTGATCCAGGCTTCTAGAGCCTGGGCCAGTCAGGGCTTAGGCTTCGCGGGAAGGGGCGGTCCCGCCTCATTTCGTCGAGGCGGGCCTGCCGGCTGGATGGTGCCAAGACCCTGCCGGCTAACAGTTAAAGGTTAGTTTGGGGGGGGAAGTTAGGAGTGGTCATTGGTGGCTGTTAGTGCAGGAGGAGAGCTGTTAGCGCGGGGGGGGGGGGGGCGTTCGGAGGGGATTGGGATTGGGCACCCTCCTGCCGGTGATCGGTAGTGTCGGGGGGGGGGGGGTATCTTCCGGCAGGAGGGATTGGGCACCCTTGTGCCTGTGATCGGTAGTGTCGGGGGAGGGCAGCGTTCCGGCAGGAGGGATTGAGCACTCTCCTGCCGGCAATCGGATAGGCGGCTACTATACTTATCGCGTCAGGGAGATCCCTTGCTGTGTCTACTCTAACCCGATTCTGTAACCTGCGTCTGTAACATGGACGCCAGTTACAGAATAGGGGTTAGTGTACGCTCGATTCTGTATTGGTCGCCCCTCCTGGGCCGTCCTATACAGAATCTGGGCCTTAGTGCTTCGGTTGTTGCGGAGGCGGCGTTTGCTTCCCACCCAGATAGAGGATTGCTTTGCTACATCCCATTGGTCTCTGGATTCATCTGCTGCTGTGCTAAGGAAGGAAAAATTATGTTCTTGCCTGTTAATTTTCTTTCCTTTAGACACAGCAGATGAATCCAGAACCCCACCCTTTCTGGATATTGTCTGTCATTTTTTTCTTTTCCAACTTTCGAAGTTTGTTCTTGATGATTGTATTCTTATTATTGCCTTTTGAGATTTGTTATGGGAAAGAAGTTTTTTACATGCTATGCCTATTGATGGTTACGGATGCTTGGGCAAGGAGCTATACTGGAGATACAGGAGGAGTGCCAGCCAATAGGACCACCTGTTAATCAGTTTCTCTATCTCCACCTGCTGATAGATGTGTGCTATCCCATTGGTCTCTGGATTAATCTGCTGCGTCTAAAGGAAAGAAAATTAACAGGTAAGAACATAATTTTTCCTTAGTGACAATCAGTTAAGTTCATAATGGCCCCAAAATGGATATTCGTTGCCCGCTGACTGCATGAGCTAGCTGAATATTGGCTCCATACTGTTTCTGATATAAATCTTCCACAGGAAGTGGTACATCTTTGCTGCTGGACTTACCCCCCCCCCCCACTAATTCTCCTGTTATGTACCACCATTAACGGAAGCTTGAAGGCACCAACCTTTAAACACAGGGCAGCTCCATTACCACCAGGAGCTGCTCCACTGGGATCCAGCATTGGCAGAGGAGGAGAGTAAGTTGGGCCGGTATTGGGAGATTTGTTCCACATTCCCTCCTCCCTCCACCCCCGCAGTCAAAGGTGTACTTCTTAACACAGTTCACAAAAGCAACTAAAATCCAAACTGAGAACAAGAGCTACATTTCCCTCACATTCACAATACAACATAGATCAGTGGACCAGAGGACAATCAGCCATCTGGAACCCTTAAATGTTCCAATTAACAACTATTCTTGTACAATCCCTCTGGAGCCTGACCTATCGGGTAATGCATCCATTCCAGCCTTGGCTGCAGAACTTAAAAATAACACCAACCCCCCTCTGCGATGTCACCTGTGTGGCCACTCCCTTTGAAGTTCAGTTGATTCTGCAGCCTTGCTGAGAACTTCTAGTTTTCTTCTGCACGTGGGGTCAGCAGTCCACTTCTCCCAGATAGTTCGGCTACCCACTTTTGTTCTGCCGGGTTCCAAGTCTAAGACCCGTGTTTTGCGTCTCTGGAGGTGTGGCGTCTCCTTTTGAGGTGCCTTGAGGCTACTAGCAACTTCTGTCGGACCATCTGTTTGTCCTGGTAGGCCCCACATGCCGGAGTCGGCTTGCTTCCGAGGCTACCTTCTCGCGTTGGTTGCATCCGATGCTGCATTGCTACCACTAGGGGGTGGAATATTTTCAGTCGCTAAGGACAGGTATGTTCCCTGGAGTCCTGCAGAACTTGCCTGTCCCTCACAATTGAAAAATGTGACAGTAAAACAGCACCCTCTATTGGTGAGACTGTGGGTGGAGGACTCCTGCTCAGCTTAGAGGGAACACTGCATGCGGGCATTTCCGCGGCCCATGTGGTGGTGGGAAAGCTGCCTTCCCTTGGCGTGAGGGCTCACTCTCCTGGAGGCAGGGCTTCCGCGTGGGCTGACTCTCATGTGGTCTCACCTGAGGAGATTTGTGGGGTGGCCACGTGGGTTTCCTTTCATGTTGTTTTTCCGGGTTTTACCAGCTTGATGTAGCAGCTATGGGTGTTGCAGCCTTTGGACATTTTGTTCCGGCGGCGGGCTCATTGGGGCCCCCCCCTGAGATTTGGGACTGCTTTAATACGTCCCGATAGTTCAGGCTCCAGAGGGATTGTACAAGAATGAAAGATTAGGTTTCTTACCTCTGCTAATTTTCCTTCTCGTAGATCTCCTCTGGAGATTAACTCCTGCCCAACTGTTTTGTCCAATTCACAGGTTGCCTGCCAGTAACTGGTAAGTTGGCTTTCTCTCTTTGACCAGCCCCTTTTATTTAAGCTTATGGGGTTTTAGGGGTCCTGGGATGGTGCCCCTTCTGCTCTTTAGGCCGGTTCTTCTTTAGTGACCTGTGCCTCGGGTTTACAAGTGTGAAATGTTTCAATTCTTATTATCCTAACTTAGCCTTTTATTGGCGGTTATTGATTATGTATTTGGTTATCATGAGCATCATTGATTTTGTATCGAGGAGTCCCCGCACCCCCTCTCTTTTTATTGTGTTTCCTGTTTGTATTAGGTACTCCTGGCTTTGCTACCTACTGAACTTTTAAGGGGAGTGGCTGCACAGGTGATATCGCAGAGGGGGTTGGTGTTATTTTTAAGTTCTGCAGCCAAGGCTGGAATGGATGCATTATCTGTTAGTTCAGGCTCCAGAGGAGATCTACAAGAAGGAAGATTAGCAGAGGTAAGAAACCTAATCTTTCATTCTGATACATCCCCTCTGGAGTCAATCCGATAGGTGTTTTACCGCAACCCATGAACTGGGTCTTGCAGAAAACCACACACTTGTTTCCTCTGCTCCTCCCACATGGCTGAGGAACACAGAGCCCCCTACAATTTATTTCTGCAGGCGAACCATGCAGAAGTACTTCTGATCTCTGCTTCTTTTTCTTTTTTGCTAAGCTCATCCTTTTTCAGTGGCTTTGGTGCCTTGAGATCCTTTTGGAGGTTTCTCTGCCTGTTAAAGGAAACAGTTTCTGCGGAGTTGGACTGCAGCTTCAGAGGGCAAACTTCGGGTGGACCTGTGGAGTCAGCTTTCTGTGTGCCACCATCAGAGCTCGGAGTCTGTCCCTCTTGGAGTGAGCTTGCCTTCTGACCTTGTCAGAGGTTTAAGCACAGGCTGTATACACCCTGAGTAAGAGCTCTCGGGGTATTAGGGCGCAGGCTGTGTTTTCCCACCACAGTCGTGTTTCGAGGGGGGGCGGAGGTTTCAGTAAGGGTCTGTCTGACTGGAAGCCTGAAGATTGGACTGCTTGGAGAAAATTTCAGGCAGAAATTCCTTTATCCTAGGACAAGCAGGCAGCATATTCTCACACATGGGTGACATCACCGACAGAGCCCCGCAGCGGACAGCCTCGAAAGTATATAAGCGGTATATAAGAAATAAATTACATTACATCTTTATAAGAGCTTCCGAGTGCTGCACTGCGCATGCGCGCGTGCCTTCCCACCCGAACTAGGGGGCACATCTCCTGTGAGGATCCTCAGTTCAACGTTTTCCGCGGAGCCGAGAAGTCCTCTTAATCTTCGCTCTGCAGCAAACTTCGTTGCCTTCTCTCACCGTGGCTGATTTTTATTTTATTTTCGGTCGCTGTGCGTTTCGTTTATTTTCTTTTATTCTTTTAAAAAAAAAAAAGACTTTTTCTTTTTTGTCTGGTCAGCGGGCTTTGGGCCTAGGCCCAATCGCTCGTATTGTCGACACGGACTTTATTTTTTCTATGTCCCGGCCCCATACCGGCTTTAAACGCTGTCGCCAGTGTAAAAAGACAATTTCCATCACCGACCCTCATTCTCTGTGTTTGGGTTGTTTGGGGCCTTCTCATTCCCCTGAAGATTGTTCCTGCTGTTGGACTCTTCAATCTAGGGCCTTTCGCCTTCGGTGTGACCAGTTTAAGCAACTTTTTGCCGGCATGGAACAAGTCCCTGACAAGGCCTCAACCTTGCCCTCGGGGTCTGACCCGAGTTCGAAGACTCTGTCTTCCATTTTGGCCTCGGTCTCAAAGACCTCGCCCTTAACTTTGGCAGCTACCTCGGTCTTGAAGGCCTCGACCCCGGCTCTCACAGCTAAGGCCTTGACTTCGGTCTTGAAGGCCTCGACGGTGCCTCCAATGAAGATGTCCTCGTTGGGTAAGTCTCCTGTCTCTCTTTCAGGTACCGTGCCTAAGAAACCACCAGAGTCCTCTTTGAGACCTCCTTGTAAGCGTGCCTCCAAGAGTAGGGAATACTCATCTTCAAGGTCGCTCTCTTTGGAGCGCACTGCTGCACCTACGAGACCGGATCATGTTGTCTCAGATGCCGATGCTCGAGGACCTGTTGAAGAACATCTTGACCACACAGATCTCCTCTATCGTGGCTCAACTGGTTCCGTCCTTGACCCTGCCTCCTGGAGACCAGTCTGGGCATCAATCTGATCCTCCAGTTGTATTGCCTCGAGGCAGGTCTCGCAAGTTGAAGAGGCTATCTTCCAGTGATTCTTCACTTGAGCCTACATCGATGTCTCCCCCGCCTCTTCTGAAGCATTGCTCGAAGCACTCGAGGCAACTTGCTTCTAAACTTCGTCGTGAGGGGTTGACAGTCTAGTCTCCTTCTCGAGACACAGAAGCTTTTTTGCCTCGGACTTCTAAATCGAAGCACAAGTCTCGCCCTTCGGATGCCTCGAGTCGAAGCCTCTCAAGATCCAGGATTTCTCCGTTGAAGCCAGCATTCCGAGACTCTTCCCCTTCTGCCTCGACACATTCTGTGCCTCGAACCCTGGGGACCTCTCCATCGAGGAGCCTGAAACGCAGACACTCACTGACTCCGCCTCATGTAGACAGTGCAGCTTCTTCAATTACCATGCGTCTTGAGTCGGAACCTCTCTCTGCACATCTGATGGTTTCCCGTTTTATGAAAGGACTTTTTAATCTTCATCCACCACTTCGACCGCCTCCAGTGGTTTGGGATCTTAATGTTGTTTTGGTTCAACTGATGAAACCTCCATTTGAACCACTTGACAAAGCTCATCTCAAGTATCTCACTTGGAAAGTTGTATTCTTAATTGCCCTCACTTCTGCTCGATGAGTCAGTGAGTTACAAGCTTTGGTTGCGGACCCACCTTTCACAGTTTTCCACCATGACAAAGTGGTCCTCCGTACTCATCCAAAATTCTTACCTAAAGTTGTTTCAGAATTTCATCTCAATCAATCTATTGTTCTGCCAGTATTTTTTCCAAAGCCTCATTCTCATCCTGGAGAAGTGGCGCTTCATACTTTGGACTGTAAACGTGCCTTGGCTTTCTACCTACAACGCACTCAGCCTCACAGAACAACTCCTCAACTTTTCGTCTCCTTTGATCCAAATAAGTTGGGACGTCCTATCTCGAAGCGATCCATCTCCAACTGGATGGCTGCTTGCATCTCTTTCTGCTATGCTCAGGCTGATCTTCCTCTGCAGGGTCGAGTCACGGGCCATAAAGTTCGAGCTATGGCGGCATCTGTAGCTTTCCTAAGATCAACTCCAATTGAGGAAATCTGCAAGGCTGCCACTTGGTCCTCAGTTCATACATTCACCTTTCATTACTTTCTGGATACTTTCTCCAGAAGGGATGGCCATTTTGGCCAATCTGTTTTGCAGAATCTTTTTTCTTAAATTGTCAACTCTCCCTCCATCCCTTTATGCTTAGCTTGGAGGTCACCCATGTGTGAGAATATGCTGCCTGCTTGTCCTTGGATTGTCTCTGCTGCTGAGGCTTCACTGGGACATCTATAATGACTAGAAGTTATAGAGTACAGTTCTTCAACTATTTCCTCATACGAGTCAGTTACAGAGTTGGTAGTTAATTCCAGAGTTTTTTCTATGCTTACGACACGCTCGGTGCTATTTTTCAGTTAAGAGTTTGGAAACCTCTTTTACAGGCTCACTGTCATGTGGATTCCTTCGGTTCAGGTCCACTCTCAATGTTGCTCCTTACCAAGTGCGGGTGGGCTTCGACACCAACGATCATCGTCATCGAGTCATGTTTCTTGACATCACACCGGTCTCTGATAGTAGAGACTACCCTGAAGCTTCTCCAGGGCGTGAAGGTAGACCCATGGATATATAGCAGAGCCTCCCATCAGTGTACAGCCTTTCGGAGAAACTCTCTGCTTCTTAAGCATTATGCTCCCATTATACTGCCACTGTTTACAAATACCTGGCCAGAGTGGAAGCGGCTGTGACTCACTGTAAAAGCCCTCTGCTTATCTTCCAGAAGCTGTGGGTTCAACTCCCAGCATATCTTAACTTTGACAAAGTCTACTATTGATGTACAGCCTGTCGGAAGTAGTCAAGCTTCTTCAACATCATGGTTGGACTGTGCTGCTTTTCAACAAGCGTGTTCTCTACACTGCGGCTGTGTTTCCATCCATGTTCCGCCTGTTTACCACTTTCAAAATGTGTACCAGATGCCACTTTTTTCACTACCTCACCTGCACCTCTTAGGTGCTTCCAGTGTCTAGAATCAGACCATCATATGCCATTTATGGTCTTAAGTTAGACCTGCTCCCTACTTTGGTCATGATAATGGCGGAGAATAACAAGAGTGGAGAGCCTGTCGGTTAGTTCTCCACCTTTTTTTTTTTTTTTTTTTTTTTTTTTAACCCTGCAACAAATATGACTATCATGTAGGATCAACTGGGTTTTCTTTAGTCATGCCTTTCACTGTATCATCAATGTCAGCTTGTGTTTCCTACAGCCATTCCATTACCTCAATTATGTTTTCTCTTATATCTTTTCTCCTGTTTTTTTTAATCCGATTTGGGAGTGGCTATAGGGGAGGTGGAAGCTAGGGGAGCTTTCCAATTCGGGTGAATCAGTGTGAATTTTTTTTTTTTTTTTTTAAGTCGGCTTCCCGATTCGGTGACTGACCCTCCCCTGTTGCCCCCCTAAAGCAGGAGCGGCAGCGCTGCTTCTTGCCGGCCGGCCGCTGTTGCTCCTGCTTTAGGAGGTGAGGGGGGAGGGTCAGTCGAGAAGTGCTGCAGTCATTGTCCTCCGGCTTCCCCCCTGGCCCTCCTGCTTTTATATTTACCTAATTACAGCAGCGGAGCAGCCTGCAGAGGATCGCAGGTACTGTAGCAATCCTTGCGGGCTGCCATCGGCCTCCAGAGCTGTTGTTCCCTCTGCTGCCATCCTGCCCCTGATGTCAGGAGGGGCGGGACCGTGGCACAGGAAATGACAGCTGCGGAGGCTGATGGAAGCCTGCAAGGATTACTACAGTACCGGCGATCCTCTCTGCAGGCTGGTCCGCTGTTGTAATTTAAGTAAAAGTAAGACCAGGAGGCCAGGGGAGAATATGCAGGCCTTGGGGGTGGGGGGGTGGGGGGAGGGGGCACTGGTGCAAAAGTACGCGGAGGAAGGGAGAGAAAGGGGTTCAAGGAGATGTGCATATGCCAGTCCGGGGGAGGGGGGTGAGAAATATTGGGTCTAAAAACAGGAGAGGGAAGAGAGATGGTGGACAATGGAATTTAGGGATGGTGTGGAGAGGGTGAGATGGGGGATAGGGATACTAGATAGGAGGGTAGTTGGGAAGAGAAAGGGAGAGAACTCGTAGACCCTGGATTAGTTTGGAAGGAGGGAAAGATGCTGGATGAAAGGGTAGTTGTGAAAAGGAGAGATGGTGGATCTGGGGATGGTGGGGTCCGTTGCTGCAACTGTGGGGATGGAGATGAAAAAAAGGAAAGATGCCAGATCTGGAGGGAAGGGAAATGGAAGGGGAGTACAGAGATGGAAGATGGATGGTTGGCACGAAGAAAGGAGATCTTGGCAAGGGAGTTATCAGAATACAACCAGAGCCTGGGACCAACATGATTTGAATAATGACCAGACAACGAAAGGTAAAAAAATAATTTTATTTTCTGTTTTGTGATTACAATATGTCAGATTTGAAATGTGTATCCTGCCAGAGCTGGTGTTAGACTGCGAATGTGAGCTAGGATTTAACAGAGGAAGTGTCTTTGTTGTTTATTTTGTTTGCACCACAGCGCCAGTGTGGGTAGGAGAGGGCAAAGGGGATGAAGAGGCTATAAAATAAACCCACCAGGATGTTAAAAAAAACAAACAAACCACCCAATTGGGCAGGAAAATAGAATTGAAAAATTGTTTCAATAGACTGAATCGACTTGAAATTTTTTTCCCTGATTTGGGCAGCACTAGTGGAGGCTGCTACATCCTTTTTAGGATGTTTTTTCCCTCATTTCTATAGTTGAACACCAGCAGCTTACTTCCATTTTTCTTTGTTAACAAATAGCACACATGTTCTACTGCAGGGGTGCCTACTCTTTTTGAGCTTGCAAGCTACATTTAAAATGACCAAGCCAAAATGATCTATCAACAATACATTTTTAAAAAAAACACAAAGCACACTGTACGCAGAGAAAATGTTAATTATCATTTATATTCCAGGGTTTTTTTCAAAGAGGTCAAGACAGATGACTCTATGCAATGTCACCTCAGTAACAAGTATTCAAAAATAGACAAATATACCCCCTCCCTTTTTACTAAACCGCGATAGGGAACACTGAATACCCTGCGCAGCTCTCGACACTCATAGGCTCCCTGTGCTAAAATCTGCTATTGTGGTTTAGTAAAAGGGAGCCATTGTTCAAAATATAGACAGCAGATATAAATTCTCAAAATAGACACATTTTGATCACTAAATTGAAAATAAAATCATTTTTCCTACCTTTGTTTGGTGATTTCTTTTTTTTATTTGTCTTTATTTAACATCAAAGAAAATACCTTTGATAAGGAAAATAACAATATCCAATTAGGAAATACTACATATAATAACATAAACTGTACTATGATGATAGTTTACAATTAAGGAGAGAGAATCGAGCACTATCAAGGGTAGTTGAATTTCAAGGAAAAAGAAAACATATCAATATACTCGTGAATACAGAGCAAATCAGTTAGAAACATAGAAAGATGACGGCAGAAAAGGGCTATAGCCCATCAAGTCTGCCCACTCTATTGACCCACCCCTTTAAGTCTATTGACCCCCTTAAGTATACTGCCACTCTACTGACCTGCCCCTTCAAGTCTATACCCTAGTGACCCTATTCCTTGACTTGACCCTAGTAGGGATCTCACATAGGTATCCCATTTATTCTTAAAGTCTGGGATGCTGCTGGCCTCGATCACATGCACTGGAAGCTTGTTCCAATGATCAATCACTCTTTCCGTGAAGAAGTACTTCCTGGCGTTTCCACGAAATTTCCCTCCCCTGAGTTTGAGCGGATGTCCTCTTGTGGCCGAGGGTCCTTTGAGAAGGAAAATATCATCTTCCACCTCAACGCATCCCGTGATGTACTTAAATGTCTCAATCATGTCTCCCCTCTCCCTACGTTCCTCGAGAGTGTAGAGCTGCAATTTGTTCAGTCTTTCTTCGTATGAAAGACCCTTGAGCCCCGAGACCATCCTGGTGGCCATCCGCTGAACCGATTCAATTCTGAGCACATCTTTACGGTAATGTGGCCTCCAGAATTGCACACAGTATTCCAGATGAGGTCTCACCATGGCTCTGTACAATGGCATTATGACTTCAGGCTTCCGGCTGACGAAACTTCTCTTGATACAACCCATCTGCCGTGTCTTAGATGAAGCCTTCTCCACTTGAGTGGCAGTTTTCATGTCTGCACTGATGATTACTCCTAAATCTCGTTCTGCTGTAGTCCTGGTTAAAGTTTCTCCATTCAAGGTGTAAGCTCTGCATGGATTTCCGCTTCCGAGGTGCATAACCTTACATTTCTTGGCATTGAAGCCCAGCTGCCAGGTCGAGGACCAACTTTCTAATGTAAGCAGGTCCTGCGCCATAGTATCCTGCAGATTGCAGTAACTTACTATATTGCATAGTTTGGGGTCATCAGCGAATAAGGTTACCTTACCTTGAAGCCCTTCAGTCAGATCCCCAATGAATATGTTGAAGAGGAATGGACCCAGGACTGAGCCCTGCGGCACTCCACTGGTCACCTCCGATGTTTTAGAGAGGGTACCGTTAACCACCACCCTCTGAAGTCTGCCACTTAGCCAATCATTGACCCATGCAGTTAGTGTCTCCCCTAACCCCATCGATTTCATCTTGCTCAGCAGCCTGCGGTGTGGGACGCTGTCAATAGCCTTGCTGAAGTCCAGATATACGACGTCCAAGGACTCTCCCAAGTCCAGCCTTCTTGTTACCCAGTCAAAGAAGCTGATGAGATTGGATTGGCAGGACCTAACCTTGGTGAATCCATGTTGAATGGGATCCTGCAGACTCACCCCTCATTCAAGATCGAGTCTAATTTATGCTTAATTAGTGTTTCCAGTCTAAGGGAACCTTCCCCGTACTTAGTGAGAGATTGAAGAGCACGGCCAACGGTTCCGCCAGAACATCTCTCAACTCTCTGAGCACTCTTGGGTGTAAATTGTCTGGTCACATGGCTTTGTTCACCTTGAGCCTTGTCAGTTCGCTGTAAACGTCTCCTGGTGTGAACTCAAAATTCTGAAACGGGTCTTCCGTGCTTTGCTTTGTCTTCAACTATGGTCCGTGTCCCGGTGCCTCGCAGATGAAGACTGAGCAGAAGTATTCATTATCGGAATCTGCTACCGCGTAGTTTCTGTCCGCTCTTCTAAGGCGTACTATCCCGTCCATGTTCCTTTTCCTATCACTAATATACCTGAAGAAGGATTTGTCCCCTTTCTTAATGTTTTTTGCCAGAGATTCTTCCACTCGAAGTTTGGCCTCCCTAACTGCCGTTTTGACCGCTGCAGACCTGGTCCTATATTCTACGTTAGCTTCACTTTTCTGCGTACGCTTATAGGAAAGAAATGCTTTTTTCTTCTCCTTAATGAGGTGCGAGATCTCCTCGGTGAACCATTGGGGTTTATTGTTTCTTTGCCGTTTAGCCGCTATATAAAATCAGTAAATAGTTGCTTCGTGTATGGATGATTTCAGGGTTGACCACATAGCTTCCATATTACCGGTCTCTGCTTGGCCTGCAGTGTCCGATGGACGAAATCTCCCATGCGTGCGAAGTCAGTGCCCCGGAAATTGAGTACCTTTGTTTTTGTGTTTGATTTAGGGAAGCCTTTCCTAAGGTTGAACCATACTATGTTGTGGTCGCTGGAGGCTAGCATATCTCCTACCGAGACCTCTGAGACGCTTTCCCCGTTGGTGAGTACCAGGTCGAGGACCGCCTGGGCCCTAGTGGGCTCCATTACCATCTGTTTGAGACGTGCTCCCTTTATGGAGGTTAATAGCCTCCTGCTGCCGCAGGTTGTTGCTGAAAATGTGTTCCAGTCTGCATCAGGCATATTGGAGTCCCCTAGCAATACAGCGTCGCCCCGTAGAGTGATATTCTCTGTCTTCAATTAATTCTGCGTCCATGGCTTCCAGTTGTCTTGGGGGGTCTGTATACCACACCAAGATACAGGCATTTTTCGCTGCCTCTTGCCAGGTTTCCCCAGAGGGACTCCCCGGTGTACTTGACATCTGTGATCCTGGTGGTTTTGTTGTCCTCTTTAATATATAGTGCTACCCCTCCACCTAACCTGCCCTCTCTGTCCTGACGAAGTAAATTGTAACCGGTATAGCCATATCCCACCCATGTGAGTCCTTGAACCAAGTTTCGGATATCGGCACCACGTCTAGGTTGGCATCCCTTATTTCAGTCTCCAATTCCAGAATTTTATTGCCTAAACTGTGTGAATTAACATACATGGCCCTCCATATCTTGTGTTTGCTAAGTCCCTGTGAAGCATTTCCTACCTGAGTCTGTGTGGCTCCTAGAGAACTGTTTGCAATGTGTTTCCTTATCTCGGAAGCAGTGTGTCGACTCATCCCACTAGGATAGTTTCTTTCCGCACCAGTATATGAGTAGGTACCCTCCCCCAACTTACCTAGTTTAAAGCCCTACGAAGCAGGCGGGCTAGTCGGTGTCCGAAGACGTTCTTACCTCTACTGGTCAAATGGAGTCCGTCTGGTCCCTGAAGTCCTTGTAGCGCCTCTCCATGATTCAGGAATCCGAAGTTCATATCCCGATACCATCCTTGTAGCCTCTCGTTAGTCCTCAGGATACATTCATCTCTGGCTCTTCCCTTGCCTCTAACTGGGAGGATCGGTGAGAAGACCACATGCGCACCTGTCTGCTTCAGCCTCGCACCCAGGGCTCCGAAGTCTCTGGTGATGGTCTCCGGGGTGTTCCTGGCAGTGTCTTTTGTTCCTATGTGGACAAGAAGCATGGGAAAATGGTCTTGGGGCGTGAATAGTTTATCCAGACTGGTGGTGACGTCCCGTATCCTGGCTCCAGGCAGACAGCAAACCTCCCTCGAATGTATATCCGGTCTGCAAATTGGCCCCTCAGTGCCCCTCAGCATGGAGTCCCCAATGACTATTACTCTGCGCTTCTTCCTTTGTGGGGGGGGGGGGAGTCGGTCAGCAGATGGAGCTATGTGTTGGGTCTGCTCCTGTTCTTCATTGGCAGCTTCTTCCTGAAGAATCTGTTCCTCGGGGCGAGTTGAGGGGTTGATGTAGAGTTGGCCTGTTGGAAAGAAAAAGAAGAGGATGAAGAGATTGAAAAGGGGGGGGGTGTCTCCTTTGTTTGCCTGTGGAAGAGGTCACCAGCTGCCAGGTGTCATTGCCGCCAGCCATTTCCTGTATCCCAATTGTTGGTTTCAAAGCTGATGATTTGGGCTTCTCGATAATGGACTTGTCGTGGGCCTGCTCTGTGATTTGGGACAACTCCTGGTCGACTCCGTCGATGTAGGCTTTGTCCTCTTGGATGCTTCTCAGGTGTACCACCTCCTCTCTGAGGCTCCACAGTTCCTGCATGAGGGCTCCATCCAGCTGAGCGGCCTCCTCTGTCTGCGTGGAGACTGTAGTGTAATGACGGGGGATGGCCTCTGTCCACCGTCCTGGGTCCTCCTCCCTCCGCAAGCAGTCCGTGATCGCCTCCTGGATCCCCATGGCGACTGGAATGCTGATCTTGATTGAAGACTTGGCGCTTCTTCTCCTCCCTGCCATTTCCAAGTTGTAATTTAGGTCTGCCTGTCAGTAAATTAGAAAATTAGATAAAGTTAGAAAAATCCGACTGAGAGTTAATGCGAGATTGTGAAAGATTTGGGTGTCTGAGGGATTAAGGTTAAGATTAGGGTGTCTGAGAGGTTAAGAGCTGAGGGTATCTGAAAGGGTGGCTGTCTGTGAGTTAGTGTGAGAGTTGCGAGTTAGTATGAGGGTTCTGCGATTAGGGTTAAGGGATAGGGTGATTGAGAGGTTTGCTTGCTGCTCTAAGGTATCCTTGTCGAGTGTAGTTTGGCTCTCCTTAAGGCTCTTTGCAAAGGTGCTCTCGCTAAGGCAAGCGCCTTTGCTGCTCGCCTTCGGCGCGCGCCGAACGACTGTGTGCCGTTGGCTCGCCTCCTTTAATGGAGGAGCCCGGTCGCAAGTCGCTGACGCGGTGGGAGTGGGTGGAGCTTCTCTCGCCGCTACCCCGAAGTCGTACCCACGTGGTCCGGCGCTCCTAGCGCCTCTCTCTGCCTCCCCTCTAGCTCCTCTCTCCTGCCTCCTCCTGCCTGATCCGCTACTCTCCTGCTCCTCTTCTGTAGCCGATCAGCGCAGCGCCCGTTGGCTCGCCTCCTTTAATGGAGGAGCCTGGTCGCGAGTCGCTGACGCAGTGGTGGTGGGCGGAGCTTCTCTCGCCGCTACCCCGAAGTTGTACCCACGTGGTCCGGCGCTCCTAGCGCCTTTCTCTGCCTCCCCTCTAGCTTCTCTCTCCTTCTACCTCATCCTGCCTGATCCGCTACTCTCCTGCTCCTCTTCTGCAGCCGATCTTACTAAACAGTCTGGATGGTGATATCAGTAAGCATCTGTGGGGCTATGGAAGCAGCTTTGCCCTCCAGGAAAAATTGTAATTGATCAGGTTAATAAAAAATATATCTATTAGCTTGATAATTGATACAACATTTATAAGGGAAGCGCAGCTGAAAGGTAGCTCCTAAACTCAATACTACTGATTGACGTAACATTAGAAATTTTTTCCGATGCAATTGCGTCCATTTAGAAACATCAGGAAAAACAGCTATTTTAGTACCATAAAATTCAACATTCTCGGTTCTAAAGAATAGACAAAGAACAGCTTCTTTGTCTTGTGAAAACACAAAGGTCACAATAAGGATAGCTCTTACAGAAATTTCAGATTCAAGGATATCTGTAATAATTAGTTCTGTTGATTGGCTGGCCTGGAACTTCTTCTCCGATATCAGGGAGAGAAAGGCTGATTGGCCTGGAGCTTCTGCATCCTGTTTATGGCATCGGGATGCAGGTAGAACGCGAAGGCAATGTGAGTCTATCACGGAGCCCGGGATGGGCTCCACGATCGACTCGCATTGCCTTCGCGATCTACTGGTCGATTGTGATTGACCTTTTGGGCACCCTGTTCTACTGTGTAACTTCTAAGTCCCTATTTGATCGACTGCTTATACTCTTTCGATCTCAAGGAATTTCTTTCTTTCTTCTGAACTCTGCATCTAGAACATATTCTTTTTTTATCTATCAACTGGGGTTGCCCCCTGATCACCTGACTCGATCAGGATCTTATGTCTGAGTGTGCTCTTACCGGCAAAACATACTCTCTTCACTCAGGGTGTTTCATTGCTCATTATTGTCAGAACACTATTTACATTTGGCCATTTCAGGCTCAATGTTTCTACTCTCTGCATAGAAAACGTAGCCTTCAGTGCATGTGATTCCCTTTGGAAGGCTTCATCTACGGTTCAGCGAGTTGTTGTTCTTCAGTCAGTCCTATTCAAGGATTTCTCACACTCTTCTTGCTGAGCTCATCGGCATGCTCTTTGCATCAAAGTCTCTAATTCTCTCATTTTCTAGTCTGTATGCACCTTCAACTACACATAGGCTATATTAACTAGCCAAGTGGAGTGAAGTTTTCTGTTTCATCTTCATAACTGGACTCTAGATTCAGTGATTCTCCATTTCATTTCCTCTATATGGGAGACTCCGCAAGCAGATTCCCTTGCGTCTTTCCTCCGTTTTCATTGCTGGCTTATGTGCCTCATCTCCTAGAGGGGTGGTTGTCCTCCTGAACTGGACGAACAAGGTCCAGATGATGTCCAGTCTTCCTCTTTTTTTTAAGAAGCTTGTCCAGCTCAAGTGGGGAATTGCCACCATGATTCAGGTACCTCCTTGGTGGCTCAGACCTTTTTTTCCTTATTTTTCAACTTAGTTGATACCAATACCTCTGCTACTCTCCATCTTTTCTTGCGCAGAGTCCAGATTTGATCTGCATTCCAATTTTCAGCTTAGCTCCTGATTGATATTTCTCAGGCTGAATTCAGCTGTTCCTCATTGCTCTCAGCCTAGTTAATTTATATTAACAGCTTTCTGAACACCAGCTATTTCGCAGTGTTCCCAGCAACTATGATCACCTTTTTTCTGCTAGGTGTCTTATTTCTCTTTAGGATCTGAAATCCTCTGTGGTTTTCTCTTATTTTTGACCTCTCTCCTCCATTTGTCGGATTCTGGTTTCAAACTTCTCTATTAGTATCTGTCTTGGTACTATTACTGTCTTTCATCGGCCAGTAGATGGTACATCTATTTCTGCTCATCCTTTCATTCTCAGCTTATGAAAATTTTTTCAATGTGCAACCACCTCTTGGTGTTATGGAATCTCAGTATGGTTCCTGTCCACTTACGAAAATTGAATTTGAATCAATGTCTTCTGTTGTTTCCTGCTTGAAGTTTTTTCTCATCTCTCGTGCAGCTCTGCCAGACGAGTGAATGGACTTGACCCATAAATAGCGACTCCACTTTTTTTTTACAGTGTTCCTTTCACGACACTTTTGTGTTTTGTACTCATTCAAAGTTATTCTTTTATAGTTGTCACTGAATCCAAACTCCTTTTCATTGATTATCACTGATTTCTATTCCAATCAATCGATTGTGCTATCATTATTTTTTCCAAGTCTTATTCTCATCTATGTGAATCGACTCTTCATACTATAGACTGCAAGTGAGCATTGGCTGCTTCTTTGCAGAAGAATGTATCATACAGATCATCTCTCCAACTTTTTGTTTCTTTCGACATTTACAATTTGGGGTATCCTGTTTCCAAGGGATTGATACCCAACCAGTTGGATCCTTTTTTGTTATAAGGTTGGGCTACACTTAGATAGTTGAGTCCCAGCTTTTCAGCAGTTCGAGTTTGGCAGCTTTAATATTTTTCTCTCAATCTATTTCAAGTGTCGGAATAGATGAAACTGCTTTTTTTTCTCCTTGGTTCATATCGTCACCTTTCATTATTGTCTGGAACTTTTGTCCAGGTGGGATGGGCCCTTCGGCCTCTCAGTATTTCACATTTAATTTTCTAAAAGGCCCAAACTTCCACCATCCCATTCTTGTCAGTTTGGAGGTCACCCACATGTGAGAATATGCTGCCTGCTTGTCCTGGGATAAAGCACAGTTACTTACCGTAACAGGTGTTATCCAGGGACAACAGGCAGATATTCTCACAATCCACCCACCTCCCTTTATTGGCTTCCTAGCTGGCTATCTAAACTGAGGAGACGCATACCCTGAGTTGGGCGGGAAGTCTCTCGCGCGTGCGCAGGGCTGTCAGTCACAAAGTTTTTACAGTTCTTAAAGCAAAAATGGTTTTGCAGCTGTCCGCATCAGGGCTCTGTGGATGATGCCACCCACGTGTGAATATCTGCCTGCTGTCGCTGTATAACACCTGACGGTAAGTAACTGTGCTTTTTCCTCATGACAATCCTCACTGAAACTTGCTGCCCGATCAGCACTCTCAAGTCCTGCCTACCGGACAAAATGACTCTTCGGCAGCCCAGTAAAAGGGCCACTGCTGGGACAGAGAACCTTTAGATCCAGCTTCTGGAAGGGGAAGGAGGATAGCAACCACCATCTTTCTCTCCTTTCCCCACCAATCCTCACTGAAACTCGCTGCCTGACCAGCACTCCCCAAGTCCTGGCCACTAGATGAAGTGACTCCTCATTGGCCCGTTAAAAGGGCCACCGACAAGGTGGACCTTCTTTCCGAAGGCCCTTTGTGTGGACTTTGGAGGACCTCAGAGAAAGAAAGCACAAGTAAAACGATCATCTGACAAATTCCAGACCTCAAGCCAAAAGGGACAACAGTGTTCTCCCCAGAAATTTTTTCCATCCGGGTGGCATGAAAAAGTAGCTGGGTGGGGTGGGCGAGACAGGGAAATTTGATGGTGGGAAAATTAAGGGCTTCTTTTTACAAAGATGCATTAGCACCTTAATGCGCGGAATAGCGTGCGCTAAATTGCCGCGCATGTAGCCGCTACCGCCTCTTAAGCAGGCGGTAGTTTTTCAGATAGCATACGCTAATCCGGTGTGTGCGCTAAAAACACTAGCGCACCTTTGTAAAAGGAGCCCTAAATGTGTACTATTTTTATTAATTATTATTTTCCAATGTTCACTATTGCTTCCTTTTTTAAGGTTTGACACTTGTGCCAGAATATTTTTACTAAATTTAAGAAGTATCCAATTCTAGAAGTGAATAATTAGATATGCGCCCTCTTTCAAAAGGTATAGAGCAGTGGTCTCAAACTCAAACCCTTTGCGAGGCCACATTTTGGATTTGTAGGTACTTGGAGGGCCACAGAAAAAATAGTTAATGTCTTATTAAAGAAATTACAACTTTGTATGAGGTAAAACTCTTTATAGTTTATAAATCTTTCCTTTACCAGTTAAAGGAAAGATTTATAAACTATAAAGAGTTTTATCTTATGCAAAATTGTCATTAATTATTTTTTCTGCGGCCCTCCAAGTACCCTATTTTTTCTGCAGCCCTCATATTTAAAGTTTAATATTTTTCCTTTCTCAAAACTGACACATTTCAATCACTATATTGAAAATAAAATCATTTTCCCTACCTTTGTTGTCTGGTGACTTTATTTTTCTGAAAACAACAGACTGCAGATAATGTACAAGATGCAGGCGTTGTTTATTAGTAAATGCAGTAACATATACAACAAACACATATATATGTAGTAACATATATAACAAACACACGCCAATCACGATCAAATGGGGTCAAGCAAGTCTTACACAATGCCATTTGATCGTGATTGGCGTGTGTTTGTTATCTTTTATGCAGTTTGCTTTATACCTTAACCACCATGGACCCCTGAGGAAGGCGTGTTGTCCGAAACATGGACCGTGTTGGGTCCCTTGGTTGGCTATAAGGTTGTATATGTTACTGCATTTACTAATAAACAACGCCTGCATCTTGTACATTATCTGCAGTCTGTTCGTTGTTTTCTGGTTGCTGTTGTTTACTGCAGACTACGTTGGACTTTCTTTCTCCCTTTTGTGCATCGACTTCATTTTTCTGTGCATTTAACTATGTTTCCAGGGTCTTCTTGTCCTTTGACTGTTTTTCTCTCCGTCTTCACTTTCTGCCTTGCATCCATCTTTGGCATTAACTTAATATTCAATTTTTCTGCTTTCTTTTCAAAATCTGTTTCCATGTCTTCCCTTCCCTTCTATTTCTCTCTTCTTCTGTCCCTATTGACATGGACTGTATCTCTTTCTTTCCTTTCTCTCCATCCCTCCTTCCTTCCTTTCCCCTGGTCTGGCATCTGTCGCCTTCCCTCCCCCAACTTTTTATTTCTTTCACCCTGCCCCCTTCTTTCTTTCTCTCTCTATCCATGCCCCCATTCTTTCTATATGTCTGTCTTTCTCGCTCTCTCCGTGCCCCCTTTCTTTCTTTTTTTCTTTCTCCATGCCCGCCCTTTCTCTCTCCATGCCCCTTTCTGTCTGTGTCCCGTTTCCCTTCTTTCTTTCTGTCTCTCTGTCCCCCCCCCCTTTCTTTCTTTACTTCTCCCTGCCCTTCCCCAAGCCACCACCATTGGGGAACAGGCTGCCACCGCCGCAATCAGGTAACAGGCCGCCACCGCTGCAATCGGGGAACAAGCTGCCACCGCCACAATCGGGGAACAGGCCAGTGCCGAGGTCTTAACTCTCCCTGCATATCTTCCCCAGCGCGAGCCAACCAATTCACGCCACCTGACGTCAATTCTAACGTCAGGGAGGAACTTCCTGGCCAGCCAGGCAGCAATTGGCTGGCCCAGAACTTCCTCCCCAACATTAGAATTGAACGTCGGGTGGCGAGAATTGGTTGGCTCCGAGCTGGGGAAGATATGTAGGGAGAGCTAAGACCTCGGGCGCTGACCTGTTCCCTGATTGCAGTGGCTTGGGGGAGGGCAGTGTGGAAGGGAAGCAGATTGGGGACCCCTGCTTTAGGCAAGGACAGATCGCGGACCGCAAAATAGTCCCTAGGGGGCCGCATGTGCCCCGCGGCTGCGTGTTTCAGACCGCTGGTATAGAGGTTTAAAAAAGGGAAATGCGTTAATGAAATCATTAGGTTCAATCTAGCCATTTATTTCTGCATGAATTTAAACAACTAAAAAAAAAAGATAAATATAGCTCATCCAGTCATACAAGAAACATCTCTACAGCACCTCTAATAATATTTTGATCACTATATTCCTTCCTGAGGTCTCACTGAGGATATGAAATAGATGCGATCCCCACTTCCAAACCTCTTCCACATAATTTGAAGGAGACCTGTGTGATCGCACTACAGCAAAATAAAAAAGTAGCAGATAAAAATCAAAGTGAGAGCTAGGCAAAACAGTTTAGGTAAAAATGCAGGTAATAATTAGCAATGTATTAAAAATATTTTATTTTTATTTGCTTATAATGTCATTTGAAAGCTGTTTGATGTTAATACAGCTTTAATTTAATTCATTATAGTGTGTGTGTGGGGGGGGGGGACACACGACACTACATCAACAGTAAAGTTAGCATTGGGTCATTAAATCCAGTGGCGTACCTAGTATATATGACAGCCAATGCTGATCATTTTTTAATAACCCCCTCCTCTATATAAAAAAAGTTATTTTTAGAAATAATCCATGAGTTACACAACAAGGGTGCACCTAGGAAAAGGCAGCATCTTAAACACTGCAGTGAGCACTAGAACACCAACACATGCATTGTAAAACTAAACAAGCCAGATCCTGCACAGTCAATGCTAACAGAAAGCCATGTCCTTTTCATACACACAGAACAGAGATAAACCCTCGCCTAATATAGAATAATCATAAACTAAAAATAGAAATATGTAGACAAAAGTTAAACTGAAACGCCAATAAACCAGACTCTGCATACAATGCAACACCACAGAAACAGTGACACGTACCCTAATACTGTGCAAAATATAAAGACAGTAGATGTAAATTTGAAAAAACTGCTACATAACAATCACCACTTTACAAATTAACAAATATAAATAAAACAGGGAAGAGAGAAATAAGAAAATACCATTTTATTGGACTAATCCAATTTTCAATTAGTAGTAATTACCTTTCAGAGGCCAAATCTTTCTTCAAGACAGTACAGTATACTGCTGTTATGGTATCCTGTCCTGAGGAAAGGAGTTTAGTCCCCAAAAAACTGCCTTATTTCCATTTTCTATTGATAAACTTTAATCAATACAGTTACAATACTACTTGATTCTACATAAAGCAACAACAAATTTTTTTTCCACCTTTTGTCGTTTCTGCTTTAATCATCTTCTCTTCACTCTCTTCTTTCTATTCAGCGTTTGTCCTCGCTCCCTTCCATGCAACATCTGTCCTCTCTCTTTGCCCCTTCCACCCAGCCTCTGCCCTCTCTCTCTCTCCCCCTTGCATCCACTGTCCACCCTCTCTGCCCTTTCCATCCAGTGTCCGCCCTCTCTCTGTTCCATATGGCATCTTCCCTCTTTCTATGTCCCAATAAACTGTATATCCTTTGCCCTTTCTCTCCTTTGTACTCTGTGACCTTTGTACTTTGTGCCTTTGTACTCCTGTGCCCTTTCTCTCCATTTCAGCTTCACCCCCTCTCCATTTTTTTTTGTCTCCACCACTTCCCCTATGCTCTGGCACCTCTATCCCCTTCTCTCCCCCCATGCCCTGGCATCTCTCTCCTCTCCTTCCATCTCCCCCTTCCACTCCATTATCTGGCATCTCTTCTCCTTCCTTTCTCTCCTTCCTTCCTTTCACCTGGTCTGGCATCTGTCTCCTCCCCCTCCCCCCATATGCCCTGACATCTCTCCCCCCCTCCATGGTCTGGTAGCTCCTTTCCTTTCCCTCCCTCCTATGGTCTTGGCATCTCTCTCCTCTCCCTTCCCTGGTCTTCCTTCTCCCCTCTCTCTCCCCAATTGTGTGCAGCAGCACTTCTCTTCCTCTCCTCCCCTCCCCAATTGGATGTTGCAGCAGCATTTCTCTTCCCATCCCTCCCCTCATGCCCTGGAATCTCTCTCCTCTCCTATGTCTCCCTCTGCTTCCTTGCTCTGGCACCTTTCTTTCCTTTCCCTCTGGTCTGGCATTTGTCTCCTTAGTTTCCCTTCCCTCCCCTCCCCCATGCCCTGGCATCTCACTCCTCTCCCCTACCCCCTCCATTATCTTGCATCTCCACTCCTTCTTTTCTCTCCCTCCTTCCTTCCTTTCCCCTGGTCTGGCATCTGTCTCCTTCCCTCCCCCCATAGTCTGGTATCTCCTTTCTTTTCCCTCCCTCCTATGGTCTTGGCATCTCTTTCCTCTCCTCTCCTTTCCCTGGTCTTCCTCCCCCCTGCCCCCCATTGGGTGCAGCAGCAGCATTTCTCTCCCCCCTAATTGGGTGCAGCAGTAACAGCATTTCTCTCCCCCCATCCCTTCTCCCCCCCCCCCGCCTCGGTCGGCAGATTCGCTACAGGCTAAGGCAGGAGAAAGGTCAGCGACGGAGGTAAGCTTACAACTTGGAGCTCTTCCTTGCTTCGGGCCTTCCTCGCTGCTGGGTCCTGCCTTCATGGAAACAGAAAGTAGGCAGGACCCGGCAGCGAGGAAGACCCGAAGCAAGCAAGAACACCAAGTTGTAAGCTTTCCTCCCTGCCCTATCTCCCGCCTTAGCCTGTAGCGAATCTATATCTCGGACCTATTTCATTTCTCTTAGGTACCTTCTCCCTCCCTTAGCCAGCAGCAGTTACTGAAGCACGCAGCTGCGAGCTTCCGCCTTTCCTCTTTCCGATTGGTTTCGCTTTGTGCAGGAGCGTCTTGTGAGATAAGCTGCAGATTAGTGCAGAACAAAAGTAAACACGACGTCGGGGTTCTTCCTGTTTGTGCACTGGGTCATAATGAGCCTGCAGCCCCTGTCTCCAACTGCGACTGTAAAAATCGACCAGCAGTAGGAAAATTGTTTAAAAAAGTAAAGCTGAAAACCCTTTTTCTGGCGCTTTAAAAAAAAAAAAAAAAGTCAGGCGGAGGCGAATTTGCAGCCAAGATGACAGCCGGACGCTCACCTAATCTAGCCGGGCGGGGCGCCCGGCTGAAAGGCGCTAGGGAGAACACTGGACAATCCAAGATGAACTGATACTTGTTTTTAATCGTGTTATTCCTAAACCTGTATACAGTGAAAGAAAGCCTTTCGTGAGGCACAAGATTATCATCTAATTCTAGACCACTCAGCCTCTGTCTACACCACGACAAACCCCGCTGTAACTAATTCACAAATCATTGATGAGACCTCATTCACAGTACCTGAAGTAATCGTAAGTAACAGGAAAAAGGTGACTCTCCCACCCAGCCACCATAACAGAAGGAAAGTTAGAACACTGAAGCAAGTTAAGCTTCTTGCAATAAAATCTCCTGAAGAAGACCATGAACTAGTGCTGTCCGATTCACGATTCGAATACATTCAAAAGAAAAGAAAAAAAAATCAGCTTCCTCATTCGGCTGACCCTCCCCCCTGGCCCCCTAAAGCAGGAGCAGCAGCGCTACTGTTGCTGGCCGGCCACTGCCACACCTGCTTTAGAGGGTGAGGGGGGAGGGTCAGTCGGGAAGTGCTGCTGTTGGCCCTCCCCCCCCATGACCTCCCCGCACTGTTTACCTTCGAAGAGCAGCCTGCAGATAAGATTATGGTGCTAGCGATCTTTGTACTGCTTCTGAGCTGTTTTCTCTGCTGCGATCCTGCCTCTGATGTCAGAGGAGGGGTGAGACCGAGGCAGAGGAAACGGCTCCGAAGCAGTACAAAGATCGCTAGCACCGCGATCTTGTCTGTAGGCTGCTCCTCGAAGGTAAACAGTGCGGGGAGGCCAGGGGGGAAGCCGGACACCAGTGGGAGGCCAGGGGGAACACGCAGGCCTTCCAGGGGTAGGGGGAGTGAGCAGTCCTTCAGGATGGGAGAGGAGGCAGGCAGGCCTTCAGGGGTGGGATGCAGGCTTTTAAGGGGGGGAGGCAGGCCAGGCAGGCCTTCAAGGGGGGGGACAGGCAGGCCTTCACGGGGGGGGGGGGACAGGCAGGCTTTCAAGGGGGGGGGACAGGCAGGCCTTCAAGAGGAGGACAGGCCGGTAGGCCTTCGGGGGGATGCAGGCCTTCAAGGGGGACAGGCAGGCCTTCAGGGGTGGGATGCAGGCCTTCAGGGGTGGGATGCAGGCCTTTAAGGGGAGACAAGCCTTAAGGGGGGGGAACAAACCTTCAAGGATGGTGGCACAGACCTTCAGGGGAGGGGGCCCTAGAAGTACACGGAGAGAGGGAAGGGGGTTCAAAGAGATGTGCATATACTGAACTTTGGGGGTGGGGGGAGAAATGGGTCTGAAAATAGAGGAGAGGGGGAGAGAGGTGATGGACAATGGGATTTATGGAGTGAAGGAACAGAAAGGGAGAGAAGTTGGACACAAGGGATGGTGTGGGGGGGATAGAGATACTAGATAGGAGGATAGTTGGGAAAAGAAAGGGAGAGATAGTGGACCCTGGGGTGGTGGGGAAGGAGGGAGAGATGCTGGATGAAAGGGTAGTTAAGAAAAGGTGGATTTGTGGAGGGAGACGAAAAAAAAGAAAGATGCCAGACCTCCTGGGGAGGGAAGGGAAACGGAAGGGGAGGACAGAGATAACAGATGGATGGTTAGCATGGAGAAAAAAGAAAGAAGGAGACCCTGGCAAGCAAATTATCAGAAGACAAACAGAGCCTGGGACCAACAAGATTTGAATATTGACCAGGCAATAAAAGGTAGAAAAAATAATTTTATTTTCTGTTTTTTGATTACAATATGTCAGATTCAAAACGTGTATCCTGCCAGAGCTGCTGTTAGACCGCATATGTGAGCTAGGATTTAACATAGAGAGGAAAAGTCTTTTTTTGTTTATTTGTTTTGTTTGTATCACAGCGCCAGTGTGGTTAGGAGAAGGCAAAGGGGGTGAAGAGGCTATAAAATAAACCCACCAGGATGTTTGAAAAGAAAAACCAAAAACATCCAATTGGGCAGGAGAATCGAATTGAAAAACCAATTCAATAGGTTGAATCGAATCTAAATTTTTTTCCTGAATCGGGCAGCACTATTATGAACCAATAGAGTGCCAATACTTCAACACGCATTCAGTATGCAGCAAGACTTTAATCATAAATTATCTCATAGCTGATGGGCAAGCCAGCATAATCTGCATCACAGAAACATGGATTCCAGATGAAAACTCTCCGACCTTGCTAGATCTATGCCCTCCAGGATTCAAGGTAATACTCTTGCTGAGAACGTATAAATGAGGTGGTGGCCTCCTAATATACAAGATATTCCTCACAATAAATATCCTTGATAAATGAGCAAACTCGGACCTGGAGTACATGATCTGCACCCTGAAGAATCCTGAGGGAGGAAAAGATATAGGCATCCTACTGGTATACCAGCCTCCTGACAGTTGGTGCACGGTGGAGGACAAGCCCCTCAAACTAGTTTCCCAATGCGCAACACTCTTCCCTAATTTAGTAATATTAGGAGACCTCAATATCCACCTGGAAAATAGACAATGACCCTAAAGTCCGCACCTTCAAACTGGAACAGCTAGATATCCATAGTTCACTTCCAATCCCAACACACAAAGACAGGCACAGCCTTGAATTTATTTCCTATTCATCCAGAAGATTGAACTTCCCACTAGTCGACCACATCATATGGGAACTGTTAATATGGTCAGACCACCATCTCTCAAACTACTACCTGAAACTGCCTAAACCTTCCATTCACAAAACCAAGGAGACGACATATGTGATGAAACAAAGCAAGATCTCAGCAGAGGCCTTTTGAGAAAAAATTACAACCCATCTCCCCCAGGTGAACGAGAACAGGGAGAGTGTGGATGAGGCCCTTGAATCCTGGCACTGCACAGTTATGACAGCCTTAGACAACATAGCACCCCTCAACCATAGTCCCTAAACAGAAACACAGGCCTTGGTATTCAGACAAAGTACTTACCTTGAGAACAGAAGCCAGACGACTGGAAAGAGCTTGGAAAAAAATTCAAACACAGGACTTCCATATCTAATGGAGAAGGAAGATAGAACAGTACCAGCAGGCAGCAACAGAGGCCAAAAAGACATACTAAAAGAACCTTATAAATCGATTAGAAAATTCCACCAAAACTCTCAAGATCTTTGACTCCTTAACATCAACACAATCAATCTGGGACGGCTCAACCTCAAATCAACCAGATGCAGCGAAACTGGCACACTACTTCCAAGAGAAAATAGAGACCAGTGAGAGGATCCTTTACACACTCATCGGAAAAAAGTGTCGGTCAGGACCAAACATGCTACACTGCTGAGGAAGGCATCCTTGCAGACAGTTGCTGGTTAGACTTCACCCCAATTACATCCAAAGAGCTATCAAACTGGCTACTAAGGCTCTCAAAGAAACCATCCAGTCTAGACATATGTCCAGCGAAACTGCTGTGCCCCCCCCCTTCCTCTGCTGGCTGACAGACATTGTCAATTCATGCTTGTGCAATGGCATTTACACCAATACAATATAGATAATTACATTGATACCTATACCGAAAGCCCAAGGCCTAGAGTTTGACTCATAGCTGGAATACCTTGACTGGCGAAACTATTGGAATGATGCGTAAACTCACAGCTCTCTGACTTCATTAACCAATGGGATGGATTCCACAGCACACAACACGGCTTAGGACCATGGACAGCACTAAAATACTACTGCTAGAACTAACCTTGACAGCCAAATTCTACATGAGCAAGGGTAAACAGTCATATTGCAATTCGACATCTAAGCTGCCTTCGACACTGTGGAATAGAGAATGACACGGGGAAAAAAATTGTCCCCGTCTCTGCAAGCTCATCCCCATCCAGTCCCCGTCCCCGCAAACTTTCTCCCTTCTGTGTTCTATTTTCCCCATTTCTAATATTTCCCCTCTGTATCCATATACCATCCCTTTTGTCTGTCCCTCTGCCCCCATGCACATAATTTCACCCCCCTATGTATCTCCCATTTATGTCTCTGTCCCTATACCCTCATGCACATAATTTCCCATCTGTTTCTGTTACCTTCCTAAGTCTTGAATTCCCCTCTCTTCCTCTTCCACACCAATGTGTGTCTCTCCTCTCCAACCCCATCTTTCCCTCTTTTTCCCTCTGCTTCCAGCATCTGGCTCACCTGCCCTGTGAGTTCAATATTTGTCTCCCTCTTCATCCACTTGGCCCAGCATCTCTTTCCCATTCACTCCCTCCTTCCTACTGTGAGGGTCCAGCAGCCCCGCCCGATCGCCGCATCCCACCATCTCAATCCCTCCCTTCCCCCTTCCTCTTATGTGGCGAATTTAATTGTTCTTCTCCCAGCAGCACATTTTCAACAAGTCACGTGTGCGGCTGCTTCAGTTGAATCTTCTGTTTCCGGTTGCATTAGAGGAGAAGATTCAACTGAAGCAGCCGCGTCCACGCGTAACTTGTTGAAAGTGTGCCACTGAGAGAAGAACAATTAAATTCAGCACATAAGGTGAGGGTGAGGGAGGGAGATGGCAGAACACCGATCGGGCGGGAGGGGGCTCCTGGACTGCATGATCTATGACCGCACATGTTCCCTTCACTGCGGAGATAAGACCATTCACCACTCCATGGGTGGTAAATGGCCTTATACCTGTCCCCGCGGCGACTACTATTTTTTTGCTCACCGTTTCGGCAGGTTATCTGTGGCTCCCCGTGGCTAGCTGCGGTTATCAGCCACTGTGTCATTCTCTATTGTGGACCACTCACTCTTGCTCCTGAAATTAGATGAACTGGGTATACAAGGAACAGTTCGTGATTAGATCCTATGAGGTGTGGAAGAGTGGCCAAAGATCCCAGAACTGGACACCCTCCTATGGGATCCCGCAAGGTTCACCCTCCCTATTCAACATCTACCTAAGTTCAGTGGGCAACACTCCCTTTCCCTCAGTCACACATCTTATACGTAGATGACATTTTCATACTCTGCGCTGCTAAAGACTCTAGAAGATGCTCTGTACCTCATAAAAACTGTTGAAAGCCTGAGCACCTGGGTCCACAATTTCTTTAAAATCACAAACAAAAACAGGAAACTTTGGTTCAGTGACTACATGTAGGCAGCTACCAAGCCAGGTGAGATGCTTGAGATAGCGAACCCTGCAAAGGTGCTAGGAGTTACACTAGATTCCTCATTATTGTTCAAAGGCCATATCGCGCCTCTGGCAAATAAATATTTCTTCGGACTGAAACAATTGAAAACAATCAGACCGACCCTGTTGCAACTCTATACTACGGAACTATAGAAAAAGAACTAAAACGCCTACAGGTACTCCAAAACACAAGACTGATCTTCCAATCACACCGCTTCTAGAGGGCTAGCCCATTGCTACTCAAGCTACACTGGCTACCTGTGAAATAAAAGAATCCATTATAAGTTGGACTGCATGATTCACAAATCCATCTTTGGGGAAAACTCCAGCCGACTACGGCCATCATACCGGTCTCACACACCTTCCTTAGCTCAAGGACCACACAGCTACCTTTTCCATCGTCCCATGGAGTACAGAGGAAGAGGATGTTCAACTTCACTTACGCATTCCTAGGACTCAATATCTGGAACAGCTTACCAGCTAATTTGTGAAAAACTACCTACACACCGCCAGTTCAGAAAAAGATTGAAAACATATCTCTTCCCCCCAATAGACTCAACTTTCCTTTCTCTTAATTAATCTTGCATTCCTCTGTCAACTTCATCTAAAAAGTAATCCTTTTGCTTTAAGCCGCAATGATTCCCTGTTGAAAATTGCGGGATATAAGAAACTATATTGTAACTATAGGCTTTCTTGCAGAGAGCCTTTTCTTCGATTCATGGAGGTGGGGTTTCCCTCCACACAGGTCCCTCCATTCAAAAGTGGTTTTGGATTTTCATGTCAACCAGGAAGTTCATCTGCCTTCTTTTCATTCCACTCAGATATAAAGCAGGAGGGAACCTCCACGAGCGCTCTCCGGCCATATCAGTAACCCCTAAAGTAAGAACTACTACAGAATGATCGGAGAGAGGGATTTCTCGGATAGTAGACTTTTCCATCCTGGAGAATAAAGTATGAGACACCAATAGATAGTCTAGATAGTTCATGTAATCCTTTTTCTTCTTCTCTACCCACTATTTTAAGTTCTTGTAAACCGTGTCGAGCTCCATTCTCATGGAGATGATGCGGTATATAAACTTAAGGTTTAGATTAGATTAGATTAGCTGGGTATACAATTTATGGGGATTGGAATAAAATGTGAATTCACGATCAAACTGGTGAAGTACTCTCCAGGTATCGACCAGTGCAAAATGGTGACATAAAAAATTCACCCCTTTTTGATCATGGTGGTGCGGCACAGGCTTGGCAGGTGTTTCAGTGTCTGTGGAACGCCTGCATCTGGGGTCATTGTGGCGTATATGTTCACAGATGACAGGTCTCGGATAAAACAAAGCTCGGTCCAACTAACATGCCAGAGTAACCAAAATCACTGAAAAGCTATGGAAGCATTTGAAAATACGCCACAGTGACCCCTGATGCAGGCGTTCCTCAGACTCTGAAACAGTGCTGTGTCGGGTCCACAGCTTCTGCTTGTGTCCTTTAATGAAATAAACAAGTTGGTTTTACACCAGTGATCTTCAGTGGAGTGTTCATTATCAATTCCCACTTCCTTTGGTACTGATAAAGTCAAATTAACCATAACTACTCGGTAAAAAAAGCCACCAAATTGCCCATGGTGTGAATAGTAGAACGTGTACTGGCGAATGGCCCCCTTGAGCTAGGTCCATCCCCATAAAGCAATAGTCTACACCAGGGATGCCCAAATGTTTGATCGCGATCAACCAGTAGATCGCAAAGGCAACACGAGTCGATTACGTTGCCTTTGCGATCTTGTTCTTCCTGCCTCCCCGAGCCAGGCCAGGCGCGTACAAGCGCCGGACCCACAATCCTTCACCTCCATCGTCAATTCTGACGTCGTAGAGGAAGCTCTGGGCCAGCCAATTGCTGCCTGGCTTGCCTGGAACTTTCTCTCTGACGTGAAGGCTTATGGGCTTGGTGCTTGTACCTGCCAGGCCTTTCTTGGGGAAGCAGGGAGAAATCGGCGTGGTGGCTTGGGGGGAGGGGCAGGGAGAGAGAAAGAATCGGAGAAGTGGAGAAATCGTCATGATGGCTTGGGGGGCAGGAGGAGAGAGACAGAAAGACAGGCAGGCAGGGGGAGAAAGACAGAAATAAAGAGGGAGGGCAGAGGGAGAGAGAGAAAAACAGGCAGGCAGGGGGACAGAGAAAGATAGAAATAAAGAGGGGGCAGGGGGAAGAAAGAGACAGAAAAGGGGAGGGGGCAGAAAGAAAGAAATATTGGCTTTACAGAAGAAGGAAGTGCAACTAGAGACTCATGAAATCACCAGACAAAAAGGTAGGAAAAATTATTTTATTTCAATTTAGTGATCAAAATGTGTCCATTTGAGAATTTATATCTGCTGTCTATATTTGGACTATGGCTCCTTTTACTAAACTGTGAAAGTGGTTTTTAGCGCAGGGAGCCTATGAGCGTCGGGAGCAGTGCGGGGCATTCAGCGCTGCTCCCTGTGCTAAAAACTGCTATTGCAGTTTAGTAAAAGGGGAGGTGGTATATTTGTCTATTTTTGTATAGTTGTTACTGAGGTGACAGTGCATATTTTAGTCATCTGCCTTGACCTCTGAAAAAACTCTGAATACAAATAATTAACATTTTCTCTGCGTACAGTGAGCTTTGTGTTTTTTAAAATTTTATTATTGGTAGATCATTTTGACTTGTCATTTTAAAAGTAGCTCGCAAGCCAAAAAAGTGTGGGTCTACAGATGCATCTTCCCACCTGTCTCTCTAGTTCTCCTTCTGCCATCAATCCTGCCCTCCCTGATCTGCCACACTATCACACTCAGCCCACACTCGCATGCATTCATACACCCCACAGACACCCCCCTACCTTCCCACCCCCTCAGAAGTCCCCTTCCAGCCATCCTATTCTATCTTACCTCCTTGTATCCCAGACACTCAAACCTCTCTGCACCCCCCACTCCCCCCAACTAAATATGTACGGGAACTCGCTCATCATAGTGGATTATACAATGTTAAGGAGAGACAAAGGAATCAACTGTAACATTTTGGTATACCTCTGAAAGTAAAAGAAGCAAGAATGAGCTGCCCCCAGAAGGGGTGTACAGAAAAAAGAAAAAAAATCATAGTAGGTCTCCCCAACCACAATCTCAACTATTTCACCGACCCTCCCGCCACCCCCAGGCAAGGCTATTGTTGCTCTTCCTGGAACAAGAAATCCTCCAGCAGAGACCTACCTAATCCCAGCCACCACCCAAGCATGTCTCAGACTCCACAAAAAGAGTGCCATAAGAGTGGGAAAAACTGAAGCAAGGGAATCTCCAGAGTCACCAAAGCAAGTAAGGGACACTGCCCTCTAATGGCTCCCCACTCCCGTATCCACAGCATTATAAATTATGACTAACAGAAAAAAGGAGAGGTAAAAGAAGAAGGAAGAAAAAAAAAAAAGAGTCCCCGGGCTCCAGGCCCATGCAATGGAGTCTGTAATGCAGTCAAGGTGAACATGGAACCCCAAGGCACCCTCAAGGTAGTGGTGAGCCAAGCCAGTCATCTCCCAGCAAGTCAGGGTCCAGGGGCAACATCCACGGGGTCGGTACATTACTCCCACCAATCAGCTGTGCAAGTCTTCCAAAAATGCACAGATCTCCTCCGGTTTGTTGAAGAATAGCGCCCTATTCTCATGTGACACCTGGATCTTTGCTGGAAACTGCAAGGAAAACTGTATCTTTCATTGGAAAAGTTGTCTATAATAGGGCGCCATTGCGCGCCGCTGCTCCTACACCCGGGCTGAGTAATCCTGGAACAGAAGTATATGCTGTCCCTTGTAGGTGAGCCCACCTTTAGCTTTGTAAAGAGATAGGAGTTTATGCTTTTTGGCATAATTCAAAACCCGAGCTATCACCGGCCTTGGCCGCCTATCTTCCTCTCTGTGCATCCCCACATGGTGTACGCTTTAGGACCCACTGTGGGCAGGCTAAGTTCTTTGGGCAGCTACGTACTGACCAGCGGCCAGAGTTCTTTTCTTGTAGGGATTTAGGCAGCCCAATTAGCCTGATATTATTGCAGTGGCTCTGATTCTCGATATCTTCAGCTATGTACTCCAACTGCTGGCACTTCTCCTCCAGAGCCCGAACAGTTGCCGTCCGCCCCACCGCCTGATCCTCATGGGCAGACACGAGCTCCTCCACCTGCTGGAGCCTGGTAGTTTGCTGCTCCAGATTATCCTTGATGCCATCTATCGAGGCTTGAAGGCGGGTGAAGCGATTATCTAGGAGCGCTGCCAAATGCTGTTTCAGGTCAGTAATCACTTCTGCCTGCCTTAGAAGTCCAGGTGAGTTTGTAGACGCCGCCATCTTAGGAGGGGTACTGTGGCCTCCTGGTGGTTTACTCAACTTCAGTGCAAGTGCTGGCCTCTGAGTAGTATTTGCTTGCAGCTCCCTGTGTACCCAATTCAACAGCAGTAAGTTTAGAGCGAGTATTTTGCTGATTCAATGCACCAGGGTCAGGAGAGGAATTCAGGTGCATCCTCTGAGTGCATCACGTGACCCCCGAGTAACGATGTTCTAATCATGTGCACCTGATGTGATACACCTGTGTGTGATTTGAACCATATTAAGTGGGAGGATATATGGGGGTGTCTTAATTTATTCCTCAGTTAGAATATACATTTTTGTGGACATATTTTTTCATGAATAAATCAAGAAAATATTTTGTTGTTTACCTGCAATTACATTACTTTATTTATCCCAGGACAAGCAGGCAGCATATTCTCAGATTGGGTGACGTCAACCACGGAGCCCTGATGCGAACAGCTTCACAAGCAGACTTGCTTGAAGAACTTTTAGGAAGTTTGTGACTGCTGCACCGCATATGCGCAAATGCCCTCCTGCCCAACATAGGGCGCACGTCTCCTCAGTTCTAGTTTTTCTGTGGCGCTGAGAAGCCCTTGTTTCAAGGCTCTGTGCGAGAATTAGTTCACTTTGTCTTCTCATCGCTGCAGCTCGTGTTCGCTTTTTGTTACCGAGTCGCTGCGCTGCGTGTTTTTCATCATGTTTAAAAAAAAAAGAAAAAGACTTATTTTCTTCGTATCAACGGCGGGGCCTGTTCCATGGCCTCAGCCTGCAGGCTTTGATTGGCCACGGCCGTTTTTCACTCCATGTCCCGGCCGGTCAAGGGGTTTAAGAAGTGTAGCTGGTGTCAGCACCGTGATCTCTATCACTAATCCACACAAGTGGTGTATACAGTGTTTGAGACCAGACTACCATCCGGAGTCGTGCACCCACTGTGCTACACTTCAAACAGGGCTCTGAAGAGGCGTCGTATCCCACTTGAGAAAATCTTCGGGGCCATGGATTCGACTCCAGACAAGCCCTCGACCTCAACTTCGTTAAAGTCTTCCTCGTTGGCAAAGACCTCAACACCGACTTCGATTAAGCCTTCCTCGCTGGAGAAGTCCTTGTCCTTGGGGAAACTTTCCAAGGCACAGACATCACCAGAGGGGCCATTGTCTTCTGTGTCTTCAGTTCCAGGTCAGCTAGCTAAGAAGTCACCAGGCCTTCAAATGGAGTCTCAGACCATTCAGGCAGCGAGTTTAGTCTTGCCGGTCACTTTGAGACTTCCAACAAAGCGTGCCTTCAAGTCAAGGGAACCCTCTTCCTCGAAGTCTTCCTCCTTGAAGTGCACTTCCACACCAAGGTTTTGGAGCCTGCTTTCAAGGATATGCTGGAAGCTATCCTGCATAAGGAGTTTGGTAATATGCTGGCCAATGACCTCGACACTGCTACCTGCAGTCCAGCCTGAGCACTCTGTAGAATTGCAAGGAGTTGAGTCCTTGAGAGTGCCTTGAGTCCAGCCTGAGTACTCTGTACAAAGAGCCGAGTCCTTGAGCGTGTATCGCCATCAATCTTCAGCTTCGAGTCATACCTCGCACCATCAATCTAGGTCACTGAGGTCTCGGACTCCAGGCCATCTTCCTGCACCTCCATCGAAGCCAGTATCATTTTCAAGGCAAGTATAGAGGTCACCTCGACCTCCATCATCGAGGCAGGATCTGGCTTCTTCAACGTCTCGTTCTCCGAGGCTTCATCAGGATCCCTATTCCAGCTCTTTGAGGCACAGATCATCCTTGTACCATCATATGTCGAGGCATTCTTCAAGACAGAGGTCTTCATCTTGAACAGCCATCATTCACCAATTTCTCGAGGCTCTTTGAGACCACTATCCCCTTTATTGGGGCAGTCTACTACAGAGTCTCATTATCAGCTGGCACAGGGCTCTCGTCAGTCAAGTCCTTCTTCTCCGAAGCTCAGCTCGAGGCACTTGGCTTCCAAGCCTGTTACTCCAATCTGTTCCCTTTAAAAGGAAACGTTCTTCTTTCCCTGTTCATTCCAGGAGTGGATATTCTTCTGCGTCTTTGCCTCTGGTCTCGGATCTCCATTTTCATATTCAAGAGAGGCTTCACCTTCTTTCCTCTGCAGTACAGGTTACTCCAAGGGGGCTCTCATTCTCCTTCGCCTCAAGTGGAACATCCATCTTCTGAACCTGTGTCCTTTACCAAATTCCTTTGTCAGATGAGTAAAGATCTTAATATTGCATTAGTCTTAATCTAAATACACTAAGGAATATTTGGAGGAATTGTAAATGCCTCATCCTTCTAGGGATTCTCTCAGATTACCCATGAATGGCATTCTTTGTCCGACTTTCAAAAGAAATCTGGGTACACCATATTCTATTCCTGCAGTGCCAACAAAATTGGAATCTCGCTATAAGATGGTGCATTGTAAAGGATTTGAAAAGACTCGGTTGTCTCATCAATCTCTTCTGGTTGAATATTTTTTGAAAAGGTCCAACCCTTCTAAAGTTTATTCAACGGTTCCCCCATGTCGAGAGGGAAGGACCATGGACAAATTTGGTCGTCATCTATATCAAAATTCCATGATGATGAATCGAATTTTGAATTATAACTTTGTGTTTCCATCCTATCTAAAGCATTGGGTCAAGGCCATGGTTACTTTTTACCAGTATTTACCAAAACATCTGCCTGATTTTCAGCACATGCACCATACCTTAGGCCAACTACACACGCATATGGTTCAAGCTGCATATGATGCTTTTGAAATGTCTTCACGGGTCACTGTGTTCTCTGTGGCCATCTGGCGTCTGGCTTGGTTACACACTGGACATGACCCAAACCTGCAAGATCGACTGGTCAACATTCCATGTCGGGAATGAGCTGTATGACTCCTCTGAAGCGGCTGCAAAATGATTATCTGAGCATGAGAAATTGTTTGCATCTATAATTAGACCAAATCCTAAGCCCTCTGCTGCTGAGGGTTATAAACCTTCTTCCTCTTATCAGAGGCGTTACCTCAAAAGTCAGCACCTTACTCGAGACCGCCTCCTAAGAAACAACCGCAAACTCCTGCTGTGGCCAAGTCCTCTCAGCCTTTTTGACCATCTAACACAGAGCATAACTTCAATCTTTCTGCCTCTGTCTTCCCCTCTTCCTATCGGAGGGCATCTCCATCATTTTTATCAATGATGGGAATTGATCACATCCTACCTCTGGGTTTTATCATTCTGGAAGGTTACTCCATTTTCTGCACACTCCCCCAGATCACCCTTCATGAGAGTGACTTTTCAATTCCCCACAGACTCCCCCTTCTCCAGGAAGTACAAGCTCTGCTAGCTCTCAACACCATCGAGACAGTTTCTCTGGAACAGCAGAACACGGGGTTTTACTCCCATTACTTCCTTGTCTCAACAAATTTCTCGTCAAAGAAAAGTTTCGATGCTGTCCCTTCTGGATCGCAATGATTGGATATGCTCTCTGGATCTCAAGAAGGCTTACACTCGCATACCTAGATTACGGATGGGAAAAGCACAGTTACTTACCGTAACAGGTGTTATCCAGGGACAGCAGGCAGCTATTCTCACATGTGGGTGACATCATCCACAGAGCCCAGATGCAAACAGACTTGCATGAAGAAACTCAGAGGTTTCGAGTATGCCGCACTGCGCATGCGCAAATACCTTCCCGCCCAGCACTGGGCACGACTCTTCAGTTCAGATAGCTAGCAGAGACGCCAACCAGGGGAGGTGGGTGGGTTGTGAGAATAGCTGCCTGCTGTCCTTGGATAACACCTGTTACGTTAAGTAACTGTGCTTTATCCCAGGACAGGCAGGTAGCCTATTTTCACATGTGGGTGATCCTAGGGTGATCTCTAAGCTAACCAGAATGGGATTGTGGGAGTGTTGGCAATTCAGGAGAATACATTTTGTAACTGCCTAGCCAAAATGGCCATCCTGTCTGGAGAAAGCATCCAGATAATAGTGAGAGGTGAAAGTATGAACCGAGGACCAGGTGGCAGCTTTGCAAATTTCCTCAATAGGAGTGGATCTGAGGAAACCTACTGAAGCTGCCATGGCTCTGACTTTGTGGGCTGTGACTCAACTCTGTAGATGCAGTCCAGCCTGAGCATAGCAGAAAGAGATACAAGCAGCCATCCAGTTGGAGATGGTTCGCTTAGAAATCGGATGTCCCAACTTGTTCAGATCGAAGGAGACAAAAAGTTGAGGAGCAGATCTGTGTGGTTTGGTGCGTTCTAAGTAGAAGGCCAAAGCACACTTACAGGGTATGAAGAGCTGATTCTCCAGGATGAGAATGAGACCTTGGAAAAAACACTGGAAGTACAATGGATTGATTGAGATGAAATTCTGAAACCACTTTAGGTAAGAACTTATGATGAGTACAGAGGACCACCTTGTCATGATGGAAAACTGAAAGGTGGATCAGCAACTAAAGCTTGCAGCTCACTGAATCTTCGAGCAGATGTGAGGGCAATGAGGAACATCACTTTCTAAGTGAGATATTTGAGATGAGCCGACGCCATTGGTTCAAAAGGAGGCTTCATCAATTGAGCAAGAACAACATTGAGATCCCAAACCACTGGTTCGAGAGGAGGTTTGACATTGAAAAGTCCTTTCATAAATCTGGAAACCACAGGATGAGCAGAGAGGGGTTTCCCTTCGATAGGCTGATAAAATGCAGCAATTGCACTAAGATGGCCTTGAATGGATGTAGACTTGAGGCAGAGGTAGGTAAGTACAGAAGATAATCCAAGATGAAAGACAAGGAGGTATCTCGAGGCTCCTTGTTATGAGAGATGCACCACGTAGAAAATCTAGTCCATTTTTGGTGGTAGCATTGTCTAGTGGCAAGCTTTCTAGCAGCCTCTAAAATGTCCCGAACAGGTTGAGAAAACTGAAGAGGTATTATGTTGAGAGGTACCAAGCTGTCAGGTGTAGAGACTGCAGGTTAGGATGAAGAAGAGATCCTTGACTCTGTGTAAGCAGAGTTGGAAAAACTGGTAGAAGGTATGGATCACTGCTACTGAGCTGAATTAGAAGGGAGAACCAGGGTTGCCTGGGCCACCAAGGAGCTATTAGAATCATGGTGGCATGATCATTCTTGAGCTTGACAAGAGTCTTGAGAATGGGAGGGAATGGAGGGAGCACATATAGGAAGAGATTCGTCCGTTCTAAAAGGAAAGCATCTGCCTCGAGGCAATGAGAGTATATTCTGGAGCAGAACTGAGGCAATTTGTTGTTGTGGGGAGATGCAAAGTGGAGTTCCCCACTGAGAAAAAATGTGATGAAAAGGTGAGGAATTGAGTGTCCATTCATGAGGTTGCAGAAGACGACTCAATTTGTCCGCCAGACAGTTTTTCTCTTCCTTTAATGCAGTTTTTCTCTTCCTGTTTTCAGGAAGGTGTTGTGATGGATCGCCCAGTCCCACACCCTTTGAGCTTCCTGACAAAGAGGGAGATATCCTGTTTCGCCCTGCTTGTTGACTTAGTACATGGCTACTTGATTGTCTGTCCGAATAAGTACTACCTGGTCATGAAGAAGATGCTGAAAAGCTTTGAGAGCATTGAAGATCGCTCTGAGTTCCAACAGATTGATGTGACACTGACGATTCATGCTGGACCAGTGGCCTTGAGTACGGAGACCACCGAGATGAGCCCCCCAAGTGTAGGTCGAGGAATCTGTCGTGAGAGCCTTTTGATGAGGAGGATGTCTGAAACAGTAAACCTCTGGATAGATTGGAAGAGAGCATCCACCAGTGGAAAGGCTCTCAACAAAGGAGTGACTGTAATGTATTGAGAGAGTGGGTCACAAGCTTGCGGCCACTGAGATGCCAGGGTCCACTGAGGAATTCTGAGGTGAAATCTGGCAAAAGGAGTCATGTGAACGGTCGAGGCCATGTGACCGAGTAGTACCATCATGTGTCTTGATGAAAGTGATGAAAGGGAAGACACTTTTCGGCAAAGCTGAAGGAGAGCAATCCAGACGCTGCTGAGGAAGAAATGTTCTGAATTGGATAGTGTCCAGAAAGCTCCGATGAATTGCAGGTTCTGAGAGGGCTGAAGGTGGGATTTGGGGAAGTTGATTTCGAATCCCAAGCTTTGTAGGAACAACGTAGTCTGTTGGGTCACTACAAAACCCCTTGAGATGTTGAATCCTTGATAAGCCAGTTGTCCAAGTAGGGGAATACCTGAAGACCATGGTTCCGCAGAGCTGCTGCCACCACCACTAGGCACTTAGTGAACATTCTGGGAGATGATGCCAGGCCGAAGGGAAGCACTCTGTACTGAAAATGCAGATTACCCACCCGAAATCTGAGGTATTGATGGGAGCCAGATAGATGGGGATGTGAGTGTAAACCTCCTTGATATCTAGAGAACATAACCAATCGTTCTGATCTAGAAGGGGATAAAGGGATGCATGTGAAATTTTTCTTTGACCAAAAATTTGTTGAGAGCTCTGAGATCCAGTATGGGCTGCAGATCGCCTGTCTTCCTCGGAACTAGGAAATAACGGGAGTAAAACCCCTTGCTCTGCTGTTCAAAAGGAACTTCTTTGATGGCATGGAGACGAAGTAGAGAATGACACGGTGAAAAAATTGGTCCCCGTCACCGCCCCGTCCCCGTCTCACCATCCTCTGCACCGCCCCGTCACCGCCATTCCCTTCACCGCCCCGTCACCGCCACTGCCACCCCATTCACCGCCCCGTCACCGCCACTGCAACCCCATTCACCGCCCCGTCACCGTCACCGCTGCATACATAAAAGCCTCAAACGGGTACGATTTTATATACTTTTCTTTATTTACGTATAAAGGAAACATTCTTTAAAACTTTAAAACTTAGTTAAATATTACCTTTGTTGTCTGGTTTCTGCTTTCCACATCTTCTCATTGAATTCCTTCCCTCCCTCCTTTACCATCTGTTCCTTTCTACTACCCTTCAGCTCCTCTCGCGTGGCCTATCTATCTACCTTCCTCCCTCTTATTTTCATGGCACGTTATCTCCCCTATGTATCTGCCATTGCCCCCCCCCTGTGTCCATATACCATCCCCATGGCATGTCCCCTTTTTGTCTCTGTCCCTATGCCCCATGCACATAATTTCCCCTCTTTCTGTTACCTTCCTGTGTCCAGATTTCCCCTATCTTCCTCTTCCATACCAGTGTGTCTCTTCTTTTCAACCCCATCTAGCTTTTTTCCCTCTTTCTTCCCCCCCCCCCTGCTTCTAGCATCTGGCTCACCTGCCTGTCCTTCCCTTTCTTTCCTGCTGTGGGTTTTTCTTTCCGTTTTCATCCCCTTGGCCCAGAATCCTTTTCCCTTTCACTCCCTCCTTACAGTCTGAGCCGGGAACACGGGTGATCGCACGGTCCTCGCAGCCCCCACCCGCCTGCCCAATCGATCCTAGTGTTTAGCCAGCTCTCTCCCTTCTCCTCACCTTAATTTGCAGGCTTTCTTTTTCAGCGACCTGCACGCTTTCCCAAAGAGCCGCACACGCGCGGCTGCTCAGTGTTCAATCTTCTGCTCTGCTGCAACTTCCTGTTTCCGGTTGCGTCAGAGCAGAAGATCGAAACTGAGCAGCAGCGGCTCTTTGATAGCGTGCGGGTCGCCGAAAAAGAAAATCTACAAACTAAGGTGAGGAGAAGGGAGAGAGCTGGCTAAACACTAGAATCGATTGGGCAGGCGGGTGTGAGCTGCGGGGACCACGCGATCCTTCATGCCTCACTGCGGGGACAAGACCCATTCACTGCCCCGCGGGCGGTGAATGGCCTTGTCCCCGTCGCCGCAGCGACTGCTAGTTTTCTTCCCCGTTTTCGGCGGTGACCCGCAGCTAAAATGCGGTGGCCGCGGGTAAACCGCCACCGTGTCATTCTCTAAGACGAAGCAGAGCTTGAGGTTCCTGAAGAAGGGCAGTCTGGGAAGGTATTGGAAGGATACTGTCTTGGAGGAAGCTCTGGAGAGTCTGAGTAAAATGAAGAGAGTATCCTTCCCTGATTATTGACATCACCCAGAGGTCAGATGTAATGGTCTCCGATTGATGGTAAAAATGATGGAGACAACCTCCGATGGGAAGAGGAAAAGACAGAGGCAGAACCATGGAGGTTATGCTCTGTTTGAGACAGTAAAAAAGGCTGAGAAGCCTTTGGTGCAGCAGAAGGCTGAGGTTTCTATTGCATCTGCTGCTGTTGTGGTATCTTGGGAGGTGCTAGAGTGTAAGGAGCTGCCCTCGGAGGATAACGCCTCTGATAGAATGGAAGAGGTCGAGAAAGCTTAGAAGAAGCTGGCTTAGGCTTTGGTCTGATGATAGAAGCAAAAGATTTCTCATGCTCAGACAACTTCTTGGTGGCGGTCTCTATTGATTCATCAAAGAGATCATTGCCTTCACAAGGAATATTGGCCAGATGATCCTGAATGTTGGGATCCATATCAATGGTGCGAAGCCAGGCAAGGCGGTGCATAGCTACTGAAAAAGCAGTGACCCTCGAGGAAAGTTCAAAGGCATCATAAGATGACTGAAGAAGGTGTAACCTGAGTTGTGCTAAAGTAGCAATGACTTGCTGGAACTCTAAAAGCTTGTGTTGACCAAAGTCTTTAGAAAAACCAGGAAGTACATCAATAAAATACTTGAAATAAGTAGTAAAGATAAAATTATAATTTAAAGCCCTGGAGGCCATTATCAAATTTTGATAATGACAATGGCCAAACTTGTCCATGGTCCTGCCTTCTCTGCCAGGAGGTACGGTAGCATAGACCCTAGAAGGATGACTCCTCTTTAAGGAAGATTCCACAAGAAGGGATTGATGAGATAGTCGTGAGTTCTCAAAGCCCTTGCAATGTACAGTTCTATATCTCGATTCCAACTTGCCTGAAACAGCAGGGATGGCATAAGGAGTCTCCAGGTTTCGTTTGAAAATTTGAGAAAGAAGCCTGTTAAGAGGGAGTTTGAGAGACTCCGCAGGAGACCGAGACATACTCATTTCCTCTAAATACTCCTTGAAGTGCTTGGAACCAGAGTCCAATTTAAGATTCAGGTCCTCAGCCATTTGATGGAGGAAGGAGGAAAAGGACACTTGATCCGCAAGAGGAGGGACTCGATCCGCAAGAGGAGGTGCCTCGAGTGGAAGATGAAGGCGAAGCCTCCCTGGAGTATTGATAGCCCAGCGAATAAGCAGACAGGGATGAGGCACTGGGAAAAGTGGAGCCCTCAGGTTCTGCTATTGGTGTCCTGGATCGAGGAGTTGGAGGCCTCAAAGAGCTGGAAGGCCTGGATGAGGGCCTCAACCGGCGATGAGAGTGCTGCCTGGAAGCAGGTCATGTGCGAGGTCGAGGAGACTTCGCCCTTTGCCTCGAAACGGGCAATGCCTTATGTGAGGATATAGGGCTGGAAGCTGTAGATCGAAGTCCCATGGACTCAGTGGTTTGGATCGAGGAATCTCTAAGCACTCACAAAGACTCGGCTCCTTGTATGGAGTGTGAGGATTCCAGACCAGACACTCGCAAAGACTGGACTCCTTGCATAGAGTGTGTAGATTCAGCTCAAGGCATAGGCAAGGACTCGACTTCTTGTGAGATTGCTGAGTGCCCAGTCTGTGTTGCAGGAAGCAGAATCGAGGCAGGACTATACTTGGTCAGTAATTGAACAAATTCCCGCTCTAAATGGTCTGGATGGTAGCCTGCAATTGTGGATCCGAATCTGAAACTGGACCACTTACTGAGGCTAAAGGCTCCGAGGATGAAGAGGAAGAATGCTTTGACTTGGAAGAATGATGCTTACGTAGCTTGAGGACCACCGCTGGAACTATCTTCTGAGGTATCTGACCAGAGGGAAGCTCAGGAGAAGACTTGGCAGATTTACTCGAGGTTGTGGCTGTTCCAAACGAGGAAGGTCTGATGAGAGTCGATGTCGAAGTCATGGAGGCAGGAGGACACCCCGTAGCAGGCCTGACCGAATTGGAGGTCAAGGGTGTAGCAGGGGTTTCCATACTGAAAATCTTCTCCTCTTGAACTCGATGCTTGAGGGCTCAAGGTTGAAGGGTAGCACAGGGGTAGCACAGCAAATGCACGACTCCAGGCAATGGTCAGGCCCCAGGAAAAATAGCCGCTGTAAAGCCAAAGCCTGCAGGCTTAGGGCGTGCGACAGGCCCCACCAGTCACTCGATGAAAAAATTTAACTTTTTTTTTTCTCTCCCCAATGACCGAAAGAAAAGCACAGTGACACGGTAATAAGTAAAATAAAACACGAGCTGCGGTGAGAGAAGGCACGAAGCAAACTAAGTTCAGCGCAGAGTGTCAAAGAGGGGCTTCTAGGCTCCACGGAGAACTGAGCAGACGCGCCCAGTGCTGGGTGGGAAGGCACTCGGTCATGCATGGTGCAGCAGACTTGAAACTTCTTAGTTTCTTCAAGCAAGTCTACTTGCGAGGCTGTCCGCATCCGGGCTCTGTGGATGACATCATCCACATGTGAGAATAAACTGTCTGCTTGTCCTGGGATAATGATCATTACCAATACAAAGTGCTACCTTTTGCCCTGGCATCATCTCCCAGAATTTTCACCAAGTGCCTGGTAGTGGTAGTAGCAACTTTACAAAGTCATGGTCTCCAGGTTTTCCTGTATCTGGATGACTGGCTTATCAAATATCCTTCTCAGGGGATTACTGTAGTGACCCAACAGACTATTTGGTTCCTACAAAGTTTGGGATTCGAAATCAACTTTTCCAAATCTCAACTACAGCCCACTCAGACACAGCAACGTCAGGAGGCTCTCATACAACTGTGCCATCTAGTGTCTACCCTCATTTCACTATCAGTGAGACACATGATGGTTCTCTTAGGTCACATGGCCTCTACAGTTCACGTGACTCCTTTTACCAGACTTCATCTTAGAATTCCTCAGTGGACCCTGGCTTCAGTGGGCGCAGGCTTTCGACCCACTCTTTCAACACATTACAGTGACTCTTTTGTTTCGACAATCTCTTCACTGGTGGTTGCTCTCTTCCAATCTGTCCAGAGGTTTACTGTTTCAAACACCCCCCCCCCCCATCAGAAGGTTCTTACAACAGATTCCTCAAACTACGCTTGGGTGGGCTCATCTCAATGGTCTCTGTACTCAGGGTCATTGGTCCGCCACAGACTTTCGACATCACATCAATCTGTTGGAACTTGGGCGCTATTTTTAATGCTCTCAAAGCTTTTCAGCATCATCTTCACGATCAAGTAGTGCTCATTCGCACAGAACAATCATGTAGCCATGTACTACATCAACAAGCAGGGAGGAACAGGATCTCTTCCCCTTTTCGAAGAAGCTCAGAAGGTTTGAAATTGGGCAATTCTTCACAATACTTTTCTAAAAGCTGTCTATATTCAGGGACAGGACAAATCACTGGCAGACAAATGGAGTCTTCTGCAACCTCATGAATGGACACTCAACTCTTCATCTCTTCGACATATTTTTTCTCAGTGGGGGAATCCCCAAATAGATCTCTTTGCATCTCCCCCCACAACAACTGCCTTAGTTTTGCTCCAGGATCTACTCTCCTCATCGCCTGGAGGAAGATGCTTTTCTCCTGGAATGGACAAACAAATTCCTATATGCGTTTTCTCCATTCCCTCTCATTCTCAAGACACTCGTCAAAATCAAACAAGAACATGCCATCATGATTCTGATAGCTCCTCTGTGGCCCAGACAACCTTGGTTCTCACTTTTCTCCAACTCAGCAGCAAGGGAGCCACTACTTCTACCAACCTGTAGTTTGTACATCTCACAGTTTGGTACCTCATAACGTAACTTACAGCTTTCTCAGTCTTTCAAGGAAATTTTTGATGCTTCCAGAAAACCTACCACCAGGCAATGTTACAGCCAGGTTTTCTCCTTGTCTTCATTCTGGATTACCTTCTTCATTTATCTCACTTCGACTATAAGAACATAAGAATTGCCACTGCTGGGTCAGACCAGTGGTCCATCGTGCCCAGCAGTCCGCTCATGCGGCGGCCCTCTAGTCAAAGATCAGCACCCTAACTGAGACTAGCCCTACCTGCGCACATTCCGGTTCAGCAGGAACTTGTCTAATTTTGTCTTGAATCCTTGGAGGGTGTGTTCCGCTATGACAGACTCCGGAAGAGCGTTCCAGTTTTCTACCACACTCTGGGTGAAGAAGAACTTCCTTAAGTTCGTACGGAATCTATCCCTTTTCAATTTTAGAGAGTGCCCTCTCATTTGCCCTACCTTGGAGATGGTGATCAACCTGTCCTTATCTACTAAGTCGGTTCCCTTCAGTACCTTGAATGTTTCGATCATGTCCTCTCTCAATCTCCTCTGTTCGAGGGAGAAGAGGCCCAGTTTCTCTAATCTTTCGCTGTTCGGCAACTCCTCCAGCCCCTTAACCATCTTAGTCTTCTCTTGACCCTTTCAAGTAGTCCCGTATCCTTCTTCGTGTACGGCGACCAGTGCTGGACGCAGTACTCCAGGTGAGGGTACACCATGGCCTGGTACAGAAGCATGATAACCTTCTCCGATCTGTTCATGATCCCCTTCTTTATCATTCCTAGCATTCTGTTCACCCTTTTTGCTGTGGTTGAACATTGCATGGACGGCTTCATCGACTTGTCGATCAGAACTCCCAAGTCTCTTTTTGGGTGGTCTCTGGCCTCAAATCAACCTCCATTCGAGTCCATCTCGGTGCAATTGTTGCTTTTCATCAGCCCCTAGAAGGGAAACCTCTTTCAGCTCATCCTGTACCGTGCCCGACACTGACACAAGACATACTTTTACTGGAGCACTGGTCTACTATGTGGCAGCTGAATTTTAATGCCAAGAAGTGTAAAGTTATGCACCTTGGTAGCAGAAACCCAAGCAGAACCTACACTCTGAATGATGAGACCTTAACTAGAACTATTGCAGAACGGGAACTGGAAGTAATCATTAGTGAAGATATGAAGACATCCAATCAAGTGGAGAAAGCCTCATCCAAGGCTAGACAAATGCTGTGTTGCATCCGGAGAAGTTTGTCAGCCGAAAGCCCGAAGTGGTAATGCCGCTATACAGGTCCATAGTGAGACCACTGTGTACAATTTTGGAGTCCACATTATCAGAAGGATGTGCTGAGAATAGAATCGGTTCAATGGTTGGCCACCAGGATGGTCTCAGGACTCAAGGATGTCCCATATGAAGAACGTCTAGGTAAGTTGCAGCTATACTCTCGAGGAACGCAGAAAAAGGGGTGACATGATAGACGTTCAAATATGTTACTAGCCGTATTTAGGTGGAAGAAGACATCTTTTTCCTTACAGGACCTACGGCGACAAGAGGCCATCCGCTAAAATTCAGGGTTGGGAGATTTCATGGTGACACTAGGAAGTACTTCTTCACCAGAAGGGTGGTTGACTGTTGGAATGATGATAATAATAATAATAATAATAATAACAGCTTATATACCGCAATACCGTGAAGTTCTATGCGGTTTACAAAAGATTAAGCAAAGATACAAATTGACTGACTTCAAGAGGGGAAGAAGAAAGAGAAGTAATTAAACAGGAAATTCATTGTTGAGGAGAAAAGTGATCAAAAGGACAGTAGGTCGCTATTGAGAGGAAAGAGATAAGTGGATCAGTTGTCAAGATGTTTTAGGAACAGGTGTGTTTTTAGACGTTTCCTAAATACCTCATAAGTAGAGGGCGAAAGTAATTGTTCTAGGTCTTTACCCCATGATGCTGCTTGGTGTGAGAGAAGGAATTCATGGTGTTTTTTCAGTTTGCAACCTCTCACTGGGGGGGAAACGAAGTTGGAATGTGAACTTCTCTTGTGTCTGTTGTTTGAGAAGGAGAAAAGGTCAGTAATGTATTTGGGGGCAAGTCCGTGTAATGCTTTAAAGCAGAAACAGGCAAATTTGAACTTTACGCGTGCCTTCATTGGCAGCCAATGTAGCTGCCGGTAGTAGGGTGTCACGTGGTCAAATTTTTTTCGTCCAAAGATTAGTCTGACTGCCGCATTCTGCAACAGTTGTAGGCGTCGCATATTTTTTTGGGAAATTGCCAAATAGGCGATGTTACAGTAGTCAAGCAGGCTTAGTACGAGGGATTGGACTAGGATTCTAAAAACCGATGTAACAAAATAAGCTTTAAGGGATCTGAGTTTCCAGAGAGTGAAAAATCCTTTTCTGATTAAGGAATCTACTTGGTCTTTCATGGTTAGGCATTGATCCAGAGTTACACCTAGTATCTTTATGGAGGGCTGGATAGGGTAACTAAGGTTATTGATACAGAGGGGTGATTTAATGTCAAGTGGATGTGGTGAAGCAATGAAAAAAGTCATTTTATCTGAATTAAGTTTGATCTTCCACTTCAGGTAGTTGAGGCCAATAACGTGACTGACTTTAAGAACAAATGGGATCAACATGTGGGTTCACTTCAAAGAAGAACTTAGGGGGGAGGGTTATTTGAGTGGGCAGACTTGTTGGCCGAAGGCCCTTTTCTGCCGTCATATTCTATGTTTCTGTGGTTTTCAGATTTATGAAAGGATTTTTCAATGTCAAACCACCCCTCAAACCACCTCCAGTGGTTTGGGATCTCAATATGGTTCTTACTAAATTGATGAAGCCTCCATTTGAACCAGTGTCTACAGATCATCTGAAGTATCTCACTTGGAAGGTGGTCTTCCTTATCTCTCTTACGTCTGCTCGCTACAAACTTTAGTATTAGATCCACCTTTCACAGTTTTTCATCACGATAAGGTGGTACTCCGCACTCAACCAAAATTCTTGCCTAAAGTTAAAAACATAAGAACATAAGAGTTGCCTCCGCTGAGGCAGACCATAGGTCCATCTTGCCCAGCGGTCCGCACCTGCGGCGGCCCATCAGGCTTATTGCCTGAACAGTGCTCCCTGACTAATTTTATAACTTACCTCTACCTCTATTCTCTTCTGTACCCTTCTATCCCTTTGTCCTCCAAGTACCTATCCAGAGCTTCTTTGAAGCCCTGTAGCGTGTTCCTGCTCACTACATCCTCCGGCAGCGCGTTCCATGTATCCACCACCCTCTGTGTGAAGAAGAACTTCCTGGCGTTTGATCTAAACCTCTCCCCTTTCAATTTCTCTGAGTGCCCCCTTGTACTTGTGGTTCCCCTTAATTTGAAAAGTCTGTCCCTGTCTATCTTTTCTATACCCTTCATGATCTTGAAGGTTTCTATCATGTCTCCTCTAAGTCTCCGCTTTTCCAGGGAGAAAAGCCCCAACTTTTTTAGTCTGTCAGTATATGAGAGGTCCTCCATGCCCTTTATTAGTTTAGTTGCTCTTCTCTGGACTTTCTCAAGTACTGCCATGTCCTTCTTGAGGTGCGGCAACTAGTACTGAACACAGTTGTTCCAGAATTTTATCTCAATCAATCTATTGTACTTCCAGTGTTTTTCCCAAAGCCTCATTCTCATCCTGGAGAATCAGGTCTTCATATACTGGACTGCAAGCGTGCTTTGGCTTTCTACTTGCAAAGGACTAAGCCACATAGATCTTCTCAACTTTTTGTCTCCTTTGATCCAAACAAGTTGGGACATCCAGTTTCCAAGAGAACAATCTCCAATTGATTGGCTGCTTGCATCTCATTCTGCTATGCTCAGGCTGAACTGTATCTAGAAGCCAGTTCTGATAAGACATCATTCAAAACTTCAAGTGTAATATGAAATTGTTCACTGTTCAGCTTCTTATAGCAGTACTTTGCAGTAGGATCATTATCTTTGTCTTCTTCAAAATATTTTAATAGGGGATCATAATTTCGAATACAGTGGTACCTTGGATTACGAGCATAATCCGTTCCAGGAGCATGCTCGTAATCCAAAATGCTCGTTTATCAAAGCAAGTTTCCCTATAGAAAATAATGGAAACTCGCTTTGATACGTTCCCCCCCTCCCGATAACCGGCATCGCTCTCCCCCGCTCGCAAAGGCCCCCTCGCTCGAACTGGCCCCTCCGCCCGAATAACTTAAACTTACCCCCCTCCCGTCTAGCGCAGGCACAGATCGTGTGCCTAGAAGATCTTCCGGCTTCTGCCTGCCTGCCTTGAGCATGCATCTGCGCATGCTCAAGGACTTCTAATTCTCCCTCTCGCCGAGAATCTCATCACCTTAATTTCATCAGGACCGGAACGCTTCCGTCCATTACTAATTTGCCTGTTTTCTTTTTTGGTTGGCCTTTCAAGCAACATGTTAACCAGTTCCCCCTCTTAAATTCGGATTTTTACTTCTGAGTTTCCTAATACTGTCGGTATGAGATTTACTTGATAGATGGCGTTTCAGAAAGTCCAGTTTCCAAACATCATCTCATATTTTTCCAGTAGAGAATTTTTCAGTTGCTTTGGCATCTTGACAATAACAACACACAATTCCATCATCTTTGTCATAGGTAAATATTTCACACAGTCGAACACGTATTGTATTTCGAGATTCCAGTGTCTCCGTTTCAACAATTTCTTCAAGCCATTCTGACCTAAAAGCTGTTGCAGCTCTCTTGCATTTTACACTTTTCACCATTCGCGGTTTAGACATTTTAAGAGTTATAGCTGGTTGCAATTTAATAAACGAATACAGTTATACAACCGCAGTACCACGCTGCACACTACGATTCCATGAAATAAACAATATGGCGGAACTTCAGGAAGTCAAAGAATTGGAAGTGTTTCATAGCCTATGGGGCACGTGACGTGTCAAGTTCAACTGCCAAAGATAACGGAATCACGTGAATGACTTAAAATTTATATTATAGCGCTTCAATAAATGTGATAAATGGGAAATCGGAACAGCTGGTCTTCTGCAACATTTCATTTTAGCAGTGAAAATCATTTTAGGCAAAAATTAATTTTTTTGTGCGCGCTATTTTAATTTGTGTGCGCCGGTTCGGCAAGTTGTGTGCGCTCAGCTTAGAGGGAACAGTGGTTGCAGGCCTTTTGTGCTTTAGAGCACGCAGAGGCTCTAGTTCGTTCACTGCTCATCTAGATGTGACCAGATTTGAGAGGTGTGCTTCGTTTGTGGTCTTCCTTGCGTTGTCTTTTTCCTTAGTGAAATCTTAACAACATTCTTCAGGGCATTGAGGGAGCCCCATTCGAGCCTCTGAAGGATGCTACTCTTCTGGATCTGACAATCAAAAGACTTTCTTTCGGGTCACCATTGCCTTGGCACAGCGTATTTTGGAGCTTCAGGCTCTTTCGTGCAGGGAGTCCTTTCTCCATATTATAGACGCAGTTGTTCTCTGTACTGCACCTTCAGTTCTACCGAAGTTGGTGTCCACCTTCCATACCAATCAGGGCTTCTGAGCAGGGATGGTATCCATCTATCAAAGAAGGGAAGAAGTGTCTTCAGTGATAGGCTGGCTAATCTAGTAAAGAGGGCTTTAAACGCAAAGTGATGGGGCAGGGCCATCAAAGCCCCCGGGTGAGTATAAGCCCTCAAGAGTGCACGACAGAAGAGGGAGACGGGTATAAATTGTATGTGATGATCTTAAGTTGGTCAAACAGATTGAAAAGGTGACAGTGAAAGAAGGATGCTAGGGTGCATAGGGAGAGGTATGGCCAGTAGGAAAAAAGAGGTATTGATGCCCCTGTATAAGACTTGTGTATAATTCTGAAGGCCACACCTTCAAAATATATATAAAAAGGATGGAGTCAGTCCAGAGGAAGGTTACTAAAATGATGCATGGTCTTCGTCATAAGGCATATGGGGACAGACTTAAAGATCTCAATCTGTATACTTTGGGAGGAAAGGCGGTAGAGGGGAGATATAATAGAGATGTTTAAATACCTATGTGATGTAAATGCGCATGAGTCGAGTCTTTCATTTGAAAGGAAGCTCTAAACTAAACTAAACCTTAAGTTTATATACCGCGTCATCTCCACGGAAGTGGAGCTCGACACGGTTTACAGGAATTAAAAACAAAGAGAAGGAACTACAATGGAAGGAGAGAGGGGCTTGGTGAACAGGGACAGAAGAGGGTACTTAGAATAATGGAGAGGGAGGGTGTAGTTACATTTTGGAGAAAAGCCAGGTTTTCAGATGTTTTCTGAAATGTTGGAGGGAGGTCGAACTCCGAAGATGGGCCGTAAAGCTGTTCCACAGCTCGGTGATCCTGAAGAGGAGGGATGTACCATGTTTTCCTATATGGGAAATGCCAATTAGAGAAGGGAAGGATAGTTTGAATTTCTGAGTGTATCTGGTGGAGTGAGTGCTCGAGAGCCAAGATAGTGGGAAGAGGGGAGGAAGGATGCCGTGAAGAGATTTGAAGGTAAGACAGGCACATTTGTAGCGAACCCTGAGGAAGACTGGGAGCCAGTGAAGCTTAGACAGAAGCGGGGAGACGTGATCGAATTTGCCTTTTGTGAAGATTAGTTTAGCTGCGGTGTTCTGAATCCGCTGAAGTCTGAGAAGACTTTTCTTTGTTAGGCTTAGATAGATGGAGTTGCAGTAATTGAGTCTGGATAGAATGATGGATTGGACAAGGACAGCGAAATGTTGTTGGTGGAAGCAGGATCTGACTTTTCTTAGCATATGGAGATTGAAAAAGCATTTTTTTACTAGGGAGTTGATGTGGTCGTTAAAGGACAATGTAGAGTCAATGATGATTCCCAGAACTTTGCTAGAGTGCTCAAGCTGTAGATTGGTGCCAGAGGAAAGTGGGATGTGGGAGGGTAGCTGATCCAGTTTCGGGCCAAGCCAAAGTAGTTTTGTTTTGGTCTCATTTAGTTTCATTTGAACGGTGAGGGCCCAGGATTGTAGATTTGTTATACAAGATGAGATGTTATCAGAGAGGTTGGTGAGGTTAGAGTCGGTCTCAATAAGAACGAGGATGTTGTCGGCGTAGATGGAAAGTTGGAGGAGTTTCAGGGAGGACATATAAACATTGAAAAGAATCGGGGATAGAGGTGAACCCTGAGGGACTCCGCAGATCGGTTTCCAAGGGGAGGATGAGGTACCCTTCATGTTAACGAGGTAGAAGCGGGAACGTAAGAATTTTGAGAACCAATCTAAGACCGTGGAATTTATGCCAATTTCAGAAAGTTGGAGGATTAGTATGTCATGGTGGACAATGTCGAAAGCTGAAGAGAGGTCGAATTGAAGAAGGACAGCAAACTTGTTGCAGGAGTGAAGTTGTTGGACCTTTGAAATTAAAGAGGCTAGAAGGGATTCAGTGCTGTAGTTGGGTCTAAATCCATGTTGGTAGGGTAGGAGAATGGAGAATCTCTCGAGATAGGATGAGAGTTGGGTGGCTATGATGGACTCCAGCATTTTGGTCAGGAGAGGGATATTAGCTATTGGGCGATAGCTGGAAGGAATGGAGGGGTTAAGATCAGCTTTTTTCAAAAGAGGGGACAAGGAAATGTGTCCCATTTCTGTAGAAAACAGGCCTGAGACCAGGGCGGAGTTTAAGATTTTGGTGAGAGATGAGATGGCCTGTGCTGGAATGTTCTCGTATAGGTAGGAGGGGAAAGGATCCAAGGAGCAGTTGCAGGCTTTTAACTTGAGGCAGAGCTTAGAGACCTGGGAGTCTGAATCAAGCTTGAAGGCGGTCTAGGATCTATCGGCTGGGATATGGTTCGCCTCAGTTAAATTGGGGTTGGAGGTAGTGGGCACCAGAGAGTTGTAATCGGGTGTTGGGGGGAAGGAGCTTCGTAAGGTAGTCACTTTCTCATTGAAGAATTTTGCTAGATCGTTCGCGAATGGAGAAGAGGGGAGTGGGGAGGAATCGTGTTTAGAGGATATGGAACTCCAAATGTTGAACAGAGTGTTGCTTTGATTGTTGGAGCTGGAGATTTTGTTGCCGTAGTAGTTCTTCCTTGATTTTTTTAATTCGGTGTTGTAGAACTTAATGGAGGCCCTCCAGGACTGTCTGTCCGTGGAGGATTTGGATTTTTTCCATTTTCGTTCCAGTGTTCGACATTGCTGCTTTAGTTGTCTGTGGTAGGGAAGGTACTAGGGGGCCTTGCGGGAGTAGGAGACAGTTTTTGTGGATAGTGGAGCAAGGGAGTGGTAGGTGGTCTCAGAGAGGGTGATCCAATTGTGCCAGTTGGATTCAGGGTTTGAAGGATTGGGAGTGATGGTAAATAGGTTGAGGAATTTGGCCCAGAACAAGTCGCTCGCAATTTTTTTCCGGAAGGTGATAGGATTGGGGGAATGGGAAGGGGGTTTGAGGTGGGACATGAAAATGGGGAGGCAGAAAGCCCCCAGGAAGTGGTCGGACCAAGGGACAGGGTCCCAGCGAGTGTCGTCGATTGAAGTTTTGTGTTCGGTGAGGTTGATGAAGCTGATGATGTCTAACGCATGCCCCTTTTCATGGGTTGGGGAGGGAGCCAGGGGGGGAAGCTGTTGAGATCAATAGCATCCTTGTTGGTGGTATCATTTATGTGAAGATTAATATCCCCAATGATTAGTAATCTTTGAAATTTGAGGAAGGCGTTTGTAATGAATTCAAGGACGAGGTCAGAGGATTTGTTCCAGGGGGATGAATGTGGGCGGTATAAAAGCAGGATACCTAGTGGGTGCGGGTGGAGCTCGTCATTGATAGAGGCTAGCATGTATTCTAGGGAAGCCTAGCAACCCTTTTCAAGGAGCTGGATGTCGAAGAATGATTTATGGAGGAGTGCCAGACCACCTCCTTTTCGGTTAATTCTAGGGGAGAAGAGGCCTTGGTAACCGTGAGGACAGAGTTCGTTTTGAGAGAATATGTCGTCTTTTTCAGTGATGAATAAGAAACCGGGGTTGAGATCTTCAAGAAGATCCTCCAAAATTTGGGTTTTGTTGCATGCGGATCTGGCGTTACAGTATAGAGATAGGACTGGGTGAGAGAATCTGAGGTGTGGTTGGGAAGGTTGGCAGGGGGAATTGGCTTTAAGGAGGCGCGGTTGATACTTCGGGGGGGTTTCTTGGAGGGGTGACTTCTGGTGCGCAAAAGTGTGGGGATTTTGGTACCAGGGTAGATAAGACTGACAGTGATGGGGTTCAGTAAGTTGGGGGGGGGAGGGTTCAGGCAGAAGGAGATATTGGAGGATGAGGAGAAGAAGGATCCATAGGTGAGACTTCATGGTGGGGGTTTGGAGGACCGTTAGGGGGGTGGGAGGCAAGAATAGCGGAAGTTTGGAGTTGGGGAGAGCAGGACGATTGGGCAGGACTAAAACAATTGAATAGAATCTGGGGAATCTTGGTAATTATGCAAGGACATAGACAGTTGAGAGGAATCTGGAGATCCTTAGCAGGGGATGAATAGTTGAAAAAAGTCTGGGGACCTTAGCAGACTGAAGCAGAAGTAGAGTCAATAAAGTCTGGGGATCTTTAGCAGACTGAAACAGTAAGTAGATTCAATTAAGTAGCAGAACATAAACAGATGGATAGAATCTGGTGAACCTTGGCAAATTTAAACAATGAAAAGAATCGGGAGAATCTTGGACAGGCTTGAGTAGGGATTGTTGTCTAAGTCAGGGTGGAGCTTAACAGTTATGAAAAGAAAACTTGACGAGAATAAAGATAAGAGTTGAGCAGCAGGAGGCCTCGGGTGGCGGAGCTGGACTCCCACGCGGCCCGAGGTTCTCTCTGCAACTGAAGGTCGATCTCACGTTGGGGCAGCTCCCGGTATCGATGGGGCTGCCCTGAGGAGAAGCACTGGAGAGCCCAGGTTGCAGGGGGTTTCAGGAGGCGGAGCTGGACTCCCACGCGTCCCGAAGCTTTTTCCCTGCAGCCGGAGGGTCAGGTTGTGTTGGGGCAGCTCCGGAATCAATGGAGCTGCCCTGAGGAGAGTAACAGAACCAAATGAAATGAGAGGGCATAGGATGAAGTTAAGAGGTGATGGGCTTCAGAGTAATCTAAGGAAATACTTTTATTTGCAGAAAGGGAGTCTCCAGAGTAATCTAAGGAAATACTTTTTTTTACATAAAGGGTGGTAGATGCGTGGAATAGTCTCCCGGTAGAGGTGGTAGAGATAGACTGTCTGATTTCAAGAAAGGCTGGGATAGTCATGTGGGATCTTATAGATCAGTGGTTTCCAAATGTTTGGCTTCCTAGGGCTGCATTGGATGCAAAAAAATTTTCTGGGGCCGCACATACACTAACACTAGCTGATGAGCAAAAAAAAGGTCCCAAATTTGAGCAGGTTCCAAATTTGCCATCACTAATATAGAAGATATACATATCTAATAATAAACCTTCATTAAAGGGGCACTGTGGAGAGGAACCCAAAAAAGCAGTAATACATACCCTGACTGAGTGATCCTCCATGTGCACCGCTGGCAGTGGGAGCAGCCACAGTCTTCCGCATCCCCACTCTGATGAGCAGGGATGCACACTCCTGGTTCTCTCATTCACTTCTATTACAGCTACGGTGAGCCTCTTCAGAGGTGAGTCTCATCAGAGTGAGGATTCTGAATCAGCTGTCAGCAGTGCATGTGGAGGATCATTCAGTCAGGGTAAATATTACTGCTTTTTTGGGCCTCCCACTTTGAGGTTAGGCTCCCTCAAAATGAACATCTCCCCTGCTGTAGCTAGTAGGGATCCCCAAGCCTTACCTACTGACGACCACCTCCACCCCCTCCAAATTCCCAACATAAAAACATAAGAATTGCCGCTGCTGGGTCAGACCAGTGGTCCCCCGCCTTCCCCCATCCCCCTGGCGAACCGATCCCCCACTAGCAAGATCAGACAGAGTAAGAATGAGGTCATCCCCAGAAGACAATTCACAACCCCACTCCCCATAGAAACATAAAAAATGCCCAAAATAAAGCAGAATCATCACCCACACCGAAATTCCCATGTGTACCACCCAAATCAAAGCCCAAACCCCTACATTCCCGGTTCTAGCATGTCAAAATATCCCCCCCTGCTCAATTTAGCCCTCAAGTCTAAACTTCCTCTCCCCAAGCAACATAGCATGGCATCACACCCCAACCCCATCACCCAACATAACATTCAAACCACACCATCCAAAACAGGGCTAGAAATAGTAGCCTAACTGTCCTCACATGGCTAACCATCTAGGAACTCAACAAAAGTCTATATCCCAAGTGGAAGCACTCATCAATTGGCAGATTTGTTATTCTTCTTCCCCCCTCGGGTAATCAGTTGCCACGGAGTAAGCTTGGCCGCTCTACCCGAAGAAGGACCAGAAGAGTCTTGTGTCGGTAATCTGTCACATCCTAAGTCTTTAAGCGCCAGCCAAGCGTCGGCCACTTCCTCCTCTTTCCTTGATCTCCCATTTACTGTTATCCATAGACCAAAGGGAAACGGCCAGCGGTAACAATGGTCTTCATGCCAGAGCACCTAAGTAACTTTGCGATAAGCTCTCCATTTTTGCAGCATGACTAAAGCCAAGTCCTGATATATTCCAACGGTAACACCACTCCATTCAAACTGCTGGTGACATCTTGCTTCTTGTAAAATACGTTCCTTGAGCAAGTAGTCCCCAAAACAAGCAGTGATGTCTTGGGGTCCATTAGATCTGGCAGGGCCAAGGCTTCTATGCACCTATAGTAAGATTATATTGGAGGGTTCCACCGGGTTCTCAACCCCCAAGAATTTACTGCAAAGGTCTTTAACTACCTGCTAACCATCCTTATAATGATCAGAGTCTGGGATTCCTTTAAATCTCAAATTGCAATCTTGATCTATTCTCTAAGTCCTCCAGTTGATTCTGCACCTCGATCAAACTAGACACTGTTTTTTCTCCGTCGCTGCTGCTATTTCTTCCACTGTAGTTGCCAATTGAGACACATGCTCTTCCAACTCTGCAACCCGGCCACCCAGCTCCCCTACCTCTGCTTGATGTTTGGCCAGGGCTGTCTTAACATCATCTCACACCCCCACCATTTCGGCTTTCAGGCTTCCATTTTAGATTGGAACTTGATCACCTCTGAACCCGTTGTGGCAGTGGTGGAGGCCGAAGGTGTGGGCCTCGACCGCATCGCCATCTTGTTCCTGTCCGATGGGGAGCCGGGAGAGCATGCACTGGATTATCGCTCACACCGCCTGTGATTTTGAATTTATCCAGGCATTTGCGGGTCACCATGCACTGAGCAGCACAAAGGGAACCCAAAAGGTATCAAACGCTCTCAGGATGCCAAACAACCTCAAAAATACTCAAGCCCCGAGAGAGCTCAAGAGTTAGTTTGCCATCTGTCGGTCTGAAAAAACACCATGAACACCTTCTCTCTCACCAAGCAGCCCTATGGGGTAAAGACCTAGATCAACTACTCTCGCCCACTACCTACAGGGAATTTAGGAAACGCCTAAAAACATACCTGTTCCTGAAATACCTAAACAATTGACCCACTCTCCCCTTTCTCTCCCCAATAACGGTCCCCCCTACCCCCTACCTTTACCCCCCCCTCCTTAGCCCACCTGAATTTCACGGTACTGTGATACATATAAACTGTTATCTACATCTTATCATAATTTTTTGTTGTTATTTATTCCAAACAGGTCCTGTCGGACATTACCTACCAAAATGTACATCTTATACTCTTGCTCAGAAAATTGTATTTCTATACTCTTGCTTTCTTAAAGTCTCTGCTCTCTGTATTTCATCTGATTATCTGCATATTGTATTTTGCTGAATGTCCAGCTATCTTGATTGTAAACCGCCTAGAAGTCGCAAGTTTGTGGCGGTATAGAAGAATAAAGATATTATTATTATTATTATTATTCCTCTCCGAGTTTGAATTCTTTTATACATGAAAAAACTCAGAAAGCATTGTTTTATTATAAAGGATATTATCATAAGTTTGGTAATAAGCCATTTGCTTTATTGGCACGTGTGGTTCGGGCTAATGGTGGTAATCGCTGTGTGGCGGCATTGTGAGATTTGAATGGTTCACTTACGTCTCATCCGATAGAAATGGGTACCTTGTTTTGAGATTATTTCCCCACATTATATTTGGTGGGGGAGTCTCCGCTGCAATTCTAGAATACTTTGCCCTGCTTGACATTGGAAGATGGGCAGGTTCTTGGGGCTCGCATAACAGGGAAGGAATTGCAGAAAGCTTTTGCTGCTCTTAAACTCTGGGCTGCCCCTGGGCCTGATGGTTTTTTGGGTGAATTTGATAAACTTTTGCAGTTGGAGGTGGTTCGGCTCTTGGCTAAGTATTTCCAAGATATTCTGGAGGGAGGTCTCTTGTTGCTTCATGAGAATATGGCACAGATAAGTTTAATTCCTAAGCCTGGATTGGCCCTGGACTTGGTCACTTCATACCATCCGATCTGTCTTATTAACGTTGATCTTAAATTGTTGTCAGGTATCTTTGTGTCCAGGCTTATAGGAGCAGACCAGAGGTCATCAATCTGTTGTTCATGTGCGCAAATTATTGTTATCTATGGCATATTGCCAACATCATCAAGTTCCTTCTATGGCCGTCGGTATGGACACTGAGAAAGCCTTTGATCGGGTGGCCTGGAGTTTTTTGTTCTCTACGCTCGAGTATATGGGTTTCAGGGGTCCTTTTTTGCCAGCGTACATATTGCTTAATGGAGTTTGCACAGCCCCTTTTGAGATTGCTAGGGGTACGCAACAAGGGTGTCCATTATCACAGTCAGCCTAGCATTGCTAGCAATCAGCATTTTCGGTTAGCCTAACCTATGTCAGCAAAGGCCTATGGGAGATCATATCATTCATGTCTGACCTTAGGGAATGCCATTGCAACACCTTAATTCAATCAGTGCTTAGAGGACCTGGCAGTAAAAGGTGCTAAAGACAGCTAAGAGGTGTTAAGATGTGTTAATGACTGATGCTTAAGATGGACAGCTTAGGATGTACAATGGGTCCAGGTTAGAGAGTTGCGCGGGGACAGAAATCCCACCCGTCCCCGCGAGGAATCCCCTCCGTCCCCGCCCGTCCATATAAACTTCAGAAATAGTTATTTCATTTAATTATGCTACTGAATTAAAGGCTCTGGTAGAAACCCATTTACAAATAAGCAAAAAGACTTTATTAATTTGAAAGTATTAATTGGGAAGAATACATACTTTGCAAATGGGTTTCTACCAGAGCCTCTAATGTTTATAAATTTTTATCAACACAACTAATATACTACTTTATCCTGAAGCAAAATAAAAAAAAAAGAAACACAACTAATATACTACTTTATCCTGAAGCAAAATAAAAAAAAAAGAAATATAATTCTTTTCCTACCTTTGTTGCCTGGTTTCTGCTTTCCTCATGTTCTCATTCAATTCCTTCCATCCACTGTCTCTCTTCCTTCTGCATCTTCCATTTGCTCTGTTACTGTGCCCTCACTCCCTTTCTTCCCCCTTCCAAAATTGGTCTGGCACCCATCCTTCTTCTCTCCCGCTCACCCCCATAGTCTGGCATCTGTCTTCTTCCCCTGCCAGCGTCTTCCTCCCTACTCTCTCTTCCCCATTTCCTTTCTGCGTCCTTCTCCCCCCATCTCTTCCCCATGTCCTCGTCAGCGTCCTTCTCCCCCCTCTGTCTTCCACATGTGCTTTTCAGTGTCCTTCTCCCCCCTCTGCTTCCCATGGTCCTTTCAGCGTCCTTCTCCCTCTCTGTCTTCCCCATGGCCTTTCAGCGTCTTCTCCACCCCCCCGTCTTCCCAATGTCCTCTTCAGCGTCCTTCTCCACCCCTTTTGACTTCCCCATGTGCTTTCAGCATCCTTCTCCCCCCTCTGTCTTCCAACAAATGCTTTCAGAGTCCTTCCCCCCACCCTTCCCATGGCCTTTCAGCGTCCTTCTCCACCCCCTTTGTCTTCCCCATGTCCTTTCAGCGACCTTCACCCCTTTGTTTTCCCCATGTGCTTTCAGCATCCTTCTCCCCCCCTCTGTCTTCCACAAGTGCTTTCAGAGTCCTTCCCCCCCCTCCTCCGTCTTCCCCATGGCCTTTCAGCGTCCTTCTCCCCACTCCTTCTCTACCGCCACCGGGTGCAGCACATGCCGGCCAGGTCCCCTTACTTTTGTGGCACTTCCCCGACCGACTGACAACAGCCCCGGTCCGACAAACCTCCCTGCCTTAACTGCGAATCTAAATTACCTTATTACAGCTGCTGTAAGAAGATAATTTAGATTCGCAGGCTAAAGGGCAGGGAGGATTGTCGGACCGGGGATGTTGTCGGTCGGTCGGGGAAGTGCCACAAAGTAAGGGGACCTGGCCGGCTATGCTGCAACCGGGGCGGGGTGTGGCGGGGCGGACCGCCCCCTCCCTTGGTAGCCACTCGAACCGCGAGGCTACTCTCCTCCTTTACCTGCACTGCCTGCAGCACAGAGCCAAACGGAAGTCAGCGCTGACGTCAGGAAGACTTCCGTTTGGCTCTGTGCTGCAAGCAGAGAAGGTAGGGAGAAGAGCCGCGCGACTGAGTACATCCAGCCTCGCAGGAACCCCGTGACCCTCGGCGGCGTCCCCACGGGATCCCCGTGACCCTAGGGCGTCCCCACGGGATCCCTGTGACCCAAAGGGGGAACCCGCGGGATGCCTGCGGGTCCCGCGGGATTCCCGTCGTCCCCGTTCCCGTGCAGCTCTCTAGTCCAGGTGCACAGATAACTAAGATTAATCAGAAAACTATTGTCAGAGGCATACTGGGAAAGTACATTGGACTCCTGTCTATTCTTCTCCAGTCTAGCACACCTCACTCACCTTCCTGATCAGTGAGAAACTAATCATTGTTTCAGGACAATTTACTAAGGATGGGGATACTTAACTTCATATGGATTCTATTTGTTATAAAAAGCCCCCTTTCAACATCAACCCCCCTCTCTTGCTCTATGTGGTACATCACACTTCTCTATCTCATCAACACCCCTTTTTCCTGTCTCTCTTCCTCTTGGATTCTTTCTTTGTTCTCTCTCAGTCACAAGAACACAGAATCAGTTTCTGTATTTGTAAAACTTATTCCTTAATGGTAATGCTTAATTGTAACCTTTATGAATCTTGCTTTCTGCTTTTCTGCAATACATATATTCTTTATCCCAGGACAAGCAGGCAGCTTATTCTCTACATGTGGGTGACGTCATCCATGGAGCCCTGAAGCGGACAGCTTTTCAAGCAAACTTGATTGAAGATTTCAAGTTTGCTGGTGCTGCACCATGCATGTGTGTGCCTTCCTGCTCCACTAGAGGGCGCATCCCCTCCTCATGGTCTTCAGTTCTTAGTTTTCCGCGGAGCCAGAAAGCCCTGTCTCTCTTCTCTGTGTTCTTCTAAGTGCCTTTCTAGCACCGCGGCTTCTTTATTTTGTTCGGGAGTCGCTGTGCGTTTGTTGATTGATCGTGTGTTTTCTTTGTTTCAAAAACAAAAACAAAAACCTGGACTTTTTATTGTGTTTCTGCTGGTTCCACCGGCAGGCCCTTCTTGGGCCTCAGCCATGCTGCTAGGCCTGGTTTGGCTGCAGCTGTGTTTTCTTCTTCCCTGGCCTCTCTCTTGGCTCACCTCGTGTGAGCAGAATGGCCAGGACCCTTTTTCCTTCATTGGAATCGGGCTTGACAATATCATCGATTCCTGGTAAGTCTTTCTTTCTTTCTAGGTGCGTTACCTCGTTACACGACACCGGCTGAGTCTCAGGCATTCCAGGCATCGAGTACAGTCGTGCAGCCTCTACGAGACCTTCGAAGCGTGCCTCCTTTCATGGGAATACTCATCCTCGAGGTTGCCCTTTAGGGAGTGCACTGCTGCACCTTCATTACCAGTTTCATTGGTACGGTGCCTCGACGTCGTCTGGGGCTTTGTGCCTCGACGTCGTCTGGGGCTTTGTGCCTCGACGTCGTCTGGGGCTTTGTGCCTCGACGTCATCTGGGGCTTTGTGCCTTGACGTCGTCTGGGGCTTTGTGCCTCGACGTCGTCTGGGGATTTGTGCCTCGACGTCGTCTGGGGCTTGGTACCTCGACGTCGTCTGGGGCTTGGTACCTTCGACGTCGTCTGGGGCTTGGTACCTTCGACGTCGTCTGGGGCTTGGTACCTTCGACGTCGGCTGCGGCTTGGTACCTTCGACGTCGGCTGCGGCTTGGTACCTTCGACGTCGGCTGCGGCTTGGTACCTTCGACGTCAGCTGCGGTCGTGTGCTCCGCGTCGCCTGAGGCTTGTGCTCCGACGTCGCCTGGGGCTTTGTGCCTCGACGTCGCCTGGGGCTTTGTGCCTCGACGTCGCCTGGGGCTTTGTGCCTCGACGTCGCCTGGGGCTTTGTGCCTCGACGTCGCCCTGGGGCTTTGTGCCTCGACGTCGTCTGGGGCTTTTGTGCCTCGACGTCGTCTGGGGCTTTGTGCCTCGACGTCGTCTGGGGCTTTGTGCCTCGACGTCGTCTGGGGCTTTGTGCCTCGACGTCGTCTGGGGCTTTGTGCCGCGTCGTCGTCTGGGGCTTTGTGCCTCGTCGTCGTCTGGGGCTTTGTGCCTCGTCGTCGTCTGGGGCTTTGTGCCTCGTCGTCGTCTGGGGCTTTGTGCCTCGTCGTCGTCTGGGGCTTTGTGCCTCGTCGTCGTCTGGGGCTTTGTGCCTCGTCGTCGTCTGGGGCTTTGTGCCTCGACGTCGACTGAGGCTTGGTACCTTCGACGTCGGCTGCGGCTTGGTACCTTCGACGTCGGCTGCGGTTGTATGCTCCGTGTTGCCTGAGGCTTGGTGCCTCGACGTCGCCTGCGGCCTTGTGCCTCGACGTCGCCTGCGGCCTTGTGCTTAGACTTTCTGCCTCGACGTTGACTGAGGCTTGGTACCTTCGACGTCGGCTGCGGTCGTGTGCTCCGCATTGTCTGAGGTTTGTGCTTCGACGTCACCTGAAGCATGTGCCTCGACGTCGGCTGGAGCTCTGTGCCTCGTCGTCGACCGGGGCTTTGTGACTCGACGTCGTCTGGGGCTTTGTGTTCCTTGGTTGACTGTGGCCTTGTGCCTCGACGTCGACTGAGGCTTGGTGCCGCAACATCGCTGGGGGTTTTATACCTCGACGTCGGCTGAGGCTTTGGGCCTCTGCGTCGACTGCAGTTTTGTGCCCCGGTATCGATGGGGGCTCTGTGCCTCGACGTCTCCGGCTTCTGTTCGAGAGGGTTCCACGATTTCTCTTCGGTTCATTCCGGGCAGACGTGCCGGAATCTTGTAGTACGGAGTTTGGTCTCCTGGAGGAGACTTTCTCCCTGCTACCGGCTCTATTGCTCCCGCCATGCGTCGTCTTGCTTAGCGCAGAGTGTGGCTGGGGATCCGAACCTCCAAGATCGTCTCGCTACTTTTACTTGCGTGAGTACTGCGCTTCTTGAGGCCTCTCTTGCGGTCGGCCACTAACCCACCTATTCAGAATGCGACTGGTTCTTCGCCTATCTGGACGCCTTCAGCTGAATCCCTTCTGCCTTGGCAGGGTTTGGACTCCCTCTCTGGAGGGACCCTCCAGATAACCTTTCCTGTGTTATCTCTGCCTCCTTCGCAGCGGCTGCTATAGCTGCAGCAGCGCCGGGTATGGTCCAGCTGCCGGCTTCCTGGCCGTCTTTTTGACTATTCTTGCTATAGCCTTTGGGCTGCTCTCCTTCTGGAAATTCCTCCCTCCCTCTCGGGAGGGGTTCCTCCTTCGTGTCTATGCACTGGGGGTATAGCGTCGCCTCTGTCGTTGGGCGTTCCCATCATCCCATCTGCGTCTGATCCTGGCCCTTCGTGACCTGCGCTAGTTTCTAGTCTGGGAGCGGTTCAGCCTCTGTCCGCCCCAGTCTCGGGAGTCCGTCAAGGCGAACATGAACCCAGTTTTGTCTGCGCTCCTTCTTGTCTCGGCCTCAGGGGGAGGCCCTTGTTCGTTTATGCCGGAAGGTGGTCCCTCTGTCCTCGGTCTGCCTCCAGTCTTTTCTGCCTCTGCCTCGGCAGGCCGCCCGTCTGCGCCTGAGTCAGCTGGTGTCTCAGCGGTCTTCGGTCTCGGCTGAGCAGATGGTGATCCTTTTGGGACCATGGGTCTCCATGGTTCATGTCCCGCCGTTCGCCTGGTTTCATCTTCGTGTTCTCCACTGGACCCGAGCGTCTCAGTGGTGGCAGGATCGTGATAAGAGCATAAGAAGTTGCCTCCACTGGGTCAGACTAGAGGTCCATCGCGCCCAGCGGTCCGCTCCCGCAGGGCCCATCAGGTCTATGACCTGTGAAGTGGTTCCTGACCATTTCTATAACCCACCTCTACTTCTATCTGTACCCCTCAATCCCCTTATCCTTAGGAACCTATCTAAACCTTCCTTGAACCCCTGTAATGTGCTCTGGCTTATCACAACCTCTGGAAGCGTTGTTCCATGTGTCAACCACCCTCTGGGTATAAAAAGAACTTCCTAGCATTTGTTCTAACCTTGTTCCCTCTCAGTTTCTCTGAGTGACCCCTTGTACTTGTGGTTCCCCACAGTCTGAAGAATCTGTCCCTGTCTACCTTCTCTATGCCCCTCAGGCTTTTGAATGTTTCTATCATGTCTCCTCTAAGTCTCTGCTTTTCTAGGGAGAACAGGCCCCAGCATTTTCAACCTGTCAGTGTATGAAAAGTTTTCCATACCTTTTATCAGTTTAGGTCGCTCTTCTCTGGACCCCTCAAGTACTGCTATGTCCTTCTTGAGGTACGGCGACCAGTACTGGACACAGTACTCCAGATGTGGACGCACCATTGCACGATACAGCGGCATGATGACTTCCTTCGTCCTCGTTGTGATACCCTTTTTAATGATACCCAGCATTCTGTTCGCTTTCTTTGAGGCTGTCGCACACTGTGCTGATGCTTTCAGTGTTGTGTCCACCATCACCCCCAGGTCCCTTTCAAGGTTGCTCACCCCTAGCAATGATCCCCCCATTTTGTAGCTGAACATCGGGTTCTTTTTCCCCTACATGCATGACCTTGCATTTCTCTGTGTTAAACTCATTTGCCACTTTTTTGCCCACTCTCCAGGCTCGTTAGGTCCCTTTGCAGGTCTCTTCACAGTCTTCCGTGGTTCCAACTCTGCTGCAGAGTTTGGTGTCATCAGCAAATTTAATAACCTCACATTTCGTCCCCGTCTCCAGGTCGTTAATAAATATATTGAACAGGAGCGGTCCCAGCACTGACCCCTGTGGAACTACCGCTCGTGACCCATTGCCAGTATGAGTAATGGCCCGTTTACTCCAACTCTCTGTTTCCTGCCTGCCAGCCAGTGTTTGATCCATCGGTGGACATCCCCCCTGCACCCCATGGCACCACAGCTTCTTAAGCAGTCGTTCATGAGGTACATTGTCGAAGGCTTTTTGGAAGTCAAGGAGTAAATGATGTCTATGGATTCCCCTTTAGCAATACAAAAATTAACTCAGAAAAATATCAGAGACACGTACAGTCACAGCCAGAACGATACTACGTCTCCTGGGACATCAAGCAGCCACCATACACGTTGTCCCGCTCCACAAGCTCCACGGCGACCCCTGCAATGGTTCCTCAGAAAGAATTGGAACCAACACACACACAGCCTCTGTCCCACAGAATCATAATGGACCAGAAAATCTGCAACAGCCTCGAGTGGTGGACACAGCAGCAGAATTTGTTCAAGGGCAGGCTCTTCCAGCAGCCACAACACCAACTGACACTCACCACAGATGCTTCAAAGCAGGGGTGGGGAGCCCACCTCCTCCACTTGAGAACCAAGGGCCCCTGGTCCCCCATCCGAGGCCAAACAACACATCAACCTGCTAGAAACTCAGGGCAATTGGGAATGCCCTACAAGCCTTTGCCCCCTGGATCTCCAGCAAGACCTTACTGATTCAGACAGACAACCAGGTGGCAATGTTCTATATCAACAAGCAGGGAGGCACGGGCTCACTCACCTCTGCAGAGAGGCCCACAAAATCTGGACATTCACTTTAGCAATCAACACTCTCATCCAGGCCACCTACCTCCCGGGCCAGAACAACGCCCTGGCGGACAGCCTCAGCAGAAGCTGGACCCCACGAATGGTCCCTCCACCCGGAAATAACCCAGGACCTCTTCCACAAGTGGGGCCTCCCAACAAGAGACCTCTTTGCAACAGAGGACAACAAAAAGTGCCCACAATTCTGTTCCAAAAGACCAGCACAATATAGCCAAACCAGGGACGCTTTTGCCATACATTGGGGAGAACACCTACTCTACGCCTTTCCCCCCATACCACTTATCCACAGAGCGCTCCAGAAGATCAGGCAGGAGGAAGCCTCAGTGATCTTCATCGCGCCCCTACTGGCCGAGACAAGTGTGGTTCCTCTTCCTACATCGGCTATCGACACGGCCGCCGATCAGCCTACCACTGCTACCGGACCTGATCACCCAGGACCAGGGACAAACTTTGCACCCCAGTCTGAAAACTCTAGCACTTACAGCATGGATGTTGAAAGGCTAATCCTGGACCCTTTCCACCTGTCAACAGGAGTGACTGAGGTACTACTAGCAGCCAGACGCCCGTCAACTAGAAAATCATACAGGCTCAAGTAGAAAAGATTCCACATTTGGTGTGTTTCGAAAGGAGAAGGACCCACTGAAACTGCCAGGTCCCAAGAGTACTCCAATACCTACTTGACCTATCCAAGACGGGCCTCAGAACGTCCTCCATAAGGGTCCATCTGAGCGCTATCTCAGCGTTTCACAACCACATCGAGGACAGGACCCTAGCCACACACCCGTAGTGTCCAGGTTCATGAAAGGGCTTACAAAACCTGCACCCCCCGGTGCGCCGCCCGCCACCTGCGTGGGACCTGGGCATCATCCTCCACAGGTTAACAGCGCATCCCTTCGAGCCATTGGAGGAGGTGCCAATCAAATTCCTGTATCGTGCAATGGTACGGCCTCATCTGGAGTACTGTGTCCAGTACTGGTCGCCGTACCTCAAGAAGGACATGGCAGTACTTGAGGGAGTACAGAGAAGAGCGACTAAACTGATAAAGGGAATGGAAAATCTCCCATATACCGACAGATTGAAGCAGTTGGGACTTTTCTCACTAGAAAAGCGGAGACTTAGAGGAGACATGATAGAAACCTTCAAGATCCTGAAGGGCATAGAAAAAGTAGACAGGGACAGATTTTTCAAATTAAGGGGCACCACAAGTACAAGGGGGCACTCGGAGAAATTGAAAGGGGACAGGTTTAAAACAAATGCTAGGAAGTTCTTTTTCATTCAGAGGGTGGTGGATACATGGAACGCGCTCCCAGAGGCTGTTGTAGGCAGCAAAACATTAAATGGTTTTAAAGAAGGTTTGGATAGATTCCTTGAAGAAAAAGGGATTGAAGGGTATAGATAGGTATAGATCACTTCTCAGGCGATGGGCCTGATGGGCCCACCGCGGGAGCGGACCGCTGGGCAGGATGGACCTATGGTCTGACTCAGCGGAGGCAACTTCTTATGTTCTTATGTTCTCACCTGGAAAGTAGCTTTTCTCATCGCCATCACATCAGCAAGACGTATTAGCGAGCTACAGGCCCTGGTGACATACCCACCTTACACACAGATCCTTCAAGATCACGCAGTGCTGAGAACTCACCCAAAGTTCCTACCAAAGATAGTCTCACCTTTCCACATAAACCAAGCAATAGTACTTCCCTCCTTCTACCCGGGACCACATACCAACAGCACGGAACAACTCCTACACACTTTGGACTGCACCCGTGCACTCCGCCTATACATTCAACAAACACAACCCTGGCAGAAGGCAGTACAACTATTCGTCTCCTTTGATCCCAACAAACCAGGATCACCAGTGGGGAAACGCACTATATCCAACTGGATCTCAAACTGCATTGCCTTCTGCTACGAGCAGGAGGGTGTGTCCCTTGAAAGAAAGGCCACAGCACACCAACTAAGAGCCATGGCTGCTACTTTGGCAAACCTCAGCAACAGGCCACTCCAGGACATTTGCAGAGCAGCCACATGGTCTACCCCACACACCTTCACCAGACACTATTGTCTGGATTGCCTGCTGCAGACCTCCAATGACTTTGGCCTCAACATATTAAGATTGGGGACCAAAACAGACACAGCTAAGGACACTAATACCTGAACTAGCTGAACAGGACTATGAGCCTGAATCAGATAGAACAGACTATTAACAGATTATATTCTGCCATGTTGGCACAATTTGCACTGTTTGCACAGGTTAGCACAATTTGCACAGTTATTGTTATAATTGCATCTGTTATTGAGATACATACTCTGCCATGTTGGTAAGAAAGAAAGTGTCGGTCCAGTTCTGAGGACCAAAATAAAGTTCCTATTGTTTACAACACATAACCTCTGACTGGCCTCAGTAATTGGGGTTTATGTTATTTCCATCGTTTTTATGATGGAGTCTGAATTAGTGCTAGGGGGTCTGTAGAGAAGAAGAATCCCACGTTCAAGATTCTGGGAAGGAAGCTGAAGATACGGACCCAGAAGATAGTGTTCTCAGAGATCCTACCAGTACCAAGGGCAGATGTGAAAAGGCAGGAGGAACTACAATCAATAAATGCGTGGATGAGGAGATGGTGTGAGGAAGAAGGGTTCCACTTCGTGAGGAACTGGACAACGTTCTGGGGCAAAAGCAAGCTCTACAGGAGAGATGGACTGCATCTGAGTGCGGCGGGAACAAGACTTCTAGCAAACAATGTCAGGAGAGAAATAGAATAGGCTTTAAACTAAGAAAAAGGGGAAAGCCGACAGTCGACCAAGCGTCGACGATTCAGAAGAAGGTATCCCGTCAAGATACCAAGGGGAAAAAAGATTGGGAAGAAACAATGGACAAATTACAGGAGTCGACTAACCCAGAAGAGGAGGTTAGAAGAATTGTAACAATAGAGAAGAAACTAAAAACCGAAGCACTGGGAAAGGAAATGAAGACAAGAAAATACCAGGATCTAAATTGCATATATACTAATGCAAGGAGCCTAAGAAACAAAATGGGGGAATTAGAAGCCATGGCCAATGCAGAGGACATAGACATCATTGGAGTCTCTGAAAAGTGGTGGAATGAAAAAAACAAATGGGATACAGCACTGCCGGGGTACATGCTCTATCACCAGGACAGGTCAGGACAGAAAGGAGGTGGAATAGCCCTATACATAAAAGAAAGCATACAATCGACAAAAATGGACACAGCAGAGACGACCAACAAGCTGGAATCACTATGAGTTAAAATACCGGGATAGAAAGGGCCTGAAATAAAGATGGGCCTATACTATTGTCCACCCGGGCAAACTGGAGATTTCGATGAAGAAATGGAAGCCGAGATGAAGCGAGAATGCAAAAGCGGTAACACGGTTATTATGGGAGACTTCAACTACCCCGGGATAGACTTGAGTCTTGGAAACTCAAAATGCACTAGGTAGACAGAATTCCTGGAGGCTATACAAGATTGTTTCATGGAGCAGCTTGTTAGAGAACCAACGAGAGGAAATGCCACTCTGGATCTAATTCTATATGGGATAAGGGGACCTGTAAAGGAAGTAGAGGTAGTGGGACCGTTGGGAAACAGCTATCATAATATGATCAAGTTCAAGGTTGAGATAGGAATACCGAAAGGAAAGAGAACCATAGCGACAACTTTCAACTTCAGGAAAGGAAACTACGAAGCAATGAGGGAAATGGTAAGGAAGAAACTTAGGAACACTTCCAAAAAATGGCAAACGGTAGAACGGTGAGCGAGGCGCAAAATCTGTATATCCCCAGATTCAGAAAGGAGTGCAAAAAGAGTTGAACAAAAGACCCGGCTTGGATAACTAAAATAGTGAAGGAAGCGATAGGCAATAAGAAAAATTCATTCAGGAAATGGAAAAAGGACAAAACTGAGGGGAACTGGAAAGAGCACAGGAAGTATCAAAAAGAATGTGAACGAGTGGTTTGAAAAGCCAAAAGAGAGTATGAAGAGAGGCTAGCCAGGGAAGCACAAAATTTCAAACCGTTCTTTAGATATGTTAAAGGGAAGCAACCGGCTAGGGAGGAGGTGGGACTGCTGGATGACGGAGACAGGAAGGGAGTGGTGAAGGAGGAGAAAGAAGTGGCAGAAAGACTTAACATGTTCTTTTCGTCTGTGTTCACAAACGAAGACACATCCAACATCCAACATTCTTCAATGGAAATCAAGCAGAAAAATTAACATCCGTACCTTAAGAAGGACATGGCGTTACTCGAGAGGGTTCAGAGGAGAGCGACGTGTCTGATAAAGGGGATGCAAAACCTTTCATACGCTGAGAGATTGGAGAAACTGGGTCTCTTTTCCCTGGAGAAGAGGAGACTTAGAGGGGATATGATAGAGACTTATAAGATCATGAAGGGCATAGAGAGAGTAGAGAGGGACAGATTCTTCAAACTTTCAAATAATAAAAGAAGAAGAGGGCATTCAGAAAAGTTGAAAGGGGACAGATTCAAAACGAATGGTAGGAAGTTCTTCTTTACCCAACGTGTGGTGGACACCTGGAATGTGCTTCCAGAGAGCGTAATAGGGCAGAGTACGGTACTGGGGTTCAAGAAAGGATTGGACAATTTCCTGCTGGAAAAGGGGATAGAGGGGTATAGATCAATGTTCCCTCTAAGGATTGATGAGGTGTGTGCAAAAAAAAATATGCATGAGCGACAAGTTACATACTCCACAAATTTATGAGCAGGCGTGGAGGACGCATTTTTAAACAAATGTAGTTTTGTACTCCTTATGTATTTTTAATCATCTATGGATATGTTTGTATGTTTATTGTTCAAATGGTTTTATTTATTTCCCCAAATTTATTTTTGTTATACGCATTGAAAATATTTGATATTGCGTTTAAAATCACAAATCTCAATAAACTTGAAACGAGTGCCCGTGAGATTGTGGGAGGGTTAAATACTCAAAACTTAGAAGAATAACAATTTACTTAAAGTTTTTGCTTCGCCAGCTTTCTGGTATCTTTACATACAGTGGCGTACCTAGCATATGTAACACCCAGGGCTCATCATTTTTTGGCACCCCCCACCCATCTGTATGAAAAACATGATTTTTAGTAACAAGCCACATGTCACACATGAGTACCTAGGAAAAGGCAGCATCTTACATATTGCAGTGAGCAGTACATCAATACACCCTTTATAAAACTAAACAAGCCAGACCAGCACAGATCAATCCTACAACGTCAATCCTAACAGAAAACCATGTCTTTCAAACACACAGAACACAGAAAACACCTTCGCCTAATATGGAATATGTCATCACAAACTAACCCTTCCCCCTTTTACAAAACTAGTGTGGATTTTAGCCACGGTGGTAACAGCTCTGATGCTCATAGAATTCTGAGCATCAGCGCTGCTACCACCACGGCTGGCGCTAAAAAACGCTCCACAGTTTTGTAAAAGGGGGGATAAAATAGAAATACACAGCTTCAACGCTCTAGCTCAGGGGTGCCCAAACGTTTTGGGCTTGCGAGCTACTTTAAAATGACCAAGTCAAAATGATCTACCAACAATAAAATTAAAAAACACAAAGCACACTATACGCTGAGAACATGTTAATTATCATTCCTATTCTGGGTTTTTTTCAAAGAGGTCAAGGCAGATGACTCTATGCATTGTCATCTCAGTAACAACCATGCAAAAATAGACAAATATACCCCCCTCCCTTTTTATTAAACCACAATAGCAGTTTTTTAAATGCCCAGCGCTGCTCTCGACGCTCATAGGTTCCCTGCGCTTAAAAACACTATTGCGATTTAGTAAAAGGGGGCCATAGTGCAAAATATAGACAGCATATATAAATTCAGACACATTTTGATCACTAAATTTAAAATAAAATCATTTTTCCTACCTTGTCTGATGATTTCATGAGTCTCTGGTTGCACTTTCATCTTCTGATTGTGCATCCAATCTTTCTTCCCTTCTTTCAGCCTGTATGCTTCCTTTCCTCCAGACCTCATTCCCTCCCCCAACTTTTTCTTACTCTCTCCCTGCCCTTTCTTTTTTTTTTTCTCTCTTGATGCTCCCTTTCTTTTTTTCTGTTTCCCTTCTGTCTCCCTGCCTGCCCCCTTTCTTTCTCCCTACCCTCCACAAAGCTACTGCTGCCACCATCGGGGGAAACAGGCCCCAAAGCCACCGCTGCAACCATCGGGGGAAACAGGCCCCAAAGCCACCGCTGCAACCATTGGGGGAAACAGGCCCCAAAGCCACCGCTGCAACCATCGGGGGAAACAGGCCACAAAGCCACTGTCGCGGCTGCCCCAAGCTCTCTTTGCTTCCCCCGACGTCAATTCTGCCGTCTGAGAGGAAATTCCGCCCAGCCAGGCAGCGATTGGCTGGCCCGAACTTCCTCTCCGACTGCAGCCTTAGGGCGGGTGCACAACCAGGGCAGACCCCCCCCCCCCCCCCGGTATGGCACTGAAGACATGGCAGCGGCTCCTCTCACGAATCCCCACCTACGTCGGAAGTCCGATGCAGTCGGAGATCTTGAGAGGAGCCGCCGCTGCATATTTCAACTTTAAAATACAGGCCGCCGCCGCTTCCTCTCACCTCGCCTTCGAGTGAGCAACAGAAGAAAGCGCATGAGCGACGCCACTGAAAATAATGAGCAATCGCTCATGCGCTCACCTTAGAGGGAACACATAGATAGAGGATTACTGCACAGGTCCTGGACCTGTTGGGCCGCCGTGTGAGCGGACTGCTGGGCACGATGGAACTCAGTTCTGACCCAGTAGAGGCATTGCTTATGTTCTTAAGTTCTCGCTTTTAAGCTTGCAGGTGATGTTTTCTAGGTCGGGTTGGGAGCTTGAGTTTGCATTAAAGTTTTCCTGACAAACCACCCCACCAACTCCCCCCCTCCCCGGATCCTCAGTGGCACCAAAATATAACAGGAGAGTTGAAGAATGAAATGTCCATCAACAATTCAGGTTATTGTACAATCCCTGTAGTCTGGGTGTTATGAATCTTATGCAGCCATAATCTGTAGGGAACTCAAAACAAACTCCAGCCCCTTCCACTGGGTCCATCTCCTGTGACATGCTCCATGAAGATCGGTCAGTTTTGTTTCTTACAGCCATACTGTAGGAGCTCATCTCTTCTGCTCGTGTTTATTTTTCTAAAATTTTGGTATATTAATTTAATATTTGACGTGGGCTTTGCCCTAGTGCTGTGGATTCACCCTGTGGGGACATTCTCCAGCGGGAGACTGCAGATTCTTTTGAAAAAGTCTACATCTGGGGGGTTACCTGCCATTGCAGTAAGCCCCCTGAACAGCCTGCAAGTCGGATCGGGGCTCCGGGATTGGGAGCTGACTCACCCTGGGTTTGTCCACTAAGGGATAGAGTTCAGGCTGTGCGGTTCCGTGGAGGCGTGCTCCAGATTGAGACGGGACGGCATAACTTCCCTGATTATTTTGGAGGTCCTGGTAGTCACTGACTGGGGTGACCGGGCAGGTGTGGCAGTTAGAAGATTTTAAACTCCGATTTTGTCAGCTTCCTAAGGTACTGATCTCCTTGCATGCATGTTGGTTTGGCAATTTTGGGGGGTTATAAAAAGGGGTTTTTGGGTGGTTTCCCTGCATGCCCTAACTCCTCCCCCCACGTATAAAAATGCAAAATTTGCTGTTTTCCCTGGTTTCCTGTGTTTTTCCCGGGCTGTTTTAGGGCAAAATTGGCACATGTTGCGGCCATCTTGGATTTGCTTTAAACTTTTCAAAAGTATATTTCTACACTTGGGAGCTTTGTTTTCGCTCCAAACTTCACAGATGGTCTCCTCAGGACATGATGGCATGGATTCATGCCTCATTTGTGGCATGTTGGATTTGCAGCCGGTTTCCACGCACGCCGCATCCTGTGTGGGGGGGGGGGGGGGGGGGGGAGAGCTGTGCGCGGCCTCCGGGCTTTTCACCTCCAGTGAGGTCTCCCTTGGGCTTACTGCTACCAGTGCTGTGAAATTCACGCCTGGTGACCCTGAAAAGGGTGCGGATGGTACTCTGGTGAAATGCAAGTGCATTCCGGGGAAATGCTTCATAAACCTTCTAAGCACTCTAGATTAGATGTGCATAAAGCGCCTGGTGCTGGTGATTTTTTTCTCCTCGGTTTTTGTGAGGATTATTCTCAGGCATGTTTGGGAAAAAAAGACAGATCCATTTGTGTGGCTCCCCCTAAGAAGCCAGCCCAGTAGGTGGGCTCTCTTTCTTTACTGGTTTCCAGCAAGTAGTTGACGGGGACCCTGGAGATTAGGCAGGCGATGCCCGGCATCTCGTCCACAAATCTTTCCATACTTTTGGTGCCTCAGGGCATATTGTCAGCATCATCTGATGTAGCTAACCTAGCTGACTTTAGTGTTCAAGATCAGTGTGGGACCCGGGATCTGTATGCAGATTGCTTAGGTCAAGCTGTCTTGCGGTTGTCAGGTTGGAATTCCTGTGGGGACTGGACCTGCAGTTGGCTCATCCTGCCCATGCGGGCTTTTCCCTTATGAGCTTTGCAGACCACTCTTGGCCTCCTTGCTGGATACTCCGGATTTGGTCCGGTTCCTTTTCAGAGGTCCATGATTTCTCAGTGGGTCTCCTGCACTGCGCTCGAGCCGTAAAGTGATTTTACCACATGACATCAGCGTTTTCTACATATTTCTCTCCGCCGAAGGTAGTTTCAGCAGTGGCTTAGGTCACTAAGTGCACTTCTCTGCCCTCTGAGGGAAGTGTAGTCCTGAGCAATTTTCAGGACAGGTGGGTGGATTTTGTCCTTAAGCGTCTCCTTGATCTGGCGGCGGCCAGAGTTAAGGCAACAGCGATCACATGGGTCATTCCATGCTCTGCCAATTTTCTACTGCTACGGTTATCCAGTATCTGGAATTCCTGATCTCCGGAGTAGTCTAGCTGGCGGTCACCGTATGAGACATCAAGAGGATCTTCGCTAAGCTGAGAGCTTGTTCCGTGTGTGCCAGAAGAATGTTATGGATTCTTCAGTGGTCCAGGATTTCTTCATCCAGGGCTATCCTAAGCAAATTGCCATTTTGAGGACCTTTCTTGTTAGGCTAGAGGCTAGATGTCCTCATGGCCAGTGTTCAGGACTGAAATCCTAAGGTCCTCCCAGGCAATGTGCTCTGTCCCGCCCGGAGTTCCGGGAGTCCTAATTTTCATCCCTTTCGATTACCTTGCCGGTTTGCTGGTTCCCAGGCTTAGGGCCAAAGAGTCAATGCTTTGTCTAGTCCTCGCTTGGGGGTCCTGCTAGTCTGCAGTCCTCTCGCTCCCGACATACAGCGGTTCTGATGCCAGGCCTCCGGCCCTTCTCCCTCGTTTAGGAGGGTGACTTGTGGCTTTCCTGGCAGATTGGGAGTTGGTGACCTCGGACAGGTGGGTCCTAGAGGTTCTGCAAGACGGCCTCAAATTGGAGTTGTACCAACCTCTGTCGGACTTCTTCCTGGCTTTGCCCATGGGGCACCCAGAATAAGCCCTGCACATGCAGGCTTCTGTTCCCAGAGGACGACTTAGACTTGGGGAGATACTCGATATACTTCATCATTCCGGGCAGTGCAGCAAGTGGTTCAGCTACTGCAGTGTCTTGGCTGGGTTATCAACATGAAGAAGAGCCATCTCGAGCCAACACAAGACTTGGAGTATCTGGGAGTCAGGTTTCAAACTGCCAGGAACCAGGTGTTCCTTCCAGATCCCAGCAAGATCAAAATATGACCATTCAGGACATATTAGCTGTACCAGCATCTACGGCCTGGCAATATCTGCAGGTCCTGAGTATCTTGGTAGCAACGATAGAGGTGGTTCTGTGGGCCAGAGCAAGGTTACGTCCCCTGCAGCAGTCCCAGTTGTCACGATGGAGTCATTAACAGGACCCTCTGACCATGCCGCTACCTTGAGCTTCTCTTAGGGTATTGGATTGGGTGACTCCACAGATGCGAGTCTCTCCGGTTTGGAAGGGGGGGGAGTCTGCTTGTCTGCCTTGGTGCAGGGTCGGTGGTCCGATCAATTGCCTGGAACTGCAGGCGATGTGCCTTGCCCTGCTGTGTTTTTGGAAACATAGAAACATGACAGATAAAGGCAAATGGCCCATCCACAGTAACCATTATCTCTTTCTCTCAGAGATCCCATGTGCCTATCCTAGCTAGTCCCTCTTGAATTCAAGACACAGTCTCTGCTTCCACCACTTCTTCCGGGAGACTGTTTTTCCGTAAAAAAAGAATTTCCTCAGATTACTCCTAGCCTATCACCTCTTAACTTCATCCTAAGCCCTCTCATTGCAGAGTTTCCTTTCACATGAAAGAGACTCAATGACTATCATATCTCCCCTCTCCCGCCTTTCCTCCAAAGTATACAGATTGAGATCTTTAAGTCTGTCCCCATATGTCTTATCACGAAGACCACACACCATTTTAGTAGCCTTCCTCAGGACCGTCTCTATCCTTTTTATATCTTTTTGAAGGTGCGGCCTCCAGAATTGTACACAATATTCCAAATGAGGTCTCACCAGAGTCTTATACAGAGGTATCAGTACCTCTCTTTTCCTACTGGCCATACCTCTCCCTATGCAACCTAGCATCCTTCTAGCTTTCGCTGTCACCTTTTCAACCTGTTTGGCAACCTTAAGATCATCACCCAAGTCCCGCTCTTCTGTCGTGCACATAAGTTCTTCACCCCTTAAACTGTACCGTTCCCTTGGATTTTTGTAGCCCAAAAGCATGACCTTGCTTTTCTTAGCATCATCCGCAATGAGGCAAATCTTACCCGACAACCCTTCAGCAATATCGTTTATAAAAATGTTAAAAAGAACAGGCCCAAGAACAGAACCTTGAGGCACACCAGTGGTAATATCCCTTTCCTCAGAGCAATCTCCATTGATTACTACCCTCTGTTGCCTTCCACTAAAACCAGCTCCTGACCCAGCCCATCACTGTGGGACCCATCCCAAGGGCACTCAGTTTATCTATTAGACGGTTATGTGGATAATAGTGTCAAAGGCTTTGCAAAAATTTAAATACACCACATTTAGCGCACATCCTCTATCCAATTCGCTGGTCACCTAGTCAAAGCTATTGATCAGATTTGTCTGTCAAGACCTGCCTCTAGTGAATCCATGTTGCCTCCGGTCCTGTAATCCACAGGATTACAGAAACTTGACCATTCTCTGTTTTAAAAGCGTTTCCATTAATTTGCTTACAACGGAAGTCAGACTTATCGGCCTGTAATTCCCTACTTCTTCCTTACTTCCACTTTTGTGGAAAAGGACCACATCCACCCTTCTTCAGTCCTCTGGTACCACTCCCGACTCTAGAGACTCATTGAAGAGGTCAGTCAGCAGAACTATCAGAACTTTCCTAAGTTCCTTCAGCATCCTCGGATGTACACCATCCGGTCCCATCGCTTTGTCTACCTTTATTTTAGCTAGCTCCTCACGAACACAACCCTCTGAAAATCGATCAGGGTCTATTACTCCTCCATCCCTATTCACATTTGTCTTCTGCGATCCTGTTCCCGGTGCTTCAGCTGTGAACACAGAACAGAAATATTTGTTAAATAATTTGGCCTTTTCATTAGCTTCTACATATTCCTCCCCTTCACCTTTGAGTCTCACAATGCCACTTTTGCACTTCTTTCTATCACTAATATCTAAAAAAGTCTTGTCTCCCCGTTTTACCATGTCACCTATTTTTTTTTTCTTCCATTTGCATCTTTGCTTTCCTAACTACACGACCAGCCTCTCTTAACTTTTACAGATATTTTTGCCTGTCTTCCTCTTTCTGTGATCTTTTGTAGTGTACAAAAGCTAACCTCTTATTATCCCAGGTCAAGCAGGCCTATATTCTCACAGATGGGTGACGTTGTAGGGTCATGAAATGTTTAACTGTTGTTTAAAATATTGCTCTGGCCTACAAAGCTGAAAACAATGTACAATCTATTGACCTCATCTGCCTGAAATGTATGTCCCTACCTTACCACATTGTAAGCTAAATAGATAAGAGCTTGAGCCATGGTGTACCCTGCTCTTCTGTACATGTAACATTTAGAACTGTAAGACTTAGATAAGCAGAGAAATGAGCTAGTTTCCTATAGGATTATAAATTGTATCCCTGAACCTATCATAAGTGCTGGCTTAGGACCAATAATAATTGTAGAAAAGTTATAGAAGTAACAAATAAAAATTGTAGTTTTTGCATATATTAGTTTGCGTATGCTTAGTGAAAAGGGCATAAAAGTCCATGCATTTCCTGATTCTAACACTCTAGTAGGCAGGCTGTTAACTGCACTAGAGTCCAGCATGCTGTAATAAACCTCTTGTACTTTCTTCATGCCTCTGACTTTGTGTGTCCAAGTGACCTTTCAACAGTCACCACGGAGCCCTCGGTACGGACCACTTAAGAACTTAGAAAGTTCTTGAATCCCTACTGCGCATGCGCAAGTGCCTTCCCACCCACTGGAGGTGCGTGGTCCGTCAGTTATTTAGTTTCTGCGGAGCTAGTCAGTTGGCTCTTTTGCTTGTGCGTATTTTTTTTCAACTGCCTTCTCGCTCGCGCGGATCATTTTTCTGATCTTTTCTGATCATATTTTAGTTTGTTGTTTGAATTTTATTATCTTATTTTATTTTTTGTTTAAAAAAAAATAAAAATAAAAATTTTATCCCAGGACAAGCAGGCATGATATTCTCACATGTGGGTGACGTCATCTACGCAGCCCCGATGCGGAAGCATTTTCAAGCAAACTTGATTGAAGATTTAAGTTTGCTCTGCTGCTCCACGCATGCGTGCCTTCCTGCTCCACTAGGGGGTGCATCCCCTCGTGGTCTCCAGTTCAAAATTTTCCGCTGAGCCTAGAAGTCGTGTTTTTCAGGCTCTGCCCCAACTGCCTTCTAGCACCGCGATTTTTTCTTGTTTTTTCACGATTAAGTCGCTGTGCGCGAATTCCTTACCTTTTAACTTTATTACTGCTTCGTTTTTGTCGACCCGGAGGCTTCCAGGTCCCCGTGGCCGCGTGGCTAATCGAGCCGCGGCTACTTTCGATTTAATGTCCCGGCCTTTGACCGGCTTTAAAAAGTGCACCCGGTGTGAGCGGCTTCTTTCCATCACAGATCCGCATCGCCGGTGCATTCTCTGCCTGGGGGCGGCTCATCCAACCGACTCCTGCCCCCAGTGCGCTATTTTCCAGAACAGGGCCCTCCGTCGAAGAAAAACCCGCATGGCGGACCTCTTCACCCCGGACCAACTCTCCACCTCGGCCTCGAGGTCGGCCCCGGCCTTGACCTCGGCCCCGGATACCTCGGCATCGCCTCGAGACTCGGCCCCGAAGTCCTCGGGACAACAGAAAGCCTCGGCCCTGGGTAAGTCCCCTCTTCCCTCTTCAGGTTCCGTAACATCGAAGAAGCCAGCCTTGGGGACAACGACGACGCATGGCGGAAGCCCCATACTTACAGCCCCGGCTAAGCCCTCCAAGCCTGTGCCCGTCTTCCAGGACCTACTCCGAGCGATGATCACGTCGGAGCTGTCCGCCCCAATGGCCCAGTTTCAATCGGCCTCGACCCCGACCCCGATTGTGCCAGACCAGCCTGAGCCTCGCATCGAACAACCTTGAGGAAAGGTGCGCAATCCCCGCCGCATCCCATCCTCCTCGGACTCCTCGCCGAGGCGCCCGAGACGTTCTCCCTCCGCAGACCGCCGAGGGGCAAAACGTCGGGCTAAAACGACAGAAACCTCGAACCGCCTTACCTCCAAGAAGGCCCGAGGTTCACCAACTCTACGGGGCCGTTCTCTCACACCGCGTACGGGACCACTAAGGGTGGCTGAGTTATCACTCTCCAACCCGCGCATCCTCCGAACTCCCCCTCGCAGGTATTCTCCGAGGGAGTCCGGATCGAGGTCACCGATTCGACATCGATCGGTACCCCGAACCCCGGCATCGTCTCCGAGGGGCTCCTCGAGACGCCGTAGATCCACAACCCCGGAACACTCTCACAGTGCTTCCCCGGCCTCGGAGCATGGATCGGAGCAGGAACCTCGATACTCGAGGGAAGCCTCCCCATCCTTCTCCACCCGACGAAGGTCTCGTTCACCGACCCCGCACGGGGCCCCGGGAACATCTCGCCCATCCTTCACTCGCTTTGTCCAGGACATGGGCCACGCCTTGGACTTAGACCTCCAGTCTGACTCCAGATACTCCAAGGAGTACCTGGCGGTGCTGGATATGCCATCACTGCCCAGAGAGTCCCTTCGCTTACCACCTAACCCGGTACTCCAACAGGCCTTCTTCAGGAACCTGGAGACCCCCTACATGGTCACAGCCGTACCCTCCAAAATGGAGGCCAAGTACCGCACAGTACCTTACCCGGGATTCGAACAACCACAGCTCTCCCACCAATCGCTGCTAGTAGAATCCTCCTTGAAAAAAGCTCACCCATCCCGGGTCTCAGCAGCGGTCCCCCCAGGCCGAGAAGGCCGAACCCTGGACAAATTCGGCAGGAGACTATATCAAAACGCAATGATGGCCTCTAGGGTGCAAAGCTACACTTTCACCTTCACATCCTACCTCAAACACCTCATTGGACTATTGAGAGCCTTTGAGACTGACCTACCGGCCTCCCGGCAAGGAACGTTCGGCCTGCTTTTGGAGTCCCTCTCCAACCTGCGCCTTCATCTTTTCCACGCGGCCTACGATGGCTTCGAACTCTCCTCCAGAGAGGCAGCCTTTGCTATCGCCATGCGCCGACTAGCTTGGCTGCACCTGGTCGACATGGACCCCAACTTACAGGACCGGTTGGCTAACCTCCCCTGCGTGGGAAAAGAACTGTTCGATGACACTATCGAGGCGGCTACAAAACGCCTCTCCGAACATGAACGCTCGTTTGCCTCCCTCGTCCGACAAAAGCCCAAACCGCCCACGTCCAGGCCGTATAGAGCCCCTCCGCGCCGCTACCCACAAAAGTCCACCCCTGTCTTCTCGCGGCCCCCACCCAGGCGCCCGCAAGCCCACCACCGGGCCATGCCCAAGTCCCAACCGACTGCGACCACCAAACCGTCCCCGTCCTTTTGACGGGACACGCGGAAGGGGGCGGGTCCCCTCCGCCATAGTCCCAGGCCTCCTCCCCATCGGGGGCCGGCTCAAAGCCTTTTACCCTCGCTGGGAACAAGTCACATCGGACGCATGGGTCCTTGGCGTGATCTCATCAGGGTACTCTCTCAACTTTCGGGCCATTCCTCCGGACAACCCCCCAAGGAATTGCCCTCCCAACCGGACTTAGCTACCCCTACTCCTCTCCGAGGCTCGAGACCTGCTTCGCCTGAGAGCAGTGGAGGAGGTTCCCCTCGACCAACGGGGGAAGGGCTTCTACTCCCGTTACTTCCTGGTACCGAAAAAAACGGGGGACCTACGCCCAATACTAGACTTGAGACGCCTCAACAAATTTCTGGTACGGGAAAAATTCAGGATGCTCTCCCTACCGACACTCTACCCCCTGATCGACGAGGGCGACTGGCTCTGCTCCCTCGATCTCAAGGAGGCGTACACACATGTCCCAGTGCACCCCGCCCACCGCAAGTTCCTGCGGTTTCAGGTAGGGGACTGGCACCTACAATACCGAGTCCTCCCATTCGGCCTGGCATCATCACCTCGGGTCTTCACCAAGTGCCTCGTGGTGGTCGCAGCAGCCTTACGCTCCCAGGGCCTCCAGGTATTCCCCTACCTGGACGACTGGCTAATCAAAGCCCCGTCCAGGGAAGGGGTTATCTCAGCGACCCAACAGACTATTACTTACCTACAAAGTCTGGGATTCGAAATAAACTTCCCAAAATCCCAACTATGCCCCTCGCAATCCCTACAGTTCATCGGGGCCACGCTGGACACGGTTCGCCTCCGTTCCTTCCTCCCCCCTCCGCGCCGAGAGGCGTTAGTAAGTCTGAGTCGAAGGATCTCCCGGCTGACCTCGGTATCAGCTCAACAGATGATGACTCTCCTGGGCCACATGGCCTCCACCGTCCATGTCACACCCTTCGCCCGCCTCCATCTGAGAATCCCTCAATGGACCCTGGCGTCCCAATGGCGTCAAGACCGGGACCCGATCGACCGTCCCGTGACAGTGACTCCTTCATTGCAACGATCGCTCCGTTGGTGGGCCGACTCTTCAAATCTTTCCAAAGGTTTGCTCTTCCTCACCCCACCCCACAGCAAGGTACTCACCACGGACTCGTCTGAGTACGCTTGGGGAGCCCACCTGGACGGCTTACGCACCCAAGGAATGTGATCAGCACAAGACCGCCGCTGCCACATCAATGTGCTAGAGCTTCGGGCCATCTATCTCGCAGCTGTAGCCTTCCAACATCTGCTCCACGACAGAGTGGTTCTCATCCGAACCGACAACCAGGTAGCGATGTACTACGTAAACAAACAGGGGGGGACAGGGTCTTGGTCCCTTTGTCGGGAAGCCCTGCGCCTCTGGAAATGGGCAATCTCCAACAACACCTTCCTTCGAGCGGTGTACATACAAGGAGAACAAAACTGTCTGGCGGACAGACTCAGCCGCCTACTCCAGCCACACGAGTGGTCACTACACTCTCAGACCCTACGATGGGTGTTCGAACGGTGGGGGACGCCTCAAATAGACCTGTTCGCATCCCCTCACAACCGCAAGCTGCTTCTCTTCTGCTCCCGGATACACACCCCGGACCGGCTCGAGGCCGACGCCTTCCTCCTCGACTGGGAGGGAAGGTTCCTGTACGCGTTCCCGCCGTTTCCTCTGATACTGCGGACGCTTGTCCACCTGAAAACAGTACAAGCCACCCTGATCCTGATTGCCCCTCGCTGGCCACGCCAGCCGTGGTTTTCCCTTCTACTTCAACTCAGTGTCAGAGATCCACTGCCTCTGCCTCTGTTTCCCTCTCTACTATCACAGGGTCAGGGTTCACTGTTACATCCCAATCTTCAATCTCTTCATCTGAATGCTTGGTTTCTCTCCCCCTGACTGCTCTCCCCTTGTCCCAATCAGTCAAGGAGATATTGGAGGCCTCTAGAAAAACCTCAACGAGAACCTGCTACTCCCAAAAGTGGACCAGATTCTCAACCTGGTGCGCCTCCCACAGCCAAGACCCGGTGTCGCCCCCGTCCCTCTGATCCTTGACTATTTACTTCAATTATCTCATTCCGGCCTAAAAACCAACTCCATTTGAGTACACCTCAGTGCAATTGCGGCCTTTCATCAGCCCCTGGAAGGGAAAGCCCTCTCGCTCCACCCCTTAGTCTCTCGCTTCATGAAGGGCCTGCTGAACGTCCACCCCCCTCTCAAACCTCCCCCCGGTGGTTTGGGACCTTAACGTGGTTCTGGCTCAACTAATGAAACCTCCATTCGAGCCCCTAGACAAATGCCATCCAAAATTCCTCACTTGGAAGGTAATTTTCCTACTCGCTCTCACGTCCGCCTGGCGGATTAGTGAGCTACAAGCTCTGGTAGCGGACCCACCCTTCACGGTATTCCACCACGACAAGGTGGTACTCCGCACCCATCCAAAGTTCTTACCTAAAGTAGTGTCTGATTTCCATCTCAATCAGTCCATTGTTTTACCTGTGTTTTTCCCCAAGCCCCACTCTCACCCCGGAGAAGTGGCGCTCCACACTCTTGACTGCAAGAGAGCATTGGCCTTTTACCTCCAACGCACTCAGTCACACCGGAAAGTCCCACAACTGTTTTTGTCCTTCGACCCAAACCGGTTAGGTCACCCAGTGTCCAAACGCACCTTGTCCAACTGGTTGGCCGATTGCATCTCCTTTTGCTACGCTCAGGCTGGTCTCGCGCTGCATGGTCGAGTAACGGGACACAAAGTCCGAGCGATGGCAGCCTCCGTAGCGTTCCTCAGGTCCACACCCATTGAGGAAATCTGCAAGGCTGCCACGTGGTCTTCGGTTCATACCTTCACCTCCCACTACTGTCTGGACTCACTGTCCAGAAGCGATGGCCGGTTCGGCCAATCGGTACTGCGAAATCTATTCGCTTAAATTGCCAACTTCCCTCCATCCCTTTTCAGTTAGCTTGGAGGTCACCCACATGTGAGAATATCATGCCTGCTTGTCCTGGGATAAAGCACAGTTACTTACCGTAACAGGTGTTATCCAGGGACCGCAGGCATATATTCTCACAACCCGCCCACCTCCCCGAGGTTGGCTTCTTGGCTAGTTAAGTGAACTGGAGACCATGAGGGGATGCACCCCTAGTGGAGCAGGAAGGCACGCATGCGTGGAGCAGCAGAGCAAACTTAAATCTTCAATCAAGTTTGCTTGAAAATGCTTCCGCATCGGGGCTCCGTAGATGACGTCACCCACATGTGAGAATATATGCCTGCTGTCCCTGGATAACACCTGTTACAGTAAGTAACTGTGCTTTTTACATTTTCGCTTTCGCGAACTCGGCCTGGCGGGGCCTTTTATCAGTCTCAGCCTTTGGCTTTTGATTTGGCTGAGGCTGTTTTTTCCTCGATGTCACGTGTATCGACGGGATTTAAAAAGTGTGAACGCTGCGCTCATCCGATTTCAATTACGGACCCTCATCGTTGGTGTCTTCAGTGCCTCGGGCCGGATCATCGGGCGGAGAGTTGCGCACGCTGTTCCACTTTCCAGAAAAGAACATTGAAAAATCGCTGGCTCTAACAACAGTTATTATTCGGTACCGGCATGGAAGGTGATTCTTCAGCAACACGGGTAGTGGAAGCTACGCCGAAGTCATCTTCGCAGCACTCGACATCGCAAGATTCTCTGGTGGTGTCAGTGAGTAAGCCAGCTAAGAAGCCTTCCCCTTCCTTTTCAGGTCTCAGGTCACTAGTGCAGTGAGCCAAGTCCTGCCGACCTCGAGACGCCCAAAGAAACGCTCCGCTCCCATAGAGGTGAGTGCCTCGTCATCAGCCTCCTCATCTCCGGAGCATCGAGTGGCACCGAAGGTACCAGTAAAGAAACAAGCGGTACCGGTGTAGTCTCTCGAAGATAAAATTGCTTCGGTGGTTAGAGACCAATTGAGAGACCAATTGAGGAAGCAGTTACAATTGCTGTGTTAAGTTACAAGATACTAAGTATGCCTTTTGGGATCCTATACAATTACAACAATTTTTAGTTGCGAGAGAACAGAAATGAGTTTGTTTCATCTAACTGAGAATAAGAGGAAAAATTAAATTAATATCCCATTTAGTAAGGAATGATTCAAGGTTGCTTAGTATGAACCGAGAATTATTGTCCTTTAGTTTTCTTGAATTTATTTGATTAGAAATAGTAACATATTCTCCCCATTAATGTGGGCTTAAAAGGAATTATGTATGTATGATTTGATTATGTATTGTTTTGTGTGATTTTTCCTTTTTTCCTTTGGAATTATTGAATATTGTAATGTATTCAAAATTATAATTAAAAAAAAACAACAAAAAACCAACAATTGCTGTTTCCTGTCATGTCGACACCGGCTCCCCCGGTGCCAGTCCGGTCTGAGACCATGGTAACGGCATCGACTTTGACGACATCGTCTAGATCGGCGTCATCGATGCGAGCGGGTTTCCATACTCCCGACACCGTCGAAGAAAGATTCCTCGTAGGATATCTTTTGGGGCGGTGTCGGATTCTGCTCGACATCGATCAGCGGTGTTGCCGGAATCAGTGTCGATGTCTATTAAATCAGACAAGTCTTTTCAAAAGACTAAGCATATGGAACCTTCGACACCGGTCTCCACTTTTCCTCTCTTGAAAGATTCTGATTTGTGGGAGGATTCTGAGGAGCCTATTTTATTAGCAGAGGAGGCTTCCTCAGATGAGGATGATTCTTCTAAGGGTCCTGCTTCAAAACCTGAGCAGACTTCTTTTACTAAATTTTTGAGGGAGATGACTGAGGCACTTTCTATCCCCCTTGAATCTGATTCTAAAAAAGTCCAAAGTGTTTTTAGATGCTTTGGATTTTGATCAGCCTCCAAAGGAGTTTCTCAAGCTTCCCTTGCATGACATCCTAAGGAAAACTTATTATAAAAATTTAGAAACTCCTTTGACAGTTCCAGGAGCGCCCAGGAAGTTGGATTTGCTTTATAGGGTAGTTGCTCTTTCTGGCTTTGACAAACCACAATTACCTCATGAGTCCTTATTGGTGGAATCTACCTTTAAAAAAATCTTCAGCTAGTGTGTATGCTTCTGTTCCTCCTGGCAGAGAGGGCAAAACAATGGATTGCTTTGGCAAGCATTTGTTTCAGAATTCTACACTGGCAAATCGCTCTGGCAACTATGCTTTTCATTTTTCATTCTATTTAAAGCATTTGATTCAACAGGTGTCTACTTTTCAAAAGTATTTACCTGACAGAAAGCTTGCCATTTTTCAACAGCACATTGCTTCCTTGTTGCAATTAAGGAAGTTCTTAGTAAGATCAGTTTATGACACATTTGAACTTACTTCTAGGGCTACTGCCATGTCTGTTGCTATGAGAAGGTTGGCTTGGCTTCGTGTATCTGAATTAGATGTAAACCATCAAGATAGGTTGGCCAATGCTCCTTGTTTGGGAGATGAGCTTTTTGGAGAGTCCTTGGATTCCACAACTCAGAAGCTTTCTGCACTTGAGACCAGATGGGACATGTTGCTTAAGAATAAGAAAAAGCCTCCACCTTCTCGTCCTTATAGGTCTCAATCTACATATCAGCGTAGATTTGCGGCAAGGCCTCTACAGCAAGCTTCATCTCATCCTTGCAGACAGAGATAACCTCAGCAACAACAACAATCTCGTCAACAGCAGCAAAAACAACCAGCTGCTCCGCCAAAGTCTTAACAGCCATTTTGACCTGTTTCTAAGGAGCATAGCCAATCTTTCCATTTCTCATCCGATGCTTCAGCCCATAGGAGGTCGTCTTCAGTGGTTCATCAGTCGTTGGGAACTCATCACAACAGATCATTGGGTTCTCACCATTATTCGTCAGGGTTACAATCTTCATTTCAAGATTCTTCCTCCAGATTGTCCTCCAAAAAAGTCTGTTTTGGACCCTATACAGTCCTCCATTCTTCTTCAGGAAGTTCAAGCCCTTCTTCAATTAAATGCCATCAAAGAAGTTCCTCTCGAACAGCAAAGGAAGGGATTTTATTTCCGTTACTTCTTCGTTCCCAAGAAGACGGGAGGACTCGGACCTATATTGGACCTCAGAGCTCTCAACAATTTCCTGGTCAGAGAGAAATTCAGGATGTTGTCATTAGCTCTCCTGTATCTTCATCTCAATCTCAATGATTGGCTATGCTACCTAGATCTCAAGGAGGCCTACACACATATACCGATGCATCCGGCCTCTCGAAGGTATCTTCGATTTCAAATTTGTCATCATCATTATCAGTACAAGGTTCTTCCATTTGGGTTGGCTTCATCTCCCCGAGTCTTCACAAAATGCCTGATTGTGGTAGCAGCTTGTCTCCGGTGGCACGGTCTCCAGGTCTTTCCTTATCTGCACGATTGGTTGATCAAGGAGATTTCAGCTCAAAGAGTAGCAAAGGCGACAGCTCAAACTGTCTCTCTTCTTCAACTTCTGAGATTCGAGGTAAATTTTCCCAAATCTCATCTCATTCCAACTCAGCGTCTTCAATTCATTGGAGCAATTCTGGACACTGTGTTGATGAGGGCTTTTCTTCCGCCAGATCATCTTCAGACCCTCTTTGTCAACAGTTGTTTCTTCTTCAGACCATCTCAGCCAGACACATGATAGTTCTTCTAGGCCATATGGCTTCCACAGTCCAGGTCACACCTCTGGCCAGACTTCATCTGCGTACTCCTCAATGGACTCTAGCATCTCAGTGGTCTCAGGCAAGGGATTGTCTCTCGAAGCGCATATTAGTTCCATTGTCTCTTCTGCAGTCTCTTCATTGGTGGATGAAATCCTCCAATCTCTCCAGAGGTCTTCTTTACCATTTACCATCTCATCAGAAAATCATTACCACAGATGCTTCCCCTTATGCCTGGGGGGCACATATGAACAATCTTCAAACTCAGGGTTTTTGGACGACTTATGAGAAAAAGTTTCACATCAATTTTCTGGAACTCAGAGCGATGTTTTATGCTCTCAAGGCTTTTCAACATCTCCTTTTCCCTCAGGTTCTCCTTCTTTGCACGGTCAATCAAGTAGCGATGTATTACATCAACAAACAGGGAGGCACGGGTCCCTCTTATTGTGTCAGGAGGCTCAAAAGATTTGGTCCTGAGCGACAGCTCACAATCTGTTCCTCTGAGCGGTATACATTCAAGGCGAGAACTCTCTAGCAAACAATCTCAGCAGAATCCTTCAACCTCATGAATGGTCTCTCGTTGCTGTCACTCTCCAGTCAGTCTTTGCCAATGGGACACTCCACAAGTGGACTTGTTTGCAGCTCCTCACAGTCATCAATTGCCCCAGTTTTGCTCCAGACTTTACTCCCCTCTTCGTCTGGCGGCGGATGCCTTTCTACCGGATTGGACGGGTCGGTTTCTATATGCCTTCCCTCTACTTCCTCTCATACTGAGAACGTTGTTCAAACTCAAGCAGGAGTCAGCCACCATGATTCTCATTGCTCCACGGTGGCCCAGGCAACATTGGTTTTCCCTTCTTCTGCAACTCAGTTCCAAGGAACCCATACAACTTCCAGTGTTTCCTTTTCTACTCACACAGAATCAGCAGTCCCTTCTACATCCCAATCTGCAGTCTCTGCACCTGACAGCTTGGTTTCTCTCGGCTTGAGTTCTTCTGAATTACTTCTCTCTCAACCTGTTCGCGATATTATTGTTGCTTCCAAGAAGCCGGCCACTCTACAATGTTATCAACAGAAATGGACTCGGTTTTCTTCCTGGTGTTTACTTCATCATCATGAACCTACTTCATTGGCAGTGGAATCAGTGACATAAGAACATAAGCAATGCCTCTACTGGGTCAGACCTGAGGTCCATCATGCCCAGCAAGTCCGCTCATGCGGCGGCCCAACAGGTCCAGGACCTGTGCAGTAATCCTCTATTTATACCCCTCTATCCCCTTTTCCAGCAGGAAATTGTCCAATCCTTTCTTAAACCCCTGTACTGTACTCTGCCCTATTAGTGCTGGATTATCTTCTTTCTCTGTCGGATTCTGGTCTTAAATCCACATCCATTAGAGTTCATCTCAGTGTTATTGCTGCTTATTATGCTCCAGTACAGGGTAAACCTCTTACTGCTCATCCTTTGATCTCCAGATTCATGAGGGGGGCTTTTCAATGTGAAACCACCTCTCAAGCCTCCACCTGTAGTCGGGGATCTTAATGTAGTTCTGTCCAGTTTGGTGAAACCTCCATTTGAACCAATGGACACGGTTCATCTCAAATTTCTTACCTGGAAGGTAGTTTTTCTTATTGCTCTCACCTCTGCCAGGAGGGACAGTGAGTTGCATGCACTGGTTGTGGATCTACCTTTTACTGTTTTTCATCATGATAAGGTGGTTCTCTGTACTCATCCTAAGTTTCTTCCTAAAGTTAAGAACATAAGCATTGCCCCTGCCGGGTCAGACCAGGGGTCCATCGTGCCCGGCAGTCCGCTCCCGCGGCTGTCCCCCAGGTCCATGACCTGTAAGTGCTCCTTGAAGCGAACAAAGTCTGTTTCTTGGTCCCGAAACCTGAAAGGACACTCCTAACCTACAACTTCCATACCCTGTTCACCTAATGTCCAGTGAAGTAACCCTCTATCTGTACCCTGCTATCCCCTTTGCTTCCAGGAAGTCATCCAGTCCCTTTTTGAACCCCATTATTGTACTCTGTCTTATCACCTCTCCTGGAAGTGAGTTCCAGGTGTCCACCACCCGTTGAGTGAAGAAGAACTTCCTTGCATTCGTTTTGAATCTGTCTCCTCTCAGTTTTTCTGAATGACCTCTTGTTTTTGTTGTCCCCACTAGTCTAAAGAATCTGTCCCTCTCCACCTTCTCTATGCCTTTCATGATTTTATAAGTCTCTATCATGTCACCTCTCAGTCTACGCTTTTCCAGGGTAAAGAGTCCCAGCTTGTCCAACCGTTCGGCATATGAAAGGTTCTCCATGCCCTTTATCATCCTTGTTGCTCTCCTCTGGACCCTCTCGAGTATTGCCATGTCCTCCTTAAGGTATAGCGACCAGTATTGGACGCAGTATTCCAGATATGGGCGCACCATTGCTCGATACAGTGGCAGGATGACTTCCTTTGTTCTGGTAGTGATACCTTTTTTGATAATGCCCAACATTCTGTTCGCTTTCTTTGAGGCCACTGCACATTGCACCGCCGGCTTCATTGATTTGTCCACCAATACCCCCAGGTCTTTTTCTAGGTTGCCTTCCCCCAGTACCCTCCCTCCCATCGTATAGCTGTACATTGGGTTCCCCTTCCCTATGTGCAAGACCTTACATTTCTCCACATTGAAGCGCATCTGCCATTTTTTAGCCCACTCACTCAGTTTGTCTAGGTCGCTCTGCAGTTCTTTGCATTCCTCAACAGTTTTGACCCTGCTGGAGAATTTTGTGTCATCCGTGAACTTGATAACTTCGCTCTTTGTCCCTGTTTCCAAATCATTAATGAATATATTGAACAGCAGTGGTCTCTGACTTTCATCTCAATCAGTCTATTGTTCTCCCAGTGTTTTTTCTCCAAAGCCTCATTCTCTACCTGGGGAACGAGCTTTGCATACTTTAGACTGTAAGCGGGCTTTGGCTTACTATCTGGAGCGCACAAAGCCTCACAGAGTCTCTCCTCAACTTTTTCTCTCTTGATCCGAATAAGTTGGGTCATCCTGTTTCCAAGAGAACGCTTTATAATTGGCTTGCTGCCTGTATTTCGTTCTGCTATGCTCAGACCGGACTGGCACTGGAGAGTCATGTCACAGCCCATAAAGTTCGAGCTATGGCAGCTTCTGTTGCTTTCCTTAGGTCTACTCCAATTGAGGAAATCTGCAAGGCTGCCACCTGGACCTCAGTTCATACCTTCACTTCTCACTATTGTCTAGATGTTTTTTCCAGACGGGATGGGCACTGAGGCCAATCTGTTTTGCAAAATTTATTTTCTTAACCGCCAACCTACCCACCGTCCCATTTTGTTAGCTTGGAGGTCACCCATCTGTGAGAATATAGGCCTGCTTGTCCTGGGATAAAGCACAGTTACTTACCATAACAGGTGTTATCCAGGGACAGCAGGCATGTATTCTCACATCCCTCCCCCCTCCCCGGGTTGGCTTCTTAGCTGGCTTAACTTAACTGACGGACTGCGCGCCTCTGGCGGGCGGGAAGGCACTCGCGCATGCGCGGAAGGGATTCAAGAACTTTCTAAGTTCTTAAAGTGGTCCGTACCGAGGGCTCCGTGGTGACGTCACACATCTGTGAGAATATATGCCTGCTGTCCCTGGATAACACCTGTTACGGTAAGTAACTATGCTTTCCTTACCTTCTCAGGCATTACTTTTGAGAACCAAAGTGGCCGTCTTTTTCTCTTACTTTTACTTACTTGCCTCACATAAAGGTTTGTTGCTCTTACAATCGTTCCTTTCAGTTTTGCCCACCGCATTTCCACTCCTTCCAGATGTTCCCACCCACACAACAATTCCTTGACGTAAACCACCATAGTTTTTTTTTTAAGTCTAGAACCTTTGTTTTTGAATGAGCTCTCTCTCTATTCCCATCTTAAATTTAAACCGTACTATGCAGTGATCACTGGATGCCAGGTGATCACCCACTGTAACATCATAAACACTTTCCTCGTTTGTAAGCACTAAGAGCCAGATTCACTAACCTGTCCGATCGGTCCCGATCTGGCAGGTCCGACGAATTCACTAAAGAAAAATATGCAGATGGGGGCAATTGGAGGAATGCCCCTATCTACCTTCCCGGATTGCTGATGTGTGATCCCTGTGCATGCGCAGACCATCTGCTTTCCCTGCAGATGGTCTGCGCATGCGTTTTGTCTGAGTTGGGTTTTTTTTCTGTTTTTCTTTTTTCAGGCCGGACTCTTCCTCTGTTATCTCCAACGGTGGCAGCCTCTTTCTTTGCGTGGGCTGGCTCTCCTGCGCACCTTTTCCAGCCAATTTTGCCACCTAGAACTCCTGCTCTTTGCCGCCTTGTCTGCAGTGCGAGCCTGCGGGTTTAAAGTGGGGCAGTACTGCGGCGTGCAGCCCTGCTTTAAACCCGCGTGCTTGCACTGCAGGGAAAGTGGCAGAGAGTAGGAGCTCGGGGCAGAAAGCAGGGGTGGAAGATTGGGGCAGAGGGCAGAGCAGGGACAGGAGCCGCATGTTTTGTTTTCTGGGCAGAGAGCAGGGCTGGAAGATCGGGGCGAGCAGGCAGGAGACACGAGGCAGAGCAGGGCTGGAAGATTGGGGCAAGCAGACAATCGACACGGGGCAGAACAGGGCTGGAAGATTGAGGTGAGCTGGCAATAGACACGGGGCAGAGCAGGGCTTCTATGGAGCTGGACAGTCGGAAAGATGTTTTAGAATGGTCTCTAGCAGTTGCTTCTTCAGTTGATCAGCCAGCCCAGTCGGTTTTAAATTTTTGGTTATTGAATTGCATTGCCGTCCAATTTGCATGCATTTCTCCTCATTTGCATGCACGGATTTGAAGCAGATCGCTGGAGAGGTTAGTGAATGGGGCCGGAGGGAAATTTGATTGTAAAGGGGTTGTAAACCGATCGGTACACGATCCATTTGCTTTGTGAATCTAGCCCTAAGTCCAGTATGACTCTATCCCGCGTGGGTTCCATTACCAACTGCTGGAACAGTTCTCCTTGTACAGAATCTAGAATCTCCCTACTTCTAGAAGACCCGCAATAGGGATACCCCAATTAACATCTGGCATGTTAAAATCACCTATTAGCAAGATTTCCTCTTTTTTAAATATATTCTGAATGTCTACTATTAAAGCTCTATCTACTTCCATCTGTGAAGGAGGCCTGAATATCACACCAATATAAATATATTCACCATTCCCTCTATCCGGATTGATCCACAGTGTTTCTTCTTTGCTCTGCAGATCCTGCAATTGTGTAGCTTTAATATGATCTTTACATGAAATCAATTTTTATTGAACAAGTAAATGATAAAACATATCAAGAAAGGTACAAAATCTGTTCAAGAAATACACAACAAAGCCCCCACCTCTCACCCAGAATCCACAGTTCCACTGTCCCTGACATGACCATAGCGATGTAAACAGGTGAAAAAAGCAGTTACCACCCAAAAGCTATATTACAAGTACATGAACAGGAAACAAAGCCAGCAATCAAAAATTGAGGAACAAACAATATAGAAGACCAGCAAAAAGGCAAAAGCACAACACTGCGCAACCGGGGAGGCCCAGACAGAATTGTCTAAAATACCTTGCAAACAGAGCCCTGTACTCTGAGTCCTGAGAGATAGAAAGCAAGGCCTCCTCCCTCCCAGCACCCCACCCCCCAAAAAAACCCCCAAAGGATAGAATAAGCGAAGAGTCAAACAAACACAACAACACTATCAGAGAACAAACAAACATAAAATAAATGAAGCAAACCACGAAAAAGACAAAGGAAATCCACAGCTGGGGAGAGGCAATCCAGAGCCCCCCACGGCTCAGAACACCTCAGAGTCATAGAGTGTTAAGAATCAGACTACGAATTCTAGGAGACAAGAATAAATATAAGGGCTCCAAACTTGGACTGACGAAAGGAAGCACACACCCGACCTCTCTTGAGCAACATCAAAGCATGCAGCCGATTGCGCCATGCCCAATATGCAGGGGGATCAGCCGACACCCACTCTGTCAAAATAACCTTAGCTACTAAGCCAGCCTTCCGCAGGAATAAAGTGCCTAAACCAGGCGGAAAACAAAAGACCTCAAATTTATCTAAAAGAAACCCCACCGGAGTAAAGGATCGAGCGGCCCATTAAATCTTCCAAATATCGGACCTCCCGCCTCTAAAAAGCCTCAACCACCGGACAACTCCAAAAAGCATGAAAGAAGGACTTGGGGGTGGTGTTACATTTCTCACATTGATCCAAGTCTGCCAAACCAGAATGGTATAATTGAACCCTTGTGAAATACGCCCGATGGAACACCCAAAATTGACATTCCCGGAGTTCAGCAGAGACAGAAATAGTCGGGATTCGCCTAATAAGACCTCCCACATCCAAGTCCGTCGGTAATAATGGTACAATTGAACTCTTGTGAAATGCGCCCGATGGAGCACCCGAAATTGACATTCCTGGAGTTTAGCAGAAATAGTCGGGATTCACCTAATAAGACCTCCCACATCCAAGTCCGGTAATAGACCCAATTCCGGAGCCCAACGTGCACACAAAGAGTCCCAAGATCTAGGTGGGACCATCAATCACAAAGCTTTATGCAGCTCCGAAACAGAAAGCCCCCCCATCTTCAAAACTGGCAAAGAAGGTGCGAAGCCAATCACCTAAACCTATCTGCAGGCCATCCGCCTGCAAAGAATGAACATAATGGTCCAATTGCAGATAGGCAAAAAAAATCTGTGGCCAGAACACCCTCCCTAAGTTGAAAAACCGGCCAAGAGGGAAGAGTCCTGGCCTCGGTTAATACATGCGCCAAAACAGTCAAACCTAATTAGGCCCAGTGTCGAAAAGGAGCCGAAGAGTTACCTGGCAAGAACTGAAGATTCCCTTGCAAAGGCAATTGGTCGGACACTCCCGGCCGCCCCCCCCCCTCCCCCCCAAGCCCAACACCAAAATCTTCCAGATATCGCATAAAGATCCCAATAATAGATTGGAGTGCAAGAAAGAGAAGACCGAGGTGCATGCAACAAAGAAGATAAATGCCAAGGATGATAATATGCCCGTTCATAAGCAAAACAGGTATAGACGTCTTGTTCCAAAATCCAATCACCGAGATAATGGAAGTAGGCAAGCCTGATTATATTTCTGCAGATCAGGGACACCCATGCCCCCCTAGACCAAGACCCTATCAAAGAATGAAACTGCATTCGTGGTTTTTTCCCCACCCCAGAGGAACCTAGAGAGAAGTTGGTAAAACACCCAAAGATCCTTTTGCAATAGACTAGGGGTAGACAATTCCGGTCCTCGAGAGCCGGAGCCAAGTCAGGTTTTCAGGATATCCACAATAAATATGCATGAGATAGATTTGCATTTCAAGAAGGCAGTGCATGCAAATCCATCTCATACATATTCATTGTGAATATCCTGAAAACCTGGCCTGGCTCCGGCTCTCGAGGATCGGAATTGCCTATCCTTGCAATAGATGAATAGGCAATAACTGCAGGACATACAGCCATTTCGGAAAAATAATCATATTAAAAAGGTGTATGTGGCCATGGACTGAGAGGGGAAAAAATTTCCAACTATTTAATATGATCTTTAACATATAACGCTACTCCCCCTCCTTTTCTTCCTACCCTGTCTTTCCTGAACAGATTATAGCCTGGTATAACTACATCCCAGTCGAACTGTCTGGGTATTCTCGGACAATGTGAAGGCGGTGGTCTATGTCAACAGACAGAGAGGCCCCCGGAATCCACTTCTGATCCTGGAAGCTCAGTTGCTCTCTTCCTGGGTGGGAAAGCATTTGGTGGCCCTATTTGCAGCTGACATGGTGGGTTTAGAAAACATTTAGACAGACTGTCTCAGTTGTCAGTCCCTGGATCCGGGTGAATGGTCCCTATCTAGATGAGCTTTCGAGTCCATAGTACGGCAGTGGGGCAGTCTGACCTGATGGCGTCCGCCAGGAACAGGAAGGTGGAGAGATTGTTCAGCTGCTGCTGAGAGGTCGGCAGCGAGGGTTTGAATGCACTGGTGCAACTTTGGCCTCGGGGAGGTCTTCTCTATGTCTTTCCCCCGTGGCTCATGATAGGGCGTGTCCTGCGCCGAGTGGCAACTCAGGTGGGCCAGGTGATTTTAGTGGCCCCAGATTGGCTATGGAGACTGTGGTATGCAGATCTAGTATGGCTGAGCATAGAGAGGGGTCTGTAACTACCTTGCCGTCCACGTCTTTTCAGGGCTCCATTGCGCTCCAAGATCCGGACCTCTTTGGTCTTATGACTTGGCTTTTGAGCACGTGGTGTTGACAGCCAGGGGCTATGCGACCCGCGGTCATCGCAACGTTACTTCAGAGTACATGAAAATCCACTGTGATGGCCTATGCGAAAGCTTGGAGGTGTTTTCTGGCCTCATGTGACAGGTCAAGTGGATCTCTTGGATCCTTAAGTAGCACAGGTCTTGGATTTCCTGCAAGCTGGAATCAGGAAGAGACTTGCAGTCTCTTCACTTTGTGTTCAGATCGCAGGCCTGCTTCACTCGGGGGTTTGCTGGTGTCCCACCTGGACATTATCCGCTTCTTGCGGGGGGTTGGTACGGCTGCAGCCCTCTTTGCGAATGCCTTGTCCAACGTGGAATTTTAACTTTCCCTCTGAGCCCCTGGATCTCTGCAAGATCTCACCATCAAGACTGTCTTCCTTGTAGCGGTCACTTCTGCTTGTAGGATCTCGGAGCTACAGGCTTTCTCGTGTCGAGATCCCTTTCTGCAAATCACGGATTCTGCAGTCATCTTAAGGACTGTGCTTTCCTTTCTCCTGAATTTCTACAGGTTTCTACAGTCCATGTGAATTATGAAGTTTGGCTTTTGTCCCTTCGGGCTCCAAGGACAGGCTATATATGAATTCTGTCTGTTGGACCATGTTTTCGTTCTTTCGGGTTTTGCCCGTAGGGGTAGGCCTCCATCTAAGTCTACCCTTTCTAGATGGATTCATGTGGCCATCTTTGCTGCTTATATGGCAGCGGGAAAGAAATCTCCTCTTGGAGTGAGGGGTTACTCCACCAGAGGAATGGCTTTTTGAGCTGAATCGACAGCTGTTTCTCCTGAAGAGATTTGCAGGGTGGCCACCTAGGCTTCCCTGCACACTTTCACCGAGTTCTACCGGTTTGCTGTGGCGGCCAAGCAAGATGCAGGTTTTGGGGCTTCAGTCCTGGCGGCTGGCTCATCGGGCCCCCCTGACTTTTTGGGACTGCTTTGATATGTCCCATCCATTCAGACTACTGCTAATCTTTCTTGTATATCTCTGTAGTTTGAAAACTCATCCATTTTATGTCCGATTCACAGGTTGCCTGACCAGTAACTGGTAAGCTGCATTTCTGTGTCTAACTAGCCTCGCTGAGAGTGCCATTCTTTCCTTTTGCATATGGGTTAACAGGGTCACAGGGTGGTTGCCCCCTTTTGATTGTACAGGCTGTGTACAGTTCCAAATTGTTTAGTGTTCATGTTGAAAGTTCATGTTCTGTTTCACATTATTAAACTTGATGTTTTGAATTTCTTAACAGGAGCAGAATTGATTGTGTAGTGGGGAGTTCCCTGTGCCCCCTCTCTATCTATCTTTTGTTTCCTGTTTCTCCTGTAGACCTAACTGGCTAGGTTACTGAATGATCTTCAAGGAGCATGTAACAGGAGATGGACCCAGTAGGAGGGGCTGGAGTTTGTTTTGAGTTCCCTACAGATTATGGCTGCATAAGAGATTCATAATACCCAGCCATTCAGACTACAGAGGAGATTTACAAGAAAGAAGATTAGCAGAGGTAAGAACCTAATCTTTCGATCCGGCTCCTTGCCACCAAGATCAATGTTCCAAAAGGTTTCCCATATGGATTGAAACTGGAGTCCAAGCATAGAGTCTAGATCTGTGATATCTCTGCGCTCCCAGGAGAGGATAGTGAGCATCTGATTTCTCCAATGATGAATGGTTGGCGCAATGGAATCCAGCCAAGTTCTCAGGATACACTTAAGGGTGGCCAGCAGGGACTAATGGAGAAAGACGCCAAGTCCTTTCCTCCTAGGAAAAGAAGGAAAGATGCGAAACAAAAACAGGGGGGTTCAAGCGAATAGTGACTGTCCAGATTGTACAAAATCAATCATCTGGTTCCAAAATATTACTATAGCTGGACGAGACCAAAACATGTGACCCAAGGTTGCTTCTAAGAAACAACGCCTGGGGCATACAGCATCTAGTCTGAGTTTCATAGCATGTACTCTCTTAGGAGATGTATAAAGACGAAGTAACATAAGAACATAAGCAGTGCCTCCGCCGGGTCAGACCATAGGTCCATCCCGCCCAGCAGTCCGCTCCTGCGGCGGCCCGAACAGGTCACGGCCTGTCTGAGTCACCAGAAGGGGCCCCCTTGCCACCTTGGTTTCCCATTGAGTCCTATCTTCCCATCGAAGTCCTAACCCTCCGGTCTTGCACATCCACGACCTGGTTGGATTTCTATACTTATTTCCTGGTTAGCTTTCTATACCTGTGTTACATCCCAGAACCTCTCTCAGTATCCCACGATCCCCCTATCCCTCAGGAATCCGTCCAATCCCTGTTTGAACCCTTGTACCGTACTCTGCCTTATCACTTCCTCCGGTAGCGCATTCCAAGTGTCCACGACCCTTTGGGTGAAAAAAAACTTCCTTGCATTTGTTCTGAACCTATCTCCCTTCAGTTTCTCCGAATGCCCCCTCGTGCCTGTTGACCCCTTCAGCCTGAAGAATCTGTCCCTATCCACCCTCTCTATGCCCCTCATGATCTTGAAGGTCTCTATCATATCTCCCCTGAGCCTCCTCTTTTCCAGAGAGAAGAGCCCCAGCCTATCCAACCTCTCGGCGTATGGGCAGTGTTCCAGCCCTCTTACCAGTTTCGTTGCTCTCCTTTGGACTCTCTCAAGTACCGCCATGTCCTTCTTGAGGTACGGCGACCAATATTGAACGCAGTATTCCAGATGCGGACGCACCATCGCTCGATACAATGGCATGATGACTTCCCGCGTCCTGGTTGTTATGCCCCTCTTTATGATGCCCAGCATCCTGTTGGCTTTTTTCGAGGCTGCTGCGCACTGTGCAGATGGCTTCAGTGATGCATCCACCAGCACACCCAAGTCTCTCTCAAGACTGCTGTCTCCCAACGATGCCCCCCCCAATTTGTAGTCGAACAACGGGTTCTTTTTCCCTATATGCATGACCTTGCATTTTTCCACGTTAAATCGCATTTGCCATTTGTTTGCCCAGTCTTCCAGCTTGTTCAGGTCCCTTTGTAGGTCCTCACACTCCTCCCTGGACCTAACTCTGCCGCACAGTTTGGTATCGTCTGCAAATTTTATAACCTCGCACTTTGCCTCCTTTTCCAGGTCATTGATAAATATGTTGAAGAGTAACGGCCCCAGCACCGATCCCTGTGGCACACCGCTCGTGACTCCCCGCCAGTCAGAGTATTGTCCCTTTACTCCAACCCTCTGCAGTCTACCCGACAACCAGTGCTCGATCCATCTGTGCACATCCCCTCCCACCCCGTGGTTCCACAGCTTCTTGTACTACTTTTCCCAATAAGTCATATAAAGCTGTAGACCGCTCGGGCACTTCAAGGCAGTAAACGGAACATCATATGGAAACTCATGACCTAAATCCTGGGACCAGAGAACCCTAATTTCTAATGATCTACCGGGAGGGGGGGGGTCATCATTTAAGAACCTATGATGAAACCTCAGTGGCACTTTCAATTGAGAGCCAAGTGTGAAAGCTGTAGAGAGAAACTCCTGCTGACCTTCATTAAGGTCCCCAGGAGATAAACTCATAATATAGTGCCTAAGTTGCAAATATGCAAAATGGTCCCTCTATCCCAATGAGGGTTTGCAAAAGGTCAAACCTGGCCCTCGTCAGTCACCAATTGTGATAGAAATTTGATGCCCTTTGAGCTCCAAGTGGAAAAGTTTAAAGAGTTCACACCCAGCAAGAAATGACTATTAAATCTAATAGACAATACTGTAGAGGCGAAACCCTAAATGTAATCCCAAGGAACTTAGAGACCCATTTCCAAACTCTACGGAGGGGAATATATAACACATAATGCTGTACAGTTGAATCTGCAAGGGGTAGAACACTATGTAGGTATGCACTGAAGTGTTCTTTGGAAAAGAGAGAGAGCTCCAAGGAGTACCTCTGAACCAGTCATTAATGTGACTCATGCTACATCCAAGAGTTAAGTAACGCAAGTTTAATAATCGCAATCCTCCCTTATATACCGGTTTAGCTGCTGTATTATAGGGCAAACGGGGTCTCCTGCCTTTCCACAAATTTCTAAGTAAGCTGCACAAGTCTCTTCTCATGTGAAGCTTGAAGATAGAGGGATAATACTTGGAAAACATATAGCCAGCAAGGGTACTATCAGCATGTTGTAAAGGCTAACTCTCCCCTTCAAGGAGATTTGGTAAGCCTGCCACAAATGCAGTTTAACTGTTTTGGAGTGTATCAAAGGGTTAATATTGGATGAGTATAAAGCTGACAGATCCAAAGGTATATTAACCCCCAGATATTGTAGATGAGTAGGAGCCCACTTTAGGGGAAAGTCTCCCGACCATGTTGACTGAATTACTGGCATCGTTGGCATCGCCATGGATTTTGATAAGTTTAAAGCTTGCCCAGAGTAAAATCCATACTCTGGAAGAATCTGTGGCACTAGATTTGATAGCAAAGAAACGTGTGGTTGTGTGTCAATAAGAGAAACAAGTCATCTGCAAAGGCAAGGGTCTTTAGTTCTAAATCCGCTAACCGGAAGCCCCTGGGCTTCCTAAAACTGCCTCAAAGTACACAATAATGGTTCCAGCGTAAGAATGAACAGTAATGGGGAGAGGAGATTTGATGCGGGTCCAATAAAGCAGCTGAAAAGTCTTGAAAAATTTGTACACGATCTTTGCCATCCCTGGGCCCCTTTACTTTTCCAGTGGAATGTGTGGGAAAGGTGAGGGAAAAAAGATGACAACAGAGTATTGTGTGAGCAGACCCGGTCTCCACACTACTAAGGAGAAAATCTGGCTACTTAACCCATTGAGAGCGGATTTGGGCGGCATTCGTTGGTGCCAGAGTGAAGCGGAGCTTCTGTCTCTTTTGCCAACCTTTTGCCGCGCTGGAGGAGCTGCGAAGGGGATTGTTCTTCCAGGAACGGTCTTCAGCGGCTTGGCTGGGGCAGGAGTGGAGGCGTGGTCTGGTCTTCCGGAGTGTCGGGGCTCCGTGTGAGTGGTGCAGAGAGGAAGCTGGTACTGGCTCTGGAGTATGGTGGGCCCTCTTCGGAGTGAACTGTTGCAGCTCACAATCTCTTTCGGGTCAGGAGAAGCACAGAAGTGGAGGCGTGGCTGAATCTTGGGGTCAGCAGGGCTGTATAAAAGTGGCCCAGAGAAGGAGCCGGTGGTGGCCTGGGAGTTTGGCAGACCTTCATTTTGGCGGCATCCCGCTGGGGCTTTGGAGTACCTCTCCTTCCCAACTTCTACCGCGTTGAGGACCGGTGGTATAGCTGAACTGGAGAACAGACCGGAGGAGGGGGGGGGCATGGTTTGAGCCCTGAAGGGGTGAAGACAAAGAACTAGGGTCTGAGTTTTGAAGGTAAGATCGACCCAAGGAGGCAATCAGGATTGTGGCTGAGGACTTTTAATAGAGAATTTTGATGTTATGCTGGTAGAGACCTATTCACACTAAATGTTTCAAAACCTTTCAAATACTATTAAATAGGCTTACCAGGGACCGGACACTCCTTCACCCGGCTGAGAGGCAACTAGCGATGTCGAAACCCGGAGCAGGCCCAGAATTTGAAGCTCCAGTCAACCAGGGTCAACCATGACTCTGGGGGCGGAGCTTCGATGATGCCACAAAATTTCAACAAACTTTAAATCTGAAACCAATCTATTTCATTATTTAAGCCCACTGGAGCTAGAGTTTGCCAATTGTAGATGGATCGATGTTCCTGCTGTAACAGGTATTGAGACACGTTTCCTGTTTTTTTCCAAGCTTTAAATAATACTGTATATTGGACCTGTTCAATGGTGTGGCCTGCCTCCAATCAATGACTAACCAAGGGAGCAACAGCAGTGCCATCCTGCATTCAGATAAGTTACCTATCTTTTTCTTGTATGTTATTAGCAGGTGGCAGAGACAGTGAACTTGCTGTGATGGTCTCTATTATAACTGTCTCCGTGACTTTTCACTAGAGTTTGGTTATGGGTATGAGCGTTCACTTAGAAACCTAGAGTCATGTGTGACCATAAAAGTATTTGGTTGTTTATTTATGTGGAAATAAGGTAATTATTTTTTTAATTATTTTTTTTATTAGCCATGTTTCAACAGTTCCATCAGTCAAGCCTTTTATCCCTTCTCTATCTTTTCAATACCACTAGAGTCACTTGCACTATATTCTTTTTCAAATTAAGTCAATTCTTTGCTTTCCTTGCTTTTTATCCCAGGATGGTATCGAGGCTTTATTAAAAGTGCAGGGACTATTATTTTGGAGATAATAGTCCCTGTGTGACCATAAAAGTATTTGGTTGTTTATTTATGTGGAAATAAGGTAATTATTTTTTTAATTATTTTTTTTATTAGCCATGTTTCAACAGTTCCATCAGTCAAGCCTTTTATCCCTTCTCTATCTTTTCAATACCACTAGAGTCACTTGCACTATATTCTTTTTCAAATTAAGTCAATTCTTTGCTTTCCTTGCTTTTTATCCCAGGATGGTATCGAGGCTTTATTAAAAGTGCAGGGACTATTATTTTGGAGATAAAATAATAGTCCTTGCACTTTTAATAAAGCCTCGATACCATCCTGGGATAAAAAGCAAGGAAAGCAAAGAATTGACTTAATTTGAAAAAGAATATAGTGCAAGTGACTCTAGTGGTATTGAAAAGATAGAGAAGGGATAAAAGGCTTGACTGATGGAACTGTTGAAACATGGCTAATAAAAAAAATAATTAAAAAAATAATTACCTTATTTCCACATAAATAAACAACCAAATACTTTTATGGTCACACAGTAACTCTAGGTTTCTAAGTGAACGCTCATACCCATAACCAAACTCTAGTGAAAAGTCACGGAGACAGTTATAATAGAGACCATCACAGCAAGTTCACTGTCTCTGCCACCTGCTAATAACATACAAGAAAAAGATAGGTAACTTATCTGAATGCAGGATGGCACTGCTGTTGCTCCCTTGGTTAGTCATTGATTGGAGGCAGGCCACACCATTGAACAGGTCCAATATACAGTATTAATTAAAGCTTGGAAAAAAACAGGAAACGTGTCCCAATACCTGTTACAGCAGGAACATCGATCCATCTACAATTGGCAAACTCTAGCTCCAGTGGGCTTAAATAATGAAATAGATTGGTTTCAGATTTAAAGTTTGTTGAAATTCTGTGGCATCATCGAAGCTCCGCCCCCAGAGTCATGGTTGACCCTGGTTGACTGGAGCTTCAAATTCTGGGCCTGCTCCGGGTTTCGACATCGCTAGTTGCCTCTCAGCCGGGTGAAGGAGTGTCCGGTCCCTGGTAAGCCTATTTAATAGTATTTGAAAGGTTTTGAAACATTTAGTGTGAATGCATTTATTAGTCTTGGGTTTCTAGTTCGCCCTGACCCTGTTGTCACAGTAGAAGGTGGTTAGAATGTTGTTATTTTTCCTTTGCAGTACCCCTCCTGATGAAGCCAATCGTGAAACCCGGGTTGGGGGGTTTAACAGCTTATGGCAGTTGCAATGTGTTAGTACTTTAAATATATACCTGGAGCAGTGAAAGAGCAACAGCAGTGCCATCCTGCATTCAGATAAGTTACCTATCTTTTTCTTGTATGTTATTAGCAGGTGGCAGAGACAGTGAACTTGCTGTGAAGGTGTCTATTATAACTGACTCTGTGACTTTTCACTAGAGTTTGGTTATGGGTCTGAGTATTCACTTAGAAACCTAGAGTCACTGTGTGACCATAAAAGTATTAACCTAGAGTCACTGTGTGACCATATTTATGTGGAAATAAGGTGATTATTTTTTGAATTGTTATATGGTTATCACCTTTGAAGAAACAAGGTCCCTTATATTTTATTTGTAATAAAAAATATAGACATGACCTTAAAATATTTGCTTATCGTGCTTAAGGTGTGATAGAAAAGCCAGCTTTGGAACAAAGTTCAATACAACAAAAAGAAGAGATGACAACTATATTAGGAAGAGAAATGCTAGAGACTTTAGAATCTCCTCCAGCAGACTTGGATAAGTTTTTACAAAAGGGGTAGAAATTAATAATGGTGGAGAGCCAGGTCAGGGTTAACTTTCTTTGACTCTGATATCTGGAAGTGGATCGGGCACTTGGTCTCATAGGCTGGTAGTCGGATTTGGTTCCAGGGTTAGACGACGAGAGAGACTTGGAAAGGGAAGGGTGAGGGGATGGCAGGAGAAGAGGGAAGGGGATGAGGGTAAGTTAGTTTTTGTTTGGGAGTGTGGTAAGGGGGACAGTGGGGAGGACAAGAGACCTGGGTAAAAAATTATAAGATTTGTAAGACCAGGAAAGTTAGAAAATTGAAATGGCTATGAATGTAAGATAACACTAGGAAGTCTAAATGTGAATGGACTTAATATACCCCCAAAACGGCAGTTGCTTCTAAATGAGATGAAAAGGTTGAAATATGATATATGTTACGTACAAGAAACTCGCCTACAAAAATCAGGGGGAAAAGATGGTCCATTTTAAAGATTATCCGTTGAGAATTTGGGCTTCAAATAAAAAAGAGAAAAAGAAAACAGGAGTGGGGATACTATTTGATAAAAAGTTGAAAGTATTGTCAAAGGCTGAATGGAGGGATGACGAAGGGAGATGGATTATATGGGTAGGGGAATTGAATGGGGAAAAGGTGACCCTGGTGAATCTTTATGCTCCTAATCTCAATCAAGGGAAATTTTTTGAAGATCTCTTGAGTATAATTTTAGAAACCCAGGAAGGGCTATTATTAATTGGAGGGGATTTTAATCTGATATCAGACCCTTGCTGGGACACTACTAGCATTAAAAGTGATAGATCTAAAAAACATAGGAAACAATTAAAAATTTCCTGGCAGTATTGAACTTAGTGGATAGATGGCAGAGTATACATATATGTTGGGCAGAGACTATACATATTAATCTCCTCCACATAAAGTGTATTCCCATATTGATATGATTTGGTTGGCTAAATCCTTAGGGGGTAAATTCTTAGATTCAAAAATAGAAGAAGCCAACTGGGCAGACCATGCCCCAATATGGGTGGATATAATATGGGAACATATTAAAATAAGGACACGATATTGGAAATTAAATGATACCTTGCTAAAAGATCCTAAGGTAGTCCAGAAAATAGAACAATCTATTAGGAATTTTTTGGATAATAATAATACAGACCATTATTTACCTATAACGATTTGGGAATCATTAAAAACTGTTTTAAGGGGAGAGCTGATTTCTATAGCTTTTTATAAGAAAAAGATCCAAGAAAAGGAAGAAAAAAGACTAAGAGAAAAACTGATGGGACTAGTAATACAACATAAGAAGGGGCTGGGTGGGGAACAGATTAGGATGCAAATAAAAGAAATTTGTATGACCCTAGGAAAAATGGAAGATGAAGCCATCCAATTTAATTTAGAACGCCTCAGACTTAAACATTATGAATCTGGAAACCGGGTAGGAAAATTATTAGCATGTCGTATCAAAACACAATATTTGCAAGGTAATATTACAAGTATACAATCTGAACACGGTGATTTCTTGTCAAAAGAGAAGGAGATTCATGATAGATTCGTAGAATTCTATAAGAAATTATATACATCGGAATATCAGGGACAGGGAACATCCTTGTCACAATATCTGTCTGAGAATTAAATAAGCTTCAAGAATCAGAGATTCAAAGATTAGATGAAGATATAACAGAGGATGAGATACGAGGAGCAGTACATCATATTAAGTTAGGCAAATCCCCAGGGATGGACGGTTTCACAGGATTGTTTTATAAAAAGTTTGTATCTTATGTAACTTCTCTTTTAGCAAAATTATTTAACTTAAAAGACAGAGAACAATTGCCATACTATATGAGATTAGCAGGTATTACAGATTTACGATAGATTACAACAATTTACAGCAGTCAGCGAGGAAGTTACAGCAGTTTACAGTAGTCTGCAATGAAGGGAAAATGTACAGCAATTTAACAGAAATTGCAGCTTTGATCGAACTAGACAAGGGAAGTAGAGAGAGGGACAAGGGAGGATCTGGTGAGGGCGAAAGGGGGAGGGGTGGGGCCGGTGTTATGTGGGGTGAAGGGATTAATTAAGGGTCATGTTTGCTGAATAGATAAGTTTTTAGTAGTTTTCTGAAGGCAAGGTAAGTGGGGGCCTCGAGTATCATCTGGGCTAGCCATGGGTTCGACTTGGCTGCTTGGAAGGCGAGAGTTCTATCGAGGAATCTTTTGAGAAGACAGTGTTTTGGCGAAGGGAAGGCGAACAGTTGAATTCTGCGTGATGTCCTGTTGTTGCAATAAAGGTTAAAGTGGGTATTTATGTAACTAGGAGAAGAACCGTTAACCGATTTGTAACAGAAGCATGCAAATTTAAAAAGAACTCTAGATTCAAATGGCAGCCAGTGTAGTTGGTGGTAGAAAGGGGTGACATGTTCCCATTTCTTTAGGCCAAAAATGAGGCGCACTGCGGTATTTTGGATTATTTTTAGTCTCCTGGTATTTTTCTTTGTGGCGTTAAGGAAAATGATGTTGCAGTAGTCGAGAATGCTGAGGATGGAGGATTGTACAAGTAGGCGGAATGCAGTGTCATTGAAGTATTTTTTTATGGTGCGAAGTTTCCAGAGCACCGAGAAGCTTTTCCTAACGATGATGTCGGTATGGTTTTCTAGGGATAGGTTTTTGTCCAGCGTGACTCCCAGAATTTTTATGGTCGGATCAAGGGGGAAGATCTTTCCGTTTAGTTGAATTGTGGTTTCCTTGATTTTATCTTTGGGGGAGGCTAGGAAGAATTTTGATTTGTCGGGGTTTAATTTCAGTCTGAATGAAAGCATCCAGAGTTCTATCTGGTTGAGAATGTTTGTAATGTGATCGAGTAGTTCTTGTGAATAGTTGGTTAGTGGGATGGCTATTGTGATATCGTCTGCATAAATAAAGAATTTGAGATTTAGGTTGTGTAAGAGTTTACCTAGGGAGGCTAGGTATACGTTGAATAGGATGGGGGATAGGGGGGAGCCCTGCGGGACCCCACAGGTGTTGTCCCAGCAGTAAGAGAAAGAGTTATTCTTGAATACCTTGTATGATCTATTTTGTAGGAAACCCTGGAACCAGTTAAGGACCTGGTCTGAGATACCAATGTGAGCTAGGCATTCAAGGAGAATGGTGTGGTCGACCAGGTCAAAGGCACTGCTCAGGTCGAGTTGTATGATCAGGGCACTTGAGCCCTGACTGAAGAGCGTGTGGAGGTGGTCGAGAAGGGAGGCTATGATGGTTTCAGTGCTATGGTCCGCGCGAAAGCCTGATTGGTTGTCACATAGAATGTTTAATTTTTCAAGGTATTCGGAAAGTTCCGCCTTTACCATCCCTTCCGCTATTTTGGTAAATAGGGGGATGCTGGCGATTGGTCTATAGTTAGATGGGGAGTTAGGTGGTTCTTTCGCGTTTTTTAGAATTGGGGTGATCATTATATGACCTTGCTCAGACGGGAAGTTTCCTGTGGATAGTAGGTGATTAACCCATGTCATCATTTTTGCTTTAAAGTTGGGGGGGGGGGGGGGCAGTTTTCATGATATTTGGTGGGCATGTGTCCAGGTGGCAATAGGAGTGTGTATACTTGTTGTAGTAAGTATTGAAGGTTTGCCAATCGGTTAATGCGAATTGTTTCCAGCTAAGGTCGACTCTGGCTCCAGGATCTGGGTTTGATGAATTAATGTCTGTGAGGATGGGGAAGAGCTCGAGGGGGTTGGGACTGACAGGTAGTGTTGTTCTTAATTTTTGGATCTTGGTGTTGAAGAAGTCGGCAAGGGTATTGGCGGTTAAGGTGGATTCTTCGTGTAAGTTAGTGAAGGTTTCTATGTTGTATAGGTCAATTTAAGTGGTTGATCTGAAGAGGTTGCTGGTCCATAGACGAATGGGGGGTTAATTGTGTCACATCTTTTCCAGACAGCTAGAGCTGCCACTTTAGTGGAGGATGCCATTAAACTCTTAACACGTTGGTACACTACTCTGGTTTTAATTAGCAAATGTATTAAGCAGAGTGATGGTACTTGCTGGAAAGGATTTGGCAGAAGAGGTACATTTTCATATGTGGTGGGAATGTCAAGGGTACAGAGGTTCTGGGAACAAGTATTTGGTTATGTAAGCAGTTTAGTTCAAATGCCACTTAAATTGAATGCTGAAAGGGCACTATTGGGAATAAAAATAGAAAGTCTAACATCCTCTCAATCTAAACTTTTGGACTTGGCATTTATAGCTACTAGACTGACATTGGCTCAGCAATGGCGCATGCAGGATGTACCTATATTAAGAGACATGAGGGAACACCTGTGAATAGTCTGTGAGAAATAAAGGTTATCGGCCCTATTAACAAATCAATGGGCAAAGTTTAATGATATATGGGAGAGTTCTATTCAAATAGAAAAATAAGTCTAACGAAAGAATATATTGTCTTATTTTTATAGATTGGGGATCCATGTCCTCCTGGGAGGGGGGGGTGGAGGTAGGGGATAGGTTTATTGTAATAGTAGATAAATAAGTTGCATTATTTTTATTAATATATCAAGACTGTGAATCATATTCAATGGCGATTATGTGCTGCACTGAAGTAGGATTTCTTTAATAGTAGGATGGAAAATTTGCATTATTTCTATTAGTTTAATAAGATTGTGAATCACATTCAATGTTGATTATCTGCTTTAAGTGAGTTTGCTGTATTAGAAAAAATTATTAAATTAAGAATTTAAAAAGAAAAGAAAAATTTGTACACGATGACAATCGTAGGTGAGCGAATCTCTTTTGGGTTTATACAATCACAAAATCTCAACCTTGTAAACATAGTTATGCAGTTTCAGGATAATCACTCTAGGTCTCGGCCTCCGGATCTTTGTGGCCTAGTCTATGTGCATGTTCTAAGCACATCTGTCCCGCCTATGGTGAGAGAGGAGATTCATGTTGCAGCCATTTCTCCATTTTTGCCAGTAATATCAAGTCTGACACCGATTCCGGCACTCCTAGGAAATGTAAATTCTCCCTGCGAGTACGGTTCTCCAGATCATCAATATTCCCTGCCTTGTTGATGCAGTTGAGCCTACAGGGTTTCTAGTTCTGATGTTAAGACTGCAGCAGAGTATTCCACAGCAGAAACACACTGTTCTACTTCTCCTGTCTGTCGAGTTGTATCGGAAATCAAACTCTCCAAATTGGTAAGTTGGCTGGAAAGTTGTAGTAAACACGAGTCTAGCAATGCCATCACTGCTACTTTCAGTGGTTCCAAGTGTTCGGGGCAAGCTATGTACAGCATTTTGTCTGGAGACTGAGTCGCCATCTTGTCCTCTTGAGGCTTAGCACGATCACGATCTCTCTTAGCCTGTTTTGCACTCATTGAATCTGTGGACTTGTTCAAAAATCTGTCCATAGATGCTAGGGATCATAATGAAAAGCAAGGTTAAGAATCATTGCACTAAAAGCACAAATAGTGCCAGAGGGCTGCGAGCAGACCAAAGCACCTCTGCCTCTGCTCACATCATCAAGTGATTTACCATTTTATTAAAGTATATAAAGAAACAATATTTTGTACAATTGCCATTTTCAGTGTTCTCCCCAGAAATTTTTTCCAGCTGGGTGGCATGAAAAAGTAGCTGGATGGGGTGGGATGGGAAAATTTGATGATGGGGAAAATTAACCCCCTCTTTTACTAAGGTGCGCTAGCGTTTTTAGCGCATGCAAACCCCGCGCTACACGGGAAAACTAACGCCAGCTCAATGCTGGCGTTAGCATCTAGCACACGTGGCAATTCTGCATACGCTAAGCGCACGCTAAAACCGCTATGGCAGCGTAGTAAAAGGAGCCCTAAATGTGTACTATTTTTATTAATTAATTATTATTATTTTCCAATGCTCAATATGACTTCCTTTTTTAAGATTTGACACTTGTGCCAGAATATTTTTACTAAATTTAAGAAGTATCCAATTCTAGAATAATTAGATATTTGCTCGCTTTCAAATGGTATAGAGCAGGGATCTCAAAGTCACTCCTTGAGGGCTGCAATCCAGTCGGGTTTTCAGGATTTCCCCAATGAATATGCATTGAAAGCAATGCATGCACATAGATCTCATGCATATTCATTGGGGAAATCCTGAAAACCCGACTGGATTGCGGCCCTCAAGGAGGGACTTTGAGACCCATGGTATAGAGGTTTAAAAAAGTTAAATACATTAATGAAGTCATTAGGTTCAATCTAGCCATTTATTTCTGCATGAATTTAAACAACTAAAAAAAAGATAAATATAGCTCATCCAGTCATACAAGAAATGGCTCTACAGTATCTCTAATAATGTTTTGATCACTAGGTTCCTTCCTGAGGTCTCACTGAGGATATGAAATAGATGCGATCCCCACTTCCAGACCTCTTCCACATAATTTATGGAGAGGTGTTACTAAGCCTTGAAGGAGACCTGTGTGATTGTTCTTTATCTGCTACTTTTTTATTTTGCTGTTGTGCAAAGTGAGAGCTAGAGCAAAACAGTTTAGGTAAAGATGCAGGTAATTAGCAATGTATTAAAAATATTTTAATTTTATTTGCTTATAATGTCATTTGAAAGCTGCTTGATGTTAATACAACTTTAATTTAATTCTTTATAGTGTGTGTTTGGTGGGGGGCACAACACCTACATCAACAGTAAAGTTAGAATAGGGTCATTAAATCCAGTGGCGTACCTAGTATAATATAACAGCAAGTGCTGATCATTTTTTAACAACCCCCTCCTCTATATAAAAAAGATGTTTTGAGTAATAATCCATGAGTCACACAACAAGGGTGCACCTAGGAAAAGGCAGCATCTTAAACACTGCAGTGAGCACTAGAACACAACACACGCAATGTAAAACTAAACAAGCCAGATCCTGCACAGTCAATTGATCCTGTACAGTCGATGCTAACAGAAAGCCATGTCCTTTTCATACACACAGACAGATACACCCTCACCCAATATGGAATAATCAAACATGTAGACAATGTTAGAAATATGTAGACAAAAGTTAAAACTGAACCAAGAAACCAGACTCTGCATACAATGCAACACTACAGAAACAATGACATGTCCCCTAATACTATGCAAAATATAAAGACAGTAGATGTAAATTTGAAAAAAACCTGCTACATAGCAATCACCACTTTACAAATTAACAAATAGAAATAAAACAAATAATGAGAAATAAGCAAATACCATTTTATTGGACTAATCCATTTTTCAGTTAGCTTTCAGAGGCCAAATCTTTCTTCAAGACAGTACAGCAGGGGTGTTCACACTTTTTTGGCTTGTGAGCACTTTTTAAAATGACCAAGTCAAAATGATCTACCAACAATAAAATTTTAAGAAACACAGAGCATACTGTATGCAGAGAAAATGTTAATTATCATTGTATTTGGGAGGGGGGGGGGTTCAGAGGTCAAGGCAGATGACTTTAAAATATGCAATGTCACCTCATTAACAACTTTACAAAAATAGACATATATACCCTCTCCCCTTTTGCTAAACCGCAATAGCGGTTTTTAGCGCAGGGAGCTGCGCTGAATGCCCCGTGCTGCTCTCGACGCTCATAGGCTCCCTGCGTTAAAAAACGCTGTCGCGGTTTAGTAAAAAGGGGCCATAGTACAAAATATAGACAGCAGATATAAATTCTCTAAACGGACACATTTTGATCACTAAATTGAAAATAAAATCATTTTTCCTACCTTTTTCTCTAATGATTTCATGAATCTCTGGTTGCACTTCCTTCTTCTGACTGTAAATCCAATATTTCTTTCTGCCCCTCCCCTTTTCTTTCTGTCTCTCTCTCGCTCTTCCCCCTGCCTGTCTTTCTTTCTCTTGCCAGCTTCTTTATTTCTACATTTTTATCTCTCTCTCTCCCCTTGCCTGCCTGTCTTTCTTTCTCTCTCTCCCTGCCCCCCCCCAAGCCACCGCGACGATTTCTCCACTTCCCCGATTCTTTCCCTACCCTCCAAGCCACCACGCCAATTTCTCCCTGCTGCTTCCCCGAGCCAGGCCATGCATGTTCAAGCGCTGGACTCACAAGACTTCACCTCCGATGTCAATTCTAACATCAGAGAGGAAGTTCCAGTCCAGCCAGGCAGCGATTGGCTTGTACACGCCTGGCCTGGCTCGGGGAGGCAGGAAGAAAAAGATTGCAAAAGCAACGCGATAGATTTTCTACCTTTTGTTGTTTCTGCTTTAATCATCTTCTCTTCGCTCTCTTCTTTCTATTCAGCGTTTGTCCTCGCTCCCTTCCATGCAACATCTGTCCTATCTCTTTGCCCCTTCCACCCGCCTCTGCCCTCTCTCTTGCTACCCCTTCCATCTACTGTCCACCCTCTCTCTGCCTCTTGCATCCACTGTCCACCCTATCTGCCCTTTCCATCCAGTGTCCGCCCTCTCTCTGTTCCATATGGCATCTTCCTTCTTTCTATGTCCCTTCAATAAACTGTATATCCTGTGCCCTTTCTCTCCTTTGTACATGATTCATTTGAACTTCACCCCCTCCCCTATACTCTGGCATCTCTCTTCTCATTTCCTTCTTTCCTTCCCCTTCCACCCCATGGTCTGGCATCTCTATCTCCTTCCCTTCTCTCCCCCCATGCCCTGGCATCTCCCTCCTATCTCTCCCTCTCCCTCCTCTTATTTCTTTCCCTCTGGTATGGCATTTTGTCTCCTTTAGTTTCCCTTCCTTCCCCCCATGTCCTGGCATCTCTCCCCTCTCTTTCCATCTCCCCCTCCCACTCCATTATCTGGCATCTCTTCTCCTTCCTTTCTTTCCTTCCTTCCTTTCACCTGGTCTTGCATCTGCCTCATCCCCCTCCCCCCATATGCCCTGATATCTCTCCCCCCCCCCTCCATGGTCTGGTAGCTCCTTTCCGTTCCTTCACTCCCATGGTCTTGGAATCTCTTTCCTCTCCTATCCCTTCCCTGGTCTTCCTTCTCCCCTCCCCAATTGGGTGCAGCAGCAGCATTTCTCTTCCCAGCCCTCCCATCGGCAGAGTCGCAAGCTTCCATCCATCGATGATCTATCTTCCATAGGTCAGCGACGGAGGGAAGCATACAATTTGCTGCTCTTCCTTGCTTCGGGTCTTCCTCGTTGCCGGGTCCTGCCTTCGCGGAAATAGAAAGTAGGCAGGACCCGGCAGCGGGGAAGGCCCAAAGCAAGTAAAAGCAACAAGTTGTAAGCTTCCCAATGTCGTTGACCTGTCTCCTGCCTTAGCCCGTAGCGAACTCATGCTTTGGGGCTCTAAGGTGTGCGTGCTGGCTTCCCTTCTCTTCTCCTCCCCGCCCCCCCCTCCCCCCCCATGACATAACTTCCCGTTTCGGAGGGGAGAGAAGGGAAGCCGGCACGCACACCTTAGACCGGCACGCTAGATAGATTGTGAGCCCACCGGGACAGACAGGGAAAATGCTTGAGTACCTGATTGTAAAACCGCTTAGATAACCTTGACAGGCGGTATATAAAATCCTAATAAACTTGAAACTTGAAGTTGCTACGAGCTAAGGTGGGAAATCTCCAAGTGGAGTTTTTTTTTGTTTGTTTTTTTAAATGTTGAGCAGCGGCAGTAGTGGCAGGATTCGCGATATATGGCAGCCAGGCGGTCATCTAAATTAGCCACACGGAGTGCTCGGCTAAAAGGCCCTAGAAGAACACTGCATATAGAATGTCCCCTTTATTTTTCTTTCCTTTGGATTTCCTTTTTTTACCCATTGAGGAGCAAGCTTCTAAGAAGATAAGAATAGCCTTACTGGGTCAGACCAATGGTCCATCTAGCCCAGTAGCCCTTCTTCACTAGCCTTATTAGCTGGAATCAGAGCCTGCAAACAGCCTTAAACACCATTGCCCCTATTCAGACATTTATTCCTAATACAACACGCAAAAAGTCCTGGTATCACAGCAGTCTTCACCTCCTGAAACATCAGTAGAGTGAGTTTGGCATAAGCAACGTAATTACTCTGATCTACAAGCCTGTAGAAACCTTCAAAAGGAATATAATAAAAAATAGCAGGATGCAAGATCTGATAACACCCCCCCAAGTCTTTTTCATTAATATCAAGACTCACTTCTTACCTTCATAGTGCAATCTGTTTCCCTCAGCTGATGTTTTAGTGAATCACTTTCTCAATAAAGTTACTAAACTTAGACATTCATTTTTACCAACAAATTCTTCAACAGATACGAAACCATGTTCTACAGATTCTTTAGTAGTTCAGTCTCCATCATTTACTACTTCTACCTCATGAACCTTGCCCCTATCAAACTGGTCATCTTTCTTACTTCAGTCTCTGGATAAATTATCCAAGATCCTCTCTTTAATGAGAAGTACAACTTGTTCTTTAGATCCAGTCCCTTCCTCGTGGTTAAAACTGTTCACAACATTTTGCCACTTGCTTTAAATTTGATTAATGTTAGTTTATCATTAGATGTGGAAAAAAGCTCTTGTCCATCCAATCTTCAAATCCAACTCTGGAGATCATTCTGACCCTAATAACTATAGATCTATCTCCAATTTGTGCTCTCTTTCCAAGTTGACTGAAAGAGCATTTTTTTTGAACAATTATCATAATTTGCAGATCGAACTCATGCTCCACATCCACGACAAGCAGCCTTTCGGAAAGACCAGTGACTGCTATTATTACGCTCCTGAATGAAGTTCATGTCATCTTTGAATTGGCAGAGTCGCAAGCTTCCCTCCATCGCTGATTTATCTTCCATAGGTCAGCGACGGAGGGAAGCTTACTACTTGCTGCTCTTCCTTGCTTCGGGCCTTCCTCATTGCCGGGTTCTGCCTTCGCGGAAACAGAAAGTAGGCAGGACCTGGCAGCGAGGAAGGCCTGAAGCAAGTTGTAAGCTTCCATCCATCGTTGACCAGTCTCCTGCCTTAGCCCGTAGCGAACTCATGCTTCGGGGCTGTAAGGTATGCGTGCCAGCTTCCCTTCCCCCCCCCCCTTACCCCGGGACGTAACTTCTGGTTTCGGAGTTAAGAGAGGGGAAGCCAGCACGCACATGTTAAACCCCCAAGCATGAGTTCGCTACGGGTTAAGGTGCCAAATCTCCAGCCAATGAGAGGTGGGAGTTTTTAAAAAAATGTTGAGCAGTGGTGGCAGCTGCAGGATTCATGATGGATGGCAGCCAGGCGGTCATCTAAATTAGCTGGGCAGACCGCCTGGCTGAAAGACCCTAGGGAGAACACTGCTTTTTAAAAATCAGAGTTCTGGCTGACAAACTAGAGCAGATCTTCAGCTGGCAGGGCTTTGTTTATAAACGTTTCTCAACACAGCTACAGTACTCATCCCCCTCTATATTCGCGGGTTCCAAATTCATTTATGCATGGTTTTCATCTGGGTGACCCAACCCCACCTCCCGGACCTCTCCACTTATTTGCTTTTTAAAATCTGTGCAGAAGTGGGAACAAAAATGGCTGCCATGAGTGCCCATGGTCTCACGGAAGCCATTTTTGTGCCCAGCTCTGCTTGGGGCAGGAGCATAGAAGATTGCTCCTGCCCCGCTTCACCGCTAGACCACCAGGCTTTAAAAAGTAAGTACAGTGGACAGCTGGGAGGGAGGCGGAGTGGGGCATAGTCTGCCCTAAAGTTATTAATGATTTTTCCATAGTTGTGGGCCGGCTCTGCCCCTAACCCCCACAAATATGAAGGGAGAAGTGTACTACTTTATCCTAAAGAAAAAAAAAAAAAAAAGAGAAGAAATAGAAATTTTTTTCTACCTTTGTTGTCTGGTTAAGAACATAAAAACATAAAAATTGCTGCTGCTGGGTCAGACCAGTGGTCCATCGTGCCCAGCAGTCTGCTCATGCGGCTGCCCCCAGGTCAAAGACCAGAACTCTAAATGAGTCCAGCCTCACCTGCGTACGTTCCAGTTTAGCAGGAACTTGTCCAACTTTGTCGAATCCCTGGAGGGTGTTTTCCCTTTTAACAGACTCCGGAAGAGTGTTCCAGTTTTCTATCACTGGCTGAAGAAGAACTTCCTTATGTTTGTCAGCGCTGACGTCGGAGGGACGGCTTTGCTTAAGCCCTCTCTCCGACGTCAGCAAGGCTCACCCCTCTCTCCTATCCTTTTCAACATCTACATGTCCTCTCTGAAACTCCTCCATCTATCCTCCCTAGAAACTCTCTACACCTATGCCGATGACATCCTCATCCTCCTCGAGACCGACTCGAACCTCACTAACCTCGCTGAGAACATATCCGCATGTATAATGAACCTCCAATCCTGGGCCCAATCTGTACAAATGAAACTGAATGAGTCCAAAACAAAATTACTTTGGCTCGGCCCAATATTAGATCATTTACCCACCTCCATCCCATTATCTTCCGGCCCCACTCTTCAGCTTGAGTTTTCAAGCAAAATCCTGGGCATCAACATAGACTTTTCTCTTTCCTTCAATGACCACCTCAACTCCTTGGTAAAAAAATGCTTTTTTAGCCTTCATATGCTGAGGAAAGTAAGATCCTGCTTTCATCAAAATCACTTCGCCGTCCTTGTACAATCCATCATCCTCTCCAGATTAGATTATTGCAACTCCATCTACTTAAGCCTAACTAAGAACCTCCATAGACTTCAGCAGATTCAGAATGCCGCGGCTAAGCTTATTTTCGCAAAAGGCAAGTTCGACCATGTCTCTCCACTCCTGTCCAAGCTTCACTGGCTTCCAGTACACTCCAGAGTCCTCTTTAAATGTGCCTGCTTAGCCTTCAAGATCCTGCACGGCATCCTTCCTCCCGTTATTCCACTCTTTTGGAACTCCTCAAACCCTAACTCCACCAGATCCTCCCAAAAATTGAAACTGTCATTCCCTTCTACAAAAGGTATATCCCGCGCAGGAAAACTAAGAACATCCCTCCCCTTTAGAACCACAGAACTCTGGAACAACCTCACATCCCCGCTCAGAAATTCAAGCTCCCTCCAATTCTTCCGCAAACACCTGAAAACTTGGCTCTTTTCAAAAATCTAACACCTCCTGCTCTCTGGTACCCTGGCCCCCTCTCTATCCTCTCAGTTCCTTTCCTATAACCCTTCATTGGATTTCCTTTTTATCCCAACCCTGTAAACCCTGTAACCGTGTAAACGCTTGCGGAGATGGTGCGGTATACAAACCTAAGGTTTAGTTTAGTTTAGACATCAGGGAAGACTTCCAGTCGGCTATGTATGCTGTGGCAGGGCAGGTAGGAAAAAGAAGACGAGCCTCGCGGCTTGAGTTGTATTGAACCCTGCAGGATCCCTGCGACCCTAGGGGGGCGTCCCCATGGGATCACCATGTCCCTAGGGGGCGCCCCGGACATTCTGTATTCGTACATGAGATTTTTGTTATAGACATGCATCACTTTGCACTTATCCACGTTGAACCTCATCTGCCATGTCGATGCCCATTTCTCGAGCCTGATTATGTCACGTTGCGGATCTACTCTGAATAACTTTGTATCGTCCACAAATTTAATCACCTCACTCGTCGTACCAATGTCCAAATCGTTTATAAAGATGTTGAAGAGCATGGGTCTAAGTACCGAGCCCTGCGGCACCCACTGGTGATGCTCTTCCAGTCCGAGTATTGTCCATTTACCCCCACTCTCTGTTTCCTATGCTCCAGCCAGTTTTTAATCCATGTGAGCATTTTACCCTCGATTCCGTGGCTTGCAATTTTCCGAAGTAGTCGTTCATGTGGAACCTTGTCGAACGCTTTCTGAAAATCCAGATATACAATGTCGACTGGGTCGCCCTTGTCTTCTGCCTGTTTACTCCCTCGAAGAAATGTAGCAAGGTCGTCAAACAAGATTTTCCTTTGCTGAAACCGTGCTGGCTGGTCCTCATTTGCCCGTGTCTGTCAAGATGATCAATGATGGCGATCCTTTATCAGTGCCTCTACCATTTTTCCCGGTACCGAGGTCAGACTACTGGTATGTAGTTTCCCGGGTCCCCCCCTCAAACCTTTTTTGAAGATTGGCGTAACAGTCGCCACCTTCCAGTCCTCCAGCATCTTTCCCAATTTGATCGACAGGTTGGCTACTAGTTGAAGCAGTTCAGCTATAGTCCCTTTTAGTTTCTTGATGACCCTCGGATGGATGCCATCTGGTCCCAGGGATTTATCGCTTTTAAGGCTATCTATCTGCTTGCATATCTCTTCTAGACTGACCGTCAACCCTGTCAGTTTCCTGTCTTCATTTCCAGCATTTAGCCTGATGGGTTCTGGTATGCAGTGTATATCCTTTTCGGTAAATACAGACGCAAAAAATGTATTCAGTTTGTCTTCGATTTCGTTATCCTCCTTTAGCACTCCCTTCAATCCACGGTCATCCAAAAGTCCCACCGCGTCCATAATATATTGAAAAAAAGGCTTGAAGTTTTTTTGCCTTCTTGGCTATTTTTTCCTTTGGAGGTTTTCCACACATACATATATTTTTGGTCAAGAAATCATTGTCTCGTCATCGTCTGGTCTCCAGTTTTCAAGAAAGACTTTACCATACCAAACCATTTCATAGAGAAACATAGAAACATAGAGTTTGACGGCAGAAAAGGGCCGATGGCCTAAAAAGTCTGCCCACACAATAACCCTCACTCCCAGAAGTCTACTCAAGACAAACCCCCCACCTGAAGTATTCATCTTTTAAGCAAAATTCTGTGGTTCCCCCACCTGTTGGTCCCATCGACGCTTGAAGTCAAGCACACTACTAGCCTCGACCACCTGGCGAGGAAGACTATTCCATCGATCGATCACCCGTTCGGTGAAGAAGTATTTCCTGGTGTCGCCATGGAATCTTCCCCCCTTAAGTTTTAATGGATGCCCTCGTGTCGATGTGGGACCCTTCAGAAAAAGATGTCTTCTTCCACTTCAATGCGACCCGTGATGTATTTGAATGTTTCTATCATGTTCCCCCTTTCTCTGCGCTCCTTGAGAGAATATAAGCGCAGTCTGGTTAGGCGTTCTTCGTATGGGATGTCTTTAAATCCTGAAACCATCCTAGTGGCCATTCTTTGGATCGACTCCATTCTCTTCACATCCTTTTGGTAATGAGGCCTCCAAAACTGGACACAGTACTCCAGGTGAGGTCTCACCAGGGATCTGTATAATGGTAGTATGACTTCAGGCTTTTGGCTGATGAAGCTCCTTCTGAAGCAACCCAGCATTTGTCTAGCCTTTGCTGAAGCTCTCTCCACCTGATTGGCAGCTTTCATGTCTTCTCGGATGAGAACTCCCAAGTCCCTTTCTGCAGTAGTTCTTGTTAAGTTTTCACCGTTCAGGGTGTATGTTCTGCATGGATTTCCGCTCCCGAGGTGCATTACTTTGCATTTTTTGGCATTAAAGTTTAGTTGCCAAGTGCTGGACCATTGTTCCAATAGAAGTAAGTCCTGCTCCATAGCGCTTGGCTTGGTTGCGCTGTCGGGTTCTTTTGCCCTGCCCACGATGTTACATAGTTTAGCATCATCAACTATTTTGCCTTGAAGTCCCTGAGTCAGGTCCCTATAAAGATATTAAATAGCATCGGACCCAAGACCGAGCCTTGTGGCACTCCACTGGCCACTTTCAACGTTTTTAAGGGAATACCGTTTACCATTACTCCCATTCCCAAAACTGTAATTCACCAATCTTCTTGTAATTTCTCCTGGTAATGTCCAGATGTCTCTTTTTAATCCGCCCAGAACTGCAAGGTACGGGCGGAATAGAAGTCAGTAATGTAATGTAATGAAGTCTGCCGCTAAGCCAGTCTTGTACCCAAGCAGTTAGTGTGTCTCCTAGTCCTAGCGAGTTCATCTTGTTCAATAACCTGCGGTGTGGAATGCTGTTGAAAGCCTTACTGAAGTCTAAATATACTATGTCCAGGGACTCACCCCCCATCCATTTTTTTTGTTACCCAGTCAAAGAAGCTTATCAGATTGGATTGACAGGACCTTCCCTTTGTAAAGCCATGCTGGTGGGGGTCCCTTAATCTTTCATCATCCAGAAACGTGTCCAATCTGTTCTTAATCAACTTTTCCATGAGTTTACTCACTAGTGATGTGAGATAGAGAATGACACGGTGGCGGTTTACCCGCGGCTACTGCGTTTAGCCGCGGGTAACCCGCCAAAAACGGGGAATGAAAATTAGCAGCCTCTGCGGGGACGGGGACAAGGCCATCACCGCCCCGTGGAGCGGTGAATGGTCTTGTCACCGCAGTGAGGCATAAAGGATCGTGCGGTCCCCGCACCCCCATCCGCCCACCCGCACGCCGGCTCGATCGTTTAACCAGCTTCCTCTCTCCACCTCACCTTAGTTTGCCGTCTTTCTTTTTCGGCGACCGGAACGCTTTCAAAAGAGCCGCGCACGCGCGGCTGCTCAGTATTCAATCTTCTGCTCTGACCCAACTGGAAACAGGAAGTTGCAGCAGAGCAGAAGATTGAACTTTGAGCTGCCGCGCGTGCCGGTCACCGAAAAAGAAAACCGGCAAACTAAGGAGAGCTGGATAGCAGTAGCGTACCAAGGGGGGGCGGGAGGGGTGAAAAAGGTAATGGCGCCAGGCCTTGGAGCACCGAGGCAGACCGCTTCTCCCCCCTCCCAGCCGAACCCCCGCTGACCCTCCTATCTCCCCCCCAAGTGAACCTTTCCGACCCTCCCAGCGAAAGCAGCAAACCTCCCTCCAGTAGCGTCGGCTTTCTCCTCCCTCTGCCGCATCACTGATGACGTCATCAGTGACGCGGCAGAGGGAGGAGAAAGCCGCGAAGGAGGTTTGCTGCTCTCGCTGGGAGGGTCGGAAAGGTTCACGGGGGGGGGGAGATAGGAGGGTCAGCAGGGGTTCGGCTGGGAGGGGGGAGAAGCGGTCTGCCTCGTGCTCCATTACCTTCTTCGGGCAGCAGCAGCGTTTACAATTCGCTGCTGTTGCCGGCTTCAGGCCTTGTTCTCTGCCGGGTCCTGCCTACTTCCTGTTTTCATGAAGACAGGACCCGACAGAGAGGAAGGCCTGAAGCGGGCAACAGCAGTGAATTGTGAATGCTGCTGCTGCCCGATGAAGTTCAGGACATCGGGGAAGGAGCAGGGAGAAATCGGCTGCTGGCTTGGGGGTGAGGGTAGGGAAAGAATCGTGGAAGTGGAGAAATTGGCACGATGGCTTTGTGGGGGCTAGGGGGAGAGAGAAAGAAAGGAAAAAATAAAGAGGGGGGCCAGGGGGAGAGAGAAAGAAAGGCAGAAATAAAGAGGGGTCAGGGGGAGAGAGAAAGAAAGGCAGAAATAAAGAGGGGGTCAAGAGGGAGAGAAAGAAAGGCAGAAATAAAGAGGGGGCCAGGGGGAGAGAGAAAGAAAGAGGGGGGGGGCAGGAGAAGAAAGAAGGACCAGAGACTCATGAAATCACCAGACAAAAAGGTAGGAAAAATGATTTTATTTTCAACTTAGTGATCAAAATGTGTCCGTTTTGAGAATTTATATCTGCTGTCTATATTTTGCACTATGGCCCCCTTTTACTAAAACGCAATAGCGGTTTTTAGCGCAGGGAGCCTATGAGCGTCGAGAGCAGCGTGGGGCATTCCGCGCAGCTCCCTGCGCTAAAAACCGCTATCACAGTTTAGTAAAAAGGGAGGGGGAATATTTGTCTATTTTTGTATAGTTGTTACTGAGGTGACATTGCATAAAGTCATCTGCCTTGACCTCTTTGAAAACCCGCGGAATATAAATGATAATTAACATTTTCTCTTCGTACAGCGTGTTTTGTGTTTTTAAAATTTTATTGTTGGTAGATCATTTTGACTTGGCCACAAAGGTAAGGGGGAGGGAGGGAGGGGAGCTGCTGAAAGTCATCTAGTAATCCTTGCAGGCTTGACTGTGCAGGGAATTATTTTTGTAAAATCATGTTTTGTTATGTGACTGGCATTATCTAGACTTTAATTTCTATGAATGAATAGAATGAAAATGATATAAAATTACTTGCTTGCGGGGACCGCGTGTTCCGGCTCACACAAGGAAGGAGGGGTGAAAGGGAAAAAGTTTCTCTTCCTTGGAAATAGATTCTGAAGTGACCTCATCAAAGAAGACCAGCACTAAATGTACAAGAAATCCCTTAAACAATGTCAAAAGAGCCCAAAATAGAAAACTGCTACTGCCTTGAGACTCCATTATTGAAGGAATCAACTTGAAATCATAGAAGAGACAGGAAAAGGTTAAATGCCTCATGGAATCCTCAGGTACAAAACACAAATCAAATTGTGAATGAAATCAGAGCAGACAGTAAGAATTATAAAATTGATGTCATTATCCATCTGGAAAAAAAGGCGTACTAGAAATAATGCCTCAGCAATACAATTTTCAGAAGTTCTATTTGCTCATGGTAAGGGAGAAGAGAGACTGCTAGTGATGGTGGGGGGACTGATAGAAGATATGAAAGAAGGGTGGTAGAAAGGAACAGATGGTAAAGGAGGGAGGGAAGGGTGGTGGTGGAAAGGAATAGAACAGACATTGAAAGAGGGTAGAGAGGAACAGACCCTGAAAGGAAATGTGGAAGGCAGAGTGGGGAGAAGACGCTGGAAGGGAAGAAGACGGATGCCAGACTATGGGGGAGCAAAGGGAAGAAAATGGGTGCTAGACGGTGACGGTGACGGGGCGGTGAATGGGATGGCAGTGGCGGTGACGGGGCGGTGAAAGGGGTGACGGGGCGGTGAAAGGAACGGCGGTGACGGGGCGGTGCAGAGGATGGTGGGCCGGGGACGGTGCAGTGACGGGGACAGATTTTTTCCCCGTGTCATTCTCTAATGTGAGACTCACCGGTCTATAGTTTTCGGCCTCTGACCTGCATCCCTTTTTGTGGAGCGGGATAACGGCAGTTTTCCAGTCCAGGGGAACCCTTCCCTTTCTTAAGGAAAGATTGAAGAGCCCATCTAACGGTTCTGCTAAGACGTCACTCAATTCACGAAGTACTCTAGGGTGTAGATTGTCCGGGCCCATAGCTTTGTTTACTTTTAATTTTGATAGCTCCTGGTAGACTTCGCTTGCAGTAAATTCCATGTCCCGGAAAGGGTCCTCCGAACTACCCTTTGTCTGTATCTGAGGATCGGATCCTGGTACTTCACAGGTGAAGACTGAGCAGAAGTAGTTATTGAGTATTTCTGCTTTGTCTGTATCCAAGTCCGTAAAGTTGCCGTCAGGTTTCTTTAGGCGCCCAATACCGCTTGTGTTCTTCTTCCTGTCGCTAACGTATTTAAAAAAGGATTTCTCCCCTTTCTTTACCTGCCTGGCTATATTTTCTTCCATCCGAAGTTTGGCCTCTCTGACTATTGTTTTAACTTTTCTGGATTTATCCATATAGGTTTCTTTAGCTTCCGGTCGTTGTGATTGTTTGTAGGTAACGAAGGCCTTTTTTTTTTGTTTGTTTTACTAGTTCTAAGATCTCCGCGGAGAACCACTGTGGCCTATAGTTTCTGTGTCTTTTGCTCACGGTTTTTATGTACGAATTGGTTGCTTCATTGAGGGTGGACTTTAGAGTCGTCCATAGTTCTTCATTGTCCGTCGTGCTTCAGTTTTGCAGTATTTTGTAGACGTGGTCCCCCATGCCTTGAAAGTTAGTGCCTTTAAAATCTAGGACCTTGGTCAATGTGTTAGACCTAGTGGTTCCTTTTTTGAGGTGGAATCAAACCATGTTGTGGTCGCTGGATGACAAGGTGTCTCCCACCAATACTTCTGTGACACTGTCTCTATTGGTGAGCAACAGGTCAAGGATTGCCTGGTTCCTGGTGGGTTCCAGTACCATCTGCTTGAGGCGTGCTCCACACATGGAGGCTAGTAGTCTCTTGCTGCCGCTGGTTTTAGCAGAGGGTTTCTTCCAGTCCACATCGGACATATTAAAGTCTCCCAGCAGCACTGTGTCTCCATGTAGCGTAATGGTCTCAATGTCTTCTATTAGTTCATCATCTGCCTCCTCTTTTTGTCTTGGAGGTCTGTATACAACACCAAGATACAGGCATTTGTTATTGCCTCTGGCGAGGTTCACCCAGAGGGATTCTCCCGAGTACTTGATGTCTGTAATTTTAGTAACTTTGATGTCGTCTCTAATGTACAAAGCTACTCCTCCTCCTGACTTACCTTCTCTGTCTTGACGAAGTAAGTTATATCCCATCCGTGGGACTCCAAGAACCATATTTCTGATACCACCACTACATCAAGGTCGGTGTTCCTCATTTCCGTTTCCAGTTCCAGTATTTTGTTGCCTAAACTATGGGCGTTAACATACATGGCTGTCCATTCTTCCTGTTTGCATGGTGTGCTTTCTATCTGAGATAGTTTGTCCCTTTCAGTTTTGCCTTTGTCATCCTTACTATTGCCTCTGTCTCCTTTGGTATCCACATAATTTCCCCCCCTGCTATGTGATTTTTTCCCCCCTAACCCCAAGATGGAGTCTCCATCTCTCCTCTGTCCCCCACTGTACCGGCTCGATCACTTACCTCAGATATTAAGTCTCTGTCTCTTGTTCTACCTCCCTCCCATCCTCTGTCCCCTTTAGTATTTGCGCGATTACTTACCTTCAAGTTACTTACCCAGCTTGTGTGAGGAGTGGATCCCCTCCCCCGGCTCACCTAGTTTAAAGCCTTCTGGAGTAAGTGAGCCAGGCGTCGTCCCAGGACATTCTTCTCTCTTTTGGTTAAGTGCAGCCCGTCTGGTCCCTGCAGTCCTTGAAGTGCTTCTTCTCCGTGGTCCAAGAAGCCAAAGTTCCTTGCACCATCCTCTTAGCCACTCGTTAGTCCTCTTGATTCGATTTTCTCTGGCTTTTCCTTTGTCTCTTACCGGTAGGATGGAGGAGAAGGCCACCTGCACTTCCAGTTTCTCACCCAGGGCCTCAAAGTATTTCTGAATCATCTCCAGTGAGTTCCTGGCAGTCAACGTGGATGAGAAGCATTGGGTAGTGGTCTTGGGGCTTGATTATTTTTCCAATGCAGGTAGTCACATCCTGGATCTTGACTCCTGGTAGACAGCAGACCTCTCTTGCTTGTAGATCTGGTCTGCACACCGGTCCCTCGGTTCCCCGCAGCATAGAGTCCCCAGTGACGACCACAACCTCAAAGGTTTTCTACAGGAGTTTTTAACACCTTAATGTGATCCTTACACTGAGTTAGAGCACTTATTCCCTTGTTTCAGATCCAGTATGTTTCACATCTTGCACTTGAACGGATTCTATTTGGACACTTGGGCTGCTGACATCCCTATAAAACTACTTCTGGAGTTCTTTTTCACTCATTCCATCATAACAGGCTTTCCATGCCTTTCACCAGGAAATCTTTCGTTAAAGCTGCAGGATGCTTCTTTAGTGGTTTTCTTCACCATCCCTACAAGTAAGGCTGTCTGTTTCAACCTCCATTGCCTCTTCTTAAGATCAGGACAAATACTTCCAATCAGGCCTGGGGGCCTCATCTCAACTAATTGCAGACCCAGGCCCAGTGGTTGACAAGCTTGCGATCTCCTGCACATCAGTCTTCTCGAGCTTTGAGCAGTATACGAGTGCTGTTCAAAAAGTATCAGACCTTAGTTTTTCTTGTGTAAACAACTAAAGCTAGGGAGGCGTGGTTTGGTGCATGTATGTAGGCAACCCTAATGCGCATGCTTGGATTTTTTCCTGCCTACAGAAGCTGTTAGTCACCGGCAGACCGCCGATGAGTGAGGAAGTATAAGTGAGTGCTGTCCAATTTTCCTTTTTGACAAAATGACAGAAAAAGTTGAACAACGCTACTGCATTACATTTTGTGTAAAGCTTGGCGATTCCCAAGTGGAAACAATCCACAAGATTCAACAGGCCTTTGGGGACAAAGCAATAGGCACCACACAGATAAAGGAGTAGTACAACTGCTTCAGAGATGGCCGCATGTCAGTGGAGAGTGAAGCACGTTCTGGTAGGTCCTCAACATCCAGAAATGAAATCGTCATTGACCTTGAGTGAGGACCCTGGTGATGCAGATTTGTTGAATCACAACCTGAGAACTTGTAGATGAGGCGAGCATCAGCATTGGATCCATTTATTCCATTTTGACTGAGGATTTGGGTTTCTGGAGAATTTCAGTGAAGTTTGTGCCAAAGCTTCTAATGATCGAGCAGAAGCCACTCCGATTGGAGATCGCATAGGACATGCTGGAGACTGTGAACAGTGATCCCAACGTCCTCAGCACAATGATCATTGTCTATGAGTCCTGGGTTTATGGGTATGACCCAGAAACCAAGTTGATGTCATCACAATGCAAGCATTCAACATCCCTGAGGCCAAAAAAGCAAGGCAGGTCTGCAGCAATGTCAGTCATGCTGACCGTCATCTTTGACTCCAGTGGCAAGGTTCATCACGAGTACGCACCACAGCGCACAACCATCACCAAGGGTTACTACCAAGAGGTTCAGCATCGCCTTTGTAACACTGTAAGACGCAAACCTGTGGTCAGCGGGCAATTGGCAGCTCCATCACGATAACGCATCTGCCCATTCTTCACATTTGATACGGGGTTTCCTGACCAAACACAACACACCTGTGATTCCTCAGGTTCCCTACTCTCCCGACATGGCTCCGTGTGACTTCTGGCTTTTCTCCAAGCTGAAAATGCCCCTGAAAGGGGCCAGATTTCAGTCAAGAGAAGACATCATACAGAATGCGACTGACCAGTTGCGAGCAATCTTAAAAGAGGCATTCCAGCGCTGCTTCCTGACAGTGGCAGAACTGTTGGAAGACATGTGTGGCAGCCCAAGGGGTCTACTTTGAAGGAGATTAGTATAAGATTGTTGTATCTGAATATGAATATTTTTTTAGGAATAAAGGTCTGATACTTTTTGAACAGCCCTCGTATTTTGCACTCCAGGCATTCTGCCCTTGTATTTGCAACAAATACATTCTTATGCAGACGCACAATCAAGTCACGATGTTTCATTTCAACAGTCTGAGAGTTCTGGCTCTCTTCCTCTCTGCAGAACAGCTTACCATCTGGGGACCTACGCTCTGACTCTTCAGATCCATCTACAAGCGGTATACATACCAGTAGAACACAATCTTCTCGCACTCTCTAAGCAAGAAACTTGACCCTCACGAATGGTCTCTCCATCCTTTGGTTCTGAGCCAACTATTTCATCTTTGGGGATCGCCCATCATGGATCTATTTGCTTCCCAGTACAATGCCAAATACAGCAAGTTCTGCTCCCTTCAACCTGCTCTTTAAGCAGTAGCAAGAGATGTTTTCTCTTTTCAGTGGGGGCATAATCTGCTTTATGCCTTTCCGTTGTTTCCTTGCATCTCCAAGGTACTTCAGAAGATAACCAGAGATTCAGCTCACATCATTCTCAGTGCTCTCTGTTGGCCCATACAACTTTGGTTTCAGCTCCTCCTGGGCCTGCTGGACGCTTCTTAAATTCCATTGGGCAACCATCTGTCTCTTCTATCTCAACAGAATGGATAGTTCCTTCATCCCAATTTTCGCAGTCTATTAGACAGCCTGGAGGTTGAAACGTCATCCTTGACACACATACCACTTTCTCAACCAGTAAAGATTGTACCACTTGTAGGCAGATGTCTGTCTATTAGAAAGGCCTACCAATCCAATCTATGTGGTTTCAGTGGCAACAGCAGGATCCTATTTGTCTGATCACCTGGGTTTATCATATCTTCTATATTTGTCAGATTCTGGTCTCAAATCCAACTCGGTTCGCTTTCCTCGAGCAGCTTTCTCGGCAAAACACTTTTACTTTATCCACTGATGTCTTGCTTTATCAGAGGTCTTGCTCCAGTATGGGTTCTTCTACCTGCTTAGGATCTGAATTTAGTCTTAGATATTTTCTTGTATGACCCTTTTGAACCATTGGGATCTGCGTCACTTTCTTTCCTTCCTTGGAAAACAATTTTTCTTCCAGCCCTGACATCAGCTAGAAGAGTTAATGAGCTGTAAGCAATGGTTTCCTGTTATCCGTATCACCAGTTCTTTCCTCATAGTGTACAATTACGAACTCATCCAAAAATTTCTTCCAAAGGTTATTACAGATTTTCATCTTAACCAGTCAATTAATTTACCTTCGGTTTTTCCCTCCGCACTTCTTCAAGCAAACATTGCATAACTTGGACTGCAGGAGAGCATTACTTATCTCAAGGCAACTGCTCCCTTAGGTCAGAAACATCAGTTTTTCATTTCCTATAATAATCCAGCTACCCAAGGAAAATAAGCATCTAAATGGGCTCTGTCCACTTGGATTACAAAATGCATTAAATTTTGCTACACAAATTTGCATCTTCCATTGCCTGGTACTCTTGGAGCTCATAAGCTCACGGCAACAGCTTCTACAATAGCCAGCTTGAAATCCATTCCTATTTAAGATATTTGCAAAACTAGAACTTGGTCCTTAGTATATACATTTACAAAACATTACTGTCTGGATCAGATTTTTTCTCAAGATGTGCGATTTGACCAATCAGTCTTAAGAAACCTGTTCCACCACCCACAACCTCATTTTCCACCACCAATAACCTCATTTTCAGCTTGGTACTCACCTACAAGTGTGCTTGCATTTCCCCTGTTTCTCTTTGGAGAAAGCAAAGTTGCTTACCTGTAACAGGTAGACTGCAGGGGAATGTAGCCACACTCCGTAGACAGCAGGGGAATGTAGCCACACTTGCCCACCCTCCTTCCCCTTGTCTCGCTTTTCTTTTTAATTGTTAGAGATAAAACTGACAAGCTGAAGGGAGGGGCTGCTAGTAAGTTCTTAAAAAAAATGAACTAGCTAGGGGAGAGCTCCAGCACATAGGCTTAGTCAGCGGGCTTCATTTATAAGTGTGGCTGCATTCCCCTGCTGTCTACGGAGAACACCTATTACAGGTAACAACTCTGCTATTTCTCTGTGTCTACCAAAAACTGTCTGCCTCTCCCTTCCATCTCTTCTCCCCTCCCCACTGGTCTGGCATCTCTGTTTTCTTTCCTTCCATCTCTCACTCCCTCTCCCAGCTGGTTTTTACCATCTCTCTCCTCCTTTTCTTCCTTCAGATCTGGTATCTGTTTCCTCTCCCTCTCCCAATTCTCTGGTCTCTCTCCTCTTCCTTCCTTTTCTGCTCTTTCTTCTCAATTTCTTTCTACCTCTTGTCTACTTTCTTATTTTACAGTCCTCAATTTCCCTTTCATTATGTCTACCTATAGTTTGCCACCTCTTTCCTTCACCTCTTCCAGTATCTCACTAACTCTATCCTTTTCCCACAACCAAGCATGTGGCCATTTTTCTTTATTCCCTCCTTCCATCTAGTATGTGTCTCTCTTTCTCCCCCCCCTTGCATGCAGCATCTGTTCCTCTCTTCCTTCCCCTTTGGCACTGCTCAACCTCTTCCCCTCGTTGGGCCATCTCCCTCCCTTCCTGTCATCTTCGCAGGTGCTTTTCAGAATCAAGGTTTTCTCTCCGAGCGGCCCAGATGCCATCCTTCTCACAAGTTAAATGTGGCTTCCCTGAAGCTTCTTCTCTGATGCAGCTTGCATTAGAGGGGAAGCTTCAGGGCAGTCGCATGTGACTTGTGAGAAGGCTGTGGTGTCCGGGCTGCTTGGAGAGAGAAAACTCTGAAAAGTGAAGGTGAGAGGAAGGAAGGGAGATGACCCGACGAGGGGAAGCGATGCCCAGACAGCGGCGATTGGGAGGGAGAGGGCTGCTGGACTGTGCGATCGTGAGGAAAGCTGCTGACTGTGAGGAATGGAAAGGGAGGCAATGCACGGCAGATACTTTACTGTGGGACAAGACCATTCACCGCTCCACAGAGCGGTGAATGGCCTTGTCCCCTGCACCCGCAACTACCAATCTGTTCCCCCCCCAATTCCTGCGGATTACCTGTAGCTACCAGTCACCATGTCATTCTCTACTTCATACTTTTACCCGGTTTTACCGAGTGGATGTAGCAGACTTGCTCTGATGCCGCTTTTGGGACCTAGGTGTTCAGGGCAGGCTCTTCTATCCCTCCCTAGCTGCTACCATTGCTTTGGTACATCACCTAGCATATGGAATCTGGAAGGGACGTAACAGAATAGAAGATTTAGGTTTTTACCTTTGATAATCTTTGTTAGTCCCTGTAGGATTTCATATGACCAGCCCTCTATGCACACTCAGATGTTTGGAATAGCCTGCTTCTTTCTCCCTCAGTTATTCTCCTTACAGGCTTGAAGACTTTCTAGCCAGTTGACAGATCCTGTGGGAAGTTTTCCACTTCTGTGAGTATACTTAACTGAAGGATGTCTTGTGGGTGTTTGTTGCACACCGCAGGTTAGTTCTACATTGTTCTTAAATGGTTTTTCTGGGTTTCCTTTGTGCCTGTTTATTACTTGTTTCATGTTTTTGAAGAGCAGATCAGTTAAGAAATTTTGTTGCTTGGGATCTTCCCTCGTACCCCCCTTGTCCTGGATTTGTTCAGATATGTTGCTTGGCTTTGGGACTCAACTGTAGATGGCTCTAGCTCTCACTCTAAGGGGGAGGGGCATGTGCTCAGAAAAGTGTTTGGATTTCTGCAACTCCCAGATTGAGCACCTAGTATATAGAATCCTACAGGGACTAACAGAAGATTGTCGAAGGTAAAAACTACTCTCACAAATGGCATTTGAGTCAATTGATAATATTCTCTGGTTCCAGCTATTGTGCTGCTTTTTTTCCATCTCTCTTCCTGAAATTTCTTGTTTTCATCAATTTCTTCTTTGAACAAATATGTTTCAGCACTATCCATTGTCATGCGCTGGCAAGCCTGGTTATGAGTGTCTGAACTAGACCCTAATGAACAAGATTGTCTGGCGAATATTCCCTGTCTCGGTGACAAGTTGTTTGGAGACAAATAGAAGAAGCTACATAAAAGATTACCAGACATAAGCAAAGCATGATTACTCTTTCTACTACTAAATCCTCAGGCTCTTAGGCATTACTATAACCCTAGCAGTCAACATCCTTCAAACAGCGCTATGCCCAGCCAACTTCTACTTCTAGGGCTCCTCTGCAAAAGCGCACCAGACAGCAGCAGTCCCAGAAAACTTAGTCTCAACCTTAACAGAAATCCATTCAGTCTTTTTGGCTCGCTCATCCAGAGCCTAGCCACCGTTCTTCCATCTCATACCATTGGAGGTCGACTAATCCATTTCCACCACCGTTGGACTCATCACAACTGATAACTGGGTTTTACAAGTCTTGAAGGAGGGCTATGCTCTTTGTCTTTGCAAACAACCTTCAAACAGACCTCCCAGAGAGTATTTTTCCAATTTTCAGCAAAATGCCATCGAACCAGTATTTCCTCTGCAGAGGGGCCAGGGGTTCTACTCAAAATATTTCCTCATTCCGAAGAACAGCGGTCTGTGCCCAATCCTTGACTTCCAAGCCCTCAACAAGTATTTAGTCAGAGAAGTTTTGCATGCTATCCTTAGGCACGCTCCATACCCTCTTAGAGAAGAATGACTGGCTTTGCTCTCTGGATCTCAAGGAAGCATGCACTCTATATCTCCATTCTCCCAGCCCACAGAAAATACCTCCACTTTCAGAAAGGAACACTTCTCCAATACAGGGTACTACCCTTTGGCCCAGAGCATTCAGAAAGTGTTTAGTTATAGTAGCTGCAACACTCCGCTCTTACGGCTTTCATGTATTCCCTTATCTGGATGACTGTTTGATAAAATTCAAGTTTAATAAGTATTTGATTAATCGCTTATCTTTTTTTACTAAGCAATATACAATATAAAATGATAAAAACAAATTAAAAATTACAGAAAACAAACAATGGTTGGGTCCAAGATGAAACAGGATAGCTTCTGTAGCAAAAAGCATGCTCTTCCAAATTATATTTAACCCCCCCTCAAAAAAAAAAAAATACAAACTACACATTAGAGATATTTGAATCTGAAAACCAGTGAAAATTTGCATAAATGCATAAAGAAATATTTTTTGAATGGTCTAACCTTTAGCTTTACTTGACTGTAAAAGCTCATATAGCAAATCTTGGAAGTACCTCATAGTACATGTTTGCCGGTAAAGTTGTACCCTCAACTGACTTACCTACCAGCAGCAGTATGAAGCCAAACTGTGCCAAAATTTTTCATTTGTGAATGTTTTTTGTCTACTTTGCTGACTTGTAGAAATGGAAGTACATTTGCAAAAGATTTCAAAGTTAGCACAGAAACTTGCCCCAAGGTGTTGTACCAAACTGCAAAATTTCAGACTCCTCTGAGCTTGGAGGGTCTCGAAGCTGCAGGCTTTGTCTTGTCAGGACCTATACTTCTCCTTTTCAGAGGACTTGGTGTTCATTTTCTTTTTTTTCCCAAGGCGACTTCACCATTCCATGTGAAGGCCTGTTTGCCCTCAGTTGTTGGTCTTGTGGCTCAAAGACTACACAAGCAGTGCTGCGCTACATAAAGGAGATGAATTACTTTCATCTCTGTCCTTTTCCATAGCCCTCAGAAGGGCCAGGTTGTATCCAGAGCCTCACTTGTGAGGTAGATCAAGGTGGCTATTGAGATCGCTTACATTTGTAAGAACCTCTGGGTAGAGGCCCAGACAGTTGCCCTTGAAAAGCCGGCTGCAAGGAGCCCTTCACAGAATAAATGGTGACCATACAACACCCTGTTACAATTCTCGAATTCAAGCGGTTTATTTTATGAAAGAGATGAATTCAAGTACAAAAGGCAATTTAAAAAGTTAGTAATTCAGTAGGCTATAACAGGGGAGGAAGTTCTTATGATTGTAGCTAGCAAATAAGGCACAGAATATTTCTCTCTTATTCTCACCCAGGCACTTTTATCTGTTCTATTTTGCACATAGTCCTAACTTCTTTCATTGCCTCTGTTACCATATTTGGCTATATCCTGTTAAGCTCTTTTTTTGCAGTTCCTAGTAAATTTTACATGCGGCACTATACATTTTGTACACATCACTACTTACACTTTTTCTGCACATCAGTATACGTTTTGCACTCATTACTCTACTAAACTAACAGAGTACACAAATGTGGCTTTGTACTCACTTGATGATGCAGCTGCAGTAGTTGGTGGAGCACAGATATGCATTAGAAATGGATCTTCTGCTGCTTTGATAGATGCATAATGGAGTTTTCCAATGAGCACCAGCAAATTATAGGGGTGTGTTCATTGAGGGGAAAATTCAGTTTTTTCTACCTCCTAATCTGCTGGTAGGAGGAGATAACGTCTATTTGTTCAGAATCGTACATTTTATATGTATAATAAGTTTCAGATGGTATTTCATATTCATGAAGTGTGAAAATGATTATTTGCACAACATAAAAAATAATTTTGGAATGAATACCTTGACTTTTGTTTTAAATTATTTGGGAGTCTTTATACATGCTGGTGTACAAATAGTCCATTGATTTTATTTTCTTCTTAGTTTTAGCTGAGTGAGTTATTTTTTTTCTCTTTTAGTCGTCAGCAGGAGGTAGAAGAAAAGCTCATTGAGGAAGAGACAGCACGGAGAGTAGAAGAACTGGTTGCAAAGCGAGTGGAGGAAGAACTAGAGAAACGAAAAGATGAGATAGAACGGGAAGTTCTTCGCAGGGTGGAGGAAGCTAAGCGCATCATGGAAAAGCAGTTGCTCGAAGAGCTCGAGCGACAGCGACAAGCTGAACTTGCAGCACAGAAAGCCAGAGAGGTAACGCTTGGTCGTTTGGAAAGTAGAGACAGTCCATGGCAAAACTTTCAGTATTGGGTTATACCTCCTGCTTATTTCAGGAAGATGGAACATCGAATTCTAATTGTCATGTAAACTCTTGCTGTGAAAGTTCATTTCCAGCTTGTTCATACATGTTCATCAACACTTAACATACTTTCCTGAAAGTAGTAGAGCTGCCTTATGTATTTGGAAAGTGTGTGAAACTTTTGCCATGGCTGAAGGATTTCTACACCTTTCAAAAAAAGCACATCTTTATTATACACACTTTGTTCACATAGGGCACTTGGGCTGTAAAGGGTATTCTCTTCAGTCAGCTACATACTGTGGTTATTCACTGATAGTACTTGCCCTTTGCCAAATACATGGTCTTATACTTTTCTAGAAACAAATTGAAGACAAGGAGCTTGTTCTGCTTTAAGCCATGGACGGGCATGTATTGTTTTTTTGAGTGTTGAAAAGTTTCTGGAGACTTTCTATTTTTCAGTTATCAGGAATAACTTCCCCCCCCCAGGAAGTTATAATGGCTTAAAGTTGTTCTTGGGTTTTTGTTTTTTAATTTTTTTTAACAAAATTATACTAAGTATGATTTTGATTTTCGTATTTTTCCATAACTGGATCAAAAACTGAAAATGTCTTCCTGTGAGAGTTATTTGCTACTGGAGGTTTGAATGATTGTACAGACCTAGGTCTTTAATACAGCTGAATTTATTTCAAAAATTTAGCAACTTCTCAAATAACCCATCACTTAGTTCTTTTTGAAGGAAAGGGTTGATCCTGTTTATAGTTTATAACTAAACTGTCTTCGGTAATCTGTTTATAATTTTAGCATGGCCTTCTGATGCCTGTTACCATATATACTCGAATATAAACCTACCTGAATATAAACTTGAGGTAATCTTTTTTTTTTTTTCCTCCCAAAAAAGGTTGCCTCAAATAGAAATGGGGGGGGGGGGGGAGTTATATTCAAATGCCCAGCTTTGCACCCAGCCTTCCTTTCCTCCCTTCCTACTCAGCCTCCGATGCCTACTGCAGGCCTGCCTGAAGTTCTGGTGGTCATCAGTGAGCCCAGACAGGAGCAATCCTTCCTGTGTTCTGTCCTGGCAAACTCTAGTGGTGAAGTGGGGCCGAAGTGATTTTCCTACACTCCTGTCCCCTAAGAACCACGGTCAGAAATGGCTGCTGCAAGTTCCCGCTGCATTTTCATGCGTTGCAACTTGCAGAGGCCATTTTTGATTGCAGCACTCTCAAGGCAATAGCATAGGAAGATTGCTTCTGCCCCGCTTCCTTCTAGACCACCAGGGCTTTAAAGGTAAGGTCTAGAGGGGTCAGGGAGGTGGGGTGGTTTAGAGTTGGCCGGGACACAGAGTGGGAAGGATTGTTCCTGTCCTGGTTCACCGCTGGACCACCAGGGCTTCAGGCAGGCCCATGGAAAGTCTGCAACAGGTCCAGGCAGGGGGTGGAAGGGGAGGCACAGACCAGAGGTCTCAAATATAAACAGAGATTCCCATTTTTGAGCCATTTTGTTTGTCTCAAAAATCTCTCTGTATTCAAGAATATATGATGATTATATATTTTTAGGACACATTCTCAACTTGTCTTGTCTTCAAATTGCTCAAGGAAAACTTATTCACCTTTTAAGGCACTATATATGCTAGTTATTTTTTTATGAATAATATAGAAACTTAGAATAGGATAAAGAGCCATAAGTACAGTCCATCTAGCCTGTTTAGATCCTGATATAGTGCCATAGATCATGCATGATATTTGGCTTTTACCACATTTGTTGCTAAAGATCCTTTATTTATCTAATGCATTGTTGAATTCTGTTACTATTTTTTTCTGTTCTAGTTATCGTAATGTTTTCTTTGTGTGGCCTTCAAAATGTTTATAAATAAGCAAATATATTCTCATTAATTTGCTGTACTGAAGTTGTGATAATTAAAGTGAACTTAACTCCCAGATTGAGAGGTGCTAGTTTGTACGTTGTTTCTAATTGTGCTCAGAATTTTTATGGCTGTTCAGTTTTATATGACCATTTTCTCATAATAGACACACATGTGGCTGACTGAAATTTTCCAAGTAAAATAATTACCATAGTTGTGTGCTGTAAGTTAAACACTGCCATAAACATCTTTGAAAAGGATTCCATTCCACTGTTTAGAAACCTACATAAAATTCAATATATAAGATCATAATTACTAAATCCCTATCTCTTGATCTTTGTATTCCACTTACTGTAATACCTTTAAAGACATATTAAACTGCCATTCGTTTATTATCAGGAGAATAAATGTAAAAGATTATATTCACAAAAGAAGCCCTTAGATCCCTGGAGTATGGATAACAATTTGTATTTTTTTCACTAACAGTAAATGTATTTTTCTTATTAATTGTTTGCCTTAGGAATGATGAATTGCATATTTTTGTTCCTTCTTGTCATAAACATCTGCATTCCTCAGCTCAGCCTTCCTTGTATGTTTCTTATAAATGGTTGAGCTGCTGATGGCAGGTGTTGCCAAGCTAACAGTACAAATCATTTTAAAGAGGAAGCTGGCGCGTATGGCAGCTGAGGAGCACACTCTGCAGGACACGGGACAAGACAGTAAATATTCAACTTTTAATGCTGATTAAAGGAGTATAGGTAATGGATGCGTAGGTATACATAATTGGTGAGACAAACTATTCACTTTATTTATATTTTTATATTAATTTTTTAATTTGGTAAATTCTAACTGATTTTGTAGTTGTCCATGTTGATTCGTGTGATATATTAGCAGTAATATTCATAAAAATGAGTAGGGAGGGTTTAGTTAGTTGCTGTTTGCACTGGGAGGGATGAGTTAAATTTAGCTGTAGGGTGTGTTTTGTGACCACATTTTACTATTGGTGAGAAATAAAAGCAGCTGTTTAGCTGCTACTTAAGCCAGTTCTCAACTGAGAAAGAATAGATAACCTAGAGAAATAAGGTGGCATTTTCACTAACATGTTGTTATATCCACCCCTTTAGGAGGAAGAACGTGCAAAACGCGAAGAACTAGAGCGAATACTAGAAGAGAATAACAGAAAAATTGCAGAAGCACAGGCTAAATTGGTATGTAAATGTGTGTAACATGAAGGAAGGGTTTATTTCATAGTAAATAGAAATATAAAATGAGCTAGCAGATGAGAAACAAGGTCTGTGCTGGTGCAGTGCCACATATCCCAGTTGATATCTGGCTTTTCTCTTAATTCTGTCCAGTGCTTTCATGAAACACATTATTATTCTTTTTCTACCTCATCCATTGGGAGACCATTCCATGCATTGCACCACCTTTCTCTAACAGGAGAGGCTTCTAGGAAGGCATTAAGGTAATGCATGATGCAGGGGGAACAGCGTTAAGTTAGCCTGCATAAAGTGTTCACAGTAAAAACCTGAATGAACATGGGGAAACATGTTTTTAGACTATGGCTTTTTTAGTTTTGGTAGCTATGTAAAGTAGTAGCAAATTTGCTAATAGACCTCGGTCCACCTTTTATCTTTCTCAAAGAAGAGGGGAAGATAGACCAGTTAATATCAGCAGGTAAATATCAGCAAGTAGTTTTGATGTTTCTCAATTTTTAAATTCATCACATGCTACCTTTTAATGACTTTTCATTTTGAAACTGAGAAGAACCTGATTTTGAAATTGTTCTCTTAAAAACATTCATTCTGTTCTCTGGTCAGCTGATTGTTTCCTAATATGGTCAAACACAGCTTTGTAGGAATTGGTATCTACAGTTGAAGCCAAATATTTTGGCTGTGGGAACTACATTTTCTTGTACAATAGCCTATAGAATCTTCAAAAGAGGGTTATGTATCTCTTTCAGCCTTGAACTGCAGGAAACTCAAAATCAAATTCTAGCCCCTCCCTCTGTGATCATCTTCTATTACTCATCCCTGGAATGCCAGTCTAGTTTGTCTCTTCTGCTTGTGATTAATTTTAAATTTTGTAGTCACTTTAATTTGTTTTTGGCGCGGGTCTTGCCCTAGTGCTGTGGATTTATCCTTCAGGGACATCCTTCGGCGGGTGATCGTAGACATTTACATTTATATTGTCTGCTTCTGGGGGGTTATCCGTTAGTAGAACTGCAGTAAGCCCCCCGGACAGCCTTCAGGAAAGATCAGGGCTTCGGGATTGGAAGCCATCTCACCCCTGGTTCGTCCGCTAAGGGGTGGATGCCCATCCGGAATTGGGACCGGACCGCATGTCTTCCCTAATTGTCCTGAGAAATCTTGGTGGTCACTTTCTGAGGTGACAGGGAAGGTGAGGGAGTTGGAAGACCTGAAATCCAATTTCTCAGCTCCTGAGGTACTGATTCCATGCATGCTCTGATGTTAGCCTGCTTGCTGTTTGATTCTGTGCAGCACATTGCCACTGTGTGTATTTGAATGTTTGCTGGTTTAGCGATTTTGGGAGGTCCTAGAAAGCAGTTTTTAAGGGGTTTCCCTGCATGCCTTCCCCCCCACACACACACCTGTAAAATTGCAAAATCACCATTTTCCCGGGTTCCCTGTGTTTTTCCTGGGCCATTTTAGGGCAAAATTGGCACCTGTGGCCGCCATCTTGGATGTTCTTTTAAACTTTTAAAAGTACACTTTTGAAGTGTAGGAGATTCATTTTTGCTCCAAACTTCTACAGATGGCCAACTCAGGACAGAATGGCATGGATTCATGCCTTAATTGCAATGAATGGCTAGCGGATTCGCGGCTGTGTATCATGTGTGCCACGGCCTGCGAGGGGAGTGAGGTGTGCACGGATTCTGGCTTAAACCAGGACAAGCAGGCAGCATATTCTTGACTGATGGGTGACGACACCGACGGAGCCCCGGTACGGACAATTTTAGAGTGATTGCACTCTAAGAACTTAGAAAGTTCTAGCTAGGCCGCACCGCGCATGCGCGAGTGCCTTCCCGCCCGACGGAGGCACGCGGTCCCCAGTTTCTTAGTTTCCTCGGAGCTAAGAAGATGCGTGTTTTCCAACGGCCATTGGAAAATCCTTTTTCCTTAGCAAAGCAGCAGATGAATCCAGAGACCAATGGGAATAGCCCACATCTACCAGCAGGTGGAGATAGAGAAACTGATTAACAGGTGGTTATATTGGCTGGCAATCCTCCTGTCTCATTAGTATGCTCTATCTCCCAGCAGGGGAAAGTCGCTATTCCAATAGCTCCTGGATTCTGGCTGGAAATTTCAGTTGCTCCTGTTGAGATTTTCTCTTCAGTGAGACAGGGGTGTCCGGCTGAACGGTGCCGGCTTTAGAGGTTACACTTGGGCCCCCCCTTGTCCCTGCCTCACCCTCCCTCCATTGATAGAGGGTTTGATTGAGTCCCTATTTCTTCTTCGCTTTCCAGGACGATGAGCAAGGGATTCTGTACAGTTTCTAGGATCCATAGTGCTGACTACACTAGGAACTTCGGCTTGTTTTTCCCTTCTTCTTTACAGCAGTCGATTGTTGTTCTGGTGAGTTCCGGTATCTCAGAGCTCCAATTATTTGGTCTGCTTCACTCAGTTTGTTTTAGTTGCTGGGCGCGATTTCTCTTTTCGAGACATGCCTGGCTCTTTACTGAACTAGCTTATGCCCACCGCCCTTCCCGGGCTGTCGGGTTGGGGCGGCTCAGTGACTTTCATCCTCAGCTCCAGGAGTCAGGTCTTCGGAGGCAGCTCAGTAGTGGTTCTTTCTTCTACTCTTGAGCAGGGTCAGGCTACTTTGCTAGAGCATCAGATCTTTCTTCAGGAAGGACGCTGGGGGTCCTTTTGATCAGTATTTAGATGGGAGTATTTCTCTCCAGCTGGGGCAGTAGCCGTTGTACTCAGTTGGCAGGCGAAGTTGTTCGGCTTCCATTGGGTGCTCTCTCTTCTTTATCTTCTGCATCCTGGATAGTGAGATTTGTGGCTCAGGCGTTCTTGCTCTGTTTACGAACGTGATATCTCCTGGGTCTAGTCCGCATAGCTTCGTCTCTCGATTCTAGGCTTCCTTACTTATTCGGCGGACCCAGGGAGGGGCAGTGATAGGGGGTTGATGCGTGGCTCCTTTGTCGCCTCCGCCTTCTCTGTTTCAGTGGTGGCCTCTTGCTGAGGATGGCTTGGATTGGCCATCTCGAGCTCGCCTACCGGGAGCGGTATTTGTATATTCTCTGGATGAGCGGCCCCATCCTTATTAGAAGGATTTACTAAGTCTTTCGACAGCTGGGCTACAGATGTTTCCGGGTATCTCTGTCGTTACTCACCTGGGGTCCAATCATCATGGATATTGGGACTACTATAGTATTAAGACCTAGCTTTTTGGAAGTCTTGGCCGACTTGTTCTAGTTAGGCAAAGCGGGTTGTTTCTGCGCTTACCTGGGTGCTACCGACATCTTCTATTGTGGCTTCTACTTCCTTTTGGAGGTTGTTTGTTTCCTTTCTTGGGTGCTTCTTATCGTTTGAACCACTCCAGAGTTCCTTTTTTGACACAAGTGTATTGCCAAGGGCTTAGCGTTCATTTCCCTTCCGCTTCTGGAGCCTTTCTTGGCTTGTTACAAGGATTGGGTAGGTGGCTCTTCGTTTCCTTCTCAGCTTTATGTAGTTCAGTCCCTAAACAGAGTGCGGTATGTTCAGGCACCTCATGGAGAGTACGATTTGGAGGACATTCCTCACGTATTTCTTCGCAGTTTACCGAAGGCTTTATTTCCTCCTTGTCTTTTGGGGATTCCAAAGGGCTGTGCCGTTGAACAGGGTGTTCTTGTGACCATGGCTTCAGCTCTGCAATCTTCTATGTGGCATGCCTTGTTCAACGGGTATTCCTATTTCTGATTTCCAAAATATGGGGTATCAGTTCGGCTGGTAACTCTATTTCTTTCTAGGAGGGTGTCATCCTTTCTTTTCCGTCAGGCTCGCTTTTTCCTTCCTTCTTCCTGGGATGGGATTTTGGTAGCAGTGCTTTTATTCACTGCATTTTTTGCATTTTTTGATACGTATGTCGAGTTCTCCGCGAGCTCGGTTCTATCAACTGTTAGTGTTTATATCTCCTTTTGATATTCTTCAAGGGACGCCTCAGGCGTATGGCGGTGTCCGATGCCTACTTCGCTCATTATGTCCAGGAGAACATTCTTTATGCTTGCCTACTGGCGGGGAAGCGGGTGGCGATTGAACTTCATGAGGAGGAGTGTGTGGCGCAGTGGTTGGATCTACAGCCTCAGCACCCTGGGGTTGTGGGTTCAAACCCCGTGCTGCTCCTTGTGACCCTGGGCAAGTCACTTAATCCTCCATAGCCCCAGGTACGTTAGATAGATTGTGAGCCCACCGGGACAGAGAGGGAAAATGCTTGAGTACCTGATTGTAAAAACCGCTTAGATAACCTTGATAGGCGGTATATAAAATCCTAATAAACTTGAAACTTGAAACTTGATGACCATTCCGCTGGAGCGATGGCTGCTTCTTGGGCTCGGCCCAGAGATTTTTTGCCTTGGAGTCTCACGGCTAACAGGTCTTCCGAGAGTATCTTCTCTCCGCGTTGCTGCATGGATGTGCGGGCACATGCGATAGGGGTTTTTTGATGCTTCGGTCGTTGCGAAGGCGGCGTTTGCTTCCCACCCAAATTAAGGATTGCTTTGCTACATCCCATTGGTCTCTGGATTCATCTGCTGCTTTGCTAAGGAAGGTAAAATTATGTTCTTACCTGTTAATTTTCTTTCCTTTAGAAGCAGCAGATGAATCCAGAGCCCCTCCCTTTCTGGTAGTTGTCTATCGGTTTTGTCTTATGCAACTTACGCGGTTTGTTGTGGTTGATGGTTGTATTCGGTATCTTTGCCTTTTCTCCTGGGAAGAAGTTTTTTACATGTGATGCCTATTGCTGGTTACGTGTGCTTGGGCAAGGAGCTATACTAATGAGACAGGAGGATTGCCAGCCAATATAACCACCTGTTAATCAGTTTCTCTATCTCCACCTGCTGGTAGATGTGGGCTATTCCCATTGGTCTCTGGATTCATCTGCTGCTTCTAAAGGAAAGAAAATTAACAGGTAAGAACATAATTTTACCTTTTGCCTTCCCGCTCGCATATTTTTTTTTCGTGAAGCTCTTCATGTTCTTTTTCTTCTTCTTGTTAATTTACAAAAAAAAAAAGTCAATTTTTTTCGACTCTTTTCAGTCGGCCCCGGCGGGGCCTGTTGGCACCATCAAAGCCTCGGACTTCGATTTTGCTATTGCAGTTTTTCCCTTCATGCCCCCTTCACTGGGCTTTAAAAAGTGTCAGCGGTGTGCACGCCCTATTTCGTTATCCGACCCGCACAGGTGGTGTCTTCAGTGCTTGGGTCCAGACCATAGAGCTGCGACGTGCACCCGCTGTGCTTCTCTTCAAAAGAGAACTTTGAAGAATCGCCAGATTCAGCAGCAGCTTCTTTTTGGTACCGCTATGGAAGTTCCACCGGCATGGACCCCGGCATCGGCAACTTCCTCCAAATCGGCCCTGGCGCTTTCGACACTGCAAGATACATCTTCGGTGTCGCACCCCACAGGTAAGCCGGCTAAGAAGCCATCCCCTACAGTTCTCGGCCCGCCAGTCGAACATGCAGTGAGCCAAGTCCTGCAGACTGCGCGCCGGCCCCGTAAACGCTCCACTCCTATAGAAATTACTGCCTCTTCATCGGCATCGACTTCACCTGAGCGTCAAGCTGCACCGCAGGTACCGAGAAAGAAAAAAGCGGTACCGGTGCCATCGGGACCATCCCTGGATGAGGGTATAGCGTCCATTCTCCAGGTCCAGCTTAAGGAGCAGTTACAACTTCTCCCGGCTCTTCTGACTCCGAACCTTCCAGTGTCGGTACCCACTGAGCCTCCGGTGCCGATCGTCGATCAGCCTATTTTGTCGGCATCAACGTTATCGTCACCGCTCAAATCTGCCTCTTCCATGTCTATGCCTATTTTATCGGCAGAACCAAAGTCTCTGCGTCGAGAGGTTCACTCAATCTTGGAACCGGTACCGCTTTCTGACACCCGTACCGCTTTACATTCACCAGGTAAGGTGTCGATGCGTTCCAGCAAATCGGTACGCAAAACCAGACATACCGAATCCTCTACTCCTCTATCTCAGGGCCGCCTTCCATCGGTACGTGACCCTGATTTATGGGATGATTCCGAGGATCCCCTCGGTACCGATGATGACTTTTCATCGGATGAGGCTGATCCATCTGTGCAGGATCCTGCTAGTAAGCCGGAGCACACTTCCTTCACGAAATTTCTTAAGGAGATGTCAGACACCCTTTCAATTCCATTAGAGTCTGATTCTAAAAAGTCCAAAGCATTCCTTGAATCTTTGGACTTTGACCACCCTCCCAAAGAATTTTTGAAATTACCCCTTCATGATATCTTAAGGAAAAATTTTTATAAAAATCTGGAGACTCCTCTCACCATCCCAGGAGCTCCAAGAAAACTGGAATCACTTTATAAAGTTATTCCCATTCCAGGGTTTGACAAGCCTCAGCTGCCACATAAGTCCTTGCTGGTGGAGTCAACCCTGAAGAAATCTGCAGGCTCCAGTGTGTATGCTTCTGTCCCTCCTGGCAGAGAGAGCAAGGCCATGGATAAATTCGGTAAATGACTTTACCAGAATGCTATGTTGGCCAACCGTTCAGGTAACTATGCATTCCACTTCTCTTTTTACCTGAAACATCTTATTCAGCAAATGGCCACTTTTCAAAAATATCTTCCAGACCGCAAGCTCTCTGCCTTCCAACAATGTACTGCCAGTCTATTCCAGCTTAGGAAGTTCATGGTCCGTTCCATCTACGACATGTTTGAACTTACATCCCGAGCTACTGCAATGTCTGTAGCTATGAGACGTTTGGCATGGCTTCGCGTCTCAGAACTTGATGTCAACCACCAGGACCGCCTTGCCAACGCTCCTTGCCTGGGTGACGAGCTGTTTGGGGAATCTCTGGATACCACCACCCAGAAGCTTTCGGCTCATGAGACGAGGTGGGATACTTTATTGAAAACCAAAAAGAAGCCCCCTCCTGCTCGTCCTTTTAGACAGCAGATGTCGTATCAGCGTCACTTCTCAGCTCGGCCGATTCAGCCTCATCCTCCCCAGCCTCGGAGACAGCAGCAACAGCAGCACCAACAGACTCGCCAACAACAGCAGCCTACAATAAAACCTTTAGCTCAGCCTAAACCAACTCAGCCTTTTTGACTCCCTTCTCCAGAGCATCACCAGTCTTCCTCATGTCCTCTTCCACAACCTATCGGAGGCCGCCTCCAATTTTTTCTAAGTCGATGGGAGGTAATTACCACTGATTAATGGGTGCTCTCTATCATCACCCACGGCTACTCCCTCAATTTTCAGACCCCTCCTCCGTTAGGTCTTCCAAAAGAGTCTGCTTCCAACAGGTCTCAATCCCTCCTTCTCAATCAAGAGGTTCAATCCCTCCTTCTTCTCAATGCCATCGAAGAGGTTCCTCCAGATCAGCGAGATCAGTGATTTTACTCCCGATACTTTCTAGTTCCCAAAAAGACCGGAGACCTCAGACCCATATTAGATCTCAGAGATCTCAACAAATGTTTGGTCAAGGAAAAGTTCAAAATGCTCTCTCTTGCCACACTCTACCCTCTTCTCACTCAGGGTGACTGGCTATGCTCCCTCGATCTCAAAGAGGCCTACACATATCCCTGTCCATCTGACGTCCAGACAATATCTAAGCTTTCTCATCAATCAAACTCATTACCAGTACAAGGTGTTACCCTTCGGTCTGGCCTCCTCTCCCAAGGTATTCACCAAGTGTCTGATTGTGGTAACCGCCTACCTCCGCTCTCACAATTTTCAAGTCTTCCCTTATCTGGACGACTGGCTGATCAAGGCTCATTCCCCTCAGAAGGTTCTTCTTGCCACCAACCAGACCATCTGATTTCTTCAACTTTTGGGTTTCGAAATCAATCTTCCCAAGTTGCACCTCATTCCAACCCAGCGACTTCAATTCATTGGCGCCATTCTGGACACTGTTCTCATGAGGGCGTTTCTTCCATCCAACCGCCTTCCAACCAACTAGACCATCCTTCATCTCTGTCTGCAGGTGTTTCAACAGATTACCATCTCTGCAAATCAAATGATGGTGCTCTTGGGGTATATGGCATTGATGGTGCATGCCACCCCTTCGCACGTCTTCACCTGCGCACTCCTTAATGGACTCTAGCAACTCAGTGGTCACAAGCGACGAATCCTTGCTCACAACACATATCTGTGACATCGTTTCTTCGACAGTCGCTACTCTGGTGGTTGACATCTTCAAATCTCTCCAGAGGTCTACTGTTCCATCTACCTCCTCATCATCTAGTCATCACCACAGATGCATCCCCCTATGACTGGGGAGCTCACTTGAACGAATTCCAAACTCAGGGTCTTTGGATTGGCTGAGAAAAGAAACATCACATCAATTTCCTGGAACTCCGAACGATGTTTTACGCCCTCAAGGCATTCCAACATCTCCTCTTTCCTCAAGTACTACTACTTTGCACAGACAATCAAGTTGCAATGTACTACATCAACAAACAAGGTCAACAAACAAGGTGGGACGGGCTCTCGCCTGTGTGTCAGGAGGCCCAACAGATTTGGTCTTGGGCGACAGCTCGTCATTTATTCCTGAAAGCTGTCTACATTCAAGGGGAGCAGAATTCCTTAGCAAATAATCTCAGCAGAATTCTCCAACCCCACGAATGGAATCTCGATCCCATGACTCTCCAGTCCATTTTCGCTGAATGGGGCACTCCTCAGGTGGACCTTTTTGCAGCCCCTCACAATCATCAATTGCCCCAATTTTGCTACAGACTCTACTCCCCTCACCGTCTGGCACCCGATGCATTTCTTCTGGATTGGGCCAATCTCTTCCTCTATGCATTTCCTCCTCTACCTCTCATGTTGCGGACCTTGTTCAAGCTCAGGAGGGAACAAGCCACCATGATTCTCATCGCTCCACGGTGGCCCAGGCAACACTGGTTCTCCCTTCTGCTTCAACTCGGTTCCAGGGAGCCCATACTTCTTCCACTGTTTCCTTCTCTGCTTACTCAGCATCAGCAGTCCCTCCTACATCCCAACCTACAGTCTCTGCACCTGACAGCTTGGTATCTCTCGGGCTAACTTTGGCTCACTCACTTCTTTCTCAGCCTGTCCGTTCTATCCTTGATGCTTCCAGGAAACCAACCACTCTTCATTGTTATCAACAGACGTGGACTAGGTTTTCTTCCTGGTGTCTCTTGCATCACCATGATCCCACGTCTCTAGCAGTGGAACTGGTGTTGGACTATCTCTTTTCTTTGTCTGACTCTGGTCTCAAATCTACTTCTATCAGAGTCCATCTCAGTGCCATTACTGCCTTTCATGAGCCAATTCATGCAAAACCCCTCTCTGCTCATCCTTTGGTTTCCAGAGTTATGTGGGGCCTTTCAACGTGAAACCACCTTTCAAGCCCCCTCCTGTAGTCTGGGATCTGAATGTGGTTCTTTCCGCCTTAATGAAGCCTCCTTTTGAATCTTTGGCCACAGCACATTTCAAATTTCTCACTTGGAAAGTGGTCTTCCTTATTGCTCTCACCTCTGCCAGGAGGGTCAGTGAGTTACATGCACTAGTTGCCGACCCACCTTTCACTGTTTTTCACCATGACAAGGTTGTTTTGCGTACCCATCCAAAGTTTCTTCCTAAGGTTGTGTCTGACTTTCACCTTAACCAGTCCATTGTCCTACCTGTTTTTTTCCCGAAGCCTCATTCTCATCCAGGTGAACAGGCTTTACAAACTTTGGACTGTAAACGTGCTTTGGCTTACTATCTCGAACGCACTAAGCCTCACAGATCATCTCCTCAATTTTTTTTGTCTTTTGACCCTATCAAGATAGGTCATCCTGTTTCTAAACGCACTTTATCCAATTGGCTTGCTGCTTGCGTTTCATTCTGTTATGCTCAGTCGGGACTGACACTGGAAAGTTCTGTCACGGGCCACAAAGTTAGAGCTATGGCAGCGTCTGTAGCTTTCCTCCGCTCCACTTCCATTGAGGAAATCTGCAAGGCTGCTACTTGGTCCTCAGTTCTTACTTTCACATCTCATTATTGTCTGGATGCATTCTCCAGACGGGATGGACACTTCGGCCAATCTGTTTTACAAAATCTATTTTCCTAATGACCAACCTTCCCTCCATCCCTCTTTTTGTTAGCTTGGAGGTCACCCATCAGTCAAGAATATGCTGCCTGCTTGTCCTGGGATAAAGCACAGTTACTGTAACAGGTGTTATCCAGGGACAGCAGGCAGATATTCTTGCGTCCCTCCCACCTCCCCGGGTTGGCTTCTTAGCTGGCTTATCCTAACTGGGGACCATGCGCCTCCGTCGGGCGGGAAGGCACTCGCGCACGCGCTGTGCGGCCTAGCTAGAACTTTCCAAGTTCTTAGAGTGCAATCACTCTAAAATTGTCCGTACCGGGGCTCCGTCAGTGCCGTCACCCATCAGTCAAGAATATCTGCCTGCTGTCCCTGGATAACACCTGTTACGGTAAGTAACTGTGCTTTTTCTCCCCTTGCCTCCACTTCTACTGGAGACGCGATTGGTGCATCTGGTCAAAAAGGGGTATGGAAGGCGCTGCAAAGAAACATGGAAGCGTAACTCCTCATACCAATCTGTCGGGAGCATAGGAGGTTTCTGAGATTTCGTGTGCTCGGGCAGCACTTCCAGTTCGTGGCTCTGCCTTTTGGGCTGGCTTCGGCGCCCAGAGCACCAAGATCATGGTGGTAGTGGCTGCCCACCTGCGCTCGCAGGGTGTTCTTGTCCAATCCGTACCTGGACGATTGTCTGTTCAGAGCCTCCTCTCGCTGTCGGAAGATCGCAGGGTGGTTCACCAGGTGATGTATCTGCTGGAGAGTCTCGGCTGGGTGATCAATCTGAAGAAGAGCCACCTCAAGCCGATGCAGGAATTGAAGTATCTGGAAGTCCAGTTCCACCTGGGCAGGAACTGGGTGTTTCTGCAGGACTCCAGGAAGCTCAAGCTATGGAGTACCATTTCGGCTATTTTGGAGGTTCAGGCTCTGGCTTGTCAGTACCTGCAGGTACTGGGTCTCATGGTTGCGACCATAGATGTGATTCCGTGGGCCAGAGCATGACTCTGGCTTCTTCAGCTATCTCTGCTGACTTGATGGAATCCTCATTGGGATTTGCTGAGTGTGACGCTGCATTTGATGGCAGCGGCCTGCAGCAGCATGCTGTGTTGGCTGAATCCTATGACTGGACAGAGGGCTTCCTCTGCGAGTCTTGGACGGGGTGACCCTGACAACGGACGCGAGTCTGTCCGGCTGTGAGGCAGTTTGCAGATCTGTCCCGGCGCAAGTCTGGTGGACTGCACTGGTGAGCAGTTTGGTTGATCAATCGCCTGGAACTTAGTGATTCGCTTGGCCTTGTTGCGAAATAGTAGAAACATCCAACTGTGTATTTTCAACTGCTATAGCTTTTTCTTTTTGCATTTATTTTAAATAGTAAATTTGCTGTATTGGTGGGAGACTTGCTTCTGAAATCTTTAAGACTGTTACCATGAAATTCTTAAAAAGTTCCTGTGGGGATATAAACTTGGCAATCGGAAAATTAAGAATACTTAAATTCAGATTTTTCTGTTGGTTTTCTAGGTTTTCAATCTTCTTAATATCATTTTATCCGTCATTTGTTTGGTAACTAAATTCTTGGTCTCAGTTGTTAAGTTTTCTAAGTTTTTCAAATCCACCTGGTGCTGTTAAACAGAAGTCTCTAACAGACTTACCTTAGAGGTAGAATTTAAGGTAATAGAAACAGTTTGTGCATACTGAGAGTAAGTTCTCAATCGCCATCCAGATAGAATCCAATGTTACTGCCTGTGGTCTCACAAGAGGCTTGAGGGGGGAGATAATAGCCGGGTTTTCTTTGGCTTCTTTTCCGGAGAATGAACTCTGGGCTCCAACAACCTCACCACCAGTGTTCCCTCTAAGCGGGCGGGTGTTGTGAGCAAACTTTTTTCACCGTGAGCCAAAAATATCGGGCGCCAGCAAGTTATGAGCCAACTCGCCCGATTCTCCTCTCGCCGCCCTGCCATCTGCCGTACGCCTCTTCCGATCGTGCGCTGTGACGAGAAACGTGTGCGCTGCGATGTAATATTTTGTGCGCCAGCGCACGCCAGCGCAGCTTAGCGGGAACACTGGTTCAAATGGTTTTATTTATTTCCCCAAATTTATTTTTGTTATACGCATTGAAAATATTTGATATTGCGTTTAAATCAAAATCTCAATAAACTTGAAACGAGTGCCCGTGAGATTGTGGGAGGGTTAAATACTCAAAACTTAGAAGTTTTTGCTACGCCAGCTTTCTGGTATCTTTACATACAGTGGCGTACCTAGCATATGTAACATCCGGGGCCCATCATTTTTTGGCACCCCCCCCCCATCTGTAAGAAAAACATGATTTTTAGTAACAAACCACACGTCACACATGAGTACCTAGGAAAAGGCAGCATCTTACATATTGCAGTGAGCAGTACATCAATACACCCATTGTAAAACTAAACAAGCCAGACCAGCACAGATCAATCCTACACCGTCAATCCTAACAGAAAACCATGTCTTTCGAACACACAGAACACAGAAAACACCTTCGCCTAGTAAGGAATATGTAATCACAAACTAACCCCTCCCTCTTTTACAAAACTGTAGTGTGAATTTTAGCTACGGAGTTAACAGCTCTGATGCTCATAAAATTCTGAGCATCAGAGCTGCTACCACCAAGGCTGGTGCTAAAAACGCTTCACAGTTTTGTAAAAGGGGGGATAAAATAAAAATACATAGACAAAGGTTAAATTGAACCAGCAAGAAGCTGGACTCTGCATACAATGCTTCACAGAAACAGTGACACATGTCTCCTAAAGCAATAAATAAATAGAAATTTTTTTCTACCTTTGTCTTCTGTGGTTTCTCCTTTCCTCATCTTCTTGTAACTCTCTTCCTTCCATCCACTGTCTGCCGTCTCTCTTCCCCTATATGGCATCTTCTCTCCTTCTATGCCCCTTCCAGAAACTGTATGCCTCCCCCTTCCATCTCTCCTTTCACCCCATTGGTCTGGCATCTCTCTCCTCGCCTTCCCTCTCCCACACCTCTCCTCATAGTCTGGTATCTCCCCTTCCCTGATTCTCTGGCATCTCTCTCCTTTCCTTTTCTTCCATCTTTCGCTCCCCCTCCATGCTCTCACATCTCCCCCTTCCTTTTCCCTTAGACTGGCATACCTTCCTCCTACGCTCCAAGCCCTGGCATCTCCTTTAATTCCCTCCCTCATCTTCCTTCTCCCTCCAGCTGGGTACCGCAACACTCTTCCCTGCAGCTCTGCACTTACCCACAATTGCCATGCTTCGGTTCCTCTTCTTCCTTCCTTCCTCCCCCCCCCCCCCCCCGCGGGACCCTGCGGCACCATCAACTCTTACTCCCTCTAATGTCGGCCCTGCAGCTCCAGACTTCCTCGCACCTTCTCCCCTCCCCCTTTGGATCGCTATTATTTTAAATGTTATAGCCGCGGAGCTGTATCCATCAGTGGAGATGTCTAACCTCGGCCTGCCCCGGAACTCTTACTGCAGCAGCCGCCCGTCTAGGCAGGAACAGGAAGTCACTGTTGCAGTAAGAGTTCCGGGGCAGGCCGAGGTTAGACATCTCCACTGATGGATACAGCTCCGCGGCTATAACATTTAAAATAATAGCGATCCAAAGGGGGAGGGGAGAAGGTGCGAGGAAGTCTGGAGCTGCAGGGCCGACATTAGAGGGAGTAAGAGTTGATGGTGCCGCAGGGTCCCGCGGGGGGGGGGGGGGGAGGAAGGAAGGAAGAAGAGGAACCGAAGCATGGCAATTGTGGGGAAGTGCAATCCCCCCAATGCGTCCCCTTACCTTACCTCCCCTTACCTTTGCGACGCGTGTGTGCGCTGTGAAGAGAAACTTGTGCGCTGCGATGTAATATTTTGTGCGCGAGCGCAGGCCAGCGCAGCTTAGCGGGAACACTGCTCACCACCGCTTAATCCCACTGGCTCCACACTCCCAGGACGCGTCGGGCTCCAACAACCTCACCACCGCTTGCTCCCACTGGCTCCACACTCCCAGGACGCGTCAGCTCCAACCCAGGAGTCAGCGTTGTTGTAATCATTTCCGGGTCTACATTGGCTGCAGAATGTGCCTCACTCGATATGCTCGGCGAGCCTTCCTGCATTGTCTGCCCTGCTGATGTTTCTCCGTGCATTGGATGTGTGTGATCCTCGCGGGCTCAGCGAGAGATACAACTTGCCATCCAGGCTGTGAGCTTCCCTGCTCACAGCAGCAGATATGCCCGAAGTGGAAGGTTGGACCATAAAAGCTGTTATTACAGTCTGCCTTGGCATTGAAGAGCCAGAGGTAGGTGGAGGGAAACCCCTCTGTTTCCCCATTCTTTTAGGCATAAGAAAAGTTTTCCCCACGATACTAATTAAGAGAATTCGCCCTCAGAGTGGGAGCTCTCTTCTCGGCAAACTGCTGTGGATGCCCCATTGTCCGCTTCTCGCGGGGGGTGGATTTTGAACTTGGTTCTCCACTCACTGGCTCGTCCGTCCTATGAACCCCTGGATCAGATAGCTCTGAAAGATCTTATCATCAAGACCATTTTCCTTGTGGCGGTCCCTTCTGCACGTAGAGTGTTAGAGCTCCAACCTCTTTTGTGCAGAGCTCCGTTTCTCCACGGTTTTCTTATGGAAAGTGGTTTCAGTGTTCAATATCATTCTGGAAGTTCGGTTGCCCGCCTTTGTTCCATCAGGCTCCTAGTCTAAGGACCCGGTCTTGCGGTCTCTGGACATATGGCATCTTCCTCTGAAATACCTGGAGACCACGAATGATTTCTGTCTTTCGGACCATCTGTTTGTTTTGGCGGACCCTGCTCATCAGGGTTGGCCTGTTTCCAAAGCTACCATCTCTAGATGGATCGGTGTGGCCATTTCCGCTGCTTGTGTGTCAGCAGGAAAGAAGCCTCCCCTTGGGGTGAAGGCTCATTCTACCGGAGGAATGGTTTCCTCTTGGGCCAATCTACAGCTGTTTCTCCTGATGAGATTGGTAGGGTGGCCACTTGGGCCTGTTTGTATGCGTTTGCCAAGTTTTACTGACTAGATGTGGCGGCTAAGCAAGATGCAGCTTTTGGGGCTTCAGTCCTGGCAGCGGGCTCATTGGGCCCCTCCCCCCCCCCCCCTGATGTTATGGGACTACTTTGATACGTTCGTCTCATGAAGATTCCAGAGGTTATTGTACAAGAACGAAAGATTAGGTTACTTACCTCTGCTAATCTTCTTTCTTGTAAATATCCTCTGGAATCTTCACACCCTCCCGCCTTTTCTGTCTAATTTGCAGGTTGCTTGCCAGTAACTAGTAAGCTGGATTTCTGTCTTTGCCCAGCCTAGCTGAGAATCCCATACATGTTCCTTGTAAGTAAAGTTTAAGGGGTTAGATAGGGTCTCTGGGTGGTGGCCCCTTCTGAAACCTAAGGCTGTGTCTCCTTTATCCAAAGTTATTCTGTTTTCAACTTGTTAATGTTCAAATTTGATGTTGTGCAAAGTTTGGCCTTATGGCGCTAATTGTTTTGAATTTGTTTCTTATGAGCAGATATGTACCGTGTTTCCCCGAAAATAAGACACTATCTTATATTAATTTTGTGCACAAAAAAGGTGGTAGGTCTTATTTTTTTTCATGTACAATGATCATCTCTCCCTTCTTCTCCTCGACCTCCAATTCTTCCTATTTCCTTTCTCTCCCCCACATGTGCAGCATCTTTCCTCCCTTCTCATCCATCCCCTTGTGTAGTATCTTTCTATCCTCCCTCCCATCCCCCTGTGCAGCAGAACCCTTGCAGCTTCTATCCCTCCCATACCTTGTGCAGCAGAACCCTGGAAGCTTCTATCCTTCCCTTTCTCCCATCTGCCTGTGCATCTTTCTATCCCTCCCCGCTACAGCGCACCCCGCACCCCCTCCCCCCCCGGCTGACCCTTCCATCTCTCCCTCCCATGTGAACCCCAACCGTGAGTTGAAATACCTGGAAACAAACGGCAGTGTCAGCAGCAGAGGATAGATCGCGGCCTGCCCTTTTCATGTGTAGGCGTTCCTCTGCTGCATCACTGTTGATGTCATCAGCAATGTGGCACGGAACGGCCGGGTGTGAGAAGGGCAGGCCACGATCCAGCTTCTGCTGCCGACACTGCCATTTGTTTCCAGGTATTTTGGTTCGCATGGGAGGGAGAGATGGAAAGGTCGGTGGGGGGCATAAGGTCAGTGGGGGAGCATGTGGGAGGGATGGGGGAAGCGCTGCTGGCAACTAGGGCTTATTTTCAGGGGTAAGGCTTATAGTAAGACCTACCCCAAAAATCATGCTAGGTTTTATTTTCGGGGTAGGTCTTATTTTCAGGGAAACACGGTAACGGGGAGTACCCACACCCCCCCTCCTGTTTTTGTTTGCTGTTTGTAATAGATCTACCTGGCTTTGGTAAAGGCAAGTTCGACCATGTCTCCCCACTCCTGTCCAAACTTCACTGGCTCCCAGTTCACTCCAGAGTCCTTTTTAAATGTGCCTGTTTAGCTTTCAAGATCCTACATGGCATCCTTCCTCCCGTTATCCCACTCTTCTGGAACTCCTCTAACCCTAATTCTACTAGATCCTCCCAAAAACTGAAACTATCATTCCCCTCTGCAAAAGGTATATCCCGCGTAGGAAAACTAGGAACATCCCTCCCCTTTAGAACCACAGAACTCTGGAACAACCTCACATCCCCACTCAGAATTTCAAGCTCCCTCCATTCCTTCCGCAAACACCTGAAAACTTGGCTCTTTTCAAAAAAATTACACCTCCCGCTCTTTGGTACCCTGTCCCTCTTTATCTTCCTAGCTCCTTTCCTATAACCCTTCATTGTAGCTCCTTTTCAACTTAACCCTGTAAACCGTGCCGAGCTCTACACTTGTGGAGATGGTGCGGTATACAAACCTAAGGTTTAGTTTAGTTTAGTCTGGAATTCCAGGGGTGCGTAACAGGAGATGACTACAGAGGGAGGGGCTAGAATTTGATTTTGAGTTCCCTGTAGTTCAAGGCTGAAAGAGATACATAACCCTCTTGTGAAGATTCCAGAGGATATTTACAAGAAAGAAAATTAGCCTAATCTTTCATTTTCTTAGATTTCCCTACAAGTGTGTGATCAATTATGTGAAAAAAATAGCTATGCGTTTGTTGATCCCAAGAAACGTTCTTGTTCAACAGAAACTTGTCTAACTTTGTCTTGAATCCTTGGAGGGTGTTTTCCCCTGTAACAGCCTCTGGAAGGGCATTCCAGCTTTCTACCACTCTCTGGGTGAAGAAGAACTTCCTTACGTTTGTACAGAATCTATCCCCTTTCAACTTTAGAGAGTGCCCTCTTGTTCTCCCTACCTTGGAGAGGGTGAACAACCTGTCCTTATCTACTAAGTCTATCCCCTTCAGTACCTTGAATGTTTCGATCATGTCCCCTCTCAATCTTCTCTGTTCGAGAGAGAAGAGGCCCAGTTTCTCTAATCTTTCGCTGTACGGCAGCTCCTCCAGCCCCTTAACCATCTTAGTCGCTCTTCTCTGGACCCTTTCGAGTAGTACCGTGTCCTTCTTCAGGTACTGGGTTCCCAGTGGCTGAGCAGTGAGCCGGTACCATGTTGCAGTCCAGCTTACCAAGGCATCCCCTACTGAGAATGGAACCAACTCTGCATTCCCGGCTTTTGTATGAGGGAGGTCTGGTGCCCCAGAGAAAGGAGACTGTAGCCATAGAGCAAACAAGCAGCATATACATAGCTGAGAGCCTTGCTTGCTGATCCCACCCTGCCATGCCGCCGAACCAATCAGCAAGCAAGGCTTTCAGCTGTGTACGTGCTGAGCTCACTGCATGACGTCAGCAGCTGATCAGAGATCTCCTGAACCTTCCATCTTCCACGCTCTGGCATTATCTACAGATGCTGGAGTCCATGGCAGCCTCTTGGAAGCGGTTCCCTGGGCCAGTGCATGCATGTCCCTCCTCTTTCGGTGGTCTCCACAATGTCATCCCTTTTTAGATGCCGTTCCCCTCGATGGGACCAGCGTGCAGAAGTCTGTGCTAGTGACTTCTTTTTTTTTTTTTTTTTTTTTTTTCTTTATTTATTGGATTATTCATTACAATATCTTTGTAACAAACATACATGAATGAACACAAAAAATACAAAATGTAAATTCCCAAATGGGAATTAACATAATATATAAGGAAACTAATTCAACCGTATCCTAGTCCACATTAAAGCTGATCGCCAGTACAAATAAAACATCAAAGCAAATCTTTCTATCTACTATCTAGGAACAGGCAAATGGCTATTATATGCATTATACATCATCCTCCAAAAATAAACTAAATATAAGGAATTAAACTTTCAATAAAGATTTTGATTTAATAAAATCTTCCACCTGGGCTGGATCAAAAAACACATATTTATCATTTCCATATGAAATCAGGCATTTACATGGAAATTTTAAAAAGAAAGTAGCTCCGACTGCCAAAACCTTAGGCTTTAGCTGAAGGAACTGTTTCCTCTTAAACTGGGTTTGTCTAGAGACATCTGGAAAAATAACCACCCGTTGACCACAAAACATCTCTTGTTTTTTCAGGAAATATAATTTCAAAATATCTTGTTTCTCAAGTTCTGTCTTGAAGGTCACGAGAAGAGTTGCTCGTTTTTCAATTATGTCTTTAGATGACTCCAAAAACTGTGACACATTCAAACTCTCAGGTGATACTATTCTATCCATTCCACCTTCCTCTACCTTTTCTTTGGAATCTCTTGAAATGTAATATAAATTATCGACCTCAAAGGTCTCCACTTTATTATAATGTAATATCTCCCTCAAATACATTTTCAAGAGTTCCATTGAAGAAAGGTAGTGTGTGGTAGGAAAATTTAACAAACGAAGGTTCTTAACTCTAATAGCATTTTCCATTTTTTCTAATTTAGCATGTAGCATCATACTATCCTTTATATTAGAAACAGCACTAGCTTGTAAATTACCTACTGCCTGATCTAACTTTTCAACCTTTACAGCTGTTTCTCCAATTTTATCATTTTGTTCTTTAATTTTCACAGTTACATCAGATGAAAATTGACATAAGTTCAAAACGGTTTTTTGTAAAGATGACTCTATTCTGTTAATACTAAGCCAAACATCATTTAGAGTGATCACTTTATCCCTGGGGAGAGCATCCGAGCTTTGCCCAGTACTCATCTGCACTGGGGTTAGTTCTTTAGCCTGTCCCAGGGACTGTCCTGAAACCTCCAGACCAGATAATGACAATGATTGAGGGGAAGAAGAAATTATTCCTTCCTTAAAAGGGGAAGGAGATTCTTCTAACCGTAAGGAATATGATGGTTGAGGAGGTGGTGTTGGTTCCCCAGAGGATAAGGAGACAGCTTGAATATTAAAAGTTACCTGTTCCTCAACAGGAGGCAAGATAGGAACCACAAGATGGCGATCCATTGGGCCTGTTGTTACAGCAGATGGTATTGCTTTAGCTTTCCTCTTACCCATGTTGAAGAATCGGTAGTCCTGCTCCCTGCTCCTCCTAGGCTCCGAAGGGGCTCAAAAGGGGCAAGCCCCTTTAGCCACGCCCCTTCAGCTCGCGACCCGGGGCTCGCAACCGCGGGCCGCGTACCGCGGCTGTTCGAAAATTTAAGGCTCCTTCTCCAAGGACCCTCTCAGCTGGCTGGGTCGGGCAGCAGCGGGACTGCCTGTCCCGATGTTTCCAAGTGCAGCAAGCACTAGCGACAGGCTCCCTCTCTGCTTTCCTCGTTTAAGGCTCCTTCTCCAAGGACCCTCTCAGCTGGCTGGGTCGGGCAGCAGCGGGACTGCCTGTCCCGATGTTTCCAAGTGCAGCAAGCACTAGCGACAGGCTCCCTCTCTGCTTTCCTCGTTTAAGGCTCCTTCTCCAAGGACCCTCTCAGCTGGCTGGGTCGGGCAGCAGCGGGACTGCCTGTCCCGATGTTTCCAAGTGCAGCAAGCACTAGCGACAGGCTCCCTCTCTGCTTTCCTCGTTTAAGGCTCCTTCTCCAAGGACCCTCTCAGCTGGCTGGGTCGGGCAGCAGCGGGACTGCCTGTCCCGATGTTTCCAAGTGCAGCAAGCACTAGCGACAGGCTCCCTCTCTGCTTTCCTCGTTTAAGGCTCCTTCTCCAAGGACCCTCTCAGCTGGCTGGGTCGGGCAGCAGCGGGACTGCCTGTCCCGATGTTTCCAAGTGCAGCAAGCACTAGCGACAGGCTCCCTCTCTGCTTTCCTCGTTTAAGGCTCCTTCTCCAAGGACCCTCTCAGCTGGCTGGGTCGGGCAGCAGCGGGACTGCCTGTCCCGATGTTTCCAAGTGCAGCAAGCACTAGCGACAGGCTCCCTCTCTGCTTTCCTCGTTTAAGGCTCCTTCTCCAAGGACCCTCTCAGCTGGCTGGGTCGGGCAGCAGCGGGACTGCCTGTCCCGATGTTTCCAAGTGCAGCAAGCACTAGCGACCTGTGCTAGTGACTTCAAGGAGAAGTTCTCCGTCAGGGCAAGTTTTTTTCGGATCTTAGAGTGGTTAACTCAGATCCCAGCCTATCAGGTTGGTGTGATCACTGGGTTCCACTCTATTCTGGAGTAGTGGTCTCCTCGTCAGTGGTGTTGGTTGATCTTTCGGATTCGCCTGGTGTTACAGTATGAGTGTTCTCAGATAACGCCACGGCAGTGACGTATATGATTCATCAAGGGGGCGCAAGAAGCACTCTCTTGGGCTAGGAGGCTCGCATTCTGTGTCTCTGGGCAGAGTAATGTCTTGTGTCTCTCTCGGCAGCACACATGGCGGGAGTCAACAGACTTCCTCAGCCGACAAGTCCTGGACCCGGGAGAATGGTCCTTCTTGTAGACAGCGTTTCCATCTGATTGTACAGCACTGGGACCAGCCCTAGATGGACTTTATGGTGTCAGTAGAGAACTCGCGGGTCAAGCACTTCTTCAATGAATAGAGCACAGACACTTAGGGCTGAACACCTTGGTTCAGCCCTGGCTAGCTCACAAGCTCCTTTGTGTCCCCTCCATGGCCTCTGGTTGGTTGGGTCATCCGCCAGATAGCGATGTATCCTGGCTTTGTGATTCGAATTGTTCCTGACTGGTCTCATTGTCAGTGGTTTACAAGTCTTGTCAGTCTTCAGTGGGACAGGAAGCTCAACCTCCCTCTCCCTGGAAATCTTCTCAGTCAGGGTCTGGTGCCCATGGAGACCCACAGCACTTTGGTCTACTGGCATGGCTCTTGAGCGCTCAGCCTTGATAGAAACATGGAAACATGACAGCAGAAATAGCCCATCTAGTCTGCCCATCTGCAGTAATCATTATCTCTTCCTCTCTCAGAGATTCCACATGCCTATCCCAGGCCCTCTTGAATTCAGACACAGTCTCTGTTTCCACCACCTCTTCTGTGAGATTGTTCCACGCATCTGCCACCCTTTCTGATGAGGCGCTGTTTTTCTTTTGATGTAATGGATCATGGGAGATTGTTACACTGTTTAGATGTAATTGGTATTAGAGGAGAGGTGTTGAATTGGTTTTGAGGTTTTCTTTTGTCTCACACCTATCAAGTACGTTTTAATTATGATCTTTCTGGCACTTGGAGCAATCCATCTGGTGTCCCGCAGGGGTCGCCATTATCCCCATTGCTTTTTAATGTCTATATGTCATCACTAGGTGAGCAATTGTTCCAATTGGGGATAAAAGTATTTAGTTACGCAGACGATTTTACGATTATTATTCATAAGAACATAAGAAATGCCTTCACAGAATCAGACCTTTGGTCCATCTAGTCTGGCGAGCCGCACACGCGGAGGCCAATTTAGGTGTTCCCTGATGGAGACCTTATTTACCCATATCCCTCAATGTGATTTGCAAGGAGGTGTGCAGCCAACTTGCTCTTGAATCTCATAATGGAGGTTTCCATCACAACCTCCTCCGGGAGAACATTCTAAGCATCCACCACTCGTTACGTGAAACAGAACTTCCTGACATTTGTCCTGGGCCTGTCGCCCCTCAATTTCAGTCCATGACCTCTTGTCCGAGTCACATTTGACAACGTGAATAACGATGCTTCTTGCTCTATTTTGTCGCAACCTTATAGTATTTTAAAAGTCTCTATCATATCCCCTCGCAGTCTTCTCTTCTCAAGGGTGAACAAGCTCAGTTTTCCGAGGCGTTCTTTGTAGCTCAAATTTCCCATACCTTTTACTAGTTTCATGGTTCGCCTCTGCACCCTCTCCAGCAGGGTTATATCCTTCTTTAGGTAAGGAGACCAGTGTTGGATACAGTACTCCAGGTGTGGTCTGACCATTGCTCTGTAAAGCGGCATTATGACGTCCGCCGATCTACCCGTGATACCCTTCTTTGTCATGCCCAACATCCTGTTTGCTTTCTTTGCCACCACTGCGCATTGAGCCGACGGCTTTAGGTTCCTGTCTATCAGTACCCCCAGATCCCTTTCTTGTTCGCTCTTGCCCAAAGTCACACCTAACATTTTATATTCATGTTCCCTGTTCTTCGTGCCCAGGTGCATCACTTTGCATTTGTCTATATTAAACTTCATCTGCCATTTTTCCGCCCATTTCTCTAGCTGGTTCAAATCTCTTTGGAGTTCTTCGCTGACCATTTGTGACCCAACTGACCGACATAGTTTCATGTCATCTGCGAACTTGATTATATTACTCGTCGTTTCCTCTTCCAAGTTATTTATGAATATATTGAATAAGATTGGCCCAAGAACCGAGCCCTGGGGCACATCGCTTGTCACTCTTTCCCAGTCTGAGAACTTCCCATTTATGCCTACCCTCTGCAATCTGTTCTCCAGCCAATTGCCTATCCATCTTAGTATATCCCCTTCAATTCCATGGCTTTGTAGTTTCCTCAGAAGCCTAGCGTGTGGAACCTTGTCGAACGCCTTCTGGAGTCTTGGAAATTCAAAATGCGCTAGGGAAACAGAATTCCTGGAGGCTATACAAGATTGCTTCATGGAGCAGCTTGTTAGAGAACCGACGAGAGGAAATGCCACTCTGGATCTAATCCTAAATGGGTTAATGGGACCTGCAAAGGAAGTGGAAGTAGTGGAACCGTTGGGAAACAGTGACCATAACATGATCAAATTCAAGGTTGAAGCAGGAATACCAAAAGGAAAGAGAACCATGGCAACAACTTTCAACTTCAGAAAAGGAAACTATGAAGCAATGAGAAAAATGGTAAGGAAGAAACTTAGGAACACTTCCAAGAAATGGAGGATGGTAGAACATGCCTGGTCTTTTTTCAAGGACACGGTGAGCGAGGCGCAAAATCTGTACATCCCCAGATTCAGAAAGGGGAGCAAAAAGAGTCGAATAAAGGACCCGATATGGATGACAAAAATAGTGAAGGAAGCGATAAGTAATAAGAAAAATTAATTCAGGAGATGGAAAAAGGACAAAACTGAAGGGAACTGGAAAGAGCACAGGAAGTATCAAAAAGAATGTCACCGTGTGGTTTGAAAAGCCAAAAGAGAGTATGAAGAGAGGTTAGCCAGGGAGGCTCGACATTTCAAACCGTTCTTCAGATATGTTAAAGGGAAACAGCCGGCTAGGGAGGAGATGGGACTGCTGGACAACGGAGACAGAAAGGGAGTTGTGAAGGAGGAGAAAGAAATTGCTGAAAAACTTAACATGTTCTTTTCGTCTGTATTTACAAATGAAGACACAACCAACATACCGGAACCTGAGCAATTCTTCAATGGAAATCAAGCAGAAAAATTAACATTCATGGAAGTGAGCCTTGAAGATGTACGCAGGCAGATAGATAAACTAAAAATTGACAAATCCCCAGGTCCGGACGGAATCCATCCAAGGGTTCTGAAGGAACTAAAGGAGGAGATAGCAGAACTACTGCAGCAAATATGCAACCTATCCCTGAAGACAGGTGTGATCCCGGAGGATTGGAAGACGGCCAACGTCACGCCCATCTTTAAAAAGGGATCAAGAGGTGACCCTGGAAACTACAGACCGGTAAGTCTGACCTCGGTTCCGGGAAAAATGGTGGAAGCACTGATAAAAGAAAACATCGATGAACACTTGGAAAGAAACGAACTTCTGATAACCAGCCAACATGGTTTCTGCAGGGGGAGATCGTGCCTAACTAACTTACTACACTTCTTCGAAGGAATTAACAAACAGATGGACAGAGGTGACCCCATAGACATCATATACCTTGATTTCCAAAAAGCCTTTGACAAGGTGCCTCATGAATGACTACTCCGGAAACTGAAGAACCATGGGGTGGACGGAGACGTACATAGATGGATCAGAGACTGGTTGGCGGGTAGGAAACGGAGGTTAGGGGTGAAGGGCCACTACTCGGACTGGAGGAGGGTCACAAGTGGTGTTCCGCAGGGCTCGGTGCTCGGGCCGCTGCTATTTAATATATTCATAAATGATCTAGAAACAGGGACGAAGTGTGAGATAATAAAATTTGCAGATGACACCAAACTATTTAGGGGAGCTTGGACTACAGAGGACTCTGAGGAATTGCAAAGAGACTTGAACAAACTAGGGGAATGGGCGACAAAATGGCAAATGAAGTTCAACGTTGAGAAATGTAAAGTATTGCATGTGGGAAGCAGAAACCCGAGGTACAACTATACGATGGGAGGGATGTTATTGAATGAGAGTACCCAAGAGAGGGACTTGGGGTAATGGTGGACAGGTCAATGAAGCTGACGGCACAGTGCGCAGCGGCTGCTAAGAGAGCGAATAGAATGCTAGGTATAATCAAAAAGGGTTTTACAACCAGGATGAAAGAAGTTATTCTGCCGCTGTATCAGGCAATGGAATACTGCGTCCAGTTTTGGTCGCCATACCTTAAGAAGGATATGGCGTTACTCGAGAGAGTTCAGAGAAGAGCGACACGTCTGATAAAAGGGATAGAAAACCTTTCATACACAGAGATTGGAGAAACTGGGTCTCTTTTCCCTGGAGAAGAGGAGACTTAGAGGGGATATGATAGAGACTTATAAGATCATGAGGGGCATAGAGAGAGTAGAGAGGGACAGATTCTTCAAACTTTCAAAAAATAAAAGAACAAGAGGGCATTCGGAAAAGCTGAAAGGGGACAGATTCAATACAAATGCCAGGAAGTTCTTCTTTACCCAACGTGTGGTGGGACACCTGGAATGCGCTTCCAGAGGACGTTATAAGGCAGAGTACGGTACTAGGGTTTAAGAAAGGATTGGACAATTTCCTGCTGGAAAAGGGAATAGAAGGGTATAAATAGTGGATTACTGCTCAGGTCCTGGACCTGTTGGGCTGCCGCGTGAGCGGACTGCTGGGCAAGATGGACCTCAGGTCTGACCCAGCAGAGGCATTGCTTATGTTCTTATGTTCTTATATCCACCGGGTCTCCGCTATCAATTTGTTTGTTCACCTTCTCAAAAAATTGAAGTAAATTCGTCAGACATGACTTCCCCTTCCTGAAGCCATGTTGACTAGTTCTCATCAGGTCGTGATTTTCCAGGTGTTGCACTATGCTATCCTTAATGCTTCAACCATCTTCCCAGGAAGCGACGTAAGACTCATAGGTCTATAGTTTCCTGGTTCTCCTCTCGATCCTTTTTTGAAGATTGGAATAACATTCGCTATCTTCCAGTCGTCTGGTATTCGCCCGGTTCTAATTGACAAATTAGCTAGGGTTTGTAATAGCTCTCCGATTTCTACCTTAAGTTCCTTTAGCACTCTCAGGTGAATTCCATCCGGTCCAGGGGACTTGTCACTTCTTAGTCTGTCGATCTGATAATATATCATGTCCAAGTCCACATTCACTGTGGTGAGGCTATCCTCAACTACACCCTTGAATACTTTCCCTGGTTCGGGCTTTGATGCAGTGTCCTCCTTGGTAAAGACAGACGTGAAGAATGAATTTAGCCTATCTGCAATCTGTTTGTCTTCCTTGATGCACCCTTTTCTTCCTTGGTCATCGAGAGGTCCCACTGCCTCCTTTGCTGGTTTTTCCCTTTTATGTATCTTAAAAAGGGCTTGAAGTTTTTAGCTTCTTGCGCGCCTCATAGACCTCTTTGGCATCTCTTACCACCTTGTGACACTTCTTCTGGTCGACCCTGTGATTGTTCCAGGCCTCCGTCGTTCGTTCACGTTTCCATTTTTTAAACAAGTTCCTCTTTTCCCTTACCGCATCTTTCACCCCTTTAGTTAGCCAAGCTGGTTCTCCTTTGTTCTTATTTGTTCTTATTTTTCCTTCCTGTGGATATCTGCGGAATGTAGAGATTCTGCGCTTCAGTGATGGTATTTTTTAGTAGGAACCATGCTTGGTCGACCGTTTTGATTTCGGCTGTCCTTTTCTTGAGCCGTTTTTTAACCATGGCTCTCATGCTTTTGTAATTCCCTTTTCTGAAGTTAAAGGTTGTGGTTTGAGTCTTGGATTGTTTCCCTATCCCGATGCCAATGTTAAAATTGATCATTTTGTGATCGCTCGTCCCTAGCGGGACCGTGACTTCCACGTCTGTTGTCCTTCCAGTTATGCCATTTAGGACTAAGTCCAAGGTTGCGGTTCCTCTTGTCTGTTCTCCCACCATTTGTTCCAGGAAGCAATCTCCTATTATTTCTAGGAACTTTGTTTCCCTGCCGCAGTTTGAGGTTCCAGTCTATCCCCGGAAAGTTGAAGTCTCCCATGACGTTACCTGTTCTACATTCATGGTTGATTTCCTCTATCATTGCTGTGTCTGTTTCTTCTGTCTGTGCTGGGGGTCGATAATAGAGGCCAATTTTTGTGTCTGCTCCGCTCTGTCTAAGAATCTTTATCCAGAGGGACTCCAGTTTATCCTTTCCTTCCGTCATCCCTTCTCTGATGGACTCTATTCCTTCTTGGACATACAGGACAATTCTGCCCCCTCTTTGCCCTATTCTATCTCTCCTGTATAGTTTGTATCCCTGCAGTACTGTGTCCCATTCATTTTCTTCATTCCACCAAGTTTCGGTAATTCCAATGATATCTAGCTCTTCTCGTCTTGCTATTTCTTCCAGTTCCCCCATTTTGTTTGTCAAGCTTTTGGCATTCGTGTACATACATTTGAGCTCCCTTTGTGCTGCTTTCTTGGACTTTTTAGTCTTCATAACACTTTTTGTATGCTTTTGCGCTCTTTCTCTGTCACTTCCGATCTTCCCGTTTATCTGAGCAGTTGTTTGTAGATCCATCTTTGGGATCACCTAATGTCCGGGCGATTGACTGGATGTCGACTGTCGGCTCTCCCCTGTTCCTTAGTTTAAAGCCTTCTCAATGATCTTCTTCATGTTTTCAGCCAAGACTCTTGCTCCTTGCTTGGTGAGGTGTAGGCTGTTGTTTCTATAGTATCCCCAAAATGCTGTCCAGTTGCACACAAAGTCGAATCCTTCCTCGTCGCACCATCGTCTCATCCAGGCGTTGATAGCTCGCAGCTCGTCCTGTCTCTTTCCATCTGCTCTCAGTACTGGGAGGATTTCTGAGAAGGCCACTTTCACCTCCCTGACCTTCAGTTTTCTTCCGAGTGAGCGGAGTTGGCCCTTCATTTCTTCCCTGTCGTACTTCCGTCCGCTCACTTTGTTGGTTCCCACGTGGATAATCACAGCAATGTCCTCTCCTCCTGTGCTGTCTAGGATCCTAGTGATCCTGTTGGCCACATCCTTCACCCTAGCACCAGGCAGGCAGGTGACCAGTCTATCTTCCCTTCCTCCTGTGATGTGGCTGTCCACATTGCGTATGATGGAATCTCTAACGATGATCCCTGTCTTCTTTATTCGGGGGTTCTTAGGAGGTCGCAAGTCTGTATCCAAGGTGTAGGACCTGTCTTCTCTCTTCTGTGGTGGATTCCCAGATGGGCTCTCATTTCTGCTAAGTGTGTGGTCATCTTTTACCTCCGCTTTAGTCTCTTCTTCAGTTGTAGCGATGCCTCCTTCCATATCGCCTGGGACCTCTTCCATGGTTGTTGGGATCTCCAGCCCTGGGACCTCCACATGTTGCTGGTGGGCTTCCTCGATGAATCTCTCTAATTCCATGATCACTTCGCTGGTATTGGACTCCCCAGCAACTTCTCCTGCATGTGGTTTTCTTCTTTACTGGCAAGGAGTTCTTCTAGTTCTATCACAGTTCCCTCCAGCAGCCGGACTTGCAGTTTCAGGCTGTCCAGCTCCTTGCATCGGCTGCAAACGTATGCCCTAGTCCCCGGGGAGGTAGTCATACATACTGCAGTCGGTGCAGATGACTGGAAAGCTCATCTTCTAGCTTCTGTGGGCGCTCATATCCTGTTCTCCTTCTCAGTTGTGTGTGTCCTGACCTCTTGTTAGCTGTCCTCCTGTTGGTTGTTGGTCGCGAGTTGTGTTGGTGCTGCTGAGTTGATTGCGAGTGCTTGTCTAGGTGTGTGTTGTGTGGCTAGGTAAAAAATAAAAAAACAACAAACAAACCGGAATGTATCTTACGTTTTGGGGCTCTCTGTTAGTCAGCATAGCTTCCTGGCTCCTTCTACAGGCTCCTTCGCAAAGGCACTCTCACTAAGGCCAGCGCCTTTGCTGCTTGCCTTTGCCGCGCGCCGTTGGCTTACCCCCTTTTAAGGGGGAATCCGGGCGCTCTGGTGGTGACGCTGGCAGTGATGCGTTGGGGATGGGCGGAGCTCCTTCTCGCCGCTACCCCACACTGCCTGCTTCCTTCAGTCTCTCTCCCGCTTCTCCTCTCTCCCTCCAACCGCTGTCTTAACCGGTGCCTGCTGCCGTTGTCTTAACCGTTGCCTGCTGCCTCCCGCACCGGCTGTAGCTGAAATTGTAGCGCTATGGTTTCCTCCTCTTAAGGGGAAGTCCGGGCGCTCTGGTGGTGATGCTGGCGGTGACGCGTTGGAGGTGGACGGAGCTCCCTCTTGCCGCTACCCCAAGCTGCCTGCTTCCTTCAGTCTCTCTCCTGCTTCTCCTCTCTCCCTCCTGCCGCTGTCTTCACCGGTGCCTGCTGCCTCCATTTGCTACCTCTCTCCCTGAAGTCATTCCTAAAGCAACAGAAGTATTAAATTTGATGGAGCAATGGATGACTGAAGCTTAATTCAGAAAAATCAAAATTTTATGTAGCTTCATCACATCTGTTCGATACTAAAACATCATTGTGTATCAATAAACTTAATTATCCTATTCAATCTACTATTAAGATTCTAGGTTTAATATTGGATCAGGGTTTGACTATGAAGGACCAGGTGGACTCTTTAGTTAGAAAGGGTTTTATTTACTCTTTGGAAGCTTCGGTCCATTAGAGCATATTTTGATGTTTCATCATTTAGAATTTTGGTACAATCCCTTATACCAAGTTAATTAGATTACTGTAATATTGCTTATTTGGCAATTTCTCAGAAGAATATGCAGCGATTGCAATTGGTGCAAAATGCGACAGGCAGGCTGATCTTTGGGCTGAAGAAGTTTTACATCACACCTTCTTGTCGACGTCTGCATTGGCTACCGATGGAGGCGCATGTGAAATTTAAGTTTGGCTGTTTCTGTTTTAAGGTTTTATTTGGGTTAACACCTAAATATATAACTGATCTTTTTTCTTTTTCAACCAATATACATAAGAGAAGCTCACACTTAAACTTTGTCTCCCCACTGGTTAGAGGATGTAAACTTAAAAAATATCATTAACATCTTTTTTTGTATCAGGCAGCATTATGGGGTAAAGATTTAGAAAAACTGCTTTTACTTACTAATATTTATGAGGAATTTAGGAGACACCTAAAAACATATTTTTTCCTGAAGCACTTAGGTAGCTGATTTCAAAATTTTATACAATGATTTTCTTTAATGTTTTAGTTATGAGCTTTTAGCTTTGTAAGTTTTATTCAATCTGTAGCATTTTTAATTATTGTAAACTGCATAGAACTTAATGGTCCTGCGTTATATAAACTTTTTTAAAAAAATTATTCAGGAGCACCCGTTCTTCAGAGGAGATTCTCTCAATTTCCCCATCCTGTCCTCACGAGTTTTGTCACTGTCCCTGCTCCATTCCTGTAAGCTCTGCCTTATGATTTTAAAGTGTTTGAGGCTTGTGCAGATGAGGACAAAGCTTGTAGGACTTGAGCAGGGACAGGAAAAGAACTCGCCGGGGGGGGGGAGGGGGGGTTCATGTGATGGCTGGTACCTAAACGGACGTACGAACACGGAGCTCCGCTCTAACTCCCCCAAGAAACCCTCTTGTCTCGGTCAGTAGCCAGTGAATTTCCTCACAAACAGGTTTACAAGCTTACCGGTGCAAGGGTGCATTGCTGTGGCTTGCGCAGCGGTGTGTTCAATCTGGCGATGAGAGGGTGAAGGTAATGGCCGACCAAGACTTGTGTTGGCCAGATTCCATAATTATATGATTAAGGCACATCTTCTGGACATGTTCAAAAAATCTAGAAATTGATATATGAAGGGGCCAAGCTCATGATCTTCCTGGAGTTTTCCACTAAAGTTGCAGAACAGCAAAGAGCCTTCACGCCATATTGCTTGCAGCTGGTCACGTGGGGGATTCGATTTGCTTTTCTCTATCCCGCCAAGGTGAGGTTGACTCACGAAAACCGGTCCCTTACATTGACAACAGTGGAAGAGCTGAAGCGGTTCATTGAGAAGCTGCCGGCGCAGTAAGGCAGATGTTGGGTTCCTGATTTTGCTTATTTGCCTCCTGGATTTGGGCGCTCTTGACTCTGTGTGAGCTCAGTGGATTTCCTCCTCTTCACAGAGCTTGAGAGTTTTTGGACTCTCTCCTTGAACTTGCTGAGACCTACTTCGGGGAGACCCGGTCCCTGCCGCTTCTGTGCCTTTCCTGACACTGGTCTCCTTTGATTCGTTGGAAGTGTGAGCGGCCTGAGTCGGGGGTTTCATTGACCTTTTGGTGAATAGTGTTGCATCTTGCCTCAAGGAGAACAACCTGTTTCGCTGCTCTGTTGATGGTGGCTTTACACCCTTTCTCACTTTTCGCTTGTTCTGTGTGTTTGCATTGACGCTGGTTCTGGACTGGTTTATGGTACTGTTTCTACATCTAAGGGTTGTTGGGGGTGGGGGGAGCGTGAGTGACTGTGTATGGGTGTGATATGTGGCAGGTGGTTGTTCTGGGGCTCTGGGTGTATGTGTGGGTTCTGGCTGGATGGGAAGTGCCTGAGATAAGGGGGACCACCTGGGGAAGCACAAGTGGGGGTGGTGGATCAGGGAGAACTGTTGGGGAAGAGGAAGTGGGAGGGGTGCATCCTGGGACTCTGCTTGGACCTGTTCCACAGGTGGGTGGCGTGTTAGTTCGGCTGGGAGGCCGATGCTGCTGCTCCGCGTGGACTGTTGACTTTTAGGTTTGTTGATTGTACTAGATTTCCTCATGGGTGATGTTAAGATTGCTAGCTTTAATATTGATTGGTTGCACTTTCCTGTTAAGCGTAGTAAGGTGCTTCAGTATTGTAAGAAATTGCATGTTGATGTCCTGCTCCTACAGTGTCTCTGAGCACGCCAAGCTGAAGAGGGACTGGATGGGGGAGATAGCGTATGCTTCATGCAATAGTAGACAACGAGGCATTGCTATCCTCTTTCACAAAAAGCATTCTTGTACCTTACATAAAGTGATTCAGGACACTGAAGGCCATTATATGATTTGGGCTGGGGTCTTTTTGGGGAAAAAATGTCTCTTGCTCCCTCTATGCCCCTAATGTATACTCTCATAGATTTTTTTCTGTACTAGTGGCTGCTCTAACTCCTTTCTAAAAATATCAGCTGGTGTTAGTTGGGGATTTTAACATTACCGCTAACCTCCTCATTGATTGTAAGCCTCCCAAACCTAGGTTGAAAGGGGGTGACCACAAAGGGGTGAATTTTGTCATGCGACAGCTGGGCCTAGTGGATCTGTGGCATACGCTTCATCCTGACGACTCTGACTTCACTTTCCACTCCCTAGTCTATAATGTACACAGTTGCCTAGACTGTTTACTGGACTATTTACTGGTGGCCCCTTCCCTTTTGTCAGGAGTATCCCAGGGGATGATCGAAGATCATCACAGTGGTCGCAAACTGGCTGGCATATGCATCCCACGCTGTATGAGGATGTAGAGTTTTGTGCTTTCCTTGGACGGCAGTGGGATTCTTATATAGCCGACAATCCTGCTTCCAACGTTTTGGAGGTGGTGTTTTGGGAGGCCAGTAAAGCTGTCTTACGGGATTAAATCCTTGTACACTGCGCGAAAATGGAAAGCTCGAGATAAGGCACTGTTGGACTTAGCATAACGTTAGTACGTAGTGTGGGGGGATCTCCTACTGCCAGGTCTCAATACTTGACTTTAAGATGTCAAATTAATGATTTACTGGCAGATAGAGCCCTTAGGGATATCCGGATGTACAAATATCGCTTACACCGGTGGGGAAATAAGGCAGGTACATTGTTGGCCTCATTGGTTACTGCAAGGGCTGAAAAGTGCCTTATTCCTAAAATAAGGGCCCCGAATTGGAGTGAGGTAATGACCCTATTGGGTATACAGCAGAATTTTGTTGACTTTTATCAGGCTCTGTATGATCGGGGGACTTGTGACACTGAACAGAGGACTGCCTTCTTTAGGGACCTTCAGCTTCCGACTTTGGGGCAGGAACAACGGGATGTGCTGAACGCTCCTGTGCAAGGGCTGGAAATTCAGAAAGCTATTAAAGCCTTGAGGTTAGCTAAAGCACCTGGGCCTGATGGGCTGGGTCCTGAATACTACAAACTGTTGGGGGCTCGGGTGGTGGGCCCTTTTCAAGCCCTATGTGGGGCCCTTTGTGGTTCTCCCGAAATCGAGCAGGGCAGAAGATCAGTTGGGGTCCTACCGACCCATTTCATTGCGTAATCAAGACAAAGTTGTTCGCAGCCATCATGGCTGTGCGTTTGGGCCAGGTTTTGCCCAGCCTGGTCCACCCGGACCAGGTTGACTTTGTGCTGGGCCAGTATTCGTCTGCTAATGTTCTGCATGCGCTATCAGTGTTGCAGAATCCTGGACTTTTGAGGGGGTATCCTGGCCAGCAGAACACCCTCATTGTTAGTTTAAATGCTGAAAAAGCTTTCGATAAAATGTTGTGGGATTACTGTTTTTGTGTTTTGCCCCAGTTGGGCATTCTGGGGAGTTTTCTGGTTGGGATCAGCTCCTTATATGCTCAACCTACTGCCCAGATTTTGGTAAATGGGGGGCTCACTTCTTTCACTTTAGCAAGAGGTACACGACAGGGCTGCCCCCTTTCACCTATGTTATTTGTCTTGGCCTTGGAGCCTCTAGCAGCAAAACTTCGCCTGCACTAGACCTTGCGCGGTATCTGGATGGGGTCCCGGGAATTTAAAATTAACTTATTTGCGGACCATATGCTCATCTTTTTGGGTGATGCGGTAACGGGAGTTTCTCAGTTGATAGAGCTTATTCAGCAATTTGGTGCATTCTCCGGGCTGCAGATTAACTTTGATAAGTCTGAGGCCTTGGCAGTCAACCCTCCTTGTGCTCTGTGGCATAATCTCTCCTTTCCGTTGCAGTGGTCCAAGGGTATGATTAAGTATTTGTAGGTTTATTTGCATGCAGATCTTGGGGTGGCTTATTGGAAGAACGTGCTTGATAAACTGGATGTTATAAGAGCCCTATGCAAGAGGTGGATAGAGTTTCCACTATCGTTTCTTGGGCGTATCACCCTTATCAAAATGGTCCTTTTACCCAAGCTGCTTTATCCTCTTCAAATGGTGCCGTTCTGGATTAAGCAAAAAGATGTGCAGGCTTATAAGGGGGTTGTTTCTTCTTTTGTGTGGTGTTTGTGACAGGCGAGAATTGGGTATCACAAGCTGGAGCGAGCAGGGTGGCGCAAATCTACCTGATCTGCATCTTTACAGTGTTGCTGCTCTACTGCGGTGAGGTATATACGGGAGCTTCTAAGTTCGCTCCGGCAGGGTTTTGGCATCTCTTAGCGGTCCCAGTGTGGCAAGGAGCCGGGGCTTGTGCCTCTATGCTTCGGCCCTTGCGCATGGCGTGGTGTTGGTAGCGGTCTTCTCTGGGGAAAGCAGTGGGCTCTTCGATAATGCAATGTGGGCCGGCCTAGCAAAAGCCCCAAAGCTGCCTCATGAAACCGCGGCTAAACTACTGCTTAGGGGCAGCTGTGTGCCAAAGTTAAAAGCACACAGAGCTGCCGCTATGCTAAAGAGAGGAAACATTTGCTGGCGAGGAGAGGGAAGGGGTACTGCTGGACAGGGGAGGAGGAGGAAAAGGGAAGGGAAGAGGATACTGTTGGATTAGGGGAGGAGGAAAGGGAGAAGGGGTACTGCTGAATAGCAGAGGAAGGAAAATAAGAAGGAAACAGCTGGCAGGGAGATTAGAGGAGGGGAAGGAGTTAGGATGGAATGGAGAGATCAGATGAGGGAAAGGGGAGAGAGAGGAATGAGAGAGTAGAGAGAGATTGATGCTGGGAAGGGGGTCAGATGAGAAATAAGGAGAGAGGGACAAAGATGTTAGATCTGGTGTAGGAGAGATAAAAATGAAGAGAGCAGAATGAATCATGTAAAAAGGAGAGAGGGGGCACAGGCTGGATGGAAAGGGGTATAGAAAGAAGGCAGAAAGCATAAGGAAGGGGGAGAGGGCAGACAGTGGATGGAAGGGGCAGATGCTGGATTGAAGAGACAGAGGGCAGACGCTGGGTGGAAGAGAGTGAAAAGACAACGAAAGCAGAAACCAGAGATGACAAACGATAGAAAAAAATAATTTTATTTCTATCTTGTGATTAGAATATATCAGATTTGAAATATGTATCCTGCTAGAGCTGGTGTTTGACATAACTAGGGGACTGCAAAGCCCAGGCAGTGCTTTTTTAGCTTCCAGCTGGCTTAGGGCTCTCTCTGACTAGGGGGCAGTTGCCCTACTTTCACTCCCTTAACACTATTCATGTGTGACTGCGGTATTCTGTTAGCATGATATTTCTGTGTAACATTCTATAATAATTTGACTTATTCAGTTTTCTTGATAGTAGAGGGGATATATGTGAAGGGGAGAGGAGACGGGTTTTGTTGATCCTTGCCCTTTATTATTTGTACAGAATATTGTTTCTTTTATACTTTAATAACATATGTTCAATATAAAGTCATAACTATTTGAGGCTTGTGCAGATGGGATCAGATGGTTTCTGGGATGGGGCGGAGATGGGGGGGTTATTTTAGTCTTAGTAGTTTGCCACTTTTATTTCCGCCGGTCCATAGGTGTAAAAAGGTTGAAGAACACTGATCTATATTAATTACTAATAGTGACTTTATATCAATTATACCTTTCTTTGTGAACAAATAAAACCTAATATAGCACAATCCTCAATAATAATACACCCTTGAAAATAAATAAATAAAGGTCCTTCCATTTATTTAGAAAGCACATTTAATAAACATATCATAAGCAACAATATAACTCACATTGACCCACTTCCTTTAAAACATAAACACATGTCAATTCATTCAACCCCTGTAAAATATGTTAAATGTAAACTCATCCTAAATCTACTTATGAGTATAGCAGTTTACCAGTAAAGCTATAACTAAAATATTGACCGGTTATATTAATTATAATAAACATTTTCCATACCAATAATATGAAATAGTAATTGACCCTACGATCATAAGACATTCCTAACTTAAATTTATTGTAATAATGAACTGTAAAGTCCATGAAGAGTGAACAGAAGTCTGTTGTCATACATTACTTTTGGTCTCCAGTGTGGAATACAAAGTTGTGTTCAGCATGGAGACTTCTGCAGGGACTCATTCAAGTTGAGATCTTTGGATTTGCACAGGCTTTTGCTGAAATACTTTGTGCTAGTTGGTGCTGGCTGTAAGGGCAGGCCAGTGTCAAAGGCAACCATTTCAGATGGCTATTTCATCCACCTACATTGTAGCTGAGATGTGGCTTCCTATTTCGGTGATAGCCCATTCCACGTGAGGCATTTCTTCTTCTTGAATTGAATCCTCATTTGTTTCCCTGGAAGAGATTAGTAGAGCTACCACTTAGCTTTCTCTGCATATGTTCTCCAATTTTACAGGATAGGTATGGTAGCCAAGTGGGATTCTGCATTTGGATCTTCGATCCTGGCAGCTGGCTCATCAGTCTCACCCTAAGTTTGAGGGACTGCTCTTATGTCCCAGTTGTTCAGGAATAGAGTGGGGTTGTTCAAGATTTCCTAAAATTTCAAAGATTACTGATTATTGGTGATATCAATCTCCACCTTGACGATGACACCAGCAAGAATGTGATTGAATTCAACAACTTTCTCACTTCTCTGGGCTTTCCTTCTCCAACCCATGAAAAGGGGCACACTCTAGACATCATTAGTTTCCTTGACATTATGAACTACAAAACTCTAGCCAAAGGTGTTTTGGGAACATGTCCCATGGTCTGACCATTTTGTAGGTACTCTGTCTCCCCATTTTCATGTCTCACCTTGGGGTTCAACCCCATGCCACAAAATCTATTACTTTACGCAAAAAAAATTGCGAGTGAACAGTTCTGGACCCAATTTCTCAACCAGTTTTCCTTTTGTCCTAAACTTTATACCCCAGAAACCAACTGGCACAACTGGGTAAACCTCTCTGAGACTACATACTGCTCTTTCGCTCCTCTATCTACTAAAACGGTCTCCTACTCCCGTAAGGCCCCCTGGTATCTTCGTACCACAGAGAACTGAAGCAGAAATGCTGAGTACTGGAGTGTAAATGGAAAAAAAATCTAAATCCCCCGCAGATAGACAGTCTTGGAGGGACTGTATTAAGTTCTATAATATAGTACTAAAAAATGCAAGGAAGAATTTCTATGGTGATAAAATCACCAGATCCAATAACCAGAGCAGTACATTGTTTACATCTGGCGCTCCTTAACCTCTAAAAATGATTCCTCTATTCTCCCCTCCTCTCCAGCAGCGGACAACCTAACAAAATTCTTCAGTGTAAAGGTTGCTACTATAAGAAACTCTTTTCCTTCAGCAGTCACTTACAATTCTCTGGTGCCCAGTGGCACTAACCCTATTCCAGTAGACAGATCCTGGACAGTCTTTGAGCATGTATCCAAAGCCCAGGTCTCTAAACTGTGCCACAAATTAAGATCCTGCAAATGTGCCCTGGACCCGCTTCCTTCTTACCTATAAGAGAAAATTCCCACACAGGCTATTTCATCTCTCACCAGACTTATCAACTCTACCTTACTATCAGGCCTATTTTCCGTAGAAATGGGACACATTGCCCTGACCCCATTACTGAAAAAAGCTGATCTAGATCCATCCTCCCTTTCTAGCTAATGTCCTATAGCAAATATTCCTCTCCTGACCAAAATGCTTGAGGGTATTATATCCACTCAGCTCTCATCTTATTTAGAGAGATTCTCCATTCTATTACCTTGCCAATATGGCTTCAGACCCAATTTCAGCACCGAATCCCTACTGGCCTCATTAATCTCAAAGGTTCAGCAACTTAAATCTTGTAATAAGTTTGCTATCTTACTATAATTAGATTTATCTGCGGCTTTTGATGTTGTCCACCACGATATCCTAATTTACCAACTTTCTGAGATAAGCATTGATTCCACAGTCTTAGACTGGTTCTCAAAATGTTTACGATCCCGCTCTTACACTGTTAACATGAATGGCACCATGTCTTCTCCTTGGAGACTGTTATGTGGTCTCCCGCAGGGATTACCTGTGTCCCCTATTTTCAACATCTATATGTCTTCTTTGAAACTCTTCCATCTGTCTCCCTTCAAAACACTATATACATATGCGGATGGCAACCTTGTCCTTCTTGAGATAGGTTCGAACTTCACTAACCTCTCCGAAAATATAACAGCTTGCATAATGAAGTTCCAATTCTGGGCTCTCACTGTACAAATTAAGATGAATGAGTCCAAAACAAAACTTTGGCTTGGCCCAAAATTAGATCAACTACCCATGCTCATTTCACTACCTTCTGGTCCCACACTGCAGATTGAATTCTCAAGCAAAGTTTTGGGGATCATTATTGACTCTACACTTTCCTTTAATGACCATCTCAACTCTCTGGTAAAAAAATGTTTTTTAGTCTTCACATGTTGAGATCCTGCTTCCGCCAACAACATTTTGCTGTCCTTGTATAATCAAACATTCTTTCCTGACTATACTATTGTAACTCCATCTATCTAAGCCTAATCAAGAAAAGTCTTCAAAGACTTCAGCGGATCCAGAACACTGCGGCTAGGTTGATCTTCGCAAAAAGTAAATTCAATTGTTTCCCAGCTTCTGTCAAAACTTCACTGGCTTCCAGTGATTTCTAGGGTTCACTTTAAATGTACCTGCCTAACATTCAAGATCCTACATGGCATTCTTCCTCCCCTAATTCCACTATCTTGGAATTCTTCGAGACCTGACATTACCAAATCCACCCAAAAATTTAAACAATCTTTCCCCTTGTTAAAAGGCTTCGTCTATGCAGGAAAATTAGGGAAATCTCTTTTCTTCAAAATCACTGAGCTTTGGAATAACCTTCCTGCTCTGCTGCAGAATCTGGGCTCCTTCCAATTATTCCGAAAGCATCTGAAAACCTGGCTTTTCTCTGAAATGTAAAGCTCACTACCCTCTTTATAACCACTATTGCTTATTTATGTTTTCCCCTCATTTATTAAAGTACCTGTAAACCGTGCTGAGCTCTATCTTTATAGAGAGGATGAGGTATATAAACTTAAGGTTTAGTTTAGTTTACCTTGCTAGTCTTTTTCCTTTTTATGAAACATTCATTTTTATTGAACATAAAACTATCCATAGTACCAAAAGCCATAGAACAGAATCAGCAGTACCAGCTCTACCCCAAACAGAAGAAACCAAGTACAGTGGAACCTTGGTTTATGAGCATAATTTGTTCCAGAAGCATGCTCGTAAACCAAATTGCTCATATATCAAAGCAAGTTTCCCCATAGGAAGTAAGGGAAACTGCTTTGATTGGTTCCACCTCCTCCCCCCACCCCACCCCCGAGGCTACCGGTGCTGCTCCATTCTCCCCCCTCCTTGAGGAATCCGATGCTGTTCCAAACCCCTCCCCGCGATCCGGCTTCCCCCCCCTGCGAATTGGCATCCTCCCCCCCACTTGCATTGCCCCCCCCTCCACCGCGATCCTACTTCCCCCTCCCCCCGAGCACGTCAATGACACTTCCTTTACCCGACTTGGCACCAGTGCCGGTGCCCGAAGATCCTCCCTCTTCTGGCGCGGCCTGGGCTGGGCGGTGCGTTGGAGATCCTCCCTCTTCTGGTCTGGGCTGGGCTGGACTGGCTTTGAGCATTTGCGCATGCTCAAAGCCTTCTGGTCTCGCTCTCTCCGAGATTGAGAGCGAGACCAGAAGGCTTTGAGCATGCGCAAATGCTCAAAGCCAGTCCAGCCCAGACCAGAAGAGGGAGGATCTCCGACGCACCGCCCAGCCCAGGCCGCGCCAGAAGAGGGAGGATCTTTGGGCACCGGCACTGGTGCCAAGACGGGGTAAAGTTAGTGTCATTGACGTGCTCGGGGTGGGGGGAAGTAGGATCGCGGTGGAAGGGGGGGTAATGCGAACGGGGGATGCCGGATCGGGGGGGGGGGGCGCTCGTACAGCGAGGCAAGCTCGGTTTACGAGGCACCAAGTTTGCAAATGTTTTGCTCGTCTTGCAAAACACTCGCAAACCGGTGCACTCGTAAACCGAGGTACCACTGTACAGAGTACCAAACATCAAATATAAGTGGATAACAGGTTTGCACCATAAATCTCAAACAGCCCAACATCCTCCCCACCTAACCCCCCCCCAAGAAAGCAAATAAAACCAAAACCATAGGAGTGATTAGAATAGGGAAACCGATAAATCAGAGACAATGAATGGGTTAATAAGTAAAACAGGAGACATTTCCTCCCCCTCCCTGAAATACAGAAAATAGGCAGAACTAAAGGAAGGCAAGAGGAATTGTGACAAATGTAAGTCCCATACAAAATCATCATACATGTACTTTGTTGACAGTTTTGGTGTCAGACTGAACCACTGTCACACCTCATGAAATTTGCTTTCTCTGCCCCGTAACATCTAGATCAGTTTATCATAAAGGAGCAAATACTAACTATGGTTTCCCAACACGACAACTGCGGCCCAGCCACTGAACTCCACTGAGTAGCAATTGTAAGTCTAGCAGCTAGTAACATATTCAAAATGAATTCTTTCTAACCTTCCTACAAGTCATTACCCAATCCCCCACCCAAAAAAACAAAACTGTGGGCCATCAGCAGACCCCCTTTTCCCCATATGAATCAGCTGGAGTAGGCATGTATTTGTTCGGTGAACCACTTTATACTGCAATTGCTTATACTTTGTGGCCAGGAACATCTATGAATATATAAATAAATCACCAAGATTCAAGGGATCTATCCGATGCTCCAGATTCATCTAATAAAGCCTTATAAACTCTAGAGAATAACTTTTCGAACTTAGACCCAAAAACAGAGAAGTTTCTAGGGGGGTAAGTGATAGTACAAGATGCGAAACTGGGACTTGTAATATGAATCATCTAAGCTGAAAATAAGCAAAAAACGGAAAGGTTCCCTGGATCTGCTCCTCTAATTGACTTAGTAATCACTGTCACATTGTGTAATAAATGTTTAAATTTGGTTACTCCTCCTACTCTCAAATGTCTACCTAAAGCCTGCCAGCCTGGTCTAGAGAAAGGAGCGTAAACACTGATAGTACTCTCAGGGAAAAGCTGCCCCCCACCCCCACTCCCGTTTGGGTTCTCTGCACCTTCCATTCCCACAATAAAGGTTCCAAAAAGGGATAATTCTGAACTGTTAAAAACTTCTCTTTACTTATGGAGAGAGGCCCCCAAATTCAAAAATAGTATAGGGATCAAGAAATACCCTTTCAATTGATACCCACGGGACATCTATTCTTTCTTCATAGTGAAAAAACATAGCCCTGAATATTGCTGCTCTATGGTAAGTATGTAATACAGGCAGGTTAACTCCCCCCCCCCCCTTCTCTTTCGTACACGCATGCAACTGTTGACGAGTGCGAGCCCTACCTGTCCCTCAGATGAATCTGCATAGCCTTCTCTGCCACTGAGCAAGCAATGTCTTGGGAATAGCCAGTGGAAGTTGGGCAAACATAAAATTAAACTTGGGAAGAACATCGTCTAATAGGCAGCTATTCTTCCCCACCAACTCAACTTTAATTTTCCCCAATTTGCCGTTTCCTCCCCTATCTTCTTAATCAAGGATGGATAGTTTAAGTGATATAAATCAGCAGAATTAGCTGACAAATGCACCCCCAGATAAGGGAAAGGAAAGGGGCCTGCCCACTCCGAAGGAGAAAAGCCAATCGCTAAAGCTTCAGTGTTCTCTACATTCAACTTATAACCAGAGAACATTATCCAATTGATTCACTTTTATCCACATATTTATTTACCCTTTCAATGAAATGTAGTAGATTGGTGAGGTAAGAATTTTCCTTGACTAAATCCATGTTGACTTTGTTTTATTAATGCTTTTGTATATAATCAGTATTAAAGAGCAATAGGTGTGGCATTCTAGACAGATGGGTTGTGTCCTCATGGCCATGTGCTATCTGCAGAAGGAATCCACTCTGGCTTTTTTTCTCTGTGCTTCTGCTGTACTTAACTGGGTTCCTTAGCTCCACCTATAGTTTTTCCCTTCTGCACATGTGCCAATGGGAGTGTGTGATATGCTCTCTCCCTTTTATTCTATGTTTTTACGCCCCTTTTTGGGGAGTTTATTGTGCTTGGAGTGATTATTCAGCTCTGCCTGCATTGAGTTCATATAGACTTCAGTCTGCAGCTGACAGGCCAATCCCTGATGGTACCTGTCAGCCAGTCTGCATTTACTTGACAGGACCTCAGGGCCATCCCCTTCTTTCTCCTTCTGCTGAACAAATGTTTGTGCACAGGCTGCGTCTTCTCACCTCAGTCTGTTCCTGAGTGCATCTGTCGGTCCTCAAGGGTGGAGGTGCAGTCAGGCATAGGGTCTGACGGGTAGCCCAAAGATCAGCATTGAAGAGGCATTACTAGCATGAGGCAGTGATTCTCTGACTCCAGCTACTGTAAAGAGAGCTGAGGCAGACTGCAGCACATTCCCATTAAAGGTCACGATGAGTAAAGGCTGTCAGCCTGTGAGGTGAATCGGGGGAGGTTTGAAAATCAGAGTTTTAAGGGTTTCTGTATGTCCACCTATGTTCTCCAACCTGAAAAATCCTGAAATCTCAATTTTTGCACTTTGTTTAATATAAAAAATGCTGCGATTTGGTGTGACTTTCTTAGCAGTTTTGGTAATATTTTTATCCCAGGACAAGCAGGCAGTGGGTGATGTCATCCGACGGAGCCTCAATGCGGACGCCTCACAAGCAGACTTGCCTGAAGAAACTCGAAGTCTCGAGTCGCCCGCACCGCGCAGGCTCGAGTGCCTTCCCACCCAGTGCAGGGCGCGTCTCCTCAGTTCTTTTCTGCGGAGCCAAGAAGTCCGTCTTCGACTCTCTGCGTGAAGTATTTTCACTTGTGCCTTCTTTTGTCCGCGGTTTTCCGTTATTTTTACTCAGAATCGCTGGTTTTCGTCTGTTTTATTTTTTTCAAAAAAAAAAATTTCTTCCGTTCGTTTGACTGGGCATGCCACGCGGCCGCAGCCCTGGTGCTTCGATCTTGCGGCAGCGCTTTTTCGGCCTATGTCCCGGCCTGCAACCGGTTTTAAAAAGTGTTCCAAGTGCCAGCGCACGATTTCCCTGACGGACCCTCATCGACGCTGTCTTCGGTGTCTCGAGCCTCAACATCTCCCGAAATCATGCCGGCCTTGCTCAACACTTAAGTCTCATGCTTTTAAGCGTCGTTGCATCCTGTGGGAGCAGCTTTTCAGCATGGAGTCTTCGATGGAGCTCTCATCCTGCAGGGGTGCTTCACCCTCGACATCATCCGATGCTCTGCAGGCTTCCACAGCTTCTGCTCCAAGCCTCATCAAACCTGCCTCGTTTATACCAGCTATGTCTTCGACGCCTGCTGCAGTGCCTTCATCTGTCTCTTCAGGTCAGATAGCACAGCAGCCCACTCCCCCGGTGGTGCTTAAAGTGCCCAAGGCTTCTAAGTCCAAGCACTCTCACACTGCCTCGAGGGAGCACAAAGCCTGTGCAGCTGGTCCCGTTGGAGACATGGATCCATCCTTGCCGGCTTCGTTCCTTACCTTATTAGAGAAGCAATTCATTCAGCTCTTTACTACCATGGGGCCGAAGCTTCTCTCACAAATCCAGCCTAGGCATTCAGAGATCTCCCGCGAGGTTGAGCCGCCTCCTGTGCCTCAGTCGCATGCACACTCTCTGCAGGGAGCAGAGTCTCTGCGAGTGTCTGGTCTGGCATCTCGGCATGTATCGCAAGGAACAGAGTCTTTGCCCATGCCTCCATTGGAACCCTTACACTCGATGCAAGGAGCAGAGTTTGCGAGTGCCTCGAGGTTCTTCCACTCAGCCTCTTCTGCTTCGTTCCACAGCTTCAAGCCCTATCCATTCTCTGGGGGCTTCGACTGGGACACGCTCTCCTCGATTGTCGAGGCCTGCTTCTAGGCACAGCTCGCATCATAGATTGAGGCATTCTTCGAAGCATTCATCCAGGCATGCCTCGCCTCATCGGAAGCAGCCTTTTCTTCAATATTCCCCACCGCCTACATTGACCTTTCCGCTTCCGGATCTCGAAGACCCAGTGGGTTCTTTTTCTCCATCAAGATCTCCTTCTTCACTGGACATCCTTGAGTCCCTCTCGAGGCCAGGCTTTGGCAGATCAGTTGTCTTTTTCATCTTTTCTGCATCAGATGACAGTTGACTTGGATATTCAACTTGACACAGGATCTAAGTTTTCCAAGGAGTATCTCGAGACCATGCATATCCCTCAACCTCCGGCTGAATCCCTCAAGCTTCCTCTTCACAAGCTTTTGGATCAAACCTTTGTCCACTGTCTGGAAACTCCTTATTCCATTCCAGCTGTTCCAGGCAAATTGTATTCCAGATACAGGACTGTACATCATAAGGGGTTTGACAACTTTCAATTGTCTCACCAATCCCTTCTGGTTGAATCTTCTTTGATGCGTTCTCCCCCTTCTCAGGTGTATGCCACTGTTCCTCTGGGAAGGGAAGGCAAAACGATGGACAGATTTGATCGTCGCATCTACCAAAACTCTATGATGACCTCCAGAGTCCTCAACTATAATTTTCATTTCATCACCTACTTTGAGTTTTTTCCATCCTTCCTAAGTTCATGCCTTATCTGGATTCTCGTGCGCATTTTGAATACCAAGAAGTCATTGCATCCGGTGTCAGGTCAAAAGCGCGCCGGGACAAAGGCGCGCCCAGACAATTGAGCGCAGCGCGCGCCGCCGCTCTAAATCACTGTTTTTAGTGTTCCGACGGAGGGGCGTGGGGGGAACCCCCCCACTTTACTTATTAGACATCGCGCCACGTTGTGGGGGGTGTGGGGGGTTGTAACCCCCCACATTTTACTGAAAACTTCACTTTTTCCCTGTTTTAGGGAAAAAAGTTCAGGTTACAGTAAAATGTGGAGGGTTACAACCCCCCATAACGCCCAGCGCGATGTCTATTAAGGTAAACTGGGGGGGTTCCCCAACAAAACCCCCCGTCAGAGCACCTAAAAATTGTAATTTAGAGCGGCGCGGCGGCGCGCGCTTTTGTCTTTTGCGCCGTTGTCTATGAACCATTGCATCCTTGTCCCAACTCCGGCTGCAGCTCTTCAGTCCTCCTTTTGAGCTGTCTGCTCAAGCTACTGCTTGATCGGTGGCCATGTGGTGTCTGGCGTGGTTCCGGACCATCGACATGGATCCTAACCTGCAGGGACCGGCTGGCTAATGTTCCTTGCGCTGGCAATGACCTCTTTGACGAGTCTATAGAGGCAGCCATCAAGAAGCTTTCGGACCACGTGAAGTCTTATGCATCCATTCTCCGCCCGAAGCTGGCTCCTCCTCGACCTGCACGCCCTCCTCAAATTTACCAACAGCGTTTTCCACCTAAACAGGCTCCTTCCATTCGTCAGCCTGTCAAGAGGCCACATCCTCAGAAGCAGCAGAAGCCTCAGCCTCCTGCTGTACCTAAGGCTCCTCAGCCTTTTTGACTGTCTAGTGGAAAGCATAACCTCAGTCGTTCTGCCGACCTCTGGGTCCTTTCCATAGTCAGGGAGGGATACTCTCTTCAGTTCCATCAAGTTCCTCCGGAACATCCTACAAGAGAGTATCCTTCCAATTCTGCCCAGACCGCCCTTCTTCTTCAGGAAGCTCAAGCTTTGCTTCAGCTCCAAGCTATCTAGCCAGTTCCTTTGGCTCAGCAGAACAAGGGATTTTACTCCTGGTACTTCCTTGTTCCAAAGAAGACGGGCGATCTGCGTCCTATTTTGGATCTCAGGGTGCTCAACAAATTTCTGGTCAGAGAAAAATTTCGCATGTTGACCCTAGCATCTCTGTATCCCCTCCTCGAGCAGAACGACTGGTTATGCTCTCTGGATCTCAAGGAGGCCTACACACACATTCCCACCTCACGTCAATTCCTCAGATTTCGGGTGGGAAATCTTCATTATCAATACAGAGTGCTCCTTTTTAGCCTGGCCTCATCACCCAGAGTCTTCACCAAGTGCCTGGTAGTGGTGGCCGCTGCGCTCAGGAACCATGGTCTTCAGGTGTTTCCCTACCTGGACGACTGGCTCATCAAGGATTCCACGTCTCAAGGAGTCGTCCTAGCAACCCAACGGACTATCTGATTCCTGCAGAGTCTGTGATTCAAAATCAACTTTCCAAAATCCCATCTCCAGCCTGCTCAGATTCTTCCATTCATCGGAGCTGTTCTGGATACTGTCCAACTCAGAGCGTTCCTTCCTCAACAACGTCTGGAGGCTCTTCTCCATCTTTGTCATTCAGTCTCCTCTCGCCCGTCCATCTCGGCGAGACACATGATGGTTCTTTTGGGTCACATGTGACTCGTTTTGCCAGACTTCACCTCAGAATTCCTCAGTGGACCTTGACATCTCAATGGACGCAGGTTTCCGCCCCTCTGACTCGACACATCCAGGTCACTCCTGCTCTGACACAATCTCTTCGCTGGTGGATGCTCTCTTCCAATCTATCCAGAGACTTACTTTTTCACACGCCACCCCATCAGAAGGTTCTCATGACCGATTCTTCAACTTTGGGGGGCTCATCTAGATGGTCTCCGTACCCAGGGCTATTGGACCAGTACGGATCGTCAGTGTCACATCAATCTCCTGGAACTCAGGGCGATTTTCAATGCGCTCACTGCTTTTCAACATCTTCTTCACGACCATGTAGTCCTCATTCGAACAGACAATCAGGTCGCCATGTATTATGTCAACAAACAGGGAGGCACGGGATCTGCCTTCCTCTGTCAGGAAGCTCTGAAAGTATGGGATTGGGCAATTCACCACAACACCTTCCTCAAAACTGTCTACATTCAGGGGGTGGACAACGCCTTAGCAGACAACTTGAGTCATCTTCTACAGCCTCACGAATGGACTCTCCATTCCAAGCCCCTTCATCACATCTTCTCTCAGTGGGGAACGCCTCAGATAGTTCTCTTTGCAGCCCCCCACAACTTCAAACTGCCTCAGTTCTGCTCCAGGTTCTACACTCCTCATTCGCTTGAGGTGGATGCTTTCCTTCTGGACTGGACAAATCTCTCTCTATATGTGTTTCCTCCATTTCCTCTCATCCAAAAGACGCTGGTCAAGCTGAAGACTGACAGTGCTACCATGATTCTGATTGCTCCTCGGTGGCCCAGACAACCCTGGTACTCCCTTCTTCAACTCAGCAGCAGGGAGCCATTCCTTCTACCAGTTTTTCCCTCTCTGCTTACACAGCATCAGGGATCTCTGCTTCATCCCAACCTGCAGTCTCTCCACCTGACAGCTTGGTTCCTCTCAACGTAGCTCCTCTACAGTTTTCTCAATCTGTGAGGGATGTTTTGGAAGCTTCACGGAAACCTACTACTAGACAATGCTATCACCAAAAATGGACTAGATTTTCTACTTGGTGTTTTTCTCATCATCAGGGACCTCACATTCCTCCTTATCTTCACTTTTGGACTATCTTTTGCACCTTTCTCATTCTGGCCTCAAGTCTACATTGATACGAGTCCATCTTAGTGCAATTGCGGCTTTCCATCAGCCTCTGGAAGGGAAACCCCTCTCTGCTCATCCTGTGGTTGCCAGATTCATGAAAGGACTTTTCAATGTCAATCCTCCTCTCAAACCGCCTCCTGTGGTATGGGACCTCAATATTGTTCTTTCTCAGCTCATGAAACCTCCATTTGAACCAATTGACAAGGCGCATCTGAAGTATCTCACTTGGAAAGTGGTGTTTCTCATTGGCCTCACTTCTGCTCGACGAGTCAGTGAGCTTCAAGCGTTGGTTGCGGATCCACCTTTTACGGTGTTCCATCATGACAAGGTGGTTCTTCGCACTCATCCAAAATTCCTTCCTAAAGTAGTTTCGGAATTTTATCTCAACCAATCCATTGTTCTTCCAGTGTTTTTTCCGAAGCCTCATTCTCATCCCGGAGAATCAGCTCTTCATACTCTGGACTGTAAACGTTCTTGGCTTTCTATTTGGAACGCACCAAACCACATAGACCTGCTCCTCAACTTTTTGTCTCCTTTGATCCAAACAAGTTGAGACGTCCTATCTCTAAGCGTAGCATCTCCAATTGGATGGCAGCTTGCATCTCATTCTGCTATGCCCAGGCTGGATTACCCCTTCACAGTAAAGTCACAGCCCATAAGGTCAGAGCAATGGCAGCTTCTGTGGCTTTCCTCAGATCTACACCTATTGAGGAAATTTGTAGAGCTGCTACTTGGTCCTCGGTTCATACCTTCAGTTCTCATTATTGTCTGGATACTTTATCCAGACGGGATGGACAGTTTGGCCAAACAGTATTGCAAAATGTATTCTCCTAAGTTGCCAACTCTCCCACCATCCCACTTTGGTTAGCTTGGAGGTCACCCACTTGTGAGAATACCTGCCTGCTTGTTCTGGGATAAAGCACAGTTACTTACCATAACAGTTGTTATCCAGGGACAGCAGGCAGCTATTCTCACATCCCACCCACCTCCCCGGGTTGGCTTCTCTGCTAACTATCTGAACTGAGGAGACGCGCCCTGCGCTGGGCGGGAAGGCACTCATGCATGCGCGGTGCAGGTGACTCAAGACTTCGAGTTTCTTCAAGCAAGTCTGCTTGTGAGGCATCTGCATCAAGACTCCGTCAGATGAAGTCACCCACTTGTGAGAATAGCTGCCTGCTGTCCCTGGATAACAACTGTTACGGTAAGTAACTCTGCTTTCTAAGGCTTCCTGCTTCTCTGAAACTGCAGTTTTTGCCTCAAAACATGTTAGGATGGAGTCCTTGGGCTCTCCTAATATGAATTCTTGCCAGAATTGCACAAATTTAGCGTGTTAAGAGCGTCCTTGTGCCACGTGGCGCAGCCAGGAGAGGTGGCAGTGTTATCTGCAAATTTAATCACCTCACTTGTTCCAATTTCCAGATCGTTTGTCATGTTTATTGAGCACAACAAAAGCCAGCACAGCCAACACGAGAACTAGCAACATAGAAAGAAGATCAATGTTGAACATCAAATATTAGGCTCAAACAGTTTTTCCATATTAATAATAATAATAACTTTATTCTTGTATACCGCATTACCATGGAAGTTCTATGCGGTTAACAGATGAAGAGACTATACATTTACAGCGAAGTTACATTTTCGGTGATGCTACGTTTACATTTTTGACGATACATTTACGGTGAAGTTATTTTACAGCTAGTTTACATTTGCAGAGATGTTACATTTGCTGTAAGGTACATAGAGCGGTGTTACTTATAGCAGTGTTACATACGGCGGTGATGAGTCTGGAGGTAAGTCGAGGTTAGAGGAGGAGGCAGGGAAGAGAGGGGTAGAAGATAGAGGAATTTGTCAAAAAGGTAGGTTTTGATTGACTTCCTGAACATTTGATAGGGGGGGGGGGGAATTGGAGATGAGGGTTGTGAGGCATTTGTTCCATTTGCCCGCTTGGAATGCTAGGGATCTGTCGAGGAATTTCTTGTAGAGGCAGCCCTTCAGGGAAGGAAAGGAAAATAGGTAGATGTTTCGTGTACGAGAGGGGCCTGCAATTTCAAGGTGCTCAGATAGGTAGATTGGTGAAGAGCCTGCTAAGGTTTTGAAGCAGATGCAAGCGAATTTAAAGATGATTCTTGCCTCCACCGGCAGCCAGTAGAGTTTAGTGTAATAGGGGCTAACGTGGTCATATTTTTTGAGGCCGAAGATGAGGCGGACGGCAGCATTTTGAACTATTCTTAAACGTTTGATGGTGTTTTATAGGCTCCCAGGTATATGATGTTACAATAGTCCAGTATGCTTAAGATTAGTGATTGGACCAGTAGACGGAAGGAGAGGTGGTCGAAGTGGCTTTTAATGGTCCGAAGTTTCCAGAGGGAGCAGAAACATTTTTTGACCTGGACACTGGTATGATCTTCGAAGGTCAGGCATCTGTCTAGGATGACTCCAAGGATTTTTATGGTGGGGTTGATAGGATAGTCTAGGCCGTTCAATTTCAGGGAAGTGTTTGTTAGTTTATGGGTAGGACTTGCCAGGAAAATTTTGGTTTTTTCGGTGTTCAATTTTAATTTGAATTGAGAGGTCCATAGTTCTAACTTGGTGAGGACAGAAGAGGTGAGTTGTTCCGTCTGTTGTGTGAATGAAGTTAGGGGAATGATAATGATGATGTCATCTGCATATATGAATGATTTTAGGTTTAAGTCGGCTAGTGTCCATGCCAGAGGGGCCAAGTAAATGTTGAAAAGGGAGGGGGATAGGGGGGAGCCTTGTGGGACTCCGCAGGTATTACGCCAGTGATGGGAGAAGGTTCCATTGTTGTGGACCTGGTAAGTATGGTTAGTTAGGAAGCTTGAGAACCAGTTTAGTACTTGGCCGGTAATGCCGATGGAGTCAAGGCAGCGGAGCAGGATATCATGGTCGACCAGATCGAAGGCGCTGCTTAGGTCGAATTGGAGTACTAGGGCGCTTTTCCGCGATCAAGAACAGATGCAAGTGGGCCAAAGAAAAGAATAAAAGAAAAGAGAAAAAAAAGAGAGACAATAATGAAGTATCACAAACAAAATATCCACTGTATAACTCTCACATATCCTAAAAGTTCAAAAGTCAACTCCTCTCTGTTAGGGAAAAGGAATTCCAAAAGGGTTCCCAGATGTGCATGGACTGACGTCCTGCTGGAGAATTCATGTGTCTGATCTGCGTGCGCTCCATTTTCAGTAGAGCGGTCATGTGCTTTCTCCATTGCTGAAGAGTAGGGGCCAGCTGTTGCAGCCAAAGTTGTAAGATGGTCTCTTTCCCCAGAAGAACCGCCTGCTGGAGAAAAGCAGAGTAGCCCTTTGGGATAGGGGATTGCAAAGAAAAAAACATCAAACAGGATTTGCGCCTCCAGCTTTATGCCACACTGCCAAAGAGAGGAAATGACCCTTTGCAACAAGTCCCAAAAATGCTGTACCTGGGGACACTGCCAGAACAGGTGACCCAAGGTGGCCTCCCGAAAGCCACACTTGGGACAACCGTAGGACTGAGCCATCCCAGCCAAATAAGCCTGTCTAGGAGAGACATGGACATGAAGAGCAAATTTATATTGAAGTTCCCAACAGGCTACATTGATTGTAACCTTTACGAATAGCAAGAACAAAGGACTTAAAGTTAGCCTCTGATAAAGAAATGGGTAGATCCGACTCCCAAGCTGCTGCATAAGGTCGGTGCATAAGGTTGGTACATAAGTGCTGGAGATGAGTTCAAGAGTGCTCTATGATGATACCTTAGAGGAACTTTATTCTAAGTCTGCAGAGTAAAAAGAAATCCTAGTTCCTCCTGGATATCTTCGATCAAATCAGTCCAGCAGAGACTCCTGATATAATTGCAAAGTTGCAGATAAGGAAAGATGTCCCGTGGGAAAAGAGAGAACTCTCTCTGTAGATCTGAAAACGGCATCTTATTGCTCTCTTCCATAAGCATTTGAAAAAGATAGTGAATACTTTTCTGCACCTTGCGTTGAAAGTCCAGAGAGGAAGTACCCACCGGGTAGAAGAAAAATGGTGATGTCTGGAGATCCATCCCCAAGGAGCAACAGCCGTTGGAATTAGGTGAGACAGTGTGACAACAGGCAGAGGGTGAAGTCCAGTGACATGGTGGTAACAACTGAAATACGACAGTTCAAGTCTAGTGGTTGAAAAGTCCTCAGCGGAGTGAAACCAGTCGCTGACATGCCACATAAGCAACAGTAAGAAATTTGACATTCAAAAGACCTAAGCCTCCCATGGAGACCGGGGTACATATAACAATGTAAGGAAGCTGCAACCTCTTTTCCAGCCACAAATAGGCCTACAAAGACTGCCGCAATTTCCGCTGATCGTAAACCCTCAAAAAGAGGGGCAGCATCTGAAAAACATATAGCCACTTAAGAACCAAAAGCATATTAAATAAATGAATTCCCCAGCACGGAAAGAGGGTAGGCTCATCAGAGATTCAACATTACAGCAGTATCTTGTAATAAAGGTTGCACATTTAAAGCATACATATGAGAAAGCTGAACAGGAATAAGGATCCCTAAATACTTAAGATCTGCCGCCCACTGCAAAGGGAAGGGACCTGACCATGAGTATCGAACCCCAGAAAGTAGAGGAAGGGCCTGAGACTTATGATAGTTTAAAGTAAAACCAGAAAACGACCCAAAATGAGAAATGGTATTTAGAAGAGCAGTTAAGGACTCCTGGGGGGTCAGTGAGAACTAACAAGAGATTATCGGCATATGCGAGCGCATTAACCAGGGTCTCAGACAATGGGACCCCCATGATGTCCGGGGACAGGTTAATCAGGGAGAGCAATGGTTCCAGTGTTAAAAGAAAAAGCAAAGGGGAAAGGGGACACCCCTGTTGGGTTCCCGGAGCAATGGGAAAGGGGAGGAACCAAATCCCATTGACCAATACGCAAGCTTTCGGATTATTATAAAGAGCCATGACAGCTTGCAGAAACATGCTTTGCACATCCATATGGGAAAGCAAGCCAAATAAAAAAGGCCACAACACCTTAAGGACATAAGCAGTGCCTCTGCTTGGTCAGACAAGAGGTCCATCGCGCCCAGCAGTCCACTCACGCGGCGGCCCATCAGGTCCAGGATCTATATGATAATCCTCTAGCTATACACTTCTATTCCTTTTTCCGTCAGGAAATCATCTAATCCCTTCTCGAAACCCAATAGCGTAGTCTGTCCTATCACATCTTCTGGAAGTGCATTCCAGGTGTCCACCACCCTTTGGGTGAAGAAGAACTTTCTAGCATTGGTTCTGAATCTGTCCCCTCTCAATTTTTCCGAATGCCCTCTCGTTCTTGTAGTTTTCGAAAGTTTGAAGAATCTGTCCCTTTCCACCTTCTCCATGCCCCTCATGATCTTGAAAGTCTCTATCATGTCCCCTCTAAGTATTCGTTTTTCTAAGGAAAAGAGCCCTAGTTTCTCCAATCTTTCAGCATATGAAAGATTTTTCCATACCTTTTATCAAGCGCGTTGCTCTTTTCTGAACCCTCTCGAGCATCACCATATCCTTCTTAAGGTACGGCGACCAATATTGGACGCAGTACTGCAGATGCGGGCGCACCATCGCCCGATACAACTACAGGATAACGTTCTTCGTTCTGGTTTAATACCTTTCTTGATAATACCTAGCATTCTGTTCGCCTTCTTAGAGGCCGCTGTGCACTGTGCCGACGGCTTCATTGTTTTGTCCACCAGTACCCCTAAGTCCTTCTCTTGGCTACTTTCACCCATTACCAGCCCTCCCATCGTATAGCTGTACATCAGGTTTCTGTTTCCTACATGTAAGACTTCACATTTCTCTACATTAAACTTCATCTGCCATTTATTTGCCCACTCTCCCAGTTTGTTTAGGTCCCTTTCTAAATCTTCACAATCCTCCTTAGTCCTAACCCCACTAAAAAGTTTTGTGTCATCTGCAAATTTTATAACTTTGCACTTCGTTCCTGTGTCTAGGTTATTAATAAATATATTGAACAGCAGCGGTCCGAGTACCGACCCCTGCGGGAACACCACTCATGACCCTTCTCCAGTCCGAGTAGTGGCCCTTCACTCCTACCCTTTGCTTCTTGCCCGACAGCCAATTTTTGATCCATCTATGTACGTTCTCTCTCCATCCCATGGTTCTTCAGTTTCCATAGTAGGCGTTCATGGGGTACCTTGTCGAAGGCTGATTCAGTGGCACAAAGCCACGGGCAGTGGCTCTTTACGGGCATCCTGCGCCTAAACCGGAAGCCTTCTCTCTGATGTTGCAACGTCAGAGGGGAAGGCTTCCAGGATGAGGGCACGGGACGTGCAAGGTGCAATTAGTACTATTATGGGGGCGGGGTCTGGGGTGGGAGATTGGGTAGAGATGGGCAGGATCTGGGCCCACGACTTAGCCCAGTGTTCTTCAACCGCTGGTCCACGGACCGATGCCAGTCCACAGAATAATTCTTTTATTCCTGCCGGTCCATAGGTGTAAAAAGGTTGAAAAACACTGTCGTAGACAATACAATGAAACCTTGCGGCCCAAAATTGTGGGCACTGGCCAAAAAAGCAAACAGGATGCTAGGAATTATTAAAAAAGGGATGGTTAACAAGACTAAGAATGTTTATAATGCCTCCTTGATGTGACCTTATTCTGGAATATTGCGTTCAATTCTGGTCACCTTATCTGAAAGATATAGCGGCACTAAAAAAGGCTCAAAGAAGAACGTCTAAGACAGGAGTCAGGAACCTATGGCTCGCGAGCCAGATGTGGCTCTTTGATGGCTGCATCTGCCTCGCTGCCAACGTGACACTCTGACTTCCCGGGGGCGTAGCTAAGGAGAGCAGCCGCACACAATACGAGCTCCTCAGCTGCAGCAGAGAAAAATCTTCTCCAAGACGTGCACTGCAGCAGAGGACACCCGAGCAGACCTACCCAGACCATCGGGGACATTCTGCCGACATAGAGCCGGATCGGATATGAGCCAGGACGGGGACAGTGGTGGACATCTTCCGACGCTCTGCACAATGTGGCACCTCCCCCAGCTGCAGATTCTAGCCTGGACCGCAGCAAGTTATACCAGTGAAGGGGACAAGTTGTGAGTGTGCCTATTTTATTTGTTATTGCTCCAGAACCCCCCCATATCTCCCCAGTCCCTCTGTGACTATATGAATGCATGGGAAAGATCCTTGGCTGGGGCTTGATTGGATGCATGCTGGGAAAGAAGAATACGTCTTCGTTCTGCCGAGCGCAGGCCACACCCTCCTCTGCATCGCATCCGGCATCCTTGGGACCCACCCTAACCTTGCCCGCAGCAATCCACGGCCGAACGGGCCTGAAGCCACATCGTCCTTCACTGGCAGCCCCAAATCAAGGCCCCGGCTTCCCATCCCACCAGCTACACCCGCAATTGGCTGCCCTGCCACTACTTTGGGTGGTATCCTCCTCACCTCAGTCAGCTAGCTAATTGCAGAAACCCTTTTATTGAAGAAGATGGCTAAAAGAATGGACAGAGGAATTCTCCTTTGTGGAGAGAGCAGGTTCTGCAGTGTTTCTAATATGCAATGATAAAATTGCATCAATGAAACGGTCAAATATAAAGCGGCACTTCGACATACACCATACTACATTTGCATTGAAATATCCTGCGGGGGACAGCAGGAAGAAAGCATGTCAAGGAGCTACTGTGCAGAGTGCAAGCTAGTCAGCAGCAACTCCGTGTTGGACCCAACAAGGTGACATGAATTCAGCTATCTTTGCTGGTGCTTTAGCAATTGTTGAGAAACGGAAAGCCATTTCACAGATGGGGAGTGTGCCAAAACATTCATGCTTGATGTTGCCAATGAACTTTTTGTCAACTTACGATAAAAGACAAGATAATCAAACGAATAAAAGACATGCCTCTGTCGGCAAGAACTGTTCACGATCATACATCATGATGGCAAATCAAATTGAGGCAACACAAGTGAAGGACATAAATGCAGCACCATTTCTTTTCTCTCGCTTGAATGAGTCAACAAACGTAAGCCATTTAGCCCAGTTCAGCTGATTGCAAGGTATGCTGTCGGTGACACATTACGTGAGGAAAGTCTTGCTGTTTTGCCTATGAAAGGGACAACAAGAGGGGAGGATTTATTCAAGTCTTTCACTGAGCTCGCTAAAGAACAAAATCTACCAATGGATAAACTTATTTCGGTGTGTACTGATTGGTGCTCCTTGCATGGTGGGGAAAAACAGGATTCGTAGCACTTCTTGTGACATGAAAAAGAGACCCATCTTAAGTTTTCACTTCATCCTACATCAGGAGAACGCTTTGTGCTCAGATGTGTGGCGAGCAGCTTGGTGAGGTGATGTCGCTGGTCATTCAGGTGGTCAACTTTATTGTTGCCCGAGCTTTAAATGATCGCCAGTTTAAAACACTGCTGGATGAAGTTGGGAATTATTCCTGGTCTGCTTCTGCACAGCAATGTGCGTTAGTTGTCAAGAGGAAGGTGCTCAGCCATTTCGCGGCATGTCTGAGCGAAATCCGGACTTTTACTTGAAATGAAAAACGTCGAGCATCCTGAGTTAGCTACACACTGAGTGGCTCCTGAAGTTCTACTATCTCGTGGACATGAACTGAACATCTGAACCAGTTCATGTGAAAAATGCAAGGTGTTGGAAATAAGTCTTATCCTTTCAACAAGCAGTGTTTGCATTTGAAAATAAGCTAGAACTCTTCATCGCGGACATTGTAAAACAGGTCGTTTACTACACTTTGAAAAACTGGGAGAGTTTAAAGATGCATGCACAGCAAGTGACCCTGCTCAACATCTAATCTCCTGCAGTCATTCAAAGTGCGCTTTGGAGAATTTCGTGAGCATGCTCATCTTTTGAAGTTCATCATCCATCCACACGAGTGTGCAGTGGACAGCACCGACCTGAGTTACATCCCCGGTGTCTCCGTCAGAGATTTTGAGCTCCAAGCTGCTGACATGAAGGCCTCAGACATGTAGGTGAATAAGTTCAAGTCACTGAATGAAGATTTGGAAAGACTTGCATGACAGCAAGCAGATTTGGTGAGCAAACACAAGTGGGGAGAAATGAAAAAACTTCAACCCGCAGACCAGCTGATTGTCAAAACTTGGAACGTGCTTCCCATCACATACCACACACTGCAGTATGTGAGTATTGCTGTACTGACAATGTTTGGCTCTACGTATGCATGTGAGCAGTCTTTCTCACATCTAAAGAACATTACACTTCTCCCTCGTCATTCGCGGGGATACGGGCAGAGCCAGACCACGAATGCCGAAAAACCGCGATTATCCGGCTCTGACCCACCCCACCTCCCTGCCGCCCTTCCCAGCCTTACCTGGTGGTCTAGAGGGCTTTCGGGGCAGGAGCAATCTTCCTGCGCTCCTGCCCCGTGCAGATCGCCATCAGGAAATGGCTGTAGGGAGTTCCCGACAGCCTGCATGAAACTTAATCTCACCACGTATCAACCAGACTACAAAACCATCAGCAAAACCATGCAGCACTAGAAGTCGCATTAATGATAAGAACTACTTTATCATCATTGGTTAGCAACAGCATAACAACGTAATTAAAAATAATTCAGAGACTTATTATATTTTAAAAGTGTTGGTCTTACATAAAATGCACACATTTACTTGTATTTAGTTTTAAACATATTGTATGGCTCTCACGGAATTACATTTTAAAATATGTCGTGTTTATGGCTCTCTCAGCCAAAAAGGTTCCTGACCCCTGGACTAAGATGATGGGATGGAATTCCTTTCATATGAGACAAGTCTAAAAAAGTTTTGGCTATTTTGCTTGGAAAACAGACAGTTGAGGGGATATATGATTGAAGTCTACAAAATCCTGAATGGTGTAAAACGGGTAGAAGTGGATCGATTTTTCATTCTGTCAAAAATTACAAAGACTAGGGGACACTTAATGAAGTTACAGGGAAATACTTTTAAAAAACAATAGGAGGAATTTTTTTTCCACTCGGTGAATAGTTAAGCTCTGGAACGCATTGCCAGAGGTTGTGGTAAGAGCAGATAATGTAGCTGGATTTAAGAAAGGTTTGGACAATTTTCTGGCGGAAAAGACCATAGTCTGTTGTTGAGAAAGACAAAAACTTCAAGCCCTTTTTTAGATATATAAAGGGAAAGAAACCAGCAAGAGAGGCGGTAGGGCCTCTTGACGATACATGAAAAGAAAGGGTCAATTAAAGAGGATAAACAGATTGCCGACGGGTTAAATTCATTATTTGCCTCAGTCTTCACAAATGAGGACACTTCAATAATGCCAGACACAGGGAAGATATTCACCGGGGCCACAGAGGAAAGCCTAACAACAGTGAAGGTGATGTTGGACATGATTTACTCCCAGATTGACAAACTAAAAAGTGACAAATCCCCTGGACCGGATAGAATTCACCCGAGAGTATTAAAGGAACTTAAAGAGGAAATTGGCGAACTATTAGTAACAGTGGCTAACATGTCAATTAGAACTGGACAAATACCAGAAGACTGGAGGTTAGCAAATGTCATCCCAATTTTCAAAAAAGGATCAAGAGGGGATCCAGGAAACTACCGACCAGTGAGCCTCACATCGGTTCCAGGGAAAATAATTGAAACACTAATCAAAGAGAACATTGTACAATACTTGGAAGACCACAATCTAATAAGGGATAGTCAACACGGTTTCAGGAAAGGGAAATCATGTTTGACAAACTTACTACAATTCTTTGAGAAAGTGAACAAACAAATGGATGCTGGAGAACCAGTGGATATAATTTACTTGGACTTTCAGAAAGCGTTTGACAAAGTCCCTCATGCAAGGCTTATGAAGAAACTAATAAGCCATGGAATAGGAGAAGAAGTACACAGATGGATCGGCAAATGGCTTGAAAACAGAAGGCAACGGGTAGCATAAATGGGAAATTCTCGGACTGGGAGGAAAGTGACTAGTGGCGTGCCCCAGGGCTCGGTTCTTGGGCCTATCTTGTTAATATTTTTATAAACGACCTGGAAGAGGATACAACATGCAATATAATAAAGTTTGCAGATGATACAAACTATGTCGGGCGATTGGCTCTCAAGAGACTGCGAGGACCTCCAGAAAGATCTGAACAAGCTGGAAACATGGGCGATAAAGTGGCAATGAACTTTAACATAAACAAATGCAAGGTGATGCATCTAGGAAAGAAAAACAAGGAACAGAGTACAGGATGTTGGGGGTGAAGTTAGCAAAAAGCGAAGAGGAAAGAGATTTGGGGTACTGATTGACAGTACCCTAAAACCATCGGCACAATGTGCGGCAGCGGCGAAGAAAGTGAACAGGATGTTGGGCATAATTAAGAAGGGGATTACGAGTAGAACGGAAGAGGTCATAATGCCACTTTATAGAACAATGGTCCGACCGCACTTAGAATACTGTGTCCAACACTGATCTCATACCTTAAAAAGTCTCCATACCTTAAAAAGGATATAACTCTGCTGGAAAAAGTGCAGAGGTGAGCCACGAAACTATCAAAGGAATGGAAAATTTGACCTGCAACGATCGACTCAGGAAGCTGGGGCTGTTTCCTTGAGAAGAGAAGACTGAGAGGGGATTTGATAGTGACTTTTAAATTATTAAAAGGATTTGATAAAATACACCAAAAAGAAGCATTACTGAAATATTCTGATGTGACGAGGACAAGAGGACATAGACTGAAACTGAGTGGCAGCAGTTTAGGACAAATGTCAGGAAATTCTGTTTCACACAGCGGGTGGTGGGTGCTTGGAATGCACTCCCGGAGGAGGTTGTGGAGGAGACTACTGTTCTGGGATTCAAACGCAAGTTGGATGCACACCTTCTTGCGTATCATATTGAGGGATACGGTAAATCCGGGTCTCCAAAAAGGAGTACCTAAATGGGCCGCCGCGTGTGCAGATCGCCGGAATTAGATGGACCTCGGTTTGATCCGGTGAGGGCGTTTCTTATGTTCTTATGTGGGGGAAGCCACTACTTGCCCTGAGTCTGTAGCATGAAATGTTGCTACTCCTTAGGTTTTGGCCAGGTTCTAGTGACCTGGATTGGCCACCGTGAGAATGGGCTACTGGGTTTGATGGACCATTGTTCTGACCCAGTAATGCTGCTATTATATTCTTATGTTCCCTTTGAACCCCTTCGGGATGCTTTTCTCTTGGACTTGGAGCTCAAGAGCGTGTTTCTGGTTGCTATTTTCTCAGCAAGGTGTGTCTCAGAACTCCAGGCTCTTACTTGTAGGGAACCATTCCTCACATCTTGGAGACTAGGATTTCCTTATGTACAGTTCCTTCAGGACCGTGCTTTTTATGTTCCTCAGGAAATGAGTTTGTCTGTTTATTAACCTGCTTTTTTAGGGAACTTGATGTGCGCAGAGTGTTTCTTCGCTACCTGGAGGTCCCTAATGAATTTTGTCACTTACCAACAATTTGTGCTGACTCATTCTGTTAAACATAGTAACATAGTAGATGATGGCAGATAAAGACCCGAATGGTCCATCTAGTCTGCCCAACCTGATTCAATCTAAAAATTTATTGTTTTTTTTCCCACCCCCTTCTTCTCCTTAGCTATTTCTGGGCAAGGATATAAAGCTCTGCCTGGTACTGTTCTTAGCGTCCAACTACTGAAGTCTCCGTCAAAGCTCACTCCATTCCATCTACACCAGGGGTGTCACAGTCCCTCCTCGAGGGCCGCAATCCAGTCGGGTTTTCAGGATTTCCCTAATGAATATGCATGAGATCTATTTGCATGCATTGCTTTAATTGTATGCTAATAGATCTCATGCAGATTCATTGGGGAAATCCTGAAAACCCGATTGGATTGCAGCCCTCGAGGAGGGACTTTGACACCCTTGATCTACACCCTCCCACCCATTGAAGCCCTCCCCAGCCCATCCTCCCCCCAAACGGACATATACAGACACAGACTGTGCAAGTCTGCCTAGTAGTGCTGCCCGATTCAAGAAAAAAAAAAATTCGATTCGATTCATCCTATTGAATTGGTTTTTCGATTCGATTTTCCTGCCCAGTTGGGTATGTTTCCCCTCCCCCCCCCCCCAACTTCCTCGTGGGTTTATTTTATAGCCTCTTCAACCCCCTTTGCTTTCTCCTAAACCACACTGGCGCTGTGGTGTAAACAAAACAAACAAAAAAGACTTTTTTCCTCTCTGTTAAATCCTAGCTCACATTTGCGGTCTAACACCAGCTCTGACAGGATACACATTTCAAATCTGACATATTGTAATCACAAAACAGAAAATAAAATTATTTTTTCTACCTTTTGTTGTCTAGTTATTATTCAAATCTTGTTGGTCCCTGGCTCTGGTTGTCTTCTGATAACTTGCTTGCCAGGGTCTCCGTCTTTCTTCTTTCTCCATGCTAACCATCCGGCTCTATACTCTGTCCTCCCCTTCCATTTCCCTTCCCTCCCCTCGAGGTCTGGCATCTTTCCTTTTTTTCGTCTCCCTCCACAGATCCACCTTTTCTCAACTACTCTTACATCCAGCATCTCTCCTTCCTTCCCCACCACCCCAGGGTCCACCATCTCTCCCTTTCTTTTCCCAACTACCCTCCAATCCAGTATCTCTATCCCCCCCTCCACACCATCCCTTGTGGCCCAATTTCTTTCCCTTTCTGTTCCTTCCCTCCCTAAATCCCATTGTCCATCATCTCTCTCCCTCTCCTCTGTTTTCAGACCCATTTCTTCCTCCCCAAAGTCCGGCATATGCATATCTGTTTGAACCCCCCCTTCCCTCCCTCCATGTACTTTTACACCAGGGCCCCCTGCCCTGAAGGCCTGCACCACACCCCTAAAGGCATGTCCCCCCCTTAAAGGCTTGCCTGTCCCCCCTGAAGGCCTATCTCCCCGAAGGCCTGCCTGTCCCCCTTGAAGGCCTGCCCCTCCCCTAAAAGCCTGTATCCCACCCCTGAAGGCCTGCCTGCCAGTCCCACCCCCACTTCCGAAGGACTTCTCACTCCCCCCACCCCCCCCGGAAGGCCTGCCTGTTCCCCCTGGCCTCCCACTGGGGTCCGGCTTCCCCCCTGGCCTCCCCTCACTGTTTACCTTCGAGGAACAGCCTGCAAACAAGATCACAGTGCTAGTGTTTCCTCCGTCAGTCCTGCCCCTCCTCTGACATCAGAAGAGGGGCGGGACCGCGACAAAGGAAACAGCTCCGAAGCCGTACAAAGATTGCTAGCACCGCGATCTTGTTTGCAGGCTGTTCCTTGAAGGTAAACAGTGCGGAGATGCCGGTGGGGGGGGGGGGGGGGGGAGCCGACAGCAGCACTTCCTGACTAACCCTCCCTCCTCGCCCTCTAAAGCAGGTGTGGCAGCGGCTGGCCAGCAAGAGTAGCGCTGCTGCTCCTGCTTTAGGGGGCGAGGGGGGAGGGTCAGGCGAATTGGGAAGCTGATTTTTGTTTTATTTTGGTTTTGAACTGATTCGAATCGATTCACCTGAAGTGCATCGGTGAACCGATTTGAATTGGGCAGCACTACTGCCTAGTACTGGCCTTAGTTCTTCAATATTTACTATTATTTTCTGACTCTAGATCCTTTGTGTTCTTCCCACGCCTTTTTAAACTCCGTCACCGTTTTCCTTTCTACCATCTCTCTCGGGAGTGCATTCCAGGCATCCACCACCCTCTCCGTAAAGAAGAATTTCCTTACATTACTGTTTAGACTCCCACCCCTCAGCCTCAAATTATGTCCTCTGGTTTTACCATTTTCCTTTCTCTGGAAAAGATTTTGTTCTACGTTAATACCTTTCAAGTATTTGAACATCTGAATCATATCTCCCCTGTCCTTTCTTTCCTCTAAGGCAGGGGTGTCCAACCTTTTGGTTTCCCTATGCCGCATTGGCAGAAAAAATTTTCTGGGGCTGCACAAATATGCAAACACTGCAGTAAGACAGAGGAGGTAGCCGGCAAGACGGTAAACACCCGGGGGGCAGCAGAGTAAAACACTGCATCGTCCTCGACTGGGGCCACACAAAATAGTTCGCGGGGTCGCAGGTTGGACACCCCTGCTTTAAGGTATACTTATTCAGGACTTCCAGTCTCTCCTCGTATGTCTTTTGTTGCAAACCTCCTATAATTTTCGTCGCCCTCCTCTGGAATGCCTCAAGCCTTTTTGTGTCGTTCGCCAGATAGGCCTCCAAAACTGAACACAATACTCCAAGTGGGGCCTCACCAATGACCTGTACAGGGGCATCAACACCTTCATTCATCTACTGGTTATACCTCTCTTTATACATCCCAGCATACTTCTGGCAGCAGCCAACGCCTTGTCACACTGTTTTTTCACCTTTAGATCTTCGGGCACTATTACCCCAAGGTCCCTCTCCCCATCCGTGCATATCAGCCTCTCCCCTACCAGCATATATGGCTCCTTCTGATTATTAATCCCCAAATGCATTACTGTGCATTTCTTTGCATTGAATTTTAGTTGCCAGATTTTAGACCATTCCTCTAAGTTTTGTAGATCCTTTTTCATGTTTTCTACTCAATCCTTGGTGTCTACTCTGTTACAAATCTTGGTATCATCCGCAAAAAGGCAAACTTTTCCTTTTAACCCTTCAGCAATGTCACTCACAAACATATTGAACAGGATCGGTCCCAGCACCGAACCCTGAGGGACTCCACTACTCACCTTTCCTTCCTCCGAGTGACTTCCATTAACCACCACCCTCTGGCGTCTGTCTGTCAACCAGTTTCTAATCCAGTTCTCCACTAGTTTTGTTCATGAGCCTTCTATGAGGAACCGTGTCAAAGTCTTTGCTGAAATCTAAATAAATTACATCCAGCATATATCCTTGATCCAGTTCTCTGGTCACCCAATCAAAAAATTCAATCAGGTTCATTTGGCACGATTTACCTTTAGTAAAGCCATGTTGCCTTGGATCCTGTAACCCATTAAATTTTAGGAAGTTCACTATTCTTTCTTTCAGCAACACTTCCATTATTTTTCCAACAACCGAAGTGAGGCTTACTGGCCTGTAGTTTCCTGCTTCATTCCTATGACCACTTTTGTGAATAGGGACCCCATCTGCTCTTCTCCAGTCCCCAGGAACCACTCCTGTCTCCGGAGATTTCTTGAACAAGTCTTTAATAGGAATCGCCAGTACCTCTCTGAGCTCTCTCAGCATCCTGGGATGGATCCCGTCTGGTCCCATCGCTTTGTCCACCTTCAGTTTTTCAAGTTGCTCATAAACACCCTCCTCCGTGAACGGCGCAGAATCTACTCCATTTTCTCGTGTAACTTTGCCAGACAATCTTGGTTCTTCTCCGGGTTTTTCTTCCGTGAACACAGAGCAGAAGAATTTTAACACGTTTGCTTTTTCCTCATCACTCTCCACATATCAGTTCCTAGCATCTTTTAGTTTAGCAATTTCATTTTCCATCTTCCTCCCTCCTTTCACTTATATATCTGAAAACATTTTTTCTCCCTTTTTTATATTTTCAGCCATTTGCTCTGCCACCTGCGCTTTCGCCAGGCGTATCTCCCTCTTGGCTTCTTTCAGTTTCACCTGGTAGTCCTTCTAGGGTTTTTTTATATTTCAGAAACGCCAACTCTTTTGCCTTTATTTTCTCTGTCACTAGTTTTGAGAACCATGTCGTTTTCCTTTTTCTCTTGTTTTTATTTATTTTCTTCACATAAAGTTCCGTAGCCATTTTTATAGCTCCTTTCAGTTTAGACCACTGTTCTTCCACTTCTCTTATGTCTTTCCATCCTAACAGCTCTTTCGTTAGGTACTCTCCCATTTTATTAATGTCCGTACGTTTGAAATCTAGGACTTTTAGTATCGCACAGCCGCCCTTCACTTTAGCCATGATATCAAACCAAACCGTTTGATGATCGCTACTACCCAGGTGAGCACCCACTCGTACATTAAGTGGGATTCTACCGCTTTCAAGGCCACGACATCAAGGTGGATCTATAGGGTCATTTCATCAGGCTATATTCTTTCTGGGAAACAGTCTCCCATTTCCATCAAGGTGCATTCTACCAGGAGTGTGGCTTCTTTGTGGGCCAAAGCTAGAGCTGTCTCCTCTGAGGAGATCTGCAGAGTGGCAATGTGGTCTTCTCTACACACATTTGCCAAGTTTTACAGTGTGGATGTGGCGGTAAGACATGACTCTGCCTTTAGGTCCTCGGTCTTATGGGCTGGTGCAGCAAGCCTGCCCTAGCTTTTTGGGGACTGCTTTTGTATGTCTCATCTGTCTAGAATGTCTCACCTATTGCACTTGAAGGCATTGTAAGAATATTCAGAATATTTATAATAGGAAAATAAAGAAGGCAAAGAGATTTTTTTTTTTTTTTTTTTTTTACAAAAAATTAAAACCACAAGAGTTCCAACAAAACAACTATTTTCTATAGTAGCAGCTTTAAAAAATGGGAACTCCAGTAAAAGGATTAGAATAATGTCAGAGGCAGAGGAACTAGCTGATTTTTTTTTTTCTGTTCAAAAATTCTATACTTACAATCAGGGTTAAAAAATTTGCAAATCAGTCAGATTGATCCATTGATGACTGATTTAGAAGAAAGAAACAAAGATGTAGGAAAATCTAGTTAGTCAGCTTTCCAATTACCATCTTTATCCAAATTGGAAAAATTATTTAGTACAATGCATGTCACCTTTTGTGATTTAGATCCGGTGCCTTCAAAAATGGCTTTCAAATTCTAGACATGGTCTAGTAGCTCTAACTTTAATTATGATACAGAATAGTTTAAATAGTGGAGAGGTACCTGCATGTTGGAAAAAGGCGATTATTAAACTGATTCTGAAGAAGAAAGATCTAGATATGTTGAATCTAGCTAGTTATAGTCCAGTTTCTAACCTTTGTTTTTTTAGCAAAATTAACAGAGAGGATAGTGTTAGAACAGCTAATGTTGATATTGAATCAACAAATGTACTTAACCCAAGACAAGCGGGGTTTCGATCAATGCATAGTACTAAGGCAGTGCTAGCAGGCTTTCTTAGTGAGGTTTACTCAGTCTTGGATGGGGGAACTTTGCAATGGTTGTGTCATTAGATCTGAGTTCAGCGTTTGATCTAGTGGATCATGTTTTGTTTTGTTTTTTTAATTAAACTTCTTACATGAGATTGGTTTAACAAGAGTATACTTCCCCCTCCCTATTTGCGGTTTCGATTATTTGCGATTTTTTTCCCAGGCCCCCTCCCCCCCCTCGAGATTCATTCGTTGGCAGCCTGCATCGGAAAAAAACGGCCCCAGGACTTGGATCGAGGCAAGGAGGGAGGCGATTGGAGGCAGAGGAGGCAAGCAGCCGCCTCAAGAGCATGGACCTTACCTGGTGGTTTAGCAATGACGCAGGGCAGGAGCGATCTTCCTACACTTCTTCCCCGTGCAGAGCCATGCTGTGAGTTCATGTGGTCTCACGAGAATACAACAGGGAGTTCCTGTTGTAGTCTCATGAGACCACGGGAACTCACAGCAAGACTCTGCACGAGGCAGAAGTGTAGGAAGTTCGCTCCTGCCCTGCGTCACTTCTAGACCACCAGGTAATGTCCAGGAGTGGGTCAGAGCCAGCCCAAAAGTTATTCGTGAATTTTCCCTATTCGTGGGCCGGCTCTGCCCCTAACCCCCGCGAATAAGGAGAGAGAATTGTAGTTTGGGACTGGTTTTTAGCATTTCTCCGTGGATGTACTTTTAGAGTGGTTACTGAGGGATCAGTATCTCAGGATAAATTGCTAGATTGTTGTGTACCTCAAGGGTCAGCTGTATCACCAGTTCTATTTAATAACTTTGAGTCCCTAGGCACGATGTATTTAGGATAGAGAGCTGCATGGGAACGGGGATGACGGGAATCCCGCGGGACCCGCGGGTTCCCCCTTCGGGTCACGGGGATGCCCCCTAGGGTCGCGGGATTCCTGCGGGGCTGGATGTACTCAGTCGCGTGGCTCTTCTCCCTACCTGCTCTGCTTGCAACACAGAGCCGAACGGAAGTCTTCCCGACGTCAGCGCTGACGTCGGGAAGACTTCTGTTCGGCTCTGTGCTGCAGGCAGGGCAGGTAAGGAGAAGTAGAGTAGCCTCGCGGTTCGAGTGGCTACCAAGGGAGGGGGGCGGTCCGCCCCGGGTGCAGCACAGCCGGCCAGGTCCCCTTACTTTTGTGGCGCTTCCCCGACCGACCGACAACAGCCCCGGCTGTAAGAAGATAATTTAGATTCGCGGTTAAGGGCAGGGAGGTTTGTCAGACCGGGGCTGTTGTCGGTCGGTCAGTCGGGGAAGCGCCACAAAAGTAAGGGGACCTGGCCGGCTGTGTTGCACCCGGGGCGGGAGAGAAGGAGGGGGGAGAAGGACGCTGAAAGCACTGGAGAAGACAAAGGGGTGGAGAAGAACACTGAAAGACCATGGGAAGGGCGGGGGGGAAGGACTCTGAAAGCACTTGTGGAAGACAGAGGGGGAGAAGGATGCTGAAAGCACATGGGGAAGACAAAGGGGTGGAGAAGGACGCTGAAAGGACATGGGGAAGACGGGGGTGGTGGTGGAGAAGAACGCTGAAAGGCCATGGGAAGGGCGGGGGGAAGGACTCTGAAAGCATTTGTGGAAGACAGAGGGGGAGAAGGATGCTGAAAGCACATGGGGAAGACAAAGGGGTGGAGAAGGACGCTGAAAGGACATGGGGAAGACGGTGGGGGGGGGGGTGGAGAAGGACGCTGAAAGGCCATGGGAAAGACAGAGAGGGAGAAGGACGCTGAAAGGACATGGGGAAGCAGAGGGGGGAGAAGGACACTGAAAGGAAATGGGGAAGAGAGAGTAGGGAGAAGACGTTGGCAGGGAAGAAGACAGATGCCAGACTATGGGGGGGAGTGGAGGGAAGAAGATGGGTGCCAGACCAATTTGGAAGGGGGGAGAAAGGGAGAGGCACAGTAACAGAGCAAATGGAAGATGCAGAAGGAAGAGAGACAGTGGATGGAAGGAATTGAATAAGAACATGAGGAAAGCAGAAACCAGGCAACAAAGGTAGGAAAAGAATTCTATTTCTTTCTTTTTTTTTTTTTTTTTTTGCTTCAGGATAAAGTAGTATATTAGTTGTGTTGATAAAAATTTATAAACATTAGAGGCTCTGGTAGAAACCCGTTTACAAAGTATGTATTCTTTCCAATTAATATTTCCAAATTAATAGTCTTTTTGCTTATTTGTAAATGGGTTTCTACCAGAGCCTTTAATTCAGTAGCATAATTAAATGAAATAACTATTTCTGAAGTTTATGGGGACGGAGGGGATTCCTCTCGGGGACGGGTGGGGACGGAGGGGTTTCCTCTCGGGGACGGGTGGGGACGGAGGGATTCCTCGTGGGGACGGGTGGAACTTTGGCGGGGACGGGTGGAACTTTGGCGGGGACGGGTGGGATTTCTGTCCCCGCACAACTCTCTAATTCAGGAACTAGGAATCAATACATATATTTATGCAAACGACATCTTATTAGTCTAGAGACTATCACCTGCAACTTTAGATTTAGGCCCTCTTTAGTTTACTTAAATAGAATTAAAGAATGGCTGAGTGAACATAAATTGATTTTAAATATGTCTAAAACTATAGCATGCTGTATCTCAGGAGATAAGACAACACCTCAATTAGATATTTCTTTAAATAATCATAATATAAAGCTAGTAAATAGCTTTAGTTACTTGGGGATTATAATAGATTGTCATCTAACTTTTGAGGAGCAGGTTTCATCAGTTGTCACTAAAGGATTTGGGGCATTAAGATAGCTTAGAGCTATTAGTGATATTTTAGATGAGAAATCATTGCATACGTTAATTCATGCCTTTGTATTGTCAACTAGATTTAGTATATGCAGGAATTGGGTTAGGACAGTTGAAATGTTTACAAACAGTTTAAAACACTGCAATTAGATTATTAGGCCGGGCATATATTCGTGATCATGTGACATCTCTGTATCTAAAATTCCATTGGTTACCAGTGGAATTTAGGATCAAATTTAAGATCTTGATGCTTGGCACATAGAGTATTATTTCTGCTACTGCCTTCATATCTTTCCAACTTGATGTTATTTTATGTCCCAAGACGTTTATTACGATCTTTGAATGACAATAGAGTAGTCATATCTCAAAGGCACATCTTGCATCAATAGCTAGAGATTGTGCATTCTTTTATCTAGTTCCGCGGTTATGGAATAATTTGCCCATAGATTTGAGAAAAGAAGAATCATACATAAACTTTAAAAGACACCTAAAAGCGCATTTTTTTCCAATTGGCTTTCTCAAATTGAATAATTGTTTGGTACTGTAATCTATATTTATATAATTAATTTTTGATATGGAAAAACAATTTTTAAACTATGAATTAATTATGGTTTATTGAGATTTGATTGTTTTTATTAGAATTGCTATTAGAATTATTATTATGGAGATATTGATTGCTTAATATATTAGGAAAAAAAATCAACAAATTTTTAAAACTTTTGCTTTTACTCTTTTCTATCCTATTTTTAAATGGAGCTCCTTTCTTGATGAATATGTATTATATATTGTATACTGCTTGGATCCTTTTTTAGGCTGTTATGCGGTATAGAAAGTTTTTAATAAACATAAACATACTTACCCTGGTAAGCTCTTGTCCAATAGATAGGTGAGACATTCTAGGCGCCTGTCTACTGTTTCAGTCTGTTTCTGTTCAGGTTGCTTCTTGGATACCTGATAGCTCTTGGGGGCTGGGACGTATTCTGTAAATATGTTCATCCTGTCCAAGTGGACAGCAGTTCGCTCCTTTCACTATTCTTTTTGGATACCAAGGTGTATCCTGCTGAATTTAGTCTATTTGACTCAAGGCTGCCTTTGATGTGTAATGCTATTTCTACTATGATGGACACTGCATTCCTGAACTTCTCCCATTCCTTCTCATGAGAATTTTTGTAGAGAGCTTCATTAGCATTCTTTTGCTCAACCTCGCATCCTCCTGGGCTATCCTCCGATTCCTCAGTTGTCTTTCTACAAACGAGACTGTAGGAGCATATAGGCTTATGTTTCTTTTCAATTAAATTTGTTGGTTTTTAATAACCGTTTGCAAGGCTTTTAGGTACTGCACAGGATTCCACTCTTGGGACAGCTCTGGCTGCGGGAGAACACAGACTCTGAGATCGAGGGTCTACTTCCAAGGGGCAGATTGCTTTGCAGAGCACCCACTACCAGTTTGGGGGCTGAAGGACTGTTCCCTTGGGAGCAAGGTTTGCCCCAAGTTCATTTGCAGTGGGCTTGAGTGCAGGCTGAGTGGCTCTGTGGCACTTTTTTCAGGATCAGGGCAGACTTTTTTCATCCTCCTGTTTGTGTGCATGTGATCGTTGGGAGATGAGGTATCTGGCTGGTTGACTGAGCCCGAGAAGCAGTCAGAAGATACAAGCAGTCCAGATTCCAGGCTTGTTAAGGCAGAGATTCTCCCTGTAAGCTGTTAGCAGCTTCCACACTTGCAGCTCCCAGCACACAGCACGACACAGTGAATAACAGGCTGACTGCCTGGCAAAGAGAATTGGAAGTTGAGGTGGGGTGGGGGTGTCTTTTAAACAGATTTTTTTGGATTCTGGGGTTAGAGTTGGGTTCCTCCACCTCTAAAATCCTAAAATTGCTAAGTTTTATTTCCCAGTGTAGCTCTCCTAGGCCATTTTGGTGCTAAAATTGCTATCGCGGTAGCCATCTTGGAAGTAAAAGCCTCTTATCTACCTCAAAACACTTTGATTTTGCTTAAAAACAGGTATGATGGACTCCACAGGCCAGGATACATTGGATTCATTCCAAGTTTGCGGTGGATGGTTGTCTGAGGATTGTCCATGTTCCACATGCCACATGGCACGTGAGGGGGAACGGGAGCCACTGGCTTATCTCCTCTGGTCTCTTTGGGGGTGTTAGTGCGTAATTGGTCCAAGGGCCTGGCAAAAAGTCCAGATTAAAACCAGGGAGCAGTGCAAGTGCATCCCTGGCGAAGTGCAGCTATGATGCAGCTGCAAAACTCCAAAAAGGAGTTTGTGAGCATCTGCAGGGGCCATCTGAATGTCCTGCTCAGGGGTTTCCCCCTGAATTCATCAATATGATGATTGAAGCTTAAATGATTGAAAGGGCTGCATGGAGCCTTTGGGGATTGCAGCCCTGCTGGCGCTGAGAGTTCCGCCCCCCCCAAGAGCACAATTGCCCAGCAACAGTGTCGTGTTCAGCCTGAGGAAGGCTGTTATGAAATGGGTTCTATTTCAATGCCTCTTCCAATTAAGCAGGAGATGCTGCTTCATCTCTAGGGGGTGGGGTGAAGGCCCTTGTTCTTATGGAGGACCTGATTGTGCATAGGCTATTTAAGCTTTCAATGTTTTTGGAATTAAAGATAGACTCCAAAATCCTCTGCTACACTATGCTCGCTTATGAGCAGCACAAAGGCACAGACCTCTTGTTTTCTCTCTCAAGACATTACCAAAATGCTCATGGACCATTGAGAGAACTTGGAGGGGCCTTTTTGGGTGGCCAAAGCCAAGGCAATGCGTTATCTTATGGATGTGGAATTTAACCAGTTCTTTGTTTTTCCAAAAGTGAATTAATTGGTGGCACAGGTTACAAAGCATACCTCCCTTCCCAGTGAAGATGGTGTGGTATTAAGATGTCCAGGACTGCAGGCTGGATTTTGTTCATAAGAAGATCTTTGAGGCCACATCCTTAGGTATGTAAGCATCTGCAGTGGCGACCTTTTGTCACCTGGGCTTGCCACTCCAAGTTGTGCCATGATCTGGAGACTATTGTCAGGATGGATCTCCAGTTTTTAATGTCTGTAGTCAATTATGCTCTGTATGACCTTTCAGAGTCGTGAGCAAAATGTCTGCTTATTCCATTTCTGCCCGCAGGATGTTATGGATTAAATAGTGGACAGGGAGATTCCTCCTCTAGAGTACGTTATCATTTAAGGCAGTGGTCCCCAATCCTGTCCTGGAGGACGACCAGGCCAGTCGGGTTTTCAGGCTAGCCCTAATGAATATGCACGAGAGAGATTTGCATATAATGGAAGTGACAGTCATGCATATCTGCTCCATGCAGAATCATTAGGACTATCCTGAAAATCCGATTGGCCTGGTGGTCCTCCAGGACAAGGTTGGGGGACCACTGATTTAAGGGACATTTACTTTTTTGGGAAGGTCTGGATGATCTTATGGCCAGTGTGCAGGATCGCAAGCCGAAGACTTTACTGGACAGCAGACCTTGAGTCGGGCCTCCAAATATTGCCAATTCTTGAGAGGGCCTTTGGGCCAGAGATCCTTTCCAAGCTACAGACAAAGATTTCTTTTTAATTTTTTGTGTTTTATTTTTTTTTTTTGGGGGGGGGGGCAAGGGCCCACAATCTTCGCCACAACTTCCAAGAAGCAGCTATGATGCCACACCATCAGCTGAGCTTCCACGTATTGGTGGGAGGTTATCTGCCTATTAGAAATTATGAGTAGAGATCAATACAGATTACTGGGTGCTGGACATAATACAAGAGGGGTACGAACTCAAGTTCTTTTGTCCCCTCCTGGACCTTTTTCTAGATTCTCCGGCTGGAAGGTCTCCCAGGAGCAAGAACCAAGGACATCATCGACAGAATTGATAGGATCCTGGAGGGAGCAGAGGCGGAAGAGACGGCAGTGATAGTCCATGTTGGGACAAATGATGTCGCCAGAAGAGACTACAGCAGGAAGGCACTCACCGAACAGTATATGATCTTGGGAAGGAAGCTGAAGATGAGGACACAGAGGATAGGGTTATCGGAGATCCTACCAGTACCGAGGGCTGATGTGAAGAGGCAGACGGAACTACAATCAATCAATGCATGGCTGAGGAGAAGGTGTAAAGAAGAGGGTTTTCATTTCGTGAGGAACTGGACAACGTTCTGGGGTAAGAACAAGCTCTACAGGAGAGATGGACTACATCTGAGCATGGCGGGAACTAGAATGCTAGCCAACAATGTCAAGAGAGGAATAGAGCAAACTTTAAACTGAGAGGAAGGGGAAAGCCGACAGTCAACCAGGTGTTGATGATTCGGAAGACAGTATCCCAAAAGGATACTGAGTGGGGAAAGTGCAGGGAAGACACCAACAATGTCCAACAGGCAACAAAATACCGGCGGAGCCAGACAAATCAGGAAAGGGATAGGAGGAATCTACTACATGGGGAAGTCAATAAGGGGCAAGAGGAAGAAAATGAACGTAAAAAAGAAACATACCACACCACCCAGGAGGAAGACAAGGGAGACAATAAGCAAAAGTCTGCAGAACAAGAAGGGGACTGAAAGAATAATGAATCGAAAGGGAAACCAACAAGAAAGCAAAACTATCGAGACTTAAAATGTATGTACGCTAATGCAAGAAGCCTGATGAACAAAATGGGGGAACTAGAAATCAGGGCCAAAGATGAGAATCTAGACATCATAGCAATCACGGAAACATGGTGGAACGAGGACAACAAATGGGTCACAGCACTACCAGGGTACAAGCTCTACCGAAGAGACAGGACACATCAGAAAGGAGGAGGAATAGCACTTTACGTAACTGATACAATTCAATCGACCGGAGTGGACGCACCAACAACTAATGGCCAACTGGAATCAATATGGGTTAAAATACCAGGAAGAAAGGGAACCGAGATAAAGATGGGGCTGTACTACCGCCCACCCGGGCAAACAGAAGCAATAGATGAAGAACTGAGAGCAGAGTTGAGGCGAGAATGTAAAAACACAAACACCATAGTGATGGGAGATTTCAACTACCCAGGGATAGACTGGAGCCATGGAATTTCCAATTGTTCAAAGGAATTAGAGTTCCTAGAGCCTGTAGGGGACTGCTACTTGGAACAGCTCGTCACGGAACCAACAAGAGGGACAGCTATTCTGGGTTTAATCTTCAACGGGCTGAGAGGACCTGCCCAAAAAGTGGAAGTAGCGGGACCTTTGGGGAACAGTGACCACAACACGATTCAATTCAAAGGAGGAGACCACTGTAACAACGTTCAACTTCAGGAAGGGGAACTATGATGCCATGAGACGCATGGTAAAGAGAAAACTCAAGAACAGCTCCAGAAAGGCACAGACGGTGGACCAAGCCTGGACCTTATTCAAGGACATGGTGAACGAGGTGCAAAACCGGTATATACCCAGATTTAGAAAAGGGGGCAGAAAGGGTCATGCAAAAGACCCAGCTTGGTTAACAAAATAAGTTAAGAAGGTGGTAGGAGATAAGAAAAAATCTTTCAGGACGTGGAAAAAGGATAAAACTGAGGAAAATTGGAAAGAGCACAGGAAGCACCAAAAAGAACGTCACCGTGTGGTCAGAACAGCAAAGAAAGAGTATGAAGAGAGACTTGCAAAGGAGGCACGGAACTTTAAAACTTTCTTTCGATATGTGAAAGGGAAACAGCCGGCGAGGGAGGAGGTGGGACCCCTAGATGAGGGAGATAGGAAAGGAGTGGTAAAGGAGGAGAAGGAAGTGGCAGACAGATTAAACACATTCTTCTCGTCAGTCTTCACGAAAGAGGACACATCCAAGGTTCCGGAACCAGAAATATTCTTCAAGGGGGATCAAGAAGAAAAATTATCGTGCATGGAGGTAAGCCTCGAAGACGTACTCAAACAGATAGATAGGCTAAAAACTGACAAATCTCCGGGCCCAGACGGAATCCACCCAAGAATACTAAAGGAGCTTAGAGACGAAATAGCGGAGTTATTGCAGCAGATTTGCAACCTATCCCTGAAAACAGGGGTAATACCAGAAGACTGGAGGATAGCGAATGTTACACCTATCTTCAAGAAGGGATCCAGAGGCGACCCGGGGAATTATAGACCGGTCAGCTTAACCTCAGTTCTGGGAAAGATGGCCGAATCATTAATCAAGGACAGTATCAGTGAGCACATAGAAAAAAATGAGCTGATGAGAACAAGCCAGCATGGTTTCTGTACTGAAAGATCTTGCCAAACAAACCTGCTGCACTTCTTCGAGGGGATAAGCGAACATTTGGACAAAGGTGACCCCATAGACATAGTATACCTGGACTTCCAGAAAGCCTTCGACAAGGTACCTCATGAGCGCCTTCTAAAGAAACTGTGGAACCACGGGGTGGAAGGGGAAATACACAGATGGATCAGAAACTGGCTAGCAAACAGGAAACAGAGGGTAGGAATAAAGGGACACTATTCTGACTGGAAAGGGGTCACAAGTGGCGTCCCACAAGGGTCAGTGCTGGAACCACTGCTATTCAATATATTTATTAATGACTTGGATACAGGGACAGAGTGTGAAGTTGTAAAATTTGCAGATGACACAAAACTCTCCGGTACGGTTAGATCTGTTGAGGAATGTAAAGAACTCCAAAGGGACCTGAACAAACTGACTGAGTGGACAAATAAATGGCAGATGAGCTTCAATGTAGAGAAATGTAAAGTTATGCACATAGGGAAAGGGAACCCAATGTATAATTACAGAATGGGGGGGGGGGGGGGGGTGACATTGGGAAAAGGCAACCTAGAAAAGGACTTAGGGATTTTGGTGGATAGAACAATGAAACCGGCAGCACAATGCGCAGCGGCCTCAAAAAAGCGAACAGAATGTTGGGCATTATCAAAAAAGGTATCACTACCAGAACCAAGGAAGTTATCCTACAGGGCAATGGTACGACCGCATCTGGAATACTGCGTCCAGTACTGGTTGCCGTACCTAAAGAAATATATGGCGATACTCGAGAGGGTCCAGAGAAGAGCAACAAAAATGATAAAGGGCATGGAAAACCTCTCATATGCTGAGAGGCTGGAGAAGCTGGGGCTCTTTTCCCTGGAAAAGCGGAGACTTAGAAGGGATATGATAGAAACTTATAAGATCATGAAGGGTATGATGAAGGTAGAGAGAGACAGATTCTTCAGACTGGCGGGGGCAACAAAAACTAGAGGGCACTCAAAAAAATTGAGAAGAGATAGATTTAGAACAAATGCTAGGAAGTTCTTCTTCACCCAGAGGGTGGTGGACACCTGGAATGCGCTTCCAGAGGAGGTGTTTGAGCAGAGTACAATTTTGGGTTTCAAAAAGGGATTGGACGAGTTCCTGAAGGGAAAGGGGATCCAGGGGTATAATTAGAGGGTTACTATACAATACAAAACGCCCTTGAGTAATAGATCACTACAGGTCCTTGACCTGGGGGGCTGCCGCAGGAGCGGACTGCTGGGTGTGATGGACATATGGTCTGACTCGACAGAGGCAATGCTTATGTTCTTATAAAGCAGATCTAGAAGCTTGATCTAGAAGCAATAGAGCCCATACTAGAGGAAGTCCCAAGCTCCAAAAGAGGCTCAGAATACTGGAGACAGATTCTAGACCTTAAACCAGTGAATGTGACCCGCAAGATACCATAATTTCTGAACGGAGAGAGTGAGGTCGGTGATTGCATCAGTGATGCCGGGTGAATTTCTCACCTCCCTGGATTTGACGGATATCTGCACATTCCCATTTTTCTAGATCACAAGAAGTTTTTTGGGGTTTTTAAAAATTCTTTGATTTTATGTGCTGAAGCAGGTACACTGTCAAAAGCGCGGAGGACAGTGGCGCGCTGACAATCCCATGCCGACATTTGAGCACAGGAGAAAGGTGCGCCGCCGCTTTGAGGCTGGGTTTGTGGGGTCAACCCCCCGACTACACTTAGAACTACTCGTGTTCCTGTTGGGGGGGAACCCCCCAGTACACTGAAAACTCCCTTTCTTTTTGCTGAGTTTTCAGTGTAGTGGGGGGATTCCCCCCCATTAGAGCACAAAAGGGAAAGCCTCAAAGCAGCGGAATCGACGGCGTGCATTTGTCCGGCGTGCAAATGTCGTTGTGCCACTGCCCTCCATGCTTTTGACGTGTCACCGCTGAAGCAACACTTCCAGTTTACGACCTTGCCCTTCAGGCTCACCGTGATGCCAAAGACTAAGGTAATGGTGGTTATTGCAGTACACCTGCACAGAGCGGGCATATCAGTAATCTGTTTATCCCATGACAAGCAGGCAGCATATTCTCAACATATGGGTGACATCATCCATGGAGCCCTGATGCGGACAGCTTCACAAGCAGACTTGCTTGAAGAACTTTCAGAACGTTCGCAACTGCTGCACCGCACATGCGCCTTTCCGCCTGACATAGGGCGTGCGTCTCTTCAATGTCTCCTCAGTTCTAAGTTTTCCACAGAGCTGAGAAGCCCTTGTTTCAAAGCTCTGCGTGAGAGTTAGTTCAAACTCATGGCTTCTCTTCACCGCGGCTTGTGTAATTTAAAAAAAAAAAAAAAAAGGTAGTTTTCATGTTTATTTTTCGTCGTGTCATGGCGGGTCCTACTCTGCGGCCTCAGTCTGTGGGCTTCGATTTTACCACGGCTGTTTTTCAATCCATGTCCCGGCCGGTCACGGGGTTCAAGAAGTGTAGCTGGTGTCAACGCGCGATTTCTATCACTGACCCACATAAACGGTGTGTGCAGTGTTTAGGACCTGATCATCATCCTGAATCGTGCACTGGCTGTGCTACACTTCAAAATTGAGCCCTTAAACATTGTCGAGTTCAACTTGAGAAAATCTTTGGGGGTATGGATCTTTCCTCAGCTAAAGCCTCGACCCCGATTGTGTCCTCGATCTCAACTTTGACTCCGTTTAAGTCTTCTGTGGGGCTAAGACCTTCAACCTTGACTTCAGCCTCATTAAAGCCTTCCTCGATGGGGGAAATCCTCATCTTCGGGATAGTCTGCTAAATCATCTCCTGAAGGGCCTTTATCCTCGGTGTCTCTATCAGGTAAGATATGTAAGCCAACTCTTCCGGAGTTTCAGCCTATGCCATCTTTAGAACCAGTGGTTCCGAGACTGTCCAAGAAAAGGGTCTCGAAATCAAGGCACCACTCTTCCTCCAGGCCATCTTCCTCTGAGTCCATAGCCACAACAATTGTACCAGTTTCAGTGGTCTTGGTGCCGACTTTATAGAATATGTTGGAAACTATTCTGCATCAGGAGTTTGATAATATGCTTGCCAAATTAACTCCTGCCTCGACTCTGCTTTCTGCAATCCAGCCTGAGCACTCAGCAGTAATACAAGGAGTCGAGTCCTTCATAGTGCCTCAAGTCCAACCTACATACTCTATCCATGGAGTTGAGTCCTTGAGAGTGCCTCGAGGTCAGTCTGAACACTCTTTACAAGGAGCCGAGTCCTTGCAAGTGTCTTGACCTCGTTCTTCAACTTCCAGCCCTACCTCTCAACATAAGGCATTGCCCTCTTCGAGGCACAGGGCGAGGACTCCTCGACATTCCACATCAAGGCTGGATTCAACATCATTGCCTCGTTCTTCGAGGCACAGTTAATCTCCTCGTCATATGTCGAGGCATTCTCAAGACCCAGGTCTTCTTCTTGAGACAGACCTCATTTATCGAGGCATCGAGATTCTTCTAGACAACCAGCTTCCTTGTCGAGGAAACTACCGTGGAACCTCACATTCGACAACCATAGCATTCTCGCCAGTTGAGTTATTTTCCAGGGAGGTTTTGTTCACCAGCTGGTTACATAGAAACAGAGTATGATGGCAGAAAAGGGCCGACGGCCCAACAAGTCTGCCCACTCAAGAACCCTTCCTCCCACTCAAGAACCCTCCCTCCCAACTAGTCTTCCTACTCAAGAATCCTTCCTCCCTGGAGTATCTTTCATTTGAGCATAACTCTATAGTACTCCCACCTGTTTGTCCCATCGACTCTTGAAGTCAAGCACGCTACTGGCCTCGACCACCTGGCATGGAAGATCATTCCATCGAACAATCACCCGTTCGGTGAAGAAGTATTTCCTGGTGTCGACATGAAATCTTCCCCCCCTTAAGTTTTAGTGGATGCCCTCTTGTCGCCGTGGGACCCTTTAGAAAAAAGATTTCCTCCTCCACTTCTAAAGGGTCCCACGGCGACAAGAGGGCATCCACTAAAACTTAAGGGGGGAAGATTTCATGTCGACACCAGGAAATACTTCTTCACCAAACGGGCGATTGATCGATGGAATGAAAACGTTATGCTTCTCCTACTCATTCCAGGAGTGGATGTTTCTCTTCATCTTTACCTATGGATTCAGACCTTTGGTACCAATATTCCAGAGAGCCTTCACCTTCTTCCTCTGCTGTAAGAGGTACTTCAAGGGACTCTCGTTCACCTTCACCTCAACATGGACATCCCTCCTCTGATCCGGTGTCTTTTACTAAGTTTCTAGGTCAAATGAGTAAAGATCTCAACATTACCCTGAAGCCTGACTTAAAGGACTCTAAGGAATATTTGGAAGAACTGGGTATGCCTAATCCTCCTAGGGATTCTCTCAAATTATCCATGGAAGCCATTCTCTCTGACTTTCAAAAGAAATCTGAATTCACCGTATTCTGTTCCTGCAGTGCCAGCAAAGCTAGAATCCCATTATAAGATGCTTCCTTCTAAGGGATTTGAGAAGTTTCAACTATCCCATCAATCTCTTCTCTGGAGACTTTTCTTAAACGAACCAATCCTGCAAAAGTTTATGCCACAGTTCCACCTGGCCGAGAAGGAACATAAGAACATAAGCAATGCCTCTTCTGGGTCAGACCTGAGGTCCATCTATACCCCTCTATCCCCTTTTCCAGCAGAAAATTGTCCAATCCTTTCTTGAACCCCAGTACTGTACTCTGCCCTATTACGCCCTCTGGAAGCACATTCCAGGTGTCCACCACACGTTGAGTAAAGAAGAACTTCCTAGCATTTGTTTTGAATCTGTCCCCTTTCAACTTTTCCGAATGCCCTCTTGTTCTTTTATTTTTTCGAGAGTTTGAAGAATCTGTCCCTCTCTACTCTCTCTATGCCCTTCATGATCTTGTAAGTCTCTATTATATCCCCTCTAAGTCTCCTCTTCTCCAGGGAAAAGAGTCCCAGTTTTCCCAATCTCTCAGCATATGAAAGGTTTTCCAAACCTTTTATCAGACACGTCGCTCTCCTCTGAACCCTCTCGAGTATCGCCATGGACAAATTTGGCCATCGGCTGTATCAAAATTCTTTTATCACAAATAGGATTTTGAATTATAATTTTGTCTTCACATCCTATCTGATGCATTGGGTCAGTGCTATGCCTACGTTCTTTAAGTAGCTATCTAAATACCAGCTCCCAGATTTTCAGCATATGGATCATACTTTTATGTCAACTTCGCATGCATATGATTGAGGCTGCATATGATGCGTTTGACGTGTCCTCCAGGGTGATGGCATTCTTAGTGGCCATGCGTCGTCTAGCCTGGCACTATAGATATGGACCCAAATCTGCAGGATCATCTGGCCAACATCCCATGTCAGGGGAATGAGTTATTTGACGACTCCATTGAGGCAGCTAAAAAACGCTTATCGGAGCATGAGAAATCATTTGCCTCTATAATTCGGCTGCAGCCTTCCACTGCTAAAAGTTATAGGCCTCCTCCATCCTATCAGAGGCGTTATCCTCCTAAGTCAGCACCATATTCCAGGCCACTGCCTAAGAAAGAACAGCAACAACAACAAAGGCAGTGTAAACCTCAGACTCCTGTTATACCAAAGTCCACTCAGCCTTTTTACCATTTAACACAGAGCATAACATCAATTGTTCTGCCTCTGTCCTCTCCTATTCCCATCGGAGGTCATCTCCATCTTTTTTTAACCAGCAATGGAAACTAATTACATCCGACCTTTGGTTCCTCACAATAATCAAGGAGGGTTATTCTTTTCACTTTCTTCAAGTTCCACCAGATCTCCCCCCCCCAAGAGAGTATCCTTTCAATCAGTCACAGACCTCCCTTCTTCAGGAAGCCCAAGCTCTACTTCATCTCCGTGCCATCGAGGAAGTTCCTCTGGAACAGCAGAGCCAAGGGGCTTTACTCCCGTTACTTCCTTATACCGAAGAAGATGGGAAATCTCCGACCTATTTTGGACCTCAGAGCTCTCAACAAATTTCTTGTTAAAGAAAAATTTTGGATGCTGTCTCTAGCATCCTTGTATCCCCTTCTGGATCACAATGATTGGTTATGCTCTCTGGATCTCAAAGAGGCTTACACTCACATTCCCTTTCATCCAGCCTCTCGCAAGTTTCTCAGATTTCTGATGGGAAATCATCATTTTCAATACAGAATGCTACCTTTCAGCTTGGCATCATCTCCCAGAGTTTTTACCAAGTGCCTTGTGGTATTAGCAGCAGCTCTGTGCAGTCATGGTTTTCAGGTTTTCCCGTCCCTGGACAACTGGCTCATCAAAGATTCAACATCTCAGGGGGTCATTGTAGCGACCCAATGGACTATTTGGTTCCTCCAAAGTTTGGGGTTCGAAGTAAACTTTCCAGAATCCCAGCTACAACCCTCTCAAACTCTACAGTTCATTGGAGCTGTACTGGACACTGCAACTCAGAGCATTCCTTCCTCAACAAGGTTGGGATACTCTTGTACAACTTTGTCACAAAGTGTTGCCCCTCTTTCAGCGAGACACATGATGGTCCTTTTGGGTCACATGGCCTCTACAGTTCATGTAATTCCTTTTGCCAGACTTCACCTCAGAATTCCTCAGTGGACCCTAGCTTCTCAATGGGCGTAGGCTTTCCGATCCTCTCAGCACATTGCACTGACATCCTCTGGTGGATGCTTTATTCCAATCTCTCCAGAGGCTTACTGTTTCAAATGCCCCCTCATCAGAAGGTCCTCATGACAGATTCCTCGATCTACGCTTGGGGGGCTCATCTCGATCATCTCTGTACTCACGGACATTGGTCCAGCACAGATCGTCAGTGTCACATAAATCTGTTGGAACTCAGAGCGATTTTCAATGCCCTCAAAGCTTTTCAGCATCATCTTCACGATCAAGTAGTCCTCATTCGTACAGACAAGTCGTTATGTACTACGTCAACAAGCAGGGAGGAACAGGATCTCATGCCCTGTGTGAAGAAGCTCAGAAGGTTTGGAATTGGGCAATTTTTCACAACATCTTTCTGAAGGCCGTCTACATTCAAGGAGAGGAAAACTTCCTGGCAGACAAATTGAGTCGTCTTCTACAGCCTCACGAATGGACACTCAATTCCTCGCCTCTTCATCAAATTTTTTCTCAGCGTTTCCCCACAACAACAAACTGCCTCAGTTATGCTCCAGAATTTACTCTCCTCATCGCCTGGAAGCAGATGCCTTTGTCCTGGAATGGACGAACAAGTTTCTGTATGAGTTTCCTCCATTCCCTCCGATTCTCAAGACACCCGTCATACTCAAACACAAACATGCCACCATGATTCTGATAGCTCCTCAGTGGCCCAGACAACCTTGGTTCTCCCTTCTACTTGAACTCAGCAGCAGGGAGCCACTACTTCTTCCAGTTTTTCCGTCTCTGCTTACACAGAGCCAGGGGTCTCTACTTCTCAACCTGCAGTCTCTGCACCTAACAGTTTGGTACCTTTCAACGTAACTGCCACTTTCCAGTTCTCTCAATCTGTAGCAGACATTTTAGAGGCTTCGAGAAAGCCTATTACAGAAATTGACTAGGTGCGCTCTTCATCACAAGGAGCCTCAATCTACCTCCTTGTCTTCAGTTTTGGATTACCTGTTGCATTTATCACACTCGGGCCTCAAATCCACATCTATTAGAGTCCATCTCAGTGCAATTGCTGCTTTCTATCAGCTGTTGGAAGGGAAACCCCTCTCTGGTCATCCTGTGGTTTCCAGATTTCATGAAGGGACTTTTCAATGTTAATCCACCTCTCAAATCACCTCCAGTGGTTTGGGATCTCAATGTAGTTCTTGCTCTGTTTGAACAAATGTCTTCAGCTCATCTGAAATATCTCACATGGGAAAGTGGTTTTTCTCATTGCTCTCGCGTCTGCTCGCAGAGTCAGTGAGCTACAAGCTTTAGTAGCGGACCCTCCTCTCACAATATTCCATCATGACATGTTGGTCCTCCGTATTCATCCTAAATTCTTACAAAAGTTGTTTCAGAATTTCATCTCAATCAATCTATAGTACTTCCAGTGTTTTTTCCAAAGCCTCATTCTCACCCTGGAGAAACCGCACTTCTTACTCTGGACTTCAAGCTTGCTTTGGCTTTCTACTTACAAAGGAAGCCACACAGATCTTCTCAACTTTTTGTCTCCTTCGATTCAAACAAGTTGGGATATCCATTTTCCAAGAGAACAATCTGCAACTGGTTTTGCTGCTTGCATCTCTTTCTGCTATGTTCAGGCTGGACTTGGCATTACATGTGGCAGGAGTAGACAATGTGCAAGCGGATTTCCTCAGCCGGAAGACCCTGGATCCTGGAGTGTGGTAACTGTTTCAGGAAGCCTTCACCTGTACCTGTGAATTGGTAGGGGCGCCAGACATTCAATTTGATGGCATCAGCAGCCAACAAGAAGGTTGTTTGATTCTTTAGTCGAAGATATAAGAACATAAGCTGTGCCTCTGCGGGGTCAGACCTGAAGTCCATCATGCCCAGCAGTCTGCTCACACAGTGGCCCATCAGGTCCAAAACCTGTGTAATAGCCCTCTATCTATACCCTTCTATCCCCTTTTCCTTCAGAAAATTGTTCACTCCATTCTTGAACTCCCTCTGGAAGTGTGTTCCAGGTGTCCACCACCCGTTGGGTGAAGAAGAACTTCCTAGCATTGGTTCTGAATCTGTCCCCTTTCAATTTTTCCGAATGCCCTCTCGTTCTTGTAATTGTCAAAAGTTTGAAGAATCTGTCTCTCTCCACTTTCTCTATGCCCTTCGTGATCTTGTAAGTCTCTATCATATCCCCTCTAAGTCTCTGCTCCTCCAGCGAAAAAAGCCCCAGTCTCTCCAAACTTTCAGTGTATGAAAGGTTTTCCATACCTTTTATCAAATGTGTCGCTCTCTTCTGAACCTTCTCGAGTATCACCATATCCTTCTTAAGGTACGGCGACCAATATTGGACGCAGTACTCCAGATGTGGGCGCACCATCGCCCGATACAATGGCAGGATAACTTCTTTGTTGGTTTCATTGTCATACCCCCAAGTCCCTTTCTTGGGAACTCTCACTCAATAACAGCCCTCTCATCGTGTAGCTGTACTTCGAGTTTCTGTTTCCTACGTATATGACTTTACATTTCTCTACATTGAACTTCATCTGCCATCTCGTCGCCCACTCCCCTAGTTTGTTCAGGTCCCTTTGTAAATCTTTGCAGTCCTCTTCAGTCCTAGCCCCATTAAATAGCTTGGTCAGAGAAGGATTGGATGCACTGGTATACCCTGGCCAAAGGCAGATCTTTATGCATATGATAGGCTGACTTCTGCACAAGATCATGACACCTAGGAGCTGGTGATTATAATAGCATCAGACTGGCCAAGGTGACTGTAGTATGCAGACCTGATCTGCCTGCTAAGGGATCAAAGTCTCATACTTCCCTATCATCCCTGGATGCTCATTCAGGGTCCAGAATGCTTTGGTCTTATGGCATGGCTCTTGAGTGTGCGGCACTAGCGCATAAAGGCTATTCGGATGGAGTGGTCTAAGATGTAGGAAGGAGGAGACTATAGTGGCACATTTGAAAGCCTGGAAGTGCTTCCAATCTTGGTATGCTCAGAGGAGTGAGGACCCAAGCTTGGCACAATTCTCTTTCTTGCTCGCCTTCCTGCAGAAAGGTCTGGAAAAAGGCCTATTTTTTGACTCTCTGAAAGTTCAGGTTGTGGAGCTCTCCTGCTTTGAGCCTAGAATTAATAAGAGCACTGTAGCAGCATATCCAGATGTAGCCAGGATTTTGAAGGGCGCTTTGCACCTCCATCCTCCAGTGCGACAGCCTTTTCAAGCATGGAATCTTAATTTGGTCCTCAGGGTGTTAGCGAGAACATCCTACAAATCTTTGGAACAAACTTCTCTGATGGACTTCACCATCAAGATGGTGTTTTTGGTGGCGATCACCTCCACCTATCGATTGTTGGAACTTCAGGCTTTGTCATGTAGAGATCAGTTCCTCAGAATTTCGAACTCGGGTGTGGTCTTACGAACAGTCCTATCTTTTCTTACTGAAAATGGTTTCCAGCTTCCACATCAACCATGAAGTACGCTTACTTGCCTTCACTCCTTCGGGAGAGACTGCTTAGATGTTGAAATTTTTAGATGTGCAAGAGGTTACAAATGATTTTGATTGTCAGATCACCTGTTTGTATTGGTGGGGACTAGTGCTGCCCGATTCACGATTCCAGTCGATTCACAGATTCATTTCAGGTGAATCGATTCAAATCGATTTACCCCGCCAAAATATCGGCCTCCC